>NC_135493.1:90415837-91655260 GCF_052094955.1 Ictidomys tridecemlineatus
CAGAAGCTAAGGAAATTATATTTAGCTGTAGGTAGCCTTAGTTTTGTGGTGTGTGTGTGTGTGTGTGTGTATGTGTGTGTGTGTCTAGAGCCTCACATGTGGTGAGCAGGTGCTCTACCAACTGAACTACATCCCCAACCCCATTATACATTTTTGATCATAAGAAATTAAAACTAATATTAAGATGGGGTGGTTGCTAGGAGACATGGAAGGTGTGAAGACCAGTTAGTGTGCCTTTAGAGTGGTCTGGAAGCAAGGTAATAGAAGCCTAAACCATTACCAAGGTAATGATGCCCTTAAGAATGGAAAGGAAAAAAGAGTCAGATAATGTTTTGGATAAAGAGGATATAGAACTTGGCAATCAGTTGTACCAAGAATGAAGATGATAGAGTCCTGAGACAAATGTGAGGTGGCAGGCCTGGAGAATGGTACTAATAAATTGTGACTTTAGCAATAGTTTTTTGGTTGGAAAGATGTTTTTGCATATGTGGTTCTAGGTACTGGAGAAGCCCATCATGTAATTTCAAATGTAGGAAGGTATATTAGTTTTCTAGGACTGTTATAACTAAGTACCACAAACCTGGGGGGTTAAAACAACAGAAATTTATCTCTTACTGTTTGGGGGGCTAGAAGTTTGCAGTCAAGGTGTCAGCAGGCTTGGTTCCTTCTTGGAGGCTCAGAGGGAGAAATCTCTTTCATGTTTCTCTCCTCACTTCCAGCAATCATTGGCATTCTTTGGCTTGTAAGTATATCACTCTGATCTCTCCCTTTGTTGTTATCACATGGTCATATTCCTTCTGTGTGTCTATGATTCTGTGATATGACTCACTTCGGATTAGGGCCTACCCTGTTCCAATATAACCTCATGGAATAATTAATTACATCTTCAGTGAATCTGTTTCCAAATAAAATCACATTTTGAGGTTCTGAGAAGGACACGAATTTGGGGGGAACATGAACTCAGTGCAGAATGCTAGAGTTAGAAATCAGATTCTTTTGCACAATATGCATCTGGAATACTAAGGAATATGAGCTCGCTGAAGTATAGGCTGACACTGTTACAGCATAGATGAGACAGCACAGATTTAATATAAAAATAGATATAGATAAGGAGGCTCTGACAAATGTGGGCTGAAGTGTAGTCATAAAAGTGGAACTACATCTGGACCTTAAAGGGTAGGAAAGCTTTAGATAGGCAGAGTTAGGCAAAAACCCCTAGAACCAGGGAGATTAATAGCTCAAACAAAGATGATAAACTATTTTGAAATTAATTGGGTGAAGCAGAAGGTTTGGGTAAAGTGGATGTTGGCCAGGTGTATGGAATATCTTGACTATTAAGTAAAAGAAAACAAATCACTTTTATTATAGGAAATTTCAGCTTGCACAAATATAGAATGTGTATAGTGAAACCCCTAAGTATTCATCATTCAATTTCATTAGCAACTCTTACCTATAAATCCTCCTCCTCTCACCATCTCTTATTTTGCAGCAAATCTCAAACATTTTTAGATTGTGTATTTTTGACTAGCCTATGTGACTAAAGGGAAACATTGAGGGTTTTTGAGCAGGCAAGGGATATGATCAAAAGGAATGGGAAGACATTAGGAAAGTAATAAAAAGTAAAAGAGGAGAGGGTTTAGTATATTGATCTCATCTTTTATTATTTCTTCATTAAAGGTGTGCAGGATTTTTGTTCCAGAAGGTTGGAAAACTTGCAGCTACTGCAGTGGGAGGAGGCTTTCTTCTCCTTCAGGTATGTCAGTTTTATATGCTTGCCTGTGTTTACATAGGTAGCTCTTAAGAACTAAGAATGTCAAGTTTAGCCATTTTACTTCTGTCCACTTTAACAGGATGTAGATTTTTTTCCTTTAGGTGTCAGTATATGGAAAAACTGCAGTGAGTTTTGAAAGCTGGCATCTTCATGAAAGACAACAAATCAAATAATTCTAAGATCTCCAGTTCTAGTGTAGTTTGTTTCCAGCTATTAAAAAGATACCATTTAAAACTTGAAAGTTGAATATAAAAATTCATTTTTTAATTATTACCTAAATGTCTCTTAAAATATCTCCCTAGCTAAATAATCATTTCACCAATAATATAACCTACGTATCCTGGCCATTTTAAACCTCTATTTAAAATTCACATGCATAAAAATTCCGAAGGTCTCTTTTTCCCTGTTTATAGAATTCAAAAGTGCTCTTCTTTTCCTTGTTTCCTAGTTACACAGTTATTCTCCCCAGAGGAAGCTGATATTAACAATTTCTAACATTTTTTTAAAACTAAAGAACCATAATAATATAGAAAGTAGAAAATTAGGTTTAAAAATAACTATCCATAATCCTATTACTGAGGCAGGTGGATTAAAATTTTAATTTTGTTCATCTTCCTCTGAGTATAAGGTCTAAAAATGCTTTGCCATTAGAGGATGTTTATCAGGATATTATCTGGCATTCATGTCTTTTTGGCATATATTTTCCCAAAAATATCATTCCCTGAAGATCAAATATAGTAAATCCAAAAATTGAAAATCTTTGGGAATGAATGTTAGCAACAATTTTAAAGATACAGAGAACTGTCAGTTATACCAGATTTAAAAAATGATTGATGCTTACAGCAATCAAAATCTTGACTTCAGTAGCTAAGCCATTGATCCTAATAACCAGTGTAGTTGCCTTTATGTTCAAAGGGACCAGATCATGTGTGCAGCACTGAATTTGAGTTATTTATTAAACAGCTTTTTAAAAGATATGTATTTTCTTTTTGTGACATTATTAGTCATAATTACCTCTTAAGGTAAGAGGTGAAAAAGAATATGATTAATGTCTAAATTTAGTCCTTTGGATGACTTTGCCAGTGTTTATATACAGAAGAGAATTTTCTCTAGCTGATTTTGACTTGGGTTTGTATAGAAGAACATATTTAATTCTATAGCTGTTTTGAAAACTAATTATCATTATTGGTGCAAAAGAGTATACTGGACTGGGCCAGGCACAATGGTACATGCCAATAATTCCAGTTTACTCAGGATGCTGAGGCAGGAGGATTGCAAGTTCAAGGTCAGCCTGGGCAACTTAGTGAGACCCTGTCTCAAAAAATAAAAAAGACTGGGGATATAACATAGTAGTAAAGTGCCCCTGGGTCTTATCCCTAGTACTGCCAAAAAAAAAAAAAACCCAACAAGTATTGGACTGAAGTAGTTTTCTAAAATGTTCACAGAGAGAATTGTGTATTTTAATCTACTGTGCAATGTCAGTTTTTCAGAAGTTCATTTCTGTTCACTGAATATAGATAATTCAAACCCACATTTTGCTAGGTCCTATCTTCCTTAAACTACTTTTTCTACAAATATAATTAGCTTTGAAAACTCAGTAGGAGGAACCTGAAAGAGGAAATACAGAAACAAGTGGCTTTTAGGCTAATTGCCTAATTTTTTTTTAGGCTTGATTCCAGATTTTTCAATCTTTACCTACACTTAAAGATAAATATTAGCTTACTTAGCATTTAAAAACTTTTATCATAACACTATTAAGTGTTTCTCAGTAGATATTTATCATACTGCCATCTTAAGGTAAACAATGGGGCCAGGTATAACAGCAAGGCCCAGAATCCCAGCTACAGGAGAATCGCAAGTTCAAGGCCAGCCAGGACAACTTAGAGAGACCCTGCCTCAAAATAAAATCAAAAGGAGTGGAGACATAGCTCAGTGATAAAGCACCCCTGAGCTCAATCCCCAGTACCACAAAAATGGGACTTGTCAGAGTATAGGGTTGTTTACAAATACTTGATCCACAACCATTTAGAGATTTCTTGTTCCTTGTCTGTTCCCACTTCTTCACTTGACTTAAAAAAAATAGACAATGGCATATAGCTGTTTTTACATTTTTGAAGTTATATATGTACATAAGTCAAAGGATCAAATACTGGTACAAGGCTTATTACAGATCAGAGTAATCCTCTGCCTCCCTCTCTACCCTAATTTTCCTCTCCTTTGAGGCAACCACTTTGAACTCTTAGCTGATTTTCCCTTTCCATAAACAAGTTAATTGGACATTTCTTGATCTTTCAGTCTTAGTTTTTAACTATTGGCTTCCCATTATGAAATGTGAGAATTTAGCTATGGTGTATTGAATTGTTCTGTTCTCCCTACCCCTTCTCACATTCTCACACACTTGAATGCTCTCTAGTCATCCTCACCCACACAGTATAAGATGTTATTTCATAATTGTGTTAGATCATTGCCTGGAGGTCACTAAGGATGTCGCATCTCTGAATTTAGGTCTTTAACCTTGTTTGAGAAGGTTTTGGCGGTTGTTTCTTATAGAAAGTTTGGGATTATTTCTCAAGATAACTCCTAGTTGTCTAAATCTTTTATGGTCATATGTATGGAATAGTCCGTCAGTTTAATCTTCTGGACAAACTTGTCCCAGAGTCATCTTTTCTTCTTGTTTTGTAGGCTTGGTATACAGCTTGTATCCTAGGATCTCCCTTCAATCCCATTCCAGATTTTCCCTTTGCTTTTTTTTTTGTTTCTTTCCAGTACTGAGGATTGAACCCAGGAGTGTGCTACCACTGAGCCACATCCCTCAGCCCTTTTAATTTTTTTTATTTTGAGGCAGGGTCTTGCTAAGTTGCCCATGCTGTCCTTGAACTTGCAATCCTCTTGCCTCAGCCTCCTGAGTACCAGATTACAGGACTGTGCCACCATATCTAGCCCTTTTATTAATTTTTATTCAATCATTATTTACACCATTTTATTGGGTCAAATTGTTGTAGCTTTGGCCATTGGGAGCTCTTTCAGTTGTGCATTATCTTTTTAAATTTATCTGGCCATCAATGATCAGGTTTGGTTTTCTTTTGTTGTTTTGACTTTTATTTATTTACTTACCTTGGTGGTGCTAGGGATCAAACCCAGGGTCTCACACGTACCAGGCAAGTGTTCTACCACTGAGCTATACCTCCAGCCCTCATTTTTGTTATTAAACCGGTTCCTGCATAGTTTGTTCCTCTGTTTTGTTTTGTGTTGTTCCCCTCTCTCCTCAATGAGGCTTGAACCTGGGGCCTGGAGCATGCGAGGTGAATGCTCTACCACTGAGCTACATACCAACCCCTCCCCTGGATCCTTCCACCCTGTCCCTGCTTGTTTTCTTTGATCTTCAGTTTTCATGTTAAAGGTCTTCCTCCTACCTGATGATGATCCTTGTTATCTTCATTATCCTTCGTTCATATTTAAGAATTGAGCACAAAAAAACAGATGGGAAGCTTCAAATGTGTGATAAGGTTTTCCATTCTTTGGGAGGTTTAACTAGTCCAAGAAAAATGATCTTAAAGTCTGAAGTTGGGTAGGGGGGTGTCTTCCCATTGAAACTCACCTATGGTGAGGCTCACAAAAAGCCCTATCTACCTGTTTATAGTTTTTCAGCAGACATGAATCTTTACCTAAAAGCCAGCCTTATTTTTAACTTGGATGCTTTTATTCTAATAAAACCTCTTTACCTAATTTCATTAAATATTTTAATGTTGTAGAAAAGTCAAGTTTTGTTCAAAAAACAATTGTCACTGCCTCACTTTCTTCCCAATCTTTTGGTTTGCTTTTCCCTGGAAAGATTCAGATGATTTCTGGGTAGACAAGATTTAAGTGGGTTCTGTACCGTCAGTTCTTGGAGGTACTTGTCAATTAGGTTGAATATATACCCGAAACCCACTGGGGTCACGTTACTTATTTTCGGCCATCTCTGCACTGGAGCATGCCGCTAAGTTTGTTGGTATCCTTCAGTTTGATCAGATGAGCCTTCAAAGGAAGATAGCAGTGAATGTCTCAAGAAAATCTGTTCAGTGGTAGTGGTCTGACCAGTCGTAGACAGAGATCATTCTCTCACTCACTAGTAGGCATGATAGGGCTTTTTGGGATAATTTAGCACAGTCTTTTGTTAGACTCTTATTTGAGCCAGGTTAGTTAATACAGCTTTGGGGATTTAGTATTTATCATCATTTATTCATTGTTCTTTATTTATCTGTTTGCCTGACATTATTCAAGACTCTAGGGACATAGACATTCACAGTTCACTGGGTGAAGTAGGTATTGGCAAACAAATTTAATGATCTGGTCAGTGCTGAGCTCAAGGGTGGATGTGGTACTGAGAGAGCAGAGTAAAAAGGCTCTGACTGCTAGAGGTGTCCAGGAAGGAAGCTCAGAGAGTCATTCATGTCCCTAAGCATCTCAAGGTTTTTCATTTTCCCTGAAACTGTTTGACATTTTACCTTAAAACAGGGGATTCTTTAAAGTCTACAAAATCTTCATCTCAGATAATGCTGGATTTGTTACCTTTTGGTTAAAAGTGGCTATGTAAAATTTTTTCATGTATTGTGTTTTTGAATGCTGTTTGTGAGAATTTGATCTGTCTGATTAAATGGCTTCCTTTATTCATTTGCTGAGAATTGGGGGTGAGTAGATAAGCCATCACCCCAGGGAATGTAGTTAAGATTTTTGGTTATTTTATCACCAGTATAACTCAAGATTAACTTTTCAAAAAATTTCTTAAAATGTTGAGTCTTGAAAATGACAATTGATTTGGTGATTGCTGGTTAATGGTGGCATAGATAATATTTGGCTTATTCTAACCAAAAAAATAATGAACCTTAGGAAAAGGAGCCTTTTTATGTGTGGTTAAAAGTCAAAGCCATGTATTAAAAGTTTACAAAGAGAAATAGGAATGTAACCCAATTATAGGGTGTTGGCCTAGCATGCATAAGACCCTGGGTTCCATCCTCAGCACTACAAAATTAAAAAATAAAGTAAAAATTACTGAGTATAAGCTCAGGAGAAATTATTTATAATGATATACACACACACATATATAATGGAATTATAATGGTATATATTGTATATATTTATATGATTATTTATGTTTGATTTTATTATTTTGGGGCACCAACTTACTGTACTGGCTTATACTCAAACTATTGTTCCTGTTCAGATTTTGCAGTGTCTGGGTAGCACCATATAAGAGTTTTTTTTTTTAATGATTAATAGGCATTTAGCTATAGTTGTATTAAAAGGATTTATGGCATGAATCTGTATAGAGCATATTTCTTTTATATTCTACTTTCAAAAGCAATTACCAGAAAGTATTCTTAAGAGAGTTAGTGAAGAGCTTTTATCTGGCTACTTTAGATTTCTTTAGTGACCTAATAACTGGCTTCTGATTCATAGTAATTAAACATCTGTTTAATCAAAAGATACTATTTATTAGCTATATAATTTTGAGTACTCTCTGTCCTTTTTAACTAATTCCCTATTCCAAAAGGTATAATAGAATTATAGCATAATTATAATTTTTGGAATCTTTCCCATCATGTACTACATTTTTCTATTTAATTAGTTATTTAGGCTTAATATCTGTTCTCCCTAACTGACCTAGAGCTCTCTGACAGTGGGGCTTATGTCTCCCTTCAATGCTTGGCACAGACTATGCACTCAGTATCTGTTGAATGAATAAATTAGTGAATAAATAACAATTTCTTAAAAGTTTCATGGATTCCTTGCAATCTAAATGTTAATACATTCCTGGATAATAGCCATTTTTATTATATTTTTGCAGATTGCCAGTCACAGTGGCTATGTGCAGGTCGACTGGAAGAGAGTTGAAAAAGATGTAAACAAAGCAAAAAGACAGATTAAGAAACGAGCAAACAAAGCAGCACCTGAAATCAACAATATAATTGAAGAAGTAAGAAATATAATTTGGGTTCTTCTTTTTGTTAATGGGTCTCACAGAAAATGTGACTGGGGTTTTCCTTATTTAAAAAAAATGATGTTTTTAGTCATATATCTGGAGTGTTAAGTAAATTTGGGGATCAAACCACCTTTCAAGTCAATTATTATTTGTTTTGGTGGTTAACACAGATTCTCTTTCTCATTTCCCACCCATTTTGATCTACATGAAAAAGCTGATAATATTATTCTTCCCCAACTTTTTCTCTGCTTTTATAATTGTAGATGTATGTGTGTGGGGGTGTGTAGAGTAAAATAAAAGTAAAACTACTCATTATTTTCTTCAGCTAGAATAGTTTGAAAATGTATATGCTTTATTTTTGTTAATATGATCAACATATTAGTTTTATTAATTTGTATATTTTCTTATACTGTTTAGAATTGGATACTCCCTTCCTTTTTTTGTTTTATCCTTTTATTTTGAAAATATTCAAACCAATTGAAAAATTGAAAGATATAAGTGAATACTCAAACACCCTTCACCTATTTACCAAATTGTTCATATTTTGCTGCATTTGTCTGTGTGAGTGACAATTACATTTGTTTCCCTGAACTATTTAATCTGTTATGACTCTTCACCCCTAAATACCTTAGCATGTATCTACTTAAGAGTATGGATATTTTCCTCACAACTACAAATACCATTATGAATCCAAAAAATTTTAACATGATACCTTAATATTTTCTAATATATGGTTCATATAAAGATTTTTCCACAAAATATCTTCTTTAACTTTTTCCAATTAAGAATTGTGTATTCTCCACCTTTTAGCTAAGACCAGGCATTTGGTTATCATATACCTCAAGTTTCATTTAGTAGTTTTCTCACCTGTCATCCTTCACCCTCCCCCAGTCTTTTATGACCTTGACATTTTTTAAGCATCTAGGCAGAATATTCCACAGTTTGTTTTTTTCTAATAATTTCGTTGTGGTTTTGTTTGGGTTAATTGTGTTAATCTAAGCAACATTTTTTATCTTGTATATATTTTCTTTTTACTAGCTAAATGGGCTATTAATAAATACCAGGCCTTCTGTGGCCATTTATTAAATAATCTGTTAATGACTTGATGAATGGGCATTTACATCTGCCCTATAGGTAAATTTCTTTTTACCTGTGAGGTTACTGCTGCTCAGATACCAATTATTTCAGTAGCTGAAGAGCTTTCTTGGCCTGGCAGTGACTCTAGGCTTATTCAATTTGTAATGGACAGCTCTGGGATTTTGCTTGGTGTTTGGCACCTGTGTAGTAAGTAGGTACATAGGAATTTTTGCTGAATAGTCATCAAATTAAGCTGAGAATGTTACTTAGCTCCAGGTTCAACAATTAAGAGTATTTTTTCAAATGTATCTTTTTTGTGTGGTAAAATATATTTAACATAAAATTCGCCATTTTAAAATGTACAATCCAGTGGCATTAAGTACATTCACACTTCTGTGCAGTTACTGCCACTGTCCCTTTGCAGAACTTTCTTTTTAACTATTTTAGTGTTCCCATTAAATACAGATTTCCAGTTTCTCCCTCTTTCTTAGTAACCTCTATTCTGCTTTCTGACTTGATGAATTTAACGGTTCATAAGTAGAATCATACATTTGTTCTTTTTTGTCTGTCTTATCTCACTTAACATGTTTCCCAAGTTAATCCATATTGTAACATAATTAAGAGTGTTTTTGTTTAAAATTTACTTTGTTTTTCAGGCAACAGAATTTATCAAACAGAACATAGTGATATCCAGTGGATTTGTGGGAGGCTTTTTGCTAGGCCTTGCATCTTAAGGACATGAATCTTCTACTCTAGTAGTGGATCCAACTGTGAGAAGGGAAGTGGTGGCAACAGGGTGATCACTCAACAGCACATGCCACCAGAGTCTCCAGAACAAGGAGAAACAACTAGCTGGACAATACCAGATTCACAACTTAGCATTTTGCCACCTGAAGCTTGGCAAACTAGTATCTGCTGTAAAACAACCTATATGGTATGTGAATAATAGTATTCTGGAGCAAACCATGGCTTTCGTCATTTTTTAAACATTTGCATCTATTTAGAAACTAGTGTGTAAGATATCACCATTGGAGAGAGAAAAAATTGGTTGGATATATTGCCCAATAAAATATCCTCCTCTTATTTAAATAAGGTGTTCTTCATTGTGCTTTATAGTATAGTGCCAATAATTAAAAACTAGCTTCGATACTAGGGCTGACTTTTTTTTAAAGCTATGTTTGCAATAAACTGAAGAATCGTGGTGCCCTTTTGTGAAAGACTTTAGAAATAATAGCATTATTAAAGTCATTAAATAGATTCTACTGATGTAATACCAGTCTTTGGGGTTTTTTTTTTTCCCACAGTTCTTACTATGCTTATATAATAACTGCATTTCAAAGAAGGCTCTTCTGAGGAGATATTACATCATGTCTAAATCTCTTTTTCCCATTTTGATGTCTGTGGTTTTAAAAATACTTCTTGTATGTTAGCTTCTAATTTGTTTATTTGTCATCCTGGGCAGAAGTAAGTGGAACACACATAGTTGGCTCATTCATTCATTTTATTAACCTTGAGTGTACTTCCTTTTTCATTTCTAAAAATCCTAATTCTTATTTTGGCCCCTTCACCAAAAAGTAAATGTTGCTTTAAAATACTTAGTATAATGTGAATTTAATGTCTGAAGAACCATGATTTTCTATGTAAGTATAAAATTGTAGTTTAAAGAGAATTGTCTCCTTTATCTTGTCTGAGATGTAAATACTAACACTTTCAGGCTTTTTGTAGCATTATGTTGGCTGAACACTAGGCCAGTTTATTTGTTTCTCAGGGCCAACATCATATTCTTTCACAGCTTTCTTAACCCAGAAAGCTTTCTGCATTGTTAGTTTTGTCTGTAGAATACTTAGTTGTAATTGGGAAAAACAACATGGAGTCGTTAGATTGAAAAGACTTTGAAGATATTGAGACTATTGTCATTTGATAGGACATCACTGTAGTATATTTTGTGTATTGTAAACATATGATGTTTTCATACTTTCAAGATTGGTTACAGAGTACTTTCCTTATCGTGAGACTCCTTAAAATTAAATGTGGAATCCATCTTTAATTTCTTCCTTTATTTTCATTAGTGCCTCAGATATAATGCTAAATAAAACTCAGACTTTCTTAATATGATTTGTTCACAAACATTTGTGTTTTCTTTTTTGTGCTTTTCTGTTTATACCTTACTAAGCTTTGCATTGCTGTGAAATTAAAAGGAACAAATGTTCATAAGTATGATCAGGTCATGTTAAGTAGAACCTTGGCTGTTGTTCTGTGTGCCACATCTGCGTGATCTCTACTGCGAGGCAGGCTGTTTAGGGAGCTCCAGTAACTGACTCATTTTGTTCATTCATTTTGAAAATATTTATAGCATCTGTTCTTTTCATGATATACTAGGAAAGTGGGGGACACAAAAATGCCTGACCTGAAGCTTTTAATTAAATGGACACTAAAATATTTTTAATTGAAGAATTATGTAATAGGGCTGGGGGTGTATGTAGCTCAGTGGTGGAGCACATGCTTACATCAAAAACCAAAACAACAAAAAGAGAACCTGGCATATGACTTAGTGACAAATGTACATAACTACTTTGAGGGTCCAAATATATGAATGAAAACAGAAAAAGAGAACTGTTCATATTTTCCTATACATTTCAAAATATCTTGTAATGTTGGAAAATATTTGTATGCCAGTGTAAAATATTACCAATACACTCTATACTGTCATACCCGTTAGTGTTGTTCTACCTCAAATTATGCTGTTTTCCCCCCATCAACCTCTAATTTCTAAAGCACATAGTGTAGGTGGAATTTCCTTCATCTAAAATGCTTGGGACCAGAATTCTTTCCGATTTCAGATTTTGGAATATTTACATATACATAATGAGATATCTTGGAGATTGGAACCCAAATCTAAACATGAAATTCATTTGTTTCATGTACACCTTAAGGTAATTTTATACAAGATTTTAAATAACATACATTTATACATCTTAAATAACTTTTATACATAAAATGGGTATATCACAGCCAAAGTGGCTTGGAGAGATTCCCACCCCCCTTGGGGACACAGTAAACTGTTGTACCACCTGTTTTGACTGGTCTGTCACATGAAGTCAGGTGTGGAATTTTCTACTTGGTGCATTGTGTGGGCTCTCAAAGTTTGAGATGTTGGGTGTTTGGATGAGGGACACTCAACCTGTATAGTGCTTGGCTCTTGGTAGATATTCAGTTGATAATGTAAGTTTGTGAAAAGCATGTTACTGTGCTGGATTTAGTGTTGCCCTATGGAAAACTACTTTCTCTGTGTAATAGTGCTGTGAACCAGGGTCCTTCAAGAATGACTTGGTGGGGCTTCATTGAAAAGCTTAGATTTAGATAGCCTGCTTTTGTGTGAAATGAAGATTGTTTTAGGACATAACAGCTGTTTGTAAGATTTATTAAAATTTGACTATATGGAATATACCTATTTTGTGATTTAGGTTTTGGAAGATATATAGGGACATTTTGACTGATTTTAATTTTTATTCTTATATTTTTTCCATATCCTTCCTCACAAAATAGATGATTTTTAGAGTGTTTTGTTTGTTTGCTTCAAATATAATACAGATGAAATATTCTTTTTTGATACTACTGGGGATTGAAACTAGGCCTGACACATGCTAGGCAAGTGCTCTACCACTGAGCTACCTCCCTAGCCCTTTTTTTTCCCCTGGGAGACAAGGTCTTGTTAAGTTACCTAGGCTGGCCCAAAACTTGTGATCCTCCTGCCTCAGCCTCATCAGTACCTGGACCACAGTGCCCAGCAAGACATTCTTTTTGAGATTTTTTGGTACTGGAGATTGAACCCAGGGACCACTGAACTACATTCCAATCTTTTAAAATTTTTATTTTGAGATAGGATCTTACTAACTTGCTGAGGCTGGCCTTGTCCTGCTGCTTCAGCCACTCCAGTCACTGAGGTTACAGGTGTGCACCACCGTGCCTGGCTGCAATACATTCTTTATAAAAACATAAGGTAGCCTATCATCAAATGTTTCCAAGTTTAAATATTATACATTAATTTTTCTTCCTTTACAAACTTCAGGTAATATACCCTAATTTCCTGTAATGAAAGATGAATATAATATGGCACCTCTTACCTCCATATTGTTTATTTTTCATGTGGTGCTGAGGATCGAACCCAGTGCCTCACACAAGCTAGGCAAGTGCTCTGCCACTGAGCTACAGTCCCAACCCCAAGTGCTTGTTAATTTATATACAGAATGTTATTTATTTATTTTTTTTTTTAGAACCAGAGACAGAAATTTAAGACTAGTGGGTTATTGCTATGGGGAGTTGTTTTCAACTTTTATGCATTCACAATTTATTTTTTAAGTTTTTTTTTTTAACTGAAACAATGGACATAATTCAAAAAGTCAGAGGATTACAAGGCTTCTAAAGAAAAGGAGCACTTCTCTGCTCCACCTCTCTCCAACTTGGTGACTTTTTCCCCCAGAGAAGTTTCAACTATATTAGTTGTTTCTCTTAGTATTTACTATAACCATATATATTTCTTAGACTTTGTATTATGATAAATGGCTTGGACTTCCTATTATGGCAGATGTGGATTTAGCTCTGTAACACCTTCCTTTTCACATCCTTATAGTAATTCATTAAATTTCTTATAAAGTTTTATCCATTATTATGACAAACACTGTTTACTATTGAATAAAGACATATCCTGTAGGCCCCTTAATGTGTGTTCAGCTGGATCTAGCCTTAGCTTGAACCTGTAAATAACTCTGGAGCATGAAGGGCACTGTGATTGGCAGAATAATGGCCCTGAAAGATGTCCCCATCCTAATCCTCTGAACCTATGAATATGTTAGGTTACAAGGCAAAGGGGAATTAAAGTTGCTGATGGAATTAAAAATGCCAAGCAGTTGACCTCAAAAGATTATTCTGGATTATACTGGTGGCCCCAAAGTAAACTCAGAGGTACTTAAAGGAGAAAGAAGGAAGCTGAGAGTCAAAGACATGTGACTACCAAAAAAATGGTCAGACAGATACTATGTTGTTAGCCTTGAAAATGGAGTAAGGGAAAATGCTGGAAAATAGATTGTTTCTTCTTGCCTCCAGAAAGGGACACACAGCTCTGTTGATTTTAGCCCAGTAAGACCCATGCTAGACTTCCTATTTCCAGACCTAGTAACAATAAATTCATTTTTTGTTTTTGTGGTACTGGGGCTGAACCCAGGGTTGCTCTACCACTAAGCTACATTCCCCAGCCCTTTTTTTAACCTTTATTTTTTATTTATTTGTTTTTTAATATGGTGCTGAGGATCAAACCCAGTGCCTTGCCCTTGCTAGGCGAGTGCTCTACCACTGAGCTACAACCCCAGCCCTCCATCCCTTTTTTGCTCTAAGATAGGATCTCACTAAATTGCCCAGGCTGACCTTGAACTTGGGATCCTCCTGTCTCATTCTCCCAAGTAGTTGGGGTTACAGGAAGTAAGGTACTGCACCCAGCTTTGCCGCAGTCCAGCTGCAGCAAAATAACCAGGGGGTGAGGAGCAACTTGTGTAGATTGATACAGCTGGAGTGGGAGCCGTTTATTGTAGGACAGGAGTGGTATATATACATAATTACACACAGCTTATCTTAATTAACATAAAATAGATACAGCAGTCAACCAATAAGGAATCTCCACACTTAATGGCTCGCTGGTGATACTTCACAAACCACTCCCCCTGGCAAAATGCCAGGCACCATCCTGACTTGTTTACAGACTAACATTTCCCCCTTTTGTTCAATTAATAACAACCATAGTGGTTTTTACACAAACACCACAAACAATCTGCTACAAGCTGAAGGGGAGGATACAAAATGCCACAATACCAAGCCAATTGATGGCTCCATGCAAGAAGCCCTTGGAAAAATTATACCAGTAATGACACCGTTAGCAAAGATACCGAGTTACAATTTGTTGTAGATTACAGTTTGTTTTCTCAGTCCAGGTAAAGCAGTGTCTCAATAGATTAACTCACAGTTCAGGTAAATCACAGTCCAGGTAAGTTCTGCAGGCAGCTAGCTTGATCCGAAGTCTCATCCAGTTCTCAGCAACACTGGAAATTCTTCCACCCTCATTCTCACTGGCACTGGAATGAAGGCAGGAACTCCAGCTGTGCTGGCTAAAGAAAATCTTGTAGTATTCCAGCAGGCGCTAAGAAAACAACCTTCTGAACAATTTTGTGCATTATTTCAAGGTTTTTTACATTGAAATAAGCCTTAATAGTGCTCATTACTCATTAGCTTTCAGGTGTGGGAGAACCATTGTAGTTACTGGCCTTGGAAATGATCAAACTTCAGGGACGCAGGCTGTCTTCCTGGCCGTCTTCCGCCTGCAGTGTCCCGGGCAGCTCCAGATGGCCCCGGAGAGAGTCCTGGACTCAAAACTGCTTCCGGGCACAGGGAGCAAGAGCCCGCGAGACTGTGCCTCCAGGTCAGGTCTAGATTTGGGCTCTCGGCAGTGGAAGAGCCGGCTGCCGCTGCTTGGAAAGTCCTTGCTGCGCAGTGACTGGCTCGCGCACGCGGCAGCCTCCACGCGGCTTCACCCACCCTCTGGTAACAAGTATTCAGTAATAGCCTTTTGCTGCAACTTTTTCCCCGATAATCCTTCTTCTTCTGAACTTTCTTTTTCTTTCTGACTAGAGTTCCTGGGCTCTTATCAACACATGCCCTAACTGCTCTTGGTTCCACTGGGGTGCCTCCTTCCCTTAGTAATTTACTTCTCACCCCTTCCATATTCTCATCACAAAGACAATACAGCATTTCAAGACAAAACAAGACACAAACATACTGTATCAATCTTCTCCATTTTCTCGAAATGGCCATTTTTCCTCTCACCCTATCTAGGGATGAGCAGATTTGCTCCCATCCTATCTTTCTAGGGATGGGCAGCTTTTTCTCGTCAACTTACCCCCCAGTGTTCTGGGGCTCCCCATACAGGCCACCATCTGCCACAGTCCAGCTGCAGCAAAATAACGGGGGGGGGGGGTGACGGGTGACAAGCAACTTGTGTAGACTGATACAGCTGGAGTGGGAGCCGTTTATTGTAGGACAGGAAGGGTATATATACATTCCACACAGCTTATCTTAATTAACATAAACTAGATACAGCAGTCAACCAATAAGGAATCTCCACACTTAATGGCTCGCTGGCGTTACTTCACAAACCACTCCCTCTGCAAAATGCCAGGTGCCATCCTGACTTGTTTACAGACTCTAACACAGCTTCATGTTGTTTTAAGCCATTAAGTTAGTAATAATTACAGCTGCAATAGACAAGAAATACAGGCACAACTGAGTTTTTTTTTTTTTTTGGTATCCCCATACCAGTTATGCATTGGCTACAGTGTGCCCTCAGTGAATAGGGTGGGGTAACCTCCCAGCCAGGAAGGCCCTGTTCTCATGAGAGCAATTCTCAGGAGAAAAGTGTAAATCTGCCAGTGCTAGAGCTGGCCAGTGAGTGTACTAGCCCAATAAAAGGGGTCTGGATAGGGTACCAACAGTCTCCACTAGAGTGGGTAAACCCTAAGCCAACACTGCATGTGTCAAATAATAGTTATGTCTACTGGAGTAGTGGGGTGAGAGGGCAATGAAATATGTAGAACTGAAATATTTGGAATTAATGGTATATAGTCCTTGTATTATTCCAAAACATTGATTAACCTCACACTTTGAGTATGCATGCATTTCAGACCTACAAACAAGCAATCTAGTCTAAATGAAGGCAGAGAAGAAAGAAGCACAGAGAAAGGATAAATAGGAAGCATTTAAAAGATGGCAAAATAAATCCAAATATGTCTATAATCATAGCAAAAGAAAACAATTCACAATGTGATTTTATATAAGCATCATTCTCTGTTGAAACAAGTAGTGAGATTAGCTCCATAGAAAGGGAAATGTTTATAAAGCTTCATTGTTCAACGGAGAATTCTCTAGGCATTCAGATGTAATAAAGCTTAATTTTCTTCTTTCTTCCTTCCCCCCTTCCTTCCTTTCTCTCTCTCTCTCTCCCTCTGTCCCTCCCTCTCTTTCTTTCCTTTTTGGCATTGCTAGGCTAGAACCCAGAGCCTTGTACATGTTAGGCAAGCACTCCACCAAAGAGCTACACCCCACCCCCAGCCCTCCTAATTTTCTTTTAATCCTCCTGTTCCTACCCCAATCTGGGATGGACCCAGCACTTACTGATTCTTATATCGCCTTTCTTGGATTACTTATATTTTTGGTTAAACTGTTTTCTTCAGAATTTCTTTCAGGGTGTGGGAGGTAAAGTTGCCAAGTTCTTGTGTGTCTTAAAATATCTTGTTCTCATACAATTCAAGATTGACAATATTTTTTTTTCTCTTACACTTTTGAAGACTTTGCTTCATTGTATTTCTAGTACCTTAGTATCCGATGATATGTGATGTCAGTCTGATTTCCAACCAGAGTAACCTTTTCTTCTTTCTTTGTAAGCTTTATGGATTTTTTTAAACATTGGAGTTTTGAAATTTCATAAATTTCAAAATCTGTGAGTTTTAAAAAACTGAATTAGGTTTTAAAGTGCATGTTAGTGTACTTTAGCTGTGCATTCTTGTCATTATAGAGAAGATACACACACATAGATAACATTTAAAAACATTTTAAAGCCAAGGCTGGTGGGAGGGTGGAAACTCACTCCCTCGACTATGAGATTGAAAGCCCCCAAGTAAGCCCTCAGTAAACATGAGAGAGGGATGGAGAATCGTGGAAATGAAATAATTTCTGAGAGTTTTTCTTTCATTACACTCTGTGTTTTTTAGGTTTTTCTCATTCTGAGGATTCTTATCTTTGCTTTAAGAAAATTGTACTTTAAAAAACAGACTTTATTTTTTTAGAATATTTTCAGCTTCAGAGTCAAACTGAGCAGATACTGTAGACATTTGGCATATATTCTCCCCGAGACCCATATACAGTTTCCCTACCTCTAACATATTTTCATGCTTCCTTTGCTATAATTAATGAACCAATACTGATACACTGTTATTAACTAAAGTCTATACTTTATTCAGATTTAGCTTTTATTTAATGTCCTTGTTCTGCCCCAGGATCCCATCGGATACCATGTGATATTTAGTCGTCAGGTCTCTTTAATCTCCTCTAGACAGTGACAAGTGCTCACATTTCTATTGTTTTTGATGACCTTGACAGTTTTGAGGAGTACCGGTCAGGTATGTTACAGAATACTCTTCTTTTGGAATTAAAAAAAAATTTTTTTTCATGATTATCCTGGAATTAGGAACTTTGGGGAGGAAGACCACAGAGTTGTACCATTTTTATTACATCACATCAAAGGTATATACAAACATGAGTGATAACTTGATGGTGAACTTCCTTGATCACCTGAACTGAGGTCTTATTTATCACATTTCTCCACTATAAAGTTACTTTTTTCCGCTACTTTCCATGATTGTACTTGTTGGAAGGAAGTTATTATGAATAACCCCCACATTTAAAATGTTGGAATTATGCTCCCCTTTTTTAGTGTGGAGTACTTGCATAGATTTTTTTTTTTTTTTGCATAAAAGACGTATGCATTCTCCCTCATTAATTTATTGCCATTTAGCTCAGTATGGGCTTGTGGATACTTATTTTATACTTGGGGTTATAATCAAATACTACTTGGGAGCTCATTCCATTGGTTCCTGTGTCCCTTTGCCACACCACAATGATGTGTTTACCAAATTGTATTTATTTAATAATAGATTTGATTATTTCTTCTTCAACATAATGTCTGTCATTTAGTTAGTTGTTGGAGCATCTAGATTTTTCCACTACAGCTTTTTAATATTTTCTGTTTTCTTTTTGTTCTACTTTCTGGGACGGTTCCTTAATTTTACTTTCCACCAATTTGGTCTTAAAAGACCAAAAACTTGGCTGTCATTTAGTCTGTTCATATAATAACTAGTTTGATAATTATTCATTTATTTTCTAGGAACTCTCTCTGTACCTCTGAATGTTTCATTGCAGTCTTTATTTTCCCTCCCTCCCTTCCTTCCTTCCTTCCTTTCCCCAGTGCTGGGGTTTGATCCCAGGGCCACCCACATGCTGGGAAGGTACTGCAGACTGTATTTTTCTTTTTTCTGTTCTCTGAAATGCCTGGTTCTGTTGACTTTGAGTCTTCTTTTTGTGGCTGGGTTTTTTTTTTTTTTTTTTGAAAGATCTAGCAATTCATGGTTTTCTGTTTAGTTTTATGAATAGAAGGACTGCTTTAGTTAATATAGAGAGCCGTACTGGGTTTCCTTTGCAGCAGCTCTGGCCTGCTTTCCTGACAGGTGGCTCCTTTTCTTTCTTTTTTTAGTCATTGTTTTAAAATTGACTAGTGAAAACTGTATATAATTATGGTGTACAACATGATGTTTCAAAACATGTATACATTGCGGAATGGCTAAATTGAACTAATTAACATGCATTACCTCACCTACTTCATTTTTTTCTGATGAGAACACTTGAAATCTACTTTCAGCTATTTTCCAGTATCCACTGCTACTAACTGTAGTCATAATTGTACAACAGATCTCTTGAATGCATCCCTCTTGCCTAACTAAAATTTTGTATCCTTTGACCAACATCCTTCCAACCTTCCCTGCTCCCCAGCCCCATGTAAGGACCATGATACTCTCTACTTTTATGAGTTAGTCTTTTTTAGATTCACATGTAGGTAAATCATGCAGTATTTGTCCCTGAAGAGAAGGGCTGGACACAGGCTCTTTAAGGCAACACTCATTATTAACAGCAGGAGGGCTTCCTTGTAGGTAGACACTGTGGGGGAGGGGGAAGGAGAGCAAGTGCAGTTCCATAAAGGACCTCCTGGAGAGCTAGAGGGATGAAGCCCTTTTGTGTTTTCTATTCCCTGTCCCTGGGATAGTGCCAATTCTCTCTCAAGTTTTGACATCCTCATTAGGGCCAGTTTTTGTTTTTGTTTTTAAGAGAACATGGACTTTTCCTGCAGCAATTCTGTTCCAGTGAAGCCAGGATGGAAAGAAAGGAGTCTAAATGTCTCTACTCGTGCCAATAAATTTTGAAAATACATAACTTCAGACAGCCACCTTTTCTCCACCTTTTCTTCCTTTATCGAGAACCCTTCTGATGACTTGATCTGTGGCTTCCTGGCTTCTGGTTCCTCTTCCAATCTGATCCCATCTGCTTCAGACATCCTGAATTTCACAAATTTTTGGTCTGTGAATGGCACCTTTGTTCTCCAGCCCGGTTACAGTTCTATAAAGCCTTTTTTTTTTTTTAAATAAAATGTTTTTTTTTAGTTGTGGATGGACACAATACCTTTATTTTATTTACATAATTTTATGTGGTACTGAGGATCAAACCCAGTGCCTTACACATGCTAGGCAAGTGCTTTTATCACTGAGCTACAACCCCAGCTCCCTAAAAAATCTTTTATTATGGCAATTTTCAAACATGTGTCAATGTAGAATAATATAATGAAACCCCATATACTCATTGATCAGCTTCAATAATTATCAACACATGGCCAGTCTTATTTCAGTTACACTTTCCCACTACTTCTAACCAAGCCCCCTAATTTATTTCGAAGTGTATCCAAGATATATCATTAGTAAATATATTTCACTAGTATTTCTTTTGATAGTGGGGATTACAGGCATGCACTATTGTGCCTAGCACTAGTAAATATTTCTGTATGCATCTATAAAAGGTAAGGACTCTTTTTTTAAAAAAAAATACTGTTACTGTCATCACACCAAAAAAATCAACAATATAATCCCTTAGTAATATCAAACATCCTCTCACTGTTCCAATTTTTCCAATTATCTCATTTTTCTCCCTTTTACTACAGCTGATTTTTTTTCAAATCAATATCTAAACATGGTTCAGATATTGTATTTGGTTGCTGTTAGTTTTGATTATTGGACCCATTTTCTTTTTCTTTTTTCCTTACAAATTATTTGTTGAAACCAGGTCATGAGAATTTCCTATATTTTGGATTTTGCAATTGCTTCCTTGTCATGTTAACACCCTCTTTTGTCCCTTGTATTATCCATAAACTGGCAGTTAAATCTATAGATGATCAGGTTTTTGTTGCTGTCATTTGTTTGTTTGAGGGCTTCCCACATGCCAGGCAATGTTCTGCCACTAAGCTATATCCCCAACCCTGATTCTTGTTTTTTGGCAAGAATATTTCATAAGTAATAGTGTGCACTTAATGTTGTGTTTCAAGAAGTGACATATAATAGCTGGTTACTTCTCTTTTGAGGATGCTAAAATTGATCAGTGGCTTCAGGTGTCAGCTATTATATAAGTCAGCTATTACACAGTTTCCCACCAGCTTATAACAATGTTTTCAACAACCATTAACGATTACTGCCTAGATCTATTATTTCATTTGGGGTTATAAAATAGCAGTGTTCTAAGTTAATTTTGATCTTGAACAAATAATTTGAATTGCTTAAACAATATTTCCTCATCAACTATTTGGTTACTTTTAGATACAGTTAGTATAGGAAAGGCAAGATATGAAAATTTGCATGAAATGGAGAATTTTTTCAAAAAGCACCATTTACCAAAATTTACTCAACAAGAAATAGAAAATCTGAATAAAATCCAAAGATTCCTATATCTGTTATTGAAACTGAATTCATAATATAAAGCCTCTCCTAAAGAAAACTCCAGGCCCAGATGGCTTTAATGGTGAATTCTTCCAAACATTTAAAGAAGAAATAATGTCATTCTTATTTAAAACTTTTACAAAAAATAGAAACAGCAGAAACATTACCAAACTTTTTTCCTGAGGCCATCTTAACTTTGATACTAAAACCTAAAAGGACATTACAAGAAGAAAAGTAAATACTAATATTTTCCAATGAACAGACTCCAAAATCCTAGAAAAACATATTACAAATGAAATCCAGCAATACATAAAAAAGGACATTACATATAACCAAATGGGATTCATTTCAGAATACAAGATCCATTTAACATTTGAAAATCAATGCATTTCACCTCATTAGCAGAATAAAGGAAAAAAGCCATATTATCACTCAGAGATACAGAAAAAGGCATTTAATAAAATTAAACAATTATTTATGATAAAATATAGACTCAACAAACTAAGAATAAAAGGGAATATCTGCAATCTGATAAAAGGTTTCTACAAAGCCTAAGCTACCATCATACTTAATGGTGAAATACTGAGTGCATTTGGAATGAGACCAAAAAGTCTATTTTAACTGCTTCTATTCAACATTGTACCAGAGGCTCTAGCCAGCGTGTTATTAAACTTTTGGATTTTGCCAATCTGATAGATGAGAAATGGTATCTTAGTGTAACTTTAATTTGCATCTCTTTTATTACCAGCAGGTTGAGCATCTTTTCATATGCTTAAAGCCATTTGCATTTCTTTTTCTTGAAATGTGTGTTCATTTTTCTTTCTCATTTTTTTCTCCAGAGTAGGTGGCCTTTTTTGTTCTCTGTTTTTAAACAAATAATTCAAGGAATTAAACCTTTATTTGTGATACAAGTTGCAAATATTTTCCCCCATTTTCCATTTGTTGTTTACCTCACTTTATGGTGTTTTTGGCATGTGGTTTTCTTTTTCAATTTTATATGGTCAAATTTACCAGTATTTTTCCTTCTTGCTTCTGATTTTTGAGTCCTAGTTAGGAAAGCTTTTTGTGCTCCTGAGTTATAGAAGAATTTGTCTATGATTCCTTCTAGACATATATGGCTTAGTTTTTTTTTTTAACTTTAAAATCTCCTATCTATTTGGAATATATCAGATCCCACTTTTTCTTCTTCTGCCTACCTAACAAATCACACCAATACTGTTTATTAAAAAGTTCATTTTCCTCTACTATGCTGATATACCATATAGTATATGCCAACTTTCTATACTACATTAATATTTAAAAGTTTGGTATCATACAAGATACCAAAAAAACAAAATTTAAAATCAAGGATGTGAAGAATTTGACACATATGTAATATTCAAACATTTTATAATATATAAAGAACTCCAATAAGTCAAAATGAAAATGACAGTAGACAATGCAGTAAATTATAGAAACATGGTTAGATAAAAGAACATGGATACTTGGAAGAGGAAGCCCTAATAATCGGTCAACAGAAAAAGGTAATCACCTTTACCTTTATCAACAATCACAGAAATGCAAGTTAAAGCCACTATCTTCTCTTCCCAAATATACTATTTTGTTTTGGTGTGGGGGAATGTTAAGCTATTTTAAGATGGCCTTGTGTCATAGTAGGCAGCAGATACTAAAGTTAGGGAACTTAATAAGCACCACAAAATGTCATGAGACATTTTGTCATGAGAATAGATACATGCAAACCATCTTGGATCTCCATTGTCCTTCATTGTTCAAAAAAGGGCCTCTGGTACTTTCGGTGACATTTATTTTATTTTGAGGGAGGAGTTAGTAAGTGTAGAGACTTGCTTTTGGAAGCTTAGCCAACTCCCATAAAGCCACTTTTGGATGACTGGGTCCACTCTCTTAAATTTACTGTACACACCAAGATATAAGACTGCCACCTTTCAACAGTTCTAAGAATTCTAACTAAAAACCATTGTTTGCAAATGGAGTTAGATACTTAAAAAGTATATCCTATAAACACAAGAACATTTATTGGTTTTCCTTATAAAAATGATACATATTAATTGTAAATTTAGAAATGGAGAAAAGTATAATGAAAATGCATTCTCCATATTATTATTTTCTAGAGACAAGATAATCACTATCAATTTTCTTGACACATATGTCAGGTTACTGCAGCATTGTTTATAACATCAGAAATTTGGAAACAACCCAGTTTATCAGTGACTAATTAAAACTCATGATGTAGTCATACAGTGGAATACCATTTTTGCTATCAGAAAATGAGGTGTGGGGCCGGGCTTGTTCATGCTGGATTAGGAGTCTGGCATCTGGGTCCCCACATGGTGAGGGAATGGGTGGCACACTTCATCCACTCTTACGCTGTCAAAGGAGGTGTAAGTCCTATGTGGGAGCTGCTGCTTTCTCTAGTCCCCACTTGGTCTCAACTTCTCTTCATTACGGCCAGGGCTCAGCTATGGACCACTTCATTGGAGTCTCTCAGCCTGATAGTTTGCTGACTTCATGTGCCCCCAAGGGGTCCGTGTATAGTGATGAGCAGAATCTCCTCTTAGTTCGTCCCCCTGACATGCCTGAGAATCCTTGGGTTCTACGAGTGGTCCTCCTGGGAGCCCCCAATGCAGGGAAGTCAAGGCTCTCTAACCAGCTGCTGGGCCGAAAAGTGTTCCCTGTCTCCAAGAAGGTACACACTACTCATTGCCAGGCTCTGGGGGTCATCACAGAGAAGGAAATTCAGGTGATTCTACTTGACACACCTGAAATCATCAGTCCTGTTAAACAGAAAAAGCACCATTTTGAGCTCTCTTTGTTGGAAGATCCATGGAAGAGCACAGGATCTGCTAATCTTTTTTTAAATTTATTTTTATTTTTAGTTATCGATGGGCCTTTATTCATTTATTTGTTTATATGTGGTGCTGAGAATCGAACTCAGTGCCTCTCACATGCTAGGCAAGCATGCTACCACTGAGCCACAACCTCAGCCCTGCTAATCTTGTTATAGTTTTTGTGGATGTCCCAGACAAGTGGACTTGAAACCAGCTCAGCCCCTATGTGCTCCAGGGCTTGACTGAGTTCTCCCAGGTCCCCAGCATCATTATCTTGAACAAGATTGCCTGAAGCAGAAGTCAGTTCTCCTGGAGTTCACAGAAGCTCTCACTGAAGAAGAAAAAAAGTATAAATGAAAATGCATTCTCCATAACATTATTTTCTAGAGACAAGATAATCACTATTCAATTTTCTTCCGTTAATGGAAAGAAGGCCAACATGAGGCAGGCCTGACACCCATTGTCCTAGGCCAGCAGCTAAAGACACACAGTCAAAGGAAAGACACACAGTCTAAGGAAAATGCCCAGAGGATTGGCTGGCCCCACTTCTAGGAGATTTTCATGTTGTCAGCTCTAAGCCAAGAGGATATGAAGATCCTAAAGCAAAACTTCTTGGCACAGGCCCAACCAGAGGCCTGGGAGTTCCACAGTGGAGTCCTCACTAGCCCGATACCTGAAGAGATCTGTACCAGCAAAATCTAAGAGAAACTCTTAAGAGTACTTGCCCCAGGAGGTGCCCTACAATGTGCAGCAGAAGACAGTGGAAGGACCAAGTGGGGAGCTGATAATCCAACAGAACTTTCTGGTACCCAGAGAATCTCATGAGAGGATCCCAGATTGTGCAGGAGATGGACTGTGACCCTAATAGACATCTTCCTTTGTGACACTCAGCTTCTCTGTGAAGCTACGTGACAACTTCTACTGCCCTTACCCCCAGAGCATTCCAGCTCTAGCAGAAGTCACTGACCAGAAAGAACTGTCCCTGCTGAGGGGACCTTCAGAGTCTAATGAGTGGCATTGGACACTGACTGGTTACTGGCTGGTTTCACTTTGTTGAGTCTGCACAATCCTGTCCAGCCATGTCTCCTGTTGGAAGAAGGAAACTATCTTAGCTCAGTTCCCAGTTAGTTACTTTCCCTAGGCTTATAGCCATGTTGGTCACAGAAATTGACCCCTTACTAGGAGCAGTGCCACCCTCTCCTCAGAAGCATTGGGCCCACAGTATTGCCCTAAGTTGCCAGTTCTTAGCAGGGAAGATACCTTGTTCTTGTCTCCCCCAGTTCCTATACCTTAAAATCTTTTTTAAACTATATTTTTTATTCATTTATTTTTTTAATGTGATGCTGAAGATTAAACCCAGTGCCTCACACATGCTAGGCAAGTGCTCTACCATTGAGCCACAACCCCAGCCCACCTTGAAATAAAGTCCTGTGTTTCCTGAGTAAGATAGTGCCACCCACCTGTTCCCCCAAGTTCTTGATCCCTTCTACCTCATTCCTTTGCCCAGTTTTGGATAGTAATAAAGTTAAAAGACAATTTAAAAAATGAGAAAATGCTTTATGTACCAAAATAAAAAACAACACACTTTATTATTAAGTGAGAACACTAAGGTAGAGACTAGTGGATACTATCTTTTCTGAGAAACAAGGACAGGGACATAAGAAATATATTCATATTGGTTTGGATGCATTGGCTTAGAAATAGGAAAAGAAACATAAGAAATAAGTAAAAGTGGTTATCTCTGTGGAATAGGTAAGGAAATAAGTCATATAGGAACCGTGTTTATTTTGATTTTTGAATCATGCAAGTGAATAACCTATTTTTTTCAAAAGTTAAATTTAGCTGGGCTTCGTGGCATATACCTGTAATCCCAGATACTCTGGGAGTAGAAGTAATTTTGTTTTCTGTAAAGCAAGAGTTGATTAGGAATTTGGAAGCTGAAGTAGACTCCGCTAACAAATTAGTTTTAAGAGAAACTGACCAAGTATGAATGAATAAGGTAATGGCTAATTTATTGCCCCAAGTGCTTTGCTGCCTGCAGGTAGTAATTTATAATCCTTCACCCCTAGTCAGGGTTGTTTGAGAACACATTGCATGTGAGAATATTATGGAGATATTCAATAAAACTTTAAGAAAATGGCACATGAGTAGCAGGCTTTCTGGAGAGTCTGAAAAGATTTAGAAAAACCAACGCATAAAAAGCCTTAGAAAGAGAGGCTGGGGTGTATCTCAGTGGTACAGTGCTTACCTAATACAGGCAAGGTCCTGGATTCCATCCCCAGCACCACCAGGAGAAAAGAAGAAAAAAGCACAAATGTGGAAGCAGATTTTTTTTATAACTATAGGTACAAAACAACTAGAAATAATGACCAAAAATTGCTAGAGGAACAAAGGTATATGGTAGGAAAGAAGGGCTGGGGAGGTCTGAGGGCAAGTGCTAAAGCTGGGAAATTGCAGAAGAAATAAATGGAAAGCAAAAATATCTGGATCAATCTGCTGTCTACATGGGCCATGCTGTAAAAGGAAAATTGGCGTTTTAGATGAAGACTTGGAAGAAAAGCAAGATCCTAAATTGATGGCAATTCTGTTTTTTAGCATTCAGGGTTTCACAAGGCAAAAAGCAAAACTGCTGGTATACTTTAGGGAGACTTTTAAAAATTTTAGTTTTTTAACTTGGAATGGAACCACCATTTTACCCAGTTATCCCACTCCTTGTTATATACCCAAAGGACTTAAAATCAGATTACCACAGTGATGCTGCCACATCAATGTTTATAGCAGCTCGATTCACAATAGCCAAGCTATGGAACCAACCTAGGTGCCTTTCAATACATGAATGGATAAAGAAAATGTGGTATATACACAATGGAATGTTACTCAGCCATAAGGAGAAATGAAATTATGGCATTTGCCAGGAAATGGATGGAACTGGAGACTATCTTCCTAAGTAAAATATGCCAATTCCAAAAGACCAAAGGCCAAATGTTCTCTCTGATACTAGCATACAGTAAGGGGCAGGGAGAAGGAAAGAAGTTCAATGGATTAGACAAAGGGGACTGAAGGGAAGGGAGGGGGAATGGGAATAGGAAAGACAGTAGAATAAGTTGGATAGAACTTTCCTATGTTCATATATGAATACACAACCAAATGTAACTCCACATCATGCACAACCACAAGAATGGGAAGTTAAACTCCATATATGTATAATAATGTCAAAATTCATTCTACTATCATGTGTAACTAAAAAGAACAAATAAAATATTTTTTAAAAACTTTAGTTTTTTATCATTTACATTTATAACTGATCTGTAATAATTGTGCATACTTCTGGGGTATTGTGTGACAATTCAATATGTGTATACAGTGTGTAATGATCAAATCAAGATAATTAGCATTTCCATCTCCTTAAACATTTATCATTTCTGGTGCTGGGAATTTTTGAACTCCTCTTTTCTGTTTTTTTCCCTCTCTCCCTCCATCCCTCTCTCTCTTCACCTTGTGGTGGTGGAGATGGAACCCAGGACCACTCTCATGCTAAGGAAGCACTCTACCACTGAGTTTCATCCTCCATCCCCTCTAGTTCTTTATAAACTATAAAATATGTTATTGTAAACTATAGTCACTCTACTGTTGTAGAACCCTGGAACTTATTCCTCCCCTCTATTTTGGTCTCAGTTATCTGACCTTAGAGAGATTTTTTATTATTTATTTATTTATTTATTTATTTAGGTTCTAGGGATTGAACCAAGGGATGCTTAACCACTGAGCCACATCCCCAGACTCTTTTTTAATATTTTATTTAGAGACAGGATGTCGCTAAGTTACTGAGGGCCTCACTAAGTTGCTGAGGCTGGCTTTGAACTCAATCCTCCTGCTTCAGCCTCCCCAGCTGCTAGCACTACAGGAGTACACCTCTGCACCTGGCTCTTAGATGCAGGGAGATTTTTAAAAAGGGATTGGGGACTTGTGGTAGATGATCTCAAAATTCCTTTATAGTACTGAAACCTATTGTTGAGTTGTAGTGCTCATGGAAGTACTTCTTAGGCCAGAAGCTCAGTGCAAACAGGTGTCACTTCTGTTGCATCACTGAGAAAATAATACCATGAAACCCAAAAGTTGTATAGAACTGACCAATTCTAAGTATTTAAGTAAAGCAGTCATTCTCAAACTATGGATACTCTTCTTAGCTTGTTTTTAAGACAAGCCAATGCTGTGTGTGTTAATTGCTTGCTCCTTTTTATTGCAGAGTAGTATTCCATTGTACGAATGTACTCAGTTTATCTATTTCTCTGGTAATGGATAAGGACCATTTCTGTTTTTTTTTTCTACTGTGTTATAGATGCTATGAACATTTGTGTATAGTTCTCTGTTCAGACATTTATTTTTATTTCATTTGTCTTGGGTAGGTATTCAGGATGGGATTTCTAGGTGGCAGGATGATTATTTAACTCCAGAAGTGCTGCCAAAATGTTTTCCAAAGCATTTGTGCCATTTTGTGTCCCTATCAGCAGAGCATGAAGAGTTTCACTTGTACTGTATCCTTGCTAACAACTAGATGTTTACATTGTAAACATTCTCATAGGGGTACAGTAGTGTCTCACCAGTTTTAATTTGCACTTCTCTGATGACTAAGGACAAAAAAAGACATTGAGCATCTTTCATTCCTTACCTGCTCTTTAAAAAGTAGCAAATGGCTGGGCGCAGTGGCACCTGCTTGGGAGGCTGAGGCAGGAGGATCGCGAGTTCAAAGCCAGCCTCAGCAATGACAAGGTGCTAACCAACTCAGTGAAACCCTGTCTCTAAATAAAATTCAAAATAGGGCTAGGGATGTGGCTCTCAGTGACTGAGTTTAATCCACAGTACCCTCTCCCCCCCCCAAAAAAAAGAGTTGCAAACGACTAAACTCAAAAACCCTAGTCTGTACTCATGGAGTTATCTGAATCCAAAAGTCTCAGGATAACAACAGCATAGCCATTTCACGTTGGTATAAATCTATAATTTCCAATGTCCTTGGATGGGTACTGTACACACACAGTTCCTAATATATGGCAGTTTAATAAACACTGGCTGAATTATGGTCTAATGAAATGCTTAAAGGCAACAGTCATCATAATTAGGGGCAAGAAGGGTTTTACAGAAGGTGATGTATCTGATTTAAGTTGAATATTTCAATATCTTGGATTTTATTAGACAATGAAGCTCCTAGAGGGCAAATAGTTTTTAAGATTATTTTTAATTAACAAAGTGTCAAGATTATGACAGAATCCCTGAAACTTGAAGACTGAAAAAGCAGTTCTCTAAAAATACAGGGCATGATCTCTCCAGGACTTAGCTTCTCCATCTACAAAATAAGACAATTAATGAATCTCAGTTCTCTTTCAATTCCAGACACTGCTCAGTATTTTGAACTGCCCCATGACTATTAGGTAGTTTTTTTTTAGTGTGATTAGATTAATTAGATTTAATAGCACAGTTTTGGAGGAAAAAGAATATCCCTGTCAGTACTGACAAAGATCTTTTCCTGCGGTTTTTTTTTTTTCTGTAAGATAATTAAGTGAATTGAATCTCTTGATTTCCTAGCTGTGATAGTTAAATATGCATGGAATCTTTTTTTCCCAACATCTTATTATGAACATTTTCAAACACACTGAAAAGTTGAAAGAATGTTACAATGAACCCACTACCTAGATTCCACAATTAACATTTTCTTATACTCGTTTTTAAAATCCCATAGCATCTATTTGTCACTCAGATTTATCTTCTTTTTGTTTCTTACCTATTTCAAAGTAAATTATAGACATCAGCACACTTCCCCCTAAATGCTTATCAATTTTGCTTTAAGGATGAACTCTGTGGATATATATATATATATATATATATATATATATATTTCTTTTCCTATAAAAAAAGAGATGCTAGAGTATTTCCTAGAATAAATATTCTAGGTAACATCCTTTAGGACAGTGGCTCTCAACAAAGGGCAATTTTGCACTACCCTCCCCAACTCGACGTTATTTGGCAACATCTGGGGACATCTTTGGTTGTCATGACTGGAATGAGCTACCGGTATCTGGTGAGTAGAGGCCAGCAATTCTGCTAAACATCCTAGGATGCACACGACAGTCCCTACAACAAAGAATTTCTATTTTAATGAGTTTTTTCACTGCTGTGACTAAAAGACCCAATCAGAACAACTATGCAGGAGGAAAAGTTTATTTGAGGGCTCACAGTTTCAGAGACCTTTGTTCATTGGAGGCAGACTCCATTCCTCAGGGCTCGAGGTGAGGCAGAACATCATGGCGGAGGAGTGTGGCACACCCCCAATGAAATACTTCCTCCAGCCACACCCCTCCTGCCTCCAGTTACCACTCAGGTAATTCCATTAGGATTATTTCACTGATTAAATCAAGACTATAACACAATCATTTCTTTTCTACACCTTCTTGCATTGTCTCACATGTAAGCTTTTGGGGGACACCTCATCCAAACATAACAATTACCAAGGCCAAATTGTCCATAGTGCTGAGGTTGCAAAACCCTGTTTTAGGAAATGGTAGATTTATCTTCTAGAGTTTCTCAGAAACAGATTGGAGTGTAAAGTTGTACTGACATACTATAGGGAGTTTAGTTAAGCTAAGAAGAAACAAAGACTTGATGAAATGGTGTATTTCTTTTTTAAACTTTCCATGGTCTGCTTATGAAATGAATTTTACTGAGATATCTTATGGTTATCATTTATTTTTTCCATTCCCCATTTTCCTTATTTAGATCAAAAGTAATCATGCATTTTCTTGCAAAGTGGCCTGAAATATGCAGATAACAGTACAGCCCAACATTTTCAGGATGACAATTGTAATACAAAAACACCTCCTAAAGAATGAATAAGTTGGAACTGAGGATGTAACTCAGTGGTAGAGCATTTGTCTAGCATGGATGAGGCACTGGGTTTGATCCCAGCACTGTGTGTGTGTGTGTGTGTGTGTGTGTGTGTCTGTCTGTCTGTCTGTCTGTCTGTCACAGAGAAGAATGAACAAGTCATCTCAGGGGTTAAGGAAGAAGGAGACAAGTTGTAGAGGAACAGGAGTCTGAAAGAAACACATAGATTCATCTATTTTTCTAGTTTTCACATATTTCCTTAACTCCAGTAGCATTTAAGTTTAGATCATCTAAATAATTTTCTCTGAATTTCTTATCTCTACTTTCTATGACATGCTCATTTCTTATGAAAGCATAAGGAAAACAAAGAGTTGAGAGACAAAAGCAAAAATGTAGAATCAGACCCCTGACATGTATTCACTCATGGTAATGATCAGTGCTTCTGAATATATTAGATGTTCCTTTTCCATGTACCTACCAACTTCACCATCATTAGGTGAGTGTCAGAACAACTACAGCAGAGAGGGAGAGTGCAAATCTTCATCATTTATCCCAATATTGGAAAGATAAAATACTGTACCTGAAAGTTCACCCTGATAAAATTGCATTCTCTTAAAGTACTGCAACCAGAATGGCAAAGTTCAAGAGAACTTTGTGGTTTTGTGTTTCTTTTTCCTTGCAATTATTTATTTACTGATTTTTGAAATAGGTAAACCAGTCATATAGTAAAAATTCACCAGATACAGAAGGGTGTACCATGCAGATCAGTCTTCATCCTCTCTGCATCCTTCTTTTGTTTTGCTTTTTAAAATATTTTTTAGTTGTCATTGGATCTTTATTTATTTATATGTGGTGCTGAGAATCGAACACAATGCCTTACTCATGCTAGGCAAGTGTTCTACCACTGAGCCACAACCCCAGCCCCCTGTATCCTTCTTATGTGCCCTGACAACCTATATTGCCAGCTTTATGTACATCATTCCACAGACGTTATATGCCTATCCAAGGATGTCTTCAGAGTTTCCAGTTCTTTTTTATGCAAATGGAAGCTTTCTGTACACACTGTACCATGCCTTTAAAAAACCCTGACACAGTGATGCACCTTTGTAATTCTAGCAGCTGAGACAGGAGGATCGAAAGTTCAAAGTCAGCCTCAGCAACTTAGCAAGAACCTGTCTCTAAATAAAATATAACAGACAGCCTGGGGAGGTGGCTCAGTGGTTAAGCGTCCCTGGGTTCAATCCCTGGTACCAAAAAAAGAAAAAATGAAGTATAACATAAAGGGTACAAGTCTTATGTATATAATTCAATGCATTTTTATCTAAGTATGCATCTGTGAAGCCACCTGCCCAAACAAGATGAGAATGTTAGCAGCATCTCAGAGGTTCTGTGATATCTGAAGAAGCCAAAAATCTTTTTAAAAGACCTCCTCCTCTGAAGCTTTGAAGTGGCAGTGACTTTTTTTTTTCTAAGTATATCTTTAAAGTAATATCTATACATACCTTGGCGCCTTTGCCCCTTTGCCAAGTCAGTCACAGGTGAATTCCTGGGAGTCTAACACCATTATAAATAGAGTAAAAAAGTAAGTATATATGATAAGACTGAAATCTCACTATTTCCTCTGGATTCAAAGTAATCTAAAAAATGCTGGAAACTTTGAGAGAGGAAGAATGGTTTGAAAAACATCATTCTAAGCTGGGCATGGTGATGTGTGCCTGGAATTCCAGTTACTCTGAGGCAGGAGGATTGCAAGTTCAGGTAACTTAATAAGACTCCCTCTTAAAATACAAAATTTTGGAAAAGGATGGGAATATAGCTCAGTGTGAGGCCCTAGGTTAGATCCCCAGTACAGAAAGGGGGTGGGGGAAGGAAAGGAAAGACATTCTAATTTTGTTTCTGCCACTTACTAGCTTTGTAACTATGGGCAGGTTGCTTGATCTCTATAACACTCAGTTTCTCTGTGTAAGGAAAACAATAATGCTTACTTGACAAAGCAGTTGGGAGAACTGCAAATAGTTAATATTCAGAGTCTGGTAGGCGGACAGGGCTGTAGGCCTACCGGGAAATGGAGACAGAAATGGAAAGAGAAAGACTTCTGAACCATAGCAGAGAAGATTTTGCTTCAATAATAACCAAGTTGAGAATTTAGTTTCCTATATGGTTTGAGATTCTCATTCATCAACAGAAAGGTGAATACATTTTGAGAATCTATTCATCTGTTTTGGATTGGGAAAATCTATCTGGAGGTGGCATGGTTGTGGTGCTCTGATTCATTCTCAGGTCCATTCTGCCTAAAGAAAGTGTCATTTTCTGGTTTCTCAGATATCAACTTTTCCCTAAAGTGCCACAGTTTGGGAGTGGAGACATCAACATGAAAGATCATTCCAGGCTCCCCAGATCAGGATGCCTAGGTTGACTTCAGCCTTGCAGATCCAGACCTGAATGTTGTCGGTGGCCACAGCATTGACTGTACTCTGAGGGGACTGACCCGTGTGTAGAAGACATAAAATGCCAACTTGGTAATTTTTTAGCTTGTGAATGTTCGGAGTCAATTGCCAGAGGTTCATGGCTCTTAGCCAGAATCACTGTCATCGAGCCAAGGGCTTCTGGGGAGATGGAGTTGTTATAAAAAAGAGTGGGGAAGGTGGAATGAGGCATAGCAAATGATCTCAATGGCTTGTTCATCCTGGCTGAGTGTGTTTCATATCAGCCAGTGTTTGGTAAACATGCCCACATCTGGGTTTCTGGGCTTTTACTAGTCTGGAACCTGACAATACCCATTCTGGGGTCACCCTTTCTTCAAACAGGTGCAATTTAATTGATTTGGTTTCTAGCCGACAGTTGGTATTTTTTTCTTTATGAGATAACAACCAGCTCATCCAGAGATAGATTTTGGTGTGTATGTGCTGGCAACGAGGAGGGATTAGGCAAGCACTGTCATTAAAAAGAAAATTTAAAATTAGATGTGAATGTGAATATTTATTTAGAAGCAAACCAATTTAAGGAGAATATTTATTTAAAATGTCCACAATCCCTCAACCCTCGCCCTACAGGAGGGAAAACATGATAAAAAGTAAGTGGGAACAGAAAGAGACAGTGGTATTAATTGACTGGCATGATACTATCTGCCTTTTGCAAATCTAAATTTAATTTTCTTATTTATTTATTTATTTATTTATTTATTCACACTGGGCACTGAACCCAAAGGCATTCTACCATTGAGTTACATCCGTGGCCCTTTTTATTTTTTATTTTAAGTTGCCTAGGTTGGCCTCAAACTTGGGATCCTCCTGTCTCATTCTCCAAATTAGCTGGGATCACAAACATGCGCCATCACACCCAGCATCCTTTGCCAAGTTTAGAGAAACATCTGACTATGTGAATACGTAGTAGGACTCTGTTCAGAGCCTTGGAAGTAAGGACACCATAGAAGAGCTCCAGAGTAAATTTACCTCTGCCACGCTCAGGAAGCCCATCTGTGATACATCTGTCAAATTCTTCTGGCAAGTCATCTTTTACATTTTCTGGGTGGATTTTGCTAGTTCTCTTTCAGAGAATAATTGTAGGCTCCTCACATGAAGCCAATTGTGTTAAATGAATAAATAATAGATGTTCTAAAACCACATTTTAGCCAGTACAATGACCATATGATCTTTCTCTCATTTTTTTCTATTTCTTTAATACCTTACCTGCTTGGAGTGCTACAAAGATGGAAGAATATCAAAATAAAGGCTGGATAGAGGTATCTATTTATTTACATAAGTGTGGTGGCACATGTCTGTAATCCTAGATACTCTGGGGGTTTAGATGGGAGGATCTCAAGTTTAAGGCCAGCCTTGACAGTGAAATGAGACCTTGTATCAAAATAAAATTTAAAAGGGCTGAGGATGTAACTCAGTGGTAGAATGCTTGCTTAGCATGTTTAAGGCTCTGGGTTCAATTCCAAGTACTACCAAAAAAAAAAAACTATTAAGGAATTACTGTATCAAGACATCACCACCTCCAGGAGGATCACAAGTTTAAAGCCAGCCTCAGAAATTTAGTGAGGCCCTAAGCAACTTAGCAAGACCTTGTCTCAAAATAAAAGATAAAAAAGGGCTGGGGTTGTGGCTCTGTGGCTCAGTGGTTAAGCACCTCTGGATTCAATTCATGGTACAAAAAAAAAAAAAAGATAAAGAAAAGAAAGTGAGCTGTCTCATAATCTCAAGCCACAAAGATGACCTCTCTTGACAATTGTTCGTCTTCTTCCATGTTTTCCAGTGTGCACAATTTCTGTGTTTATACATAAAAATGTCAGTGTTTATACATAAACTCTATGTATTGTTCTATACTCTAACATTCTCACTTAGCAGGATTTCATGCATGATAATGCCCTGGTATTATCATAAATAATTTAGGACTGAGTTAAAGAAAAGAGACAATTATTTTAATTGTGCATTTTCATTATTAGTGAGTTTGAGCATTTTGTATTTATTAACATTTTTTCTTTCTTATCTACACTATCTGAGCTCATCTATCATTAACTTTTGGTTTACTTATATTTTTCATCTTGATTGTAGAATCCTTTTTATTATGGACATTGAATTGTTGTTTAAATATTTTTTAAAAGGACATCACTACCTCTATGAAAATACTTATGACTTTAGCAGGCTGTTCAAGGGGACATGCTACCTATAGCCAGGTGATCCTTGATTATCTCTAGTCAACTTCATGAATGAACTGTTATCCAGAGGTGAGTAATATTGAAGGAAGTGACATACTGGATGTTCACCCTCTCTAGAGAACATAAGTCAAGAAGAAATAGGTTTAAATAGCAGCAAGAGATTGAGGTGAGTATAAAACATAAAAAAACAGTTTTATTTGGAGGACAGCATGGACTATTAAGGCAATTTTGGATCAATCTTTCTCATAGCTCTTAGTGGATCATCAAATTCTCATCTTTCCAAGGTAATTTAGACACAGGTTTATTTCATGTTAGGAGGCTAAGCAAAATCACTACACAAGATTCCTTCCAGTTGAAATGACATTCAGTGTAGGTTTGCAGCAAATCCAATATCTTAAATTCAATTTACAAAAAAAAAAAAAAAAAGGAAAGAAAAGAGCACAAGAAAAAGAAAGTGTGCAGGGGTGGGAACATGGGAAATACATTTTGAAAGGAATTTTTAATGTAATGGAGGACTTCCTATAAGTTAAGTTTATATAACAAGCTGTCTTCTGGGATATTTAAACTATATTATAGCCTGTGGACCAAATCTGGCCTGCTCTCTGGTTTTGTAAATAAAGTTTTATTAGAACATAGCCATAATGCACATTTATTTATAATATATATATATATATATATATATATATATATATATATATATGCTAGGCAAGTTCTCCACCACTAAGCTCCATTCCCAGTCCTTTTTTTAAAAAAAAAAAAACTTGACAACTCTTGCTTTAGATTATGAGTAGATTTACAAAAATTCAATTATGTCCATAGTGTTTGATATGAAATCCAGTCTTATTTTACTCAGTTTCTGTTGAGAGCCACAGCCAAAGGGGCCCCAGCAAACTTCCAGCTGCCAGCTGATGATTGACTCACAGTGGCCCTAGCAACATCTAGCTGATTGGCTCCTCTGTGGTGATGCTCATTGGAGATGCTCATTGAGCTGTTTCCCCGCCCTTTCAGACTGCCAGCTGATGATTGGCTTACAGCGGCCCCAGCAACATCTAGCTGATTGGCTCCTCTGCGGTGATGCTCATTGGGCTGTTTCCCTGCCATTTCAGACCACGGAGCTGCTCATTGGGAGACTTTTTGGCTCCGCCCACATGACCCAGCCAATTGGCCTCAAGAGCAGGAGGACTGTGGGAAGTGGAGAGGCTGGCGGTTGTGAGAGAGGCTTGTGAAAAGCCGGTGGTGGCAGTTGGGCTCTGAGGGGTTTTCCTGAGGAGCTGTTTTGTTTGGCATGTGTGGTTCTAAAAATAAAGTTAGTTTCTTTTGACAAGTGGCTCCTGATTGTGCCCAGCCAGACTGTGGCACTTCCAGCTGCCAGCAAGTTTCCAAGTTCATATAGAAATTTTTTTTTGGCTGAAGTGACTTTGAACTCATCATCCTCCTGCCTCAGCCTCCCAAGCCTCTGGATTTACAGGCTTGCACCACCACACCTGGCTCAAAATATCTTTTTGCTGATGTATTTGGTGAGTGTGTGGGTATCCAATTCCACTTATCACCTACCAAAGAATATCAATTCATTGCCAGAAATTTCACATAAAAATTCAAAAATACATTTCCCTACCTGAAAGGAGAAATTAAAATCAAAACCAAGAAATCATCAACTGTAAGGTTCAAAAATTAAGTTTTCCCCCACCCCTGAAGTGCTGAGTATTGAACCTAGGGTGTCACATACGTCAGGCAAGTATTCCACCACTAAACAACACTCCTGGCCTGTCAAGATTAAGTTTTTATGGAAATAATGCAGGGGCTAGAGGTGTAGCTCAGTGATAGAGGTTTGCCTAGCATGTGTGAAGCCCTTGGTTTAATCCCCAGCATTGCAAAAAATTAAAAAGTTATAACAATAATAATTCAAATAAAATTGGCTTATTCCATTCAGGTTAGTGTCAGAGAGCATAGTAGAATGCAGATTAGAATGTGACATAAAAATTGAAGATAGTATATTAGTAAAATAGAAAATAAAGCAATAAGTAGTATAGTCTGCTGTCAAATCATCTTTTGATTTGACCATATCAACAATGTCACAATCTAACCATTTATTTCACTTAACATCTGAGGACTTCCTAAAGCCATCCATAGAATCCTGACATTGTTTTATGTCCACAAAATCCAATTCAACATGAAATAGCTTGTGTAGATTACTTAGCACATTTAGTTGCCATCACTAAAAAAGAGATATTATGAGAGGAAGGCTATTTATTTAGACTTTTCACTGATGAAAAAATTTAGTCTTCTGCTTATAAAATGTACTCCAAGATTAAATTTTATATGAATTTTCCAGGCACCGTGGCACATGCCTATAATCCCAATGGCTTGGGAGGCTGAGGCAGGAGGATCTCAGGTTCAAAGCCAGCCTCAGCAACTTAGTGAAGCACTAATCAACTTAGTGAGACCCTGTCTCTAAATAAAATATAAAAAGGGCTGAGGATGTGGCTCAGTGGTTAAGTGCCCCTGGGTCAATCCCTGGTTCAAAAAATAAATAAATAAAAATTTAAATCTTGGCAGTCCTAACCCCCAATACTGCAGAATGTAACTTTATTTGGAAACAGGATTTTTGCAGATATAATTAAGTTGAGGATGATGAGGTCATACTGGAGTAGAGTAGATCCCTAATCCAATTTGACTTAGTGTCTTTATAAGAAGATGGCCATATGAAGACAGACACACAGGAAGAAGTCCATGTGACTACAAAGGCAGAGAATAGAGTTAAACAAAAAGCAAGTCAAGGAACACCAAAGATTGCCAGCAAAGCACCAGAGTTCAGGAAAAGGCCAGGAAGGAGTCATGAAAGTTCCAGAGAGAGCTTGGCCCTGCCAACACCTCAATTTCAGATTTCTCCCTCAGAACTCTGAGACAATCAATTTCTGTTATTTTAAGTCACTCTGTTTGTGGTACTTTGTTATGGCAGCCCCAGGAAACTAATACAGAAAATACAGACAAAATGTTGTCAGATTAACTCTAAATTGCCTGAGCTGAGTAGGAATAGGAGAGCAACAGTGAAAGCCTTACTCATTCCTGTTTCATATTTTCCATTGCTAATATTTTCATATTAGCAATTCTCTTTCACTGATATATATATATATATATATTTTTTTAATTTATTTTATGTGGTACTGAGGATCGAACCCAGTTCCTCATGCATATGAGGCAAGCGCTCAACCACTGAGCTACAGCCCCAGACCCTCACTGATATATTTTAACAAGTTGCTTATTGAGTTTTCCTGCCTCTTCCAGCCCCATCTCCTGCCTGGACCTCTCAGAGAGGAATCCTCAGGAGAGAAGAGGAGAATGGCAAAAGCCATGCCTCAGACGATCCATCCTCCTCAATCCCTGGCATGTGAAGGATTTCCCAACTTTAGGGTAGACAGGTGCCATTTTGGACACCCACCTAGAGGCCTGGTTGCTATCTTAGAGAGTGCCCATATAGAAGAGGCCCTGTACTTCTGTTCCTGTGAAGAGCTACAGTCCTGACAGGAGCCAAAGGCTGCCTTCTACCTCAACATGTGAGCAGACCTCCAAAGCTGGCCTCCAAAACATGTCACCTGGAGCCAAATCACCAATGGATTTTTATTTTTTGTTCAGTCAGGATTTTGACCTAGAGTTAGTGTTAACTTACTTTAAATCTCCAGCCATAGAGAAGTTTCTCCTCTCCCCATCTAACTGAGATACAGGGAGCTAATCTTATCTGCTTGATTTTTTTTTTAATCAGCTGTTTCCTACTTGGTCAGCCTGATAAGTTAGGTAAAGAAATAAATCTTTAGGGGCTGGGGGGTGTAGCTCAGTGGTAGAGTGCTTGCCTAGCATGCATGAGGCCCTGAGTTCATATTCCCAGCATTACCATAAAGAGATAAAGAAATTCTTAATATCCCTTGTTGACAATGTAAGACAATGATAGTAATTGCAGAGATTTATGGAGCCAAAGATTTACAGTTGCCTTAGCTCAGCAAAACCAATTCATAGCATTAACACCATTCAACATTTTTTTTTTAGTATTAGGGATTGAACTCAGGGGCACTCAACCACTGAGCCACATCCCCAGCCTTATTTTGTATTTTATTTAAAGACAGGGTCTCACTGAGTTGCTTAGCACCTCGCCATTACTGAGGTTGGCTTTGAACTTGAAATCCTTCTGCCTCGGCCTCTCTAGCTGCTGGGATTTCAGGTGTGTGCCACTGTGCTGGACTCAATGGTAAACAGTTTTACTCAGTGAAGAACATTTAATGTTTCCACAAGTAGTGACATGTGAAAAAACCCCACATTTTATGTTTACATGATATGGGATAGATGGTCAAGATTAATATTTGTTTCATATGTATATCCAGTTTTTCCATCCCCATTTAGTGACAAGACTCCCCCATATTGAACTGTTTTTGTGTCTTTATTGAAAATCATGTGACTGTGTATGTCCTATACCTTACAATTCTGTTACACTTTATTGTTTTCCAAACTCTGTTTTTTTTTCTGTACCAGAGATTGAACCCAGGGGTGCTTAACCACTGAGTCACATACCCAACCCATTATATTTTTTTAAAAGTCTGAGACAGGGTTTCACTAAGTTGCTGAGGGCCTCAGTAAATTGCTAAGGCTGGCTTTGAACTCGAGATCCTCCTGCCTCAGCCTTCTGAGCCACTGGGATTATACATGTGCACTACCATGCCTGGCCAGTTTTCCAAGCTTTTAGTGTTCATTTCATTCATACAACAACTTTATGAGATAAGCATGGCAGGTATTATTAACCACATTTCACAGATATGAAAACAGGTTCAGAGAGGTGAAGTAGCTTGTTGGAACTTACACAGCTCTAAGTGGCAAACAGGATAAGAAATGGTCTCTAAGGAACCATCTGGTCTTCATTGTTGCTGTATATCCTGCTTCCCATTTCATGGTCACTGTGTATAGCTTTTATTTCAACATGCAGTTGCCTGCTGAACATCTAAAATTCTTTGCAGTAGCTAGTAACCAACACCTCTAGCTGTTTTCCCCTTCCCCTACCAAATCTGCATTTCTCCAGTTACTGAGGCTCAAAACATTGACTTAAATCTTTACCTTCCTTTTTTTCTTTTCCTCTTCATTCATAACCAATCAGATATTAAATGGTAGATTGCTGGCCAGTTTTCCTCTATACCATTCCTCATAGGTGACCCTTCTCTCCCTCACCCCTTCATTGAGATATAATTACATAGCATAAAATTCACCCTTTTAAAGTGTACAACTGAGCAGTTTTTCACAAAGTTCCTTAACCATTGCTATCATCTAATTCCAGAATATTTTCTTCATTCCCAAAAGAACCCCATACACATTAACAATCATTCATCTGGAGGGCTTTGGAAAAGGATTAGTGCCTGGCTGCCACTCCCAGAGATATCAATGTGATTGGCCTGGAATAGAGCAGGGGCATCAGAATTATTTAAAAGCTTTCTGAGAGATTATAACATGCAATGAGGATGGAGAAGCACAGTATCTAGGCACTCTTCACTGGAATCCATTCCCATCATGGCTGCTGTTGTGTTAAGAGCAGCTTCCTAATACATTGCTTTTATCAAGTCATTCCCAGCCCCCATTGTTCATTAGTTGTCTGTTTGTTCAGAATACAATCTACCCTGGCATTTAAGGCCTCCTGGGACCTGTTCCCCATTTCATACCTGTCTGTCTAGTCAACCTCTTCCCGTCTCCACAGCTGCTCTGCCTCAGCCAAACAGATTCACTTCTTGTTTCTCAAACCCCCAAACGTGACAAGTCACATTCTAACTTGAGCTCCCATGAGAGATTCTGTGTCTGAATGAGACAAAGGAATCCCTATAATCAGGCTGCTTTTTGTGGAAAGACACGAAATAAGGGATATTTAATTACAGCAACCTGGAATGACTACACTAACCCAAAATTCAAGTATATTCTAAGTTATAATTTTAAAAGCATAGCCAGCTGAGCACACTGTTGATCACCTGCAATCCCAGTGATTTGGGAGGCTAAGGTAGAAGGATTGCAAATTTGAGGCCAGCGTGCGCAATTTAGCGAGACGCTATTTCAAAATAAAAAAGTGACTGAGGATATAGTTCAGTGATAGAGCATCCCTGGATTCAATTTCCAGTACCTTAAAAAAAAATCACAGCCAGGAGCAAACATGTCTCTGGAAAAAAAAAAAAGAACTGGGGAGTGGGAGTGTAGCTTAGCTCACTGGTAGAAAACTTGTCTTATCATGCACAAGGCCTTGGGTTCCATCCCCAGCACCACCACCAAAAAAAAAAAAAAAGACAACTGCTTTCTCTTAACATTTGATTTATGCATTCCTTTACATTTGTCCCTGGATATCCATTGGGGGATTGGTTCCAGGACTCCCAACAGGTACCAAGATCCCCAAATGCTCAAGTCCCTTAGTCCATTATATAAAGAGCATAGTATTTTCATAGGATCTAAGCACATCCTCCCATATACTTTAAATCATCTCTAGATTACATATAATACCTAATATTGTGTAAACAGTACATAAATAGTAGCTGTGTTGTTTAGGGAATAATAACAAGAAGATAGTACATTTCCAGTATAAACACATTGTTTTCAAGTATTTTCAATCTGCAGTTGATTAAATTCTTATATTTGGAACCCACAGATACAGAGGATTGACTCTATTTTGTTGATTTCTAGCAAGCAAGCAAAGGGAGAACAATTTATAAGAAATTCTATCTGCTAGAAATTTGTTCATGTGTGAGAGAGAAATATTATTTTAGGAGGCCTATTGTGCTGGATACTCTTTGTTAGAGGTTAGTTCAGGCTCCCACCCTGGCTTACCACACTTCCCAGAAATGTGGAAGGCATGTTTCATCTCCCCAGTTGTAAATTTTTCAGAGACAAGGCTGTGTCCTGTGACACTGAATGCCTTACAGTCACCAGCTCTAGGTCCTTAAGTATGCAGCCCAGGTTCTAGTCTCACCTAAACCTTGCCTCCTAAATTGTAGAATCCTAGACATATTAGCTTTCTGAGCCTCATTTTTCTAATCTAAAAAATGGCAAAACAATGCCTATTTCCACTGATGTGGGAAAACAGTGTTAGGAGATGATTCTCTATGGTCTCTTGTATATCTGTAGGTTTTATGAGCTAAATCTTACAAAAAAAAAATAGAGCTTTTATTCCAGACTGTCTTTTCAAGGATGCTTTATACAAAGAAAATCATGGAAAGTAGAGGTAGTGTCTCTATCAAGAGCAGAGAGCCCATTTGTTTGCTCTCTGGTGTAGCAATGTCTCTTTCTGGGCAGAGGTTGGGTACACTTACTGCCCATTATAAAAGATTCGGGTTCCTTAAGCTTGGAGCTTCTCTTCTGTAATACAAGCCACCATGTGAATAGGCTTCACTTGTGCTTCTCATATCTCCTCTTGGAAATTGGAATTTGGAAAACAAACAAATGAAGTTTTGGTTACTGGTGTTGTTGTGAACTGTTCTTTGTTTCTGACTCAGGAACCTTGTGTCTTCTATTGGAATTCAGGAAATTAGCTTGGATGTAGGGCAAAATCTCAACTCTTCACAGTTTTTGATAAATATATACTTACTATACATACTTAATATAGTTCTTGACATGTCATAGCAGATTCTCAAAAAAAAATGGTAACTAAATGTACAATGGTGATAAAATGGCAGAAAGATACCTTTTTATTACACCTCTCCAGAAAATAAAACATGAGAAGCCTAAAAGTGGCTAGTGGAGGGAAAAGAAACAGGGACACCATGTCAAGGAGTCCTGGCTTACTGGGAAGAAGGAGTGATTTTACCAAACATCAGAAACTCAGTTTCTCAAGCAACGGCTTCTCCTCTAATTCTCTTTGCTTTCCAACTTCCAAGTCTTGGGAGGAAATAAGGGAGTGTGTAGAAGATAGGAGTCTCAGTATAAGAGGGATTTTGAGAAGTTGAACCTGCTAGGAAGGATAATTAGGAACAACAGGCCCAGGCTCCAGGGTTCAGGTTCCAACATCAAGTGCATCTAGTCTAAAGCCACCCTGGACCAGCCAACTTGCTCCTCCTCTGGTGGGAAATCATCCCCACAGCTTCCATTAAGAAAGGTGCTCAGGGCTCATTCCCATAAGCAAATAACTCCTGCCTGTAGACCACAGATTATGGGGTAAGTATAATTTTCAGAACTCAGGAGGTTTCTTGTAAGCACATGCTGAATGAGTCATGCAAAGAAGAGCAAGGGATCTGCCCTCCAGTTGAGAGCATATACCACTCTCAACACTTTGTTCTTGCCGATTTATATTAGAAAGAAATTTGTGTGTGAGAACACAAGGTCCCATCTTTCCTTTCAAAGATGGCTGCCTTCACTTTCCCTTTCAAAATCTTCTAGTCCTATGCGCTTACAGAGTGCCATTGTGAGCACTAGGCTTAGGAGTCTCTACTTGTATTTTAGTTCCACTTCTGTCCAGACTTGTGTGCTAGTGGAAAATCACAGAATCTTTCTGTGCCTGTTTCTTCCTCGCCCGACAGGACTAACACCATTTGTCCTGCCTGAGGCCCTGAAATACTGAATGGATGGGACAGTGATAAACACATTTTAGATATTAATTCTTTGGTCTTTTCATTGGATTTTCCTGTTTCTTAACATCCTCAGAGCCTCCTGGGTCAGCTCCCTCTTTTTACCTCGTAGCTATTAGTATTTTTTTTCTTTCTGTTCTGCAAAGAGACCTTAAGCAACCCACAAAAGTCTTGGAAAATACTTCTCCCATATTCTCAGATTCTCATAAATTCTGTAATTAAGCTTCTCCCCCTTCCACCACCATAAAACACAGACTTAAAGCACAGATACACTGTGAAAGGGGAAGCAGTCACGGAGACCTAGGTGACACCAGGTCCTTATCCTGAAACTTAGAATGGGTGGTGCTGGAGGAGGAAGATAATAGGAGAAATGTGAAGACAGGAGTCACTCCTTAGCTCAAGCCCCTTAGCTCAAGACTGCCACCCCATTCAGGAAAAAAAGCCAAAGTCAAACTGGGTGCCTATATTTTGCAGCTAATTGGGAGACTGAGGCAGGAGATGACAACTTTGAGGGTGTCCTGGGCAACTTAGCAAGACCCTATCTCAAAATAAAATAGAAAGGGCTGGGGTATATCTCATCAATAGAACATTTGCCTAGTATGTGTAAGGCCTTGGGTTCAATCCTTAGAACTACAAAGTACTACTAAGGCTTACATGATGATATCCCTGGTACATCTCTCTCTCATCTGCTATTCTACCCTGTTCCTTCTGTTCCCAATATACAGGATCCTCAAACAGACCAGCTCTGCCTCTTGTGCAGAACCTTTGCACTTTCTGTTCCTTCTGCCAGGTCTATAATAATTCCCATAGCCACATGATTTGATCCTTCATGTCTTTCAGGGGAAATTTTTCTTACAATCCTATTAAAATTGCAACCTCTTCCCTCTCTCCTCCCAAAACTCCTTTACTCCTCTTTCCTGGTTTATTTTTCTCCACAGCATTTAAAAAATATTTTTGCTGTAGGTGGACACAATAACTATTTATTTTTTATGTGGTGCTGAGGATCAAACCCAGTGCCTCATGCATGCTGGGCAAGCACTCTACCACTGAGCCACAACCGCAACTTCTCCACAGCATTTTCTACTACATTCAAAGCTAAATATTTATGTATTTGTCTACCATGTCTTTTCCCCACTAGAATGCAAGTTCCATGAGGACCTAATTTTTCTATTTTGTTTATTGCTATATCCTCAGAGTTCAGAATAGGTCCTGCAACTAAGTAGTTGATCCATAAATATCTATTGAATGAATGAATTAGTACAAGAGTGTCTCTCTTCCATTTCTTTAACTATGGGATCTATGAATGATTGCATGCCCATGTGAATGTGATGGAAAGCCCCAGGGGAAAGATCACATTTAATCCCAAATCAGTGGAGAGTAGGAAAGTGGGGCCTCCATGAATTTATTACTTACTCAAATTTTCAAATAAATGGAAGGGATTGCAGAATGGTGAACTAGAGACCAGGGATAAAGCTGACATTCACCACTAATGCCTTTGCAAGTTATTTAACCTCTCTGGCCTTCAGCTGTATCCTCTGTAAACTGTGGATGTTGAAATAAATAATTATTGAGAATAAATAGATAGCACTTTATGGCCTAACGTTTTCTTTCAAATCTACAATTAACTCTCCTCCACATCTGTGGGTTCTGCATCCTTGAATGCAACCAACCTCAGTTTGAAACTATTCAAGGAAAAAATATTGAATCTGTACCAAACATATAAACTGTTTTTCTTGTCATTATCCCCCTATCAAATACAGCACAATTACTATTTACATAGCATTTATATTGTATCGGGAATTATAAATAATCTAGAGAGGATTTAAAGTAGGTTATATGCAAATATGACTCCATTTCATATGAGGGACTCGAGCATCTGCAGATTTGGATGCCCTCATAGGTCGTGGAGCAAATCCCCCTTGGATACTGAAGGACAACTGAATTATCTCTGAATCCTTTGAGGTAGCCAGGACAGGTAGGTAGACCAGAGAGAACAGAAACCCTTTGGTTAGCTGTTGCTACCAATAACCCTTCAGAGATCCTTAAGGATCCTAAGTCACACAAGTAGGAGGATCCTTCACTTGCTGAGCAGGTGATAGGGGACAAGTTTGAACTTGGGAGAAGAGTATACTGTTTTATGTAAGAATCAGCTGAGATAATAAGGACAGGGCAATATCAGGGAGCTGAAAACAAGAGAAACAAAAGATAGGTGGGGACAGAGTTCTGCTGGGAAGGTTAAGAAGAGACATTCCTTTTTTTTTTTTTTTTTTTTTTGTGGTGCTGGGGATTAAACCCAGGGCCTTGTGCATGCAAGGCAAGCACTCTACCAACTGAGCTATATTCCCAGCCAAGAAAAGATACTCGTGATTAGATGAGTAAATGGGGTATAGAAGAGAGAAATAGCAAGAGAGATGGAGCTTGTTCTGTAGGGCACCATGTAATCCCTACCTATATCTACTTTAGAAAATTCAGGTTGCTTCTGATGCCTTGGCCCAATTAAAGTATCTCAGGAGAGTAGAAATCAACATGGAGTCCTATGTGGAGGTTGCCAGGGGGGATTAGAGGGACAGCCAACATCCTGACCACATGATGGAGAAAGGAGAGGTCATACTTCATTTAAGCTGGGTTCTGGTCCAGAAAGAGTGGCTACCATGTAACCCTGACCTGTTCCCTCACTGACTTTTTAAGGATATGATCTTGCCTACTTCCTCCCTGAATATCACACAAAGGGTTTTATCTATTATTTTAAACTTTCATCAGTTTAGTATACATAGACATTTTAGTATCCTGAGTTCAGTAGCAGAATCTTCCTTGGTCTGATAAAATGATCATCATGTTAAGGGTCACAGGGTTGGAACTGAAAAAGTCTAGAGCCTTTCCTCAGTACTTTGACTTAACAATTAAGGTGTGTGTGTCGAGGGGTCGTACTGAGGATTGAAGCTGGGGGCACTCAACCACTGAGCTACATCCTCAGCCCTTTTTATTTTTTATTTGGAGACAGAATCTTGCTAAATTGCCCACGCTGGCCTTGAATTTACCATCTTCCTGCATGCGTCTCCCAAGTTGCTGGGATTACAGGAATGCACCACTATGCCCCAAAGCAATTGCCTTTTTGATTTTCCACACTTATGTAAATGAAAAAGCACTTTGAACTCACTTTTAGATGATTAATAGAGAAAGTGGCTTCGCAAGTCACAATATGGCAAGGTTCAAATTGAGCAAATGAGAACAAAAATCAACACGTACATATTCATGCAAACCTTCTGCCATAAAGAATTTTCATTTAATTTAAAGTGATAAATCTGGAAATTATGTGATGATTGCTCATAAAATCATTAATCAAACTCACATTTTGTAGCAATTCATACAAAAGCCTTCGATTAGAATATTTTAAAAAAAAAAATTTGTAGTATAGGGTATTGAACCCAGGTCCTCATACATGCTAGGCAAATGCTCTATTTATGAGGTACACCCCCACCCTTAGGAAAATATATTATTTGAAATTTTATATACCATGCCATTATAACTATTTATCAATGAAAATGGGAAAATGTATCTTGGCTAGTTCCATTTAGTCAATTATTGTAATAAAAGGTGTTAGATACTATCAAAGAAATATAATTATAAATAATAATACAATGTATACCTGCTTCCAATGTGTATTCCCTGATAAACACCCAATGTAAACAAAATACAATATTGGATCTAGAATGGATCTAGATAACCCTTTAAAAGCAAGTTTGTCAGAAACAGATAAAGCACACACACAACTTCTTTTCTCCATTTTCTTTACTTTTGCTAAGTCCAGCACAGTCGACTTTTGGGGGTATCTCATGCATATCTTATTCAGACATTTCCCATCTGGGATAAGAAAGTGTCAATAAAACCAAAATGAAAACAGTAAAGTTTTGAGGCAAGTTAAAAAATAGGATTGTTTTAGAAGACAGAATATGCCCGGCATGGTGGTGCATGCCTATAATCTCAGTGGCTCAGAAAGCTGAGACAGGAGAATCGTGAGTTCAAAGCCATCCTCAGCAATGTCGAGGCGCTAAGCAACTCAGTGAGACCCTGTCTCTAAATAAAAGACAAAATAGGGCTGGGGATGTGGCTCAGTGGTCAATCCCTGGTAACCGCTCCCCTCCCTCCAAAAAAATGACAGAACATGATACTTAATATTTGGAGCTGTCCACAGACTGACTTTTAGAGACTAAACTTGGTTTATGCTCAGCTTCATTAAATGGAGTCAATTCTTATGTGGACTATGGGGTACCTTTTAAAAGAAGATTTCTTTTTCTGTGGCTTAGAAGCATCCATTTGCCTCACTTGGATTATCCATATTCTCTTTTAGCTCAGCAATTTCCAGCTTACTTGAGCATGCCATTTATTTCATCCTTGGATGGAAGTGCATTTCCCAATATATTGGGCACTTTTGATCCCTTTGGCTCAGAGGCCTTCTTTGAAGATCACGGTCAATGAAAATATTTTTCTGTGGATGATGACAATTGAGAGAATGACAGGTAACTCTTAGAGCTGGTGAAATGAGCAGTTCATTTCCAATTGGGATGGTTCACTCACAGATTTGCAGATGGGTTGATCATGAAGATTAAAGGAGCATTCTTTGCATTTCAGTTTCTGAGAAATGAAAAGAAACTGAAAACGTAATTAACTTCCTTCTCCTGTTGATGAATATTGAGGTGGTTCATAGTTTTTCAATATTACAAATCATGTTGCAATCACAACTTGTTTATGTTTCCCTGAACCCATGGTGAAGATTTTTTTTTCTAGAATATATACCCATGAATAGAATTGCTGGAGCAAAGGATGTATAACTTTTCATTTTACAAAATATTATTATATTGCTTTTCAAAATGCCTGTACCAATTTATACTCTCATCAGCAGGGCACAAAAATGTTTATGACTCTACATTTTCACCAAAATTCCATACTATCTGTACTTTTATTCCTTTCTGTCCAATAAGAATAAATTGTCCTTCATTACTATTTTAATTGACATTTCTCTGGTGAGTAGTCATATTGGACAACTTTTTGTATATTTGTTGGCTTTCCAGCTTCCTTTCTGTGAGTTACCAATTCATATTCTAATTCACTTATTCCCCCTTCCATTGATTTCTAGGAGCTTCTTTAAAATATTCTTTGTAAGTAGTAGCAAATAGCATTTTTGTAGTTCATACATTTTCTTTTCACTTTGATTTTTTTGTACTTGTTTTTTAAAGGTTTGTTTGGTTTTTTTTTGTAGTTGTAGATGGACAGCATGCCTTTATTTTATTTATTTTTATGTGGTGCTAAGGATCAAGCCCAGTGTCTTACACATGTTAGGCAAGCGCTCTGCCACTGAGCTACAGCCTCAGCCTGATTTTTTTGTACATTTTATACTCTAGAAGTATGTGATTTCCGTATAGGTGAATTTACTGACCTTTTCCTTTAAGATTTGTGCCTCTTGTATTTTGAGAAATCCTTCCCTTGGCCACAATCATGATATTATTTTCTAAATTTAGTTCACAAATTGGTAAAGCTTTGTTTCTCATAACTGAAATTTATTTTTCTTGCTTGTGTGTTAGTTCTCTATCACTAAGTAATAAATTACACACACTTAGCATCTTAAGATAAAATAATTTTAAATTTCGCAACTAGGGATTGAATCCTGGGGCTCTTGGCCACTGAGCTACATCCCCAGCCTTTTTTATTTATTTTTTTTACCTTGAGTCGGGGTCTCACTGAATTGCCTAGGCTGGTCTCAAACTTGCAATCCTCCCTAGTTTCTGGGATTACTGGTGTGCACCACCACACCTAACAAGACAGCAAAAATTTATCAATTCATTTTTCCTTAGGTCAGAAATCTGGCATACATATCTAAGTTTTCTGAGGAGGTCACAAGGTTAAAATCAAGTTGTTGGTTATCTATATGCTTATCTAAAAGTTGGAAGTCCATGTCCAAGCTAACATGATTATGTAGTGTTTAGGTCCATCAGTGCTAGGTCTAAAGTCCCATTTTTGATACCAGCTGTTGACCAGAGGCTGCTCTCTGTTCCTAGAGTCCATCTCCATACCTTGCTGTAGGCCCCCTTCAGTCTTCATAGTCAGCAACAAAGAACCTGCCTTAGGTTGAATCCCTGTCATGCTTTAAATGTTTCTATGTGCCAGATACAGAGGAGCATATCTATAGTCCCAGCTACTCAGGAGGCTAAGGTAGGAGGATCACAAATTCAAGGCCAGCCTCAGTAATTCAGTGACACCCTGCCTCAAAATAAAAACTAAAAAGGGCTGGAGATGTAGTTCAATTATAGAGCACCACTGAGTTCAATTCCTAATACCAGGAAAAAAAATCTCTCTCTGGCTGTGAATCTCTCCTTCGGTAAAGTCCCAGCCCTTTTAAGGACTCACCTGATGAGATTAGGCCCACCCAGGATATCTTGCCATGTTAAGATCAACTGATTTAGAAACTTAATCATATCTGTAAAGCTCCTTCATAGCACCACCTAATTTAGTGTTTGAGTGAATAACTGGGAGAAGCTGTATGTCTACCCCGTGGGGGCCATCTTAGAATTCTGACTACTGCACGGTATAAAGTAGGAATCCATAATTTTTCTACATGGATCACTGTTATTTTCATTTTGGCAATCTTAAAGCATATACAAAAGCAGACACAATTGTTGCAAGAGCCCCTGTGATCCCAGCACCTGTCTTCTGTGATTCCAAATGGCCATTTTGTGTCCCAACTCCCTTTTCCTGACTCCCTAGTTCATTAGCAGCAAATGAAACACATTCTGGTTCATCTGTGAATGCTTCTGTATATATTTTTAAAATTTGAGGCAGAGCCTTACTAAGTTGCCTAGGCTGGCCTTGAATTTACAACTTCCTATCTCAGCCACCTGAGTAGCTTGTATTACAGGTGTGCACTGCCAGGCCAGGATCTGTATGTATCTTTAAGATGAGGACTTTTTTTTTCTACCTGGAATTAGCTAAACTCAAGGTTAAGGGCATAATTCTCCAAATCTGACCAAGATTTCTTACACCAACTGCAAATTCAAGGAGGAAAAAAACCACTTTCAGTTTTGATAATTTGCTAGAAAGACTCCCAGACTTCACTTAAACCTAATGTACTCACAGCCATGTTTATTACAGGCAAAGCTGCAAATTAGAAGAGACACATGGGGCAGAATCTTGAACTGGGAAGTTTCCAAATGTGAAGCTTCAGTGTTCTCAGGGATATGTTACCCTCCTGGCATGGATATTTGGCAACATTTGAAAAGAGTACTTCCAACCCAGGAAGCTCACATGAACTTTAGTGTTCAGAGTTTTTATTTGGTGTTTCAGTATCTAGGCACAAATGATGGAATTATTGCCCAAGTGATGTTGAACTTAATCTACAGCCTCCCTCTGTTCCCAGAAATCAGGCTGATATCATGTGGCTCATAGCCTCGACTTTTTTTTTTTTTTTTTTTTTTTTTTTGCTGTTGGAGATTTAAGCCAGGGGCCCTTTACTACTGAGCTGTATCTCCAGCTCTTTTGATTTTTTATTTTGAGACAGGTTTTCACTAAGTCACTTAGGCCTTTGCTAAATTGCTGAGGCTGGCCTCAGCCTCCGAAATCACTCGGATTATAGGTGTGCACCACTGTACCCAGCTTCATAGCCCCAACTTTCTAATCATATGGTTGGTCTTTCTGGAGTGGTTAGCCATCTGTTAAACTATCAGGTGGGATGTAAGGGACTCACCAGGAATAACAAAGACACGCCTATCACTTAGGAAATTTCCAGTGTTTACTTACTTCCCAGGAACTGGGAACAAAAGCCAGTCAAATTCTTCCTTCTTCCTTTCTTTATAACCACAATACTATTATACACCTAAAAACAATTCCTTATATTCATCAAATATCTGATAATTACTATAATTTCCCCTATTACCTCGTTATTAAAAAATAGTTGATTTCTACAAGTTAGTATCCTAACAAAGCTTCACATATCATATTTGGTCAATATGTATCTTAAGGTGTTTTGTTGTTGTTGTTTTAGTTTATAGGTTCCCTTTCCTTCTTTTTATTTATTTATTTCTTAACAATTTATTTGAGGAAGGAAACAAGTCATTTGTTCTATAGAGTCTATCCCATTCTGAATTTTGCATAAGTCACATAATTATAAAATTCATCCAGATACTGTTTACATGGTATCTTAACATATTTTAATTAACTTAGCTAGGAGAAACAGTTCAAACATACCTTGTGGCACACATTTCACAGGCATAAATGTCAAGACGTTTGTCAAGCATTTAGCAAACAGGTTGGTGACATAGAAATTCTAGGATAGCTATCTGTTCCTGATCCAGCCTCCAGGCTAACTGCATGGAACCTTAAGTTAATTATTCCAGTGTGCAGAGGGCCCTGGAGCTTCAAGGCCTGTTTGTACATGACAGACTCTTCACTGAGGCCTGTTATTCAGTACTGCTTAGGGGGACTTCTGAGAGTAAGCAAACTGGCATGTCTATCTGGGATGTGCAACCTCTTAGAATCTCTGCCTATAAAGAGATCAAAACTGGACCAACAAGAATTTTGGAGCTCTGGGGTCCCCCCATATGAACTCTGGAGAAACAAAGCCAGAACTCTGGCTGGAGTAGAAATCTGGTTTTCCAGGCCCAAATGACCTTCAAGTCAGAATGTCACAGATTTACAGAATGTAACTATAAAAAGCTCAACTAAATAAAATTGGCTCTGTCTCAAAAACAGACATGTCTTTTTACAAAGATGCTTTGAGCTTTGAGAAGTGCTTCAAGCACTGAAATGGATGTGAGTTATCTAATTCCACTTCACCATAAATGCACCGGAATTATGTCTTCCTAGAATATGACAGGCCATGATCGGTCCCTTTCTATCCAGTGCAGTTAATGGTAATGGCAAAACCCAAGCCCAAAATAGGTGCCTTTAAAAATCCTATCACAATTGTGTCGCAATTGATGAATCTATAAAAGTCTTTTCTCTAAAAGAGCTTCATTGTCATGTGCAGAAGAGAAATTGTCCCCCCCACAATGAGTACACATTAGGTGTTCTTAATATATTTCAAAGAGATAAGGCTAGGTCTCCCAGTTATGGCTTGAGATCAGGTTTTTATCCTGTGGAACACACAGCCTGAGGATGGGCCAGAAGGAGCCCTTGGACTTTGGGACTCCCTGAAGTACCCTGACCAAATGCTGAGGTGTTTGGCAGATTCAAAATGTAGGTGTACAAACTGTTGTACCCCAATACTGGAATTCTGAAACACACATGCTTCCATACCCTAAACCTGGAATTCTGTTCATCCTAATATCTATCCCTCCTCCAGCTCAGCCTTGGAGCCCAGAGATCATCAAAAAGAGTCAGGTGTGTCATTTTTGAAAATCACTTGGCTGCTCATCATGGTGGGCTTCCAGGACAAACTTGACTTTGTTCTTTCCTGGCTCCCAGCACTGGAATCTTCATTTGGACCACCAAGATCAGCTTCTAGGAAACAGTCTTGTTCTCTGACGGATTTAGGACCTCTCTGTTGGTAGACTGGCCTGTGAATGGAGGCTGTGCATCTGGGAGAAAGTGGAACTCCAAATTGTTCCTTCAAAAGAAGAACTGCTAGAAGTGACCCCATGTTGAGAACTAGAGACTTGTAAGTTGACCTTTGCTCTGGTTTGGGTGCGTCATCCAAATTCACATGAGGTAAACTTGATCCATACCACAGTGTTGGGAGGTGGAACCTAATGAGAGGAGGTTGGGTCTTGAAGGCAGAGCCATTGTGAATTAATTATTGTTGTCATTGCGGAAGCAGGTTAGTTACCAAGAGAGAAAACTGCTTTTTGTTTGTTTGGTTTGGTTTGGGTACTGGGCATAGAACCCAGGGGCATTCAACCACTGAACCACATCCTCAGCCTTTTTTTTTTTTGTATTTTATTTAGAGACAGGGTCTCACTAAGTGGCTTAGTGCCTTGCTAAATTGCTGAGGCTGGCTTTGAACTTGCAATCTTCTTGCCTCAGCCTGCCGAGCCACTGGGATTACAGGCATCTGCCACTGTGCCCAACCTGAAAGCAAGCTGTTTTACAAATGAGTCTATTCCTTATGCTTTCTCTACTACCTGTTCACCTTGTACCATGTTATGATGTAATATAAAGACCCTTGTAGCTAGTTATGCCCTTGGACTTCCCAGCCTGCAGAACCATGAGCTAAATAAACTCCTTTTCTTTATAAACTACCCAGTGTATGGTATTCTGTTATAGCAACAGAAAATGGACTGAGACAGCCCTGAAGATTTGACTGAAGCCTGGTGCAGTGGCACATGCTTGTAATCTCAATGCCTTGGGAGGCTAAGGCAGAAGGATTGCAAGTTTGAGGCCAGCCTCATCAACTTAGTGAGACTCTTTCTCAAAAAATAAAAAGGTGTGGGGATGTAGCTCAGTGGTAGAGAACCCCTGGATTCTATCTCCAGTACCATTTAAAAATAATAAAAAAAGAGTTAGATGAATATTGTTTTGCTAAATGGCTCATAGAAGTGGAGGATGAGGCTAGGTTTTTATGAAAACTGGTATTGGAGACTGAAATACCCCCACTCCCAAAAAGGCTGCCATGGAGGAATGCTTCCTAAGATTGAAGGAGAAAGATATTGAGTCTGGGAAGTTGTTGCCAAACGGAGCTGGGCTGATGGGTGAGTGAAGCTTTTGTGCTATTGAAAGCATTCATAGAAAACTGACCTGGGTCCAGGTTCTCAGGCTCCATGAAATGTCTGTGGCAAACTTGGGCACTGCAGTTTACACAGCTGCTCTTCTGGAAAGCTTTTGCCAAAGGGAACCCAGCAGGATAGCTCTTTGTAGTCAGGAAGCACTCCTGAGGGAGGTCCCAATGTGTACACTTCTTCCCTAACAAAGGCAAAGCAGTGAACCTGTCAATTGGGTCTGATGGGATGAAAACCTTTTTACCAGGCCAAGTCTATGACTTTGGAAGGAGCTATTACTTTCTTCCTGATCAGTGTGATGATTAATTTGGGGTATCAATTTGACTGGATTGAGGGGTGCCTAGATGGTTGGTTGATAAAGCCTTCTTGATGCAGAGTCTGTGAGAGTGTTTCCAGAGAAGCTTGGCGTCGGGGCTGGAGGACTGAATGGGTACAGCCACCCTCTATGCGAGAAGGCGAAATTAAAAGGTAAGGGGACTCTTGCTTTCTCTGTTTCTGTCTCTCTTTCTCTTTCCAAATGGGATCCCCTTGGACTGGGGTTATGGCTCAGTGGTAGAGCACTTGCCTCACACATGTGAGGCACTGGGTTCGATCCTCAGAACCACATAAAAATAAATAAACAAAATAAAGATATTGTATCCACGTATTATATGTGTGTGTGTGTGTGTGTGTGTGTGTGTGTGTGTGTGTGTATGTAAATGGGACCCCCTTCTCCTCTTCTTGCCCTTAAACATCATTGATCATTGGAAGCCCAGGATTTGGGGCCTTTAGAATCAGCCTTGCACCAATGACTCATGGGATTCTCAGACTTTTGGCTTTGCACTGGGAGCTTCACAGGTTCTAAAGCTTCCAGAATAAATTCCCTGGTTCTCCAGCTTACATGGCTTATGTGGGACCTCCTGGCCTTCTCCTTGATCATATGAACCAATTTCCTTAAATAAATCCCCTCTCGCATATTCTCTTGGTTCTGACTCTCTGAGGAACCCTGACTAATATGGTCTATATTAAAGTCAAGGATCCATGACACCGGCTACTCCCCTTATGCAGACACCTGGGATGCTCCTTGGGGCCAGAGTTTGCATTTCAGCATACAGATAAACTTTCCCACAATCCTCCCAGACCTCATCTTGTTTCTTTCTAAGTCACAGCACTCCAGGTTCATTTTTACCCTTAGACAGATCACCCCCACCCCTGATTCCATCATTCCATTGGAATTTCATGGCCTCTGCTCCCCTTTAATTCTTCTTTATCAGAACAGTCCTCTGCTCCTTGTCTTTATCTTCTTCTAGAATCTTCACAATCTTTACTGTGTCTGTTCCTGGCATTTGTCCTGGTATGTGGCCATCTGCTCTGGCAATGCCCTACTGATGGCTTCTTTAAGTTTCTGTAGAGGCTCCTTCAGACTCACTCCCCAGCTCACAAAGATGAAGTAAGAGTGACTGGGGGATCCTTGAGCAAGAATGACTGGGGGATCCTTGCTGCAGGGAGGGCACAAAGCAAGATGGCCATGAACCTCAGAGCCAATGTGGCTGCTCAGCTTCTCAATCCATGCCTCCATATCTGATAGGTGCTTCTCCAGGGGCACTGGCAGGCCTTTGAGGGGGTTACAGGATGCAACTCTGAATTCCTGATCCAATCCTACCCCAAGAGAATCTCTTTCATCATTCATATCACAGAAAAGCCTTCCTTCCAGACTCACTGAGCATCTGCTTCAAGCCCAAATCAGTCAGAAAGACCATGGCAGTGGCTGCCTGAAGCCAATTATTGTCAAAAGCAGACAGGCAGGTTGAAAGCAAGGGGTGGGAGGTGTTCCTCAATTCCCATAGGCTTATTCTCCTAGTCTTTGTTTTCTTGGGTCTATTTTTCTTTCTGAATTCTCGCAAACATCTCTTTATGGCTCAAAGCCCCAAGAGCATTTGTTATTCTTTCTCCTCAGCAGCACTGAGAACTATGAAGGCAGCTTGGGGAAATGTAGACTTTGTTGATTTCTTATCTTTGTTGAAAGTGTCACCTTTTTTCTTCTTTTCCTATCACCTTCCTTCAACTTCTCCTTCTTTGGTGATTTTTTTCCCTCTTTTTAGATTATTTTTATTTTTTAAATTGGCATATAATATTGTGTTTTTACCTTGTACCACATGATGTTTTGAGTATACATGATTATGGAATGACTAAGGCCAGCCAATTAACATAGGCATTACCTCACATAGTTATCCTTTTGTTGAGAGAACACTTTGCATCTACTCTCCTGGCATTTTTCCTCCCCATGACTTTATCGAGGCAAAATTGAAGTTCAATAAAATGCGCATATTTGAAGTATGCAATTTGATCGGTTTTAACGTGCATGTAACAATACAATCAATATAAAAAACATTTCCATTACTTTTTTTTAATTTCAAATTTTGCAGACTGTATTTCCTTCGTGTTTTATCACATTAGAAATCAATCACCTTGAGCTGGGATTGTAGCTCAGCAGTAGAGCGCTTGCCTAGCATGTGCAAGGCCCTGGGTTCAGTCCTCGGCACCACATATAAATAAATACATAAAATAAAGGTATTGTGTCCAACTACAACTAAAAAATAATTTTTTAAAAAAGAAATCAATCACCTTAAGTTATATGGAACCCCCACCTCCACATGTCAACTATTTCAAAATTAAATGGCACACTTATAAATATCTCAGAGGTTAAGGAAGAAAGCACAAGAAATGTAAATAAAAAGTGCTTTGAACTAAGTGATAATAAAGCTTAATATATCAGGATCCTTGGGATGAAACAGTACTCAGATGAACATTTATAACTTAATGTGCTTGTATCAGAAAGAAGCTAGAATAACAATCAAATTATTTTCAAATTATGTTGTAAGAAGGAAAAAATAAGAGTAGGAACAGAAATATATAAAATAGAGAAAAAATAATTCAGCTAAAATTTTATTAAAAAATAAACAAGTCTAATCAAGAAAAAAGCAAGAACACAAAAATTAATATCAATGGAAACAGAGCTATCAAAATAACCATACAGATGCTAAAAATATATTAAGGTACTATTACAATTGTATTCCAACACATGTGATAGTTTACATAACATGATCTATGCTATAGAAGGATCCGTGTGCTGCTAAGAAGAAAGTGTATTTAGTCATTGATGGATGAAATATTCTATACATGTCTGTAAAGTCTAAATTATCAATTATAATTTTTACTTCTGTGGCTTCTTAGTTTTTGTTTGAAGAATCTATCCATTGGTGACAGAGGCATGTTAAAGTCACCCAGTATTATTGTGTTGTGGTCTATTTGATTCTCGAAATTGGGAAGGATTTGTTTGATGTATGAGATGCTCCATTGTTTGGGGCATAAATATTTACAATTGTTATGTCTTGTTGATGTATCATTCCCTTAATCAGGGGAATGATTTGTCCTTCTTTGTATTAACTTTGACATAAAGTCCTCTTTGTCTGACATGAGGATAGAAACCCCTGCTTGTTTACATCATCCATGTGAGTAATGTTTTTTTCCCATCCTTTCTTCTATGGATGTCTTTGCCTATGAAGTGAGTCTCTTGGAGACAGCATATTGTTGGGTATTGTTTTTTAATCCAATCTGTCTTCTGGCATTTTTCAAGAATACTATTGTGTTAATCAACATTCCATTGCTGTGACAAAATACCTGGGATAACCAACTTATAAGGAGTAAAGGTTCATTTTGGCTCGTGGTTTCACAGGTTTCAGTCCATGGTTGCTTGGAACTGTTGCTTTGTGTCTGGGGTGAGGCAGCACATCATGGTGGAAGTGCATGACACAGGAAACCTGATGACCTCATGGTGGTTGGGAAGCAAAGAAAGAAGGGGCCAAAATCCCACACCCCTAATGACCTAAGTTTCTTCCATTATGACCCACATCCTAAAAGTTTCACCAATTCTCAGTAGGCTTGCAGGCTGGTGATCAATCTTTTAACACTTAAGTCTTAGGGGGCACTTTGATTCGAACTATAACAATAATTTATTATTATTATTATTATTATTATTATTTTGGTACCAGGGATTGAACCCAGGAGCACTTAACCACTGAGCTATATCCCCCAGTCCTTGTTTGTATTTTATTTAGAGACAGGTTCTCACTGTGTTGTTTAGCACCTTGCCATTGCTGAGGCTGGCTTTAAACTTGCAATTCTCCTGCCTCAGCTTCCTGAGCTACTGGGATTAAAACATGCACCACCACACCTAGCTGATTTTATTCTCTTATAAAGCTAAATAGTATTCAGTTAAGTATATGCACCACATTGTTTTTATCCATTCATCATCTGATGGACATGTAGGTTGTTTCCATTTGTAGGCTATTGTGAGTGCTGCAATGAACATGGCACTTTGGATACACACCCAAAGTGCCATGTTCATGGCTGGACCATACGATAGATCTATTTTTAATTTTTTTGAGGAATCTCCATACTATTTCCCATAATGACTGTACTAATTTGCATTCCCACCAGTATGCAAGGGTTCCCTTTTCCCCATATCCTGTACAGTACTTTTATCATTAGTCTTATTGCTATCAGCCATTCTTACTGTGGTGAGATGATAATACCATTGCAGGTTTGATTTACATTCCCCCAATGATTAGTGGTGCTAAACATTTTTTTTTCATATATTTGGTGGCAATTTGTTTTCTTCTGAGAAGTTTATTCAGGTCTTCCCCCACCTCCTTTCTTTAATGAAGTTATCATCAGATCTTGATTTAAAAAAACAAAACAAAACTATAGGGCTCCTAAGTTAATACAGAATCCTCCACACTTTATGGTCAGAGAAACAGGAACAAGCTCATTATTCGCTTCAAATCCTAATCAGTCAATGAAGGAATCAGATTCATCATACCCATCCCCCATAATGATTAAGTCCTATCTTTGGTCTTTTCTATGATTCTTTACACCCCCCCTTTTTTTTCCAGATTGAAGATCTCCCACTTTTCCCTACATATTCCTCACCAGCTCTGGGTGGAAGAATTCTGGGCAAACCTTGCTATTCTGAGTCAAAGAGAGTAAGTTGCTGTTGCTTAGAGTTTCAGTGCTGTTCTGAACAACCTCCTATTTCCCAGATTTCTATAATATTGCTACTATATGGCTTCTTTGTCAGAAGTGCTTGAGCATCATGAGCTGCAAATGTCCCCTCAGCAGCAGAATGGGTCATGTGCAAAGGCCATAGTTCTAGTTAGTAATTGGGTCCTGAAGCAAGTCAACCTATGGTGTCCCCTGCAGTTCCATGGTCCATTCCACAGATGAAAAATCTGTGAAAGTTGGAGGGGGGAAATCTAAATTCAAGGTCTATGAAAAATCTCTGGGGACAGTGGGCTGGCTTGTAGTTAATGCATTTGGGAGAATTTGTAACCCTGGCGACTTGGGACGCTGAGCAGGAGGATCACAAGTTTGAGGCCAGCCTCAGGATTTAAAAAAGAAAGGCTGGAGATGTAATTCAGTGGTAGGGTGCCCCTGGATTCAATCCCCAGTAACACACACACACACACACACATACACACACACACACACACACACATTTGGTTCTCTGAAAACCAGTCATTAAAAAGAACATTAACTTAAGCTGGGGTTGTAGCTTGGTGGTAGAGCGCTTGCTTTGCACATGTGAGGCTCTTGGTTCGATCCTTAGCATCTACAACTAAGAAAAAAATTTTAAAAGAACATTTACTTAAGGGATGGGGTTGTGGCTCAGAGGTAGAGTGCTTGCCTAGCACGTGTGAAGCCCTGGGTTCAATTCTCAGAACCACATAAAAATAAATAAATAAAATAAATATACTGTGTCCAACTACAACTAAAAACTAAATATTAGAAAAAGAACATTTGGGGCTGGGGATGTGGCTCAAGTGGTAACGCGCTTGCCTGGCATGCGCAGGGCGCTGGATTCGATCCTCAACACCACATAAAAATAAAATAAAGTTTTTTTTTTAAAAAAAGAACATTTATTTAAAACTAAACATTTCTTTAAGGAAATAACTCAGTTAAAAGATAGGTAAAAGATTTGAACAGATGCCTCACCAAAGAAGATATAGAGATGGTAAATGAGCATAAGAAAAAGGCTCCATATCATGCCATTAGGGAATTGCATATAAAATAACAGTGAGATTCCAACACACACACCTATTAGAATTGTAAAGATCACAAACATTGACAATACCAAATGCTACTGAGAATTTGACATGATGGGAACTCTTATTCATTGCCAGGAGGAATGGCAAATGGTACAGCCATTGCATGAAAAATAATTTGATAGCTTTATTTATTTATTTATTTATTTTTGTGCACTGGGGACCAAACTCCAAGTCTCAAACATGCTAGGCAAGCACTCTACCACTAAGCCACACTCTCAGCCCAGTTTGGTAGTTTTGTGAAACAAACAAAAAACTAATAGAAATCATGCTCCTAGTTATTTCTTCCTGGTGAGTTGAAAAATTCACATACTCACAAAAATCTGCACACAAATATTTATAGCCACTTTATTCATAATTTGGAAGCAGCCAAAATGTCTGCCCTTTAGTAGATGAATGGACAAATAAACTGTGGTATATCCAGACAATGGGATATTATTCAATGCTAAAAAGAAATGAGCTATCAAGCCATGAGAAGACATGGAAGAAACTTAAATTCATATCACTAAGTGAAAGAAGCCAAAAATCTGAAAAATCTACATACAGGCTGGTAGAGTGCTTGCCTCACATGCACAAGGCCCTGGGTTCAATCCCCAGCACCACACATACACAAATATGGTATGAAAAGGCTACATACTATATGATCCCAACTGTATGACATTCTGAAAAAATTGGAAATATTAAAAAGATCAGTGATTACTACGTGGAGGGGGAAAAGAGGATGAATCAGTGTAACCCAGAGGATTTGTAGTGAATTTTAACTATTTCATATGATATTATAGTGGACATATGACATTATACATTTGTCTAAACCCATGGAATGCACAACATCAAGAATGAACCATAACGTACACTATGGTCTTGGGTTACAATGGCATGTCACTATAGGTTTACAAGTTGTGACAAATGTACCACTGTGATAATAAGATGATTATAGTGGGGGGAGGAAGGCACTTGGGAGCTTACCAATTGATTTTTTTGTAAACCTAAAACTGCTGTAAAAAATAAAGACTATTAATTTTTTTTCAAAAGCACTCAAAACATCAGGAAAGCAGTCTCTGGCAAATAAGAGTAACATCTGGAACCAGTAGAGTGGACTCTCTCAGGTCAAGGCCAAACAGTGCCCCCAGAGCAAAGGAATAACTGTGTGCACTCTTCATGGGGCAAGGGAGAGGGAGTAGGGTCCATGGGTGTAGGGTGGTAGCTGAGGGACTGGGTTCTGGTGGTCAGAATCCCAGGGGGAGGGGCAGAACCATGCCTTCTTTTCAATGGATATTATGCCTTCACCTATCCCCTTGGAGGATTTGAACAGGGGAATGGCCATCTTCCTATCTCTACATCGTTCTGTATGATCTGATCTAGAATATTCACTCCCATTTTGCCTAGGAGACAGAAAAAACTTTCCTACAGTGAAGAAGAAAACGGAAATGCGGAAAGAAGCAAAACCTAGAAATGAGGAGAGAGAAATTCATGAGTTCCTCTTTTTCCTCCAGCCCTGTTCTCTGCCCTTCCTGAAGTTTGTCTAACTCTTCCTTGGAATCCCAGAAACACCTTACTGTTCTTAGAATACCTCCCCTGTATAATTTTTTGCTTAAGCTGGTTCTGGTGGGTTTCTGATACTTGGATTCAAAAGACATGGCCACCCTGGGTATCTCAGGCCTCCCTTGTTATAGGATGCTATGCTTCTTGTGACAACCACTGTTGCATTTCACTAGGTGAGAGTTGGCCACTCCCAGCACCCTTGCTTTGCAGTAGTCATCTTGACTTTCACTTTCCAGTAGGAGAGTTTGGGTACTTGCCACAAGAAAAATTTGATAGGAAGATATGTTGCAGGCATCAAAGGACTTCATGGGACTGGGAGAAGAGCTCAGTGGTAGAGAGCTTTAGGGCCTACCATGCACAAGGCCCTGGGTTCCATCCCCAGCACTGCAAAAGGTAGGGGAGGGGCTTCAAAACTCACCTAAATATTGGGGAGCTAGGGTAATGGTCTAGAGGCTGCAATGGGAAGGTTGGAGAAACACTGATGCCTTCAGCATAAAGCACTGGACTAGGGCAGGCAGTTCTCAGAAGTTTTACTGGAAATTACCAAAATTTTCAAGCAACCAGTAGTGATCTGGACAATTGTCCCATTCTCCAGAAACAAAGTGGGAATCTGAGAAGTTTGAGGAGCTATGGCATTTGGCTACAATGATTGCCAAGTAGGAAGTCATGGATGACTTCAAGTCTGGAGCTTGCAGAGAGCTCTGAGGAAATGAAGTTTATGGAGGAAGCCTTAGAAGTGGGCTGTAGCCAAGCAAAGTGGACAATTGACAATTGAGCCAAGAACCTTTGAATTAAAGAATATAGTCATGTGTTGAGAGCCAGATGCCTTCTCCAAAGCAAAAAATACCCGGACAAAATGATCTCTAAGATTCCTCCCACTTTAAAGATATGTTGAATCTTTAATATGATCCACAATATTTCCCCTATAGTCTCTTCAATAACAAAGAAAAAGAGATTAGTAAGTAGACAAGAGCCCCTTGCCCACTGGCCTATGATTGGAAAGGCTATCCCCAGTGTTTTAGCATAGTTTGTTTTTCTCATGACTTTGGCTTTCCTGAACAAACCTATCTTCCCTCCAATCCCTAACCATCTCCCTTTGGTTCTGTCTCCTGATTTTTGTGTTAGGACTTGCCTTTGAGGATATCTTTTCCTGCCCCCAACTTACCTACTCAGTGCTGGACCATGAGTGATATTATTCCCAGATGGGCTGGCGGGGACAGAAATGCTTTCCTTCCTCTGTCTCCTTAGACAATTGCTATATGTACAGGAACCTGGAGATGAGGACCCATGCCTTCCTCCAATTTAAAAAAGTATGCCACCTCTGGGTGTGGTGGCAAATACTTATAATTCCAGAAACTCAGAAGTGTGGGGCAGGAAGAGCACAAGTTTGAGACCAGCCTGGGTAAATTAGCAAGACCTTATCTCAAAACAGAATTTAACAAAGGACTGGGGATGTAGCTCAGTGGTAGAGTGCCCCTGGGTTCAATCCCTAGTACCACAAAAGAAAATTATAATAATAATTTTAAAAAGTTTGCCACTTTTTTTAGATCTCTTCTTCAGCTAGCCTGTTTTGCTTTCCTCTCTTCACTGAATATATATAACCTTTGTTGTACATTGAGGGCTTGGGAAGACTTGTTTTAGCCACATGATTTAAAATAATGTGTTAATTATGCATTACTCACATGCTCTGAGCTTTGGCTGCTAATGTCATTTTACTGGACCGGGGAGAAGGTTCTTGCAGTGATTACATAATCCTTAGACTTGCTGATGAAGAATTTCACCACCATAATATGCTTAAGTGAGGGTTCTCATTTTTGATTCATTGTTTTGATGAAACAAAATCCTTTTGACATCTTCTTTCAGTCAAATGGTAATGGAAAAAGTCAGCATTTTCTTTCTTTTTTTTTTTTAAGTTTTTTGGTTGTAGGTGGACACAATACCTTTCTTTTATTTATTTATTTTTATGTGGTCTGAGGATCAAACCCAGTGCCTCACGCATGCTAGGCAAGTGCTCTGCCACTGAGCTACAACCCCAGCCAAGCATTTTCTTTTATCCAGATGTTCAACTTTATTTTCATAGACAAAGATCATTGAAAGACTGAAATAATATTGATGGTCTGAACAGAGCACTCAAAATTCCTATATTAATGATTGTTGGGGTTTTGAGATTCAAAAAAGTAAATCACAGAGCATCATTTTATTCCCTCAAAATTTAGTTTCAAAAATAATGCACAGTTCAGTATCATAAACAGGGTGAAATTAATTGATCAGAAATGCTACAGTTCCTTCATGGTTGCAAATGGTTATGATTATCAAATAGGCTGACATGGAACACTTGGCAGCTCTTTCCTTCTTATACACCATAATTAATCTTGAAACCAGCTGTATTTGTCAGTTTTCAAAAATAAGTCAGTGAAACATGCAGTTAACACATTAGCATGATTCTATGACAAATAGTTATGATTCATGGTCCCGAGCAAGTTCATACTGAAACCAGCTTTGCCTTTGGTTAAATGAGATTGCTGTTTATATAGCATCTTCCAAGTACTTAACAAAACCTTGTATTTGAGGCTGAAATGCATATATAGCAGTCCTTTGGAATCCTCAGGTGACTGGTTCCAGAACCTCCCACGGATACCCAATCTGAGGTTGTTCAAGTTCCTTATATAAAGTGGTATAATATTTGCATAGAACCTGCACATATCCAGCCATATACTGTAAGTCATCTCTAGGTTATTTATTTTAATTTATTTTATTTTATTTTATTTTTTTGATACTGGGGATTGAACCCAGTGGATTGGATTCATATCTTACCCTTGTTCCTTCCCCTGTTATCCTGAAGAATCTTCTACATATGAATATTCAATTTTTCTTGGTAGGTGATTAGGCCAGGAGGACTCTGCCTTCATGGATGGGTCTAGTGCTCTTATACAAAAGGGCTTAATGGAACAAGTTAGTCCCTTTTTGCCCTCCTGCCATGTGAAGACAACATTTGCCCTATGGGCCATGTGAAGATGCACCAAGAGGCACCATCTTTGAAGCAAGGAGTCCTCACCAGACCCTGATCTGCTAGTGCCTTGATCTTGCACTTCCCAGCCTCTGAAACTATGAGAAAGAAATTTCTCATATTTATCAGTTACCCAATCTAAGGTATTTTGTTATACTAGCAGTGACTAAATAATACAGTACAAAATTCAGAAGGTACAAAGTGCTATACTTTGAAAACTCTCCTCCCATTCGTCTTCAACCCATTGTGTTTCTAATTTCTTGTCTGTCTCAGTGTTAACTTAAGTGCATAGAAGGAAATGTATATATATATATATATATATATATATATATATATATATATATGTCCTTGAAAACATAGTAGCATACTATAATACATATTATAAAAGCACCTTGCTTTTTTCATATAAAATATGTACTTAAAGTTATTCCACATCCATACACAAAAAGCATTCTTATTTTTCTTTTTCTCACAACTACACAGTATTCCATTGTATGGATGCACCACAATGTAATTAACCCGTCACTTATCAATGGTCTTTTTTCCATTGTAAACAATGCTGTGATGAATAAACTTGGACATGCATCACATAGCACATATGCACACATAACTGAGAATAAATGACTATACGTGGAATATGAAATTGCTGGGTCATGATGGCAGGTTTTTTGTTTGTTTGTGGAGCTAGGGATGGAATCCAGGGCCTCACATGCTAAGTAAGTGCTCTACCACTGAGCTACATGCCCAGCCTTGATAGCAGGTTTTGTTAGTGCCTGGCCCAGATAATTTATGGGGCTGGTGTTACCATCGGTTACTAGTGACAAGTTCCGCTTTCCCAGATGTGAAGATTAAACACTCAGGGAAACGCCGAGACAAGCATAAAATACAAGTTTTATTTAAAGAATAGTAACACAAACTTCTCTGCAGAGAACTGGGCCCAGAGCAGTGTGTCGGTGGGAGGGCTGAAACTTATTCTCTTTTGGTACTGGGGATTGAAGTCAGGGGCACTCAACCACTGAGCCCCATCCCCAGCCCTATTTTGTATTTTATTTAGAGACAGGGTCTCACTGAGTTGCTTAGCGCCTCACCATTGTTGAGGCTGGCTTTGAACTCATGATCCTCCTGCCTCAGTCTCCTGAGCTGTTGGGATTACAGGCATCCACCACTCTGCCTGGCAAATATTATCCTTTTTATAATTTCCAGGTTTCTTATGTCTCATGTTCCCTCCCTTTATCCCTCTCATGAGGTAAAAAGGCAGGAGAGGGGCAATTCAGTAGCCCTCCCCCCCCCCCGGAATACTCATTAATAATTCCCTGCTGTTGAGGACAATCTCCCCAGAGGCAGGTGACATTTTAGTTATTGGTTAGGGGAGTGGGATGTGTCCTGAAGGTGTTAACATTCCGTTGAACCAGCTTCCATCTTCCTCTGACTTGATTCATCTATCTATATCAACTGCCTGACCTTTGTTCTTGCTGCACTGGTACACCCATCCCTTACCTGCTTGAAGAAGCTGCTTGCTAAAAGCTCATACCTACTTTTTTTTTTTCTAGTAGACTGCTATTGGCCTACAGTTGCTGCCTGGCCTGGCAATGTCTTGACAGTTACATGCCCTTCTGGGGCAGCCCTTAGCCAATGGTGGACAAATACATAAGCGTGGCAGCCAGCCTCCTTGTGTTTGGGTAGAACATATATGGTGCTGTTTTCACTCAAGAGCTCCTTGTGGGATCTGGCTGAGGCTTGACTTCTGAAACCATCGTTTACCCTAGCTCCTTTACCTGCCATCCTGTGTCCCTGACTCCCTTACATGTTTCTCCATAGAACATTTCCTCCAATAAGTCATCAATATAGGGTTCTTCTCTCTGCTTCTGATTCTGGGGAGTCTACTGTAAGACAAACAGTATGTGTACATCCAATTTTTATAGATTTTATAGATATTGCTCAATTGCCCTCCAGAGAGATTATATCCATGTAGATACAGATCCTAGTGATATAAGAAGGTGTTGAGTGTCTGGGGCTGTAGCTCAGTGGTAGAGCACTTACCTAGCATGCACAAGCACCTGGGTTGAATCCTTAGGACCACAGACACAAAGTAACTGTTGGGGAAAATCTTATCATCTTAACTGTTCATCAGATATTAGTGAAACAATGAATATATGCTGTATCTTATTTTGATAATGATACATTTAGTGTGGTGTACCCATACTTTTTTTAAAAAATAGTGTTTTCAGAGGAACAGGGGAACATATCTGCTTAAATTTGTTGTTTCTATCTCAACAGTCATGTGCCCAAGGACCACATGGCCTTTCTATCTGCTGTGGATGCCTGCTGAAGAATGTTGAAAAGCAGATGGCAGGGTGGAAAAGGTCAGGCAGGGTCGGTTATTTTAGGATATAATAAGATATAAGGAGTGATCTCATTCTCTCCCTCTCTTGACAAAGCACAAGATATTCAGATTACAGTAGAACCCTTGGGACCCCTAGGGAGATTCTGTATCTGATCCACACTTGATCAATGCTGATAATTTACAGAAACTAGAGCATGCCTCTGTGAGCTGTGAGGTTAGGCAGATTTGGGATCTAATCCCAGTTCTGCTACTTTCTAGCCCTGTGACCTTATCTTTTTGAGTCTTGGTTTCATTTTCAGTAAAATAGTAATAATACCTATCATTTTGCAAAATTATTAGGAGGATTCAAAGAGTTTGGTTTCTGGTAGGGGTTATATAAAGAATATTTTAAAATGAGTGGGTTGATGGTGTAGCTCAGTGGCAGGCCCCTTGCTTAGCATGCAGGAAACCTTGGATTCCATCCATAGCATAATAAATAAATAAATAAATAAACAAATAAATGTTGGCCAGGCATGGTGGCTCCTACCTATAATCCCAGCTACTTGGTAGGCTGAGGCAGGAGGATGACATGTTCCAGGTCAGCCTCAGCAACTTAGTCAGATCCTATCTCAAAATTAAAAAAAAAAAAGTGGACTGGGGATGCAGCTTAGTGGTAGAGCATTTACTTAGCAAGTTCAAGGCCCTGGGTTCAATTCTCAGTACAGCAAAAAAATTTAAAAGGTAGTAGGAGAAATTGGGTTATTATTGGAGAGTTCTCATGGAGTATGAGGAAAGATTTCAGCACTAGAAAGTGGGTTTGATACCCAGGGAAAGGTTACCTGGTCTTCAAGTACATGCTTCTTGGCATTGACCTTTCAAATCCTTCTACACTAATAAAGACCAGTGTGTTCTTCCCTTTGCACCAACCTCCCAGTTCATTTAGGGTCTTGGTTAAGAAGCTAATAAAAGAAAACTACAGCATGTGGGAAGCTGGATGTTTTCTTCTGAAAAATGCTTGGGAACCCAAAGACCTGCACCTTAGAGGAAAGACTGATTATATAGTGAGGGATTTTCATGATGAGAGGTTTTCTCATGTCCACTGAGTACCACAGAAAAGGAAATAGAAAAGCTGGAGGAAAAAGGGGTTTGGAGTGACTTAAACAAGCTTTATCCAGACCCTTATTGCGAGAAGACTCCATACTGTGAACACATTGCCTCTGAGTATTTTTTTATAGTACTAGGGATTGAACTCAGGGATGCTCTACCACTGAGCTACATCCCCAGACCTTAAAAAAAAAATTTTTTTTTTTTAAATTTTGAGAAAAGGTCTTGCTTAGTTTCCCAGGCTGGCCTTGAACTTGGGGGTCCTCCTGCCTCAAACTCCTGATGCTGAGATTATAGATGTACACTACCATGCCCGGCCACTTCTGGGTTTATTTGAATATAGCCTAGCTTCATAATTCTGCATTGGCTTTGTGATTGTTTAAGCTACCCGAAGCAATCCCCATTCACTATACAAAATGCACACATTAAGAACAAAGGCAAGAATTATATTTTTTCCAAAACCCTCATTATGTTTAAAATCATTTGGGGCGGGGGAAGTTTCATATTCCCCACTGTTGGCCTGCTCATAAATGTTGATGGTGTGTAATGGATAGGGTTGTAAGTTTATTTGCTTATTTGTTTTGGTGGAGAAAGTGGAATTTTTTGGAGAAGAGAAAATTGGAATTTTTTTTAAAGATAAATAAGAGTTTTCTTTGTTTTTGAAAAATAAGAAAACCAGGACTATTTTGAGCCTTTTGAGTTGGACAATAGTTTGAGAGTATGTCTTCACATCATGTAAAAAAATCATTGCACCAATTATTTATCCTCTTTGCCTAAATAAAGAACCTTTCAACACTTACACTTTAGGGAATTTACAAATGCAGATTGGGAATGAAGTGTGCTCCTAGTTTTTGTCTCTTGAGCAATAGGGAAGGTGGAATGGATAAAGCTCATGATAGTATACAGGCATTCATTCACCAAGATCTAGGTGCCATGTCGGGAAACTCCAAAGGAAGCCATTACATTGTATTCTATGTGAATGGTGTCCTCTGGATTACAACAGCATAAATATTGATCCCTGGAGTTGTACATTATTTAGTAATGTCCACATTTTGCTTCCATATGTCACTTTGGGGATTTTCCTTCATCTGATATCCCTTGGGAGCACTATCTACAGCCTAAACCACCATGGTGGTTAACATAAGGTTGGTATTGTCAGAAAAGAAGTTGGCAACCAAACCAGTTTAAAATGATCTTTTTCTCTGAGTACAACTGGAGTGTGAAAGAGTGATTATGGCCTGGCTCCCACATGCAGATACTCATAGCACCCATCTAGGACAATATGTTTTGGTTTTCTGATCTATGGGTTTGGTGACCATATATTTTCAAACAAAAACCAGGACAAATGCTCTGAAAAAGAATTATTTATGGTCTGTGGATATATTTAAAAGGAGTCTGACAAGTAGCTTTAGTTATTTATGTGACAAATCATTGTGTAAAAAAGAATGACCCTGAAATTGATGTGGTTCCAGGAATTTTAATGTATAGTCACTACCTATAACATGAGCCATTTATTAAGGGATTATTATTGAAGCTTCAAATTAAATGCTTTTTACAAAATTATCACATTTTCCCCCACAACAACTCCAGGAAGTGGGCACTATTAATTCATTTTACAGAGAGGATAACTGAGGTTCTGAGATGAGAAGTGGCTTAACAAGATCATATAGCTAGAAGTAGTAAAGCTGATGTTCCCACCCAGAATGATGAAACATATCCTCTTTGATAATATGACACTGTTCTCTCTCTCTCTCTCTCTCTCTCTCTCTCTCTCTCTCTCTCTCTCTCTCTCTCTCTCTCTCTCCATCCCTCCCTCCCTCCCTCTCTTTTTCCTTTTGGTTCTGAGGATGAAACCCAGGGCCTGGCATATGCTAGGAAACTGCTTTACCACTGGGCTACACCCTATCTTCCTATCTCTCATATTTAATAAGGGCCTTTTACTCTTTTATTGGTAATTACTTATTTTTATTGGTGTCTGGAATTGCAACAAATGTCTGTAGTTCCATTGGACCTAGAGATTTGCAACCATCCTACATGGGTTCAGAATATGGTGGTTTCTCTCTTAAATTTAATTCAGAATGACAAACATTTATTGACTACTTGGTACCAGGCTCTGTGATAGACGTTGTAGAATATAGAGATAATAAATATTAGTAGTATATTGTTCCTACCCTCAAGATGTATGGATAAGAAGGAAAAGGCAAATGTAAATAACTATAATATAAGGTCAATTGTAATAAGTGACATGATTTGAGAAGCTAATTGATAAGAATACTTGGAAAAGGTAGAAAATTGCCAGTTGTGGTGGTGCACACCTGTAATCCCAGCAGCTCTGGAGGCTGAGACAGGAGGATTGTGAGTTCAAAGCCAGCCTCAGCAACAGCAAGGTGCTAAGCAACTCAGTGAGACCCTGTCTCTAACTAGTATACAACATAGGGCTGGGGATGTGGTTCAGTGGCCGAGTGCCCCTGAGTTCAATCCCTGGTACCCTCTCCCCCCACCTCCCCCAAAAAAGAAAAAGTAGAAATTAGTTTTTACTAGTGGTGCTTCTTTTAAAAATTGGCCTTTATGGCCAGGGTTGTGGCTCAGTGGTAGAGCACTTGCCTAGCATATGTGAGACACTGGGTTTGATCCCTGGCACCACATAAAAATAAACAAATAAAATAAAGGTATTGTGTCCATCTAAAATTAAACAAAAAATATTTTTTAAAAATTGGCCTTTTTTAGTTAGGGCACTGGAAGATTGTAGTATTATCATGGTTAATGTGGTAGTGTAACTGATTACCCCCAAAATTAGTAGCATTAAGCAATCATTCTAGTTTGCTCACAATTTTATGTTTAGGAGTTCAGGAAACTCTCAGCTAAGCAGTTGTTATTTTCAGTCTCTTAAGTCATTGCAACTAGGTGTGACTGGGGCTATGGTCATCCAATGGTTCAAGAAGCTGGGTGTCCAAGATGTGGCTGGCATTGACACCATCTGTGGCTGGCATTGATACCATCTGTCAACTGGGAACTCAGCTGGGTTGCCTACTGGAATGCCTACACATGGCTCCTCTGGCATGGTGGGTCCAGGCAGAAGTTGCATGGACTTTTCTGATGTAACCTTGGAAATCACATGGCATTATCTGTGCTACGTTTTACTGGTAACAAGAGTAATGAAGGCCAGTCCAGATTCAAAAGGACTGAACATAAGGCCTCACCTCTCAATGGAAGGACTTTCAAAGTCACATGGTAGAAGAGAAGGTAGGATAAGTAATATTTTTTGTGTGCTGAGGCTGTGGCTCAGTGGTACAGTGCTTGCCTAGCAAGTGCAAGGCACTGGGTTCGATTCTCAGCACCACATAAAAATAAATAAATAAAGGTATTACTTTTTTTAAAAAAAAAAAAGAAATTTTATTGCAAGAGGAGTGTGGTGGTGCAAGCCTGTAATCCCAATGACTCAGGAGGCTGAGGTGGGAGGATCACAAATTCAAGGCTAGCCTCAGCAATTTAGCAAGGCCCTAAGCAACTTAGTGAGACCCTGTCTCAAAATGTAAAATAAAAAAGGGCCAACCTCACATGTTTCAGTGATAAAGTGCCTCTGGGTTCAATTTCCAGTACTCCCCCACTCCCCCACCCCCAAGAAAGAAAGAAATTTGTTGCAATCATCCTGAAGAAGTACAGTCAGCAACAAGGACATGACAAAGGTGTGGCAAAGGTCCTTCAAATCAGACAGAACAGCAGGAATAGGGCAGAGAGCTGTTGAAAGTATGTTAAAAAATGGCAAGTTATCTGGTATAACTGGAGGGAGGACTTTGATAAATTGGGGGCGATACATTTGGAAAACTATTTTGGATCCCGTCCACAGAGGGTTTTAAGAACCAGAATGCTGAGTCTGGATTTTACTGAGAGGCAACTCAGTGATGAGATTAAGAGCATGGCTTTGGAGTCAGCCAGAACTCTTTCCAGATCCACCTTTAAGTAACTGAGGCTTTGACCAAATTCCTTACCCTTCCTGAGACTCAAAGTTCTTCCCTGAAAAAAATGGGCAAGTTAGAATTTTGTTGTACTTTTGCTTCATAGAAGATAATATATGTAAAATACTTGGTATATAATAAAGGGTGGTTATTATTATTATTATTATTATATTATTATTATTATTATTATTATTATTATAATTATTATTATTATTATTATATTATTATTGCTACTCGGTGAGTAATAAGATAGCCGTTGCAAGTTTTTGAAGATGAAGTGACATGATGACATCCATGATTCAGAAAGACACCAGCAGCCAGCTAATAGGCCTGAAGTCAGGAAGTCCAGTTAAGAAATGACATTCAGAGACCCGCCTCACTGACCTGCGCAGAGCTCAGGCCCAGGGTAGGCCTGAGTCCATCTTGCCACCGACAGAGCCCTACCAGAGCTCAGGCCCAGCCCAGGACCACCTCCACCTGCTGGCAGAACCCCACTGGAGCTCAGGCTGGGCCCAGCTCCGCCTTGCTAACCTGCATGAGAGCCAGGGCCCAGGGAGGCCTATGTCTGCCCCCCCCCCGAAATACATGGGAGCCCAGGTCTAATCCACTTCCATCTTGAGATACTGCAGCCATCCCCATAGCCTTCCCCACACAGTAGTCTCTTAGGACAACAGACAGGGCCTAGAAGCACCTTATATGGTTTTGGGGTATGAGCATTGATCAAAATCTATGTTAAACAGGCATTGAAAAAGTATCAAGGCTATTGGTTGTGTCCTTTAGCCTGGGTTTTAATTCTTCCTGTAATTTCCATTTGGGTTCATTCTCACCTCCCATTTTTCCACTTCTGGGACAAAGGAGTTGGTTGGAGTTTTCCCACAGATGAGCTTCATGGTCTTTCACATTTGAAAAGGACCTGGGCTCATTGCCTAACTTGATATCTATTCTTATTCAAAAGTTTTAGAAAGGAAACTGGAGGTAGGCATTCTTCTGGCAAATGAGTGCTCTGAGGAGAATGTGAGTGAGGTAAGAAGGTTGACAGAAGAAACCTTTAAGAAAGGAGGTGGTTTCAAACTGGGCACAGTGGTGCATACCTGTAATCCCAGCTATTTTGGGAGGCTGAGGCAGGAGGATCGAAAGTTCAAGGCCAGCCTCAATAATTTAGGGAGACCCTATAAATAATAAAAAATGAAATAAAACAGGCTAAGGATGTAGTTCAGTGGTAGAGTGGCTCTAAATTCAATCTCCAGTAAAAAACACACACAAACACACACACACACACACACACACACACATACACACACACACACACACACACACACACACACACCCAGGAGCTGGAGTTACCTGGAAACTAGTTTCAGCCAGACTCCACAAGGAGCTCTGAAGCTTGGTTACACTACACAATTAACTACACCTTGAGGCAATTACCTCACAGTTAGCTGGCCATTGGCTTTGGGTGCCTGGGACTGGTGGGTGGGTGGGTGTTATCTCCCTTGCCAGGTGGCTACATTTGACCAAGAGCAATTCTCAGGAGAACTGGGCAGCTATAAACTCTCAACAACCACCATTCCTAGCAGCCAGGGAATGGTTGCACTGGCCCAGAAAAGAGGACTTGGGACCAACAGTGTCCATAACAAAGATGTCAGCCATGCAGCCTGCATGACCCCTTCCTGAGTCAGGGAACCAATGCAACTAGATGCTCAACACACCTACTTTCATGATAGAAAATTTCTGAGGTTGCAAGCTGTGATAATAACTGATGTAGTATGTCTAGGAAGGCATCTTTTCTTCTTCAAAGACCCCAGGGTATGGCATTGCACAGGCATACTCTGTTGAAATGGAGGCTGAATGAGTTCAGAGCCTCTTAGCCTGCAGGTTGGGGTGGGGGTGGAGAGAGGGAAGGAGATGTGATTGCACTGTATTTACTGAGAAATTCCACTCTCGTAATTTATGTACCTCTCAAAGGACCCAGCAGGTGATATTTATTTATTTCATCTCTCGTTCTGTGATCTTCTGTTCCATGCACACTGGATGTGATTAAAATTAGACAAATCGCTATTTTCTTTTAAATGGGAGACTTCTGAAGCAATCTCTGAATGCATCACATGATGAATGTAACTTTTCACATAGGCACTGTTTCCTTCCCTAAAGTCAATATAAATGATTAAACAGGAATAACATAGAATTCAAAGTAAACATGCACACATACCAAATCTTTAGATGAATGGTTTGGCAGCCTGCCACCAGAAATCTCCCAGTTCCTTTTTTATTATTAGTGGCAAACATAAAACTGAATCAACACCATCAAGGGTTTGCCCACTTGGAAAGGATATTGCATTCCAGAGAAGTCCAAAAGTTATACTACTCAGGGCAATTGTATATCGTTTTCTCTAAAGTTCATGGGAAGAAAACCATCATTGTATTCTGCTCATTCCAGCTTTATAGCCCTCAAAGTCCTTCTAAAAGGGAGAAGCACACCTTTTGTGCATTTTGTAAAGTGGTCTTCTTTGGGCTCTCCATTGTTTGTGTTGGAAGCCCTGGTCTCCGTGGGTAGGTCCTCTCTGATTTCAGAGGTAGAGAACATATTTGTGAAAACCACTCACAGGCTATTGCTGCTTCGATACTGGACACATTACTATATAAGAAGAGCCTCCTGGAGGTCAGAGTTATATGTTGATGAGTTTCTAAATATGTGTTAAATGCCACCTTATTGAGTAAACAACAAAATACCATAAAGTGGTGGCTCATAAACAATAGAAATTTATTCCTTATGGTTCTAGTGGTTAGGAAGTCCTAGAACAAGGTGCCAGATCTGGTGTCTGGTGAGAGCTTCATCCTGATTTATAGATGGCTGTCTTCTTGCTGTATCTTCATATGGTAGAAAGACAAGGGAATTCTTGGGAGCCTCTTTTTATAGGCACACTTATTCCATTCATGAGGGGGTCCATCCTCAAGATCTAATCACTTCCCCAAAGCTCAACCTCCAAAATCATCATTATGGAGTTTCTGCCTACAAATTTTGGAGGGACCTCAGCATTCAGTTCATTGCATGGGTTTTCTCTGTCAAGGTTAATACTCAAGATGAAGATGTTTTATACATACTTATAATGAAAAACAATTCTTTGTTATCTGATGTTCAATAAAAACATAATGATTTAGGAAAATCTGACAGCAACAGGAGATTTTTTGGACAGACCTTCTGAGGTTAAGATTCTCTACCTCTGAAGTGATAATATTTGGTTTTGTTTCATTTTTTGCAGTGCTGTGGATGGAACCCAGCAACTCACACATGCTGGGCAAGCACCATTGAACCCCCAGCCTGAAGTGATAATGTTTGTAGACTAAACACACAGTGTTACTGGGAACAGCTAAGGAAAAATAAATGAAAGAAACTTGATAAACTCCTAAGTGATGTTCAAATAGTAAAAAAGGGAAACTTTAAATAGTTATGCATTTAAACTGTTCTCTTATTCTGTCATGATATATGTTTACAACAAAAGGCACAGAAAAGCAAAAAGGAAAAAAAAGTGGGGAAAAACACTCAGTTATAGGATTTAAGGGGTTGATAGATTAAAAGTGATACTTCTGTGAGTTGCATGGTGTAGTGAGATGGATTGTAATCCCAGAAGATATGTACAAGAAGACAGGTGTGACACAGCTCATGCCTATAGTCCCAGCTACTCAAGAGGCTGAGGCAGGAGGGTCATGTGAGCCCAGGACTTCAGATCTAGCATGAGCAACAATAGAAAGACCCCATCTCTTCATTTATTTATTATTTGTTTGCTCTACTGGAGATTGAACCTAGGGGCACTCTACCACTGAACTACACCCCCAGCCCTTTTTATTTTTTATTTTGAGACAGGGTCTTGCTAGGTTGCCCAGGCTGGCTTCAAACTTGTGATTCTCCTGTCTTATAGGTGATTACAGATATACACCAAAGCACCCAGAAGATCCCAGCTCTTAAAAAAATTTTCAGATTTAGGGGCTGGGGCATGTAGCTCAGTGTCAGTGTAACGGTGGTCCACTTTATGCTTTGAATATGACCATTGCTGCTCTGCCACTGTGATTAATTTTTAAAATGGACATGTTCTTTCTCTTCCTCTCTCCCTGCTCCTCCCCAATCTCTCCCCATCTCTAATCTCAGGGGAAACAGGATTACCTTTCTTCCCCATTTTAGGCAGAGTTATCTGTCCCTGACTACAAACCCACCAAAGGAACAAAGTAATCCAGACTTTGGGGATGGCACCAGAAGATCTCAGAAATGACTGTCTCCCAAATTAACAAGTAAATTGCAACTCCAGCAGAGAACATGTGGAATGCAGCCTTTGAATCACCTCTTTAAAACTCCTTGTTCCTACTGATCACAGAATCATAGTCTTTGGGACAGGAGTCCACTGTGTTTCTTCTTTGCTAGCAAAGTAATAAATCTTCTTTTTCCTTTTTTCTCAAAACTGTGTCCTTATTATTGAATTGGCATTGGGGACAAGGACCAAGCTTTTGGCAACAAGCTAGAACTTGTGCTTCAAATTATAAGGCCCTAGATTTGATCCTCAGCACATATGTACACTCAAAACAGATATGTCAAAGTCCTAACCACCAGTACCCGTGAATATAACCTTATTTGGAAAAAGGCTCTTTGTAGATATAATTAAGTTAAGGATCTCAAGATGAGATCATCCTGGATTAACTGGGTGGGCCCTAAATTCAATGACAAGTGTTGTTATGAGAGGATGGCACATGCCCAGAACAAAAAAAAAAAAAAAAAAAATCAAAGTCTGGGACATGTGTTGTTGACAATCTATGATACATGACCTTCCTAATGAAAAAGTTTATCTTTTGCCCTTTTGAAAGGCGTTCAGTTGCTTTAAACACACTGAAAGAAAACATCATTAAAGCCAAGTTAGGAAAAGGCTGGGAACGAAAGTAATCAACAATGAATAGTAGAGACTGAGTTGGTTGAGCAGTGATCTTTAATATTAAGGAAAGACTTTCGGTATGGAATTAGGTCAGTGAACATTTCCTCTTTAAAATGAATCATGGGGGCTGCGATTGTGGCTCAGCGGTAGAGCATTCACCTAGCAAATGCGGGGCCCTGGGTTCGATCCTCAGCACCACATAAAAATAAATAAATAAGGGTATTGTGTCAAACTACAACTAAAAAGAAATAGATATTTAAAAAATGAAGCATGGGAATAACAGAAGAAAGAAAAAAAGATTAGGAATGGTAAGTTTAGAGAAAAAAGTACCCAATTGATTCAGAATTTTCACCATCTTTGGCTCAGACTTTATCATTTCTTTTGACCTTATGTTTAGTTATGTTTTAACATTTTAATGAGATTTATTCTTGTCACATACTGTTGGGAAAAATTCATTGTTTAATTTGGGTGAGTTTGAGCAAAGGAAGTTCTTGGCTATTTGAGCAACCTTAATGAGGCACTTGGCACCTACAGCTCAATCTGATGAAGCCTGAATTTATAATATGGATTTTCTATATCCTAGGACTGACATTTTTCCATAGCAGGATTTTTATTTTTGAGACAGGGTCTTGATAAATTGCCAAGCTAGCCTTGAATTTGTGATCCTCCTGCCTCAACCTTCTAATTATCTAGTAGGACTTTCATAAGAACTTTCTGCTCAAGATGGAAATTACCTTAATTTAAAATCTGCCAAGCTCCTATCTTGCCAAAGCCAAGACCCCTTAATTGTTTTAAATTCACTTGGTACCTTTCTTTGGTTGTCTTAGTGTTAAAAAAAATAAGAAGCACTATTAGTCATCTTTCCATCACGGTGATACAATACCCAAAAGAATTAACTTAAAAGAGGAAAGATTTATTTTCTCACAGTTTCAGAGGTTTCAGTGCATGGTCATTTGCTCTTCTTGCTTTGAGCCTGTGATAGCATAGTACATCATGGCAGGAGCACATGGTAAAGGAATTTCTTACCTCATGATGGTTTTAAGCAAAAAGAGAGGTGTTGAGAGAGAGAGAGAGAGAGAGAGAGAGAGAGAGAGAGAGAGAGAGAGAGAAAGGAAAGGGATGAGGACTCTTTCAATGGTACACATCCAATGACCCAACTTTCTTCCTAAAGGTTCCATCATCTCCCAATAGTGCCATAGGCTGGTGACCAAACATTGAACACATGAATCTTTAAGATCCTGAATAAAACAAGCACCAGTTACCTCTAAGCACGCTCATGTCTATAAACACCATTTGAGGCTCATGATGATTTTGAGAGGTGTTTATTATTGTTCCCATGATATACACAAGGAGACCAAGGAAATGTGACCCTGGAGGTACGATTTGGCAAGTGGAAATCAGATAGACCTGCATTAGATTCCAGAATAGCTGTGTGACTTTGGATGGATAAATGACATAACCTCCCTAAGCCTCAAACTTCTCATAGGTAAAATGGGATAATACACCATTTTCTTGTGCTCTAAGCAGCCTTTTATTTTCACTTATTTTAATATTTGAAATTGAGATGTGTCTTTAAATTGCTCATGTCCTGTATTTTTCACCCTATCAAGCTATTACTAAATCGATGATGTATCTTACCATTGGTAACATTTGATAACTGAGGTATTTCATAATAAATATCCTCCAAGGTTCTTACAAAACTTGAAGGTTACATATATAAAGTGCTTGGTACAGAGTCAGAGTTCAACAAATGGTGATTACTGTTACCTTTCAATAATATGGCCATAGGCTATATTGCTAGTAATTGGCAAAGCCTAGATTAGAGTTAAGTTTACACCTGTTGATGCAGAGCTCCTTCTCTTCCAGTCCCAAATACCAGCCACAGTTAGTGAAGGCAATAGCTCATAGTTTGAATATGGTTTGAATGTGTCTCCCAAGCCTTTGTATGGATGAATGTTAATCCCCATTGTGAAGTATTAAGATGGTGGAAACTTAATCCTGCTATCATGTTTAAAGGTGGGTCTTGTGGAAAATGATTAGGATTAGATGAGGTCATTAGGGTGGAGCTCCATGCTAAACTGCCAGTGGCTTTATAAAAAGAGAAAAATCTCAGAAGACACACAAGCACACACACTCTTTCTGTCTCTTGCTATGTGATGCACCGTGCCACCTCAGAACTCTACACTAAGATGGCCATTGTGAGATGCTGCTCCTTAACCTTGGACCTCCAGAACCATGAACCAAAATAAATATCTCTTCTTTTTTTTAATTAAATATTTACTTTTTAGTTGTAGTTGGACACAATACCTTTACTTTATTTATTTATTTATTTATTTTTATATGGTGCTAAGGATGGAACCCAGGGTCTCTCACATGCTAGGCGAGGACTCTACCACTGAGCCCCAGCCCCAGCCCCTAAACCTCTCTTCTTTATAACTTATCCAGTCTGTAGTAGTGTGTTATTAGCAATAGAAGTTTAATTAATGTTAACCACCTCCCCCTTTCAGCTGTGAGTCTGTCTCCTAAATCATGGCACAAGCTCCTTGATTCTCATTGTCAGATCAGGCAAAGCAAGTAGCAACCAAAGGAGGCAGATTTAAAAAGGGCCGCCGAATGAGGCTTTAATGAGATATCACTCCCGGGGGAATTCCATCAGACCGACAGACTGGACAAGAGAAGGGTCTGAGGAGAAACCATGTGGGAGCTTGACTGGACTGGACTTTTATGGGGCTTACAGCAGGAAGGGAAGGGCTTGGGACAGGAAAAGGTGTTCTTAGGGTCCCTTGTCCCATTGGATTTGATCAGGGGAGTTGGCTGAACTCCAGGATTGGCCAGAGGGTCCTGCTGATTGACAGGCGTTAGTCAGGAGATCTCACTGATTGATAGGTGATTCCACCGGTGCCTGATTGATGTTCCTTCCCCCCCTCACCCCAGGCTGCTTTGTTCTAAGTCGCCACCAAGTCGCCACCACAGACCTAACACTCATGACTCTGCCTGCTCTTCTCTCATACCTCCACCAGGCAAAAAGCATGTGAACCCACGAACATTTTAAGTTTGAAATTTTAATCCTTAACCTGGAGCATACAAGGCTTCCATAAATTTCATTTGTCATGTTAAGTTACCATGTTGTCCTCTGGGTCCTGTGATTCTGGGATATTAGGAAGGAGATAAAAGAAAAAATCGGCTAGTAAGCAAACAGGAAGGCAGGTGTTAATAGGACTGGAATGAAGTTAAGCCCCTGGCTCATTCCAGTATTCTGTTTTGTGTTTTGTCTTTTTTTCCCCCAGAAATAATTAATATTCACCATTGTACTAGTGATTGGTGTCGATACTCCCCTAACCACTGAAAGTGACTTCAAGTTGGTGAGGGGAATGTGGCCAACAATTTTAACCACAAAGTTGACGTAGTAGACAGCTACAGTTGTTTGCCCGCCCAGCATCCTATCTTTCTTCTTTTCCATTGGAGGAATTCTGTCCTTCCTCAGTCCTTAGGATTTCTTGGAGGTAGGGATGATTTGAGAACCCAAGACTGGACAATCAGTGCATTTCATCCCCTTGATCTCTATATTTGATTCGAAGATGAGGAAATAACTTACATTTTTTGCTTAACCTAGTTCCAGTTCATAGTTTCTAACACTTTGAACTGAAAGTGTTCATCTTCACTAGTATAATGGGAAATCAAGATTAGTTGGTGATAAGGGATGCCCCTAACAGCCACAGACAAACATTAGAAGTAAACCCTTAATGAGGCATTGATAAGGATAGTTTGTCAGGGTCCCTGGGCACCATCAAGGAAAAGGCTTGCTCTAATGCACTAACCCAGGTATAAAATCAGCCAAGCAGATATTTTCATTTGGTGTGAGCTTACTGTGGTACCTCAAATCAATAACCTTTATTTAAACTGTACAATTCCCTCTTCTGGAGTCCAGTGTTTGTCAACCAATTTGGACTTAATTTAGCCTTTCTTCCCTGGGAAGGGAGTAGAGAGAGAAGGTGAAACCTGTGCTCTGGGAGGCATTTAGTCTGGTAGGTATAAATGAATGAACTCATGGTCTGGTTGGTAAGTAAGCCTCCTGGAAATGTGATTATCAGGAACCAGTCCCACTAGAACACACCCGTGGATAATTTAACAAACTTGAATTTTGGAACCTACCTGCAAATTTGAAAATCATACCCCAAACAGAGAATGATTAATGGTAAGTCAAAAGTACCTTAAAGATTCCTTTAAAGCACCAAATTTTAGAGCTGAGGATGTGGTTCAGTGATTCAAGCGTATATGCTAGACCTTAGGTTCCATCCACAGCACTGCAAATATGAAAACATACTAGAGTGAGCTCTTTTCTGTTTTGTTTTTGCTTTTATTTTGAGGGAGGAGAGAAATTGATGTTATCAAGTCAGTCAGGACTTGCCCACTTTTCCAAGTCCTCACTCATCAAACTTTTTTTTTTTAAATTTTTTTTGCAGTACTGGAGATTGAACCCAGGGCCTCATGAATGGTAGGCAAGCACTCTAAACACTGAGCCAAATCTCCCCCTTTTCAACCCTCGAATTGTTGCTGAGATGTTAGCTATGAAAGGTGGCCAATCACAGTCCTGGTAGGATGTTTTAAGAAGTTACTTGATAAGGTGATTGATCAGTCTTTCAGAAAGTTCACATCTGTGGCTACCCTGGTAAAGCATTAGATTCCAGAGAGAAAAGGAGTGGAAAGTTGAACGACCAATTTATTTTACAGTATGGCTTATGACAGCATCCTCAGGAAAAAGAATGCCATTTAGGGGATATTACTCTTTATGAAGGAGATGTGATATTCGATGTGAGCTGGAAATAACAAGCTATTAATAGACTTGCTAGGATTTGTGCTTATGAAGTGCAACAAACACTGAATATCGACTATGCACACGGCATGGGTTAAGTAAATGTTCCTCTTTATACAAGGTACATGCAAGATGCTGTCAAAGTAATTTCATAATCATTTCATAAGCCAGATAAAGGCACTTACCATAAAGGTTGTAATATGTTTTAAATGTCAGAGCAGTAACTGAACAATTATAAGAGTTAGGGCACATTTTGTTATTAATTTGTCACTCTTACTATGACATTAACTTCCTTCCTCCAGATGACTCATTTGACATTTTTCCAATCCAGACTGTGTGAGAAGCTTCACAATGGACATTGTCTCATTTTACTTTATTCTTCTTTTCTACAGTGATTTAAAAAGAAAACCTACAGATGAAGCACAAATACTTTCTTGTAAAAATGTTCAAATTATGAAAAAGCAAATGTTCTCTTAGGTTCCTACACAATCTTGCTCCCCTTTCTTGAACTTCCACTGGTGATTGTTTAATGCATCATTTTCTATAAATTTATGAAAAAAACATGTTCATATATCAATGTGTGGCTTTGGTTTGAGTATGTATGTTTATAAATTAGATCCTGGTGTATGTACTGCTTTGCAATTTGCCTTTTTAACTTCATGGGATATGTCACGCAATAATTCAATGAATATTTGTTGAGCACATTGTGGATTCCCCACTGTTGTTTGGCAGACATTCACTATTCTTTCCTCAGCTCCTCAAAGGAGGAGCATTTCCCAGACCCAATGATGTGAAGTTTGCTCACATGAATTGCTTTCACCAATGGAACAGGAGTGGTGGAAGGAACAGTGTGCCAAATCCTAGCAGTAGCTCTTAGAAGCATTGCAGAACTTCTGCCTTCTTGGGCCCCTGCCCTCCACAGAAAGAGTAGGATGTCCTGCATGTTCTTCAGTCTGGCTCCTAAAATAAGACACATGGAACAGACTTGAATCCAGGCCACAACCTGGAACAGAGTTGTTACAATTGATTGAAGGACTATGAGCACGTAATAAATGTTTGTTTCTATAAGCCATTGAGATTGTGAAATTTTTGTAACTCAGCATGGTCACAGAAACACTGTCAGGCATAAACACTTGCTGTTTGCTGGGCATTATTCTACATGCTGGGAAAACAACAAAAATCCCTGTTCATATACAATTTATGATAAAATTCTGGGTAGTATTCCATGGGTTGGTTGAATCATGATAAGATATTATCTCTTTTTCAGTTCCATAGGCCACTTGTAGAAAATGCTTAAGCACAAGATGTCTATGGCCTCAATGCTTCTGCCACCTCCATTTCTTCCTTCACACTCCTATTGCCACCAGTTCACTTTCCCCCTCTTTACTTTCTATTTGACCATAGAGCAAATACTGATTGGTTCTTCTATATTCTCCCCATCCTCAGAGGGTCCATGCAATACGATGGTGCAACCTCTGGCCATGACTTTGCCCCATGTAAAACTTAATGACCCAGCCTGGTACAGTGGTATACTCCTGTAAACCCAGCTACTAGGGAGGCTGAGGCAGGAGGATAGCAATTCCAAGGCCAGCCTGGACAAGTAAGACCCTGTCTCAAAAATCTTTTTTTTTTTTTCTGCCAGGAATTGAACCCAGGGGTGCTTAACCACTGAGCCACATCCTCAGCCCTTCTTTACTTTTTATTTAGAGACAGGGTCTCACTAAGTTGATTAGGGCCTTGCTAAGTTGCTGAGGCTGGCTTTGAACTCATGATCCTCCTGCATCACCCTCTGAGCCACTGGAATTACAAAAAAAGATCTTTTAAGTGGGCTGGGGATGTGGCTCAGTGGTAGAGTGTTTGTCTAGCATGCATAAGGCCCTGGATTTGATCCCCAGTTCTGAAATGAATGAATGAATATATATATATATATATATATATATATATATATACACACACACACACATATACACACACACACACATATATATATACACACACATATTTATATATATATGTATACATACATATATATACATATATATGATATGTATATATATACATATATACATATTTTATATATGTATACATATATATTCATATATTTTATATATAGGTCTATTTTATATATAAATATATATTTTATATATAAATATATATTTTATGTAGAAATATATATTTTATATATACCCTATATAAATATATATATATTTTTTTAAAGGACTGAGGATATAGCTCAGTGCTAGGATGCTCCTGGATTCAATCCACAGTAGCAGAAAACAACTACAACAGCAAAACTTACACCCTTCCTCCCTACACTAAGTCTAGATTTCAATGTCCACTCCTTCCAACTTCCTTTCCCAACCTCATCCTTTAATCCTGAATTCTTATGTTTGACCACATCAACCTGTTTACTGCCCAGGGCACACACATCCCTTAGTGGACTTTGTGGTGGTCATTCACAATTCTCCCTACAGAACTGAGGTACTTGTTTCCCCAGCTGCAACAAGTATTGGTGGAGGACAGCTTTCATATGCACACTGCTCTGGAAATTGCGCTCAACTATAAAGAACCAGCCCACTCAAAAGTCACCCTGCTTTTTTTTTTTTTTTCAGTTCTATGGATTTAACCCAGAGGTGCTCTACCACTAAGGCACAACTCCAGCCTCTCCCTTTTTTACTTTGAGACAGCATTTTGTCCTTGAACTTGAGATCCTCCTGCCTCAGCATCCTGGGTAACTGGAATTATAGGCCTGCACCATCATGCCTGGAATGGCTAAGGTCTTTTTTATGACTGTATTGAAGTCCTCTATAGAATATTATCTCTTTACCTCCCCACCGTGATTAGGTTTGCCGGGAACCTGAGGGAAAACACACCCGACAGGTACTTGGGCCTTCTCCACACCTTTGAGCATGCTATCTTCTCCACACAGAACACTTACAATCCTAGTAGTTAAATTCTACCCATACTTCATAGCCTGTCTCAGACATCAGTGATTCCATAAATTTTCCCTGAAACACTTGCTCTCCCTTGGAACCCCTGCCAACAACAGTTTTTTTTTTTTATTATTATTTTGTACTTCTGGCATGATGCTATGGGAGCTGGCAAGTTGAAAGGGAAAAAGGTTAGATTTTGGAGTTAAGAAGGTTAGGATACTTCCACTTGCTAGCTGTGTGACCATAAATTCCTCAGTTTCTCTCATCAATGAAACAGGATAAAAATAACTACTTCATAGAATTGTTGGGAGCATTAAAAATGAGATTATATTCTGGCTGTGGTAGCATATGCCTCTAATCCCAGATACTCAAGAAGCTGAGGCAAGAGGACTTCTACTTTGAGGCCAGGCTTGGCAACTTAGCAAGACCTTGTAACAAGAAAACAGGGCTCTGGATGTAGCTTAGTGATAAAACACCCTTGGGTTCAATCTCAGTAGCAAATAGGAGGAAGAGGGAGGGAGGGAGGGGGAGAGAGAGAGAGAGAGAGAGAGAGAGAGAGAGAGAGAGAGAGAGAGAGAGAGAGAGAGAGAGAGAGGATAAATACAGGAGGAGATACCCAAATTCAAGATCCCCCCACATTTTTCTTGGCTTCTTCACTTGAATATGGTTTGTATCTTATTGATTATATGAGTCCTTTGTTGGCCTGTGTCATCTGCCTCTGGGTTTTGTAAGAATATGTGTTGCTAGTTCTTGTATTCACACAGCACTTAGCACCCAAAGTTTAATAAATGTTGGAGTGACTATCACTTTGAGGCAAAAGTCTTTTAGTTTGTTGTTGGAGCCACAAATTTCCGTGTTGTATCCCACAATTCATAAATTTATCACACAAATAAGGGAATGTCTGTTTGTGGATTCTCAATAGCAACTATAACTGAAGAAAGTTCTGACAGCACTCGGTTGGCCTTCTTTCTCTCTGTGGGTGCCATATGGGAAAGCAAACTACAAACACAGGTGTGTTTAAGGTGTTTGGACTAAGATAACAGCTAAGGAATTCCAAGGCAAACTGAATACAGTGTTGTTCCTATGACTAAAGTTTCTTTTTTCTTTTGAAAAAGATCTCTTAAGATGTAATTTTCAGTTTTTTAATTGACAGATGTTATGGTTTGAATCTTAAATGTCTCCCAAAAGCTCATGTATTGATCTGGTCCTAATGTGATCCTAACTAATGGCAGTTTGGGAGGTGGTAGAATCTTGAGGAGATTAGTTGGAGGAAGTTAGGTCACTGAGGATGTGCCCTTGAAGGGGATCTGGGACCCTAGTCCCTTCTTCTCTCTTTGCTTCCCATCCATTCCACCATGTGCTCCCTGCCATGATGTTTGGCCTCACCATAGGCCCAAAGCAAAAGGGCCAAGTGACCATGGACTGAAACCTCAGATACCATAAGCTGAAATAAATATTTCTTCCTTTTAAGTTTATTTATTTTTTGTCCCCAGGGATTTTGTCACAACAATAGAAAACTAACTAACACAACATATAATGTGCCTATTTGTGGGGTACATTGTGACATGTCAATGCATGTACACACTATAATGATCAGATTAGGGTAATTTGTATATCCATCCCTCAAACATTTAAAGCTTCTTTTAATATAATTTCTTTTATGCCCATAGTTGAGTATTCTAAAATAACCTCAAAGGTTAGCCATGGCATATGAAGTGACCAACCTAGCACACTGTCTTAGTATATGTTCAAGATGGTTTTTCCCCCCCTTTGGTCATAGGAGTACTGTGAGTAGATGGCCCTCAACTGTCAACCCCTTCTGGGCCTGCCTTAGCTACAGAGAACCACCTTGCCCCAAATCACAGTATCCTGGGGACTACCCATATAAAATGACTGATCAATGCAGGGGTGTAAAGGACTGATCACCTTGGCCCAACTTGAGGCAACTTTGCAAACAATCTGGTTTTAGAATTCCCTTTAGGGTAGGTCAAAGCTATCTGGGTCTGCCCTGCAGCCCAACTTCCCCTGTGGCCATTCCTGCTTCCTTCTTGTCCATTTCACAGTTATTGATCCCAAGGGTTCTTCTTAATAAATATCCTGCATGCTAATTGAGTCTTAGAGTCTGTTTTCCTTGTGCTATGGGCCATTAATACCAATGAAGAAACTTAGACTCAAAGTTCTATTGGGTTCTTATACAAATTGTCCTTCCACGGCCATAGCAGTATCACCATGTGTGTTCCTCCTCAGAAATGATGTGGCAAACACCAGAGGCACCCTTTCATTTACCCCAGCAACACTCTTAAGAATGGTTATCTTGGGGAGAAGTCCAGCTCTGCCCTTAATTTTTCCCTAAAGGTGACCAGGGTGTGTCTGAAGAGAAGGAGGTATCTTTTATAGGACTTCACTCATGACTCAGCACACCCATCCATTCGTTCACTTATTCATTCAAGGACTATGTCTCGGGCTGGAGATGTAGCTCAGTGGTAGAGGGTGTGCTTAGTATGTGCAAGGCCTTGGGTTCAAAGCCAAAAATGATTTTAAAAGAAGTGATTCTCCTCAGGGCTTTCAAGAGATCTTTCACCTTGTGCTTCAGTACTATTCTATTATTGCATCTCTCATTCAAGACTGGGATCTTCTTTAGGACCCAGCACCTGGCAATATCTGCCTCAAACCTAGGGAATTGATTCATGTTCAGTGAATGACTGGATGAAAGAATGATGGCATTCACCAAGCGATGGTATGTGTCAACCTGTTGGCTAAAAAGTTACAAAGTAGATCCATTATAACTTCATGTATATTTATTCTGACTTTTAAACTTCTTAGGGAGATCAGTAAAGGAAAGGAAAGGGACTAGGGGAAGATGGAGATGGAAAGGGGAAATACTAGAGAATGATATTGGCCAAATTACATTGTTATATTGTGTGCATGTATGAACATGTAACAACAAATTCCACCATTATATACTACTGTAATGCACCAATAAAAATATGGGGAAAATAAACTTATATAAATAGTTCTCTTACATTCTCTTAATCCTTTTTACTTGGCCTGCTGGCTGTTTTGTCAAATAAATGGTGTATATGCTACTTTCCCAAGCTACTATTTCCTAACCAATAAGTTGAGACACTTTTGTGGGCTGTGAAGATACTTTTGATGTGTCACAAAGCCCTGGGTTTCCTCATCCTCTGTGATCAATTTCTTACTGGTAGGGTAGGATTAGGGATAACTGTGGTAGAGAGAGGAGATAGAACAACACAAACAAATATAGCAAGTGTCCATAGATCAGGCATTTGAGGTGTGGGTTGCTAAGGAGCTGATTGACGATGGAGGGGGTGAGAGGATGCCACACCCCCTGCCCTGTCTGTGTCTCCGACTTTGCACAAGGTTGGTGAATACCGAGATTTCAAATAACTGAAAATGATGTAGCAACAGAAGGCTTTTAGCGTGGAATCAACTGCCATTGCCACGTCAGGACAAGCTGAGGGTGACAAATGCAACAGAGCAGGAGCAGAGGATATAGATAGCTCAGAGAAACTTTTGCTAGATAAAAGAGAAAATTCGCACTGTATATATATGTGGGAGTTTATCCCCACCCACCAAGCAAGCAATGTGGCCATCAGTGGGGAGATATCTAATTTGATTTGTAATAAAGACTTAGACTCTTAAGTTTTGTTTGCAAATGTCCAATGGGTAATTAAAAGCAGGATTAAAAAAAAAACTTGGCATTTCTATCTCCACTTTGCATATGTCTCTTTCACTATGAGCCACCTTGGATTCCAGGAACAAAAGATTTGATCAATAAACACCTTGAGAGGGGCTGGGGATGTAGTGCAGTGGTAGAGCACTTGCCTGTTATGTGTGAGGCACTGGGTTTGAGCCTCAGTACCACATATAAATAAATAAAATAAAGGTATTATGTTCACTAAAAAACACCTTGGGAGTTGAAACTACCTCCTAGGAAACAGCAATTCCCCTCCTCTCCCCCTCCCCTCCCCCCTCCCATTCTCCACCCCCTCCCCCTTCTCCCCCTCCTCCCCCTCCTTCTTCTCCTTCTTCTTCTTACCAGGGATTGAACTCAAGGGCACTTAACCACTGAGCCACAATCCCAGCCCTATTTTTATTTTTAAATTAATTAATTAATTAATTAATTTTGGTACCAAGGATTGAACTCAGGGTGCTTAACCACTGAGCCACATCCCCAGCCCCATTTTGTATTTTGTTTAGAGACATGGTCTCACTGAGTTGCTTACGGCCTCACTGTTGCTGAGGCTGACTTTGAACTCGTTATCCTCCTGCCTCAGCTTCCTTAGCTGCTGGGATTACAGGCGTGCGTCACCACACCTGGCAACAGCAATCTTCTTATCATAGACAAAGTTTCATTGGAGCAATTCTGAGGTGATGGACCATGCCACACCTAATCAAGATCGCACTTTGTCAGTTGTTCAAACCCTCCAGCCATGCAAACCCCAAACCCATATCCTCATTTCCCTTTCTATATAACCTCAAAGCCATTGTCATCTCCTCAAAGACAGGGTTGAGACCCTTGATCTCACTTTGCCTTCCCAATATGGCCATATTGACTCAGGTTCCTTTCCTGCTTTTCACAATTTTTCCATTTTTTTTGGCGGGGGTGGGTGGTGGCGGGGGAATGAGTGGTTGAACCTGATTTGTTGGAAACTCCAGAGTCAAGCCTCTGGCCTAGGACTCTGCTAACAAACTCAATATTAAAACAATCAACCTGGAGATAGTGCCAGATCTCCTGGGATAAGAGCTCAAGTCCCACAAGATTGCCCTCCTTCACTTCAGAGACTAGTTGTAAGTCTGGGTTTCTGGAACTGCTGACCTACTGGGTATAAATTTGGGTTCCCATGACCCCCTCATATGCTTTGATTAATTTGCTAGAGTGGCTCAGGAATTCAGGAAAACACATTTACTGGTTCATTATAAAGGATATTACAGAGAATACAGATGAAGAGATGCATAGGGATAGGGATGCTAGAGGAGTCCTAAGCTCAGGAGCTTGTGTCCTCAAGGAGATCAGATGTGCCACCTCCTAGACATGTGTGTGTGCTCTTTCTCACCTTCTTAGAAGACTATCTGAAAGATCTCTGCATCCAGTCACTTTGGGTAGTCCATAGAGGTTTCATGACATAGGCGGGGTTGATTAAGTCTTTGGCCATTGATGATCAATTTAACCTTCAGTATTTATTCCTTACTTGAAGGTTGGGGTTTTTGTGGGTGATCAAACCCCATCCTGAGGCTACTTAGGGGATGCCAGCCATCAGCAAATCATTAGCATACAAAAAGACACTTATTTCTCTGTAGATCCCAAAGATCTTAGGAATTATGCCCAGAAATGAGAACAAAGACCAAACATATATCTCACAGTGTCATAATATGTCTATGAAAAGAAGACTCATGAATTAGAACTCCTGTGGTTGCAACTGATAGAAACTCACCTTGAACCACCTTAGGCAGAAAGCAGGATTTATTGGCTCAAATAGAAAACTGTAAATGCAGAGGTAGGGCTGGCTCCTTCGAGGACAGGGACAGAGGCTAGTTTCCCCATCCCAACACCATCACCAGCATGGAGAATGCATGGAGGTATTATTTGTTTTCAGACAGCCTTTGGCACAAGACTGAATTTCAGATGATAGCAGCTACAACTCTCATCTTTCCAGATTTCATTTACCCAATTCATAAAAGTACAGGCCCACTGCTGTTCTAGATGTTGGGAATAGCAAGGTGAGAAAAACAAGAAAATATATGAACACCCACCAGTGAAACTCCCCATCATGTACAACCACAAGAATGGGATCCGGATTAGAATCAGTTCTACTCCATGTATGTAAAATATGTCAAAGTACACTCTGCTGTCATTGATATCTAAAAAGAACAAATTTTTAAAATAAGTTTAAAAAGAAAATAATTAGTTTTGATTCTGGGGGTAGGGTGAGGAATGTAGATATGGAACAAAAGTAAAAAGGAATATTTTATAGTATGTTAGAAAACTATAAGTGCTATGGAAAACACATCAAGTAGAGTAGGAGGCTAGGAGGGCTGGGGGTGGGGGTGGCAATTTAAATAGAGGAGTCAGGGAAGACTTTACTAGGAAGATGACATTTGAGCATAGAAGAGAAGGAAAGATGGGATGGGACTTGTGGACAACTGAGGGAAGAACACAGAGTTTGGAGGAAACAGAGGACAGGAGCCAGGTATGTGCTTAGCATGTGTGAGGAACAAGCACAGGTCTGAGAATGGATAAGAGTGAGGAAGGAGAAGGAGAGTAGGAGATGAGGCCAGGGAGCTAAGGGGATATGGAGAGAGCTTTTGGGGTCATAGTAAAGGCTTTGACTTTGACTCTGAGTATGAGATGGGCAGCTACTAGAAAGGACCTTGTAAAGGAGTGACATTAGATTTGCATTTGCCTCTGCCTTCTGGGTTGAGAATGAACTTTCGAGATTCAAGGGTACAGGTAGCAACATCAGTTAGACCTACTGCAATAATCCAAGTGAGATATGATGGTGGTTTATACTGGATTGCACCACAAGGTTGTTCCGTGAAAGGGACTGCTCCTACCATTTCCAACTAAGAGCAAGATTATGGTTTAGCTATGGAATATTCCTTGAAAATCCACGTGTGGAAGACTTGATTCCCAATGCAGCAATGTCCAGAAGTGGGGCTTTGGGGAAGTGATTGAATCCTGGGGGTTCTAACCTCATCAGTGGATTAATCCATTTGATGGATTAATAATTCAAATGGACTACTGGGAGGAGGTGGAAACTATAGGCAGGTGGGGCATGGTTAGAGGAAATAGGTCACTGGGGGCATGCTTTTGGGGACTATATCTTGTCTCTGGCTCCTTCATTTCTCTCTTCCCTTCCTCCCCCTCTTTCTCTCCCTCTCTTCCCCTCTCATTCTCTTCTTCTTGGCTGCCAAGAGTTTGAGAAGCTTTCCGCTTCCTTGCCCTTCTGCCATGATGTTTCTGCCTTGGAGACTCTAAGTTGTTTGTGTTGGTCATAATGCCATACATAATACCGTGACTAACACAAAGGGAATGAGAGAAAGCTATAAGTGCTATGGAAAACACATCAAGTAGAGTAGGAGGCTAGGAGGGCTGGGGGTGGGGGGTGGCAATTTAAATAGAGGAGTCAGGGAAGACTTTACTAGGAAGATGAAATTTGAGCATAGAAGAGAAGGAAAGATGGGATGGGACTTGTGGACAACTGAGTAGTCTTATACTTAAATATGATACAAACACAGTAAGTGGTCTTTCCATCTCCACCTACTTCTTTGTCATAAAGGCATGATAGAATGGTATCTGCTACCATCTCAGGTATCTATGAGATCATATGAGTAACAAGGTCATGAGTATGACTCATTACCACACTGGGAGCACTTGAGTGGAGTGATGGAGGGGTTAATTTAGCATTAATGTGGAAGATGTTTCTAGAAGAAGGGAGAAGCAGGAGGTAGATAGAAGCAAGCACTATCTACTTTAGGCATTTTTTGCTCAAGGCTGCCTCACAATTTCAGAAACATTCTCCTGTCATTGACTCTCTGTTTGCATAAATCTGGAGAAAACTTCTTTGTCTAGAACTCACATAATAAATTTTACTACAACCATGGACTAGTCTCTGAAAACCAAGCCAAGGTTTTCATAAAGAACTGGGCCCTGAGTGGATTTCATCCTGCACAATATCTTTTACAGTCCTTGTCTTCCTTCTTTGAGAAGTGTTCTTCATCGAAATATAGTTTATTCTATTTCCTCTTTCCTGTCACAACAAATGACTTCAATGGTTCCATATAGGGACACTCAGTTTTCTCAAAAACTACTTCTTTAGAATGCCAAACTGATTCTCCAAAAGGAGAATGTGAGACTAATATTGCAATATTTATGTCATCTTTGCTTCTGAGTGACTCTTGAAAATGCTGGACAGAAGATTTAACAGCCTTAAGAGTAAATAGGCTCTTCCAATATTGTTAGTACAATATTATGAAAAACTACAGACATGTCCCCCCTTTCACTTGCCTGAGTAGTCTTATACTTAAATATGATACAAACACAGTAAGTGGTCTTTCCATCTCCAACTACTTCTTTGTCATAAAGGCATGATAGAATGGTATCTGCTACCATCTCAGGTATCTACAATTGTGAAGAGATGTGTCTTATACTAAAATATCTCCATGACAATTACGATGCCCTCCCCACCAATAAAACACAACTCATTTTTTAAAAAAATTTAAAACAATTTTTAGCTAATACATAAAAACAAAAAGTGTATATGTTAATGGGGTACCACATGATGTTTCAAAAACATTTATACACTGTGTAATGTATAAATCAGGTTGAACATAGTTACCTCCTCAAACATCTATAATTTCTTCACATTGAAAACATTCAATATCTTTTCTTCTTTTTTTTTTGACATAGACAGTACATTATCACCATTTATAGTCACCCTACCGTGCCATAGTACAAACAGAACTTCTTGCTTCTATCTAAATTGTAATTTAAAATTCATCAATCAACCTCTCCCATCCTTCTCTTCCCCATTACACTCCCTGGCCTCTGGTAACCACCACTCTACTCTCAATTTCTAGGAGATCAACATTTAGATTCCACTTATAAGTGAGGTCATGCAGTAGTTGTCTTTCTGTGCTTGGCTTATTTCATTCAATATCATGATCTCCAGTTCTCTCCATGTTATCACAAATGACAGGATTTCATCCTTTTTATGGCTGAATAGTATTCCGTGGTGTATATCACATTTTCTTTGTCCACTCATTAGTTGATGGACACTTAGGTTGATTCCATATCTTGGCTACTGTGAATGATGCTGCAATAAATATGGGAGTGCAGATGTCTCTTCAAAATACTGATTTCATTTCCTTTGGATGTATACCCAGGAGTGGGATTGCTGAACCATATGGTAGTTCTATTTTTAAATTTTTGAGGCACCTCCATGTGGTTTTCCATCATGGCTGAACTAACTTACATTCCTACCAACAGTGTACAGGGTTCGCTTTTCTCCATACTTGATAGAACTTTTATTATACTTACCACTCCTGGTTGAGATTAAATTGAATGTTATCATCTTTTTTTCCTGGAAAAAGAAGCTACATAGGTCTTTCTTTGCAAGCTTACCTGTGGCCTTTCTAGAATGAGATGATTAGACTTTGTCTCTATTATATACTCTGAGTACTACAAGGTGCCCCCACATGGAAAAATTATTCCCAGATGGGAAAAATCCTTGTTAAAGTACCATTGCCTTCATTGCTGATTCCATGGTCCACACCTGACAGTCAGGATCTCTCCCCTCAACCAATAGCATCTATGTGCCTCCCACTTCTTCTCTCTCTTTACCTTCCACCCCACTTTTCCTCTTCCCTCACCCTCACCATAGCTTTAGCAAAAAATTTAAACAACACGCCCAAAATTTGTTTTGAAAATATAAAGCCATGTTACATTGTGAAACTGTATATAGTATGTTGTATCATTAACTTTCACAAAGTTGTATATACAAGAAAACATAATGGATGCACTGAGCAATGAGTACTTCTGATGTCACAGAGAAAGTGGTAGGAGAGTTGTGTCCCAATGCAGAGGAATCCTTTATCACTGATACTGTGGCTTGCAAATGGTAGTCATAAAAGGAAAACCAACTTTCGGTAATGTAACTGTTGTTTTCAAACTCTCTACAGACAAGGTCTCCCTTTATTTCCTATATTTGGGGTTGACCACTCTTACTGCTTCCACTTGAGTTCACCATTTTCTGGTGTTTGTTAAGAAAAACAAAAAAGAATGCAAGCCATATGAGGGCAAGGATTCGTGTTATGTTCTGTTCATTAGTGTATCCCAAGTGCCTAGAACAGTGACTCGAATATATTATGTGCTCAATAAATAAATTATTGAACATATTAATTTATTATCAGATATGAACACAAATAATAGAAGGTATATAATAAATTTATAAGGAAAATATAGCAAATACTCATCAAGCTAATTTAACAAAATTTGGGGAATAGCTGATGATTGAACCCAAGACTTGCTCATGCTAAGCATGTGCTCTACCACAGAACTACTCTCCCATCTCCTGTAAACAGAATTTAATACTGCTGGATCCCCAGTATAACCTTCCCTTGTCATATCCCTTTCCATTAGTCCAGAGGCTACTATGAACTAAATTACTCTGTTTTTCTATTTTGTTATATTATTATTTTATTTTATTTTATTTTATTTGAGGAGTACTGGAGATTGAGTCCAGGAGTGTTCTACCACTGAGCTACATCCCTAGCCGTTCTTATATACTTTTTTCACTTAAGATAGAATCTCCCTAAATTGCCCATGCTGACCTCAAACTGGCAACCCTCCTGCCTCAGCCTTCTGAGTCACTGGGATTACAGGAGTGCACAGTGTGTCCAACCTATTTTCTTTCTTAATTGAGTGTGATTGATTTTGTACATAAAAAAGAAGATTATATAAAGAAGCACCCATATATCTATCACATAGCTGAAGTAATAGATTATTATCAAGACCATAAGGTTTCTATATTCTTAACAAGTCTTAAAAATTACATCTGCCTGTCCTTTCCTAAGATAATTTGTATCATTTTCTTGTTTGTCTTTATATTCTTCCTACATTTTTATGTATGGATATGAATAGTATATTTTTCAGTCTGACATTTTAAACTTCATTATAAATGGTAAAATATTGTATATATTCATCTGTGACTTGCTTTTTTAGTGATCAGCATCGTGTGTGTGAGTCTGGGACTGTGGGCACCAATTATATTGCTTGTAGACTTCACAACTCTAGAGGGAGCTGATTGCTTTGAGGTCTGGTGAGTGATAAGTCCTGAAGTTGTAAAAGACTATGATCAATTGTGTTTCTAAACATGGCCACAAAAAAAATCTCCCAAGATGGGTGAAGTGGGACTCATAATTCCATTACTCAGGAGGCCAAAGTGAGAGGATCTCAAGTTTGAGGCCAGTCTGGGTGTTATGGTTTGGATGTGAGGTATTCCCCAAAAGCTCACATGTGAGGCAATGCAAGAAGGTTTGGAGGAGAAATGATTGGGTTAAAGCATTAACCTAATCAGTGAATTAATTCCTGATGGAATTAACTGAGTAGTGACTGGAGGCAGGTGGGGTATGGCTGGAGGAGGTGGTTCACTGGGGTCAAGGCTATGGGGTATATGTTTTGTATCTGGAAAGTGGAGTCTTTCTCTGCTCTCTGATCATCATATGAGCGGCTTCCCTCTGCAATACTCTTCTGCCATGATGTTCTGCCTCACCCAAAGCCCTGAGGAATGGAGCCGAGCCAGTCTTGAATTAAAACATCTGAAACCGTGAGCCCTCAAATAAACTTTTCCTCCTTTACAATTGAGCTGATCAGATCTTTCAGTCACAGTGGTAAAAAAGTTGACTAAAACACTGAGCAACTTAGAGAAACCCTGTATCAAAAAAGAAAAGGAAAGAAAAGGACTGGGGATATAGCTTAGTGGTAAAGCAACACTAGGTTCAATTCCCAGTACTGGGGGGAAAAGAGATTTCCAATTCCACAGGTTCTTTTGCAATGTGACCTTGTCATGCCTCCATCAAGAAATGAGACTGTTTCCCTCTCTGTGGACTGGGCTGACTTTGTGACTTATTTTAACTAATAAAATGTAGCAGAAATGATGCTGGATAACTTTCAAGTCTAAAAAGTAAGAGATCTCTAGCTTCTGCCTTTACTACTTGGAATGCTGCAAGTTACCATGTAAAAAATCAGATTACTCTATATGTTGTGAGGAAGTCCAAGCTGACCCCATGGTAAGAGAGAGGTCACTTGGAGAAAGACTGAGATGTCACACATGAGCATGAAGCCTCTTAGCTCAGCCCAATCACTGCCAGAATGCAGCTAAGTCAATGACCCCAGTTGATGTCATGTGAGGCACATCTGCCCAGTGTGCTCTGTCCAAATACCTGAGCAAATAATATGGGGCTAGAATAGCTCTTCAGAACTTTTGCAGTTGTCCTGAGTTGGGCTGATTGATCATTGAATATGGCCACCCAAGCAAGAAGTGACATTGGATGAAGCAGTTCTCTGTAACTATGGCAGTCCCCTGAAGTCTGAGAGCTGAAGGTGGATTGCCAACAGCAGCTAGGATCAGAGGTTCATCATTTCTTTCTTTTTCTTTCCTTTTTGTTTTTGGTACTGGGAGTTGTACCCAGGAACACTCTACCACTGGGCTACATCTCCAGACCATTTTACTTTTCATTTTGAGTCAGGTCTCTCTAACTTGCTGAGGCTGGCCTTGAACTTGCCATTCTCTTGCTTCAGCTTCCCAAATTGCTGAGATTACACATGTACACCACCGCACCCTCACAGGTTTTTCTTGAAGGCGGATCTGAGAAGTGTATTCATGTCCACAAGTATTTTACTATACAAGCATATGATTTTTTAAATCTTCCTATTGATGGATATTTGGATTACTGAGATTATCAGATATTCTCTTGTATTTTCTATATATGTTAAAGTCTTGCTGTTTATATTCAAATCCTGACTGAGCCAGGAAGTGATTTCTTTTTCATGAAGTGAACTAAAGATTATACACACACACACACACACATACATATAATATATACATTATATATATATGCACTTATATATATATAATTGTTAATTCACAACAATGCTTCTGTCATATATCATGTGTCTATATATTTCAGTGCCTTGTTGGGTCACCAATTGTGCTAAGTAGGTTCATTTGTCTAATTCTGAGCCAAAGTCATAGTGCCTTAATCACTAGAAGTTTATATGACTTGTAGCTCTTCTCCAGAAATGTCTGGGCTATTCTTACTCTGCTCTACCATAAAAATTTTAAATCAGTTTCTCAAATTAAACACACACACACACATACACACACACAAATCTATTAAGAATTGTTTGTGCTGGGCATGATGGTGTACCCCTGTAACCCCAGTTATTAGGGAGGTTGAGGCAGAAGGATGGCAAATTCAAAGCCAGGCTGGGCAACTTAGTAAGACCCTGTCTCAAAATAAAAAATAAAAAGATCTGGGATGTAGCTCAGTGTAGAGTGCCCCTGGGTTCAAAATCAATACAAGAAGGAAAAAAAAGGGATTTGTCTTGTTTTCTATGAAAATGTCTATTTTATTTTATTTTGATGCTGAGGATTGAACCCGGGCCTCATGAATACTAGGCAAGTACCTTACTGACCTATATGCCAGCTCATGTCTTTGTTATAAATGGTCTTTATCATGTGTGTGTGTGTGTGTGTGTGTGTGTTACTAGGGATTGAACCCAGGGGTCTTAACCACTGACCCACATCTCCAGCCCCTTTTAAAATATTTTGTTAGAGACAGGGTCTTGCTGAGTTGCTAAGTGCCTCTCTAAGTTGTTGAAACTAGCTTTGAACTCGCGATCCTCCTGCTTCAGCCTCCAGGGCTGCTGGAATAACAGGCATGCACCACCACACCTGGCCACAAATAGTCTCTATCTTTACTGAAATTCAAGAGACAATTGAGGGATTTACTAACCACTTGTGGTGTGTTGAATAGTAGCCCCACTAAAATTTATATGCATGTCTGAATCCCTTAGAATTTGTGAATGTGAACTTATTTGAAAACAGGGTCTTTGCATATGTAATTGAGTTAAGGCTCTTTTGTTTGTTTGTTTGCTGGTGCTGGGATGGAACCCAGGGTCTTGTGCATGCTAGACAAGTGCTTCACCACTGAGTTACACCCCCATTTTAAGTTAAGGATCCTGACATGAGATTATCCTGGACTATTTAGGTGGATCCTAAACCCACAGTCAGGTGTCCTTGTAAAAGACATACAAAAGGAGAAATGCAGAGAAGAGGAGGCCAGGTATCCATGGAGGTGGAAATCAAAGTAATAGGGCCACAAACCAAGGAACACCTGTAACCACCAGAAACTATAAGAGGCAAATAATGAATTGTCCCCCAGAACTTCCAGAGGAACTGTGGCTCTGCTGATGAAGTCAGGAGGAAGAGATAAGACTAGGCAGATAGGGAAATGGGCCCCAGGGCAACTTCCTGAGCAGCAGATTATAAACATAGCTGCAGGTTTTTGCTGAGAAATTTGCAAAAAGTTTATTTTTCAATGAGGATGTATGGGACCTGGAGTCCACAGCCTCTCCAAAGAAGGAAAAATGCCTGGTCATATTTTCACTGGACTAAAGGCTGCATGAATGTCTTGTGGACACTGAGTATTTTATCTAGGATTGTGTTGGGGCTGACTTCCTTAAACCTATAGATCCAAAAAAAAAAAAAAAAAAAAAAAAAACCTCCTAGACAATAGCTATTCACTAGCAACCCTCTTGGGTCCCCTCCCAACCATGGAAGCTTCATTTTACTTTACTTTAACACATTCTCACACTTTGCTTTTATCTTCAGCTGCCTGTGAATCTCATATTTTGAGCGTATAAGACAAAGAACCCACCTGACTGCATATTCCGCATTACACTGACACTTGATTTCAAACTTCTAGTCTCCAGAACTGTGAGAAAATGAATTTCTGTTGTTTTAAGTCATCCACTTGTGGTCATTTGTTATAACAGCCACAAGACATATGACAAACTATGACATAGCTCTTTTTACTCTAAGCTCTTCTTCTGCATTGTTAGATCCCTTAGAAAGCAACATGACAGGGGTGTATTATTACCAATATAAATGTAAATAAACATAGATATCTTCATTGAACTGAAGCCAGGTTTTATGCTCTTGAATTTTAAAATATTGACATTTTCCCTCTTTCCAATTGTTATAACCTAAAAAGGTTATGAATTATTCCTCTCAACTTATTTAACTAGACAAGATTTGTAGTGTTTATAGTCCTTATTTTGTTTCTGATATGATTTTTAAAGTAAACTTCTCATGTTTCAGATTTAAGTATTAGGCTAGTTTTGCATCTTTGGTAAATAACTTTTATTGGGTTATCTTATACTCCTACATTGTTTGGCAATTGTATTCCAAATAGGCATTGAATTGCATTGAATATTTTTATTGCATTTATTAAGATAACTTCCTGGGGGTTGGGGCTGGAGCTCAGTGGTAGAGTGCTTGCCTAACATGTGTGAGGCACTGGATTGAATTCTCAGCACCTCATATAAATAAATTAAATCAAGGTCCACTGACAACTAAAAAAATATAAAATAATAAAAAGATAACTTTCTGTCTTTATCAATGAATAGAAATAATGGATTTTCTAAAATTAAAGTAACTTTGCCTTCCTGGGATAAGTACAGCTTAGTTGTGATGTTTATCTGTTCTATTGCTTGATTCAATTTGAATACATTTTGTTCAGGGTTTCTATATCTGAGTTGGTGTGTGACAGCAGGCTATTGTCTCTCTCTTTTTCTTTCTCTTTCTTTCTTTCTTCCTTCCTTCTTTTGTTTTTTTCTCCCTCCCTCCCTCCTTCCCTCCATTCCTTTCTTCCTTCCTTCATTTCTCTATCTATAGGTGGTAGGGATGGACCCCAGAACCTGGTGCATGCTGGGCAAATACTCTGCTACTGAACTACACCCCAGCCAAGTCTTATACTTTTCTTGTCTGTTTTTGATTCAAGGTTGTACTGGCTTTGTAATAGTTGGAAAGTGAGAATTTCCTTTCTATTGCTATTCCCTTTGAAGAATTCCTACAATATTGGAAAGATTTCTTGAATGCTCAGTAGAGCTTATAAAACCATCTGGGCCTGGCATGTTTATATATTGATTTTATTCTTCAGCACTTATAGGACTACCCAGGATTTCTATTTTTCTCCTAGTCAACTTGGGTTGGTTATATTTCCAAGGAGTTTTGCCTTTTTGTCTAAGTTCTAAATTTGTTGACATTAAGATTTTTCATAGTGGGCTGGGGTTGTGGTTCAGTGGTAGAGCCCTTGTCTAGCACATGTGAGGCACTGGGTTCTATCCCCAGCACCACATAAAAAAAACTAAATAAACTAAATAAAGGTATTGTGTCCATCTACAACTAAAAATATTTTTTAAAAGATTTTAATAGTATTATCATTTTATTAAATTAACTTTTGACTTCGTGGATCCTCTCTGTTGTCTCTCTTTTATTAGTTTCTTTATTATTTTCTCTCTTGTACTTTCTTTGGGTGTAGGCTGCTTTGCTTTTGCTACCTTCTTAAGTTCAGTATTTAAGTCATTGCTTTTCATTTCAGCTCATTTAACAATTTTTAAAACTTTATATTTTGAAGTCATTATAGACTTACAGAAAATTGCAAAAGTAGTACAGAATTCCTATATACTCTTTATCCAGTTTCTCCCAGTGAGTACATCTTAGATACATCATATGATATCAAATTCAGAAAACTGAAATTGGTACAATGTGTATAATTTTGTGATAGGAAAAGCCTTCAAAGAGGGTTTTGAGGAATTCCCTCAGAGGAGGGGGATCTTGACTCAAGATCAGTGTTGCTCTTGGAGTTCTTAGTATATGTGGTGGAAAAGAATTTCAGCACATGCCAGTCAGGGACATAGACAGAGGTTTACTTAGGAAAGCAGAGGCACATTCAAGGGATAATAAGGGCTACCTTGAAAGTAAAAAACTTTTTGGGAAAAGCAAGAAATACATATTCAAAGTAGGATATTTCTAGAGGGAGAAACAGCAACCCACTTGGCATGGGGTATTAATATTTATTATAGAAGGACAACTGCTAAAGGCAGGAATAGAAGTGGAATCAGGGTGCAGTTACACAATTTCACATCAGTTTTCCTTGTGTTTGAACATTGGTCTCATGTTACTTTTTGCAGGCAAGGGTGCATTGTGAGTCACTCAGGAGTTGCAATTTTTCATGGGTACTTTCTGTATTTCAATGGCTCATGAACATTTTCTTTTGAGACTCCTTTCTCTCCTTATCCTCAAATTCCAATCTCAGTTTTATACTATTTTAGCATATATATTGATTTGTGTAACTGCCCTCACAATCAAGATAGAGAATGATTCTATAACCACCAACATCTCTCCCCCGGCTAATTCATGATAGTCACACCCATTCCCTTCCTACCCACCATCCCTATCTCCTGGTAACTACTAACCTGTTCACCATCTTCATAGTTTTACCCATTTGAGAACATTATTTAAGTAAAATCATACAGTATGTGACCCTTGACATTGACTCTTTTCATTTGGCATAATACCTTTAAGAGCCATCCAAATTGCTGTATCAAGTTTGGTCCTTTTTATTGCTGAGAAGTATCACATGTTGTAGATGTACAACAGTTTGTTTTATCATTTAGCTGTTGAAGGACATTTGAGAATGAAAACTACAGAACCCTAAAGAGAGAAGTAGAAGAAGATCTTAGAAGATGGAAAAATATACCCTGTTCATGGATAGGCAGAACTAACATCATCAAAATGGCGATATTACCAAAAATTCTCTATAGGTTTAATGCAATGCCAATCAAAATCCCAACGGCATTTCTTGTAGAAATAGATAAAGCAATCATGAAATTCATATGGAAAAATAAAAGACCCAGAATAGCAAAAGCAATTCTAAGCAGGAAGTGTGAATCAGGCGGTATAGCGATATCAGATTTCAAACTATATTACAGAGCAATAGTGACAAAAACAGCATGGTACTGGTACCAAAACAGGTGGGTGGACCAATGGTATAGAATAGAGGACACAGAGACTAATCCACAAAGTTACAACTATCTTATATTTGATAAAGGGGCTAAAAGCATGCAATGGAGGAAGGATAACATCTTCAACAAATGGTGCTGGGAAAACTGGAAATCCATATGCAACAAAATGAAACTGAATCCCTTTCTCTCGCCATGCACAAAAGTTAACTCAAAATGGATCAAGGAGCTTGATATTAAATCAGAGACTCTGTGTCTGATAGAAGAAAAAGTTGGCTCCGATCTACATATTGTGGGGTCGGGCTCCAAATTCCTTAATAGGACACCCATAGCACAAGAGTTAATAACAAGAATCAACAAATGGGACTTTCTCAAACTAAAAAGTTTTTTCTCAGCAAGAGAAACAATAAGAGAGGTAAATAGGGAACCTACATCCTGGGAACAAATTTTTACTCCTCACACTTCAGATAGAGCCCTAATATCCAGAGTATACAAAGAACTCAAAAAATTAAACAATAAGATAACAAATAACCCAATCAACAAATGGGCCAAGGACCTGAACAGACACTTCTCAGAGGAGGACATACAATCAATCAACAAGTACATGAAAAAATGCTCACCATCTCTAGCAGTCAGAGAAATGCAAATCAATACCACCCTAAGATACCATCTCACTCCAGTAAGATTGGCAGCCACTATGAAGTCAAACAACAACAAGTGCTGGCGAGGATGTGGAGAAAATGGTACACTTGTGCATTGCTGGTGGGACTGCAAATTGGTGTGGCCAATTTGGAAAGCAGTTTAGAGATTCCTGGGAAAGCTGGGAATGGAACCACCATTTGACCCTGCTATTGCCCTTCTTGGACTATTCCCTGAAGACCTTAAAGGAGCATGCTACAGGGGTACTGCCATGTCGCTGTTCATAGCAGCACAATTCACAATAGCTAGACTGTGGAACCAACCCAGATGCCCTTCAATAGATGAATGGATAAAAATAATGTGGCATTTATACACTATGGAATATTACGCAGCACTAAAAAATGACAAAATCATGGAATTTGCAGGGAAATGGATGGCACTAGAGCATATTATGCTTAGTGAAGCTAGCCAATCCCTAAAAAACAAATGCCAAATGTCTTCTTTGATATAATGAGAGCAACTATGAACAGAGTAGGGAGGAAGAGCAGGAAAAAAAAAGATTAACTTTAAACAGAGACATGAGATGGGAGGGAAAGGGAGAGATAAGGGAAATTGCATGGAAATGAAGGGAGACCCTCATTGCTATACAAAATTACATATAAGAGGTTGTGAGGGGAATGGGAAAATAAACAAGGAAAGAAATGAATTACAGTAGATGGGGTAGAGAGAGAAGATGGGAGGGGAGGGGAGGGGGGATAGTAGAGGATAGGAAAGGTAGCAGAATACAAAAGTTACTATTATGGCATTATGGAAAAATGTAGATGTGTAACCGATGTGATTCTGCAATCTGCATTTGGGGTAAAATTGGGAGTTCATAACCCACTTCAATCTAATGTATGAAATATGATATGTCAAGAGCTTTGTAATGTTGTGAACAACAAAGAAAAAAAATAAAATTAAAAAATAAATAAATAAATAAATATTTTTTTTTTAAAAAAAGGACATTTGGGTTATTTCCAGTGTTTTACTATCACTCACTTATTACTTCAAGGAGTTTTTATGTAGATTTCTGGAATTTTCTTTCTGTCTCTCTCTTTCTCTCTCTCTCTCTCTCTTTTTTTTTTTTTTTGCTTTTGGAAACGGGGGGGGGGGGGGGGGGGCGGTTACTAGGGATTTAGCCAAGAGGAGTCTACCACTGAGCTACAGCTGCATCCCCAGCCCTTTATGTTTTTGGAGACAGGATTCCACTGTTATTGAGGCTGGCCTCAAGTTTGTGATTCTTCTGTCTCAGTCTCCTGAGTAGCTAGGATTAAGGTGTGTACCACTGTGTCCAACTAGATCTCTTAGAATTTTTTATGTAGATAAAAATAAGGATGCTTTTATTTCTTCCTTCCCCAGATGTATGGTTTTTATTTTATTACACTTTTTAGGATTCCAATATTATGCTGAGTAAAAATGATGGCAGTTGACATACTTCTCTGGACTTGGGTGATGGCCAATGGGCTGGAAGTGAGAAGAGTTCACCAAGACAAAGAGAAACAGTTAAGAGAGTTTATTGAAGGAAGATATACTGCTATAGCACAGCATGGATAGAACAAACGCATCTACTCATGAACTCAGAGGGGGTTGGGACTTATATGTACTTCTGAGTTCTTTGTTCGCCTTTGGCGGGCTTTTTGCTAGGAGTGGTTTATGCTAAATGAGGGATGATTGACAGTTTCCTGTGCTTTGCCCATAAAGCTTATTGCACATGTGCCAAAGCTCTGCGCGTGCTTCTCGGAATTGGTTGAGCAATATTTTTGAAAAACAGGATCCTGCTGTTTATACTTGGGGGAAGTCAGCTACTCTGATAACTGCAATAGGGCAGGATGAAAGGGAGGTCTTTAAGCTCAAGAGCTCTGCTAATTGAGGTGGGGTGAGGCCTGGGACAAGGATCCTTAGTCTATGCTGCCTGGAGGCTTAGCCTTGCTTTGGATCTTAAGAGGAAAGCATTCAGGGCTAGGGATGTAGCTCAGTGGTAGAGTGCTCTCACCTACCTTGCAAAAGGCCCTGGAGTCAATTCCCAGCAATGCCCCCTTCCCTCAAAAAAAAAAAAAAAAAAAAAAAAAAAAAGAAAAAAGAAAAAAGAAAGAAAGAAAGAAAGAAAGAAAGAAAGCATTGAGTTTTTCACCATTGTGTATCATGTCAGCTATGGGTTTTATTTAAAAAATATGTATTTTTTAATTGTGCATGGACTCAATGCTTTTATTCGTTTTTATGTGGTGCTAGGATGGAACCCAGTGCCTCACACTTACTAGGCAAGTGCTCTACCACTGAGCCACAACTCCAGCCCTGCGATGGGGTTCTTGAAGGCATTTTTTAATCAAATTGAAGAAGTTATTTATTCCTGGTTCTCTGAGCATTTTTTAAAAATTATGAATGGGTATTGAATTTTTCTAATTTTTATGAGATAAAATTCACATAAAAAGTTTCCATATTTTAACCATTTTGAAGTATAAAATTCAGTGGTTTTTAGTATATTCACAATGTTATATAACTATCATCACCATCCAATTCCAGAACACTGTTTGTGTGTGTGTTGTGCTGGGCTTGAACCCAGGGGCTCACTCATGCTAGGCAAGCACTCTACTACTGAACTATATCCTCAGTCCTTTTATTTCTTATTATGAGACGGGGGTCTCCCTAAGTAGCTGAGGCTGGTCTTGAACCTGAAATCTTCCTGTCTCAGCCTCTTGAGTCACTGGTATTACAGGCGTTCACCATCATCTCCCATCCCAAAACACTTTTTTTTAAGAGAGAGAGAGAGAGAGAGAGAGAGAGAGAGAGAGAGAGAGAGAATGTTTTAATATTTACGGTGAACACAACATCTTTAATTTATTTGTATGTGGTGCTGAGGATCGAACCCAGCGCTCTGCACATGCCAGGCAAGCGCGCTACCGCTTGAGCCACATCCCCAGTCCCACTTTATATATATATATATATATATATATATATATATATATATATATATATATTCAGTTGTAGATGGACACAATACCTTTTATTTATTTATTTATTTTATGTGGTGCTGAGAATCAAACCCAGTGCCTCACACATGCTAGGCAAGTGCTCTACCACTGAGCCACAACCCCAGCCTCCCCAGAACACTTTTAATACCTCAAGAAGAAACCCAGACCAGATACCATTAAGCAGTGATTCCCTAATACCCCTGATGATTGCTAATCTGTTGTCTCTAGGAAGTTATTTATTATGACTTTTCATTTAATAGAATCATATGATAGATATGTGTCTTTTTTGGGTTCAGTTTCCTTCACTTAACAACGTTTTCAACCTTGTCTATATTGTAGCATGTGTTAATACTTCATTTCTTTTCATGGCCAAATAATATTCCTTGGTATGACTCTATCAAAATTTATTTATCCATTCATCAATTGATGGATATTTGATTTTTTTCACTTTTTGGCTATTATTAGTAATGCTGCTATGAACATTCATGTATAAGTTGGGGTTTTTTGTTTGTTTGTGTGTTTTCTTGTTTTAGCTTAGTTGTGTGGTGGTTTGGATTAAACCCAGGGCCTTGCACATGCTTGGCAAGGGCCTTACTACTAAGCTGCATTCCCAGCTGTTTTCTCTTTGTTTTTTTTTTAATGACATTTTTCCTTTTAATAAATATATGCTGTTTAAAAAGGAGAAAAGTATACTTTGTATCTTTAAGTGATTTACTTTGTATTCTTGATTATTTTCCATTCCACATTAGTTAAAATGGATTAATTAAAAAATAATCAACCATTTCCTTATTGTTATTGCTCAAATCAGGACAAATAACATTAATATGAAGACACTAAACTATTACCATTGATTTTGCAATCTAGCAGATTAACTCAATGTCCTTTTCTACTTGATACTGTTCAGCAAAAGAAAGTAATAGTTTCTGCTTAAAACAAAGTCACCAAACCAAAGGAAACCAAACCATCTCACTGCACCCCTTCAACAAAGACCACAAGCAGTTGGTAAAGTTGCTGTCAGTGTACAGTGAGGGACAAGGGCTTGGGGCTCCTCAGGCAAGATGTCTGGGATCTGGGAGGGAATGGATAGAAGGGTTTTGAAGGCACTGAGTTGCTGGGTTCCTGCGTCATGACTGATCTGCCTGGGGAGGAGCTGAGATGAGGGAGTGTTAAGAGCCACAGCAAAAGGGGCCCCAGCAAACTTCCAGCTGCCAGCAAACTTCCAGCTGCCAGCTGATGATTGGCTCACAGCGGCCCCAGCAACCTCTAGCTGATTGGCTCCTCCACGGAGCTGCTCATTGGGCTGTTTCCCTGCCCTTTCAGACCACGGAGCTGCTCATTGGGGGACTTCTTTGGCTCCGCCCACGCGATCCAGCCAATCGGCCTCAAGAGCAGGAGGATATTGGGAGGTGGTGAGGCTTGTGTTGGGGTGAGAGGCTTGTGGGAAGCCAATGGTGGCAGTTGGGTTCTGAGGGTTTTTCCTGAGGAGCTGTTTTGTTTGGCGTGTGTGGTTCTAAAAATAAAGCTAGTTTCGTTTGACAAGTGGCTCCTGAATTGTGCCCAGCCAGACAGCGGCAAGGGAGGGCCTTTCCTTAGTAGGAAACAGCAGGTCTTATTCCAGTGTTCTGGCACCTTGGTCTGATCTGTCCCAAATTGAGAGCATGTGTGGAAATTTACTTCCAGCAAAGGGTGAATCCTTAGGGAAGGTGGCTGGGCTTCTGGAGGGTCCCCTCTGAAATATCAACAATTGAAAAACACTACCTAAAGTTGACAGAGGACCTGCACGGAATTTCATTTTCATTTCTTTCTTTTCTGGGGTACCACCCTTCAGTAAGACCAGTCTAACTTCTAGCACAGGGATCCTCCATCTTCTTGGTCACCTGTAGCAATGTCATTAGGTCAAAGGAGGTGACTGGAGGTGTCTGCCAAGGGAACCTATCTGGGGTCTCCTCAGCCCTGATGGGGCCCATGGCTGCTTCTCTACTGTAAGTGTGCACAATGGTGTTCGCGTAGTGACATGGAAGCTGCCTTCTCTCCAAAAGTCTGCCTTTTCAACAACACCCTCCTAGGGAGAGTTTTTGCCCCACTTACATTGGGCAGGAACCAAAAGAATAGTTTCCTCTTTGCTGCATCTGGGACCAGGGGTTTACCCAACCCTAAACCCCTCCTGTAAGTGCCATGCTTGAGCAATGTCCAACTCAGTCGTAGAGTGCTCTCACCTACCTTGCAAAAGGCCTTGGAGTCAATCCCCAGCAATGCCCCCTTCCCTCAAAAAAAAAAAAAAAGCTTGAGTTTTTCACCATTGTGTATGATGTCAGCTATCTACTTTGGTTTATGAAGGGGGAAGAATATGAGACAAAAATCAAAACCAAACCAAACCAAAACAAAACCCCTCATATAAGAGTATATCAAAAAAGCCCCATCCACTTCCCACCTCTTTCCCATGTGAGGCTGACCCCCTTGGGTCCCCAACCAACCTCTAAAATAAGACCAAAGCTAAAGGCTTCACATAAGCCCCTAACCAATAAACCTCTCCTGAAACATGCAAAGGAACTGCCTACCCAGAAACACCTAGGTAATCTATGCAGATGAACAGCCTGAAGTTTTTATCTACCCTGTCTCCTTGGAGTGCCCTGAGGAGGGAAGGCTTTCTGCCCAAGGTCAGGGCAGAGACAGCTAAGAAAGGTGGTTTTTATGGGCACTCGGGAACTGATTTTTCTTCAACTAACAGATATTGACAGTGGCCTGGCTAGGGATGGGCTGAGCTCACATGAGATACCTCTAAACCCCAGACCAATGGCTTCCATTGTACCCATCTGTTGCCAGTGGTGACAATCTCTTGGAAACCAACACAATTTACAAATACAAATTAGGATGATATGAGGACTACCTCCAGTGGTACATGCCAGCCACATAAACTGTGCCAAGCAGGGGCAGGACACTGGGGGATCCCCATAACCACATCATTTCCAGAATTGCAGCAAAGGCACAATTGGGATTTTCCACATAGCCTGTCCCAAATGGTACAGAGTTCATCTGTGGAGTCACCAAGGGGCAGGCACACATGGGTCTCAGCTTCCCATCTCTTGTCCAACACTTGGACTCCTCTGCTCATTTCTTCTCTGCTCAATGTGGGCCTCCATCACACCCTGCCTTCCTGCTAGGGGACACACTGAAGGGGATCATCTTTGAGGTCACCCATTCTGCAGAGTTCAATGTTGTCCTTCCCCCACACTCTCTCATCTTGTCCTTTCCCTTTTGTCTGCATGTCACCACTCTCCAGTGGACAGCTATAGTGGCACTCTGAGATTTGAAGAACCCCATGCCTTCCTTTAGTTCTTTTTCTTGAGATAGTCGAAGGGCATCCAGCCTTTGAAGTGCTTCACCCCATCTGGGATCTGGCAGTATTACCAGCCACTGGGGGTCTTTTTCCAGAACTTTCATAGCCTGGAAACCAGCCATCTCTTCATCCCCTTCAAAAGAGATCTACACATCTTTGAAGATGTTGTAGATGAACTGTTATTTCTCCATGGTCTAGAGGCACATATGGGACTTAAAGGTGCCATTGCACTAGGCATACAGCAGGATTCAGCCTGACCTCAATGAGACTCAATCGGCTGGCAGTCTGTGGGCCAGATGGCCTTTAACCTCAGTGATCAGTAAGCACACAATGCTAAAGGAAGAAGGTGGATGGATTCCTTGGAGGCAATTGGCAGCTTTGAGTGACTCATTCGGCCCCAGGGTCCCCAGGGTACAGGACAGGTTGTGGTCTTTTAGTGGCAGAAACATAAACATTGACTGGGTCCTGACTGTCACCTGCTGGATGCCATTCCTCATCTTCACTGCTACTGCGCCTGGGTTCTTGACAAAGGCAGGGATGCCATGTGAAGGCCCCTCACACTTGAACTTCAGTGAGTCCTGCCTCTTCATGGTACCCACAGAACCCTTTCCAGTCCCCTTGGGCTGAGCTTGCTGGGGGGTATAGTCAGGATATTGGGTCACTTTGCTTATGTCCCAGCTCAGGTTGAGCTTCTTGTACTTATTGATTCACGAGGCAGGAATCCAGCATTCTCAGAAATGCACAACTGGAATTCATCAATGGAAGGGGACTCTGGTGGCCCCTGCAATTGAACCCCAGGCTGGATTCTCTGCATGGTAGAGATTTTGTCCTTAGATTTAAAATGCTGGTCAGATTTTTCTTTATTCTTTTCTATTTCTTTCCTTCCTTCCTTCCTTCCTCCCTCCCTCCACCTACCTACTTTTCGTTCTTCTTTTCTTATGGTGCTGGGGATTGATCTGACCTTCTGAGACCATGAGCTTTGGCTGGTGTAAGGCAAACTTGATGCAGTTCTCTCAGCTGTTCCTGTTGATCCTCTGCTTATTTTTCTTGATTAAGCACTGTTGCAATAATTGCAAGCTTTTGATTTAGTTTCCAGAGTTCTAAGAAGTTATTTTTTCAGTTTTTGCCTGATTTTTCCCCCTTTGCTTTGATGGAAAGTCAGGACTTTAGAAGTTTCTTCTTCCAATATTTTCAATAAAATCCTCCTTGAGTGCTAAATTTTATCAAATACTTTTTCTGGCTGGGTGTGGTGGTGCACATCTGTAATCCCAGTGACTGGGGAGGCTGAAGCAGGAGGATTGCAAGTTTAAGGCCAGCCTCAGCAACTTAGCAAAATCCTAAGCAACTTAGTGAGACCCTATCCTTAAATTAAAAAAAAAATTAAAAAAAGGGTTGGGGATGTGGCTGGGTGGTTAAATGCTTCTGTGTTCAATCCCTGGTACAAAAAAAATTAAAAACAAAGAAAAGAACAGAGAATACTTTTTCTCTCTCAATTAATATGATCATATTATTTTTCTTATCTCGCTTCTTAATATGGTGGTTTACATGGGTGATTTTTAAATATGAACCCAGCCTGTGTCTCTGGAATAAATCCCTTTTGTTCATGATGTATAATTATTTTTATATGTTACTCAATTCTAATTGCTAATATTTTACTAAGTACTTTTGTGCCTATAAATCATGAGAGTTATTACTCTGTGATTTTCTTTTTTCTGTTTTTTATTTTTTTTTCTGGTAATGTTGTCCTCATAAAATTATTTGGTGTTCAGCCCCAGGGCTCCAAATGCCTTAGTGTACTGTTTACCAATTCCAAAGGAAGAACTTGGAGAACTCAAGAGAGAAGTTTTGGACATTGAATTCCTTACTCCTCAGTGGTGGAGGGCTGGGATACAGTGGAGGGCCACACTGTGCCTACAAGCAGGGGAATAGATAGGCTAGGTTGCATGCCACTGTGCAGGTGGAGTTCTTCAGGTGATTGATGAGTACATTCCTTTACTTTACAACCAGGCCACTCTGTTTAGATCCTCTCCTAAAGATAGGACATAAGGGAAGTGGCCAGTTTCCCCTCTCCATTTCCTTTGTTATCACATTCTAGAGAGCCCTTTGATTACTGCAAGCTTTCCTAGGCATGGATTAGTATTTAACTCAACAGCGGGAAATGTTTCCCTCTCTTCTCTTCTTTGGAAAAGATTTAGCAATGCGTTCATTTTTAGATGTTTGATAAAATTCACCTAGAATTCATACTTGGTAGAATTCATATGGACCTGAGGATTACATTCTTGGGAGTTTTAAATACAAACTCAATTTCTATGATAGTTATAAGGTTACCCAAATTATCTATTTCATATTGGGTAAGTTGCAGAAATTTGCCCAGGGGCACTTTACCACTGACCCACATCCCTGGCCCTTCTTATTTTTTATTTTGACACAGGGTCTCACTAAGTTGCTTTGAGCCTTGCTAAATTGCTGAGGCTGGCCTCAAACTTGTGATCCTTCTTTCTCAGCCTCCTGAGTCACTGGGACTATAGTCTTGCACTACTGTGCTTTTTTTTTTTTTTTCTTTTTCTTTTTTTGGTACTGGGGATTGAAGTCAGGGGCACTCTACCACTGAGCCACATCCCCAGCCCTATTTTGTATTTTATTTAGAGACAGGGTCTCCCTGAGTTGCTTAGGGCCTCACCATTGCTGAGGCTGGCTTTGAACCCTTGGTCTTCCTGCTTCAGCTTCTTGAACCACTGGGATTACAGGCATGTGCCACAGCGCCTGGGACACTACTGTGCTTTTTAAGGAACTGGTCCACTTCATCTAAGTTATCAAATTTATGTGTGTACAGTTGTTCACAGTATTCCCTTATGATCCTTTTAATGTCTGCAGAATCTTTGATGTTATGCTATTTCATTTCTGATATTAGTAATTTGTGCCTTTTCTTTTTCTTTTCTGTTGTCATCTTGTTAGGGGATTGTCAGTCTCATTGCTCTTTTCAAAGAACCAGCTCCCTGCTTATTGATTTTTCTCTATTGCTTTTCTGCTGTCAATTTCATTGATTTGATTTCTGCTTTTATTTTTATTGTTTCTAATCCTGCGTTTGTTGTTGTTGTCATTTATTTTGCTCTTCTTTATGTAGGGTTTTTTTTTTTTTTTGGTATGGTGGTACTAGGGACCGAACCCACAGACGCTCTACCCCTGAGCTACACCACCAGCCCCTTTTAAATTTTTCCTTTTGATACAGGTCTCATTGAATTGGTGAGACTGGCCTCAAAGTTTCAATCCTCCTGCCTCAGGGTCTTGAGTAGCTGGGATCACAGGATTGCACCCCTGCACCTGGCATATTTTTTTTATCTTGCTTTTCCTCTTTTTAAAAATTTTAAATTTGTTCCAGTTAGTTATACATGACAGGAGAATGCATTTTGACACATTGTACCCAAACGGAGCACAATTTCTCATTCCTCTGGCTGTACATGGTGCAGAGTTACTCCAGTAGTATAATCATACATGAATATAGGGTAAAAAGGTCTGTCTCATTCTACTGTTCTGCTCATCCCAACAGCCCCACCCCTCCCCTCACTCCCCTCTGCACAATCCAAAGTTTCTTCATATTTCCCTACCCTCCCCCTCCATGGATCAGCATCCGCTTATCAGAGAAAACATTTGGCCTTTGGTTTTGGGGGATTGGCTTATTTTACTTAGCATGATATTCTCTAGCCCTATCCATCTACCTGCAAATGCCATAGTTTCATTCTTCTTTAAGGCTGAGTAATATTCCATTGTGTGTATGTCCACATTTTCTTTATCCATTCATCTGTTGCTTCCATGGTTTAGCTATTGTGAATTGTGCAGCTATAAACATTGATGTGGCTGCATCACTGTAGTATGCTGATTTTAAGTCCTTTGGTATAAAGTGAGGAGTGGGATAGCTGGGTAAAATGGTGGTTCCATTCCAGTTTTTTTGAGGAATCTCCATACTGCTTTCCAGAGTGCTTGCACCAATTTGCAGCAATGTATGATTGTGCCCCCACATCCTCACCAACACTTATATTTGCTTGTATTCTTTTTAAAAAATATTTATTGCCTAGTTGTAGTTGGACACAAGATTTTTACTTTATCTATTTTCATATGGTGCTGAGGATCAAACCCAGGGCCCCACACATGCTAAGCAAGTGCTCCACCACTGTGCCACAATCCCAGGCCCTTGCTTGTATTCTTGATAATTGCCATTCTGACTGGAGTGAGATGAAATCTTATTTTTGATTTGTGTTTCTCTAATTAATAGAGATTATGAACATTTTTTTCATAGGTTTGTTGATCGATTGTATTTCTTCTTCTGTGAAATATCTGTTTAGTTCTTTAGCCCATTTATTGATTGAGTTATCTGTTTTTGTGGTGTTAAGTTTTTTGATTTCTTTATATATCCTGGAGATTAGTGCTCTATCTGAGGTGTGTATCATCAATATTTTTCCCACTTTGTAGACTCTCTCCTCACCTTATTGATTGTTTCCTTTGCTGAGAAGAAGCTTTGTAAGTTTGAATCCATCCCATTTTTTGATTCTTTATTTTACTTCTTGTGCTTTAGGAGTCTTGTTAAGGAAGTCATATTCTAGGCCAACATGATGAAGATTTGGACCTACTTTTTCTTCTATTAGGTTCAGGGTCTCTGTTTATAGTGTCTAAGTTTTGGTCCCCTTTGAATTGATTTTTGTGCAGGGTGATAGATAGAGGTTTAGTTTCATTTTGATACATATGGATTTCCAGTTTTGCCAGCACCATTTGCTGAATAGGTTCTTTTCTCCAATGTATGTTTTTGGCACCATTGTCTAATATAACATCACCATATTTATGTAGGTTTATCTCTGTGTCTTCTGTTCTGTACCACTGGTCTATTGGTTTTGGTGCCAATATCATGCCTTTTTGTTACTATTGCTCTGTAGTATAAAGTCTGGTATTGTGATATTTCCTGCTTTGCTATTCTTGCTAAGGATTTCTTTGGCTTCATGATTGCTCTTTCTAGTTATATGAAGAATGTCATTGGGATTTTAATAAGCATTGCATTAAATCTGTATAGCGCTTTTGGTAGTATGGCCATTTTTACTATATTTATTCTGCCTATCCAAGAATGAGGGAGATCTTTCCAACTTCTAAGATCTTCTTCAATTTCTTTCTTTAGTGTTCTGTAGTTTTCATTGTGGAGGTCTTTCATGTCTTTTGCTAGATTGGTTCCCAAGTATTTTATTTGTTTTATGGCTATTGTGAATGGGGTAGTTTTCCTAATTTCTCTTGCAGTGGATTCATTGCTTATGTATAGAAATATATTTGATTTATGGGTATTGATTTTATATCCTGCTACTTTGCTGAATTCACAATCAATTAATGTGAATTTTTTGGATCTTCTAAATATAGAATCATGTTGCCAGCAAATAGTGATGTTTTGAGTTCTTTTCCTATTTGTATCCCTTTAATTTCTTTCATTTGTGTAATTGCTCTGAGTTTCAAGGAGTTTCAACGACTGTGTTGAATAGAAGTGGTGAAAGAGGGCATCCCTGTCTTGTTCCAGTTTTTAGAAGGAATGCTTTCAATTTTTCTCCATGTAGCATGATGTTGGCCTGGGACTTAGCATAGATAGCTTTACAATGTTGAGGTATGTTCCTACTATCCCTAGTTTTTCTAGTTTTGAACATAAAGAGGTGCTGTATTTTGTCAAATGCTTTTTATGCATCTGTTGATATAATTCTTGACTTTAAGTTTTTCAGAATCATATGATTCTTGTCTTTAAGTCTATTGATGTTATGTATTACAATGATTGATTTCTGTATATTACACCAACTTTATATCCTTTGGGTGAACCCCATTTGATCATGGTGCACTATACTTTAATATGTTTTTGTATGCAATTTGTCAGAATTTTATTGAGAATTTTTGTGTCTATGTTCATCAGGGATATTGGTCTGAAGTTTTCTTTCCTTGATGTGTTTTTGTCTGGTTTTGGTATCAGGGTGATACCTCATAAAATGAGTTTGGAAGGGTTCTCTCCTTTTCTATTTCATGGAATAATTTGAGGAATATTGGTGTTAATTCTTCTTTGAAGGTTTTGTAGAACTCGGCTGGGAATCCATCTTATCCTGTCTTTTCTTCATTGAAAGGCTTTTGATGGAGTCTTCTATTTCATTGCTTGAAATTGCTCTGTTTAAATTGTGTATATTCTCCTGATTCGGTTTGTCTCTAGAAATTTGCTGATGTCTCTGAGATTTTCTGTTTTATTGAAGTGCAAATTTTCAAAATAGTTTCGAATTGTGTTCTGTATTTCAATAGTATCCGTCAAGATATTTCCTTTTTCATCACAAATTTTATTTGAGTTCTCTCTCTCTTTCTCTTTGTTAGTATAGCTAAGGGTTTATCAGTTTTATTTAATTTTTCAAAGAACCAACTTCTTGTTTTGTCAATTTTTTCAATTGTTCCTTTTGTTTCAATTTCATTGATTTCAGCTCTGATTTTAATTATTTCCTTCTATTTTGGTGTTGATTTTCTAGGACTTTGAGATGTAATGTTAGGTCATTTATTTGTTGGCTTTTTCTTCTTTTAATATATGAGCTCAATGCAATGAACTTTCCTCTTAGCACTGCCTTCATAGTGTCCCAGAGAATTTGATATGTTATATTGGTGTTTCCATTCACCTCTAAGTATTTTTTAATTTTCTCCCTGGTTTCTTCTGCTATCCATTTGTCATTCAATAGCATGATATTTAATCGCTAGGTGTTAGAGTAGCTTCTATTTTTAATTTTATCATTGATTTCTAGTTTCATTCCATTATGATCTGATAGAATGCAGGGTAGTATTACTATTTTTAAAATTTTTTTAGTTGTGTCCAGGTCATAATACCTTTATTTATTTATCTTTATGTGGTGCTGAGGATCGAACCCAGTGCCTCACATGTGCTAGATGAGTGCTGTACCACTGAGGCATAACCTCAGTCCCTACTATTTTTTTTATATTTGCTGAGAGTTGCTTTGTGACATAACATGTGGTCTATGTTAGAGAAGGATCCATGTGCTACTGAGAAGAAAGTGTATTCTCTTGTTGATGGATGAAATGCTCTATATACCTCTGTTAAGTCTAACTCATTGATTTTATTATTTACTTCTATAATTTCTTTATTTATTTTTTGTTTGGAAGATCTATCCTGTGGTGAGAGAGGTGTGTTCTAGTCACCCAGTATTATGGTTTATTTTTTTTCTTGAACTTAAGAAGGGTTTGTTTGATATATGTAGATGTTCCATTGTTTGGGGCATACATATTTACAATTGTTATGTCTTGTTGATGTATCATTCCCTTAAACAGTGTGAAAGGTCCTTCTTTATCCCTTCTGACCAACTTTGGTTTGAAGTCTATTTGATATGAGGATGGAAACCCCTGCTTGTTTACGTGGTCCATGTGGATGATATGTTTTTTCCAAACCTTTCACCTTCAGTCTGTGGATGTCTTTTCTTAGGAGGTGAGTCTCTTGAAGGCAGCATATTGCTGGGTCTTTTTTTAAAAAAAAAAATTTAGTTGTAGTTGGACACAATACCTTTATTTTATTTATTTATTTTTATGTTTTGCTAAAGATCAAACCCAGCCCCTCACACTTGCTAGGCGAGCACTATACCGCTGAGCCACAACCCCAGCCCCTGTTGGGTCTTTTTAAAAAATTCAATCTGCCAGTCTATGTCTTTTGGTTGAAGAGTTTAGGCCATTAACATTCAGCATTATTATTGAGATATGATTTGTATTCCCAGTCATTTTAGTTTAACTTGACTTAGTTTCTCCTTTGATTGACCTTTCCTTTAGTGCAGTTCCTCCCTTTGCTGGTTTTCATTTTTTTAATTTCTCCTGATAGAATATTTTGCTGACAATGTTCTGTAGTGCAGGTTTTCAAGTTGTGAATTCTTTTAACTTTTGTTTATCATGGAAGGTTTTTATTTCATCTTCAAACTTGAAGCTTAATTCTGCTGGATAGAAAGTTCTTGGTTGGCATCCATTTTCTTTTAGAGCTTGATATATGTTATTTTAGGAGCTTCTGGCATTGAGGGTCTGGGTTGAGAAATCAGCTGAAATCTGAATTGGTTCCCCCCTATATGTAATTTAACTTTTTCCTCTCATAGCCTTTAAAGTATATCCTTATTCTGTATATTAGTCATTCTCATTATAATGTGCCTTGGTGTGGGTCTGCTGTAATTTTGTACATTTGGAGTCCTGTAAGCCTCTTGTAGTTGATTTTCCATTCCATTCTTTAGATTTTGGAAATTTTCTGATATTATGTCATTGAAACAATTGTGCATTCCTTTGGTTTGTGTCTCCATGCCTTTGTCTTTTAAGATAAATCTTAAATTTGGTCTTTTCACGTTACTCCATATTTCTTGGAAATTCTGTTCAGGGTTTCTTACCATCTTCTCTGTGTGGTCGACTTTATTTTCAAGAGTATATATTTTGTCTTCATTGCCTGAGGTTCTATCTTCTAAGTCATCTAGTCTGTTGGTGATACTTTCCATTGAATTTTAAATTTGGTTTATTGTTTCCTTCATTTTGAGGATTTCTGCTTGATTCTGTTTTATACTCTCTGACTCTTTATTGAAGTGATCTTTCATTTCCTGTATTTTCTCTCTGATACTATCCTTTATTTTGAAGATCAGCCTAACTATTCACCATCTAAATTCCTCCTCTGGCATTTCTTCTACTGTATTGTCTATAGATTCTATTGTTGAAACATCTTGGTTTATTTGAGATAATTTGTTCCCTTGTTGTTTTCATGTTTTTTGTGTGTCCTCCCATCTAGTGGTATGGATCCTAGGCAGTATAGTTTCTATCCTGTAGTTTTATACTGTCCCTGAAGGCTTCTAGTACCTTACCTTTAAGAGGGAGACCAATATTAACAGCTCCTGATACAAACAATATAAAACTTTAAAACAAATACCTCCTATTAAGGCATCTACAGTTTTGTCACAATAAATAGAAATGATGTGTTCAATTATTGTCTTCAATAAAAACATTAAATTTCCTGAAAGGTTTACCATTTCAAATGCTACACAATGAGAGAACAGAAGTAGTGTAAGATGTAATGTTTATGAGGAAGAAGGAAAGAAAGGAGAGAAGATAGAGATATAAATTTATAGTAAGAGTGAGGGAGGAATTAATAGAGGTTGGCTGTTAGTATGAGAGAAGCTAGAAAAAGAATCCAGGGAGATAGATAGGTGAGAGAAAAATTATGTACAGATTTTTAAAAAGCAAAAATATAAGAATACACAACAAAACTATAATATACTATTTAGACATATCATTCCTCAATAAACTGATGCATGAAAAATATTTGGATTCAAAGTTGGTAGAGATGTGAGAGAGGGGGGAAAAAGGAAAGTCTCAATGGAAAATTGACTGACTGCTTCTGTTGGGCTTTCACAAATTTTCTCATCTTCCCTTTTCCACTGGTAGGTGGGGTTGTTTGAAGTTTGACGGTAGCTCCTTTCCAGTGGGTACTGGACTGGTTGTGTGGGCAAGTCTATAGCAGGATGCCCTCATACCCTCTTCCAGTCTTCCTATCTCAGTTGTATTGGCCCCTTTTGCCTCCCTGTACTTCAGGATTTACTGAGCTGGAGAGAGCCTGGTTTTCTCCAGTTTCTCCAACCTGTGCTTCCCCCAGAGAACTGTCCCCAGTCTCTAGCTTTCCACAGGCTTGCCAGGCCCACACTGGCCCATGCAAATCCAGGTGCAATCGGGCAGACCTGGGCTTCAGATTCCCCAGGCTCTGCCTTGCTGTAGTCCCATGATCTCAATGCTGTTCCAACTTGCAAAAAGACTACCAGGGAATTCGCTCACTCAAAAGAGAGACTCTGCAAAGAAGCAGCCAGATGGTGGCCATTAGCACACCCAGCAGGAAGACGGTGCAACCAGACCTGTAGGTACACTGACAATATATCTCCAAGCACTGACTGGTGTCCGCAGACTGAGGTGGCCATACTCCAAGATGGTGGCGGTGGCGGCAGCAAACCTGCAGGCCCTGGCCAATGTCCCAAGATGGCAGAAGCTGGGTGTAACCAAACCTGCAAGTATTATGACAATGGACTTCTAGGCAACAGCAGGCAGTGGGTGATCCACTGGTGGACTGTGAATGGTCTGCAGGCTAATGGCAGGCAATGGGTGGGTGGACCTTGGACAGTGGGCCATGGTAGAGGACAAACAGGCAAATGGCGGATGATAGGTTGAGGTCAGCTAGCCCTCTGCACTCAAAAGGCAGGGATATGCTGGTAGACGAATGTGGGGTAAACATCAGGGGATTAGTGGACAGCCACGGCTGTCTCACAGAGAAATGGAATTTCCTTTGCTTGAATCTGTGTCACCTTTTTTTTTTTCCTAATAAGAGATAGAATCTCCCTATGTTGCCCACCCATGCTGGCCTTGAGCTCAAGCTCCTCCTACTTCAGCCTCCCAAATCGTGGAACCATACACATACACACTTAATACAGCGCCTATTTTTATTTTCGTACAGTTTTTGTTTGCTGTGATTTTTGAGGCACTGGAAATTGAACCCAGGGACTTCCATGTGCTAGACAAGACTTTACCACAGGGCCACACCCTAGCCCTTCTGTAGTATTTAAAGGAGATCAGGTGACTGATTTCATTTCCTGTATTTTCTTTTGCAGCCTTGAGGATTGAACCCAGGGGCACTTACCATGAGCCACATCCCAGCCCTTTCTATTTTTTTTTTTTAATTTTGAGACAAGGTCTCTTTAAGTTGCCCAGGTTAGCCTAGAACCTGTAATCCTTCTGTCTCAGCCTTCTGAGTTGCTGGGATTACAGGCAATGTGTCACCATGTCTGGTTCAAAACAAACACTTAAAAGTAGGTTTCAAAATAACACTCACTAGAGATTTTTGAAACAATGTTTTTTTTAAAAAATATTTATTTTAAAAAAATAAAGATATTAGTTGAACACAATATCTTTATTTTATTTATTTATTTTTATGTGGTGCTGAGGATTGATCCCAGGGCCTCACACTTGAGAGGTGAGCACTCTACCCCTGAGTCACAACCCCAGCCCCTGAAACAATGTTTTTGTTTTTGTACTGGGGATTGAACCAGGGACACTCTACCACTGAGTCACAACCCCAGCCCTTTTTATTTATTTTGAGGCAGAGTCTAAGTTGCTGAGGCTGTCCTCAAACTTGTGATCCTCTTGCCTCAGCCTCCTTAGCAGCTAGGATTACAGCCATGCACCACTGACTAAGCCTGACCATTTCCTCTTTATAATGTAAATATTTTCCTACAATGCAAAAATTTCCTTTTAAGCACTCGCATATTTTGATGTGCCATATTTTTATTTTCATTCAATAATGTTTTTTATTCTTTTTTTTTTTACTTCTTTTGAGACTTTCTCTTTGACCTATATATTACTTAGAAGCATATTCTTTTGCTTTTAGGTGCTTGGATATTTCCCTTTTATTTTTCTCTTATTTTTCTGGTTTGATTCCTTTGTGGTCAGAGAATACATGCTCTGTGATTTTAATCTTTTTAAATTTGTTAAAGTTTGTTTTATGGCCCAGGATATGGACTATCTTGTTCTATGATCTATGAACACTTTAAAAGAAAGTGTCTTCTGCTGTTATTGGGTAGAATGTTCTATAAATGTTGATTAGATCCTGGTGGTTGATGGTGTGTATATCCTTGGTGATTATCTGCCTAGAAGTTTTATCAGTTGTTTATAAAGGAGTATTGAAGTCTCCAACTGTAATTGTAGATTTTTCAATTTCTTTTTCCAGATGTATTAGCTTTTGTTTCGTGTGTTTTGTAGCTATGTTGGTTTGTACATACATATTTAGGATTGCTATGTCTTTCTAGCAGATTGTTGTTTTTATAATTGTGTAAAATTTCTCTCTGCCCACAGTAATTTTCCTTGCTCCAAAGATGGCTTTATCTAATATGAATATAGCAAATCCTGCTTTCTTGTGATTAATGGTTGCATGGCATATATTTTTCATTCTTTTATTTTCAACCTACCGATGTTGCATTTGGGTTCATAGTTGGGTCACATGTTTTAATTTACTCTGTTCATCTCTGTCCTCCAATGTATATAATCACACTGTTTGCATTTAATATAAGTAATGATATGAACTTGAGTTTTTTAGTTTTGTTTTCTTTATTCTTCTTATTTGTTTCCTATGGGGTTTTTATTTGTTTGTTGTCTGTTTCTGTTTCTGCTTTTTCTACCTCTATTTCTTTTCTTTTCTTTTTGTACTGGGGATTGAACCCAGGGGCACTTAACCACTGAGCCACATCCTCTGCCCTTTTTAAAAAACATTTCTAGTTGTAGATGGACAAAATACCTTTGTTTTGTTTATGTGGTGCTGAGGATTGAATCCAGTGCTTCATACATGCCAGGCAAGTGCTCTACCACTGAGCCACATCCCCACCTCCCCTCCACACCCTTTTATAGATTTTATTTAGACACAGGGTCTTGCTGAGTTGCTCTGAACTTGTGTTCCTCCTGCCTCAGCCTCCCAAGCTGCTTGCTGGTCCGTTACCTGTATTTCTGTGGGTTACTTAAACATATATTAGAAATCTTTTTTTATTTATCTATGGTATTTAAAATTTTTTTAATGACTTAACATAAATTACAGCAATAATACATTATTCATTATAACAAGTTTAAGTAATACTTAAAGAAGGAAAACCAGCCAGACGCAGGTGGCACACACCTGTAATCCCAGCAGCTAGGGAGGCTGAGGCAGGAGGATCACTAGTTCAAAGCCAGCCTCAGCAAGGGGAGGGCACTAAGCAACTCAGTGAGACCCTGTCTCTAAATAAAATACAAAATAGGGCTGGGGATGGGGCTCAGTGATCAAGTGCCCCTGAGTTCAATCCAAGTATCCAAAAGAAGAAGAAGGAGAAGGAGAAGGAGAAGGAGAAGAAACAACCCTGTTCTCCTGAAGAGGTATAAAATAAACTAGTGTTCAAACCACTAGATCAGCAAAATTAACAAGAATGACAAGGTGGTGGTGGTTGCAGAACATCAGAAAACAGTACCCCAAAGACTGGAGATGTGATATGCCAAAGAGACCTTAGAAGTTGCCTCAGATCAAAGGCCCAACCTTATTTTCCTTCTCTTTCCCAAGTACAGGGAGGGGCTGTCTCTGGAATTTTCTGATCTTCTTTAAGATAACCCCCAAAAGGGACCACATTGCCTTCTATTTCTATCCTCAAAGCTCATTATTTATAGTAGAAAAGAAGGCTGAAGAATGTAACCACACCTGAATGGACTTTATTATGAAATAATGTCTGTCCCTTTGGGGATTGAACCTGGAGGGTACTTTACCACTGAGCTGCCCTTTTTAATTTTGTATTTATAAAAAGGCCTCCAGTCCTTTTATTTCTTATTTTGAGACAGGGTGTCACTAAGTTACCTAGGCTGGCCTTGAATTTATGATTCTCTAACTTCAGCCTCCCAAGTCACTGAGATTGCAGGCATCCACTCCAGAGAATCTTCTCACAAACAAATTTCTGTTCCCAGGACCTTCTTTGCCTCAATATTCATTTATAACTCCTCAAAATTGTCTACATTCTTCATTCTCACCCTCCCTATAGAAAAGAGGTATATAAGCTTCTGAATCATGTTGGACTAGTGGGTAATTATGCTCTGTGATTGCCTCTGTGCATGTAATACATTTGTGAGTCTTTCTGTTTAATGTGTTTCTTGCCAAATTGAAGCCACCTGATGGGTTAACTTGTCCTTTTCAAATTGTCCTTTACAAACTGGCTTTGTTTACTTTAGCTCTGCATTCTAAATTCTAAAGAGGAGCTATACCTAAATATCAAAAATATTAACTAATAGGGTCCATATTGCAAGAAAAAAGAATGGGAGAAATATCCGTCATAAGACTTCCTAATCAGTAATCTTTGAATTAGATTTATAGAACCTTGGGCTGGGGATGTGGCTCAAGCGATAGCATGCTCACCTGGCATGTGCTCACCTCAGTACCATATAAAAAATAAAATCAAGATGTTGTGTCCACCGAAAACTGAAAAATAAGTATTAAAAAATTCTCTCTCTTTCTCTCTCTCTTTAAAAAAAAAAATTACAGAACCTAGAACATCTGGTGACCTTCAGGATAACATCAGAATATGTGTCAAAGAAATGGAGCACTGCAGGACTGGTGCCCACCCCTCTGTGACTAAAAACACACTTCCTTAAATGTCCTATATTAGCACTTAGTTGTGGTTGTTAGCTACGTTAGTTCTTAAGATGATAGCCCCCGTGTTAGCCAACTCTTCATTGCTGTGACCAAGATACCTGACATAAACAACTTAAAGAAGGAAAAGTTTATTTTGGCTCATGGTTTCAGAGCTTTCAGTCCATGGTGGGCCGACTCCTTTGCTCTGGGCCTCAGGCGAGGCAGAACATCATGGCGGAAGGGTATGGAGGAGGAAAGCTGTTCAGCTCATGGCAGTTGACAGCCACCCAAGAACAGAAAGAGAGACAGAGGAAGGGGCCAGGGATAAGAAAACTCCTTCCAGGGAGTGCCCCCAGTGACCCATTTCCTCCAACTAGATCATACTTCCCAATAATATATTTGAATTATTAATCTATCAAGTGGATTAATCCACTGGTGAGGTTAGATTCCTCATGATTCAATAATTTCCTAAAAGTCTCACCTCTGGATATTGCTGCAATGGGGACCAAGTCTTTAATAGATGAGACTTTGGGGGAACAATCGACATTCAAACCATAACAACCCCCATCTTCCAGTTGGCTAACTCATTATCATAATAAGTTCTTTCTCCATCACTGCCTAGCCTTTCTAATTGGTTTTCATTTATGCAGCAAGCAGTCCTGTCTTTGGCACAGTAATGAGTTCGTTTCAGGGAAACTTCTGAGAGTGAAGGGAAGCCTTTCCTTCCAATCCTACACTAGCTATATAGATAGAGTGTAAGTGAAAAATATAAATGGAAAACAAAAGAAAATAATATTATCAAAAAGAATGGCAGTGGGCACCATGGAACAGATCTATAATCCCAGGGACTCAGGAGGCTGGGGCAGGAGGATCATAAGTTAGAAGTTACTAACATGAGGCAATAACAGCAGGCATTATCTGACATGGAGTAGGGCACAGCTGGGGGCCTTTGGGAATGCTGGGTTGGGAGCACCTGCCAATGTTAAGGCTTCCTTATGTGGATCCAAGGCCAAAGCCACCCAGGACAAGCATAAAGCATGTTGTTCCACCTTCTCAGGGCCCAGCTCCTCCACCCAGGATCAGCCTCCCCCAGCCTGGAAGAATTGTCTCTTTAAAATGTCAGAGCAAGCCTGGTGTGATGGCACACACCTGTAATCCCAGGAACTTGAGAGGCTGAGGCAGGAGGATTGTAAGTTTGAGGCCAGTCTCAGCAACATATCAAGGCCCTGAGTGACTTAATGAGACCCTGTTTCAAAATTAAAAAATAAAAGGGCCAGGGATGTGGCTCAGTGGTTGAGTGCCCATGAATTTAATCCTTAGTTCCCCCTGCACTGGCCCCCCGCAAAAAAAAAAAAAATATCCAGCATTGGTAAGGCTATAGGCCAGAGTTTCTCAGCCTCAGTACTATTGACACAAGTCTTTGTTATAGGGCACTGTCCCACATATCTTGGAATGTTCAGCAGCATCCTTGGCCTCTACCCAGCAGACAACAATAGTATCTCTAACCCCTGCCCCCAGGTTCTACAGTGTTGTAAGTGTATAGTTTTTTTTTTTTTGTGTGTGTGTGTGTGTGTGTGTGTGTGATCACCCTAGGTATTACATTGCACATCAGTGAGTTATCACAGCCTATTAGTGTCTACATTTTACCAGTTTAGGTGAATGTAGCAATCTTACTTCTCCGTAAATCTTTCCCCCTCCCCTAATTATAATTGTCTTATATATTTCCTTTCTATACCCTTAGGCCCACATTATATAATGGTATCTTTTTTGCTTCAAAAATCAAAGAGCTGGAAGTGGTGGCCCATACCTGTAATCTCAGCATCTCAAGAGCTGGGGCAGGAGGATCACAAGTTTGAGGCCAGACTCAACAATTTAGCTAGACCCTAAACAACTAGTGAGACCCTGCCTCAAGAAAAAAGATTAAAAAGGCTGAAATGTAGCTCAATGGCAAAGTACCTCTGAGTTCATTCCCCAGTATAAAAATAATAAAAAGTCAAAGAAGAGCCAGGCATACTGGCACACGTCTGTAATCTCACATACTCAGAAGGCTGAGGCAGGAGGATTGCAAGTTCAAGGCCAGTCTGAGCTAATAAGCAAGATCCTGTCTCAAAATAAAAATTTGAGAGATGGCTGAGATTTTAGCTCCATCATAGAGCACTTGTCTAGCAAGCATGAGGCCCTGGGTTCCATACCCAGTACCACAAAAACAAAAACAAACTCGAGAGATGAGGAAACATCTATTATATTTACTCATATCATTATTACGCTCTCTCTTATTTTGTATTCCTTACTGATGTTTTGAGATTCATTCTTTTCTCATTGCTGTTATTTTCAAAGAATTTCGTTTAGCTGTGCCTTGAGGGTAGTTCTGCTGGTGATAAATTCTGTTAAATTTCCTTTATCTGAGAATGTCTTGATATTCCCTTTCTTTCCTAAAGAGTATTTTCACAGGATATAGAATTCTGAGTTAGTAATTCATTTTTTTAGCACTTGAAAAATATCTGGTCACTTTCTTATGGCCTACACGGTTTCTAATGAGAAATCACATGGCCATTTGAATTGTTTTTCCTATTAGTAAGGTGTCATTTCTCTTTTGTTGACTTAAGACTTTTCCATTAGTCAGCTGTGGTAGCATACCTTTAATTCCAGTTGCTTAGGAGGCTGAGGCAGGCAGATCAGAATTCTGAGGTCAGCCTGGGTGACTTAGCAAGACCCTGTCTCAAAATAAAGACATTAAAAAGGGCATGGGATGTAACTCTGTGGCAGAGCACTTGCCTAGTAGGTGTGAGGGCCTGGGTTCTATCCCCAGTACCGAAAAGACTTTGTTTTTTAAAAAGTTATCATATGACAAGGCATGGATTTTTGAATTTATCTTGTTTGAGGTTCTCTCAGCTTTTTGAATCTGTGGGTTTGTTTTTTGCCAAAATTGGAAAAATTTCAACCATTATTTCTTTTTTTAAAATTTTATTGATTTAATTTTTTAAATACACACGACAGCAGAATGCATTATTACAATTCTTATTATACATATAGAGTACAGTTTTTCATATCTTTGTATATAGAGAATGTTCACACCAATTCATGTCTTTATACATGTACTTTTTTGCATTACAATTTTTTTTTCCCCAGGCATATGTTGTATTTTATTAGAGACAGGGTCTCGCTGAGTTGCTTAGCACCTCGCTATTGCTGAGGCTGGCTTTGAACTGATGATCCTCCTGCCTCAGCTTCCCGAGCTGCTGGGATTACAGGTGTGGCCACCTCGCCCATCTAGGAGCTCACAGTTCTAATGCAGTTGTGGAGGCCTCTCCTGGGGACAGCTGGCTGTCCTGTCTCTCCATCAGTGATGTCCAGGACATTTACAAAGCCCAGCAAACCCATGGCCTTGAAGACTTGTCCCACACAGACTGAGCATAGTAGGTGCAGATGGCGAATTCTGAAGGTGGCACTTCCACTCATGACCTGGGGCTGACAGTACAGGCCTCTGGAGAAGGCCCAGGGACAGGGCTGAGGGGCTTTCCTGTGCCCCCAGGGATGCTGGCAGCAGGAGTGTTTTATCCAGCTTTTTCACTGCTGTGATCAAAAGACCTGTCCGAGAATTTATTAGCAGGACCATAGCGACCAGTCACAGAAGAGAAGGGAGGAGAGAGAGAGAGAGAGAGAGAGAGAGAGAGAGAGAGAGAGAGAGAGAAGAGAGAGGGGGAGATAGAGAAGAGAGGGGGGAGAGAGAGAGAGGAGGGGGGAGAGAGAGGAGAGGGGGGAGAGAGGGGAGGGGGAGAGAGAGAGGAGGGGGGAGAGAGAGGAGAGGGAGGAGAGGGAGTAAGAGAGAGTAAGAGTAAGACCTACAATTTTTATTACACATATATACCACCATTTTTCATATCTCTGTTTGTATATAAAGTATGTTGACACCCAATGCATGTCTTCATACATGTTCTTTGGATAATGATGTCCATCACATTCCACCATCCTTGCTAATCCCCTGCCTCCTCCCTTTCCCTCCCACCTCTCTGCCCTATCTAGAGTTCATCTATTCCTCCGATGCTCCCCCTCCCCACCCCACTATGAGTCAGCCTCCTTATATCAGAGAAAACATTCAGTATTTGTTTTTTTTTCCAGCCATTATTTCTTCAAATACATTTTCAATTCCACATCCTTTATCTCTTTTCCTCATGATTCCAAGACATGGAGATTTTTTTAAATATATATGTTTTAGTTGTAGTTAGACACAATACCTTTATTTATTTACTTATTTAAAAATATTTATTTTTTAGTTTTAAGTGGACACAATATCTTTATTTTATTTATATGTGGTGCTGAGAATCAAACCCAGTGCCTCACGCATGCTAGGCAAGGGCTCTACCTCTGAGCCATGACCCCAGCCCCTCAGGTTTTACTTTTAATAGAAATTTGTTGAGGGGTGGACATGGGAAGTTATGTGAGGATGACATCAGTCTGACGATCACAAGATGTTTTATGGTGGTCAGGTTATTCTCAGGATCCTTAGGCTGACAGAGAGGAACAAGTCAGAGAAAGAACAAGTAAGATGGAGTTAATTAGGTCAATGATTGTTCAATCCCAGGACTGTAAGGGCCCCAGCATATATTTACCAATTCAACAACAAAAAAAAATTTATAATTTGAGCGATTACATTTAAGTCTATGGTCCATTTGTAATTATTTTTTTGTATGGTGAGCTTTAAGGGTACAACTTAATACTTTTACATGTGGATATCCAGTTGTTTGAACACCATTTGCTGTAAAGCCTATGCTTTCCCATTGAATTGTCTGGTTACCCTTGTCAAAAATTAGTTGACAGCCAGACACAGTGATGCATGCCTGTGATCCCAGTCACTCAGAAGGCTGAAGCACAAGAATTGCAAGTTCAAAGCCAGCCTCAGCAACTTAACAAGGCCCTAAACAACTCAGCGAGACCCTATTTCTAAATAAAATTTTCAAAGGGGCTGAGGATGTAGCTCAGTAGTTAAGTGACCCTGGGTTCAATCCCTGATACCCCCCCCCCCAAATGAGTTGATTATAAGGACTTGTGGTAAATCTCTGTAGTCAAGTGCTTGCCTGGCTATGCACAAGGCCCTGGGTTCCATCCCCAGCATCACAAACAGAATATGTCTATCCTTTTGGCTATGCTACACTATCTCAGCCACTATAGCTTGTAGTTAAGTATTGAGATCTGAAAGTTGGGTTAGGGATGTGGCTCTGTTGTAGAGCACATGCCAATCATGCACAAGACTCTGGGTTCAGTCCCTAATTTGGGAAGAAGGAGAAGGATTCTCCTGCCTCAGCCTCCTGGACCTCTGGGGTTACAGGTGTGTGCCTGTAACCCACTAATCCTGGCATTACTTAACTTTTAATAGATATTGTAGTCTATATGAAAGTCAGTTTGGAGGATTCTTCCTCATGCTGTCAGCTGCCCCCACCCCAAATATGGGAATTCAGGTATACAAGTTTATTTGCAGATTGTTTATAATGGTTCAAAATTATTAGAGCTAGTTTAGGTGCAGTTTGAGTCTGTAATTAGTGTGGTACTACACATTCCTAACATTAAATATTAGCTTATAAATAAGCAATAATATAGCAGTGATTATAAACAGGAAGAAATAGAACATGAGATAGACCAATTCTTTCTTTTTTCTCTATGTTGCAACTTTGAGTTTGTACTTATTTTTAAAATGTAAAGCTCTCAATCAAGTATAAACTCTGATCTTTAATGTTTTTGTTGGTTAGTGAAAATATTAATTCATTCATGAAATATTTTAGTGTATTTGAACAATGTTGTTAGTTTAGTCTGTGTAGGCTGCTGTAACAAAATACCATAGACTGAGTGGTTTATAAACAACAGAAATTTATTTCTTACAGTTCTGGAAGCTTGGAAGTCCAAGATTCAAGGTGCCAGCAGAGTCTATCTGATGAGGGCCCATTTCCTGATCATAGATTGTACCTTCTTGTTGTATCTTCACACACAGCATGAGTAAATAAGCTGCCTATGCCTCTTTTATAAGGGCACTAATCCAATTGTTGAGGACTCCACACTTATGACCTGATCACCTCCCCAGTACCCTACCTCCTAACAGCATCATCTTGGGTGTTAGGATTTCAGCAAAAATTTTGTGAGGATGCAAACATTCAGACCAGTGCAATCATTAAAACTGAAATATATAGTCTTTGAAATTGTTATCGTTCATTTTAAAACTAAAGAATTAGGAAAATAATTTTTATATTTTTCTCATAGAGAAACCCATATACTAAGAAATTATTCACTCTGGATGCCAGATTTAGAAGATATGTTACTGACTTCACCAGAGAACATTTCTTTACATATTCCTCCTCTCTACCCTATACACATCCTTGTAAAATATAGGGTTGAGAGTGCAGCTCAGTGGTAAAGCCCCTGATATAATTTTTGATATAAGTTTTTCATGCATGTGTTTGAAATATGATATGTATTTTCTATTTACAACCCTTTCAATTTGGACTAGCTACATTTCTAGCTACATACATTTCTAGTATGTACACAGCTCTGGGTTCAATCCCTAGCACCACACAAAACATAAATGTGCATATGTACATATATATAGACCTACCTGCATAAAAATACATACATATATATATATATATATATATATATAACTTTGACTTCCACCTTCACTGCTTAAAGTAGCTCAAATCATGGGCTCTGTCCAAGTCTGCATAGAAAAGTTCTTGTCATTGCCTCCTAAAGCAAAATACCAACAGGCTGTGCACACATTACTCTTGGTGAACTCATCTTGTCCTCTGCAATTATAGCAGTGGTATTTACCCATGGAAAAGACTGAATCAGAGCAAAGGAATGCACCTAAATGCTCAAGAGAAAAGGTACAATCTCAATGCAAATGTGTTTAAAGAATTCCAGGCTAGACAATGGTTGTAATAAAACCAAGAAAGTTAGAAATAAAGTAAGGCATTTGCAAATTCTGTGACAAATACCACTTAGTGAATGCAAAGTTCAACATTAGATGTTCTAATTAAGCAAGCTTAGATATTTTATAGGATGAATTTGGGGGCCTGAGACCAAAGAGAATATAAAGAAAACCTGCTACAACATGGTTATAGCAGAATATAAAGAGAATATAAAGAAAATCTGCTATAACATGGTTAATTTATGTGATGGATGTTACTCTTATCCTGTACCTATATTAATATGGAGAAAATTCTGCTTTCTGCTTGACTAAATAAGCATATTCCCTCTGGAGCATTCAGAACAAAGTCCATATGCTTCACTGGGGAAATTTCTTCTATTTATGAGCAGGTTTTTGGCCCTCAATAAAAAAGAAAGGCTTCATTTTATTTGTATCACTATCTGACTTTACTTGTATCGTTTTAAAAATGTAGTATCTTGTACCATCATTTATTGTACTATTATACATTTATCTCAAGTGGCATTTATTACAACCTCTAACTTATAGATCTTTATATAGATCTTTCTGCTTCAAAATTGTTGAAACCATAAAAAGCATCAGAATGTAGGTACACATACCACACCATAAATCTTAATTTTTATATTCCTATGCAGTTAGAATTCCAAACTATTTTAGATGACAGTTTGGTATCTGAAATGATTAATCTACCCATTCTTTACACATAGCTATTTGTAAGAAGCATGATCTTTAAATAGACAAGTTATCAATAGGTGCAACCTCTAAATGCATGAAGAACTCATTGCAAAATAACTCCTTTGGATCTATGATCTTGTGATCTTTCAGATGCCACTTTCCTCATCTGGAAAAAAATTGTTCACTTGCAAAAAGCCCTTGGGCATAACATGACATTTACAATGTATAGAGCATGCATTTCATGTTTATTTCTCATGTATTTCCTCTGGTGAAAAACTAATATGCAATCTACAACATCCAAATAAATGATTTGACATATTTTATACAACACATGTTCAAGTAATTAATTTTCTCATAGAAATGTCATACCATTTAACTCATAGTTATGAGCCAAATATTTGTGCAGTAGTTTGTAATGAATATATGCATAATCACAGATTGCCCTATTTTCTTTGTACTCAAATATAATTTAAAGGGACAGAATTAGGGTGCAGTAGACTTCATGTTATTTAATGCTTGATGCATAGTAGGTTGTCAATAACTGCTTGATGGATGAATAAATAAATAACTGACCTCTTTGGCAGATTTTACCAAGTCCTATGAATTTTAGGACTTTAGGTTAATCCTATTGGGTTCTTATTATCAGATTATCAACATGATTAACTGTGTGTGATATGTTTTGAGAATCTTGGTTGCTAAGGAATGCAACATAAATAATTATGTATGTATGTGAGCAAAAGATGATATAAAAACCAATTTATATTAATCAAGTAGGGAACACCTGTATCAGGTTATTTCCAGCCAGTGAACAGAAATAAGGCTCAAACTGACTTAGAATGAAGGAAATTGATCACCAAACCCAAAGGTAATGTGAGCTCCAGGCATTGTAAAGGTAAATGGTATCCACCCTGACACTACCCTTCTTTGAAGAGGAACAGGACTAATCAATCAAGAAGAAGTATTCCTGTATTTCCTGAAAAATTAGGGTTCATTGTCTCCTAAAGACACATTTATCGGTGAATTAAGGAACTGAGGCAGAATGGGAGAATGTAGTTAGTCCTTTCTAAGTTTTTTTTTTTTTTTTAAATTCACTTTCCCCTTGTTTGGTATCTACTAAAAACCTCATAAAACTATTTTGAGTGGCTGAGTGGTAGAGTGCTTAGAATGCATGAGGCCCTGGGTTTCATACCCAGTACTGAAAAAAAAAAGTTGTTTTTTGTTTTAATCGTGTTCCCTAGTCTCTATTTCAAGAATGATTGTAGCCAGGCATGGTGGTGCATGCATGCCTGTAATCCCAGCCGCTTGGGAGGCTGAGGAAGGAGGATCACAAGTTCAGAGCTAGCCTGAGCAATGTAGACTCTGTCTCAAAGAGAGGAAAAAAAAAAGGTGTGTGGGGGGGAACTGGGGAGGTAGTTCTGTATTAGAGCACCCTAGGATTCAATCCCCAGGAACACAGAGACACACACACAATGATCTCCATCTTCTTTTTTAAAAAAATTCTAAGTATCAGTGAAGCAAGCCCTTTATCACTCCTTACAGGCTTTTTTTTTTTTTTTTTTTGGTTTTCTGAAGATTGAATCCAGAGGAGCTTTATGGCTGAACTACATCCCCAGCCTTTTATATTGTTTGTGGGTGGGGGTGCTGGGAATTGAACCCAGGGCCTTATGCATGCAAGGCAAGCATCCTACCAACTGAGCTATATCCCCAACCCCTTTTATACTGTTTATATTTTGAGTTTCTCACAAGTTGACGAGGGTCTGTCTCACTAAGTTGCCAAGGCTGACCTTGAATTTGTGATCCTCCTGCCTCTGCCTCCTAAATTGCTGGAATTATAGGCCTATGCCACAGTGCTAGGCTTCCTGAAGAAGGTACCTTCTGCAGCTAAAGTTTATCTGGGGGGACAAAAGCCCTGCCATTCCCAGCAATGCTTACTGAAAATAATGTGGATTTATTAGCTGCATTCCATAGGGATTTCTTCTCTTCTACAGTTATTTAACATTTTCTTAAATTTCTTAGATGAAGCTGGGCATGGTGGTGCACACCTGTAATCCCAGTGGTTTGGGAAGTTAAGGCAAGAGGATCTCGAGTTCAAAGCCAGCCTCAGCAATTTAGTGAGGCACCTTAGCAACTCAGTGAGACCCTGTCTCTAAATAAAATATAAAAAGGGCCAGGCGTGGTGGCACACACCTGTAATCCCAGCAGCTCAGGAGGCTCAGGCAGGAGGATCAGGAGTTCAAAGCCAGCCTCAGGAAAAATGACTAAGCAACTAAGAAACCCAGTGAGACCCTGTCTTTGAATAAAATACAAAATAGGGCTGAGGATGTGGCTCAGAGGTCAAGTGCCCCTGAGTTCAATCCCTTGTACCACCCCCCCTCCCCAAATTACTTAAACGAATGAGTGGTGGGTGGGATCACTGACGGGCATGCTTATAGGGCTCTGGCCACATGGACAAAGGGACAGAACCAAACAAAATGTCAACAACCCAAACAGAGGGCCTTTGGGAAGAAAACCAAGGAGGATCTTAGGGTCCATTCACTTTCTATGCAACTCAATATAAGCTTCTAGGTGATTATAACAAATAGATAGAATATGTGGTTTTCTGAAAGAATTATTGCCTTTTTAAAAAATGATCCTGCTTTCCATAAACTTCAGGACCAAACATTATGGAAAGTAAGAACTCTCATATGGAAAAAAATGCTATTGTCTATTTATTTTCTTTAACTCCTCCATCTTTTTCCATGTATATACTATATAAAATTTTTCCTATGAAAAATGGTGCCATTCTCATGTTCAATTTTGTTCCCTACCTTTCCACATGTAAGCATTACCCTATGTTATTAAATAATATCCTGAAAAATAATTTTATCTTTTGTATTCTTTTGTTCATTTTTTTTTAATCACCAGGCATAGTGGTACATGCTTGTTATCCCAGCTCCTTGGGAGGCTGAGCCAGGAGGATCACAAGTTAGAGGCCAGTCTGGTTAACTTAGCAAGATCCTGTCTCAAAATAAAAATGCAAAGGCCTAGAATGTAGCTCAGTCACAGAGAAAGCACCTCTACCTTCAATCTCCAGTACCATAAAAGCAACAATAATAATTTTTATGTTTTGAAAAATGATGCTTATTAACACATATTAATTGTACATATTAATGGGGTCCGGTGTGATTTTTCATACATGCATGCAGCATGCACTAAAAAATCCAACCTCCTTTTCCACTCCCCTCCCCCTGCACTCATACAAATCCCTAGTGATTGCTATTCTACTGAAAAATGATTTGTTATAAGCCATACTATATGATTATCAAAATTAATTTATCACATTTTTTACTTTAAAAGATTTCTTTCAAGGGGGAGAGATGATTCACAGACTGAAATGCACAGATCTAAAGCATATATTCAATGACTTTTGACAAGCACAAACACACTCTAATCAAGATGAAGATTCTTTCCCTTGTCTCCAAAAGTAGACTCATCCCTCCTTCCATTCAATACTCCATGTCCCTGCAACCACTGTTCAGATTTCTATCACTGCAAATTTGCATGACCTGTTCTTGAACTTCATATAAGAGCATTTATATAATATATTTACTTTTATGTCTGGCTTCTTTTTTGCTCAATAATTATTTAGCTTTTCCATTGCTAGTAACATTCTCTTGTATGGACCTATGGCAATTTGTCTGTTCACTAGTTGACAGATATTTGAATTGTTTCCAGTCTGGGTCTATACTAAACATTTTTTTTCTTCAAATCAATTTTAGAGGGGATGAGAAATGGTAGAAATAACAGATGGGTTAGTGATTACTTTTTATTTTTTTAAAATACTTTTTTGGGGCTAGGGAAACCAGGGACCTTAGGAGTGCTACAGTTCTGCCAATGAGTTACACCCTCAGTCCCTATTTTTCTTTGTTTTCTCCCTTTTTTTACTCAGCTTTTTCATTGTTGTGACCAATGATCTGACAAGAACAATTTCAGAGGAGGAAAAGTTTATTTAGGGGCTCTTGATTTCAGAGGTTTCAGTTCATAGACAGATGACTCCTTTCTTTGGGGGCTGAGATGAGATAGGAAGAGTGTGGCAGAGAAAAGTGGCTCAAGATTGGCACCAGAAAGCAGAGAAAGATTCACTTAACAGGGACAAAATATATACCCCAAAGGCATGCCCCCAAAGACCCACCATCTCCAGCCATACCCTACCTGCCTACAGTTACCACCAAGTTAATCCCTATCAGGGAATTAATGCACTGATTAGTTTAAGGTTCTGATCTTTTCACCTCTAAACTTTCACAAAAGAGTTTTTTGGGGGACACTTCACATATAAACCATAACATCCCTCTCTCTCTTTTATTTTTCTTTGTACTGGGGATTGAACTCAGGGCCTTGCACATGCTAGGCAAATGTTCTACCATTTACCTACTTGCCCAGACTCTGTATCTTTTCTTCAAAAGGAAAATAAGGAGGGTTGGGGGGCGTAGGCTGGGGTAGAGCATTTGACATGCGTGAGGCCCTGGAGTCAATTCCCAGAACTGCCACAAAAAGAGAAGATACAGAGAAACAGGAAATGCAGTTGAAAGACTGGGAGTAAAGAGGAAGTGAGCAGTATGGAGATTTCTTGGAGAATTGGGAATAGGACCACCATTTGACCCAGCTATCCCTCTCCTCGGTCTATACCCAAAGGACTTAAAAACAGCATACTACAGGGACACAGCCACATCAGCGTTTATAGTAGAACAATTCACAATAGCTAAACTGTGCAGCCAAACTAGATGTCCTTCAATAGATGAATAGGTTAAAAAATGTGGTATGTATACACAATGGAATATTACTAAACATTAAAAGAGAATAAAATCATGGCATTTGCAGGTAAATTGATGGCATTGGAGAAGATAATGCTAAGTGAAGTTAGTCAATCCCAAGAAAACAAATGGTGAATGTTTTCTCTGATATAAGGAGTCTGACTCATACTGAGGCAGGGAGGGGGAGCATGGGAGGAATAGACAACTCTAGATAGGGCAGAGGGGTGGAAGGGAAAGGGAGGAGGCAGGGAGTAGCAAGGATGGTGGAATGTATTAGACATCTTTATCTAAAGTACATGTATGAAGACACGAATTGGTGTGAATATACTTTGTAATCAACCAGAGATATGAAAAATTGTGCTCTATATGTTTAATAAGAATTGTAATGCATTCCACTGTCATAAATAAATCGATAGATAGACAAATAAATAAATAAAAAGAGGAAGTGAATGAATAAAAACGAGACCAAAGAGAATTTTGAAAAAAAGATATCATAAGGGGAAAATTAATTAAGAAAGCAAAAAGAGAAGTATTAAAATTGGACAAGGATAAGAAGAAGCAATAAATAAACAAGCCAGCAAACAAACAGAAATGGAAAAGGGAGAGCCTATAAAATTAGTATAAATAAAAAGATTTAGAACCATGTCACTTCTGTTTTTAATCATGTTCTTCAACAATTCTTGGAATGAAGACAAACAACTTTTGAGTCTCTTCCACACGAACTTGAGCCCCTCGCACGTTGCTAATGCTTTAATATTTCCCATCAACATTAGGATGGGCAACGTTCTCTCCCAGGCCTGCCAGAGCAGAAGAGTTGTTCAAAGCTTCTTTGATCAGGGCAGCACACTCAAGGCAGTCTGTAAGGGAAGCCAGGAGGCCTTTTCATTTAAAAATAAGTGCTGCTTTGTCTCCCATGCTTCCTTAATTGAGGCAGAAGCTGAATCTAGGACACAGCTTGGTGGGAGATAGGCTATGACATGGTCACATGGAGTCCAGCTTCTGAGCTAGAATGGGATGGTGTGGAGAATGGTCATGTATCTGGTGTGTGTGTGTGTGTGTGTGTGTGTGTGTGTGTGTGTGTGTGTGTGTGAACAGTCACAAGGAAGTCTTCTGAAGTGTCAAGAATGTCAAATTAAGATGTTTGGATGACCTATAAGGTAGAAAATTAACTAAATCCAAGTTAACGGTATTTTTTAACTTTGTGGAAATTTTGCAGATTAATTGATAGATAGATTGATTGATTTTGCAGAAGGATTTACATGCCTTCAACCAGAGATAGACTGAAACCAGAAAAGACAAAAAGGTGCAAGGTAGTTGAGACTCTTTTCTTTCTTTTTATGGTGTTGAGATGGAATCCAGAGTCGGCACAGTCTGAGCTCTACCACTGAACTACACCCCCAGCCCCTTTGTTTTGTCTTAAAAAAGATCTTGCAGGCCTGAGACTTGAAAAATCCTTTTTTTACAGAGATGTTGCCACAATTTTAACCTAGAGTATTCATTTTCTCTTGAAGCCAGAGAAAAGACATGAAAATAATAAGAAACTGGAGCTGGGCACAGGGACATGTGGACTTGTAATTCCTGCAACTTGGGAGGCTGAGGCAGGAGGATCACAAATTCAAGGTCAGCCTCAGTAACTTAGTGAAACTTTGCTTCAAAATGAAAAATAAGAAGGACTCAGTGGTAGAGTTACCCTGGGTTCAATCCCCAGTACAGAAAAAAAGGGGGAAGGGAGCAAAGAAGGATGAGTAAGGTATTATTATGGGAAGACATCATCAATGCAGTTTTATGGGGGCTTTATGGCATTCTAATCCCATCCCACCCTGACCTAGCAATGGGTCTCAAGTGAATATGATGATCAAAATTGCAAAAAGAGAGAAGAGAAAGGGCCTCAGCTGCAGCCTACAGCTATTGAAAAATGTTAACATGGATGAGGATTTATTTGGTCTATAAATCCCAGGGGACAGGCTGTGGCTGTGGCTCAGTAGTAGAGCATGTGCTTAGCATGAGCAAGGCCCTGGTTTTGATCCTCAGAACTGACAAAAAATATATCCCAGGGGTTATAATCATGAGAGAGACAGTGCAGTTTACAGAAATTCTGATTGAAAAAGGGGAATAATTTCTTGATATGAGAAATATTTGAATACTAAATAAAATAATAGATATTGACAAACCTGCAGGGGTAAAAGTGCTATGCAAATTGGAAGCATCATTATTATTCATCCCTTAAGGGAGATGGTGGTAACTTTCCCATTAAAATACACCAGAGCAGTAATACAGGTAACTGGTCCCATAGTGGCTGCGGATATCAAAATACAGGTCCCAATTCATCTAGGGATCAGATGAGATGATAGTGCATGCTGGGGTCCCTTGGGGACATGACATATTCTGCCTTGCTTCCCCAAATTCCCTGATTACCACTTGATTGGATAGGCTTTACTGTTCCCCTGATATAAATGAATGTTTCTGTTGAAAAATCTCAAGTGATGTATACAGCTGAGAACCATCTGCTTGGTTTTAGGTGATGAGTGAGGTCACATATTAACTCTTCAAGAAACTTGGTGAATTTTCATCTATTAAATGTTATGGCAGATGCCTTGCAGGAATCAGGCTGGAGTAGGGAGCATTTCCACTTTGGGTATGTGGGAGAAATTGGAGCTGTGCTTGTGAGTGTGAAAGAGAATTCTTTTTGGGAAACTGTTTTCATATAGAAAATAAGGTTTTCTGTTTCTTTGCACAGTCTGAAGGGGAAGTTGAGGGGCTTTGTTGTAATAATCTCATCCCTTTTTTAGTTCATCCTATGTTCCATGCCCTTTACACCTGTTATCTTGTTTAATACAACAACCCAAGGTAGAGATTTATAAGTGAATTAACTGAGACCCAGAGATAATATATAACTTGGTTTGGCCCAAAGAACTTGGATATAGACAATCAGAGATTTGATTCCAGCCATGATTCCAGAAACCCTGTACTTGCCTGCCCTCACCAGAAGCCTATGGGTTGCTTTCCACCATGCACTCTGCATCTGTACCTGTGTTTTCATTGGATTCTTCCAGAAAAATTCTGAGATGAGGATTTGAAAGCAGATAGTTTATTTGGGAGGTGATCCTAGGAAACTGGTAAGGGAAGTGAGACAAGCAAAAGAAGACAAGTTAAGAAGCGGCACACTGTTGAGCAAGTTGCCACTCTGAGCAAGTGGTGCTCAGTCCTGCAGGAGAACTTTGGAAAATGAGTTATCCTGCCTGAAGGGTAAGGAAGATGCTGAATTTACATATCATCTGCTCCTGTCCCTCACTGGTTGAAAGGTCATTGTTATGGTTTATTTATGAGGTGTCCCCCAAAAGCTCATGTTCGAGACAATGCAAGAAAATTTAGAGGAGAAAATTGGGTTATGGGAGCCTTAACCCAATTGATATGTTAATCTGCTGGATTAACTGGGTGGTAACTGTAGGCAGGTAGGATGTGGCCAGAGGAGGTGGGTCCTTGGAGGTGTGCCTTTGAGTTTATATTTTGTCACTGGTGAGGGGGAGCTCTCTCTCTCTCTCTCTGCTTCCTGACTAACATGTCCAGAGCTGCTTTCCTCTTCCACACCCTTCCTTCATGATGTTCTGCCTCACTTCAAGCCCAGAGCAACAGAGTCAGCCATCTATGAATTGAGGCCTCTGAAACTGTGAGCACCAAATAAATTTTTCCTCCCCTAAAATTGTTCTTGCCCGTCAATGGTGGCACAACCTGTAATCCCAGTGGCTCTGGAGGCTCAGGCAGGAGCAACACATTGGAGGCAGCAACTTGGCAAGGCTATAAGCAACTTAGTGAGAGCTTGTCTCTAAATAAAAATATTTTTAAAAGGGATGGACATGTGTCTCAGTGGTTAAGCAACCCTGGGTTCACCCTCCCTGGGTTCAACCCCCAGTACCCCCCCCTCAAAAAATGTTCTTGTTAGGTCTTTTGGTCACAGTGGTGAAAAAGCTGAGTCAAACAGCTATTGAGCTGGTGGAGAACACGAATTTCCTGGTAATGACAAAGCTGGCTCTGCTGGTCAGATTGCCCTTAGGCTAAGAAATGAAGGTGTTGGAAGTAGAGGTCAGGTTGACATGAAAAGTAGAAATGGTGAGGGGAAGTGATGTATAGACACTTGAGGACCATGGACCTCTCCCATGCCTTGGGGGATGGCTACCTCCGTGTTCAGCACTGAGCCTTTACTGATATTGATCCTTGGTTCTGACCACCTTAATTCACCACATGAGAGTGGCAGGGAATCCAGGTACCATTTTGCCATAGGAAAGCCCATTATGTTGGACATAGAGGAAATAATGGTGTTGTTTTTATTATTTTTTAAAACCAAAGGAGACTTTCTTGGACTTATAATTGCTCAGAAAACCAGTGATGTTCTCACCATCTATAGGGAGATTCTATAGTTTGGATCTTATTTTTGTTTGTATCTGGAATGTCCCCTGAAAAGTCCATGTATAGAAAGTTTGGTCCCCAATGTGGCAATACTTAGGGGTGAGGTTTTTAGGAAGTAATTGGATCAATAGGGCTCTAATACCATCAATGGACTAGTCCATTGATGGGTTCATAATTAAATGGACTATTAGGAAGTGGTGGAAACTGTACAAAGTGGGCGCTAACTGGAGGAAGTACATCACTGGGGATGTGCCATGGAAGGGTATATCTTGTCCCAAGTTCCTCCATTGTTCTCTCTGCTTTCTCACTACAAGCCTACAGTGATAGGGCCAAGAAACTCTTTAACAAAGAGCCCAAATCAATCTTTCCTCTTTGTTTTTGTTCAGGTATTTTGTCATAGCAGCAGAAAGCTGACTAATACAGATCTTAAGTGTTTCTCAAAGGCCTATGTGTGGAAGGCTTGTTTCCCCAGACTGGGGAATAGTAGAACCTTTAAGATATGAGGCCTACTGGAAAGTCTTTGAGTCATTGGAAGTGTACCTTTGGAGGTGGATAATGGGAACATGGCCTGTTTCTTTTGCTCTCTTTAGCTTTGCTGCCATGAAGTGAGCCACTTTGCTCCACTACAAGTGTCCACCATGATATATTACTTTGATATAGGCCCAAGGAATTGGAGCCAATCAATTGTGGACTGAAATCTCTAAAACTCTGAGCCAAAATAAATCTTTCCTCCTTATAATTATCTCAGGTATTTGTTATCTTGACAGAGACCTGGATAGCACAGGAGACATGAAAACAAAATTATAAAAGTCATTAGAGAGGACAGGGATATAACAGAGAGCACACTGATTGTTCCAGATGCTGTGTATTCTAGCCATTTACTCTGTGTGTGGCATAATATGCTACAAGGCTTTCCCAGGTCTCTTAACAATTAGCATGTGTCATTAAAATCTTATCTACAATTATGCTTTCCAGTCTAAACTAGTTTTGAGTTTTGTCTAGTCTTTCCACCCCTGAGCAATGAATAATTCAGAGACCTATAAAATAGACAAATTCCATAGGGGTTCTGATATCCCAAATCATGCTGAATATTTTATTCAGAGAGTGAAACTTTAAAATAAATCCTTGAAGATAGTGCCCCTTTACATTGAAGCTCAAATTTACAGGTTGTTGAGCAGTTACTGTTAGTTTGGTCAACACTTCTATTTTATTAACAGAAAAATTTCCTTGAAAGGAGCCAAAGAAGCAATAGGGCTCAATGACAAGATGAGAAAGTCTATTTGCAGCCACCAGTCACCTTTGAGACATACATATAAGGACACTTTCAGAGAAAACAAAGTATTCCTGCATTACTTGGAGCATTTGAGGAAAGAAAAATCTTAAGGTTCTAGTATTTGAATATGCAAATCCAAATGTCCCATTCTTGGAAGCATAGCTAACTAGTAGAGTCAGGCCCTGGATTCCATCCTCAGCATCAGAAACAAAATAAAAGAAACAAATGTATTATTCTCTATGGCTTACTTGTCTTCCAAGTAATTGGCATAACTTATCAAAAAAGATAAGTTAAGGTATTTCACTTAAATAACTGATTTTCTTTCTAATAAAAATCTAAATTCTTAATCAAATACAGCATGGGCCTGGAAGTATAGCTTAGGGGTACAGTGCTTGCCTAGCATGTGTGAGGCGCTGGGTTAGATTCCCAGCACCATAAAAAATAAAAATTAAAAGAAAGAAAGAAAGAAAAATAGGACATACTTATTGAATCAAACATCTCTGGGAATAAGTTATTCAATGGTAAACTAGATATTTTTATTTCTTAAATTCTTTTGGGATATTTAGAAAAAAATATTTAGTAAATGATTTTCTCAGGGAACAATGTCAACTTTTGGTCTGAAGACTATATGAGGTTCATTTAAGCAGGAAATAGAAAAACTCTAGGATATCTCTGATCCGTAAGAAATAATGTGTTTTACTACACTATGTACAGTTTGTGTGTATAATTTTATATAAAAAGGACATTTATGTGTTGTCAATAACTTGTTATATTTACTGAACAATATGTGGTAGATCTTTTGGCATGGATTGGAATTGATTGGCATCTTAATGGTTGCATAGTATCCCCACTGGGTGGATTTATGAAATTTCTCCTTTTGATAGACATTGAGGTTATGTTATTTTTCCCTGTGGTAAATAATATCTACCATAATTAAGGACTCACTATCTTCCAGGCCTATTTCTAAACACTTCATATATTATAACTGATTTAATCCTCAAAGCAAGACTTATGAAGTAAATACTATAATTATACCATTGTTTTTTTAAAGATTTTTTAGTTATCAATGAATTTTTTCCATTTATTTATTTATTTATTTATTTATTTATTTACTTTTATGTGGTGGTGAGGATCCAACCCAGGGCCTCCCACATGCCAGGTAAGAGCTCTACCACTGAGCCACAACCCCAACCCTATCCCATTGTTAATGGGGAAACCCATGTGAGAACTTGCCCAGGATTGTCCTGGTGGTAAGCAGCTCCAGTATCTATATTGATTATCAAAACAAATGCCACTTCCAAATCTTTCTCTTTTGTCCACCTCTACCATTTGACTAGAAAACCCAATTCTATCTTCCTCCAGCCTTCTTTGCAGCTAGAAGAAGCCAATGAGACAAGTGCAGAAGACTGCTGGGAGCTTCCAGCAAATACTTAGCATTTCTTATGGTCTTAAATGCAAAGAGGTGATTTAAGTGATGCAGCCATCTCGCCATCTTGCAAGTATAAGGGCAAGGTCAAGGGAATTGCAGAGCTGTGTTGAATTGCAAACTGATGCCAGGAGCTCCTTATCATTATTTTATTCATTCATTATTTTTTTAATATTTATTTTTCAGTTTTCGGTGGACACAACATCTTTATTTTATTTTTATATGGTGCTGAGTATTGAACCCAGTGCCCCACACATGCCAGGCGAGCACGCTACTGCTTGAGCCACATCCCCAGCCCTCATTCATTTATTTTTTTAGTAAGGGGGACTGAACCTGAGGGATCTACTACTGAGCCACACCCCCGACCCTTTTTATTTCTCATTTTGAGACAAGGTCTTGCTAAGTTCCTTAGGGTCTCACTAAATTGCTGAGGCTGGCCTTGAATTTGTGGTCCTCCCATCTCAGCCAACCAAGTCATTGTGATTGCAGATATATGCCACCCTGCTGGGATTAGAGCTGCATGGTTTTAGACTTCATATAATGTGAGAAAAAATGAATTCCTAGTTCTTTAAGCTACTGCTGGTCTGCTTTTCTGTAACTTGCAGCCTAAAGCATTCCTACCTGATAGAGTTCAGTAGTAGAGCAAGGACTTAGGTTAGGCAGTCTGAATATAGAGCCTATATAGAAATCTTTTCACATTTTTGCATATAAACAAGTAGAGCCACACATCTTTGTGCACACATACCACTTCCCTTGCTATTTTTTTAAGAAGGAAAAGTTGCCAGGCTTACCTATCAGACTCTCTTCTTGTGTTCAAAACACAATCGTATAGGGGCCTTGTGTGTGGCTCAGTGGTAGAGTGCTTGCCTAGCAAGTAGGAGGCCCTGAATTTCATCCCCAGCACCACAAAAACAAACAAATGAACAAAAACTTCAACAGATGAAGGAGAGTGGAGAGGAAGTTCAGCAGTAGCACCCATGGGAATGATTGAAACCATTAGTATAAAGGCTATTCCTTGGGATGCTGGAAATGTTGTCCTGATCTAAGGTGTACTTAGAGAGTTTCAGTGTCTGTAGAAGTGTGGTATTTAGTTCTGAGTATACAAATGAGGACATGTGTAGAGTGAAAGAAACTTTGCATAAAAGAATACTGTCCTACATAGACCCTCTGAGAAGCAGATGCCCAGGCAACACAAAATTAAGTGGTTAAGAATTTTATCAAGGGAAATGGCCAGAAGAGAAAAGGGGTGGGAGTGGAATTTGGAATGGTTGTAAGAGCCCAAAGGCTGTGATGCTGTTGTGACCTCCAGTGAAGGAAAGAGGTCTGGTGGCAGCATCCTCTACTGTCATGTGTTATATGGAAGGTTCAGCAAGGCTGCAGGCTGTCCTAAAGACAAAAGCCAGCTGCCAAAGGAATCTTGTTCCTGGAAGGAACTGGCCTGTCTCAAAGTTCTACCTCAGTTAGTCATTGGTGGGAGGAGCCAGAGAGGCATGGCAAATGAACCAGTGCCAGGAAGGATTTTGCCATTCTGGTGATGGGATCCAGGGTGAGTGCTGCACCACTGATCAACATTCCCAACCCTTGAATGGATTTTGGAACTTAGTAGCTGGGGCCCTTGGTCCATTATACTCCCTGGAGTTGAACATACTTTCTCATGGGTGCTGTAAGTATATAATGCATGATAATATTTATATGAAGTTCTGGAACAGGTGAAACTTGTCTATGGTGGAAGAAATTCAGAGTAGTGGTTTTGCCTGGGAACAAGACTGGGGGTAGGGATTAACTGGGCCAGGGTATAAAAGAACGTTATGGGGCTAGGGATGTGGTTCAGTAATAGAGTGCTTGCCTGCAATAGGTGCTGGGTATAATCTCCAGCACCAAAAAAACAGAAACAAACATTCTGTTCTTACTATCTATTATCTATCTGTCTGTCTATCTATCTATTTATCTATCTATCTATTATATATCTACTTTTCTATCTACCTACCTACCTAGATATCTTTTTTACTTTGTAGTGCTGAGGATCAAACCCAGCTTTTCACACAGGTTAGGCAAGTGTCCTGCCATGGACTTCATCCCAAGGCTTTTTGTAAAAATTATGAGACTGGGTCTCATCTAGTTGCCCAGGCTGGTCTTGAACTTGGTGATCTTTCTGTCTCAGCATCTCAAGTAGCTGAGATTACAGGTTTAAGGGGATTGGAGTTACAAAGTAGTAGGCATTTGTCAAAACCCAGTGAATGGACACTGATGTTTTGTGCATTTCATTCTATATAGATTTTTACATATAAATAAATAAATATTGAACTCCAGTGGATTATATACAGGCTGAAGTTCTCAGAAGGAAAGTCTCTGATTTACTTGGAAATGCATTAAAATAAAACTTCAGATCCATTAGGATTACTTCTCTATTAAAAAAATATGGAGAAATTGTAATGTAGCAATCCCAAGTTTGGACAAATATCTATACCAAATTTTATCTTCTCAATTAACTGCTGGTGTTTCTGTCTTCTGCCTGAACTGTAAATGATACAACCCTTTTATTTTAAATTATAATAAAAATTGTAGGGCTGGGGTTGTGGCTCAGTGGTAGAGCACTTGCCTAGTAAGTATGAGGCACTGGGTTTGATTCTCAGTACCACATATAAAAACAAATAAATGAAATAAAAGTCCATCAACAACTAATTTTTTAAAAAAATTGTAAATACATTTAGTACATCTCATTCTCCTGGTTAATGTAGACTCAGGATGGCCCTACCTGCCCCTACCTGCCCTGAGCAGCTGTGCAGAGCTTGGAGTTACTTTTGAGTGAATCATCCAGGAAGAACGGGCAAATAGAAAACCTTTTAAAAAATCTACTGGGTTAACATGACCTTTGAAAATAGGGGAGCTGCCACATTGAGTTAGACACAACTTAGGATAATTTTAATATAGATTCTTATTTGAAAAGGAAAGGAATTTCAATTATCTCTCTTAATGTATCTAAATGCTTTAACTATAACAGGAGCTTGCTTTAAGGAGTGTTGAAATCTGCTTTCATGTTCAGTTCAAATCTATGTGTTACGGGCTCATTCCATGGTGCAAACAGAAGAGCTTTGCTCACCCCTCATACCAGTGTGTCTCCTGGGCTCTGAAGCTTTAAAGATATTCCCGCCTTCCATTTTTCCCTCTTCTAAGATAATTAATCTCAGTTTCTAAAGTTTAGTCTTTTCTTTTACATCTTGGGACTTTGAATTCTAGTAAAGTGCCCCTTGAGGTTAAACTTTTTTTTCCAGGAATGTTACAGAAAGATTAAATTGTTCACCTGAAGATGGTTAAAGGGGTCAGCAGTTCTTTTGCCTTTTATGTCCAATTCCATGTTCCTGTCTTGCTGAGAACAACTATACTGTTTTGTCTATTACTTTTTTTCACTGTGCTGGGGATGGAACCTAGGGCTTTCTTCATGCTAGAAAAGTGCTCTACCACTGAGCTACACCCAGCCCAGCACTATTCTTCAGAACTGGGAGGTGTCCGATAAACAAAGCTGACATTAAGGGAAAAACAAGATGCTTCTTGAAGAACACAGGGACTGTAAATATTAAAGGAACATTTTCTCTCGCAGGGCTTGTGACCAACTTCACTCATTCCAGTGCATTCATCTCCTAATTAGAAGAGCCAAAGCAATCGTTCTCAAGAGAGGAAAGCATGGAAGGAAATCAACCAGAGAATTACCCACATCACTTGTCCCCCTTTTCTTGTGCCCCAAGGTCTAAAGAGAGTGAGCATGTCACAGTGGCCTGGGGGAATGGGCACCAGTGGTTTTTATCAGGTTTCCTAAGTAACTCAGAGAGGCAGCTGTCTCTCACTCAATTGGGAATCACTGAGCAATGGAAATACCCAATGTTAATTATGAGAGTTTAAAATATATACTTGATTTTACTTGCAGGACTCTACAATGTAGAAATAATTGTGCAATCATTCAAAGATAAATGCACAAGGATAGGAATTTCAGAACCTTGTAATAGAAATGCTAGTTATAATGACAATAACCTTCAAGTCCCATCAGTAGAGGTTTGGTTAAATGTATGGTTTAGGCCAGGCGCAGTAGTGCACACCTGTAATCCCAGCGTCTGGGGAAGCTGAGACAGAAGGATCATGAGTTCAAAGCCAGCCTCAGCAATGATGAGGTGCTATGCAACTTGGTGAGATCCTGTCTCTAAATCAAATACAAAATAGGGCTGGGGATGTGGCTCAGTGGTCGAGTATCTATGGCTTTAAACCCTGTTACCCGACCCCCCCCCAAAAAAAAGTATGGTTTAGTTGTACTGTATTATAGAATTCTGTGCCTTGGTTAGAAAGAGAGAAGTAACTTTCTGTACCCATCATAAATGGATTTAGTCCCTTTGGAATTGGTCTCAATATGGAATTCACAAGTCTTAATTTGATCTCAGCTCCCACTGGGAAATAGCAGAACATTGGGTTTTGTTATTGGGAACAAGAAAACAGAACAATAAAAAAATAAACTTAAAACCTGCTTAGTTAACATTGGGTTATTTCTGTTACTTTTTTGTTGTTAGAGCTGAAAGGACTTCTTTATTGTGCTGACTCAGGGAAACTGGAATCTCCTGTTTTTGAGGGCTGGGGAGAACTGGTCTATTTTGAGATCTACCTACTTTCTTAAGGTTTCAGTCGATTATGTGGCATTTTGCATGTGTGACTTCATTGGAGTTCAGTCTGATCTGTGTGGGCCTCATGCAGGTCTCAGTCCAAAGGCTTCCTGCAATTTTATTTAATACTTGTCTTCACCACCATTAGCTCCTCTCATTCACACCCTACATCCCACCCAGATGCTCTGCCATGAGCATCATGTGACACACAAGAAGTAAATAAAAGTTTAAAATGTTGAATATGGGAAGTAAAAAGGGAGGTATCACAAAGCACTTATCCTGTGACAGACCACTGTCTGCTTGTCAATGTGCATTGATTATCTATAGGATCTTCAAAACAACTCTGAGAAGAAGCATTTTACAGATGTGGCCCAAGCCAATCATGATCTTTGTTTTTAAATTATTTGTTCTTTTTAGTTATACATGACAATAGAGTACATTTTAACATATTATACATACACGGAGTACAACTTATTAGGATCTTATTCTTGTGGTTGTACATGACATGGAATTTCACTGGTCAGGTATTCATATGTGAATATAGGAAAGTAATGTCTGATTCATTCCACTGTCTTTCCTATTCCCAACACCCCTTCCCTTCATTCCCCTTTGTCTGATCCAATGAACTTCTACCAACTCCCCCATTGTGAGTTAGAATCCATGTATCAGACAGAACATTCAGCTTTGTGTTTTGGGGATTGGCTTATTTCACTTAGCAAGCATGATAGTGTCCAGTTCCATCCATTTACTGGCAAATGCCTTAATTTCACTCCCAGGCACCAGATGACAGAGAAGAATTCTCAGGAAGTAAGAGTCTTAATTGAATAAAATGTGATTATCATTGATTTCGACTATTTCCTTGCCTTGGGAGCTTTGGCCTTGCTTTCTATAGGACTGGGTGTTGCTGATACATCAACCACACAGCAAACGAAGAAAGGTATGAATTAGACCCACAAGCAAACTCAGTACTAAAAATGTAGTCACCATTCGACACGTAACAGGTGAGGTGTGGACTTTAAAGAAAAAAAAAATGTGACTGAAATGAGGAAAAAAAATGTTGCTCAGAGGTGTGTTTCTTGTTCTTTTACCAAGTACCTGTATGTAGAAAACGGATGTTAAGGGCAGCTGAAGCAAATTCTAATGGCTGGGGAATTACTTAAAATAGAACATTGACAGTAGGCACCACACTTTCTTGTAATTACTCATCCGGGTAAGGGCTTCAAGATGTATTAGCTATAAAGGAAAGATTCCAGACAGGCCCCTGCAACTCACGATGTTTAGGCTTTTTTAGTTATGATGACTATTTTAAGAACACACACATATGCACACACAAACACATAGGCAGGCACACACACACACACACACACACACACACACACCCCTCAAATCCCAAATGTGTGTCACTTCATTATACTCATAGGCCTTTACTTAGGATCTTAAGAGTCTGGGAAAATGATGACAACCCATGGGGAGAGAAGAAAATATTCATGGGAAAAAATATCATCCTCAGTGCAGAAAACAAAACAAAACAAGAATGCCTTGCTGCTTGCGTCTAGAAAGTCCTGCTTCCAAGGTTGGCCCTTGCTGACATCTGGGAACTCAAGTTTCAGGAGAATTCCCACTGTTTATATTTCTTTTCTTCCCTCTCTTCTCCCTCCTGTCTCCCCGCCCCCCCACTCCTCCCATTCCCCCCACTCCCACCCATTCCCCCCACTCCCTCCCCAACTCTTGTCTCTTCTGTCTCTCTCTTTTCTGGTTCTGGAGACAGAACTCAAGGCCTTGTGCATGCTAAGCTTGTGCTCTACCACTGATCTACACCCCCTGCTTCCCACCATTTCTAGAACCAATAGAAGTGACTCATTGTGCCTAAATTGTTCTTGCAAATAATATGGTGTATGCTGAATGCCTGCTTTCCTTGTGGGAATCTGGAATTTGGGGATGTGCCATGCAGGGGGTGCCTACCTGACTAGCCCCCAGTAAAATCCCAGAGTGCTGTTTCTAGTGAGCTTCCCTGGTAGTTAGAATTTTACACTTGGCCGTCACAACTCATTGTTGAGGGAATTTAATGCATCCTGGGAGACTCCAGTAAGTGAAGACTCTGGGAAATTTGTGTCTGATCTTCTTCAGAATTCACCCCTTGTGTTTTCCCTTGCTGATTTTTCTCTGTGTCCTTTTCACTCTAATAAATTGTGATCATGAGTACAATTATATGCTAGGTCCTAAAGTTGTTCTAGCAAATCATGGAAACTGAAGGTAGTTTGTGGGACCCTGAAACACTCTCAAACACTGGATTTGGATGTTTTATGACTTTACTTAAAAGTTATTCTTACTTTATACTCTTAGACACTTTCTCAATATAGCTTCCTCTTTAGATGTGCTACAAATATACAATCTAAGCAGAATCTGCTTTTTGGTTTTAAAAAAACCTTCTGCTTAGATTGTAATGCCTAGCACACATTTGTGGTTGGATTTAGTCCCCACCACCAAACCAACCAACAAACAAATAGGCCAGCATGTTCTGTCAAAACTTAGAGAATCTAAATATTATAACTGATTTAGTGAAGAAGTCTCTCTTCTGAACTTTGAGGCTCAGGACTATATTACTCTTGATTTTTACTAATCATCATCATTAAGAATTTGTATTATGATTACTGTATGACAATACAAGTCCCAGATTTTTGAAACTCAAAAGTTGAAAACTCAAAATTTGATCTCTTAAAAATCAGCAAAGACCCCCGACTTCACAAATACAGTGGCCTTCTCTTCTTTAATCCTAGGCAGGACCTGTAACTGTTGACTTTCTGTTTCTTGGTGTTTTTTTTTGTTTGTTTGTTTGGTGGTAGTAGGGATCAAACCCAGGCCCACACACATGCTAGGCAACTGCTCTCCTACAGAGCTATACCCCCAGCCCTGTCTTCCTGCTTCTTGAGACTTTCTTCCCTTGCTTTCTAAGACACCACACTCTCTTAGACACCTTCTAGTTCTTCTACCCCTTCTCTACCTCCTTCTACCTCTCACCCCTTAAATATGCTCATTCACTTTTATGCTACTCATGTACCTTTCTTCTTCTTCTTCTTCTTCTTCTTCTTCTTCTTCTTCTTCTTCTTCTTCTTCTTCTTCTTCTTCTTCTTCTTTCTTCTTCTTCTTCTTCTTCTTCTTCTTCTTCTTCTTCTTCTTCTTCTTCTTCTTCTTCTTCTTCTTCTTCTTCTTCTTCTTCTTCTGTAGTTGTAGATGGACAGAATACTTTTGTTTGTTATGTGGTGCCGAGGAACAAACCCAGTGCTTCACACGTGCTAGGCAAGTGCTCTACCACTGAGCCATGCCCCAGCCCCTGTACTTCTCTTCTTTCTATTCCCTGTAGTTGATAGTTAATAACCAGCAAGTATTTACTATTTAATTGAATCATAAAATTATTATATAGGTGTTAATATTTTCTCATTTAAAGATGGCGAAATGGAAGCACGGATAAGTTAAATAAGCAGTCCAAGGTCACATAGCTCATAAGGGCAGAGGCTGGGGTGGAATCTCAGCCTGGCTCCAGAGTCCAGGCTCTTAACTGCTCCAGAACTCTTTCTAGAAAGCATCTACAAAGCAGGGCCATTTGGTTCAGGGTATGGAAACCAATTGCAGTAGAGTACTGAGTCTGGAAGAATTAATGATTGGCTGGTTCCTTGTGAATTCCTCAAAAGGATCTGTTATAATTTGGATCTAGAATGTTCCCCAAAGATTCATGTGTTGAAGGCGTGGTCCCCAATGCATCAATGTCCAGAGTGGGGCTTTGGGGTAGCAATGGGATCATGAGGACTCTGATCTTATCAATGGTTAAATCCATTGATAGGTTCATAATTGGGAGGAGGAAGAAATGGTAGGAGGTGGGGCCTAATTGGAGGAAGTAGGTCAGTGGGTGGGGAAGACCCTGGAAGGGTCTATTTTATCCCTGACTCCTTCCTCTCTCTCTCTCTGATCCTGGCTGTCATGTCATGAGCCATTTTGCTTTGCTACACCTTCCCTGTCATGATGTTCTGCCTCACCACAGGCCCAGAATCAATGGAGCCAAGTGATTATGGCCTGAAATCTCTGAAACTGTGTGAGCCAAAATAAATCTTTTCTTCTCTCAGTTGATTTTCTCAGGTATTTTGTCACAGCAATGGAAAACATACTAAGTATCTTAAAAATAAGTTAACTTAAAACAGAAACCATTTACTTTGAAGTTGTGAAACCAGACAACTGAAAAAAAACTGTGGTAATACTGATCCCAGATGTAATCCCCTTGTGTCTTGCCTGTCTCTGTTATTCATGCTACCATTTTTGGAATTCCAGAGAAGAAATCTCAGTTATCTTTGGGCCTTCCTTCTTTATTTTCCAAAGCCAATCTGTTTCCTAGGCCTGAAGATTCTTTTTCATATTATTTTTTATCTGGTCTTTCATAATCCCTTCAAATATCCCTTGTTATTCCTCATCTGTTCTATTGTGATAGTATCCCAACCTGTCCACCTGCCTCAACTTACCTTCTTCTACCATGTTAGTTAACTTTGTGTCACTGTGACCAAAATACCTGACAAGAACAGCTGAGAAGAGGAAAAGTTTATTTTGGCTCACAGTGTCAGAAGTTTAGTCCATGTTGGGCTGACTCCATTGCTCTGGGTCCAAGGTAAGGCAGAACATAATGACTGAAGGGTGTCACAGAGGATCACTGCTCACCTCATGGTGGCCAGGAAGAGGGGAGGAGCTGCAGGGAAAATGCACCCTTCCAGGGCATGCCCCACAGTGATCCATACCTCCAGCCATACCCCAATTGCCTATAGTTACCACCCACACTTAGTCCATTCAACTAGGATGGATTGATTAGGTCCATTAGGCCTCACAATCCCAAACTTCACCTCTAAACATGTCTGCCTTAACACAAGAGCTTTTGGGGACATCTCATATCCAAACCATAACATCTACCATTCTATCAATTAGATTTCTCTGGCTAATAAATAATATCCTCACTCCTTAGCCTCACTTATAAGCCTCTCTTCAGTTGGTGCCAATTCATATTCTCAACATTATCCCAAGCCAACCCCTAATGCCAGTCTAACTATTCTGTCAATTCCTGAATGAGTCTTGGACCTTCCTTCTTGTTTTTCTTTTTGTTATGTATGTTCTTTCCATCATTAGTGTCTATTGGGAATCCCCTCATCCTTTAAGGCAATTCTCCAATGGCCATCCTTCATCCTTTAGTCCATCCCTCTGTCCATTAATTCAACAAATATTTAGTGCCAGACACTGCTCAGATGTGCAAGGATAAGCCTTTCCCTCCAGATACCCATAGTCCCATCAGAGGGAGAGAACAGTAATACAAGTCATGCCACAATACATATATGTATATGGTACTAAGGGAAGAAAAGGAGCAGATCATCTAACTCTTATGAAGGGAACAGAGTGGGGAGGGATAATGAGAGAGGCTCATTTGTGCTCCATAACTGTATCAGTCCAAGGTGACCTCTTAACTCTGCATTTATCTTTGGTGTGACATAAGCATCACAATCATATGCAATTCATTGTGCCAGGCACATTGTCATCTTTTGTGAAAAACATTTAAGGAATAAATACATTTCTATCAGTTTCTACATCCCTGAAAAACAGGGGCAGTAGCTGTCTGAATCCTATGCTGTAAGGTGCCCACTCAGTAATCCTTCAATTAGGTCCATCTGTTAAATTCCATTGATTGTAATCAACCTTTTCAGATGGACACATCTGAATGCAGTGAAAAGCTTATTTCAGGATTTAAGAAATATTTGCATCACTTTTAAGGAGCTTATTAAATTCTAAAAAGAGCCAATTTAAAAGCTTTTTTATTGAACCAAGAGTGAAAGTAATGAAAACCAATTTTGCAAAGTTAAGAAAAAAATAGTAAGACCCTTAATAATAATTGTTTTTGAACTCCCTATTGCTTAACTCAATACATTTTGTTTCTGAGTGCAAACTTTTCTGTCCTCTTGGGAGCTCCCTAACCAATCCCAAAGTTACGCAATAATTGAAATTGCTAACTGCTCTGCCAAATGCAGATCATTTGCCTGGGAGTTTGAATCACTTTTAAATGCTCACTAATATTGCTTGTGGTGAAGAAATGTTCATGAACAGTTCAGAAAATTCTTGCAGATTCTCTTCAGTTCTATTCTCAAGTTAAATTAGAGTATTATTAAATTTCATATGTTCTAATAGATATAGTATGTCTAGTCCAATTCTATTTTTATGAAATTATTTCAGGGTGTCTGGGTTATTATATTCTCTGTAATCCTTCATTGGATCTGTTGACATTGGCTAGTTCCATGTGGTGGGACTCTCTTTGGGGGATTTGTAGATTGTTTCTTTGTGCTTTGATGTCTCTCTCCCTTGCTTTAAAAAATAGCATTTCTCATTTTTATAAAATCAATATGTCATTATTTGATTTAAAATTTTACTCTGTGTGTTTCAGATTCATTTCAGATAAAAAGATGCAGTACTAAAAAATATGGGGTCTCGTCCCTTAAACTGTGGTTGCTATTGCTCACCACAAGCTTCATTGGGGTTATTGGTGAAAAATCTGCTGGGCACAGTCAGTACATGATACTTGAGAAATGTCCAAACACCAGCTCAAGAAGGTGTTCCCAAAGACTGGGGATGTAGCTCTTGCCTAGCATGTTTGAGGTCATAGCTTTGATCCCCAGTGCCATGAAGGAAAAAAAAAAGTCTTCCTTGATACTCCAAGCCAGTAAGGTCATACTAGGGGGCTTAGTAGGAAAGGAGGTACCATGGAAGTGTTGCAAAAGAGAAATGACTATTAGCCACTAGGCAGATATTTTCAGGATTAAACCCTTAGCAGCTCATGGGAAGGTCAGAGGAGCTGTCACTCCTTTAAATTACTCTTTTTTTTAATGTATTGGGCATTGAACCCAGGGCCTTACATGTGCTAGGCAGGTGCTTTACCACTAAGCTACATCCCCTAAATGACACATGATGCAGCTTCAAAAATTTTTTTTTTCATATCAGGGATTGAACTCAGGCAGTTGACCACTGAGCCCCATCCTCAGCCCTATTTTGTATTTTATTTAGACACAGGGTCTCAGTGAGTTGCTTAGGGCCTCACCATTGCTGAGGCTGGCTTTGAACTCGAGATCCTCCTGCTTCAGCTTCCCCAGCCACTGGGATTACAGGCATGCACCACTGCCACCATCCCCAGCAATTTCATTGTTTTTGTTGTTTGTTTTTAGACAAGGACCTTCAGAGAAAATAACAAGGAATCAGCCCAAATTGACCAATCACTCTGACTCATTCTTTTTAGGTGACCTAAAGTCAACTTTGCTCCTCATCATACTAAATTCTCTGCTCAGAGGCATTTGTGTCCACCATCTTTTTAAAAACATGTGATGAAAAGCCCCATGCTTTCTTCGTTCAGAGAGAATAATACTTTGAGAATTGTCTATAGTTCTCTCCTTACTTGCTGCTCTCCCTACTCTTTTGTCTCCTGGCTAGGCTTGTTGGTTTTGCAGTTACAGAGGAGCAAACTCATTGTGTCCCATTACATGACCAGGTCAGGTTTGCAATTGAGGTATATTACCCAGATGGCCCCCAGAAGCAAGACTAGCCAGATTCTTCTAGTTTCTCTGGCTAGAGTTCTATATATGAGGCTGACAAAAGACAGCAACAAAGAGAAAAATTAAAGAAGTTCATATAAGTTTTACATGACACAGGAGCCCTGTGTCATGTAAGAAAATGAAGCCCTGAAGAAACACTGAAACCTGAGCGTTTTTAAACTAGGTTTGATGAAGCATGGGGAATCATAAACTTTGATAGGAGAAAGGACTATGGACTAAGCATAGTGAATTGGAGGATAATTGGCAAGGCTATTCATTCAGATTCCTTGTGGTGTCCTTCTATCTTGGAAGATAAGGTCCTATGGATCTAGGGAGGGCACCTTTCACATGAGGTTCTTAGGATTTGCAACAGAGGAAGCTCAGAAAGCCCTTCCTTTACCGTCATTCCTTGAAGTTTAAACTATTTACTATATTTTGGGATAGCATGTCAATTCTAAAATTCAATTCTAAAGCTCAAGAGACAATTCTGGGCCAGGGCATTGATTCAGAAGTACCTATAGTTAAATCCATGTGGTCAGGTAACGTTGATCAAAGAAATCATGTGAAGAGTTACAAAGATGAGAACCAGATGGATTGAGAGAGAAACAGGACATGAAGACCGAGGAAAATATCCAAGGACATGAGAAGAGGACACACAGAGTACAGGCCATTGAAGCTGGATCACTAGACACTTTCAAGGAGGAGCTAGTGGACCACAGTGTCAGATACCTCAGGACAATGCAAAAAAAAAAAAAGAAGAAAGAAAGAAAGAATGAATGAAGGTGGGAAAGTATTCATTGGGTTTGGCAATATAGGGATCATTTTTAAACTTTGTCAGAACAGTTGATGTGTAAGGGGTGACTTGATATTTAAACCCTGACCTGTGTGAGGGGAAGTCAATCATATTTCTTTGTATCTCCATTCCTGGCAAGAGATTGGCTTCTAGTCTGCCATTTTACTGACAGTGTAGCCCCTGGAGGAACCCAGTCTTTCTTTGCCTGAGGTTTCTCTCTCCTGACCCTGTAAGCCTACAGACTTAAGTAATCTCCTAGTTAGTGAGGTTAAGAAACAATCTAACCTGGGATAGTGCAGTCATCATTGGGGTAGGTGATCATCATTGCCTGGTTACCACTGTGGTTTGATGCATCCAGTTTTGGACCTTGGCAGTTTCCTTACTTCCTTTGAATGCAGCTATGTATTTAAAGGGAGGGCTCTGATGCTAGGGATTGAACCTAGAACTTTAAATATACTAGGCAAATACTTTGTTACCAAGCTACATCCTCAACCCTTTTTGAAAATTTTATTTTGAGATGGGGGTCTTACTAAGTTATGCAGACTAGCCCCTTTTGTTTTTGTATTGATTATATGACAGTGGAATGCATTACAATTCTTATTACACATACAAAGAACAATTTTTCATATCTCTGGTTGTACACAAAGTGTATTCACACCAATTGTGTCTTCATACATGTACTTAGGGTAATGATGTCCATCACATTCCACCATCATTGCTAACCCCCTGCCCCCTCCCTTCCTCTCCCACCCCTCTGCCCTATCTAGAGTTCCTCTATTCCTCCCATGCTCCCCCTCCCTATTCCATTATGGGTCATGGCCCCTTGTATTTTTATCAGGGAGGTGTGCGTGTGTGTGTGTGTGTGTGTGTGTGTGTGTGTGTGTGTGGTGCGGAGCAAGAGAGGATTTAGAAGATATCTGCTGTGTTGCCAGCAGTGGAAAAACAAGTCTTGTTTAAATACATCACATGTACATAGCATTTTTCCTTAGCCTACATCTGTCTTTTTGTGTTGCTTTATCACCTTGCCTTGAGCCCATCTTTTATTAACTTCTTCTAAAGCTTAAAAATACTCTTTGGAGAGTTTCCCCTTATTTCTTGTCATGATGTATCATTCAGTATGTTGCTAGGTTCTAATTTTCTAACATTTTATTTAGGATTTTTGGATCTCATAAGTGAGATCAATCCATGGTTTGGGGGTTTGTTGCCCCCCCAACCTCTCTCTTATTCTCTCCCTTCCTTTCCTCATTCCATTTTTTCCTCCAGCCAGTTCCCCCTCCTCATGCTGGGGACGGAACCCAGGGCCTAGTTCATGCTAGGCAAAGCCTCTGCCACTGAGCTATATCTCAACCCCCTTCTGTCTTTCTTAACACTCTTTTTGTCTGGTATCTTTATTAGGGTTATGCTAGTTAGCATCATAGAGAGTTGGAAACCATAGATTTGTGAGTACTTTAACATATAACAACAGAAAACAAATGTTCTTTAAAGAGTTAGGAAACATTTCCCATTAAACTTTCTGGTCCTGATGGCTTTTTAACTGTAGATCTTGAATTACTTTTTACATATCTTCAATGGTGGTAATTTATTTACATTTTCCACTTTTCTTTTATTGGTACTGGGGATTGAACCCAGGGGAGCTTTACCACTAAACTACAACCCTAGTCCTTTTTATTTTAAGACAGGATCTTGCTAAGTTGCTGAGACTGGCCTTCAACTTGTGAGCCTCCTGCCTCAGCCTCCTGAGTCGCTGGGATTACAGGCATGCACCACCATACCTGACCTGGGGTTTCCACTTTTTTTTTCAATAACATGTTGTCATATTTTAAATTTATTTTAGTTTTTGGTGGTGCTGTAAATCAAACTCAGGGCCTCACACAGTCTAGGCAAGTTATAACCACTGAGTTGCAGCCTGAGCCCTCCATTTTTATTTTAAAAATTATAGTCAAAGAAACCAAAATTTCAGTTAGACAGCAGGAATAAATTTAAGAGATATATTGTATAATATAGTGACTGTAGTTAATAACAATGTATTATGTACTTGAAAATTGATTAAAGACTAGATTTTAAGTACTCTCATCACAAATAAATATGTGAGGTAGTGCATATATTAATTAGCTCAATTTAACCATTCTATAATGCATATATGTTTCAAAGCATCATGATATATACCATAAATATATACAATTTTCATCAATTAAAAAGAGGGAAAAATGAAAGCCCTTTGAGTTGTACACTTTATTTTAAAAATTTTTTTATTTGTTTTAATTAGTTACACATGACAGTACAATGACCTTGACATATCATACATTTGAATCAGATGGGATGAGTTGTGCACTTTAAATGAGTGAGTTGATAATTATGTATTTTAATAAATCTATTAACCAAAAAAGTTATCATGTAGTAAAATAGGCTTTTATTTTTGTGTGATGTACAGTTTTATTTAAAAAAAATTTCGAGATTATGTTGCCTAGGTTTTCTTGAACTCCTGGCCTCAAGTGATCCTCCCACCTCAGCCTCCTGAGTAGTTGGGACTACATACATGTGCCACTGTGCCTGGATGGTTCTGTGTTACCTCCTCCACAATCAGCATACAGAACCATTGCCCCCACTTCTAGCCCCTGGCAATACAAATATTTTCTCCATTATTATAGTTTTATATTTTAAAGAATATCATAGGAGCTGGGGATATAGCTCAGTGATAGAGCACTTGCCTCTCATGAATAAGGCCCTGAATTCCATTCTCAGTGCCATGAAAAATAAACAAATAAATAAATGAAATGGTTCAGTATGGAATCTTAAGCTAGGTTTCCTTCACTTAGAAAAATGCATTTGAGATTTATCCATTGTGTTGTATTCACTGTATGTTTCTTATAGCTGAATGGTATTCAATTTTATATATGTACCAGTGAGTTTATGCTTTTTTTCATTGAAAGATATTTATGTTGTTTCAGGTTTTTGTTGATTATATATCATGTTGTTATGAGTGTATGCTCACAGGTTTTCATGCATTTAAGTTTTTTTTTGACTAGGAAATTATTATTTTATTTTATTTATTATTATTTTTTATTGGTTGTTCACAACATTACAAAGCTCTTGACATATCATATTTCATATATTAGATTGAAGTGGGTTATGAACTCCCAATTTTTACCCCAAATGCAGATTGCAGAATCACATCAGTTACACATCCACATTTTTACATAATGCTATAATAGTAACTGTTGTATTCTGCTACCTTTCCTATCCCCTACTATCCCCCCTCCCCTCCCCTCCCATCTTCTCTCTCTACCCCATCTACTGTAATTCATTTCTTTCCTTGTTTATTTTCCCATTCCCCTCACAACCTCTTATATGTAATTTTGTATAGCAATGAGGGTCTCCCTTCATTTCCATGCAATTTCCCTTATCTCTCCCTTTCCCTCCCATCTCATGTCTCTGTTTAAAGTTAATCTTTTTTTTCCTGCTCTTCCTCCCTACTCTGTTCATAGTTGCTCTCATTATATCAAAGAAGACATTTGGTATTTGTTTTTTAGGGATTGGCTAGCTTCACTAAGCATAATCTGCTCTAGTGCCATCCATTTCTCTGCAAATTCCATGATTTTGTCATTTTTTAGTGCTGCGTAATATTCCATAGTGTATAAATGCCACATTTTTTTATCCATTCATCTATTGAAGGGCATCTGGGTTGGTTCCACAGTCTAGCTATTGTGAATTGTGCTGCTATGAACATCGATGTGGCAGTACCCCTGTAGCATGCTCTTTTAAGGTCTTCAGGGAATAGTCCAAGAAGGGCAATAGCAGGGTCAAATGGTGGTTCCATTCCCAGCTTTCCCAGGAATCTCCAAACTGCTTTCCAAATTGGCCGCACCAATTTGCAGTCCCACCAGCAATGCACAAGTGTACCCTTTTCCCCACATCCTCGCCAGCACTTGTTGTTGTTTGACTTCATAATGGCTGCCAATCTTACTGGAGTGAGATGGTATCTTAGGGTGGTTTTGATTTGCATTTCTCTGACTGCTAGAGATGGTGAGCATTTTTTCATGTACTTGTTGATTGATTGTATGTCCTCCTCTGAGAAGTGTCTGTTCAGGTCCTTGGCCCATTTGTTGATTGGGTTATTTGTTATCTTATTGTCTAATTTTTTGAGTTCTTTGTATACTCTGGATATTAGGGCTCTATCTGAAGTGTGAGGAGTAAAAATTTGTTCCCAGGATGTAGGCTCCCTATTTACCTCTCTTATTGTTTCTCTTGCTGAGAAAAAACTTTTTAGTTTAAGTAAGTCCCATTTGTTGATTCTAGTTATTAACTCTTGTGCTATGGGTGTCCTATTAAGGAATTTGGAGCCCGACCCCACAATATGTAGATCAGAGCCAACTTTTTCTTCTATCAGACACAGAGTCTCTGATTTGATATCAAGCTCCTTGATCCATTTTGAGTTAACTTTTGTGCATGGTGAGAGAAAGGGATTCAGTTTCATTTTGTTGCATATGGATTTCCAGTTTTCCCAGCACCATTTGTTGAAGATGCTATCCTTCCTCCATTGCATGCTTTTAGCCCCTTTATCAAATATAAGATAGTTGTAACTTTGTGGATTAGTCTCTGTGTCCTCTATTCTATACCATTGGTCCACCCGCCTGTTTTGGTACCAGTACCATGCTGTTTTTGTCACTATTGCTCTGTAATATAGTTTGAAATCTGGTATCACTATACCGCCTGATTCACACTTCCTGCTTAGAATTGCTTTTGCTATTCTGGGTCTTTTATTTTTCCATATAAATTTCATGATTGCTTCATCTATTTCTACAAGAAATGCCGTTGGGATTTTGATTGGCATTGCATTAAACCTATAGAGAACTTTTGGTAATATCGCCATTTTGATAATGTTAGTTCTGCCTATCCATGAACAGGGTATATTTTTCCATCTTCTAAGATCTTCTTCTACTTCTCTCTTTAGGGTTCTGTAGTTTTCATTGTATAAATCTTTCACCTCTTTTGTTAGGTTGATTCCCAAGTATTTTATTTTTTTTGAGGATATTGTGAATGGAGTGTTTTTCCTCATTTCTGTTTCAGAAGTTTTGTCACTGATATACAGAAATGCCTTTGATTTATGCGTGTTGATTTCATATCCTGCCACTTTGCTGAATTCATTTATTAGTTCTAGTAGTTTCTTTGTAGACCCTTTTGGGTCTTCTAGGTATAGAATCCTGTCATCTGCAAATAATGATAATTTAAGTTCTTCTTTTCCTATTTTTATGCCTTTAATTTATTTCGTCTGTCTAATTGCTCTGGCCAGTGTTTCAAGAACTATATTGAATAGAAGTGGTGATAGAGGGCATCCCTGTCTTGTTCCAGATTTTAGAGGGAATGCCTTCAACTTTTGTCCATTCAGAATGATGCTAGCCTGAGGCTTAGCATAGATAGCTTTTAAAATGTCAAGGTAAGTTCCTGTTATCCCTAGTTTTTCAAGTGTTTTGAACATAAAGGGATGCTGTACTTGGTCGAATGCTTTCTCTGCATCTATTGAAATGATCATATGGTTCTTATCTTTAAGTCTATTGATGTGGTGAATAACATTTATTGATTTCCGAATATTGAACCAGCCTTGCATCCCAGGGATGAATCCTACTTGATCATGGTGCACAATTTTTTTGATGTGTTTTTGTATTCGATTCGCCAGAATTTTATTGAGGATTTTTGCATCTAGGTTCATTAGAGATATTGGTCTGTAGTTTTCTTTCTTTGAGGTGTCTTTGTCTGGTTTTGGAATCAGGGTGATGTTGGCCTCATAGAATGAATTTGGAAGATCTCCATATTTTTCTATTTCCTGAAATAACTTGAAAAGTATTGGTATTAATTCTTCTTTAAAGGTTTTGTAAAACTCCCCTGTATACCCATCTGGTCCTGGGCTTTTCTTGGTTGGTAGTCTTTTGATGGCTTCTTCAATTTCATCCATTGATATTGGTCTGTTCACATTGTGTGTATCCTCCTGACTCAGTCTGGGCAAATCATATGACTTAAGAAATTTATCGATGTCTTCACTATCTTCTATTTTATTGGAATATAGGTTTTCAAAATAATTTCTAATTGTCTTCTGTATTTCTGTAGCATCTGTTGTGATATTGCCTTTTTCACCCCATATGTTAGTAATTTGAGTTCTCTCTCTTCTTCTCTTCATTAGTATGGCTATGGGTCTGTCAATCTTATTTATTTTTTCAAAGAACCAACTTTTAGTTTTGTTAATTTTTTCAATAGTTTCTTTTGTTTCAGTTTCATTGATTTCCGCTCTGATTTTAATTATTTCTTGCCTTCTGCTACATTTGCTGTTGTTTTGCTCTTCCTTTTCTAGGGCTTTGAGATGATGTGTGAGCTCATTTAGTTGTTGGTTTTTTCTTTTTTTGAGGAATGACCACCAGGCGATGAATTTTCCTCTTAAAACTGCTTTCATCGTGTCCCATAGATTCTGATATGTTGTGTCTGTATTTTCATTTATCTCTAAGAATTTTTTGATTTCCTCCTTTATGTCTTCTGTAACCCATTGATCATTCAGTAACATATTGTTCATTTTCCATTGATGTAGGATTTTTCCTTCCTTCTTTTATCATTAATTTCCAGTTTCATTCCATTATGATCAGATAAAATGCATGGTATTATCTCCACCCCTTTATATTTACTGAGGGTTGCCCTATGGCATAATATATGATCTATTTTTGAGAAGGATGCATGTGCTGCTGAGAAAAAAGTATATCCATTTGATGATGGTTGATATATTCTATATATGTCAGTTAAGTCTAGGTTATTGATTGTGGTATTGAGTTCTATAGTTTCTTTATTCAACTTTTGTTTGGAGGATCTGTCCAATGGTGAGAGAGGTGTGTTGAAGTCACCCATAATTATTGTGTTGTGGTCTATTTGATTCTTGAACTTGAGGAGAATTTGTTTTATGAACATCACAGCGCCATTATTTGGTGCATAAATATTGATAATTGTTATGTCTTGTTGGTGAATGGTTCCTTTCAACAGTATATAATGTCCTTCTTTATCCCTTTTGATTAACTTAGTCTTGAAGTCGATTTTATTGGATATGAGGATGGCCACCCCTGCTTGCTTAGGAGGACCGTGTGCGTAGTATATTTTTTCCCATCCTTTCACCTTCAGCCTGTGTATGTCTTTTCCAATCAGATGTGTCTCCTGGAGGCAGCATATTGTTGGATTTGTTTTTCTAATCCATGATACCAGCCTATGTTGCTTTATTGGAGAGTTTAAGCCATTAACATTCAGAGTTACTATTGATATATGGTTTGTACTTCCAGCCATGCTTGATTATTTATCCTTTTTTCTAAAAAATTTAGTTTGTTTCTCCATGATTATCTTTCCCCTTGCCCTCTGTCTTTACCGAGGCACTTCCCACTGATGGTTTTGGTTATTGTTTTTCATTTCTTCCTCGTGTAGTGTTTTGCTCAAAATGCTTTGCAATGCTGGTTTTCTGGCTGCAAATTCTTTTAACTTTTGTTTATCATGAAAGATTTTTATTTCGTTGTCATACCTGAAGCTTAATTTTGCTGGATACAGAATTCTTGGTTGGCATCCATTGTCTTTCAGTGTTTGAAATACATTGTTCCATGACCTTCTTGCTTTCAGCATCTGTGATGAAAAATCCGTTGTTAACCTTATTGGTTTACCCCTGAAAGTAATCTGTCTCCTTTCTCTTGAAGTTTTTAATATTTTCTCTTTGTTCTGTATATTGGCTATCTTCATAACAATGTGTCTTGGCGTTGGTCTACTGTGATTTTGTGTGCTCGGTGTCCTGTATGCATCTTCAATTTGTATATCTGTTTCCTTTTTTATTTCTGGAAAGTTTTCTGTAATTATTTCATTCAGCAGGTTACTCATTCCCTTGGTTTGAATATCTGTACCTTCTTCTATTCCGATGACTCGTAAGTTTGGTTTTTTTATGTTATCCCATAACTCTTGGATGTTTTTCTCGTGATTTTTTACCAGCCTTTCTGAGTTGGCTAGACTCTTTTCAAGATGATATATTTTGTCTTCATTATCTGACGTTCTGGCTTCTACTTGCTCCACTGTTAGTGGTACTCTCAATTGAGTTTTTAATTTGGTTTATCGTTTCCTTCATTTCTCGAATTATTGTTTGATTATTTTTTATAATCTCTATCTCCTGATAAAGATGCTTAACTTCTTCTTTTATCTGTTTATGTAATTCGTTCTCAATGTGTTCTTTCGCTGCTTGAATTTGCTGTCTCGTATCCTCTTTAAGGTTCCATTCCATCTGTCTAAGGTGTTCCTTGAGTTCTTTATATGACCATTTTTCTGATGACTCTAGGTCCTCCTGAATATTTAGGCTGTCCTGCATTGTTTGTACTCCTTTTCTTCCTTGCTTTTTGAAGCTGCTCATGTTACTTCTTGTTCTGTTTGACTGCTGATTTACTGTTTACTCCTATAAATTTATTTGATGCTGTAGCCGCAGGTTTCAATGAAGTTATCTCCTCTACCGCAGTCTGATGATGTCAGTTCTCTGCCATGGTGGTATCTCTTGCAAATGGCGACAGTTTGTTTCCCTTTGCCGGGTGACCAATGCAACGGGTGGGTCCTTACTGTCTCTCCCAAGCCCCATTTCAAACCTGTGACCACTACCTATGAAGGCTCGGTAGGCATTTACCTCCGTGGGATCAGAGGGGCTGACCGGTTGTTTCAGCCTGATGGATTAGTGCTGAGTCACAGCTGTTTGTCTGCGGGAAGCAGGCGAACGGGAGCTTGAATTCAGCCGATCCGGGCTCAGTGTGTGTTCTGAGTGGCCCAGACTGTTTGCCCCAGATCCACGTCAGCTCAGCATTGCCTAGTGATCCTGAGCAAACAGAATTTAGGTTGTTTACGACTCTCTATGTGAGCACAGTTGAAGAGGTCAGAGACTTGATCTCTCCGCGCCCGCCACCATGTTGGAATCTCCGCATTTAAGTTTTTATATCTGTAGGATAAATACCCAGGAGTGAAATATCTTGGTCATATGATAAGTATATGCTTAACTTTATAAGAAATTGCAAAACAATTTTCCAAAGCAACTATAGCATTTTGCATTCCCACCAGCAATACATGACAATCACAGCCTCATTTGTGTGTGTGTGTGTGTGTGTGTGTGTGTGTGTGTGTGTGTGGTCGTGAGGATTGAACCCAGGGCCCCATGCATGCTAGGCAACTGTTCTACCGCTGAACCACATCCTCAGCCCAGTCTCATTTATTTTTGTTCATTTGACTTGTCTTTTTTTCTCTGAAATGTTTATGGTGATTAATGTTGAAATATATTGCTACACATATTTAAGTTTTCTTTGGGAGCTTTTATGGCTGAAATTTATTTTTAGTTTTTGGATTATTATCTATTGTTCTTCTTGTAATTGAGGATACATGTCTTTCAACCATTCTGGAAAATCTTTGTTCATTTAAGTATTGAAGTTCGCTTTTTCTATGTTCTAATTTCTCTTTTTGGAACTCTATTAAGTATATGTTGGATTCTTTCATGTTTTTCTATATGCCTTTTTATTTTTCATTAATATTTTCCAGCTCTTAATATCTTTCTGCTATATTCTGACAAATTTCCTGACATGTCTTTCAAGTCACAAATTTTCTTTTCAAATGTAATTTTTTAAATTTTAGTGATTGCATTTGTCATTTCTAGAAGTCCTAATTCAATTATTCCTCATCTTTTTAGATGATATATAATCCTCTCAAATTTTTATTTCTTTAAAACTATTTTTAACATTTATTTTGTAGTCTTTTTTTCTAATTTAAATCTTAAATTTTCTCTGTATCCTTGCTTTCTTACTATTATGGTTCTTTAACTAGAAAGAAAAAAAGAAAGAGCACTTTTACTTAGGAAGCAAATAGATCAAAGTAATGAGTAAAGTGATGTTTAATTTGGTAACTGGAAGGCAAAGAAGAGGATTAACTTGTTAGCTAGTCTGTTCCCTATCATAATCTCTAATGAAGCCTGCCAGTAAATACAGATGGAATAGTTTTTAAAATTACATATCCTAAACCTTGTTATTTTTGTTTTGTTTTTGTTTTTCAGATTATGCCAAAATTAGCAGAGCACAGGAAATTGAAAACTTATAAATATTATATTCCATATAATCATATGCTTTGAATAGTTCCTCTAATGGAGAGCTTTTTTTCTAAAAAAACTCAAGAAAAACCATTTTTTAGTGTTTGTTTGTTTGTTTATTTATTTATTTTGCAGTGCTGAGGATTGAACCCAGAGCCCTATATATCCAGGCAAACACTCTACCACTGAGCTGCATCTCTAGCCCTATTTCTTTAGTTTTAACACATGCAATTATGTGTGTAAATACAACCTTCTCAGTCTCTGATCTTCTTGTTTCTAATCCAACATTTAAAAACAAAGTGACATTTATTGAGTGTATATTATGTGCTTGCCATAATGCTAAGTGCTTTACATTTATTTTTCATGTAATCCTCACCACCATCTAATTTATAGATTTAAAAACTGTGGCTGGGGCTATGGCTCAGCAGTTGTGCACTTGCCTGGTATGTGTGAAGCACTGGGTTCAATTCTCAGCTCCACATATAAATAAATAAAATAAATAAAGGCCTATCAAAACTAATATATATATAACTAGACCAAAAAAACCTAGAGCACAGAGAGGTTAGATGGTTTTCCGAAGATCACCCAGCTAGTAAGCAGGGAATTGAACACATGTCTTTCTAATATTCTATACAGTCATTTGACTGTTCTATATAGTCATTTGACTTTGGTAAGGAATAGTAGTAGTAAAAGGAGCTGTTTTCCAAGGTTTATTCTTTGGTACTTCTATGGTTTTCATCTTTTATAATTTCCTCCAAGAGAACTCATTTTTAGTTTTGACAGTCATCTATATGTAGCTTATTGCCAAGTATTCTGTCTTCTGTTCTAACATTTCCTTTTCTCAGAAAATAGGAGAAAACAAACTCTGTTTCTCCTATACTCTCATTCAACAATCAACACAGAAAAATTTTTGTGACCAAATGTATGGGGAATCTTCCCACCTGCTAAGCAAGCAAACAATCCTCTAGCAGACACCAAATGGGCAAGCTCTAATTCAATCCAATTCTGATGCTATCTTCCTGAAGATAACCTCTAATCCACAAGTTAAGGAAGAACTGAGTCCCTAAGACTGCCCAGCTTCAGATGCCAATCACAAGCCCCAGGTGTGTTTCTGAGCCTTGGACTGCAAATTAAGGTGCCCACAACCTTCTCTGTGGATTAGATTATTTTGCTAAGAGTGGCTCACAGAACACAGGAAACATTTATGCTACTGGTTTATTATAAGGATATTACAATGGGTGCTGAGGAATACGAGACAAGAGATACATAGGGCAAGGAGTCAGGGAAGGGGTGTAGAAGTTCCATGCCCTTTTTGGGGACACCAACCTCCAGGATCCTCTGTATATTCAGCTACCCGGAAGCCCTCTTAATTATATTCCTTGTGGTTTCATGCAGGCTTCACTACATAGTTATGATTGATTATATCATTGATCATTAGTGATCAATTTAAAACTTCAGCAATTCTCCCCCCTGCAAAGGTTGGGGGTGGGGCAAAAGTTCTAGTCCTCTAATCCTGCCTTGGTTTTTAGGGTGATAAGCTTCATCCTGAAGCTACCTAGGGGCTTCCAGCCATCAGTCGATCATTAATGTACAACAGACATTATCACTTCACAGATTTTAAGGATTTCAGGAAATGGGAAAGAAGATCAAGTACATATTTTCTAATATTACACCTTTAAACTCCCTTGAACACTAATATCAAACTTGTGGAACTAGATGTTGCCTAAACTGATATAGAATAGAGAAAATGAAAGACTGCCAAACTTTTCAGGATGTGGTAGCACAGGCTGGTAATCCCAGGCAACTCAGGAGACTGAGGCAGAAGGGTCACAAGTTCCAAGCCAGCCTCAGTAACTTAGCGAGGCCCTTTATTAGAATAAAAAATAAAAAGGCCTGGGGATGTAGCTCAGTGGTAGAGCAGCCTTGAGTTTGTTTAATCTCCAGTACTGCAAAATAAATAAATAAATAAGAAGAAAAAGAACATTATTGTTATTTTTGAGTTTCTGTCCCCTCTTCCTCAATTGTAGCCTTTATCAGTTATTTCCATTTATGGTTTTATTAGTTTGCATATGCTTATGTAACGAAAAATCTTTTGCTGGCTTTTGTGTGTTTTTGAAATTTATATAAATATGCCATTTATATAAATATGCATTGTACATTATATGCCATTATATGCACATTATATACATTATACATTATATATATATACACATTTGTTTAAATGAATGTATTTATTTTATTCCTTATATTTATATAAATATTATAAATATGTTTACATTTATATGTATTTATGTAAATGTATCTTTCTATGTGCTTTTTTCCCCCTCTCTAGATGATTTCCCTTTTGGGGTATCACTGGAATGACATTGAGAAGAAATGATATCTTCACAATTTTAAATCTTCCAATCCATGAACATAATGACTATCTCCATTTATTTATTTGTATTTATTTATGGTCCTGGGGATTGAACTCAGGGCCTTGTTCATGCTCAGGTAAGTGCTCTACCACTGAGCTACACCCCCAGCCTAATCTCCATTTCTTGAGACCTTATTTAATGCCTTTTGATACAGTTTATAATTCTCCCCAAATGTCTTGCCCATCCTTTCTTTTTAAAAAAAAATTAATTTTTTTTAGTTGTAGATGGACACAATATCATTATTTACTTATTTTTATGTGGTGCTGAGGATGGAACCCAGGGCCTCATGCATGCGATGCAAGCGCTCTACCACTGAGCCACAACCCCAGCCCCCTAGCCTGTCCTTTCTTGAGTTTATTCCTAGATACAAATTATTTCTTGATGTTATTCTAAATGATCTTTTAAAAGTTATTTTCTAAATGTTTGTTTTTGCTAAATGGAAATGTAATTGAATTTGTGTGACTGCATAAAACCATTCATTTCAAGACAAGAAAAAGGAAAACAACACATTTGTTGTTCTTTGGATAAATAACAGCTGTAGTGAAATTCTACAAAGTTGGCTAGGAAAGATGGACACAAACTTCAGGACAGTGTTATCTGGAGAGAGAGAGGGAATGGGATCAAGGAGAGGCACAAAAAAGGCATTAATAATATGCATAGCATTTTCTTTTCTTTTTTTTGAAGCACATATGGCAACATGTTAAGATTTCTTAAGGCTACATAGTAAGTACATGAGCGATATTCTTTGAACTTTTTTGAAATTAGTTGTGATTTTAAAAATAAAAAAGCACAGTCGGGTGCCATTGTGCATGCCTATAATCCCAGCCACTTGGGAGGCTGAGGAAGGAGGATCACTAGTTCAAAGCCAGCCTCTGCAATTTAGCAAGGCACTAAGCATCTCAGTGAGACCCTGTCTCTAAATAAAATACAAAATAAGGGCTGGGGATTAGTTATGTGCCCCTGGGTTCAATCCTCAGTACCCTCCCCGCCAAAATGCATAATGATAACTATATGCTCAAGATAAGTCTTGTGATAGATGGTCTCAGAATCCATTAATTCTAAATTGGATATTACAAAATGGGGGCTGTGTGTGGAATCTAAACTCCATGTGTAATTATTTTTTTGTGCCTTGTGATTTAAAAATGGATCATCAAACACCAAAGATTATACATTAGTTTAATTCTGAATTCTTTTTAAAAAATTAGGAAATCTGACAACATTATTTCCTCTTAGACCCCATTAACTAATGTATTAATCTTTGGTGTTGATGATCCAACTTTTCTAATCACAAGGCACAAAAAATATAAATGAGTTTAGATTCCACACACAGCCCCATTTTGTAATATCCAAATAATGGATTCTGAGACAATTTTAAGACTTTTTTAGCATATAGTTATTCACTTGCTTTTGTGCTGGGTGACCAGGGTACTAAGATTGAACCCAGGGGCACTGAACTATATACCCAGCCCTTTTTATTTTTATTTAGACAGGGTCTCACTGAGATGCTTAGTGCCTTGCTAAATTGCACGAGGCTGGCCTTGAATTTGTGATCCTCTTCCTCAGCCTCCAGAATTAGGTGGGATTATAGGCCTGGAGCCATCGTATTTTGTAATTTGTACACACCATCAAATTGCCAAATTGAGCTAATTAACATATTTGTTATCTCATATACTAACCATTTTTTTCTCAGCAATTTTCAAGAATACATTGTTATTAATTATTATTATCATGTTGTATGATAGTGTCTTGAACTTATTCCTCCTAAGTGAAATTTTGAATTCTTTGACCAACTCTCCCACCCTTTTCCCTCTCTCCCGAGCCCTTGTTAATTACCATTTTTCTCTTTTTTTCTATGGGTTCAACTTTTTTGGATTTCACATAAGATCACGTGGTATGTGTCTTTCATATCATGTGGTATGTGGCTTATTTCACTTAACATAATATCCCCTAGGTTCACCCACGTAGTTTCAAATGACAGAATTTCATTGTTTTTTTTTTTTTAAGGCCAAGAGTATTCAATGGTGCACCTATACCACATTTTCTTTATCCATTCATCCATGATAACACGGCTAAGTTTTGAATATAAGGTGTTCCCCCAAAGCTCCTGTGTTAATGTAGAACTATTCAGAGGTGAAGTAATTGGATTGTGAGAGCTGTAACCTAATCATTGGATTAATTCATTTGCTTGGTTAATGATTTGAATGGACTGACTGGTTAGTAACTGTAGGCAGGTGGGTGTGTCTAGAGGAGGTGGGTCACTGGGGATGTGCCCTGGAAGGGTACATCTTTCTTGTGGGTTCTTCCCCTGGCTGTCCTGAACAGAGCAGTTTTTCTCTGCTGTTCCCTTTGGCCATGATGTTCTACCTCACCTTCAACCCAGAGCAATGGAGTCAACTGACCATGGTACCTTTGAAACAGGGATCCAAAATAAACTTTTCTTCCTCTAAGTGATTCTTGTTAGGTATTTTGGTCACAGCAACGATAAGCTGAGTTATGCAGACACATAGTTTTATTCCATATTTTAGCCATTGTGAATTATTCTGCATTGATCAGGCAAATACAGATATCTCTTTGACATACTGATTTCATTTCTTTTGGGTATATACTCAGAAGTTGGATTGCTGGATCATATGGTAGTTTTATTTCTGAAGAAATTTTGTACTATTTTCCATAATAGCTGTTCTTTAATTTTTTTTTTTAGTTGTAGATGGACACAATACCTTTATTTTATTTGTTTATTTTTATGTGGTGCTGAGGATAGAACCCACTCCTCACACATGCCAGGCAAGCTCTCTACCAATGAGTTACAACCCCAGCCTCCCATAATGGCTATTCTAACTTACACTACCACCAACAACATACAGAGTTCCCTTTTCTACCCATCCTAGATATTACTTCTTATCATTTTAATGATAAACTATATTTTTGATAATAGCCAATCTAACAGGTGAAAAGTGGTATCTCATTGTGGTTTTAATTTGCTTTTCCTTAATAATGCTGAGCATGTTTTCATATACTTATTGGCCATTTGTATATCTTCTTTATTACGTTTTTATTAGTGCATTGTAGATACATATATAGTGGGGTTCATTTTAACATAATCATACATGCATGGAATATAATTTCTTCCATTTCAGTGCTTAATACTTCCTCTTTCCCTCCCCTTATTCCACTTCCTCTCTTCTACAAGTGTTCCTTCTGTTAATTTATTATTGTTTTTTTAAACTGGGCTTTATAAGATATACATAAAGGTGAAATTCACTGTGGTACATTCATATATGCACATAGCATAATTTGGTCAATTTCATTCTGCAGTTACCCCCTTTTTTTGTCCCTACTCTCTCCCCCTCTATCCCCTTCCTCTACTCCACTGATCTCCCTTCTATTTTTATAGGATCCCTCCATTTTCCCTCTTATTTTGTTCTAACTTCTGCATATGAAGGAAAACATTCATCCCTTGACTTTCTGAGTCTGGCTTACTTCACTTAGCATAATATTCTCCATTTCCACCCATTAATCAGCAAATGCCATAATTTCATCCATTGATGAGCACCTGGGCTATTTTTATCCATTCATCCACTGATGGACACCTAGACTGGTCCTATAACTTGGCTCTTGTGAATTGTGCTGCTATAAACATTGATGTGCCTGTATCACTGTAGTATGCTGATTTTAGTTCTTTTGGATAAATACCATGGAGTGGAATAGCTGGGTCATATGGTGGTTCCATTTCTAGACTTTTGAGGAATCTCCATATTGCTTTCCAGAGTGGTTGTACTAATTTGCAGTCCTACCAACAATGTATGAATGTATATTTTCCCCTACATTCTCAGCATTAATTATTATTTGTATTATTGATTATTGCCATCTAACTGGAGTGAGATAAAATTTCAATGTGGTTTTGATTTGCATTTTCCTGATTGCTAGAGACATTGAATATATTTTCATATATTTGTTGGCCATTTATACTTATTCTTTTGAAAAGTGTCTGCTTAGTTCTTTTGCCCATTTATTGATTGGGTTATTTGGTTTTAAATTTTTTGAGTTCTTTAAATGTTCAGGATGTTAATTCCCTGTCAGAGAAGTAGCTGACAAGGATTTTCTCCCAATCTGTAGGCTCTCTCTTCATATCTTGTTTCCTTTTATTATAGAGGCTTTTTAATTTGATGCCATCCCATTATTTTTTCTTGATTTTATTTTTTGTGTTTTAGGAGTTTTGTTAAGGAAGTTGGTTCCTGTGCTGACATGCTGGAGTATTGGACCTACATTTTCTTCTAGCACTTGCAGAGTTTCAGCCTAATTCCTAGGTCTTTGATCCAATTTGAGTCAAATTTTGTGCAGAGTGAAGGATGAGGTTCAGGTTTCTTTTTTTCTTTTTGTTTAATATTATTTTTTAGGTGTAGTTGGACACAATACCTTTATTTACTTATTTTTTGTGGTGCTGAGGATTGAACCCAGGGCCTCACATGTGCTAGGTGAGCACTCTACCGCTGAACCACAACCCCAGCCCCTAAGTTTTATTTTTCTACATATGGATATCCAGTTGTCCCAGCACTCTTTATTAAAAAGGCTGTCTTATCAACAATGTTTATTTGGCACCTTTGTCTCTTATTGGATAACTGTATTTATATGAATTTGTCTCTGTGTCTTCTATTTTCTTCCATTGGTCTTTATTTCTGTTTTGGTGCCAGTACCATGCTGTTTTTGTTACTATAGCTCTGTAGTATAATTTGAGGTCTGGTATTATGATGCCTCCAGCTTCACTCTTCTCACTAAGGATTGCTTTGGCTATTCTGGGTCTCTTGATTTTCCAAATGAATTTCAGCATTGTTTTTTCTAGTTTTATGAAAAATGTCATTGGTATTTTGATGGGAATTGCATTGAAACTGTATATCATTTTTGGTAGTATGACCATTTTAATAATATCAATTCTGACTATCCAAGAACATGTTCCATCTTCTAAGGTCTTCTTCAATTGCCTTCTGTAGGGTTCAATAGCTTTGTAGCAGTCCTTCACCTCTTTGTTAGATTGATTCCCAAGGGTTTTTGTTTGTTTGTTTGTTTTTGTTTTTGTTTTTTTAGATTATTGTGAATGGGAATTTTTCTTATTTTCTTTTTCAACAGATTTATTATTTGAGTATAGGAAAGTGATTGATTTATGAGTGTTGATCTTGTATCCTGCTACTTTACCAAGTTTGTTTATTAGCTCTAGAAGCCTTCTGGTGGAATTTTTTGGTTCTTCTAAATATAGGATCATGTCATCAGCAAACAGAGATAATTTGATTTCTTCATTTCCTATTTGTATCCTGTTAGTTTGCTTTTCTTGTTTTATTACTCTCACTAGAGTTGAAGACTATGTTGAATAGGAGTGATGAGAGTGGACATCCTTGTCCTGTTCCTCTTTTTAGAGGAAATGCTTTTGTTTTTTCTCTGTTCGGTATGATGTTGTCATATATAGCTTTTACAATGTTGAGGTATGTTCCTACTATCTGTACTTTCCCTAGTGTTTTAAACACGAATGGATGCTGTACTTCATCAAATGACCTATTGATATAATCATGTGATTCTCATCTTTAACTCTATTTATATGGTGAATTACATTTATTGATTTGTGCATGTTGAACAAAACTTGCATTCCTGGGATGAAACCCACTTGACCATGGTTCACTGTCTTTTTAATATGTTTTTGTATATAATTTGCCAGTATTTTATTAAGAATATTTGCATCTATGTTCATCAAGGGTAGTGGTTTGAAGTTTTCTTTCCTTGATGTGTTTTTGGTTTTGGTATCAGGATATACTGGATTCATAGAATGTACTTGCAAGTGTTCCCACTATTTCTATTTCTTGAAATAACTTGAGGAGGATAAGTGTTAGTTATTCTTTAAAGTTCTGGTGGAACTCAGCTGTGAATCCTTATGGTCCTAGGCTTTTCTTTTTTGGAAGCCTTTTGATAGCTGCTTTGATTTTTTTACTTGATATTGACCTGTTTAAGTTGTCTAAATCCTCATGGTTAATATGGGTAGGTCATATGTCTCTAGAAGTTTTCAGAATCTTCAATATTTTCTAGCTAATTGGAGGATAGATTTTCAAAATAGTTTCTAATGATCCTCTGGATTTCAGTAGTGTCTATGGTGATAGTTCCTTTTATCTCTAATTTTGTTAATTTGGGATGGTGTGGTGGTACATACCTGTAATCCCAGCAAATGAGGAGGCTGAGTTAAGAGGATCACAAGTTCAAAGCCAGACTCAGCAACAAAGTGAGGTCCTAAGCAACTTAGTGAGACCCTGACTCAAAATAAAAAATAAAAAGGTCTGGGGATGTGGCTTAGTGGTAAAGGGCCTCTGGGTTCAATTCCCAGTACCCCCCCAAAAAAATTTGTTTTAAATTAATTTGTTTGGTTAGTTTGGCTAAGGGTTTATCTATTTTGTTTATCCTTTCAAAAATCAAACTCCTTGTTTCACTATGCCTTTGTATTGTTTCTTTTATTCTCAATTTCATTTATTTAGGCTCTTATTTTAATAATTTCCTGTCCTCTGCAGATATTTTGGTGTGTGTGTGGGGGGGGGGGGTACCAGGGATTGAATTCAGGAGCACTCAACCACTGAGCCACATCCCCAGGTCTTTTTTGTATTTTATTTAGAGACAGGGTCTCACTGAGTTGTTTAGGGCCTCAGTAAATTGCTGAGGCTGGCTTTGAACTTGCGATCCTCTTGTCTCAGTCTCTCAAGCCACTGGGATTATAGGTGTGCGCCACAGCACCTGGCTCTTCTGCAGATTTTGGTTCTTCTTTTTCTTGGGCCTTGAAGTGTAATGTTAGATTATTTATTTGGTTATCTTTGGTATTTTTTTAAAGGTAAAAACTCTGGGCTATAAACTTTAGTCTTACAACTGCCTTCATACTATCTCAGAGATTTTGATATGTCATATCACTATTCACATTTATTTCTAAGCATTTTTAATTTCTCCCCTGATTTCTTCTGCTACCCATTTATCATTCAAAAGTGTATTATTTAATCTCCAAGTGTTAAAGTGGTTTTGGGTTTTTATCTTGCCATTGATTTCCAATTTTTCACTATTCACTGTGATATTAGTTATGTTTTTTCATAATTTCCATAATTGGGTTGAGGAAGTCCCTTTTTGGAGGGGGAGTGGTGGAGGGTGGATCAAACCCAGGGCTTTATACATGCTAAGTATATACTCTACCATTAAGCTGTACCCCTGGCCTCAGGAATTTCCTTTTATTCCTGCTTTGTTGACTGCTTTTATAGAAAAAAATTTGTTCCATTTAGTTAAATGTTTTTCTGTGTGTATTGAGGTGAATAGGTATTTTTTCCTTTATTCTATTATTATGGTATATTACATCGATTGCTTCTCAGATGCTAAACCAAGTTTGCATTCTTAGAATAAATACCATTTGGTCTGTGTCTATAATTCTTTTTTATATATTGCTGGATCTGGCTTGCTAGTATTTTTTTTTGAGGATTTCTGTTTCTTTATTGATGAGAGATATTAGTCTGTAGTTTTGTTTTCTAATGAGGACTCTGTCTCTTCTATTTTTTTTAAGAGTTTTATGAAGAAGTAGAGCTAATTTCTCTTTAAATGCACAAGAGGACTTAAGATGTGGCTATAACCCAAGTAAGCACAAAATAATGAAGAAGAATGTCAGCTTTCAGGAGCTGAGAAGAATGGGGTAGTGATATTTCTGAGTATATCAAAACATGGGAGAACTGACAGGCTAGATTTCACTGGAGGAGAAAAGGAAGTTTGAACAAAAATACCGTCAAAGGTACTCCCTCCTGCTGCATCTTGTGGAAAGGCTCCAGATTGAAGAATGACCTCATTCCTCAAAAGAAATCCTCCAACTGGGCAAATATTTCCTTGCTCCTAGGCCAGTATGAGCTTGCTTAGAAGCGGTAGCTCTTTTGGCCTCCCCTGTGCTTTCTTGATCCATGGGTGTGTAACACAGACTCTGAACATCAATAATAGTGCTTCCCAGCACTGGTCTTGACATGCCCCAAGGTGTCTTCAGTTATTTCAGGGGTGTCTTGCAATTCTCAGAACTAATTGACTTTAAATTTATTTTCAAAAGGAGTTATATGCCATTTCAGATGTTCCTTTGTGCTAGATGTGACAGGGGAGGCAGAATGGGAAGATATGTGTCATGGAAGGAAAAGAAAGCAAGAAGTTACAGGTTTCAATTTACAAAAGACTGATTATCTGGAATCTGGGGTGTTTAGAAGTGTCGCTGTAATCTGGTAGAGCACTTACAGAGCCTACACAAGGCCCTGGGTTTGATCCCCCAACTGGGTGGGGTGGGGAGTCTCACTCTATTCTAATCACTGATTTATTCCAGTGTTTGAAAAAGGTCCTGGCACATCAGAATAGGTACTCAATAAATGTTGGTTAAATGAAAAACAACTGGATCAATGAATCTAAGCTTCTATGAGGCTTGAAGCCCTCATTTAGATTTGTTGTAGTTAAATTTGTTTGTGGTGTCTTACCCCTTCTCGTGTGTTTTGTTGTTGGTCTCAGTCTCTTTATAGGTCAGAATAAGCCACTGCACATTTGTCTTATACACCCCTTGAGTGTTTTCTGTCTAACTTCCAGGAGTTCTCCAAGAAAGCAGCTGATTATGGAGCCTCATGCTCCCTCAGTAGATTCTGTGAGCTGGACTCACCCACATTTGAGGTCATATGGCCCCCAGGAGGAACTACCGACCTCCTGACTGCCTACAGAGTTCAAAGAGCCATTTTTGAGTGGCCTGGCCATCCAGATCAAATCCCATGCATACAGATTTGGATCAAGATCCTCCTAGAGGGACCAAAGTGGTTGAGATCTTTTCTTTCAGGTAAAGCTAAGAAGGATAAAACTATTCTGCCAACAAAACCTTTTCTCCAGAAGAAACAGGTCTTGCTGGAGAGTTTCGAGGATCAGGACCTTGCCCCTCCATATCCATCCGCCCCACTGGTGTTACCTCCTCCTCCTCTACCGGAGGTTGCCTCTCTCTCTCCTGAGGCTGCCTCTTCTCATCCTCAGGGTGCCTCTTCCCCTCCTATGAGGCCCCCTCACACTTGAAGCGGTTCTAACTATCATCTTTCTGCCCCTGCTCTAACTGTGCCTGACTCCTCCACTTTGCTGGTTCCTACACTTCCCCTCAGAATTCAGGCTCCCTCTGCCCTGGGAACAGAAGGTGCTGGACAGAACCCCTTCAGGGTATATGTTCCTTTCTCCATTAGTGACCTCTATAAGTGGAAAATTCAAGATCCATCATTCTCTGAAATACCCCAAGGTCTTACTTCCCTTTTGGTGTCTATTTTCTATACCCACCAGCTAACCTGGGATGATTACCAGCAACTCCTTCAGACTCTTTTCACTTCAGAAGATCACGATTGAATCTGGAGAGAGGCCTGGAAAACTGTTCTTGGCCTTGATGGCCAACCCAGTGATGATTCAACTCACATGGAACTCATTTTCTCTTCGGTTCATCCCGATTGGACAGGAAAGGAGGCGACTGACCAATACTGCCAGGCTCCACTAGGAGAGATCAAAGCAGCCGCTGGAAAACCCACCGATTTGGCAAAGGTAAGCGAGTCAATTCAAGGACCAGATGAGCCCCCCGGCTGCTTTCCTGGAGCGCCTTCTTGAGACTTCTTGTATGCACTGATGGACCCAGAGGCCCCAGAGAATAAAAGCGCTCTTAATATTGCTTTTGTGACTCAATCGCCCCAGATATTAGGAGAAAGTTACAGAGACAGGAAAGATTTAAGGGAAAGACGCTGTCAAAATTTGTGGAACTAGCCCAAAGGGTCTACAATAGTAGAGACTCCCCTCAAGAAAAAAAAACAAACTAAAAGGTTGACAAGAGTCATGGTGACAGCTATGTCAGAGTCTCGAGACACCTGAAGGCCTCAAGTTCCTGGACAACAACCCCCAAGGGCTCTACTCCCTAAACAACAATAGCCCCTAGGAACAGAAACTAAAGGGCCAATATCTAATGAGAACTAACTTAAAAAAGGAACAATAACTCACTTGTTACTAGTGATGCCAAAATGCTCCTATCCCTTATTGGGCAGAAACTTGCTGCAAAAATTGCAAGCCACCATTTCTTTCCAAAAAGGCACAGCCAACCTGTCATTTAAAGGCCCAAAGCTATTATATATACTTGTCCCATTGGGGAGAAATACCTGCTCTTAGCAGAAGACACCCAGACCCCACCTTCTGACTTCCTCACAAGATTCCAAAAGAAACCCCAGGGGTCTGGGCAGAAACTAATCCTCCTGGCTTCACTGCACATCGGCCACCTATTATAGTGCAGCTCCCCAGCACTGCCACCCCTGTGCAAGTCCGACAGTATCTTATCAGATTGAAAGCTAGAAAACGGCATATTCACATCCACAGGTTATGAGCAGCTGGCATCCTGATTCCTTGCCAATCAGCCTGGAACACACCATTGCTGCCTGTCCAGAAACCTGGGACAAAAGACTACTGACTGGTACAGGACCTAAGAGAAGTCAACAAAAGAGAAACCATTCATCCCATGGTACCAAATCCCTACACACTTCTCAGTTCATTGTCTTCGTCTTACCAAGTGCACACTGTCCTGAACCTTACCAAGTGCACACTGTCCTGAACGTCAAAGATGCCTTCTTCAGTTTGCCATTGGCTAAGGTAAGCCAACCAATTTTTATTTCTATATGGTCAGATCCAGAAGGGAGATTTTCAGGACAATTGACTTGGACACAGTTGTCACAGGGATTTAAAAGCTCTCCAACTCTATTTGATGGATGTAACTGCTGCCATCAGTGTAGAGTGTCTTGTCTCATTCTGGCCAGGGTGTGTCCATCACACCAGGCCTCGTGGCTTACAGGCTGCAACACCCCAAGACTGCACTTTTACAATATGTAGATGATATAATAACAACCAAAACTATGACTAAATGTAAACAGGCCACCAGAGGCTTGTTAAAAACCTTAGAAACCTTGGGGTACCAGATGTCAACTAAGAAGGCCCAATTATGCACCTCAACAGTCACCTACTTGGGCTACAATCTAAAAAAGAAAAAAAGGACTGTGTTGTGGGACAGAATTAAGTCAATCATGCAGATTCCTCACCCTAAGATTAAGCATCAGGTGTGAGAGTTCCTCGGGGCCATTGGGTATTGCAGCCTTTGGATCCTTGATTTTGCTGAACTAGCCCAGCTCCTGTATGTTAGTAAGCGGGGAAAGAGGACTCTTTGATTTGGACTGAGAAAGAATAAGAGGCATTTGACAAACTGAAACAAGGCCTAGTCACTGCACCTGCATTGGCCCTCCCAGATATTCTAAAGCCATTCCAACTGTTTGTACATGAAGTCAGGGGAATAGCAAAAGGGGTGCTAACTCAGATTTTAGGGTCATGGAAATGCCTGGTGGCATATCTATCTAAAAGACTGGACTATGTTGTGGCTGGATGGCCAAACTGCCTCCAAGCCATCGGTGCCACAGCAATCCTGGATAAGGAAGCAGATAAGCTTACTTTAGAGCAAGATTTACAGGTGGTGGCCCCAAATGCTATGGAAAACTTACTTTGGAGCCCTCCAGGGTGCTGGCTTTCCAATGCTACTACCACCCAATACCAGGCCCTTTTTCTAGACCAGCCCAGAATAAAATTCTTAAAAACCTCGGCTTTAAACCCAGCCACTCTTCTTCCTGATGAAGATCCCTCCAAACTGCTACACAATTGCCAGGAAATCTTAGGGTCACTCCAGAATGACCAGCTGGAGCTGATGGACACACCCTGGCCAGACCCAGGCAAGACACTCTACACTGATGGCAGCAATTATGTCCAAAATGGAATCAGGTATGTGGGCGTGGCTATAGTTACTTTAGATAAAATTATCTGGGCTCAAGCTCTGGGACATGGAACTTCTGCACAAAAAGCAGAACTAATTGCACTTACCCAGGCTCTCAGGTATGGCAAAGGAAAGACTGTTAATATCTATACTGACAGTAGGTATGCCTTTGCTACTCTTCTTGTACATGGAGCTTTCTATAAGGAGAGAGGACTATTAACTTCGGGAGGAAAAGATATCAAACATGCAGAAGAAATTCTGGCTTTGTTAAAAGCCCTCTGATTGTCAGAGAAAGTGGCTGTTATACACTGCACAGGCCACCAGAACACAGAGACACCAGAGGCAAGAGGAAACACCTTTGCTGATAGAACAGCCAAAGAGATGGCTTTAAAACCTGTAGAGACTTTACAGATTTTGCCTGTGTTGCCTAACGGTGTTCTATCCACTTCCCCCATGTATATGGAACAAGAGAAAATTCTAGGAAAAATCTTAAAAACAACTGAGGATCAAAACGGATGGAAGATTCTACTGGACAAAAGAATCCTGAAGCCAAAGACATTGGGGAAATTGTTAATTAAGCAATTACATCAAGGAACTCATATGGGTAGTACAAAAATGGCTGAATTGTTACAAAAAGACTTTTACATTCCAAAGTTAACTCAATTAACAAGACAAGTTTCTTCCAGGTGCCAGACATGTGCTCAAGTAAATCCTAACCCAAAGGTAAGCCAATTTACAGGAACCAGACTACAAAGGGAAACACCAAAAAAAAAAAAAAAAAAAACCATGAGAAGTAAACTTTACCGAAGTAAAATCTGGACAATAAGTATTTGCTGGTACTCATGGACACTTATTCTTGACAAATTGAGACATTTCCTACCAAAAACAAAGACAGCAACTATTGTAGCTAAGAAACTTATTCAAGAGATAGTTCCCAGATTTGGCATCCCAATAGCCATGGGGTCCCATAACAGCCCAGCTTTTATAGCTCAGATAACTCAAAATTTATCTAAAGTTTTTTAAATTAATTGAGACTTATATTATATATAGGTCTTCAAATTTAAAACAAATAAAAAAGATAATTAAAACTCTAAAAAAAGACCCTTACAGGTGGAGCCTAACAAGGACTGGGTCAACCTCCTTCCTTTTATTCACCCCTTATCTAAAAGGTTTATAATATTTAAAAGACCACCCCTGCTGGTTCCCAGACTGAAAGATAAAAAACTAACTAAAATAGGTAACCACTCACTTCTTAAGTCCTTACAGGCTCTCCAGCAAGCCTCCCAACAGACTCAGGCTTTAACAAAGATAGTCCAACAGCCTGTTGCAGGAGAGACCTTCACTCACCCATTCCAGCCAAGCCATTATCCATCTGCCTTAGAGCTTCACTGGCACAGACCCTTTCCAGTCATCCTGACCACCCCAACTACTATAAAAGTCACCAGAAAACAACATTGGATTCATCACTCCCAAATCAAGAAGACAGCTGCAACAGAAGATACACTCAGTACTCTTGATTTTTACTTTCTGTTTTGTTTCACTTTCAGACATACACCCTGCACACAGCTCTATTCGGAAACTCTTGAGGCCAGAAAAAGACAGGACGCTTGCTTCTAAAAGATAGTCACTGCCTGAATGACTATCAAGCTGCTGGTCTTTAAAAAATAAAATTATGACATGGTAAACTTAGATAAAACTAAATAAATTAGTGATTTGATTTAGTCTCATAAAACCAGTGGGGAATGTTGTGGTGTAAACTAAACAATAAGATCAGTAAGAGGGGCTGGGGATGTGGCTCAAGCAGTAGCGCGCTCGCCTGGCATGCACATGGCCCTGGGTTCGATCCTCAGCACTGCATACAAACAAAGATGTTGTGTCCGCCAAAAACCAAAAAATAAATACTAAAAAAATTCTCTCTTTAAAAAAAATCAGTAAGAGTATACATCATAGGTTATAGATTAACAAAAATATAGATTATCAATATAAGATTTTGATAAGTGAGATAAAACAATTATAAATCAAGAACTGTCATACACAGGCCCAAGACTCTATTTTGCTGCCTTCTATAAAAATAACAATTGCATGACCCATTTCTGAGAACCAGAAATGAAAGCTGTCTTCTTGTAAGAAATTGTTCTTCTGTACTTCGTACCCCACAGGATGTACTCAGCTCAGGATATGGTGGTGGTCGTGGTGAGCTACATCCTGGGTTTGAGTACATTTATGGGTCTACATGACTTTGAAATAGATTATCACCCCCGCTCAGCTGAAACTCAGGATAAGATTGTCTAAAACTTGCTTGGACCCGAGATACAGTTAGCTAAGTTGTAAGCTAACTTCTTTTCTTAGCTTCTGTAACTTGCTTGCTTGCATGACACTGAGAAAAGCCCCTGAGTTGTGGTCTTTGTCCTTAATTTCCCAAGACACAGGTCAGGAAATTGCTGTTTTCCCACAGAGCAGCAGTCTTTATGGGTGGGTGACAGTCCCCGGCCAGGTAATTAAAGCTCTCTTTTGTTTGAATTTGGACTTAGCATGTTTTCTGAGGTGGCTCCCCAGGACAATACCTCATGAACATAAGAGATTAGAATTCATGATTAATGACTAAGAGTTGACACTTCATATCTCTGGATTCAATCAACTATGGATTGAAAATATTTTTTAAAAATTGTGTTTATAGGGCTGGAGTTGTAGCTCAGTGGTAGAGAACTTGCCTAGCATGTGTGAGGCACTGGGTTCAATTCTCAGTACCACATATAAATAAGTAAATAAAATAAAGGTTTATCAACAACTAAAAAATATTAGGAAAAAAATTGCATTTATACTGAACATGTACAGACTTTTTTCCTTCTTATTATTCCCTAAGCAATACAGTATAACTATTTACCAACTTCATTTTAAGTGACATATTTAATAATTGACATTTTAATAATCATTGTAGATATTTATGGCCTACATTGTGACATTTCAATACATGTATACTATGTATACAATGTGTCACAATCCTATAAGCGTAATTGGCATGTCCATTACCTCAGACATGTATCTCTTCTTTGTGTTGGAATAGTTAAGACTCCTCTCTACTAGCTGCCCTCACCCCTGGCACTGGGGGTTGAACTCAGGGGTGCTCTACCTCTGAACAACAGCTCCAGTCATTTTTTTATTTTTTATTTTAAGTCTTGCCAAATTGCTCAGGCTGGCCTTTAACTTGTGATCCTCTGACCTCTGCCTCCAAGGTCACTGGGATTACAGGCTTGGACCACCATACTGGGCTCTATTAGCTTTTCTGGAATATATAGTTAATTATTGTCAACCATAATTATTCTACTGTACTTTAAATATTAGAAGAGTATAATAATTATTTTTCTATCATCTACTTTTTGTTAAGTATTATAGGTCATCTATAGGTGATTTAAAGGATACAGGAGAATGCAGGTAGGTCACATGAAAACACTATGCATTTTAAATAAGGAAATTCAGCATCATAGGATTTGATATTCCTGGGGGGTCTGAAACCAATTCCCCATAAATATGGGGGGAAGAATATATGTTTTAAAATGATCAAAGAGATAAAGTAAGGAACAGGGGTGTCATTCAGTGGTAGAGTGTGTGCTTAGCACACACAAGGCCTTAGGTTTGATACCCAATACCAAAGAAAGAGGGAGAATAAGCAAAGGAAATTGCAAGAAAAAATTCAGGTCCTATTTAAGAGAAAAAACATATTGATTTTAAAAGAACAAATGAGACTTTTAGAAATAAAATATACTTATTAAAATTAAATTTCACCAGGCATGGTGGCGCACACCTGTAATCCCAGTGGCTCAGGAGTCTGAGACAGGAGGATTGCAAGTTCAAAGCCAGCCTCAACAATTTAGTGAGACCCTATCTCAAAATCAAAAATAAAAAAGGGCTAGGATGTGTCTTAGTGGCTAAGTGCCCCTGGGTTCAATCCCCAGAACCAAAATAAATAAATAGATAAATAAATAAAGGTTAATGTATCACCTATAAAAACTTTAAAAAGAATTTGATATTATTTGGTAAAATTGAGAATGTTTATAACTTATCTCAAAAAAAGTTGTAAGTACAAAGCTAGACACTAGGACAGAAACATAAGCCTTCATAAATACTCAGATAAATTTAGAAATTATAATAGCAAAGAAAACATACTTAAAAAAAGAAATAGGGCTAGGATTGTGATTTGGCTGTAGAGTGCTTGCCTAGCATGGGCGGGACCTGGGTTCGATCCTCAGCACCAATAAAAATAAAGGCATTGTGTTGTGTCCATCTACACCTAAAAAAAATAAATATTTTTTAAAAAAGAAACAGTAAATAAATACATGTAAAACATGGTGACTACAACTTAAAATAATATTGAAGTTGAGACAAAATATTAGTCTTGGTAATAAATGAATTGACTTAGCTCATCTACTGAAAGAAAAATATCTTCAGTGTGGCTTGCAAAGCAAGATCCAAGTAGGATATACATATAGCCAAAGTAATTCAAACAGGCTAAAAATAAAGGTATGTACAAAGATGTACCAGGTAAATGAAAATAATAAATGGGAGGACTGGGAATATAGCTCAGCTCTAAAGTGCTTGCCTAGCATGTTCAAAGCCCTGAGTTCCATCCCCAGCACCACAAAATAAATAAATAAATAAAACATGGCAAATAGATATTTTCAAAAAGTATGTAAGTGGAGTTGCAATTCTGATTTTGAACAGAGTAGAATTTAGACAAACAAATAACTAAGTGTGCCCCAAAACACAATAATGTTAAAAGCCAATCTCACACTGAAAGTGTAGGCATGAAATAGCCATCTTTATTTATTTTGTGGTTCTAGGGATCAAATCCAGGACCTGCCACATGCTAGGCAAGTGCTCTACCACTGGACTACATCCCTAGCCTCTTAACCATCTTTAAAAAGAAAAGACTATGGATGAAAGGAGATAAAGGTAGAAATACCCCCACATAGCTAATAGAAGACTTATAATGCAAAGAAGATCAAATGGCAGAAATATAAGTAAAAATATAGAAAAGATAAGCAACATAATGAATAAAATAGATCTTAATGATCTACACTGAACTTTAGAACCTAATAGAGAATACGCTTTTCTTCTCAACTGCACATGGAATAGTTACAAAAATTGATCAGATATTAGATCACAAAGAAAGTTTAATGTCTGCAACTTACTCTACAATGGAAAAAACTATATATATGGAGAGAATAATAAAACAAATGTGGTAAGGATTGAGGAATTGATGAATCTGGATGAAAAGTACATGAGAGTTATTTGGACTATTCTTAGAACTTTTCTATTAGTTCAAAATATTCTAATTTGGAAAGTAACAGAAAATGAACTTTTAAAAATGCTTGTAAGAACTTTTAGGAGAATAACTTTGTTCTTTGAAAGTAGTAAAAGATTTTGGATTCACATACAAAACATAAACTATAATGGCAAGAATGATACATTTGAATAGGATAAAATGACAAATTTATGTACAATAAGGAACATTTGCAGGGCATGATAGTGCATGCTTTTAATCCCAGCAGCTCGGGAGCCTGAGGCAAGAGGATTGCAGAGTTCAAAGCCAGCCTCAGCAATTTAAGAGGCTCTAAGTAAATCCTGGAGACCCTGTCTCTAAATAAAATACAAAAAATGGCTGGGATATGGCTCAGGATTTTAGTGTCCCTGGGTTCAAACCTTGGTACCAAAACAAAAACGAACAAACAGCCCCCCCCAACACACTAAATCTGGAGTTAAAAGACAAACCACAATGAGAAGACACTTGTTACACCTAGGATTAGTATCCAATAAATATAAATAAATAAATACTACAAATGATTAAATAGAAAAATTACCAAACAATATGAAGAGATGAGTCACAGAAGAAGGTAACTAAACCTTGGGGAAAAGGAGATCAACTGCATTAGGAACTAGGTAAAAACAAATATAAATGGCAATGGTATAGCACTTATTTATTCAGGTGTCTGTCCAAAATTATAAAACTGATGATACCCATTGATACCCAAAATTATAATACTTGATGATGGAGGGGGAAAGAGGACTAATTCTAATTGGTCCTTGAATCTAGGGATCCTTTAGCAAAATCTAGTCATGTTGAAGTCATGTACTCCTGTATGTGAGTAATTCCATCTTTAAGTAGCCTCCAAAGGAGCATGATGTTCATTGCAGCGTTGTTAACTAGTGAACAATTGGAAACAACCTAATTGTCATGAATAGATGACAGCAGATGAATAAGTGATTTATGTTAGAAACTACAACACATTTAAAATGACTGACTTCTTATCTACACATGCCAATATATAAAAATCTCAAAAACAGATCCTAGGGGGAAAAAGGAGGCAGTAGGGGTTAGGAGTATAGTGCAGTAGCATAGCACAGTGCTTTGAGTTCAGTCCCCAGCACCAAAACAAAATAAGGTAGCAGAAACTTATACTGTGAATGTGTAAATTTTATAAACACAGAAAAACAGTTATGGTATTGTTGATGAATCCAAAGGTCTAGAAGAACTTACAGGCATTTAAAGAAACATGGAGTAAACACAGAATTGCAATATAGTGCAATGAAAGTCTGAATTACAATGGACACCTAATACAGACAGAGGAGGGAGCAGGAAGAACGTAAAGGGGCATTTCCTTAAGATAGCAAAAACTTCCATGTCTGTCTTTCACACTGAAAGACAAGAAGGGCTTACTCAGGTGGAATATAGGAGGAAGAGTGTTTCTAGAAGATGGTGTCATTTGCACAATGCAGGAGAGAAGAAACAGAGCCTGCTTTGGAACCAGCCAGAGGTTTCTCAGAGCTGGATCAGAGGAAGGGGCAAAGAAGGGATGGAGCGTGTTGGTAGGCATCCCCTTGACAAAGGGAATTTACCTCTCTGAACATGGCTGGAAAGCTAGATTCTTGAAGTCGAAGAGCAATGGTTGCATTATGAATTACAAAAAGGATGGTTTCTGGAGGCAAGATCAATGAGATCTTGTTTTTCTTTTTAAAGAAGGGAACTAAGCTAGAAATAATGCAAGGGGGGGGGGTCAACAGAAATAGAGGAGTGACTGACAGCACTGTGTCCAACCTGTAGGACTCAGGGAGCAACTAGGGTGGAGGAATTGAGGAGGTCGCTGGCCTGGGCATCTTAGGTATATGATGGAGTGACAGAGGTTGCATTTTGTGCCACCTGACCCTGCTCCTGGCCACCGCTGATTGGACCTTACAAGCGTTCAGTTCAAATATAAAAATGCACAGAGGAGGAACTGAAGGCGTCGGTTACCGCTGGAATGGGTTTTCGTTGTGGGTGTGTGTAGTTTTACATTATCTGGAATGTTTTAATTACAAAATAAAAGCTGATGTAAATGCAACATAGAAAAGCATTAACTTGTGTGACAGCTCAGTGGGTTCACAGGTGTCATATTATTTTCTGAACTTTTCTGTGCATTTGCACTAAATTTAATAGTCAAATGGCAAAAAAAAAAAAAAAGTGGCAATAATGGGAGAAACTGAAATGCATGGAAGGCTTTGAGCTCTATATGGAAAAGGTTAAACCAGAAAGCGGCGAGGGCGGGGAATGGCGAGTTTGTCTTGGTCTACGTAGGAGATGAGACCTGGGAGACCTGCCTTCGGCGGTTTGTGGAGGTGGGGGTGGGGGTGGGGGAGGGGTACACGGGGCTGGTTTCCGCCCCGCCCCGCCCCGAGCCCCGGCCCCTCCCGGAGAACCTGGCCAGCCCCAGCCCCTCCTCCTTCCATGACGCCTCCTCCCGTCTCCAGGCAACGTGGGGATTAAACAAGGCCGCCACGGCGGCCGCCGCCTGCCGACCCCTGCTTGTCGGACCCTAGAAACTGGGAAGTTGAGAGCTATGGCTCTACCGCTGCTGCCGGGCAACAGCTTCAAACGCGATGTGAGTAGCCAGGGAGTCCCAGGTCAGAGGTCCCGATCAGAGCCCGGGGTTTAGGCTGGGATGGGGCGATGACACCTCCCAGGGAGGCCTCCTGGCATTGGGTTGGGTGCAACTGAGACCAAACTTTCTGCATCTGGATGCTTTCCTTTTTTTTAGATACCTTATATAGTAGGGTCCTTCCTTATAGGTGGCAGAACCTCCAAAAGTAGCCGGTGATGGTGATCATGAAAAACAACATTGAGTAGTTAACATGTGCCAGCGCTGTGCATTAATCAATTTACATGGCACTGGATGCTCCTAATGGTCCTTTAGATTAGAGAGTTACTATTTTTATTCCCATTTTACAGTTAAAAAAACTGAGGCACAGAGCTACAATGTCAGTGGTGAAACTGGTTTTCTTTCAGGCAACCTTTCTTCATAGCCCAGAAACCTAATTGTTATCCTCAGTACCCTGCTTGGAAGAATTAATTATAGTTTGTTATTAAATTGAAGAAACCTGACACAATTAAGGGGAGTAGGTGACAGGTGAAAGAGTTCTACCAATCTGTAAAGTTTAGTACCAAAATTTATAGAGACAGACACCCAACCTTGGAGGGCAAGATGAAGATATAAAACAAAACAACAGAAAAAAAAAAACAAACAAAAACGCTGAGCATTGAAGAATTCTTGGCAATAAATAGCACCTTATTTAAACAACACCGTGAAAATGCTACAGGCTTTTGTTTGCATGGAGTTACTATTTCTTTACTTGGGTTTGCCAGTTGGGTCTACAGGAGAAGATAATAAGTAATAAATCATATCCCACTGATGGGAGGGATATTAGATGAAGCCACTCGAGGTATTTGTGTAAACCTCTGATCAGTTTAGAAAGCAGCGGGAAGATTGAAGTTTTCTGACTATGAATTCTGAACAGTGTCTGTATCTAACTTGCTGGCCCTAAAGTCCCAGTTTTATTTGTAGCTTCGGGCCACTGAATTCTGATCTGGATCCCCACATATGGGTTGATCAATCCAATCTTGAACACTAGATTGTGCATTTTGTGGCTAATGGTTAGAGGTTGGCCTCCCAAGCATAGCATTGCTCTTTGATAAGATGAAGCCAGCCATGCCAATAAGAAAAGCTCCCAAGAAGCAGGATACAAAAGAAGATTCCAGAAATAAAGAAGCATGCTGTCTAAACATAACTTTTAATAAAAAAATGAAAATAGAGCCTACAGCTTTTGGCCTAGCAACACTTCTGATTATAGGTGCCCACCACCTGCAGAATTATCACAGCTCTCACATTTTGATTAAGGGTGGGAAGGAAACACAGTAGTTTGGATGAGATATTTAAAAATCTACCACATTATACTAAGTGTACTTTTGCTTGGTTTTTAAACTTTTATTATTGTGAAGAATAGCACATATACATGAAAATGTAGAATGGATGATCACAGAATGAACATCAACAGAATATTACCAGTACTCAAAAAGTACCCCACCTTGACCAGGGTTGCCAGATTTAGCAAATAAAAATACATGAATACTACTGGGTGCGGTGGCGCACACCTGTAATCCCAGCAGCTCCAGAGGCTGAGACAAGAGGATCTTGAGTCAAAAGCCAGCCTCAGCAAAAGCTGGGTGCTAAGCAACTCAGGGAGACCCTGTCCCTAAACAAAATACAAAATAGGGCTGGGGATATGGCTCAGTGGTCAACTGCCCCTGAGTTAATCCCTGCTACCTCCACCCCACAAAATACATGATTATTGCATGGGACCTATTTATGTTTATCTGAAATTCAAATTTAATTGAGCATTTTATGTTTTATATGGTAACTCTTCCTATGATCCTGTTTTTTCCCTACTCTCCAAATGTAACCACTGTCCTGGCTTCTATCATTATAATTAGATTTTGCTTGCTTTTGAAGTTTTTATCCGTACAAATGTCTTGTTAGATTTGTCTACAAATCCGTGGCTGTCTTTAGAGGTAATTTGTACATTTTCATGGCTTTTTTTGTACATTCATCCACTCTCTTTTTCTTTGATGGGGAGAACCAGGGATTGAACCCAGAGCCACTGGATCACTGAGTCACATTCCCCAGCCCTATTTTGTATTTTAGAGACAGGGTCTCACTGAGTTGCTTAGTGCCTTCCTAAATTGCTGAAGCTGGCTTTGAACTTGCAATCCTCCTGTGCCACTGGGATTACAGGTGTGCATCACCGCACTTGGCTCTTTTCACTCTCTTAATGGTAGGTTTCTTTTTTCTTTTTCTTTCCTTTTTTTGGGGTAGGGTAATTTCAGTTTGCATTTTATTTTATTTGCAATGCTGGGGGTCAAATCCAGGGTTTCACATATGCTAGACAAGAACCATACCACTAAGCTACACCCCAGCCCCATAATGATGTTTCTGATGATGTTATTTCCTTTATTAAACTTCTTTTTGTTTTCTATTTGAGAAATAATTACACCAAGATCATGAATATATTTGTCATGTTATTGGCTAGAAACCTTTCATATTTAGATCTACAATCTAACTAGAATACATTTGTGTGTGTGTGTGTGTGTGTGTGAGAGAGAGAGAGAGAGAGAGAGAGAGAGAGAGAGAGAGAGAGAGAGAGAGGAAAGGGGTAGGGGTCAGGTTGTATTTTTTTCCCACATGGATATTCAGTTGATCCAGGAATATTTTTGGAAAAGGTTCCTGTTTCTCCACTCCTCTGCTGAGCCAGCTCTGCCACAAATCAAGCATGTGTATATGGGTAAATGTGTTTCTAGACTCATAAGTATATTTAAAACAATATTTTATTTATTAAACTAATTTTATTATTATTTGTGTATTTACTTACTTTTTGCCTGAGACCAATGGGGATGTGTGTGAACTAGAGAATAACAGTACACTTATTAGATACCTTGAGCTGTCATTCAACAAATCATTATTTTTTGTGTTACCTACTATGTTCCCAAAGCAGGTGGCTACATTTTAGAAATCATTGTATTACATGTGCTATGTGTTGCAAAAGATTAATATAATTTTACAGACTTATAAATAGTCATAAGATTGGATGGTCAGAAATCAGTAAAGCCACTATTTGGCCTTTAATCTCCTCACCCCCAAGCTTGCTGAATTAAATATGAAATGAAAAAACTTGGCTTCCTATAGATAGCATAATTACTTGATGGTTTGGGCTTTAAAATTCCAACATGAGCTAGCTGGTACTGCTTTTTCATAGAAATCAAAAAGGAACTTGTTTTTCTCCTTACTTAGCTGCTAGTCATCAGTCATGAGTAATAGATTGATTTTTCTCTGCAACTGGGGGATGCACAACCTCTGTTTCTGTCTTTGAAATATAGAAAGTATCGTGCTTTCTAAAATATGAGCATTTGTACCACTTGTGACATTAAAATTATTATTATTATTATTTTTGTTGTTTTTGTGGTGCTGGGGATTGAACCCAGGACCTTGTGCATGCAAGGCAAGCACTCTACCAACTGAACTACATCCCCAGCCCTAAAATTATTTTGATATGAATTAATTAAAAACCTTAGGGAAAGATCACAACTACACTGTAGAGTCTTCCTAACTTTTTTGCCTTTTCTAACAGTCTATGTGTTGGATTTGTATTCCACTAAGAGAATCTCAGGCATATTGTCAAAATGATAGGATATTAAAGTTAAAAGGGATCTTTCTAGCCAAACCTGAAAAAATCTTTTCTATAGCACTTTGGGCAGATGGTTATATAGCTGGTCCAGATATGCCTCTAATGAGTGAGGAACTGCTCACTCTTCCCTCTGCTTATTTATTTATTTACTTACTTTTTTTGTGGTACTGGGGAAGGAACTCAGGGCCTCCAGTATGGTGGGCAAATACTCCATAGTGAGCCACATCCCCAGCCCTCATTATCTAATTTATAGTGAAGCAAATGCTCCTTTAAGAAGAAAGAACATTATTGAAATTCACAATAGTAAAATAAAATAGAAATTTAATAAATCATGACCTTCATTTTTCTTAAAAAGGAGAAACAGGTAGAAAGAAAAAAAGAGTAAATAGAACACAATCAGAGTGTATTGTGCTTGGGAAGAGTAAATATTGTTTCATGAATTGTTTCTTTCTTTCATGTGCATGTGCACCTCTGCATGTGGGTGTATGTGAACTGGGCTGCACTAAAACATAGCTGTTATTGTGTTGCAGTATTTGGAAAAAAATCCTGTTAGAGCCACCTCTACTAGTTTTTGCCTGTGTTGTTTTTGTTTTTTTCCTTGGTACTGGGGACTAAACTCAGGGGCACTCAACCACTGAGCCACATCCCCAGCCCTATTTTGAATTTTATTTAGAGATAGTTGCTTAGTACCTCGCCATTGCTGAGGCTAGCTTTGAACTCATGATTCTCCTGCCTCAGCCTCCTGAGCCGCTGGCATTAGAGATGCTGGGATTAGAACCGCTGGGATTACTGGTGTGCACCACCACACAGGCTTGCCTTGGTGTTTTAAATTCAGGTCTTCAACTTTTTTAAAAAAATGTTTTTCTCCTTATTATACTGGGGATTGAACCCAGGGGTACACTACCACTGAGGTAGTCCCAGCCCTGTTTATTTTTTATTTTATTTTGAGACAGGGTCTCACTAAATTGCAAGGGCTGGCCATGAATTTGTAATTCTCCTGTCTCAACCTCCTGAATAGTTGGGATTAAAGGTATGCACTATCATACCTCTTGGATCTCCAACTTCTTTCAAGGCCATGTCTAGTCTCTACCCTTCTAGAAGCCTTAACAGACCTCAACCAGCCTTTCTTCATCTTTTAAAAATTTTGAGATTTCTAAAATTTTTTGAGGTACAGTTTGCATAACAAAATTAACCATTACAATTTAAAAGTATACAGTTCAATGGTGCTTAGTACACTCACAGTCTTGGACAACTATCACCTTTGTTTATGGTACTGGGGATTGAACCCAGGGGTACTATACTACTAAGCCACATCCCCAGCCATTTTAATTTTTAATTTTGAGGCAGGGTCTCAATAAAATGTCCAGGCTGGTCTTCAACTTGGGAGCTTCCTGCCACAGTCTCTCGAGTAGTTGGGATTATAGGCAACATGTGCCACTGTGCCTCCAAGTCGTTGTCATCACTCCAAATCTCAACTGTTGTTTTTTTAATTCTGCAGGAGTTGGGTTTTTTTTTAATCCTGAAATGATTTTTAAGCTTCAGGGAATTTCTTCATAGAAATTATATCTATAGGGATGGGGGATATAGCTTAGTGGTAGAGCTCTTGCTGAGCATTTGCAAGTCCCTGGGTTCCATCCTCAGAACCACACACTTCCACAGCATGTATGTGTGTGTGTGTGTATATATATATATATACACACACACACACACACACATGATTATATAATATAAAACTATATAAAATTATATATACATATATAATTATATAAAGTATAATTATAATTTATTTTCTATAACTCATGGTACATTAGCATGATCAGTGCTAATTACTATTATTAACAGTAATTGTAATAATAGTAATTGTCTCTGAGTCAAGAATGAGAGTTTTCTGTGGATCTGTTCACTTCACTGTGACTTATTCAACTATACTTACCCTTTCCCACAAAAGGCATCAACTCTAAAGCAAGTGTGAGTAGAGGAAATGTCAGGTTGTTTCTTCTTATCCTAAAATTTCCTACTTAATGTTTTTCCTTTTTACCTTAATCATGTAGACCTAAATGTCCTCTCTAGTTTATAGTTTAGGATTGCTAATGAGGAATGATAAATGGCATATGGTATGAGCAAGAGCAGTTTTCTCTCCTGTTTAAAATGAAAAAATGACTTTTACCCAGTATTTGAGAAACAACAAAACAGGTAGTAAGGCTTAGTTTATGCTTTTTTCCTTTTCATACATTTTTTAAAATCCTCATAAATCAGCATAATTCATTCCTGGTAAATAAACTAAGATTATTATTTCTGTTTTAATCCATGGTGGGATCTATTTTTTCAAGAAGTGGGTTCACTTGAAGTAATTTAAATAAAGGTTGTAAATTCATTTTAGTCAAGCTACTTACAACATGAAAACATGTTGGCAGGCTGGAAACAAGGAGTATGCTATATTGCCAGATGTGGTGGCACACATCTATAATTACAGCAGCTAGGGAGGCTGAGGCAGGAGGATCGTGAGTTCAAAGCCAGACTCAGCAATAGCGAGGCACTTAGCAACTCGGTGAGACCCTGTCTCTAAATAAAATACAAAATAGGGCTGGGGGTGGGGCTCTGTAGTCAAGTACCCCTGAGTTCAATCCCTGATACCCATGGGGGAAAAAAAAAAGAAATATGCTGTATTGGTAACTTGGGCTTTTCACATAGGGATTCAAATCCTACCTCCGCCGTGTATGGTGGCCCACACCTATAATTCCAGTTACTCCGCATACTGAGGCAGGAGGATGGCAAGTTCAAGGCCAGCCTGGGCAATTTAGTAAGACCCTGTCTCAAAATAAGAAATAAGGGGCTGGGGCTGTAGCTCTGTGGTAGAGCACTTGTCTCACAGGTCTGAGGCCCTGGGTTCGATCCTCAGCACCACATAAAGCAAATAAATAAATAAAGGTATTGTGTCCATCTACAACTAAAAGAAAGAAGAAGAAATAAAAAGGGGCTCAATGATAGAACACCCCTGGTTTCAATCCTTAGTACTAGAAAAAGAAAGAAAAAAGTTGGCAATGATAAAGAACAAAGCTACTAAAATCATTTGAGAAAGTAATATGAATAAAAATATAATCTAAGACAATTTTATACAGGACATAAAAATTAAAAGTTTTTAAAATCTGACTGATGTGATTCGGCTCAATATAGACAGTTACAAAATTATAATCTTGATTTCTTTATAGGCATACATACCTAAGAGTGCTATTCTTCAAGAAACTGAAAGAATAATATTTACCTTTCCAATGTGAAATTTATGCATAAATAGTCAATTCTGGATCAGACTTGTGATAAGTGCATATGAATTTTATTTTCAATTGAAATGAAATTTCTGGCTTTTTTCGCCATACCTGTTAAACAAGGAAAGCTTTGCTTACACATATAAGAAGTTGAAGACTTCAGCAAAATGGTCATTGCTTTCTTAGGAATGTCCGGCTACTTGACTTTCATATAAAGTTGGAACTGGCCATATGGTGGATGTTTGTTTAACTTTATAAGAAATCCTCTAGCTATCTTCCAGTTTGCATTCCCATCAGCAATGAATGAGTTCCTGTTGTTCTGAATCCTTGTAAGCAATTGATATTGTCAATATTTTAGATTTTAGCTATTGTAATAGACGTGTAGTGTATCTCGATTTTAATTTTTATTTTTCTAATAGTTATCATGTTGCACTGCTTTTTACGGACTTCTTTGCCTTTGGTATATCTCCTTTGGTAAAATATCTATTCATGTCTTCTACATATTTTTAATTGGGTTATTTCCTTACTATTGAGTTTTGATGGTTTTAAAAAATATATTCTGGGGGCCTGGGGATGTAACTCAGTGCTAGGGCACTTGCCTAGCAGGTGTGAGTGCAAGACCCTGAGTTCAATCTCCCTTATCTCAAAAAAACAAAAATCAAAAAACTGGGGGCTAGGGGTATAGCCCCCAGTTGGTAGAGCACTTGCCTAGCATGCAAAAGGCCCTGAGTTCAATCCCCAGCACCTCCAAAATAAAATTTGCACAAAAGTCCATTGTTGAATATGTGGGCTGCAAATATCTTCTCCTAGTCTGTGGCTTGCATTTTCATTCATTTAAATAGAGACTAGAAATATATATATATATATATATATATATAAATATATATATATATATATATATATTTATTTTGGGGGGTGGTGGTGGCAGGGATTGAACTCAGGGGTACTCAACCACTGAGCCACATCCCCAGCCCTATTTTGTATTTTATTTAGAGACAGGGTCTCACTGAGTGGCTTAGTGCCTCATTTTTGCTGAGGCTGGCTTTGAACTTGTGTTCCTCCTGCCTCAGCCTCCCTAGCTGCTGGGATTACAGTTATGTGCTACTGTGCCCAGCCTGAAAATATGTATATATTTTCAATGATAAAATATAACATAAGTTCAAACATATTTCCAATGCAAATTAAGGATTATAGGATTTTTATTTAACTTCTTTGGTTTAATATTTATCTTTTATTTGCATTGAAAATGTTGATTCACAAGGATGTGAACATAATTATTCATTGTTCCATCTTACCATAAATAAAAAATATATGCATATGATAGTTTCTGACTAATAATAATGACATTAGGGGCTGGAGTTGTGGCTCAGCTGCAGAGCGCTCACCTGGCACTGGTGAGGCCCTGGGTTCGATCCTTAGCACCACATAAAAATAAAATAAAGGTATTATATCAACTACAACTAAAACAAAATATTTAAAAAATAATAATAATGACATTATTAGCAATTTGAGTTTTAAAAATAGTTTAAGATTTCTTTGTAGTTCTTTCTGTTTTTACAGTATATCCCACTAGTAATGTACTGTCAAATTGCTGGGTTTTAATTTCATTTAACTGATTGCTGGGAGTGTAGTTAAGTTACCAAATTGAAACCCAATTAACTTCATTCATTTCATTGTGCTTTTGATTCTTAATTAAATTATTTTTTTGGTTCAAAGTCAAATTTAGAAAGTAAGATGCTTTCAGAGAGATCTAGTTTTTATCCATGTCCCTGACACCTTACCACTTTGTTCCCCTCCCTCTATAAGTTACTTAAAAAAATTATTTAGCTTTGGGCTATTCCTCTCCTGTCTCCTTTCTCCCTTGGTTTTTACATCAGCAAATTCTTAAATATGTTTACATGCTTCCCCTTTATTATAGAAATGGTGGCATACTCTACACATTCTCTGGCATATTCCTTTTTCATTTTAAGAGTATATCTTAGAGATCACTTCATAGAAGTAGAGAGAGCTATTTTTCTTATTTTCACAGCTATAGGGCTACTCCATTGTATGAACTTACAATAGTTTATTCAATTCATCCCCTTTTGATGTATAGTTATATTATTTCCACTCTTGTGCTATTACAAATAATGCTGCAACAAATTGTCAAAGTTAATGCTTCAAAAGACCCCATCTAAAAAATGAAAAGGCAGCCAGTCCATAGTATGGGAGAAAATATTTGCAAAGTGTATATGTTATGAGGGACTTATTTGGGGAATATATAAATAACTCCCTAAACTCAACAATAAAAAGATAATAATCCAAACAAAAAAGGAGGCTGGGTGCGGTTGTGTATGTCTAGAACCCCAGCTACTTGGAAGGCCAAGGTAGAATGATCACAAGTTCAAGGCCAGTCTGGGCAATTTAGTGAGATCTTGTTTCAAAATTTAAAGAAGAAAGAAAGAAAAGGGCTGGGGTGTAGCTCAGTGGTAGAATGACTCTGAGTTCAACCCCATGTACCAAAAAAAGGGAAAAGGGGTGGGAGGAGCAAAGGATTTGAAATGACATTTGTCCAAAGAAAATGTATAAAGAGACAATATGCACAATAAAAGATGTTTAACATCTGTATTCATTACAGGCATGCAAACTAAAATTAAAATAAGATATTGTTTCATACCTATTAGGATGACTATAACAAAACAGATAATCCAAGTTGGGGGGATAAAGAGAAATTAGAACCTTCATGAATTGATGGTAAGAATGTAGTATTGCTGTTATGAAAAATAGTCTGGTCATTCCTCAAATGGTTGAACACAGAGTTAATACTTTATGACACAGAACTCCTAGGTATATATGTAAGAGAAAAGAAGACATATGCTCACATAATAAATGTGCACATTAATGCTTATAACACCATTGTTCATAATTTTTATCATATCTTTTTTAAAAAATGGGTAGTGGAGATTGGGCCCAGAGCCTTGTGCATACTTAGTATTCACTGTACCACTGAGCTATCTTTCTAGCTCAGCATCCTTCATAATTTCCCCCAAATGGAATCAACCCAAATGTCTTTCAGCTGATAGGTAGATAAATAAGATGTGGCTTATACATACAATGGATTGTTCATCCATAAAAAGTAATGAAGTGGGGCTGGGGATGTGGCTCAAGTAGTAGCGTACTCGCCTGGCATGCACGGGGCGCTGGATTCCATCCTCAGCACCACATAAAAATAAAATAAAGATGTTGTGTCCACTGAAAACTGAAAAATAAATATTAAAAAATTTTTTTTCTCTCTTTTAAAAAAAAAGTAATGAAGTGCTGGGCATGGTGGCACACACCTGTAATCCCATGTTCAAAGCCAGCCTCAGCAACTTAGTGAGGCCCTAAGGAACTTAGCAAGAACTTGTCTCAATAATAATAATAATAATAGTAGTAGTAGTAAAAGGGAAAAAGAAGGGCTGGTAATGTGGCTCAGTGGTTGAGCACCCCTGGATTCAATTCCCAGTACCAATAAATAAATAAAGAAGTAGAAAAAGAAAAAAAATGAAGTACCAATACATCAATATATGGTTGAACCTCCAAACCATTATGTTAAAAACAATATGCAAAAGGTCAAATATTATATGATCTCTTTTTTGTGAAATATACAGAATAGACTATAGGGAAAGAAAGTACATTAGTGGTTGGTTGTCTAGGATTGTGTAAGGGAGGAGAGAAAATGAGGAATGGCTACCAAAGAGTATGGGATTTCTTTGGGGGGATGAAGAAAATATTCTAATGTTAGATTATTGTGATGACCACACAACTCCAATACTAAACTCCATTGAATTTTGAAGTTTACATTTTGAATGAGTGAATTTTATGATACATAAGTTATATTTCAAAAAAGTTTCTGCTATGGTTTGGATTGGTGTCCTCCAAAAGATTGTAAGTTCAAGGCTTGGTTTCTAGCCCATGGTGCTATTGGGAGGTGTTAGAACCTTTAGAGATGGAGCCTAGTGGGAGGTGTTCTGGCCATTGGGATTATGCCAGAAGGGAATATTAGGACTCCAGTCCCTTCTTTGGGCCACCATGAGGTGAGCAGCTTGCTCTAACATAGACTTCCTGCCACGATATGTAGCCTAACTACAAGCCCCAAAATAACAGGGTCAATCAATCACGGTTGAAAACTCCAAATCTGAGTCAAAGTAAACCTTTTATCTTATATGCTGACTATCTCAGTGTTTGTTACAGTAACAGGAAGCTGATTAACTCATAGATTTAATGGTGGTGGGGGTTGCTAGGCAGACAAAACCACAGGTGTCCACTATACCATATCACAGGATTATTTTGATTTATTCCCACTAACTATTGAACCTATTTGGGAAATATTTTGTTTTCCTACATAAGAATCATTTTCCCTTCCATCTCCTTCCTGTTTATCTTAAACATGTTTGTGAGTAGTTATTTGTAACCATGAGGTCATAAATCTAAGAAAGAAAAGCCAATACTCTGAAGATGGCAGAATGGAAAGATAAAAAGAGCCTGAGTCCTTTAATGACATTCATCCCAAATAGGTTCCTTTCTTCCATTTTATATGCTAAAATGTTTCACATGGCTATCCTTTGCTACCAGGGGTGCTGAGAAGTTATTTTGATTTTTTACCATCTATTTTTGGAGGTAGGAAAGGGAAAAGGACTCGCTTTATGGGCTATTGGAACCAACAAGCTTTCCATACCAGCCACAGCCTTAATACTTGTGAATCTGGATGCTTTCCTTGACCTTATCATTCCTTTCCTTAATTTTTTGTTTGTATTTTAAAATTATACAAGTAACACATGAGTGTAACATTATTGGAAAAATCCCAACAATATTGTTCTTTCTAATGCATCCTTTTTTCCTTTGTGGAAAACAAGCCTAACTCTCCAATTAAACCAGCTGGCTCACTGTGTGTCCTTTGAATATATTTTGGACTTTTCCATTCAATTATTAGTTCATCTGTCCCCTCACTTGCCTGATGCCTCTTCCTCTTCCCATCTAGACCCTTGGTCTTCCCTCCCAACTTGTTTCTAATCCCTCCTTGTCATTAAACCATTTCCTGTTCATCTCAGCAAGAACCATGGTCTTAGTCCATTTTCTGTTGTTATAATTGAATATCTGATGCTGTATAATTTATTAAAAAAAGAAATTGATTTCTTATAGTTCCAGAGTCTAGATAGTCCGAGAGCCTGGTGTGGCATCTGCTTGGCATCTGGTGAGAGCTTTCTTGCTGCATTATAACAAGGCAGAGGCATCACATGGTGAGATAGATCAAACATAATAACATAATAGCTCATGTCTCTCTTCCTCCTCTTCTTCTTCTTTTATTAAAATTTTGGTACTGGGGTTTGAACCCAGGGGCTCTTAGCCACTGAGCCACATCCCCATCCCTATTTTGTATTTTATTTAGAGACAGGGTCTCACTGAATTGCTTACCACCTTTCTTTTGCTAAGGCTGGCTTTGAACTCATGATCCTCCTGCCTCACCTCTGGAGCAGAGCCACTGGGATTATAGGCATGTGCCACCACACCCAGCTTTCTTCCTCTTTTTATGAAGCCACTGATGCTATCTTGGGAACCCCATCCTTTTGACCTCATCTAATCCTAATTACACTCCAAAAGCCCACCTCCAAATACCATTAACATATGACTTTGGGGATTAAGTTTCCACGTGTGAACTTTTGGAGGACACATTCAAATCCTAATACCCTCTGTTTATTTACATAATCCTAAATGTTCATATTGTCCACACCATTCATTGCTTTATTTCCTTTGTTGTGTTTTGTGTTCTTTAGGTGTGATTATAGCAATCCTTAGCTGAACTAGAAATGATTGATTGTTTTGTTGGTTGTGGTTTGGATGTGAGGTATCCCCCAAAAGCTCATGTGTGAAACAATGTAAGAAGATTTAGAGGCGAAATTATTGGGTTGTGAGAGTCTTAACACAGTCAGTGAATTAATCCCTGATGGGATGAACTGAGTGGTAACTGAAGGGAGGTGGGGTGTGGCTGGAGGAGGTGGGCTTCGGGGGCCTGGATTTGGGGTATATACTTCATATCTGGAACATGGAATCTCTGTCTGCTTTCTGATCGTCTTGTGAGCTGCTTCCCTCTGCCACACTCATGTCCCATGATTTCAGCCTCACTGTAACAGTGGTCCCTTCACCTTCTGAATATAGCCCTCATTGCTCTAAGGCTTATTTTTTTAAAAATTTTTCCTCTCTTTCCCCTTCTCCCCCTCCCCAACAAGATTAGGGAGACAGTGCTATCTTTTCTTCCCCTAGTTAACTGCCCTTGAACACACACACTATGGGAAGGAGATGGCTGCTGAGGATCTGGGAAGTGAATATCTCCAAAATTAACAAGTGAATCCTAACATACCATCAGTGGGCCCTGGGGGGCCCCTACCAGAGCACACCTGGAACTTAACTCTTGAAGAGTTCCTTTAAAACCCCTCTGTCCCTCCTGATTGGGAGAGTCAGGGAAGTCCCCTGTGTTTTTCCTTTTCTAGTAAAGCAATAAAACTTCTTTTTTCTTTTTCTCAAAACTGTGTCCTCATTATTAGATTGGCATGGGGACAGGGACAGGTGATTACATCACCTCAAGCCCCAAGGGATGGTTGTAGAGTCTGTGTGGAAGGAACCACTGAGCTAGAGCCAGACCAAGCCCCAAGGAATGGAATCCGCTGTCTATGGACTGAGATCTCTGAAACCATGAGCCCTCAAGTAAATTTTTTCTCCTCTATAATTGTCCTGGTTGGGTTTTTTTAGTCACAGCAGCAAAAAAAAACCTGACTAAAGAGTCACCCTCCAGGTGCTCATTGCACCTTCCTTATACAAGACAGGCCCTGAATAGGAGATTGTCAGATGTCCCTCTCTACCTGTGGCAACCATGGTTAAAACCAGCTTGGGAAAAATCATCTCTGGAATTAGAGTCTCCCTGCTGTCTTCCACTGCTGCTGTGGAACAAAACAATAATTATTTTAGCAGCAGTGAATATAAAGAAGAAAGAAAGTCATTTGCTTTTGTGGCTTCAATAAGGTTTAAGGCTCTTAGGATGCTTGGCTCCTACAAGGTATCCAGGGAAGAATGAAGAATTTCCTAGGCAAGTTGTGACTGGAAGCTTCTCTGTGGCTTGTTGTGCCATGCCAAAGGGCATTTCTCTCTTCCTTGTTGGCATCCTATTTGGCTTTTTCGGGAAGTAACAGATTTTTCTATGTATATTCTTCAGTTCAGGAATCCTTAGGAGGCCAAGTCTTCCAACAATAGGACTACAAACATATTAATAGCATGAATGTGAAGGAATTTTTAAAGCCATTTCCTGGAGAGTTTATCCACAGTTGCTGAAATAGCAGAGCCACTTTTTTTTTTTTTTTTTTTTTTAAGGGAAGGAGGATTCCCCAGAGCGAAAAATAAAATAAAAAGTGGACATTTTTCATTTTTATTCCCCCCTTTTTTTTAGTACTAGGGATTGAACACAGAGGCATTTAACCACTGAGCCATATCCCCAGCCCATTTTATTTAGAGACAGGGTCTCACTAAGTTGCTTAGGGCCTCACTAAGTTGCTGAGGCTGGCCTCAAACTTGTAATCCTCCTGCCTCAGCCTCCTGAGCCACCAGGTGTGTGCCACCATGCCCCACTTTACTCCCTCTTTACCCAGGTCTCAATTTCATCTGGCAACTGCACTGTGACAAAGCATCCAGCATGACCAGTCAAAGGCCAGATTCTTTATTTTCCTCATTATGTTGGGTATGGTTAAAAGAGATTTTTAGGGAGAGGTTAGGCCCATCACATGGTTTAATCTTCTTCTATTACTTTTCTTTTCTATTACTTTTTAGTAATTAAAATGTGTTGCCCTGCCAAATTGAAGCAGAAATATTTGTTTTACCATGTATGGAATTATTTCCATATAATTTTGGTAAGAATTTAATCATTTATTGCTCAGCTGCGTTAATGTTCATAACTAATACTTTATAAAAGGTACCTGCGTGGACCCTCAGAACAACACCTGGAGAATTGAAATGTTAATATCCCCAAGGCCTGTCCTGTCCTAAAGAACTATTAATGAAGTAGCTCCCAGCAAAACAGGGAGATGCTAATCAAACCACCTTAGGCCATTCCTGCCCAGATCTCCCCTCCCCACCCCCCTTGGTCCACCTGTTTCTCACCTTTTGGCCTTCCCACCTGTGTCCCCCATCACTGCAGGATAGAGGGAAATAAAGGACAGGAATGTGGGAAGACAAAAGAAGACCTTAGATATAAAAGGGAGAAGATCTCAGTTCGAACTCCATTTTCTTTATGGGCTCCATTTTCTTTATTGGACTTGATATTAGACCCAATTTACCTAACTACACTACCTATCTTTAAATCTGGCTTCACCATCACAGTGAACAGTTCTGTCACCACAAGGATTCCTTCTATTGCCCTATTATGACCACACCCACTTCCTTCCTATCAATTTCCCCACCCCTGTACAATTCCTGACCCCAGCAACTACTAATTTGTTCTCCACTTCTAAAAATTGTTATTTCAAAAATGTTAAATAGACTGGCCTAGATGCAGTGATGTTTACAAGTAATGACTAGAACCAGTTATAGATATTTCTGTTCCACTCCCACAGCTTTACCTGACCTAGTCTTTAAAAAAGATGTTACAGGGCTGGGGTTGTGGTTCAGTGTTAGAGCTCTTGCCTAGCATGTGTAAGGCACTGGGTTCGATTCTCAGCACCACATAAAAATAAATAAATAAAATAAAGGCATTCTATCCATCTACAACTACAAAATTTTTTTTTTAAAAAGATGTTACATAATGGAATAAAAACGTAGGTAACTATTGGCATATTTTCCCCCAACTTGACATAATTCCATGGGGATTAAACAAGTTGTTTTATGCATTAATTGTTCATTCATTTTTATTGTTGAGTAGCATTCCATGTATGTACCCATTTCTCTAATCATTTTCCTATTGAAGGGCATCTGAGTTATTTCTAGTTTTTGGTTATCATGAGTAAAGCTGCAATGAATATTAACATATAGGTTTTTGTGTGAACATAGGTTTTCATTTCTTTGAGATAAAGACCCAAGAGTATAACAGTGGTGTTTGGGGTTGTTGCTCAGTGGTAGAGAGCTTGCCTATCATGTATGAGGCACTGGGTTCAATTCTCAGCACTGTGTATAAATCAATGAAAGTAAAGGTCTATCAACAACTAGAAAAGTATTTTTTAAAAAAAGAGTGTAACTGTGGCCCACTTTATGCTTTGAATATAGTCCTTGCTGCTGTGCCACTGCAACTGATTTTTAAAATGGACATGTTTCTTGCTCTACTTTTCTCCCTCTCCCCCTCCCTAATCCTAGGCAGATTAAGAGAAAGAGGGTTTACTGTAACACAGTTATCAGAGTACATAACCACCATAGGAATAAAGTAATCCAGACTTTGGGCATGGCACTGGAAGATCTCAGAAATGACTGTCTCCCAAAATAACAAGTGAATTACACCTTCAACAGAGAACACATGGAATGTAGCCTTTGAGTCACCTCTTTAAAAGCCCCCTGTTCCTGCTGATGGGCAGAATCACTGCCTCTGGGACAGGAGTGCCCTGTGTTTCTCCTTTGCTAGCAAAGCAATAAACCTTAATTTTCGTTTCTCTCAAAACCATGATCTTATTATTAGAATGGCATCAGGGACAAGGACTGAACTTTGAGCAACAAGAGTATAATTGCTGTGTCATGATAACTGCATGTTTAATTTTATTAAGACTATCAAGTCATTTTTTGAGAGCACATTATCTTGTTATATTCTCAGCAGCAGTGTGTGTGTGTGTGTGTGTGTGTGTGTGTGTGTGTGTGTGTGTATTTATATAGTTCTCCTGCACCCTGGTTAGCATTTAGTGTCATCACTATTTTTATTTTAGCTCTCTGATAGGTGAGTAGTGATATCTCTTTGTGGGCTTAATTGGATTTTTTTTCTAGGATTAAAAAAAAGGGGAAGGGTGGAATCTCATGAAAATAGAAGGGAAATCAGTAGAGCCAAGGAAGAGGATTGACGGGGGAGAGAAGAGGAACATAAAAAGTGAGAAACTATGAAATGAAATTGGCCAAATCATGCTTTGTATATATGTGAATATACCATAGTGAATTCCACCTTTATGTATATCTGTAAAGCACTAATTGTAAAACCAATAAATAGGGCTGGGGTTGTGGCTCAGCAATAGAGCACTCGCCTAGTACATGAGAGACCCTGGTTTTGATCCTCAGCACCACATATAAATAAATAAACTAAAGGTGTTGTGTCCATCTACAACTAAAAATAAATAAATATATATATATATATATATATATATATATATAAACAATAAATAAACAGAAGGAAGACCAGTAAAGTAGAAAAAGGGAAACAGGAGGAGCGAGGAAGGGAGGAAAAGTAGAAGTACTGGAGACTGAAATGGAGCAAATTATATTCAATACATGTATGATATGTCAACCTGAACCCCCCCACTACCATGTAAAATTATAATGCACTAATAGAAGCAATTTAAAAATTAGCATTTCTTTGATGGTTAATGAGTTGAACATCTATCTTTTCAACTTATTTTCCATCTGTATATATACCTTGGTGGAAAGTCTGTTTGTTTTTTGCCCATTTCAAATTGAATTGCTTTTTTACTGTTGAATTTTCAAAATTATTTTTTAATTTATTTTATTTTTTTAGTTGTTGATGGACCTTTATTTATCTATATGTGGTGTTGAGAATCGAACCCAGAGCCTCACACATGCTAGGCAAGTGTGCTACCCCTGAGCCACAGCCCCAGCCCTTGAAAATTCTTTGAGATGTGGTTTACACATATTTTCTCCCAGTTTGTAGCTTCTCTTTGCATCCTGTTAACAGGATCTTTTGTGGAGTTATTACTCAAAGCTTGGTTCTTGTCCCTAATGCAATCCAATAATGAGGATAAGGTTTTGAGAAAAAGGAGAAAGAAGTTTTATCACTTTGCTAATAAAGGAGAAACAAGGGGATGGGGGCTGGGAGATAGGGGTGGGATTAGGGGGTGGGGCTAGGGGGTGGGGGGTGGAGTGGTGGTGGTGGTGGTGAATCCTGTGCCAAAGGCTGTGATTTTGCCCATCAGGGGGAACAGAGGGTTTTTAATGAGGTGACTCAAGGGCTTCATTCCACATGTATCCTGATGGGGGTTATAATTAATTTGATACTTTGGGAGATTTTTTAGATCTCCTGGAGCCATCACACAAGTAATTTGCTAATAAAGGAGAAACATGGGTGGGGGTTGGGGGTTGGGGGTTGGGGGTGGGGTTAGGGGGTGGGATTAGAACTACTTCTTTGCTATGGTGGGTATGTGCTCAAGGACCAATAACTTGGCCTAGGACAGAGAAGAAGGGTAATCCTGTTTTCCCTGAAATTAGGAGGGGAGATTAGGGAGAAGGAGACATGAGGGAGGTGGAGAGGAAGAGAAAGAAGCTCCTCCATTTAAAAATGAAGTTCAAGTGGCAGAGCAGCCAGGGCTATATTCAAAGCATCAAGTGGACTACTATTCCAGAGTAAGTTTCTCATTTTGATGATGTCCAATCTATCAACTTTTCCTTTTATATATTATGCTTATTGTGTTAAATCTGCCTATTCCCAAATCCTAAAAACTTTCATGATGCTTTATTCTTTCTAAAAATTTTATAGTTATCTTGGTGGCCTGCAATCCCAGTGGCTTAGGAGGCTCAGACAGGAGGATCACAAGTTCAAAGCCAGCCTCAGCAATTTAGCAAGGCCCTAAGCAACTCAGTGAGATCCTGTCTCTAAATAAAATACTAAATAGGGTTTAGGATGTGCCTCAGTGGTCAAGTGTCCTTGAATTCAATCCCTGGTAGAAAAAAAAAAGTTATAATACTGGGTTTTGAACCAAGGGCCTTATGCATGATAGAAAAGCACTCTACCACTGAGCTACACCACCTGCCTTTTTAATTTTTTATTATGAGATAGGGTCTCACTAAGTCTCTAAGGCTGGCCTCCAACTTAGGATCCTCCTACCCCAGCCTCCCTGAGTTACTGGGGTTACAGGCATGTGCTACTGCTTCTGTCTTAGTTATATAGTTTGTATTTAAATCTGTGAGTAATTTTCAGTTAATTTTTTTCTAAGGTGTGATTTAGGTCATGAACTTTTTTGGCCTATGGAAGCCCAATTGTTCCAGCACAGTTTGTTGAAAAGGCTGTCCTTCCATTGATTGCTTTTGTATCTTATTTTAAAAAGTATATTTGTGGGATTTCCTTACAGGTTCTCTATTCTTTTCTTTAATATTTATTTTTTAGTTTTAGGTGGACACAATATCTTTATTTTATTTTTATGTGGTGCTGAGGATCGAACCCAGTACCTCATGCATGGTAGGGGAGTGCTATACCACTTAGCCACAACCCCAGCCCAACAGGTTCTGTGTCTCTTTTTTTTTTTTTTTAAGGAGAGAGAGAGAAGTTTTTAATATTTATTTTTCAGTTTTTGGTGGACACAACATCTTTATTTTATTTGTATGTGGTGCTGAGGATGGAACCCAGCGCCCCGCGCATGCCAGGTGAGAGCGCTACTGCTTGAGCCACATCCCCAGCCCCATCCCAATAGGTTCTCTATTTGTTCTATTGATGCAATGTCTGTCCCTCTGCCAATGCCACACTATTTTTATTACTGTAGCTATAAACCTTAAGATCAAGGTCAGTAATTTCTCCAACTTCATTTTTCTTTGACAAGGTTCTTTTTACTTGGCGTAGTGGCACATACCTGTAATCCCATCTATTTGAGGGTTGAGGCAGGAGGAATACACGTGAGCAATTTAGCAAGACCCTATCTCAAAAAATAAAGAGTCTTTAGAATTCGCTTTATTGATTGTAGCTCAGTGGTAGAGTGCCTCTGGGTCATTCCCTAATACTGCAAAACAACAAAAAAACATTTTTTCTTTGTCTTCCTTATGTTTCCCAATGAATAAAGAAAATCATCCTTTATATCACATAGTGATTTTATTCTTTTAAAATAATCAAGGGCTTGTTTGCAGCCCAGTGATAGAGCATTTGCCTAGCATATTCAAGGCCCTGGGTTCCTTCCATTCCCTGCACTGCAAATAAATAAATAAAGACAGCTTTTAGAGACTGCATGCATTGATTTATAATGCTTCCTACTGCGAGTAGTGGAATACCCGATCAACAGAGCATTAAACAAATAGAAATTTTTACTAGTAAGAAGTCTAGAGGTAAGTGGTTGCTGGCATATATTCAGAGGCTCAACTTCATCTCAGCATCTCTGTAATCCTCCCCACATTCCTACCAGTGATCCTAAGGTGGCTGCTGCAGATCCAGGCATGTATACTTCTCAATGCAAGTAGAGGTGAATGAGGGGCTCTGGATTGCATCTGTCCCTGGGCTCAAGAGAGCAAAAACCTTTTCTAGAATTGCAAAATAGACTTCTGAAAGGAGGCTAAGGAAAGAAGTGTAGCATTTAGCTTTTTTTCTGGAGGTTTTAAGGAGAGACTGACAAGGGAGAAGGAATTGGGGGATGAATGTAGTAATCAGCTACATTGAGTCAGTGATTTTAACTGACTCTGAGGGAAGTCTTTAGAATTCTCTTTATTGATTTGTGCCTTGAGTTGGATTATTTAGAGGGGTGAAAAGGAAGGTGCTGTACTTTTCTCTAAATGTTAGTGATTTAAATTTTATTTTCCACTCTACTGATTGAAATACATTATTAAATGTATCAAATCAGTCTTATTGTTACATTAACTCAATAGTTAAGAGTCAAAAGCACAACATTTTTCCAAGTAGGTTTGGAAAATGGAAAATTAACTTGAAGATATTTGAGGTTTTCTTTGACATGCTTTTTTATTTGCCTACTTGGGCTTATTTTTGGAGTGATTTAGCTTTATTAATAAGTAATGATAGCTTTCACGCTCTTATGGTCTTGAGCTCTAAGATCCCACTTTACCTGAGGCAATTTTGTTGTTATTTTCTCTTGGAGGTTCACAGCATCTGCTGAATGACTTCTTTTTCTCCATAAAAATACAGAAAAGAAGAAAAGAAAAAAATGAATTTCTAAAATAAATAAGATATGAAGGGAGGAAAAAACCCCACACTATTCATGGAAGAGAAACAAACTAGTTCCAGAACTAGATCAGGCAGGCATATCAAAAAATGATGGTTTTAGATGATTCTGTATTGAATTTTCCATTAACCTAAAAAAATAGTTAGAAAAATTAGTGTTGTTAATGCTTACTGAAATATTGATTTTTCTTTTTGGTGGTACTGGGGATAGAACCCAGAGCCTCACACATGGCAGGCAAATGCTCTACCACCAAAGTACAGCCCCAGCCCCTAACTACATATTAACTGCTTGTTTTCAAGCCCCAATTTCCATCATCTGCTGGTTGCTGTAGAGGGGTTTCTACAGCACTGTCTTCTCATACCTGCCCTGCTTTTAAGGGATTGAATGTAGAGCCAATTACCTGATCAGTTTCTTCCCTTCTAGGGCAGGGTAGTTATTTTTGCTATTAGCACTTGTAAAATGCAAAATATAACAATTCAACCCTGGTGACTTAAACAAGGGGAGATCTATTTTCTCCTAGAGAGCACAAAGAATGTGAGGCATAATGCTAAGGGCTCAGGTATTGGGTATGCATCCTGAGTTCAATACCTACTACTTGAGTAATCTTGGGCAATTACTTAAACTCTCTGTGCCTCAAATTCCCCATCTATAAAATGGTTATAATGATAGAATGGACACAGAGATTTTCTCTGAGAATTCAGAGTTTCATGCTTCCAAAGTACTTCGAACAGTGCTATAGTGATTAGCTGTTAAGACAACAGAAATGATATTTGCAACTGCAAAGATAGGCTTCTAGCTTCTGGTGGTCCTAGTGAACTATCAAGTTCATATAATGCTCCTTGCTCTTCCTGCATTTGTCAGGAGCCTGTCATGTTAAACATCTGGGCTTTGGAGTACAGACTAGAAAGAAACAAGGCTGTTGTGCTGGAGCTCTTGCAAGAGAGATAGCAAATGGATCAAATGAATCCCCAACTCCTTCTTGTTGTTGTTTTTTTTGGGGGGGCGGGGGTGTACCTGGCATTGAACTCCGGGATACTGAACTATTGAGCCATATTCTCACTGGTTTAGCACTTTGCCATTGCTGAGGCTGGCTTTGAACTTGCGGTCCTCCTGTGTCAGGCTCCCCAGCTGCTGGGATTATAGGCGTGCCCCACCTACCATGCCTGGCTGGATCCCCAACTCCTGATGCTGATGATAGTAGTCTACTCTTAGGTTTGGGTTTATGGTTTCTGTAGGGACCCTGACAATTTACTGGTGATTCATTAATCAATCCAAGCATGTGATAAAATTGTTCTTCTAATCTTTAGCAACAAGAAAGGGGTGGTGGTATCAATGATGAATTTGATGTGAAGCAGAGTCTCATTTGGCTTCTGCCTTTCCAAAAGTAGTGTCATGAATGGGATGGGGACCAGAGAGTTGAGATACTGAGGAGCACTGATCTGGAGATAGCATGTTCCTGACTTTATCATTTGCTAAGACATTTGCCTAATTTCCTTGGAATGAGAGACAGCATGAGTTCACGTAAAAGACAGGTTGCTATGTAATGCTAAGAAGTTATGATGTACAATGGCAAATCTCAAATATGTGTGGAAGAGGGTGTTAAACATTTGAAATAGGTGCATTATGGTGTGTTACTGCATACTAAACAAGTCTCCAAGGAGTTAATTTCTAAGGTACAGGATTCTGAATTAAAATTTCAAGTTAATATTCTAATAGTGCAAGAGTGGAATTTTTCATGCTGTGCTGATTAGAATAAAATAGAAATTGGTATTATCTAACTTTTAAAAAGCGACTTTTTTGTTGTTTTGAGTCTGAATGTGTGAATTGACAAGCCAAGAATTTTGGAAAGGTTTCAATAACGGTTCCTTTCATGCTAAAAGTATTCTTTGAAAGGATCGGGCCTGGCTTATTTCATTTAGAAAGAAAATTGTAAATATCTAACAAGTATCTGGATAATACTCTTCGGGTTAAGAATGTGTTCCTAAGTTTAGCAAGGACTTGATTGAACAATATTCTGAATTTCATAGATTTTGGGTATTCCTGAATTTTCTGAGCATTGGTGAATTTTAGTGTTTAAAATAAAAAGACCCTGTCATATGGTGTTCTTAGCCATTGTAACACGCTGGACAAAAATATACTGACAAAGTGTGTTTGTGTGTGTGTGTGTGTGTGTGTGTGTGTGTAAGTGTGTATGGGGTTGCAGTAGGTTGCTGCTCCTTAAAGCAGCAGATAAACTTTTTACCCTTGTTCCTTCCATCCCCCTTTTCACCTCTGGCTGCTATAGTGGTGACCAGGACAGGAAGGGCTAGCCTTATTGAAGGCTCCTCATGTAAAATCCACTGCTTCGGCCTTCTTTAGAAATTGCAGAAATGAGCCTCATCTCCCATAAGATGTAATTGAAGCATTTGATTTTGCCATCTAAGGCTCTCTGTGGATTGATTTCCATATTAACTTTTCAAATGTTATTTCCTGCTACTGTAGGAAATGACCCTGAATCTAGCTGAATCTGGTCCCTGTCCTTCAACATGCCCCAGCACCTTTTCTCTTATTCTGTTAGACAAATGCACTAAACGTTTCAAAGTTCATTTTAAGACTCAAATTCTCCACGAATTTGTCTCTAGCTTCTACTATTCGATACTGTAATCCCTTGAATTCCTATAGCCTCAATCTATATGCATGGGGTCCACTGTTTGCTACAGTTGATTGCCAAAGAAAATAAATCTTAAAAATGGAAAGTATATTAAGTTCACCAATTATTGACTGCATCTCTGTTGGGCCTTTTTTTAGATGCTGAATGAGAAATAAGATAGACTGTGGCTCTGATTTCATGGAACTAAGAAGGATAGTGTTAAAACTGTGACTCTCATTGAGAAGGGACTGAAAATTGGATGATTCATACTTGTTCATGAAACAAATTTAATATGCCCAATAATGTCATGAAAGTAGAGATAAATCTATAAAATTGTTGAATCAAATGTAGAAAATTAAGTTCTAAGTCATGTAAAAGGTCATTATGTATTATTCATAAAAATGTTTTTTTTTTATAGCCACACTGAGGTGTGGCTCAGTGGTAGAGTACTTGCCTCGCATGTGTGAGGCACTTGGTTCCATCCTCAGCACCACATAAAAAAATAAAGTTAAAAAAATGTTTTATAAAATCTATTTGTAAAAAAGAAAATATGAGCACTCAGGTTGGTTACTGAGGGAATAATACTTGGTCTGTTTTCCACTGGAGCTCTAACTCAGTTTTTGCTAAAAGCCAGTACCAAATCTTTACCCTTGAAGAAAATGAAAAATATTAACAGGCAGGCACAATCACAGATATCTTCTCACTTAGTCCTAAACGCTGTTCCATCAAACAGGTTTTATTATTTTCACTTTAGAGAATGGCAAAGCCAGAGGCCTCTAGAGAAATAAAGTGACAGTTCCAGAATCCCAGGGCCATATGTGGTAAAGCTGAAATGTGAATATTAGGCCTCCAAAGCCAGATCTCCTGCTCTAGCCCTTATGTCGATGTGTTTACACTTTTCCTCCCTGGTTTTGTTCTTGATTTCCCATAATTCCAAATGTTTACATAAGATTTAAGGAGGTCTAAGCCAGGCAATGGAGTCAAGGAAATATTAGGTGAGGTTGTTTGAAACTAAATGGCAGTTTATGTTCTCTTCACTCAACAGATATTTATTGAGTTCCTACTATATGCCAGGCCCTATAGTCCTCATTCTCAGAAAGTGCAAAGTCTAGTGTCAAATATAAGCACATGAATAGAGAACTACAATATAATATTTTAAGTACAGTGATAGCTGCATAGGAATTATGGATGGGCAGATGGGGACTCATTTGTTCAATGGGTGAATCAAGATCAAACCTTGTGAGATTCTTTGTTTCTGTCTGCACCACTGCTTCTCTTTCAAGGGCCTTACCTGTTATTTATTTTTTTAAAAAAACATTGTCCTGTGTTCTACGTACTATATCTTGTGCTGGTATACAACTAGGGGACAATGGGCAACCTTCTGGGTGATTTTCAAGATTTTATTAGAAGATCTGTATAGAGACACAATGTTCTGCCTTTAAGCAGCCAGGGAAAACTTCAAGAGGAGATGACGTTTAGATCTTTTATTTATTTCTTACATTTTTCTGAGCTTGGGTTATTTTAAGGGAATTATAAATACTAGAAACTCAAGTTCTGATTTGCAATACCTTACTAGAGCTATGCAAAAAGCCATATGGTTCAGAAGATATTTCTGTCCCTGTGACTCTACCAAACACCATTCTCATCAAGGTCATGACCATCTCCTTGTTGCCCAATCATGGTCAAGTCTCAAGCCACATCTTCATTTGACTTATCAGTAGCATTTGATGCAGTTAATCATGCCCTCCTCTTCAAATGCTTTCTTTACAGTTTCCATGACACTAAACTCTCCTAGTTTTCTTCCTGTCTCACCAGCTACTCCTTGTTCATCTTCTTTGCTATAGTTCTACCCCAACTCCCTGATTTCTTTCTCTATCTTTTTTTTGTTGTTGTTGTTGTTGTGCTGGGGATTGAACTCAGGGCCTTGTGCATACGAGGCAAGCACTCTACCAACTGAGCCATATCCCTAGCCCTGATTTCTTAACACCAGGATGTTTTAAAGTTCAGTCTTGGCCACCTTTTCTGCACTGTCATTCAATCCAGGACTACAGTCTTAAATACTAGCCATCAACTGGTGTATGTCAAGTTTTTATACCCAGCCTTTACCTGTTTGCTGAACTTCAGATTCACATATCCACCTGCTAATCAACACTTCTACTTGCCTAAGTGGTATCTCAAACTCAACATGTACAAGGTAGAATCCTGCACTTCTCTGTCTCCTACCTCCAGACCTCTCACCTGAGTTTTCTCCCACTGTTTCATATGCCAGGATAAAACTCCATTCTAGTTGCTCGGTATCTAATCTATCAGTAAATCCTTTTCGTTCTACCTTCAAAATATATGCAGCATTTGATCACTTTCACTATTTCTACTTCTATCACTCTGATCTGGGCTACCATCGTTTTCTTGCCTGGACTATTGCAATAAAACCAATTCTTTGTATTGTAACCATAGTGATCTTTTCTATCCCCTGCTCAAAACAAAATCCCAGCATCCTTTAAGCCTCTATGGCCAGCCCCTGTTTAATCTCTTTACCTTGTGTCTCAAGTTAGGGGTCCTCTAGACCTGTCTCAAGCTAGAATAGTGTGGTGTTCTTCTTCAAGAACACCTAGATAGCATGGCAGTCTAAAGTGCAGGAGAGAATGAAAGGAGAAAGGACTGTCAGTGACAGCAGACTACTATTTTGTGGAATGTGAAGGTGGAGGATGGGAAGAAGTGAAGACATTAATGGAAGCAGGACTCACGGATGAAGGAGGCCTTCTTCCTCTACAAAGTAAAAGATTTGAGTGTCTCAATGTGTCTAAGGAGAGTAGCCCAGGGGAGGGAGGGGTTAAAGCTATTGGTTATGGGACCAGAGACACAGCAAACCAGTACTGGGAAAAGAGGTACTTAGGACTCTGGTGTGGTTTTCCTCCACTTCACCCCCTCTTTTGGTCAGAGCCTTCTCAGTATCTTCAGTCCACTGTCTCTAGCCCTTTTGCCTTGATTTCCAGTGCCTGCACCTTCTTTCTTGTTCTGCTCCTGGTCTCCTGAACATTGTGGAGGGATCTGACACAGGTTCTGAGAGCCACATTGCTTCCTGGATGTCCCCCCCACCCACCCAATCCCCAGTTCCTGTCCTCCTGGATGCTTAAACTTCCCTACTGTGGAAGCTGATCCAGGGGGTCAGGAAGTGCTACCTTAAGATTTTTAAAACCTTTTTTCAGTTCCAAAGATCCATTATGTATTTGATATCTCTCTGCAGATTCAATCACCTAAACAATAAAATTTATCTCCAGGCATGATAATAATCAAATAATCATCAAATAATCAAAAGTGAGAGGATACTGAAGCATAAACTTTGAAATCCCCTCTGTTATCACCTGAGGTACCATACTTGGCTATTGTGGCCCAAATGTTTATGTACAGGGATTTATTTTTTCTTTCTTTTTTTCTTGTTCCATGCTGGGGATGGAACCCGGGGTCTTCTGTATGCTCAGCAAGTGATCTACCACTGGGCCACACCTAGCTTCAGTAGGCATGCTATGATTTAATCAGCTTCTTTAAGATCTTTGGGTTAACATGGGGCAGTTGCCTTAGCTGGCTTCAGTGCTGCATGCCTGTAATCCCAGTGACACTGGAGGCTGAGGCAGGAGAATCTCAAGTTCAAAGCCAGCCTCAGCAATTTAGTGAGGCACTTAGCGACTCAGTGAGGCCATGTCTCTAAGTAAATTATAAAAAAAAAATAGCTGGGGATGTAGCTCAGTGGTTAAGCACTCCTAGGTTCAATCCTCAGTAACCCCCCCAAAAAGAATAAACAAACAAAAAACAATTCTTTTGCCTTTACACCATGCTCCTTTGAATCCTCCCTGTGCACATCTGTCTTCGGATATGCTGCCTCACTCTTCTTCTGTATCCCTTGGAAAACTTTAATGGCTTCTTGTTGGCTGTTTGATGCAGACCACAATTTTCAATTTGGCAACCATTTAATGTGTCATTCAAGTTTTATGGACTTCTTGTATATGCAACAATATGTAAGATGGTGAGGGGACATGTAAAAAGGAAGAATACACATAATCATCCCAGAGTTTGAACAATGTGATATGCAGTGGTGCATACCTGTGGTCTTAGCTGTTTGGGAGGCTAGGGTAGGAAGAATGCTTGAGTCCAGAAGTTTAAGGCCACCCTGGACAAAAATGAATATGAGTGTGCATACAGATTGTGGTATATATACATGACAAAGGGCTTGTGGTCAGTAAGGGCCTCATGATTCTGCCTGTCCCTAAAAGGTCATCATGTGGTATATGAATCTTACACTGGCTGTTTTTCTTTCATTATGGTAAAACACATAAAAATGTTCATTTTAACCATTCTAAATGTTTCAATAAAAATTTTATTACTCCAAAGGAAAACCTATACCCAGTAAGCAGTTGCTTCTCAGTCCTTGGAAGCCACTTAATCTACTTCTTGTGTCTATGGATCTGTCTATTTTGGATAGTTCTTATAAGTACAATTATGTGTTAATATGACCTTTTGCATCTGGCTTCATTCATTTAGTAGCATCATGCTTTTAAAGTTCATCTATATTATAACATGTGTCAGGAATTCATTCCCTTTGATGACTGAGTAATATTCCATTGTATGGATAGACCACATTTTATTTATCAGCTTATGAACTTGGGGTTGTTTTACCATTTGGCTATTGTGAATAATGTTGCCATGTACATTTTTGTTTTGTTTTTGCTGTGAACGTTTGTGTACAAGTCTTCTGTGGACACGTGTTTTCATTTCTCTTGAGTGTATATCCAGGAGTGAAATTGCTGGATTATATGCTAATTCTGTGTTTATCTGAATGAGGAACTGCCAAACCATTTCCCCTAGTGGCCAGACTATTTTACATCCCTGCCAGCAATGTATGAAGGTTCCAACATCTTTACATCCTCACCAACACCTGTCATTCTCCTTTTGTTTGATTATGGCCACCCTAGTGGCTACGAAGTGTCATCTCATTGTAGTTCTTTTCTTTCTTTCTTTCTTTCTTTTTTTTTTTTTTTTGGTACTAGAGATTGAACTCGGGGGAATTCTACCACTGAGCCCCATCCCCAGCCTTATTTTGTATTTTATTTAGAGTCAGGGTCTCACTGAGTTGCTCAGCGCTCTATGTTGCTGAGGTTGGCTTTGAACTTGTGATTCTCCTGGGATTATAGGTGTGTGCCACCACACCCTGCTCTCATTGTAATTTTAACTTGCATTTCCCTAAAGACTAATAGTACTGAGAATCTTTTCATGTTTGTTGGCACTTCGAATATCTTCTTGGGAAAAATGCCTATTCAAGGTCTTCGCCCATTTATAATTGGATTGTTTGTTTTTGCTGAGTTATGAAATTTCATTAGATATTTTAGATTCTAGACACTTATGTGATTTTCAAATATTTTCTTCCATTGTGTGGGTTGTATTTTTACTCTCTTGATAGTAGTATACTTTGATGCATATTTTAAGATTTAACGAAGTCCAACTTTTTATTTTTCTTTTCTTGCTTGTGCTTATCTAAGAAACCATTGCCAAATCCAGGGCCATAGTGCTGGCTTCTATTCCATGATTGGGAGCTGTAGTTTGCCTGAGGCAGTGTCCCTAGAGTCCACATAACTCAGCACCCTATGGATGCTCACCATGTATTTGGGAGGGACGACTGTGTAGTGGGACAGGAAGTCTTGTGTGTGGGTCCAGCTTGACCAGGGACATGACTAAATAAACATCAAGGTGTCTTTTAAGCTGTGAGATATGGTTTGACCATAGAGGAGGATACAATTTGACACATTTTGGAGCTTTGTCAGGTTCAGGTAGCTGATGAGGCCTTTAGCAATGGTAAGGGCTTTTTGGTTGGAAACTGGGATCCACAGAACAGACTTATAAGTAGTAGAGACTGGCTGGTAACTTAATAATCTTTATGCATTGTTCCCTGGAAATAGGGACTGGCTTAGTAAATATTTCTGGGAGCCTGATGAAGAGACTGTTTAAGGTATTCCATAACATAGACCTCCTGATGTATTGTACTCTATCTCACCTTTCTTCCAAACTTGAACTTGTCCTTTTTAGTAGACTTGCCTCCCTAATACCCTCACACTAGTCAGTTCCTCTGCTTTGCATCCTCATAACCCTGCCCAGAACATCCTTGCCTCTCATCTCCTGTTTAATTCATCCCATTCCTCCAGGCCCAAGGTGTAGTATCCAGTTATCCACACAACCTCAGTACTACCACTCCAGGCAGAGGTGTTCAAATAAATTTACCAAAGTTTAGTATCACATGAACTTAGTTTCAGATGTAGGTGCCACTAGCGCCTTGGGTGTGCTTGCCTGCCTTCCTTTGCCTTGTTTCCTCATTACTACTATGTTTTTTTTTAAAGAGAGAGAGAGAGAGGAGAGAGAGAGAGAGAGAGAGAGAGAGAGAGAGAGAGAGAGAGAGAGAGAGAGAGAGAGAGAGAATTTTCAATGTTTTATTGTCTAGTTCTGGGCGGACACAACATCTTTGTTGGTATGTGGTGCTGAGGATCGAACCCGGGCCGCACGCATGCCAGGCGAGCGTGCTGCCGCTGAGCCACATCCCCAGCCCTACTATTTTTACCAATGAGGAAACAAGGCAAAGAAAGGCATAAATAGTAGTAATAATGAGATCAAATGGTTTTTGTGGCAGTGAAATGAAATAAAATATGTAAAATTCTTAGTAAGAAATCCCGCTCATAGTAAGTGGTCAAAAATGGTAGCTGTACTGTTTTCTGTATCTAAATCTTACTTCATTGGCAAGATTGTATGTTTCTTCTTCAAGGCAGGACTGAGTCTTGTGCTTATTTTAACTAGTATATGTGGTTCAAAGCCAGTACTATAATAAGTGCTTAAGAAACATTTGTTGCTTTGAGGTGAGTTTGTGATTACCCAAAATTACTTGCCTTATTTTTATAAAATTTTATACTATTCCACCATTCATTTTGACAAACCAAACTTTTGCTTTGCTCTATGGTGATTTAAGACTGACAGTGATAACCTGATTGAATGTGTGAGTGTGCATATGTTGGGGGATAGGATGGGTAGGGATGGTGGAGGTATTAGCAATTGATTCTCCAAAGAGCAGAGCCAGGCAATAGCTTACCATCCTGAACATTGCTTCTAGCTTTCCTCCCCCAGCCTTACTGTTGGACTGTTACCTGCCCAGGGCAGCTGTTATAAGTCTGGCTGCCCTGGACAGGGCTGCCCAGACCCTCCTCCATTTATTCCAGCCATCTTCACTGCAAAAGGAAATGAAATATTTTTGATTCTCCTGTCAGACTGTTCTGCCAAAGCATCATGCTTTGCAAGAGGTTCTTGCCCTGGTTATACACAATCCTGGCAGCAAATTCTGGATAAGCATTACCTCCTGGAGAGAGAGGCAAGGTCATGAACTCAGAGGGGGCTTCAGTTGTATCTGATAATGCTTATTTCTTATGCATGGCTGTGTGGCACATTCATTCTATGATATCATAAGTGATTATATTGTATCATATATTATCAAGTATATTATATAATCTTGAATTTGCTGTTTAACATTTCCATGTATGTGTAGGCCATAAGTATAATACTTTGTATATGTGGAATTATCAATTATATGTTCCCTTGTACCACTTAATTTTTCCTGGACATATTTTGGGATTTGTCTATATTGATATATGTAATTTTAGACCTCTGTGTCAATATTCTGTTTTATAAGGAGAACACAATTGGGATATCTTTTCTTCCATCTGCAGACATTTGGATTTTTATTTTTGTTTGTTTATCCCCCTTGCAAACACTGCTGCAACAAATCATCTGATATCCAGTTCCTTGTGCTCAGGGGCAAGTGACTTTTAGGAGTAGACTTGCCAGGCCATGGGACATATACACAATTCTCCTTGCTAGAAGGTGCCATCCCTGTCTTTTGAGTTCCCAAGCAGCAGTACATGAGAGGTGATGTTGGTTCGCATACCCTTGCCAACCGTTGGTGATATTGTCTGTGCTGTTTTTCTATCCACATCACCAAAAGAGCTGGGAGGCAAAGCTTTACAATTAGAAGAATGTCAGCTTTGAGGAATTTCTTGTTACATTTCTTCTAACGAGGACAAGATTTTGTTTTCTGTTTTGGTGAAAATAATGTTTAGACTTCTGTGGAAAATAGTTACATTTCTACTCTGAAGTAGAGGGTATTTTTTCTCTTTCTTTTCTTCTGTTTGCATTCTTGGCAAATAAGTAGGAAAAACCAATTAGCAATGTTCTAAATGCTTGCTTGTGGTAATTGTTATTTTGAAATGTTTTAAATAGCATGGGCATTAGGTTTATTCTTATTGCTTTTCAAAGTTTTGAATTCGTTAAAATGAATTGAATTTAAAATGTGACACAACTTTAGGGATAAAGATTGATCATAATTATTTACCACTCTGTGCATTTTGGGATGGGAAAAATAAATGAGAGAGCAGAAAAAGTAACTCTGACTATTTTATGTTGTCTCTTGTCCTCTCAGGTGGGAAAGGAGAAGTTCCATAAATCCCAACATTGGGGCTTTTGCAACAATGTAAGGATGCTAGTAAGTGATGAGAAACCTGGAATAGGTGGAGTACCACTTATTGGGCAAAAGATAAAGCCTAAATATGGTGCATATCCTAAAGGAGAAGGAATTGATGTGCCATCCTGGGTAGCTTTTGATAAACAGGTAAGTCCTGGCATTGGGAAAAATGTAATCGTAAAGTTTTACATGTTGATTTGAGAAAATAAGAGTCTTCAATATAAATGTTAAGCCTAATTCTCTGTTTTCTTTTTGGCTTTTATACGTATGATTTCCTTTACTTTGAGTGTTTCTCTTTTAATTTTTTAATTGACATGTAAAAATTATACACAGTGAAGCTGGGGTTGTAGCTCAGTGGTAGAGCACTTGCCTAACATGCATGAGGCACTGGGTTCGATCCCCAGAACCACATAAAAAAACTAAATAAACAAAGTAAAGGTATTTTGTCCATCTACAACTAAAAAAATTGTATACAGTTAGCCCTCTGTGTGCACAGTTTCCATATCTGTGGATGCGACCAACCTATGATTGAAGATATTCAGAAAAATATTACTTCTATACTGAACATGCATAGACATTTTTCTTGTAATTATTCTCTAAACAATACCATACTAGATAGCTTATAATACCTAATAAAATGTAAATACATAGCATTTACATTTTATTAGGTATTATAAGCTATCTAGAGATGATTTAAAGTATATGAGAGGATTGTGAAGGTTATATGCAAATACACCCCATTTCATAAACATCCTTGGATTTCGGTATCCATGGGGGTCCTGGAACAAATTCTCCACCAACACTGACGGATGACTATGTATGGAGTACAATATGTTGTTTTGAAATATGTATACATTGTGGAATGGCAAAATCAAGCTAATTAGCATATGCATTACCTTACATACTTATCTTTTTTTTTGTGGTGAGGACACTTATAATCTACTCTCTTAGCAATTTTCAACTTGCTACTAACGGCTGTCACCATGCTTTAGAATGGATCTTTTGAACTTATTCCTCCTGTCTAGCTGAAATTTTGAATCCTTTATGACCACAGCTATTTCTTGGCTATCTCTAGGCAAAAAGACAAATTCCAGAGAAAAATACCCTAAACAAAGATTAATTATCCTTGCTCTGATGTTTCTGATCAGGCACATGGGTTGCAGAATGCCTGACTAGTGCTCTCAACCATATTCTCCTCTTTTTCTCTGTACAGGATAATCTGTCTTTCTGTAGACTAAGTCTGGTCACCCTGTTATTATTTTTGCTTAGTGAGTTGTCATTAGCTAAGTAATTTTGCTTCATTCTGAATGTGGAATTAAATAGGAAGAGAAATTTACCTTATCTTCTTTCCTCTGTACTAATTATGATTCCCTAAGGACTAAAGGGTGACTTGGCAACGGTGACATGGCAAGAATTGTAGAAGTGAAGGGAAGAACTGCCATTATTAGATGAGAGTCTGAAAATACACACACACACACACACACACACACAGAGAACACACACACAGAGTTAAAAAAGGAAATGCATTTGATGCATTTGAGTGTCTATTTTTTTTTTTGTGGTACTAGGGATTGAACCCAGGGCCTTGAGCATTCTAGGCAATGCTGTACCACTGAGCTACACCCCCAGCTCTTGAGTCTCTTGAAGAGGGTCTAAGATCAAAGGAAAAGAAACTCAAGCTAACCATTTTCCCCAGAAGGCAGTTATATGGATATGCTGTGTTTAGCAGAAAACCTTGTATCAGAACCCCATGTTCTATTCTCCAAAAAAGAACCTGTTATTAGATTATTTTAGACCCTATAATTAAAAATAATTCAGGACTAGATGAAGCATTCAAATCATAGTATGCCTAGTTTACCAGGTGGTTTTTTAGCAGTCTTTAATGTGGATTGGTTGGCAATCCTTTGATTCTAATTAAAATGTCCTCAAATATGGTTGAAGTGACATTCAATTTCATCTGATAGGGGTGCATCAATTAGAGCACACACACATTTTTTTTTCAAAGCCCAGTTCGATGCTTAATAGAGATCTAACAGGGCACAGGGAGCCTTTTTTTCCTAGGAAACCATCTACTTCCAATATGGGCCAATACTTCTTCTTCTTCTTCTTCTTCTTCTTCTTCTTCTTATTATTATTATTATTATTATTATTATTATTATTATTATTATTATTTTCAGTTCCTGGTTCAGGGCAGGACCTAGAGCTCAAAAACAGATTTTGGACTGACTGACTTGGGGTGATTAGGCCTGGGTTTCTGTTAGTCTCAATCTTGTAGGATATTGAATTTGCAAGGGTCAAAGAAAAAAATCTATTTTTACCTTACATCGAAAAGAGGATATTGACATTATTTTTAACTAATCCACTACTGAATAAGTAATGTAGACCACAATGTATTAAACCATTCTCCTGCATTTAAAGTTGAAATTTCATGTTTTTCTCAATATTTAATATGTGCCTTTCAAGCCTATTTTGCAGCTCTTTAATTACTTATAAAATTATGTAGAATATTTCATGAAGTTGAAATTATTTTAGCTTCAGACTACTTGAGAAAATGAAGAGCTTGTTCATTTCAGATCTAACTAAATGCAACATAATTCTTTTGGTTATTTTGTTGGTCAACTTCAATTAAATATTCATCGAGCTTTAAACGAGACCCTAAGACTATGAAATATTTACATGCCCTGACGGGATTGTGAGCTACAGACTAGATCCTAGTTAATACCCAGAGCAAATTATAAAGTGCTTTCTCCATTAGTGGGTTCAACAAAACAAGTCAACACCTGTTAATCATTTTTCTTAAAAATGAGACACTTTCAACTTGTTGCCAGTTTTTCCAATAGCTCTTAATCCTCCCAATATTTCTAGGGCTGTGCTCTCAAACAATACAAAATGAAAATAAAGGCAATTCTTTGGAGAGTGTATTAAAATTAATATTTGTAGTATGTGCTCTTGGTGCTACCCAGATCCACATGGGGGCTGGGCACTACTCCCATCCCCCAGCTGCAGCAGATGCTTTGATAAGCAGCTTGCACCTGTAATCCTCTCTAGAGACTTGCTCTTGACAGATGGGAGTTTCAGCTCCTAGAGACACCTGGGAAGTTAGCTGGCTTTTTTTCCCCCAAAGCGGGCAACCAATGACTGACTGATTCCTTGCCTGAAAATGTGACTGTGCTGTGATTCAGGTCTATGCCCCCTCGTGCATTAGCCAAGGCTTAACTTGATCTGCGAATGCATCCTTGCTTGGTTTGTTTCCCTCTCCTTTCCTGTTTACCTCACTCCCTAACAGGTTTCTCTCCAAAGTGTGCCCTTAGGAAATTGCATGTGCCTAATCGGTTTTAGGTTCAGCTTTTATGGAACCCAATCTAGGATAACATTCCATTTTTTTATCCATAATTCTGAAAGTGACCATAAGAATGCCTTGCTCAGAGAAAGAACGCCCAACAGAGAAAATGCTGTTTGCAATCACCAAAAAGAGCCAGTATTTGTTACTTTGCATGATTGATCCTCATGGTGGATGCTTCTTGCTCTTTATCCTTATTCATTCACCCTTCATTCTTACAGTTTTATGCAGGCTGGAAATGTGCTCACTTAAAAGTGTTCACCTTTCCAGAATCCTTGTGGCTAGGGCTAGCCATGTGAGTCACTTCTGGCCAAAGTTATATTTGTTAAGGTTTATTGAGTAAGGCTTTGGGGACAGTTACTGTTTTACTAATGAAAAGAGTTAGGCTCTGCTGGTATGATTTTCCTGCCCTTTACCCTTCATTTATTTTCTCCTCTGAAATTAGGGCATAACTCTTTGGATCTGGCAACCATCTTGTAAGGACAGCAGAGATAAATAGAACATAGACCCCTGTTGGCATCATGGAGCCACCATTTCAGACTCAGGCTTCCTGTCTCTGGGCTTGTTATATGAGAAAAATCAACCCCTATTTCAGAGGTTCTCAATCTTGGGAGGCATTTTGAAATGTATGGAAGTGTTCTGGGTTGTCACAATGACTAGGAGCAGGGCTCAGTTAGGGTAAAGCATGTGAGTTTGCTTTGGGTGCACTATTTCAGGGATGTCCTGGAACTTAACAATCAAGTTAGGTATTTGAGTGTAGCACATTAAAAATTAATGCAGAAAATTCATGGTGAACAAAATACCTATATTTTATGTAAAGACAGGATCAGCAACTGTGCCAGGTAAGCCATATTGGAGCCTGAGGCAAAAGGAAAAATCAGTCACACTGATCCCATCTTTATTTAACATTTTTGGTATTTTGACATTTTGTTCATTATAAATTTTTTGCATTAATTTTGATATTTTAAACCACCTCATCCTGGGGCTAGCCCTTATTAGAAGGTGCTGCTGGGGGCCAAGTGTGTACTGCACATCCTGCAATGTGAGAACAGTGACCCAACACTTGGAAGAACTGTTCTACCTATAATGCCAATATGGTTCCCATTGAGAAACATGGGAACCTGCTTAAAACCCCTAGCACTGGAGTGGAGGGGGACAGTGTACAAACAACTAAAATAATTTTGCTTGATATTGTGCCCACCTGGAAAGGGTTAGTGATGTAGTTGAATTCACTCGAATTAAAGAAGGCCATGATATATCATGGTACAAACAAAACCACTCCATATCAGGTTAGAACACAGTCAGAACACAGACATTGTCCAAGCACAAAATGCATCACTCACACCAACTGTTCCTGGTTATCATTCCAGTATTTCCACAAGGAAGAAGCAAGCCTAGACAATTGTCCTCACTGTATAAATGAGGAATCATTTGTAAGGATAAGTGGAGCAGAGGTCAGAGTCTGCATTTCGATGTTGGAGCCACTGGTTCTGATCATGACCTGCCATTAAATAGCTATGTGATTGTGGCTTAGTCCCTTTACCTTTCTGAGCCACAGTTTTCTTCACTTTTTATAACACAGGGTTTGGCTAGTTAGACTACCTCTAGTAGTCTATGCCTAACACTTGTCTAAAGTCAAGTTTATCTCATTCATTCTAGAACTGAGCACAGATCCTGGATCTCTTGGCTTGGGGCTCTTTAGAATTACATCAGGCACCAACTGCTTCATCATTAATTGAAATTTGGCATTCAGCAGTTTATGATATGCTGTGGTTTCTATCACAAATGATCCTATGGTTATCTACTTTTATAAAAACTCAAAATATTTAGAAATACACAAATGCCTAAATGTTTTCATGACTTTTATCTGGATGTTAAGCACCATTTACATAGACTGCAATTATATTCTCATTTCTTTTCATTTGTCAATGGCAGCTAGTTAGGCTAATTTGTTTGCTATTTCACAAATGATCCTATTATAGTGAGTGCCAGGATAAAGGTTGATCTTATGGGGATATGCATGTGTTTTAAAATATTTCATTTTCTCCCTCTCTTGTAAACATGATAATTATACTCAAAACTACTGACCATAGAATTAGAATTTTAATAACTTTGTACTAATTGACATTGAGTTTGTAGTGAGCTGATTATTTATGTAGTACAATATGAATCTCTGCTTTGAACAATATAAAAATAATTTGGTCTTTTCAGTCACCTTGATTTTTTTTTTAATTGAACAAGTGGGTTTATCACTCTTTGCAGTGTGGGAAAACACACACCCTGAGCAACTGTGTGATGTGTAAGGAAGCAGGTGCTAGAGAAAACTTGTGATAGGATGTGGACTTGTGTTGGGTAATTTTAAGGTGGGTTTAAGGAAGTGGGGGTTTTGTTCTGGATTGGGTGCTACCAGGAAGCAAGAAAATTTCTGATTGGGTATCTTAACAAATCTCTTTTACAGAAAGAGTAGATTAGAGTGAGCCTACCACTGGAATTGGGGGAAAAAAGCAGTTGTCATGCTTATTAACCAGGAGAGAAGGACATTTGGTATTTTGTGGCTTGGGCAGCATTCATTTTCTGTTTGTTTTCAGACAGGTGGTCTTGATTTTGTCTTTATATATCAAGTCACAGAGTGGTCTTGTCTAATGTTGGTGATCTCTTGATTGTTCTTGTACAACAGAACACCAAGGTCAGCTGTGGGTGCCAAGCTGGCTCCCAGGTATGAGGGGTTATTTTTCTCTTTCTTATCCAGTATCAGCCAGAATTTGAAATTTGTCTGCAGAGGGATTAAGAAATAATCATATATTGGGCTGAGGATGTAGCTCAGTGATAGAGTGCTTGCCTACCTAGCATGCATGAGGCCCTGATTTTAATCCCTAGTGCGCGCGCACACACACACACACACACAGTATATTGGAATTTTAGAATTTCACATGGCTAACAAAGAACAATACATAACTACAGATTTTTGAAGTTTTGCCTAAAGCTAATTAGGAGTGTTATAAAATATAATCAGTTTTAAATATAATTGAACTTCTAAGAACAAGTGGAAAATGTGTCAGATATTATGCCTTTAAACCATATTTCAAGTTTCAAATGGAAACTTTTCCCTAGGATTATGTGATTTTCAGATTATCTGACTATTGTTCAAATCATTTAATAAAAGACACCAATATGGCTGGGAGTGGTGGTGAATGCCAGTAATCCCAGCAGCTTGGGAGGCTGAGGCAGGAGGACCATGAGTTCAAAGCCAGCCTCAGCAAAGGCAAGGCACTAAGCAAATCAGTGATACCCTGTCTCTAAATAAAATACCAAATAGGGCTGGGGCTGGGGCTCAGTGGTCAAGTGCCCCTGAGTTCAATCCCTGGTACCAATAAATAAGTAAGTAAGTAAGTAAATAAATAAATAAAAGTCATTTAAAAAATTTAAAAAAGACACCAATGTGTATAATCATAATACAGTGTGATTGAAGTACACTACCGTTTCAATCCCATGTTAACATCACAAAAATTGTATAAATTGTTAGCTGTTTAGTTTTAGAGAGGAAATCAGAACGTTTGCCTAAAATCAAACATGTCAAGCCTCAAATTATCAACTATATATTCTGCCTTTATCACAAAAGTAAAACACCAAATTGCAGTCTTCAAATTTATGTTAGAGTGATAAAGTTTCTAATTTCACTACACAATGTGGATTTCTTTAATCTTCTTTTGAAATTCAAAAGGCGTTTAAACTAAAAAATCCCCAAATCTGGAATAAATGTTTTTAGAATAAAAGAATGAGATTCAGAATGAATCTTTTACTAAAGAAGAGAGAGAATCCATCCTCTCCCCTTTTCTGAAACCTAGAATTTAACAACTAGACAAAATTTTAAGGCCCTCACTGTAGGCCTAAACCTTTTTTTTAAGTCAGTGAGCCTATGGCTTATTCTCATTAGCCACAGTTAATCTTTTTGAGCTGTACTGATAAAAAGTAGAACACCCCTGTTAGAATGGCTATAATTGATGAGGACTAACTACACCAAGTTCTGGCAAGGATGTGAAACAACTAGAACCTTCATATGTTCCTGCTAGGAATATGAAATGGTACCACCATTTTGAAAGACAGTTTGGCAGTTTCTTAAATAATTAAACATATACTTACAACATGACCTGCTGTAGTCTGGCTGGGCTCTGGCTAGGCACAATTCACGAGCCACTTGTCAAGCAGAAATGAACTTTATTTTTAGAACACACATGCTGCACCACACATGCTCTTCAGGAATTCCCTCAGAGCCCAACTGCCACCACTGGCTTCCAAGGAGCCTCTCAACCCCCACTCGTCCCGCTCTTGAGGCTGATTGGCTGGGCTGCATGGGTGGAGCCAAAAGAGTCCCCCAATGAGCAGCTCCGTGGTCTGAAAGGGTGGGGAAACAGCCCAATGAGCATCACCGCAGAGGAGCCAATCAGCTGGCAGCTGGAAGTTTGCTGGGGCCACGGTGAGCCAATCAGCTGGAAGTTTGCTGGGGCCCCTTTGGCTGTGGCTCTCAACATAGACCCAGTAATTCCACTCTTACATATTTATCTAATAGAAATTAAAGCTATGTTCACACGAAAACATGCATGTGAACTTTTTTTGAGTGGGGGGTACTGAGAATTGAATTGAAGGGTACTTGACCACTGGGGCACATCCCCAGCCCTATTTTGTATTTTATTTAGAGACAGGGTCTCACTGAATTGCTTAGTGCCTCACTGTTACTGAAGCTGGCTTTGAACTCATGGTCTTCCTGCCTCAGCTTCTGGAGCTGCTGGGATTACAGGCCTATGCCACCCCACCCCCCCTGCATGTGAATTTTTATAGCAGAATTTGTCATAATATCTCAACTAGAGTATATCCCAAATGTCCATTCATTGATAATGGATAAATATTATGTATCCAATACAATGAAAACTATTCAGCAATAAAAAGAAACTACTAATGTATGTTAAAACATAGATGAACCTTTAAAACATCATACTAGATGAAAGAAATCAGTCACAGAAGACTTTTATATTGTATGATTCAATCTACATGAAATTCTAGAAAGGCAAATTATAAGAAAAAGTAGTAGTTGTTGGGGGCCAGCCATGGGAAAAGAGAACCAGTCTTCCTTCCTCCTTCCCTCCAGACAGAATTCAGGAGCACCTTGCCTCTGAGCTACATCCCCAGCCCTTTTTCATTTTTTGAGACAGTTTCACTAAGTTGCCCAAGTTGGCCTTGAACTTGTGACCTTCCTCCTCAGCCTCATGAGTTGCTGAGATTCTAGGTATGCCCCACTGCACTAGCTAAGAGAAGGAACTTTTGAAGGACAATAGAAATGTTCTAAACTAGATTGTGGTGATCATTACACAGCTCTATACATTTACAAAAAGCTATCAAATTCTGTATACCCTTAGAACTTGTAAATTTTATGACATTTAAATTGCAGCTTAACAAATTTTATGACATTTAAATCATAGCTTAACATATTAATTTGTAATATTTTACCATAACAGAATGCTACAGACTGGGTGGCATAAACAATAAAAATTTATTTTCTTACATTTCTAGAGGTTAGAAGTCCAAGGTTAAAGTGCCTGCAGGGTTGGTTTCTCCTGAGGCCTATCTCCTTGGCTGGCAGATGACTACCTTCTTGCTGCTTCTTTATATTGTCATTATCTATGCATACTTATTTTTCTTTTTATGAACATAAATCCTTGTCATTTGTAACATTTTAGTTCACAAGTTAGGGTCTAATAGTCATTGAAAGGACAAATCGCAAAGTCCATGCCAAGTCCAAGGACCACACCACATAACGGAATCCCACTCAAGAGATTTATTGTTAGAGCATGGAGCAAACTGACAAGGCTGTCCCTCTGAGGAGAGCAGCAGCCTGTGGGCACTGAGAGGGCAGCTTTATAGCCCACGAGGAATTTCACAGGCAAGCTTAGGGGTTACACCATGGGCTGAGGAGGGGTCCACCCTTTAGCAGGAACATGTTCTTAGGGGAGGCTAAGCAGCAGTGCCTCAGGATGTCTAGATAAAATGGCTCTTAATAAAAACTTAGGAATCCCTAGATAAAATGGCTCCCAACCTAAAATGGCGGATCTTATACCAATATTGATCTGATGCTAATAGTCATTATTTCATTTGTTGATTTAAATTTTAAGCTGATTCATTTTTTTTCTAAATGTTTGATCTATAATGGTCATGATTATGTATGTACTTTCCCCCTCTGAATTTAGGCTAGCTGCAGGGTTTTTTTTAAAACATTTTAAAAAATTACTTACCTTTTTAAATTTTATTTATTTGCAGTATTCTGCCCTGTGGTAAGCTTACCCCTTTGTAATACTTTGATAATACAAATACTGACCATAAAATCTAACTGCATTTTTTTCTTTTTATATATATAAAATTTTATATTTAGTTGTAGATGGACACAATACCTTTATTTTATTTATCTTGTTTATATGGTGCTGAGGATTGAACCCAGGGCGCCTTACACAAGCTAGGCAAGAGCTCTATCACTAAGCCACAACTCCAGACCTGTATTTTTTCTTTAAAAAAATATTTTAACCAGGTGTGGTGGCTCACACCTGTAATCCCAACAGCTCAGGAAGCTGAGGCAGGAGTATAGTGAGTTCAAAGCCAGCCTCAGCAATGGAGAGGTGCTAAGCAACTCAGTGAGACCCTGTCTCTAAATAAAATACAAAATAGGGCTGGGGATGGGGCTCAGTGGTCGAGTGTCCCTGACTTCAATCCCTGGTACCAAAAAAAAAGAAAGAAAAAGAAAAAGAAAAAAATTTTGAAGTAATTTTGGACTCATCAGAAGTCATGAACATAGTACAGAATTCTTGTGTACCCTTTCTTCAGCTTTCCCTAATAATAAAATCTTATATAACCATAGTATATTATCAAAACCAGGAAATCAACATTGGTATAGTACTATTAATTAAGCTGCAAAGCTTGTATGAATTTCATCAATTTTTACATGCATTCAGATTTTCATGTTATAGTTTTATGAAATTTTATCACATGTATAGATCCATGTAATAACCACAGCAATCGGGACACAGAATAAGAATTTCTTTATGATATTCTTGTTTGACTCTTTTCATCAACATTATTGTGGTAAATCTTATTTTAATTTTAAAAATCAACTTTATTATAAGATATAAATAAAATATAAAGTATAAATGATATATAATAAAATATACCAATTTTAAACATACAGAACATATAGTTAAGCATGTTGTGACAAATGTACGCATCTCTGTGTTGACCACCATTCCCAGATCATACAGAACATCTCTATCACCTCAGAAAATTCCCTCATGCCCCCTTCACTTGTCCATCCCTTATTGTTCTGATGTTTCTCACTATGTTTAGTTTTGCCTTTTCTTGCATTTCATATGAATGGAACCTTACACTATGTCCTTCCTGGAGTCTGGCTTACTGTTTGGGATTCAAGATTTGAGGTACAGCTTTGAGAATATGTACAGAAACCAAGTGCAGCAAATTCACATAATAGTGCACCATGGAAGATTTCTGGGTATTTATGTAGTTGCCTTTCATTCTCTGGATTGAAAATCCTGCTGGGTGCAGTGGCACATGCCTGTAATCCCAGCAGTTTGGGAGGCTGAGGCAGGGGGATTGCGAATTCAAAGCCAGTCTCAGCAATTTAGTGAGACCCTGTCTCTAAATAAAATATAAAAGTGTTGGGGATGTGACTCAGTGGTTAAGCACCCATGGGTTCAATCCCTGGTACAAAAAAAAAAAAAAATCCTGCTTTACTTTTAAATATGTTACATTTTTTCAAATAAATTAATCTTCTAACCTTCAGAGGTTTTAAAACACAGTAAGATATTAAAATTGACCATTTACTTTGATCTATTTTAATTACACTCCTTTATTTAAATTCCTGTTCTGACTAGCACATTCATTGTGCTATTTAGTATACTCATAGTTCTTTTCATAAAGAGGATTCTCCAGGTGCCGCAGTCTGGCTGGGCACAATTCAGGAGCCACTTGTCAAAGGAAACGAACTTTATTTTTAGAACACACACACCAAACCACACAGCTCCTCAGGAAAAACCTTCAGAGCCCAACTGCCACCACCGGCTTCCCACAAGCCTCTCCACCTCCCCCACTCCTCCTGCTCTTGAGGCCGATTGGCTGGGTCGTGTGGGCAGAGCCAAAAAAAGTCCCCCAATGAGCAGCTCCATGGTCTGAAAGGGCGGGGAAACAGCCCAATGAGCATCACCACAGAGGAGCCAATCAGTTGGCAGCTAGAAGTTTTCTGGGGCCGCTGTGAGCCAATCATCAGCTGGCAGCTGGAAGTTTGCTGGCAGCTGGAAGTTTGCTGGGGCCCCTTTCGGCTGTGGCTCTCAACATCCAGGGACACATGCTACTTTTATCAGATGTATTGAGGGGACAAGGTTATTCATTGTAAGACAACAGGAATTGGGTGATGGTGGGCAGGGGGGATAGCTGCCATATTACTCAGAGGTAAACAGAAGTGCTTATCTTCATTCCAATCCCTTGTGTTTCATCCCATTTCTCTCAACCTTATCCTTTCCATCTTTCAACCTTATTTCCATTTCTTTTTCTCTTTTATTGTACTTTTCTCTCTATCCTCATTCTGTTTACTTTCATCCCATTTCTTTTCATCTTCCACTGTGAGTACCCTATTTAATGTTTTTCCCTTTCCCTACTTCATCTTTCTGCTTCAGGCCTTGCAATTGCTGACTTTGTTTCTTAGGAGAATATTATCATCATCATCAATGATATTATTACCATGGATAGTGTTTTTCTGTTCCTTTACTTCTAGGGTTGGACCTAGAGTGCATATACCTCCCTAAATGGTCTTACATTAACTCCGTGCACAGTGGCTAGGGTATCATAGGAACATGGTTTCCTGTTACTTACTGGCCTTCCCCTTAATGGGAAGGTCTTTGGTGTAGTGGAAAGAACAAGGCTTTTCAGTCAGTCAGATTCTGGGGTTTAGAACCTAAGTTTACCATTTATTACCTATTTCATCTTGGCCATATGCTTAACTTCTGTTAGTCTCAGTTTCCTCATCTGTCGAGTGGAAGTAACAAAACCTACCTTAGAGTTGCCATGAGCATTGTATGGGCAACACATGTTAAGTGCCCAGCCTTGAGTAGTTAGTCATGAAGAATTAATTCTCATCCCTTGATTTAGGCTTTTCTTAATTCCTTACCTGAACCCTATGTTATATTTTATTTAGAGACAGTGTCTCACTGAGTTGCTTAGTGCCTCGCTGTCGTTGAGGCTGGCTTGGAACTCTGGATCCTCCTGCCTCAGCCTCTGGAGCTGCTGGGATTACAGACATGTGCCACCATGCCCAGCTCCTCTGTGTACTATTTTTCATTCTTTTGAACTAACAGTAATCAGTAATAGACCATGACAGTTTTGTTCACATTCCTTTTATTTAGAACTGTACTCACAGATTTTACAGCATAATCATCTCAAGAAACTTTCTTCAGGTACCTTTTATGTTTAATCAAAATTCTACTTACTTTGCAATCTATCCTAGTCTTTCCCTCCTGTGTGGCTGGATTAAAAAACTGAAACCTGTTTTGAGGGTATTTTATTCTATTTTTGTTTCTGCTTGTTGGTTTTTTCCCACTTGGTATTCTAGGGCATTTATTTTGGCATTTATGGACCAACAGTAAATCACAACCATATTTTCAATTCTGGTCTACTTGGCTTTTACAGTCAGTTTTATTAATTAAAGCTTTGCTTCTCACGGTTATGCAATGAAGATATTACTAATGTGCATTTCCAGCTTTCTCCTTTGGCCATGCCCTGTCTGAACAAAAATTTGTCTGCTCATTTCACTTTCTCCCCTTCTCCATCCTCAAAGGATTCTTCTAAATTTTCCAGCTGGATTCTTAGACTTTAGGGAATGTAGGAAATGAAGAGAGGGAGAGATCAAACAGCTCTTGGTGATGAAATGAGACATTTTTGTGGAAGAAGTGTAGATGTGGAGCATAAATTGGATAACCTTTAGATTGTTTTTCAGAAGCCTAAGAAAAGGTGAGACAGCCTTTTCATTGAATATACTACCATGCTGAGACTGGAGCATACTGGCTTATTTGAGTTATATCTAAGTGTTAACTCATTAAATTAGATGTCTATTGTTTAAACAAATAGGAGAACCACTATTACCCCTTCCTTGTCACTGATCAGTGAGCAAGTCCTCTCTCCTCTCTGAAGTTTCCTTTTGTTAGTCTTCTTCTTTCCAAGGCCAATACTTCTATCCTAGTTATCATCTTTCACTTGGGAGTGGCCTCTTCAGTGGCATCCTTACCTTCAATCTGATTCTTTCTCAACTACCCACTCTGCTATAATTATCTTTCTAAAATGTTTAGAATCCTTTCAAATCCTTCATAGATAGACCTAGGGACCACCTATCTTTTAGCTCTTGCACTTTTCTATTGTCCTGTTTTCTGCTACTCAGTTGTTAGCCACACAGAATATGAGAGTTACAGGCTTGCAATATCCCAAGTGCTGAACACTCCTATATTCCTGTAACTTTGCACATGCTGTTCCCTCTACAGAGAATGCCCTTCCCTACTTGTACTTCCTTGCCCTTTCCATCCATAGAAGGTCCATTTTGTCTCTCTCTTTTATATATATATTGGGGATTGAACTCAGGGGCACTGGACCACTGAGCCACATCCACAGGACTATGTTGCATTTTATATAGACACAGGATCTCACTGAGTTGGTTAGTGCTTCACTGTTGCTGAGGCTGGCTTTGAACTCCTCATGTCTCAGCCTCCTGAGCCACTGGGATTACAGGATTGCACCACCGCACATGGCTGAAGGCTCATTTTAGATGTCACCTGTGATGCCTTCTTCTTGATGGTTTCTGATAATTTGGAGCATTTTCATAAATAGCTATTATTTGTCTCGGGGTTCTCCACAGAGCAAAAGTGAGTGAAGATTTTCTGGCAGTTCAGGGGATGTGGCTAAGCATCTGGGGCTTGGTAGCTTGAGTTCTAAACCCAGCTTCACCATTCTGTTACCCTGAGGCATTGGATAAATTACTTAGCCTCTTTTTTTTTTTTTTGTTACCAGGGATGAGACCCAGGGGGCACTTAACCACTGAGCCACATCCCCAGCCCTTTTTTATGTTTTGTTTAGAGACAGGGTCTTGCTGAGTTGCCTAGGATCTCACAAAGTTGCTGAGGCTGGCTTTGAACTCCTGATCCTCCTGCCTCAGCCTCCCAAGCAGCTGGGATTACAGGAGTGTAATCCCAGTTCAAACCTTAACTAATATAAACCAAAGTTCACAATATTACCTACTTTATAGGAGGAATAAATGAGATGGAATAAAAGCACTTAACACACTGTCTGATCCATTCTAAGTACTTAGTATTAGTTATTTTTACTTAGCTTTGAATTCTTGGAGCCTAAAACAGTGCCTGACACATGGCATGCATTCAACAGTAAGTACTCAGTGGATTTTTTTCTTAAAAAAAAAAAGCTCTTCCTAATGACTTTTAGCTTTATGTCCACTGCACTGTAATTATTTGAAGGCATCATACCCCATCTTGCAATTATTTGCAACTAGTCTTACCCCATCATGTGACTGTACAATCCTTACAGCTGGAGAGACTGTGTTATTGAGTGTTGTGTCCACCACAAAGAGCTTTGAATTTAGCAGATATTCTGTAACTGGGTTGGTTTGCACTATTTTGTAAAAGAGTTTTTCAGCACCAAATAGTCATTGTGTAACCTCGGCTGTTGATGCATTTGTGGGCAGTGAATAATGTATTTTGGAACCCTATAGAATAATGTACTGGGGAAGGGGGGGGAAGTCCAGTTTTTAATTTCTAGAATTAAGGAATAAATTCTTTTGAGAATATAAAGGACATTATATCTAAGCATTATTCTTCTTGCTCTTTTATGTGGAACCCAGCCTTTTAAAAATCATATCTCAATATGATGGCATCAAGCAGCATTTTTGCCTTGGTTCTCAAATCTTTCCCTGTAAGGAAAAAATACATATATACACAAAACTACAACAAATAAAGGAAAATTATGTCTATAACACATAAATAAAATCTATCTTTTATACGGTCGATGCTATTTCTTTTGTATATTCCATGTTGAACATACAGTTTTCTTTATTCAGTTTTTCAAACTCCATAATTAGCAATGTGATTTCTGTTGGATAGGGTGGACCCTTCTTCTAGTCCTAGTATCATTTTTTCTAGGAAGTCTGATTTTAAACAGTGGGTTTGAACCTCTTCTCTTAGTAATATCAAGTGTTTTTTAATTGCCTTGCTGAATAGACTCCATAAGGATGGGAAAAGACTATTTTAGATATGGTTTTGACAGTATTTTTAAGCTTCCAGCTTTGCATCCTACACTGATTTTATATATTATTCAGTATTTTTATACATTCATCTTCTCTCCAAAACTGTTATATATACATAATTTTCTTAATCCTTTAAATAGTGCTGCAGTATCCTGTGGTTAGCAAGTGTTGATTTTCTAATTTTTGCTGAAAGGTTAACCAATGAACAAAGAGTTTAAGTGGTCTGACCAGTTTATAGTTAATTTGTGATAAAGCTACAAGAATAATATTCTAGCATTTTAGCCACTTCCCTTTCCCCTTTTAAGCATTACAAAAATCATATCTTAAGAAGCAGCACACAAATAAAAATAATTTAATGAATGCTTATGCCACCCATACAGGTACATTTCATCTTAAACTGTAGATTTAATCATGATATGTTGAGCATAAATTATAAATAGATTTATGATATTTTTATAACAAAAAATCCTTTGGAAATCATCCTTCTATAATTTGTCTTTTTTGTCATTTATTTATTCAGCTTACCTTTATTGACCATCTCTTAGTTAAACAAGCTAAATGAGATTCAGGTTTATATGAGTTGAATTTTCTTAAAATAAGATATGCCTATTTAAACACAGTATCCATAGGAACATAAATTTATCAAAAATGAAGTGAGAGGAAAAAAAGAGAATTTGGAGTGAGATTATAACTTGAGCATTGGTATTTAGATGTACTCCCACCTCACAATTCCAATGGAAATGACTGCAAAATTTTAGAACATGGAGAAACTATATTAATATTGAAGACTAGGGAAGGGGTTTCATCTTCATGCTGCAAATTTTGAACAATTTCTACCTGACACAGTACAGACGGGGTTATCCTAAAGGAATATGCCAAAACCAACTTGAAATTTTTACTTCCTGAGAGAGCAAAAAGAATTGAACGGGGGTCAGGATAACCTGCAAGGGCTTTTAGCTGGTTTACTCCCACAACCTGTTGATGTCTTACGAGTGCCAGTAGGAGACCCAGGAATAGTCACACTGAGGTTAAAGCAGGCCCTGCATTGGGGTTTTTCTCTTGACACAGCAGGCAATGGCACACAAAGAACTGGACAGTCTGTTCTTGGAATGGAGGTCAGGTCAATTTATGAAGTGTTTCTATGGAAAAATTTAAAGTTTTTCCGACTGGGGACTATCCATGGCTTCAGTTCCTCCTACTTTCTCTTCACATGCTGTATATGAATTTATATCAACCAGTCAGTCTCCCACTGAGATGAGGAATCTAAAAACATTAGGATGAACAGTAAAAGAGACCTCATGCACCCTAGTTGGAGAAGATCAGCCTGGATAGACTGCTCTTTGTTCAAGAATGAACAAAGAATGAACAAAGAACCCCAACATAAGGTTTTTGAAAAGACTTTGCCACATAAATGGAGAACACAGTATTCAAGAGGCAAAGGAAGAAAAACACTTATTTCAAAATTATGTTTTCTCTAGGAAATGAATATTTTTTATAACAATGTGCTTTGTGTTTTCTGTTGAATAAAAAGAAGTATGTAATACAAAGTAAGCAGTGAAAGTAAACCTTGTGAAGTGAGAGCTGGAAGGAGAAAACAGAACAAGAGAATAAATTTAAAATATTGCTGAGTGAGCCTGTAGGCAAAAAGGCAGAGAGGAAGCTTGCTGAAGAAGGAAGAAATGTGAGGAAACCAAAAAATGGAGAAAAAAATTATATGGAGAAAAAAATCACAACAGGGGAGATGATTACAAATGGGGTGAGTGATAAGAAAGTCAAACTTTAGTAAATCTCCCCAAACGCATAATAAAAGGTAAGATATAAGAGGAACAAGACAATGAAAGTCTGAGCACAGCATGGAATGCTAACATGAAGATAATTATTTCTAAAATATTACAGGCTAGATTACAAACAGCCAAACTGATTAAATATACCATAAGAAAACATTAAAAACAAAGTTCTCTGTATTACAGAAGATGTAGATATGGCACATGTGTGGTGGTACATGCTTATAATCCTAGTGACTCCAGAGGATGAGGCAGGAGGATCACAGTTGGAGGCCAGTCTCAGAAGTTTAGTGAGACCTCTATCTCAAAATTAAAAAATAAGTAAAAAGGGCTGTGGATGTAGCTCAGTGGTAGAGTATTTCTGGGTTCAATCCCCAGTACCATCATAAATAAATAAATTAAGATATAAATCTGTAAAGTGTGTACTTTCCTCTTGGCAAACTTTAATTTCAAGGGTAAAGCCAATAAATTATTAAACATTCTTGTTCAAAAAAGTAAAACCCCAAAGAAGATGCTTCAATATTAAATACCAGAAGACAGTGAAGCAGTGTATATGACTTTTAGGCATAAGTTTGTGACCTAGAAATCCTAGAGAAATATCATGCATTTTTTTCTGTTCATCTTTTCTTTCCAGTGTGTTATTCATTAGTGAAAGCAGCAGAATGATGACCTCAGTTATGTAATCTATTATACACATGCCATCCATGTACTTTTCCTGAGAAAGTTGTTTGATGGTATATGCCAGCCAATTTAAGATAAAGCAAATTAAACAATTCGACCATGAGGAAGTCATGAAATAAAAGGATTAGTAATGAGCAGTGCAATGAAAAATAATTGATAATCATGAAATATAAATAAAGTTCAAAACAATCTAAACATTCAAAGCATTTATTGAAAGAATAATAATGAAGTGGGCACCAAATTCAAGATAGGGACACAGAAAAAACAAGTTATTTTTCTTATTTCATTGAGTTTTAGTAGATATTAATTTTTGGAATTAATACTTGAACTGACATTTTAAAAATTACAATGAATAGAGTTAAACTTTTTATCAGGAGGAGGAAAAAAAACCTCAAACTTATCTGTATATCATCGTTCTTGATTTAACTCTGTTTAATAAACATACACATTTTGTATTTTTAACTATGTCTTTTAAAAAGACCATAAGTAAAAATTCATCAGAACATTACCATTTTATATTGCTTTGTGATGAGACTTTTGTGGCATATAAATTCTTAGTTATGTATAGGCACAAGTTACTTTTATAATCAATTTAAAAGAATATTCAATTTAACATAGCTATATGATCAAAATATGTAAAGGAAAAGAACAACTGGGTTCTAGGTAAGAGAAATGTCACTCTTTTTTTCTGTTCATCTTTCCTTTCATATTGTAGTATACATAAATATTAATTTTTATAGGAATAAAAGTGAACTATCAAAATGAAAAAACCCTATGTATACAATAGTTATAATTATAAACATATTTATGCTATTGAATGCTTTGTTCTTTTCCCAAATCAAAAATAAATTAAGATTTAGCTAAAGACCCTAGGAAAAGCATAAATCAGACATTAGAAAGCAGAAAGAAAAAAAAAGTTAATGAACTTAAAAGCTCAATTTTATAAAGTGGTAAACAGATTTGAATAAACATAAGAATCAAAAAGTTGACTGGTTAAAACAACAGAATTAACAAACCTCTTGCTTGTTTGCTCATGAAAACAAAAGTACAGAGAATAGTGTATTTTTAATCATAAATTCAGGGGAAGTAAAACATATAGCTTATGCTAATTATGAATACTATAATAAATATTAACTAGCAAAATTGACCCAAGGAATACAATACTAGAATTGGCCAATAAGTATGGAAATATTCAGGAAAATTGCCAAAGAGTTACTCCAAATGTTGATGTGATTGTTTCTAAGTGGTAGGGTTATTGGCTATTTTTTCCCTCTTTGTCCTATTTAGGAGTCTCAAAAATTCTACAGTAAGCAGGCATGAATTTGAAAGTTAGATATGAATAAAACAAACTGTGAAAACAAAATCCCTCTGTCTTTTAAGATAAAGTTTGCTCCTTTTGAGCCTTAAAGGTAGAACTAGCTGCCTTTACCAAAAAAAAAAAAAAAAAAAAAGTTTTTAGTGCTGTAACCTAGGGCCTTTTTCATGCTAAGCATGTAGTCTATCACTGAGCCATACCACCAGCCCTGCCGTTCCAAAACTTAGGTGAAGTGGAATATTGCGATGTACCCTAAAAAGACTGCCAAGGTTCAAAGAGCCTGTTAATGGGCCTGAGAGGCCCTGTGACTCTAGCGCAAACAATGGCCTAGGGTCCACAAATTGAATTTCTAGATTACTGGCTGCCTTCTTGTGCTCTGATATATCTGGAACAGAAGAATAAACACACCAAGTACCATACACACAGATAAATACTAAATAATAATTATTTGAGGTGCAATAGAACACCATTTACAAAGTGTAAATCTCTCTCACATTTGGATCATAAACTTTTTTTTTTTTTTTTGCTAGTAACATGAATAGATTCTTTTGCCCATTCATGTAGAATAGATAAATGAAATGAAGATTGGGCCTCTTGTTTTTGGGGGGGCCAGGGATTGAACTCGGGGGCACTTAACCACCGAGCCACATCCCCAGCCCTATTTATTTATTTTTTATTTAGAGACAGGGTCTCACTGAGTTGCTTAGTGCCTCGCTTTTGCTGAGGTTCGTTTTGAACTCGCGATCCTCCTGCCTCAGCCTCCCAAGCAGCTGGGATTACAGGTGTGCGCTACCACCCCCGGCTACAGATTGTGACTTTTGATTTAGGCCAGTTAGACAGGACTGCACTGCTTACTCCCATTCCTGAAGATATAAGTTGAATAATGGTGAGGCACTCTTCTGTGTGTTAGGAACACTGCAAAGTACAGTATATGCATCTGCCACAAAATGTAGAGAGAGCTGGACATGGTGGCACATGCCTCTAATCTCAGTGACTTGGGACACTGAGGCAGAAAAATCATGTTTGAGGCCAGTGTCTATTATTTAATGAGACCCTGTCCAAAAAAAAAAAAAATGGTGCTGGGGGTTTAGCTCAGTAATAGAATGTCTCTGAGTTCATCTCCAGTACTGGTTAGAGAAAAAGCCCATAAACAAATGTAGAGAGAAAAGCAGGTTCAAAAAGTACTTTTACCATGTAAAAAAAAATCTTTTTTTTTTTGAAAGGAAAATTACTTTCTTTATAACCTGTAGATCCTGTTTATTTTGTTGAATATATACTTATAAAAGCAAGTGGTTTGTTTTGTTGTTTCATTTTTTGTGGTGCTGGGGATTGAAACCAGGGCCTTATGCATGCTAAGCAAGTGCTGTACCACTAAGTCACATCCCCAGCCCTAAGTGTAATTTACACTCATCTTTGAAATGTCCACTTGGTAGACTCAGTTAAATGACATTTTGCTCTCTCATAGAACTTGCATAACATAAAGGTAAACGATAAAGGATACTGGAGCTGGGCATGGTGGCACATGCCTGTAATCCCAGTAACTTGGGAGGCTGAGGCAGGAGAATCTTAAATTCATGGCCAGCCTCAGCAAATTAGCGAGATCCTAGGCAATTCAGTGAGACCCTGTCTCAAAAATAAAATAAAACATAATAAAAGGCTGGTGATATAGCTCAGTAAGCTCAGTAGTAAAGTGACTCTGGGTTTAATCCCCATTGCCAAAAAAAAAAAAAAAGATACTGTAATGTGAGAATGTGATGACTAGATATGCACAAAATGTGATAAGGGCATGTTACCAGGAGTATGTGACTGAAGTAGCATTTCTCAAGCAGGTGTTCCTAGAGAACTTGAGCTTGCTGAGTTATACCTCATATTAATATATCAATAATTGAGAAATGCCATCTTGAGTACTTATGTTGCCTACTAGTATATCAAAGGACATGTGAAATCCTAAAATTAAAAAAAAAAAAAGCCAAACCAGACTCTGAAACTTTGTATAACTCAGTATTTTACCAAAATATGTGACCATAGAACTCTGTTTTCTGCTAGTCTTTAAAAACAAGCTTAAGCCCTCTGTGGGACAGACTTTGAGCAATGTCTATTTAAAGTACATATTAAATAGAAGAAAAGCTTCTTAGCTCAAAATACTGGTGGCTTAGATTTTTAAGGCTCTGTCTTGAAAGTATAATCAAGTCATACATTTCACACTGCATTAACTTCTTTTGTTTTAGTAAAAGAAAATGAAATGCTACAACTTATTTTTTACACTTAAACTTTCTTTTTCTCTGAAGACTGCATTCTCAACAAAGGAGAAATCCAAGATACATTCTGTTTTTTTTATAGGAAATATGAACTGTCATATTTCCTGGTAAGGCTAGATTTTCTTTTTGTAACATGAATGTCATCTATCAGTGGGCTATAGATGCCCTTTAATCTTTGACTTGGCTTTTAAGTTAGAGAGGAGTATTGGAAATATGATGGTTTATTTCTCTATTCTCTTCCTAATATCACCCTTCTCCCAAATATTTTCACTAATCTTCCCCAGTGTTAATGAAGTCAGTTACTTATTTATCCATGAATTCAAAAATCTTTGCTTAGTGTCTGTTCTGTTCCAGGTGCTAACATCAAGAATTCAGTACTGAACAAGACTTATAAACTTAGAACCTACTGAGGGAAGATAACCCATGAACATACAGATAAATTAACAGTCTCTCACATATAAGTGCTATGATTAAGTTAAAACAGGATGAACTATTTTTTTTCTCTCTCCTGGACTGGTGGTCAGGGAGGGCTTCTTTGTAGAAGTGACTTTTCAGCTGAGAACTAAATGATGAGCCAGCTGATTTTTCTGGATCTGATAAATGAATATAAAGCAAACTAGAAAATCTGAAATACTCTTGAGTCTGTTTTCACTGCTTCAATTTTCAAGGAAAAAAAAAAAAAAGGCTTTCCATCTTTAAAATGGCATGCACGCCTATCCAGTAATGGGATTCCTGGATTTAGGTGTGTGATTTAGCTCACAAAGTTAAGTTTCATAACTCAAATATTTTCCCTAGAATGTGAGTTCATTTTAATTTCTCAGGGAGGACTGCTATTTGCCAAGTGGGCAGCTGAAGCTCTTCTGCTGGTGCTTTTGAAGTCTTTCTGAAGAACAGTATTTCTAAATCGTATACATTTGTACTTTGTTAAAAATCAGGGCTATTTAAATGAACAGCTATTATTATTATATATTGGTCATCAGAAGAGCTTTAAAGTTATACAACTGTTAGGAATTTAGTTTAGATTCAAGACTCATCTCTTCAGTGGCTAAGACTCAATTGTATTTGGCTTTCGTCACTCTTAAGCACCTCCATAGCCCCCTTGACAAGTCATGACTATTGTTTCCTTTAAGACAAAAATGCTAGTTTGGTTTATCTTTAGAAATAAGAAGTCTCAATTAACAGCAATTGAATTTATGAATGTAACAACAATCTATAGATTATAGAATTTCTGTAATAATGTACATATCAACAATTCAACGTTACTTTTTTTTTAGACAAGTAGAAATGTGACTGTTCACCAACTGCTTAAAAACAGGTTGTAGAGAACTCTTTCCTTTACCGACCAGCATTTTGCCTGGGAAGAAAATCCAAAATAACATTAAGGGAAGTTTCTTTAGCCCTTCTCTCATCCAAATGTACCCCACCCTACCAGTCAGAAGCAGTTCTTATGAAGAGGTTTTGAGGAAGACAGCTTCTCTTTTCTTGGTTTCAATAGACTTGATCTAGGAGATAGGCAGAGTTCAAATCCAGTTCATGTTTTGTCAGGCTGCTGGTTTTCCTTTTCTGGAAGAATCTTCACTGTGTCCTTTCTACTTAAAGACTGTAGAGGCGACTGGTATTCTCACGCAAGGTGGCCAAGACATGGAAAAGAGGCTCATCTTTGATTCTGGCAATCTCTCGCACTGTGTGAAAGGCCAGGCCCGGGTGGGCATATGGGCAGAAACTTTTGGGAACCCGGTGAGGGAGAAAGTAGGGAGCATCAGTTTCGACAAGAATTCTCTCCAGTGGGATCTTTTTCAGAGCTTCTTGGGCCTCCCAGGCAGAAGAGTAAGTCAGGACTGCTGTGAAGCCTACAAACATATTGGGAAAGTGCTTCAGCAAGGGCTCAATGACTGGGTAACTGCCGGTGAAGCAATGCCTATGAATCTTGTAGTCAGAGGGCACAAATTTTTTCATGATTCCCAGCAGATCTTCATCAGCCTCTCGGCAGTGGATCACCAAGGGCATTCTAAGGGACACAGCCAGCTGCAGCTGTCTCTCAAATATCTTGAACTGCTCTGGGACAGGCGTGGTGCACTTGTAGGAGTAATCCAAGCCCATTTCTCCAAATGCTACAGCCTTGGGATGCCGCAAGGCATGCAAGAGATTTCTTTCTTGATGCTCATTGTAGTAACGTGCAAAATGAGGGTGACAGCCAAAGGCGCCCCAAACCAGGTCTTCTTTCAATAGTTCCTCCCACAGGCCATCCCTTAGAGCACGAGGATTGCAGAAGTCAGAGATGCAGCCCTGAAATTCCTTAGGGAAGGAGTTGCTATAAATTTTTCTGAACTTGGTAAAGGTCCCTTTGAAAGACAGCTTGGAATAGAGCATGTCCAAGTGACAGTGGGTATCAATGAAACCATCTATTAGGCGTGGTTGCCAGGGGCTCCTTGGCTGCAAGTTAAATGCATATGCTCCATAAGGATTTAGCAACTCTTCATCTTGATAGGTTTTCCCCTTTATGTCTGCTGTTGAATTTCTGGAGAAATGGAATGAACAAAGATTCTGGGATCTGCCTTCTGTCATTTGCAGACTCTTGTAAGTATCTTGGGAGCTCATTGGATGGTAGGAATAATCACAACCCAGGAAGTTCTGTCTGCCTCTACCAGCCTGGAATGTGGTAGTGGTACTACTGCTGTCTGTGGAGGGATAACGTGAAATCTTTGTATTGCTGATCCAACAGCTGGTGTAATCATTCCAAGGACTGTAATACAAATTGGGCTGGTGTATGCCACAACCCCTCTTGAAGGATGGAGGGTCTGAAACTACTGGTAAACTAAATGAGAATGGCTCCTTCTGAGAGAATCTGATAGTGGAGTTCTCATCCACATCAGACCATTCACTTTCTGAAGAGGGGTGGTCGATTACCACCTTATTTTCCTTAGGCTTTTGAATTACTGAGAAGGAATTATTGGTACCCTGAATTTCTAAGGGGAGAGAGTTTTTTCCAAAAATGGCTGTCCTTTGGTTACCAAGAGGCTTCTCACTTAATTTCTTACAAGGAGTTATAATCACTCTCCTATCACTGATGCTGTTCATTTTGGGGACTGACTCTTTCTTTTTCTGAGAAGCAAAGAAGGTAACACTCCTGCCTGGTTTTCCTCCAGAGTTGGGACGCTGTAGTACCCTTGGTTTTATACTAGGGGAAGCTTCTCCCTTTTCTTTTGGTGTTGCTTTTATTGTGATACCATAGATAGCCTTTCGGTAAATCACTGAAGAGCCTCGTTCTTGAGCTGTACCCATCCCTTTCTGGAAATTATTTGATTCCTGCATCTTATTTTGCTGCTGAACTCTACCTATCACTTTCTGGAACTTATTTGGTCCCTCTATCTTATTTTGCTGCTGAACTCTACCTGTAACTTTCTGGAACTTATTTGGTCCCTCCATCTTATTTTGCTGCTGAACTCTACCTGTAACTTTCTGGAACTTATTTGGTTCCTCCATCTTATTTTGCTCCTGAACTCTACTTTCCCTTTTCTGGAACTTATTTGGTTGCTCTATCTTATTTTGCTCTGTAACTCTATCCATCCCTTTCTGAATCTTATTTGGTTCCTCCATCTTATTTTGCTCCTGAACTCTATCCATCCCTTTCTGGAAATTATTTGGTTCCTCCATCTTATTTTGCTCCTGAACTCTATCTATCCCTTTCTGGAAATTATTTGGTTCCTCCATCTTATTTTGCTCCTGAACTCTGCCTGTCTCTTTCTGAAACTTGTTTGGCTCCTCCATCTTATTTTGCTCCTGAACTTTGCCTGTCTCTTTCTGAAACTTGTTTGGATCCTCTGTCTTATTTTGCTCTTGAACTCTGCCTGTCCCTTTCTGGAACTTATTTGGTTCCTCCATCTTATTTTGGTCCTGAATTCTATCCATCCCTTTATGGAATTTATTTAGTACCTCCATCTTATTTTGGTCCTGAATTCTATCCATCCCTTTCTGGAATTTATTTGGTTCTTCCATCTTATTTTGCTCCTCAACTCTATCCATCCCTTTCTGAATCTTATTTGGTTCCTCCATCTTATTTTGCTCCTCAACTATACCCATCCCTTTCTGAATCTTATTTGGTTCCTCCATCTTATTTTGCCCCTCAACTCTATCCATCCCTTTCTGGAAATTATTTGGCTTCTCCATCTTATTTTGCTCCTGAACTCTGCCTGCCTCTTTCTGAAACTTGTTTGGATCCTCTATCTTATTTTGCTCCTGAATTCTGCTTGCCCCTTTCGGGAAATTATTCAGTTCCTGCATCTTATTTTGCTCTTGAACTCTGCCTGTCCCTTTCTGGAACTTATTTGGTTCCTCCATCTTATTTTGCTCCTCAACTCTATCCATCCCTTTCTGGAAATTATTTGTTTCCTCTCTCTTATTTTGCTCCTGAACTCTACTTATCTCTTTCTGGAGCTTATTTGGTTCCTCTATCTTATTTTGCTCCTGAACTCTGACTGTCTCTTTCTGGAAATTGTTTGGTCCCTCCATCTCATTTTGCTCCTGAGCTTTATCCATCCCTTTCTGGAATTTATTCATTTCCTCCATCTTATTTTGCTCCTCAACTCTATCCATCCCTTTCTGGAAATTATTTGGTTCCTCTATCTTATTTTGCTCCTGAACTCTGCTCATCTCTTTCTGGAACTTGTTTGGTTCTTCTGTCTTTTTTTGCTCCTGAACTCTATCCATCCCTTTCTGGAACTTATTTGATTCCTGTATCTTATTTTGTTCCTGAACTCTGCCCATCCCTTTATGAATCTTATTTGATTCCTCTATCTTATTTTTCTCCTGAACTCTATCCATCCCTTTCTGAAACTTATTTGGTTCTCCCATCTTATTTTGCTCCTGAACTCTGCTTGCTGCTTTCTGGAACTTACTTGGCTCCTGCATCTTATTTCGCTCCTGAACTCTGCCCGTCCATTTCTGAATCTTATTTGGTTCCTGCAATGAATTTTGCTCCTGAACTCTGCCCGTCCCTTTCTGGAACTTATTTGGTTCCTGAACTCTGTTTTTCCCTTTCTGGAACTTATTTGGTTCCTGTATCTTACTTTGCTCCTGAACTTTGCCCATCCCTTTCAGGAACTTGTTTAGTTCCTCCATCTTATTTTGTTTTTGAACTTTATATATCCCCTTATGGAACTTGTTTGGTTCCTGCATCTTATTTTGTGCCTGAATTCTGCCCACCCCTTCCTGGAAATTGTTTGGTTCTTCCATCTTATTCTGCTCCTGAACTCTCTCCATCCCTTTCTGGAACTTATTTGGTTCCTCTATCTTATTTTGCTCCTGAACTCTGCCCATCCCTTCCTGGAAATTGTTTGGTTCTTCCATCTTATTTTGCTCCTGAACTCTGCCGGTCCCTTTCTGGAACTTGTTTGGTTCCTGCGTCTTATTCTGCTCCTGAACTCTCTCCATCCCTTTCTGGAACTTGTTTGGTTCCTCTATCTTATTTTGCTCCTGAACTCTGACCATCCCTTCCTGGAAATTGTTTGGTTCTTCCATCTTATTTTGTTCCTGAACTCTGCCTGTCCCTTTCTGGAACTTATTTGGTTCCTCTATCTTGTTTTGCTCCTGAACTCTCCCCATCCCTTTCTGGAACTTGTTTGGTTCCTCTATCTTATTTTGCTCCTGAACTCTACCCATCCCATTCTGGAACTTGTTGGGTTTCTCAATCTTATTTTGTTCCTCAGATTCAGCAGCAAGGTCAGAGTTCATGGAGTTACGGGATCTTGGGTTAGAATGAAGGATATAGGCTTCCTCTAGAGAAGCCATTTCTTTTAGAAATGGGCCCACGGACAGAGTGCTTTGGTATCCCACACACTAAAAGCCTTTCAGGCCCTGAATCAAGCAGTTTTGGGGAGGCGTTTCCACCCACATCTGCACCTGAGAAGGGATAGGAAAAATTTCCGCAGCGCGATCAGCCCCAGGAAAACCTCTAAGTACAATTCACACAGTTCTTCTCCTGGGCTTTTCAGGCCCTTGGAGACCCGGGCCACCCTCCTGGGGGCCCTCCGAACCACCTCACTGAGTTCCCCGAGGTAGCTGTTTGCTAGAGTCTCCTACCTAAGGACCGCTCCTGTGGTACTGGAATTTTTGTGGTTCTGATACCTTAGTACACGTTTCTCCTCTTTTCAACAGTTTTCAGTGTACCAGAGATGCCAAAGTCCTTTCACTGTGATTCCAAAGCGCTGTAGAGAAACCACAGCGATCTAGGATTCACGAAAAGCCCAGCTTGGCCAGCTTGGCGTTGGAGCCCACAATGTGCTTCCCAGATTGCCAAGCGCTTTTGATGACGATTTGGATGACGCAATTTCCTGTCAAAGCACTTCCGGTACATCAAAAGTGTAACATTGAGTTCCTATTACAAGAAACTTCTGAGATGCCCAAGTCCTTAAATGACCACAAGGAAGTTTTAGGAACAACACATAGGGGGTTCCTGTGTTGGACTGCTGTCCCAGAGGCTCGCCAAGAACAATCAGGAAGACAAGGCTGAACCAGTTTGGAAGCAGAACCAGAGAGCCGGGCCCCAATCATCCCTCCATCTGGCCTGCTAGGTTGGAAACTCCCCTCAGCCAGTACCCTCTCCACCTGCCCCTCCCCTACTTCCGTTACTTTCCACTTCCTGTCTTTTCTGTCTTCCGCTCTTGGAATCCCACCTTCCCGCCAGAACTCCACCTGAACTGGTATCACTGCCACCGTTTCTGGCATTTCCACACCCACAGTCTTTCAAAAACCTTAGTTATAGTTTTTAAAGCATAGTATACATACTTTAAAAAACATAAATGTGATATATAACTATTTTTTAGCTCAGTTATTTTCATTTAAAATTAGTGCATATATTCAGTATTATTGCCGCGTGGCTCTCAAAAACATCAAACTAGTGCTTTTATATTTTAGGGGTCCTTGCAGGTGCCATAAATTAACCAAACCCTTCCTTTTTTGTTAATGCTTCAGGTCCTCTCATTCTAAGTCTTTTCTATAAGAGTGTGAAAAAAATGTCGCAAAGAACATCTTTGCGCATTTAAGTTTTACCAGTTTGGCTTATTTCTTTGGGCTACATGCCCAGAAATGGAGTTCCTGAGAGGAAGTGTAGGAATTTTTAAATGGTTCCTCATAGCACCACAGTGCCCCAGAAGGATTGCAGTAATTTAAAATTCCATCTGAAGCTGAGCATGGTGTGGTGCCGAAGCAGGAAAATTGCTTGAACCCAAGGAGTACAAGCCCAGCTAAGGTAACAGTGAGATGCCTGTCTCAAAAAAGAAACACCAAAGAGAGGGGTGGGGAGAGAGCTTCTCCATGACAAATAGTCTATTTAATGGGAGAAACATCCAAACTTGATGCTTCATTGTACTTTTAATTTGTACTTACCTAATAACTTCTTGGAGTGAACATTTTGTTGACCCTCTCTTGAGTTTTGTTTATGCTCATTTCTTGTTTCTTTCTTTTTTTAAAAAATTATAAACCAGGTAACCAGGTGCTGTGAGGCATACCTATAATCCCCGTGACTCAGGAGTCTGTGACAGGAGGGCCACCAATTCCAGGCCAGCCTGGGTAAATTAGTGAGATCCTGCCTCAAAATAAAAAGGGCTGTAGCTGTAGCTTAGTGGTAAAGTACCCATGGGTTCAGTTCCCAGTACAACACAAATAAAACCCCAAACAACAACAAAACTCACTTTATAAAATAACTGGGCACTGTGGTACAGGCCTTCAATCCCAGCCACTCTGGAATTTGATGCAGGAAGATGGCAAGTTCAAGGCCAGCCTGGGCAATTCAGCAAGATCTAGTCTCAAAATAAAAAGGGCTGGAGATGTAGCTCAGTGATAGAGTGCCCTGGGTTCAGTCAATACCACATGTACAAATTATAAAAGAAACTTTTATCATATTTTCCAATTTTTTGTTCTTATGTTTTTTTGTTTTTGTTTATATTTTAATATGGTGAAGTTCCAACTTTTTTTTTTTAGGTTTTTTTCTTCTTTTTCTCTTTCTCCTAAACCTAGAATATTCTTTTGGGAAGTGAAAGTTGATGATTTGTTACATTGAAGCTGATAACCCACTTGCTATTTTGTTTTGGGTTGTAATTTAGTTGGGGATCTCTATATGTGTTTTTCCAAGTTAATACTTTTTTGCTTACTGATATGTGATTTATTTTTGAATGTGTGTTAAATTCTTGTACTTAATAATATATTCCAGACTAGTGTGTCTCTTGTTACAATGGCATTGGATTATTTTAATAATTGAAGTATTATGCTAAGGTATAAAATCTTAAGTAGCTAGGTCTACTTCATTTCCCTTAATTTAAATAATCATAATAATTCTTATTATTTTGTGGTGCTGGGGATTGAACCCAGGGCTCTGTGCATGCAAGGCAAGCATTCTACCAGCTGAGCTATATCCCTAGCCCTAAGTAGTGAAATTGCTCTGTAGCAGTAGTTCTGAACCTTGGCTTGCACTTGGTGATCACCTGGGGAGCTACAAAAAAATCACTGATACCGATCCCACCCAGAGAGATTCTGACTTGATTTTTTTTTGTGTGTGTGTGTATGTGTGTACATGGGTGTGGCCCAAGCATTAGGATTTTTAAAAAATTCTACAGGTGGTTTTAATGTACAGCCAATGTGAGAACTGCTGCTATAGAGTTTATTTTTTTTATGGCACATCTATTAGGCATTAGAATTCACCTTTGTGGCTTTCTTTTTTGGTATCCAGGGGGAATTATATAATGTGGTGATTTTTTTTCCTTAAAAGTTTGAAAGAATCCATTAGCAAATCATCCCAGCTGGAGCATTTGTTAGAGTAGTTCTTTGATAATTTTTTCAATCTTCCTTCATTATTAGCTTATTCATTGTTTTTGATGAGTCATAATTATTATAGAAAATTACTTATTTGTGAATTTAAAATTTACTTTCAGATTTAATTTAAGATAATTTCTCTAATTTATTATATGTGTCATGAACTGTTTCATTTATGATTTTATTTATCTTCTTTCTTGATTAGCTTTACTGGAATCTTAGCTAATTTATTTTAAAATATCCTGGATTTGTTTATTGTAGTTGTTTTTCTCCTTTTAAATTCATCTGTGCTTTTTTGCTTTCCACTTGTTTTCTTTTCCTTTTTTTTTTTTTTGTTATGGGGGGTAGAACTCAGGGGCACTTGGTCACTGAGCCACATCCCCATCCCTATTTTGTATTTTATTTAGAGACAGAGTCTTACTGAGTTGTTTAGCGCTTTGCAGTTGCTGAGGCTGGCTTTGAACTAGCAATCCTCTTGCCTTAACCTCCAAAACTGCTGGGTCCACTTGTTATCTTTATGACAAATTTTTGCATATTCAAGAGTTTTTCTTTGAACTATTGGTTCTGAACTCTGGCTTCTCTTCAGAATTACCTGGGGAGCATGGTTGAGAAAAAATAGTATCTTTTCCTTATCCATGCATGGCTCGTGGCTGTGAAATCTCTAACAAAAGACAGATTAAAAAGAGAAACCATGCAATCTAGTTAATAAAATTTCATCTGACATGGGAGCCTTCAGATGAAGATTCAAAGAAATGAGAAAACTATTTTTTTATGGACAGTCATGCAGAAGTATGATTGGGAACAAAAGGTATAAACTAACGGTAATAAATTGAGGGGAACCTAGCAAGACCTGTTTGTTCAGAATCTTTTCTGTATCCCTGCGTGGCATTCTTTTCTGGGTATAGGGAAGACTCCTGTGGCATGAGGGTCTTCAGGAAAAGAGGGAGGGAAAAGGTCAGAAAGTGACCTTCCTAGATTTTATGACCTGCTTCTTAGGAGAACAGCAGGGAAGGTCAGGAAACAATCCTGTTTCTTCTTTCTTCTCAAATGTCAAGGTGTCATATTTCTGGGCAGCATGTCCTGAGCCCCATCAGTAGCTTTTAAAAATATACTAATTCCTTTCTCTCCTCAATGATTCTGATTTAATTTAATTAGGCTTAGGTCTGGTCTTTTTATTTTAATTGCTAATGTGCAGCCAAAGCTAAGAAACAAGGTTAGCAATTTTTCCTCTCTCAAGCTGTAAATTCTCTTGTATAATAATATAAATTCATTATTTTATCCCCAGATTACAGGCTTGCCTATATTCTATAAGTTTATATAATTTTAAATTTTATTAGATTTTGTACTTTTTGCGGTTTTAAATTTATCTTCACTTGCAGTTATTAGAAGTGACAAGTTTTATTAACAGTTACATTATACATTTCTAATTGTATTACTTTGTGACCAGTGACAATTTATATAATTTCTGTTTTTTAAAATTTCTTATTTTTGTGAATTGATGTATGTTGAGAGCCACAGCCCAAGGGGCCCCAGCAAACTTTGAGCTGCCAGTTGATGATTGGCTCACAGCAGCCCCAGCAACTTCTAGCTGATTGGCTCCTCTGCGGTGATGCTCATTGGGCTGTTTCCCCCGCCCTTTCAGACTATGGAGCTGCTCATTGGGGGAATTTTTTTGGCTCTGCCCATGTGACCCAGCCAATCAGCCTCAAGAGCAGGAGGAGTGGGGGAGGTTGAGAGGCTTGTGGGAAGCCGGTGGTGGCAGTTGGGCTCGGAAGGTTTTCCTGAAGAGCTATGTGGTTTGGCAGTGTGTGGTTCTAAAAATAAAGTTCATTTCTTTTGACAAGTGGCTCCTGAATTGTGCCCAGCCAGACTGCGGCAGATGTAGTAAATTTCTATAAATCTACCATTGCCCTGTATAAAGGAGCCATCTTCTATATGTAACACAAAATTTATTATCATTTATTTCCTTGATTCTAAGATGTTTATAGTTATGAGAGAAACCATTGATTTAATGATAGCTTTTTTCAGGAAGAATAAATAAAACTGAATTAAATGTACACAAAATTTTGTTATCTACTAACCTAGAAGAGCATGCATTTATTCTCACTGTTACATATCTTTTCTAAGAGTGCTTCATAATTTAAATCTGAGCCCCCCCTTTTTTTTACAGAGAGCCTAAACTGTTTGTTTGTTTGTTTGTTTATTGTGGTACTGAGATCAAATCCAGGGCTTCTTGCATGCTAGGCAAGCACTCTGTCAAGCAGTCTACCACTGAGCTACTTCCCCAACCCTTGTTTCTTTTCCCTCCTCCTCCTCCTTCTCCTCCTCCAGATCCTCCTCCAGATCCTCCTCCTCCTCCTCCTCCTCCTCCTCCTCCTCCTCCTCCTCCTCCTCCTCCTCCTCCAGATCCCCCTCCTCCTCGAGATCCTCCTGCTTCAGCTTCATGAACAGCTGGGACTGCAGGCACAGGCCTGCATCACTGAACTTGGCTTCGTAAACATTTTAAACAAAATTTGTGATGTTGAACTCTTTGTAAATTGTCAATACTCATTTAACATTACTGATGTTTCATCCTCTTTCCTAACAACTTTGCTGAAAATACAGCTGTGAGTTTTTGACACTTACATGTTTGGTTTCTGAGTAATAGTCTTTATCATTCATGCATTGGTCACACCAACCTCCCCATCTTTAAGAATTGTGTGATGTATTCTGAGACATTAGGCTTTTGCTTTAGCCTTATGATTGCGTGGACTAGCCTGTAACAGAAAACTTTCTACACACAGTTAGTATTTTTTGCTGTTGTTGTTAGTGCCACACTGGACAAGAATCTTTTTACAACATTTTAAATAAAAACCAGGAATCTAAATTAATGTTAAAATCCAGCTATTTGGGATATGCAGTGCAAAGCAAATGATTGACATGAAAATATGATTAATTCTTTCTCTGCAAAGCTAAATTTGTACCATACATTAAGTTGTAACTACTTGCCCATCAAAATGCACTCCTGACTGCTTTGAGTTTCTTTTTGGTTTAATTGTAAAAAGACTCTGAATTCAGAAATATGTATGTGAAAATGTTTTCCCCTTTATAATGAGGAAACCATGTACCTATTATTGAAAGCTAACCAAGTTCATATTTTATGTCCTCTAGGCTAAAATCAAAATTCCAAATGTGTTGGGGATCAGGCAGGTAACCTTGTCTAATAAATACTGTAAGGCCTGTGGAGGCCTGTGGGGAACTGAAAATCACACACCCTGCCAAAAAGCATTGACATTCTGTTTTTAAGAAAATTGCAGCCAATTATATCTTCTAGAACCTTTCTTATCTAGTCTCTGCTTGACTTATAAATTATGATAAAACCTTGTATTGTAATTATGTTTCTATAAATTTTCATTTCTAACAGTTTTTATTTTAGGTTCTTTTTCTGGATTCTTTGCAGGTTCCATTGCAATTAGGTCATTTATCTTTGTGAGATCACTTTAAATCTATTTGGTGTCTTCTCTCACATTCTACTTTGCCACATTTTACAATTTCCTTTCCCTCTTCCTTTTTTATCTCCATCATTCTCAGATTTGTTCTCTCTCTCTCATGTTGAAGTTTGGCAGCCCTGTATTCTCATGGTACCAGAAAATGAAATACCAGTGTGTTCATCTTCTGGGCATATTGAAACCCAGTCTTTCTCTCTTTATTTCCCCCTTAAATATCTTCTCTTTTTATGCATCATTTCATCGGTAAATATTTTAATGATTATGTACTTGATAATTGTTGTCAACTGGCCTATGCCTGTTTAGTCATTCACAAATTTATACCAGTAGCATTCAATATGTAGGGGTGGATGAGAGCTAAGAATATTCTCTTCACACTTTCCTACCTGATTACAAAGAAAAAAAAAGGTTTCAAATTGAATACTTACTGTGCTGAAATCTCAATGAAGCCCCAGATCTCAGTCTTTTTAAGGTGTTCCAAATATAATTCAGATAATATAAAATGTCCAACACAATTTAGTGTCTAACATTGTTTTTGTAATTAAGGTAAAATTTACATAATATAAAATTAACCATTAGCCAAATTAAAGTGTGCAATTAGTGACATTTAGTCCATTTATAATGTTGTACAGCCATCAACTCTAATTCCAAAATGTTCATTACCCCAGAACAAAAAAAAAAATTCTCTCTCAATACAAATGTGATACCCTGCTAGCACTGGGTTTTTGCTAAACTAATTGTAATCAGGCCAGATGAATTCCCCAAGAAAGCCACTGAATATAGGACCATTTGAATGAAGTTATAGGAGCTGTGTTGAAGGTTATAGAACCCTGGGCTCTCCAGATCCTTAGATTCTTAGAACCTGTTCCTATAAGGACAGGCTTGGTCAACACTGGTAACTGATCTGTGTGTTTTGAATATGATCAGTTTACTAATTAAACTCATTTCTAACATGGTGACTAACAAAGCTTCTTGTGTTGATCAGGCATTTTGTTAGCTACTTCTGAAGTATGGGCTTCTGATAGAAATTTGCTAACTACTCCTGGAATGTTTATTCTTATTTAGGATAGCTGAGTGCCCCTAGAAAGTAAATTAATATACATATTGTCTATGTTGAATAACCTTGGAGTTATATGCATATTAACTTTTACAACTTCAATGATAAAATTTGAACAAAAGTGAGAGGCAAAGGGAATATTTTTTAAAATATTTTTAGTTGTAGATGGACACAATACCTTTAATTTAATTATTTATTTTTATGTGGCACTGAGGATTAAACCCAGTTCCTCACACAAGCTGGGTAAGCACTCTACTCTGAGCCATGACCCCAGCCCCACAATGGGAATATTTAAATGGAGCACAGACTCCTTGAGAGTTCCAGGTTAAATTTGAAATGGTAGTGTAAATAATACTGTTCCCACAAGTGTCCTTGATTTCCATGTCCTCCTCAATGTGTGAGCAGGTCGCCCTGTTGAGGGTGATTCCAAAGGTTAAAGGTACATATTTATACCACATGGCACCTAAGCATAAAGATTTTTTCACCTGATCTTGAAGAAAAGGCAGGCAGATATCTGCTTCAACAAGAGAGAAAAGGATTGTTTCACTTGCAGAAAGGCACAGTTTTCCAGGGTATTCCGGATATTTTTTACTATCTTTTGATTTTTGCCATAAGAGCATTAGAATTCACCTGCCCCCGGCCATACAATGTAAGATGAGATGAGTCTGGATCCAGCATTGAACTAGGCTCTTTGAGGCTCCTGGAAAAGTGTAAGGTAAAGTCTCCTTGCTTTGGAATAATTTAGGATCTGCCTGTTTGAATTACCTCAGGATAAACAGTCAGTAGGAGCAAGAGTCAGGATAATTTTAGCCCTGAACCAAAGTAGCTTTGTGTTATTTTTGATGGGAAAAATCACAAAACTTATATTCATCATGTGAGAAAGAATATTTTGTCTAACACATACATTTAGAATCCCACTGTGAAATTCCAAAGACAAACTCTAGCTAAGTTTATGGTAGGGCTGATTGGTGGATTTATTACTTGAATATCATTCCTTTGTTCTAACCAGATGGTGATGAAATTATAAAATAATCTGTATGTACTGTAACCTTGATTGTATATCCATTCTCATTGCTGATGTGTGGAGTATCTTGAAAAAAATCTCCTCAACCCTTTTCTTAATACTGACAATTATGGGCTTTATTGATTTTTAAGTTTGCTGATTTTTTCATGTTTTTTAATTGTGATTCCAACAGGTATTATCTTTTGATGCCTATGTGGAAGATGAAGTGCCTGATAAAAACCAAGAAAACTATAGAATAAGATACTATAAAATCTACTTCTACCTTGAAGATGACACAATTCAAGTGAATGAACCAGAGGTGAAAAATAGTGGACTGCCTCAAGGTATCTATTTTAAGCAGCATTATGATTCTTTCACTTCTAACTCTTGCCTTTATATACAGTCATTCTTTTAGCTTTTTAAAAAGCTCATGCTAATCCTTAGGTATCTAACTTGTTGGCAATGGTGATAGAAGGATGCTGTTAGTGTTTAATTAGTCATAGTAACTTAATCAGCCTTCTACCCCACACACTTCAATCATTTTTCTCACTGCTCTGTGGCATATTGTATCCTTTCAGGTGCTGCTCCAGTATGAGCAAATTCTCATGTGTCTTTGACTTTGTCCTCAAATCCTTTGGTCTCTTTGTCACGGCCACAATTGCTTTTTGCACAACATTATCAATGGAGAAGAGAAAGCTATTCTCTGTTGCCACTTTTAGATTGATATTCTTTTCTGAATTTGCTGTCATTTGTTTAAACTACCCTCTCTTCTTCCTGTTAACTAAGATCATTTATGGTAATTAACAAAACATTGATGGTACCCTAACAGGAAGTCCTTGTTCCTTCACCTTGTGTATAGCATTCACTTTTTCTGTACTCGACTTCAGCTACAGATACGTGTGTGTGTGTGTGTGTGTGTGTGTGTATGTTTGTGTTTTAATTCTGTGACATGGCCACCACCAGAGGAATTAATCCAAGGCTGCATTATTAGAGTATGGAAGAAGACATCAAGGGAAGTGACCGATTAGTTCTGGTTGTGCTATGGGTCCATCCCTTGGGATGATGTTGAATTCTGGATACCTTTAGGGGACAGTAATTAACCATGATGGTGTGAGGACTGAAAGTTTGTCATGTGTAAGACAGAATACTGAAAAACAATATTTTTCTGTAACAGGAGGTCTCAAGTGTGTCTGATAAATGTCTCTAGATATCTAAGGGAGTATCATATGGAGGAAGGATGATCACATTTTCTGTATCCTCAAGGATGGAAGCTAGAGGTCAGAAAGAGAAAGAACTTACAAGCAGAGAGCTGCAAGAAGTTGTAGTGGATGGCCCTGGTTGGCCTTGGATGGAATTAAGGGTGGGGGTTTGGTGTAGAGTGGAGGAGTAAAGAATCACATTCATTGCTATAAATGGATGCCCCTGGGCAAGGGTCAGGTGTTGTTTTTCACTGGTGGTTTAGTGGAGGCATTGCAGGGGAGTTGAGTATTGGTTTGATCATTGATGTAAATGTTCTTTGTTGGTTGGATCATTAATGTAAATATTCTTCCAGGGTCTTTGTTCCTTGAACAACCATAGTCCTTGGGTGCAGTGTCATTTCTTTGTCTTTTGGAATAGTCCCATCTCCATTATCTCAGACTCTGAATTATTTTCTCTTACTACAATCTCTACTTCTTTTACTTTCTCCATTTGTTCATACTTACCTACCATTCCTGTTCTTCATTCTCCTAGCAAAATGTATTCTGAACTTAATCATGTCTTTTGGGCCTATTTACTACCATTCTAATCCGAGCTACTCTCATCTCTTGATTGGAGGATGGAATAATTGCCAACCATGGTCTCCCTGCCTCCATTTCTGCATCTTCTACCATGTCCTCTATGTGGTATGCAGCCATGGTGTTGCCTAGGATATTATCTTGATGCAACGGTGGCCTCTAAAAAGCATGCATACATGCTCCCCCAGAGGCCACAGATCAGAAACTTGTGGGTGAAATTAAAATGCATGAATCATACAATAGATTACATAATTTAAAATGCACAACAAGGGCTGGGGATGTAGCTCAGTGGTTGAACACTTGCCTAATATAGGCAAGGCCCTGGATTCCATTCCCAGCAGCAGCACCCCACCCCCATCCCACAATAAAACTGCACAGAGAGAAGACAGGGGAAAGGGTAGATTTACATACTGTGGGCTAAGTTCAAGTGGGTAGAATGACCACACTGCCTTAATCCTGAGATAAGCAATAGTTTGTTCCCCACCCCTTCTCCTTCACAACCTCAGCTGTGGATAATGTGGTTTGGAGACCAGATTTGAGGGTCAAGCAAGGAGAACCACAGACAGAAAATGCCCTGGTCCATGGGCACATCATCACTCTATTGGAGAGATGAGTGTTTGGTCACAGCTGTAGCTCGCCAGTAAGAGTGATGAATAGTCATGGGTTTTGTTTGTGTTTCTTGGACAGAAGGTCCACGGGGCCAGAATTGTTGTTGCTAATGAATGAGTGGCCGAATTAAGGCCTCATGAATATTGAGTGTTCATGAATATTTAGTGTCTCTTGTATATTTAGTGTCTCATGAATATTTAGAGCCCAGGTGCCTCATGTATATTAATACCTACTGAAAATTAGTTATCTCTTGGTCCTTCCATCCCTTCCTTTCTGTTTTTAACACATACATATCCTACTTACTTCCTTCTTGTCATTACTTAACACATCTTGTGATTTGTGCCTGTGTTGAATGAAGTTTTTGCTTACTAACTACTTATTTAAGCCTGATCCTTCCACAGTGGTGTACTATAATGAGTTCAAGGGAGCAGAAACAGGAATTTGGAGGCCAGAGGCCTCTGAGAAAAGGTTGTCATATAGCCTTATTTCAGTGTGCAAAGGACTTCCCTCAATGCTAATAAGACTGAGGCTTTTCTTACAGCATGGCTTTATTGTGTCTGGTGCTTGGAGTGATGAATTTGAAGCCAGTTGGCATTGCCAAGAAGTGTTTGTTGAATACCTGTTCTGTGCTAGGCACTATTCTGGGTTTTAGGAGAAAGGACAAGATGATTAAGACCCATCATGTTCTGATCTCATGGAGTTTACAGACCAGCAGATTGAAGAGGAAAGGGAGCATAATGACTAGTCCAGGAGTTTTTTGGTTGTTCTGGCTAGAAATGCTAAGTGTCCAAACCAAGACAATGGAAGTAGGACTAGAAAGCTGGGGAAAGATTTGAGAGACCTTTGGTTGGCAGAGTTGATAGGCCTTTGGTGACTAAATATAGAGATTGAGGAAGGGAAATATCTAATGATAAAGTAAGCACTTTACCATTATTATCTCATACAATCCTCCAATGACTATCTAAAGTTGGTATTGCCATTGTGACTTTTACTAAAAAGAAAACAGGCTTAGGGGGTAATTTGCTTGTGTGTGTGTGTGTGTGTGTGTGTGTGTGTGTGTGTGTGTGTGTGTGTGTGTTGCTGGGGATTGAGCCCAAGGCCTTGTGACTACTAGGCAAGAACTTTTACCACTGAGCTATACCAGAGTCCTAGCTGATTGCTTCAGAGATCTCTAGTAAAAGGGATGGTGATACCTTTGTAAACAGTCCAGGAGTATGGAGTACAGAGTATGGGGCAGGATTGGGGTTTGTTGCTCTGGTACATTTATTTGGGGACATGAGGCCTTTGAAGGAATTAGGACATCTATGTGTGATACCCACTAGGCAGGTGGAACTTCAGGATGAATTTTCTATAAAAATAAAGACTAAAAATGTGAATTGGGAATCATGAGTACTCAGATCATGACCAGAATCAGTCTGTTCCACTGTACTGAAGGAGTGCTGCTGCTGAAGTGGTGCAAAGAGGAAGAGGATTTGATTTAGTATCTCTGCTGGTTTTTCTAGTAGAGGGAGAAGAAGGCCATATAAGTTGTCCTCATTGTTCTTTGGTTCCAAACTTGACTGAATGGTCTAGGAAATATGGAAATGCCTTAATATTTTTTTAAAAATAATTTTTTAGTTGTTGAGGAACCTTTATTTATTTATTTATATGCGGTGCTGAGAATTGAACCCAGTGCCTCATACCTGTTAGGCAAGTGCTCTACCACTGAGCTACAACCTCAGCCCAACATATTAAAAAAGGTTTTGACATAATTTAAGGTTAAAAATGTGACATTTTATTTTTTAAGGGACTGTAGTTTTAGATTTTGGGGTCATTTTTAACATATATATAAGGCAGTTTTTAAAGTTTGTAAAGAATGTATTAAAAATGTTTATAAAATTATTTTTAAGTACAGAAAGATAATTTACAACTTTTCATTTCTGTGAGCATCTGTTTTACTCAAGTGTATTTGATTAGGTGGATGACAATATTGCTTTAACCTTTTTTTCTTAAAGGTTTTCACTTAACACTGCTCTGATCTTTTCTCACCAAACTGCTTATTTTCTGATTACTTTCCCAGTCAAAACATCAAATTTGCCCAAATGATACAATTAAGGCCACACACTATCCCAAATCTGCATTATATATATCCCAAACCTGGATTATATTTTTATTATTATTCCTTTTTAAGTCAAAACTCATATTCCTATAGCTCACTGGCCCCTGTCCAGTGCATTTTTGTTTTTATTAAACCAGCCAAGAAGAAATATGAAATACAACCTCTAGGATGATCTTGGAAAGGCTCTTAATAAGATTTTCAATTCTCTCAGCCTCAATTTCAAATCTCACAAAGGTAGATTCCAAAGACAAGTTGAAGATAGTCATAATGATGCACTTGGAAATAATTTTTATGTAATAAAGAAAGATTGTTATTCATAAAGACAAAGAAGAACCCTGAGTAGAAAGACTACTTTAAAATCTTTGCAGAAAATTGCAGAATTTCTCATCAGTTTACTGTGTGTGATCAGGACATTTCTCTGTGTGAAGTTGCAGCTCAAGGGTGGTGGACAGAATACACAGTAATCACACTGTGTAATGACATTGAGTTTGTCAGCAGAGTGGAGAAACCTGGAGGGCTGTAGCAAATCCTGTCGAAAGCAAACACGAATAACCACTCTGTCGTCAAACTTTGTTTAGAAAGAAACCAGTATCTCTTGAAATATTTAATACCATGATTCTTGCTAAAAAAGTTCTGTCTGGACAGTGAATAGTTTGAAAAAAGCCTTTAAATGCTTTCCTAAATTAAATAATAGGGAAAAAGAAAACAAATTTAATGAGCCTAGGGTTCAGACCTTGGTGGGATGGGCTAGGTAGTTTGTGTGTGTGTGTGTGTGGGGGGGTGGTTTGAGTGGTCTTGACCTGCCTTCCTTCCGTGTACCTGTGGGCTCTGGGAAGAGGCTAGGGGTCAAGTTTAGGTGCTGTGCACTGATAGTGTTCCTGTCACTTCACAGAGTTTTGCTATTTTCCCAATGAACTAGGAGGCTGGTTGCACCTGTTTCTCATAGACCTGACCATTCCGAAATCAGTGCAAATAGATGAATTATAGCGCCTCTCCCCACATGGGGTGCTAAGAATAGGAAAGACAATGGAATGAATCTGATATAAATCTCCTATATACATATATGAATACACCACAGTGAATCTCACAATTCAGTAGGAGATATACTCCATGTTTGTATAAATATGTAAAAAAAAAACTAATTGTCTCTATTACCATGTAATTTTTTTAAAGGGTGGCCAGAGTTTGGAATAAGCCAGAAACAAAAGATGCATGCATTAGCATGGTGCCAAAATAGGCATTTAGTTACAAGCAGCTTCTAATCAGAAAAACATATTTTTAATATTCACAAGTTCTTGTTGGCAAAGAGATTTGTGTGTTATGAGTCAAGTAAGTCACTGTTTCAATTCAAGGCTTGCTTTCATTTCTTGCTAGGACATCACTTTCTTTTGGGTAGATATGTTATATTTATAGAATTTGTTGCTCTTCTGCTGGAATGTAGTTAAAATAATTTTATGTCAGGCCAGGAATGTCAGAGGTAAACCCAGTAGTTTAACTTCTACCTGTCTGACAGAATAAATGTCAGTCTAATGCTACTAAATCCAAACTAATTTATGCTAAAGAAAAGATAATGAATAGAAACATGCCATGACTTCCACCATGGTCCATACCAGTTGTTTTCAGTTGGGAGCAATCATCAGAATTTCCTAGCCCACCTCAGAATTTTTTGTTCTGGAGTCTTGGGGTCAAGACCTGGCTTTTATATGGTTCCTAGTACATCTTTGGATAAATTCACTTATGATTTGTTTGGGCTCCTCAATTATGTAGTATTTCTTTTTTTTAAATCCTCTGAGATAATCTACTTGAATGAAGCAAATGTAATCACAAAATAGAAATCAGCCCCATTCATATTAGGTATACACCATATATAAGTGTTATATCTCATAAAGCAGAAGGGGGTAGCAGTAGGACTGCCAGATAAAATACAAGACACCCAGTTATATTTTAATTTCAGAGAAGCAATGAAGAATCTTTTAGTGTAACTGTCTCAAATATTTCATGGGATATACTTATACTAAAAATGTATTCATTATTTTTCTGGATTTCAAATTTAACCGAGTATCCTGTATTTCAATCAACTAAATCTGGCAATGTGGAGGGTGAACATTGGAGCAGTAATGGAATGGAATAATGTAAGATTTAAGAGTGGAGGTGAGTTGCTAGTCTGAGAAGATAGGTATTTGGTACATGGTGGCTGCCCAATGGATATTTGTGGAAGGAAGGAAAGGAGGAAGGGGGAAGGGAGAAGGCTATAAAACAATGCAGACATCATAAATGGTACCAGGTACTTGAGGGATCAGAGAAGGATAAACCAATATCCACTAGAGAAGATGGCATTTGAGTGGTAGCTCAAATGTTTCTTCAGAGTCAAGCATGGTGGTACATGTCTATAATAATAGCAATTTGGGAGGCTGAGGCAGGTGGATCACAAGTTCAAGGCCTTTTCTCAAAAATAAAAAATGGGGTGGGGATGTAGCTTAGTGGTAGAACGTACCTGGGTTCAATCCCCAGGAATACACTCACTCACACACACACACACACACACACACACACACACACACACACACACACACAGTTTCCCCAGATAAAGATGCAAGAAAAAGGTAGAACACAAGATAAAAATGTGGTAAAGCGTGGGGTAAGGAGTTGGGAGATATTTGGGAGCAGATCATAGAGTCTATATTAAGAAGACTAGGCAAGAAGGTGGTAATGCAAGAGGACACTAGAGCAACTGCCCAGCTATCATTTGGGTGCTTATTCAGTGGTTAAGGGGGAAATGCATAGGGTTATTAGTTTTCATTATGATCAGAGATATGGAATTCTAAAATGTTTATTCATTTGCTTAAAGGCAGGGGCTAGATTATCTATATTAAAAAAGTTATTCTTGTGAAACCAAAACTCTAAAGATAACATTTTTGAAAAATAATAGAAAAACTGGAATAGTGATTTTAGTGGAGTAATATAGTGAGGGCAAAGGGAGGTAAGGTACCCTATCGTGTTGATCACTATTAAGGCTCTTAGTTTTTTTTTTTTAATACAAATTTAATAGATATGGTGATAAGAGAACATTCGAGTTGTATATTTATTCACCTAAGAAGTGCCTCCCTCTAGTCTTGGATGTACCCAAGGTCTGCAGTGATACAAAAATGAAATAAACATACTTACAATTAAGATAGATGTAAGAGGTTGGAAACTTACTTCTGGAAGGTGAGTTCCTAAAAACTAAATTTAGTGCTAGGAGCCAAATCTAAGGCAGGTCCCTATTGAATGACGTGAAAACACACTAAACAAAAATGGTTATATGGCCACTTTGATCTAAATCATAGGGGAATGTTAAAGCTTGCAGAATATAGTCAAATAACAGGGCTTTTTAAAAGGAAGAGAGATGTAAAATACGAAGATGAGGACAAGCTGGAAAGGGGGCACTTGATGCCTGGACATGTGTCCCTGTTGTCATTAGGGGCACTTAAGAAGATGAACATCATCAGAAAACTTAAAGGGCAGACATGATGCTTTAGTTGTTTTTTCCATTTTGTAACATTATTTTGGCTTATCTACCTTGATGATCCAGCTGCTTTTTGTTGTGTGCCAAAGACATGGCATCCTGCCCATTTTTGACATTCCAGAATAAACTCCTGCCATTTATCATGGAAGACTAAAAACACACAAATTACAATAAATAGAATTTTTAATCCTCAAAGGACACAGTTGAGAGATCCCAGGAATATATTATTGAAAGCTCTCATGTGCAACTATACATTTCAAATGGCCCACATCAATTTTCTGATTAACATGCGATTGTGATGTTAGAATCCTGGTTAACAAAAAATTTCTTGTGTAGTGTTAGCCCTGCCTTTTCTCTCCAACCCATGAATGGTCAGGATTCTTTTGTTATTACAAAGAACTTCCCTGGCCTCTCCTAAGAAACATCTGGTGAGAGGAGTATGGGAGCTTGAGATATGCAGGCTCCAGGGAGGGACAGGTAAGGCTGTGATGCTGTCCTTACAGTGGGGATTGCTGTTGGACAAGTGGCCCTCTCTGGAAATTTGCCCTTAGAACAGAGCTAGGCTGTTCTTTTGAAAGAGCTCCATAATCAGTCTCTCTCCTTTTCATGGTGGCTGGCTCTTCTGCCCATTTTTATTCTGTTTTGCCTATGGCTCCTTTCCTTCCCTTAAGTAATTTATGGCTACAGTACAGTGATATACATTTCAGTGAAAATTATGGAAAGTAATGGTATTTAGTTCATGTCTGAAATCTCAAATTCAATATTTTTTCTGCCATTTGTTAGGACATGACCTTGGCCTTGGCAACTTAAGCACTCAAAGTGCTCTGAGCTTTGGTTTTCTCATTCATAAACTGAATATTCATATTTCATGTATTAAGTGTCTCATGGGATTATTGAAGATTAAATGAGAAAATGTAACTGAAATTCTATCCTAGGGCTATGATGATGATTGTGATTATTATTATTTAAAAGCCCAGTGGGTGGGCCAGTTCTTCATATCTAGAAAAATATAGGATTCCTCTTTAGAGTCTTACAGAACAAAAACCAGCACTAACTTGCTTATTTGAATTTTTATAATGAACTATAAATGCAAGATAGATGGAATTTTTGAAGAAGCTCCTCGCTATTGAGTTAATCTTATATAGTTTAAAAACTGTCACAATGTAAGTATTTTTAAAAAGGTGTATAATGGATCCTGAAAATACCTGAAATGCCCATCCTTTTATAGATGTTTAATATGCAATTTGTTCTAAATGTCTAATCTTGAATGATTAAATAATTTGCATACTGTTTTCAGTGGCATGAATTAAAGGCTAATTGAAGAATATTTTTTGCAGTAAAATTATATCATCTTTTATGTAGTACATTTAAAAATATTCTAGGCTAGTTCTAATTTTATAGTTTTATTATTTTAATTTAATGTACCAAGTAATTAAAAATTGCTACAAAGAAAAGAAGATGAAAATGATTTTAGTTAATTTCCCCTCAACAGAGTGAAAAGATGATAAGTGGAGTAATGGAACAGAGCCCAGCACAGTTCCTGGCACATAAAGATATTAATTAAATGTTCCTTAATGAATAAGGAATGAATAATTTCTAAGTATTTCTAGATTTTGGAAAAGGCACCATTCTCAGTACCACATAAAATACAAAGAAGATAGGTTGACATCTTTATATTAAAATACCTCCATACAGAGGTTACACAAGCCAACTATTATTGAACCGTGAGATCCTCAGGTTGTTCTGCTCGCTCTTGGAGATGGTTCTCAGGCCCAAGTCAGTTATACATGTTAAGAGACAATTCTCCATGGGTATCTTGCATTTTTGTACCTCTCGCTGAGGCACTGACTGCTGCTTGTTCTAGACTCTCTTCAGGGGCATTTATATATACAAACAGCTTTGGAAGACAAAGACAGTCTCTCCCTCTAGAGCACAGTGAAGATTTTGCTAGTTTGCATTTAGCCTTAGAAGATACAGGTAGTGTCACCTTCCAGAACAAAGGGCAAATGTGCTTACTGCCTGTTGAGTTTAATAAGGCTGTTTATTGCTCACTGTAGCAGATTCGGGTTCCCTAAGCTCTAGCATCCTCTCCTGTCCTATAACCTACTGGGTGTGCAGCTGTTGTCTGGTTCATATTGTGTCCTCCAGTGGGAATTGGGGCTTAGGAAGCTGGTGCAAAAATGCAGATGTTCTATTGCTACTGTTACTGCTACTAAGTAATAAACTGCCCTTTTCCTCTACTCAGAAGCAAGTGGGCATCCGAAAGAAGGGGATGATGGGATGAGATTAAAAACCTTTCTAAGCAACTCAGTGAGACCCTGTCTCCAAATAAAATACAAAGTAGGGCTGGGGATGTGGCTCAGTGGTTGAGTGCCCCTGAGTTCAGTACCTGGTTAAACAAAAACAAGATTTAACCCAGAGTGCTGGGTAAAACTATGAAGCCTCCTGTGACCTCCACCTGATGGCAGTGGTTGGATGGAGGTGGACAGAGGCTGTAGAGGAAGAAGAAAGATTAAATTGATAGAGGGAAAAGAAATCATGAAGCTTCACATTAGCCTAAAGTCATTCATACTTATCGAAGCTGTAAATCACCATGTTGGCACCTAACATACTGCAGCTTATTGACTTTTTTTTTTGAGCTAAGAATATGTATTTTTATGAGCACTCTGCTTTGGGGCCTTAATGCCTTGGTTAGTTGCGTACATTGAGTGTTAGTGGCTGAAATTGAACCTGTTTATTCTATGAAGACATGATGGCAATGTGGCATTTTTGGTCACTCTTCTTATAGTCTTCTTTTTTCTTACCTTACCCCACCCCAGTATTTATGGTTTATTAAAATATCTTCCCTAACACCACTCAGACCCCTCTACTCATGTGCCAGGCTGGTCAAAGAACTCTGGACCTGCACTGGGGTTGTGGCTCAGTGATTGAGCACTTGCCTCGTATGCATGAAACACTGGGTTCGATCCTCAGCACCACATAAAAAAAATAAATAAAATAAAGATATTGGGTCCATCTACAACTAAAAAATTAAAAAAAAAAAAAAAGAACTTTGGACCTCTGAGGTCTCAGCTCCCTCTGACTCCCTTAGAGTTTGAATGTACTAAATGCCTCCTAGGACAAGCCCTTTGCCCTGTTGTTGGAAGGCATATAGAATTTTTACTAAGATGTACTGTAACTTCTTGTTAGCTGCTGCATGATATAACAGTTGTCTTTTACTTCATGCCACAGGGACTTTTATCCGCCGTCATCGGATTTCTCTCCCACCCCCTGATGATGATCAGTTTTATACTGTATATCATTTCAATATCAACACAGATGTTGTCTTCTATGGCCGGACATTCAAGATTTATGAATGTGATGCATTCACAAAAAACTTTTTGAAGAAAATAGGAGTGAAATTAAATCCCCCTGGACATTGTCCAGAAGATCCTTATATGAAGGTGCGGAGAGAGGTAAGAAATTGGTGCATCTTCAAGTTCTTGTCTTGGAGGGTTAGTAAAGGGTGTTCCTGATGCAGCTGTGAAAGAGCTTTCAGGGCCATCATTACTGGAGTTGTCCTGTTCTCCTTTGGGTTGAAGGGAAAGCTAAGAGTTGGCCTCAGAACAGGAATGATTGCTTAACTAACCACACATACCAGTTTTTTCTGTGGAGTTCCTTTTCCAGGCAGGAGCATTCTGTGAGCTGCTTAGGTGGAACAGTTTCTAAGAGCCCATGATTCCCTTTGTGATCACTTAGAGCATTTAAGTTGGGCCCACAGTTCCATGGCTTGTCTCTCTTGGGTTTAGTTACTTAACACTGGCTGGAAAAATCTTTGCTTCTCTACTACTTACTTACTATACCAATCCTTGTGGGTCTACCTTTTTCTTCCTCCTTAGAATTCCCATCTCTTCTTATGGTGACATTGAATGCTGAAATGTCCTGAAATAGTGAAGAGGGTCATGATTCTATTGTCTCCCTATTATGAAAAGATGCTTTTCTTCAAAGTCTGATCCCAGTTACTAAAGGGAGTGAAGATTCAGTATTATTGTTATCTTTCTGCAGATTTTAAATGATTCTTTGACCCAAATTTTATGTTTTCTAAAAACATCTAAATATCCAAACGGGGAAGTGTCATTGGAAGTCATATACCAAACTAGTCTTCTTGCTGGGTCTGAATGCAAATCTCTTAAGTCTTACCTTGATTTTTGTTATTGTCATTTGTTTCGCTTTTCTTTTTTATTGACATATGATTATACACAGTGAAATACAGACATTAAATATACTAATGGATGAATCTTAACAAATGCATATACCCATACAACTTATACCCAAATTGAGATGTTGAATATTTCCATCCCTCCAGAAAGTTCTCTTACAGATTTTTCTAATTAGTTCCTCTCCCTACCTAGGGACAACCACTAGTCTCATTTTTATTCCTATAGATTCCTTTCATCTGATTTTTATTGTTTTAAAACTTAGAATTCATTTCCTTACAGAAAGATAACAAAATTTAAAATCAAATTCTCCTTTGATTTCTTGTTAAAAGCTGCATGTAGGATTATTAATCTATACCTGTCTCCTAGTACCAGCCAAATTATCCTTTAATGTTATAGGCATACAAACCTCCTGAGAATTATACATATGTATACATATATATGTATAAATAAAATTTATATAAAACTGATTCTGCAGTATCTAAGATAAAATGAAGGTGTATCAGTGTATAAAGAGATTTTTTTTTGGTTTAGGTTCATTTTTATTTTTTCCAAATGTCCTAGACAAAAGAGTCTAGATAAATACAAAGTCATTAGAAGCACCAGAGAGATCCTGAAGGAAATGGACTCATTTGAATTACCACCCCTTGCAAATGGCTCAACTCATTCACTACCAGTTGGTATTATATGATAGCAATTGTGAATGGTGATCTCTTATATGAAATTGCAAAAAGCACTGTAGGATTTTTATAAGTTTATAAAGAAAAAAGAAGTATTCTGCCAGGAATTGAGAATAAATACCAAGAACAGCCAAGAAATGGTTTTAAATAATTTTCTTTCTGATTAGGAGGATCATTTTAGCATTTATTCCCTCAGGAATATATTCTATATTCAGTGAATATAGAAACCTTGGACAATTAGTCAATATAACCTTTTATATTGACTTTTATGCATTTAGTTCTTTAGTGTTTGCTGCCTTGAAATGTAAAATTAGACAGTTTAACTTGAACTGAAAAGGATCCCAATGGTATATAATCAATACTGCATTTCTAAGAGATCATCTAGTCCCCCCACAATATTTTTTTTTAATCTATGAAAGTGGTGGTTCCCTAATTTTGTTTAAATATCAAGAATAAAGACTGAAGAGTCTATGGAAAGCCATTGTATTTCCCCCTGTCTTGGGGGGTAAGATTGTACTTAGTCTGCCCTGGACAGATAGAACATTTCAAGAATTTCCAAAATGATTACATAACCCAATTTGGGACAATACTTCCCTTGCCAATGAGTACTTCCTTATATAACGATCCTATTTAGCTTCATCAGTTAGAATGGAGGCAGTTTTGCTCCAAGATGGGGCTGAGAACATGCAAATGGAAGGGAGAGCTATACCAAAGAATACTGCAGAGCTCTCTGTTTCTGGGGCTGAGGATAGGTGACATGGGCTTCTGTGTGGAACAGAAGTTCTCCATTTGCTCCTCTTCCATTTCCAAAATAAAATCATGAATATATTTCTTCTTTTTTACCTTCATAAAAATCTGAATGAGTCAGAAGCATTCACAGATATGAAGTTCCAGTGAAAAGACACATGATTTTATTTAGTTGAGTTATAATTAGCATAGGATCAAATTCATAGTATTAAATAGTATTAAAGCATACAGGTCAATGAGTGCTGGAAAATGCATACAATTGAGTAATCCATTGGACTGGGACTGGAGATGTAGTAGAGTGGTAGAACATTTGTCTAGCATATGTTAGTCATGCGCTCAGTCTACAGCACTGCAATGAAAAAAAAAAAGATGTAGAGTGATAGAAACACTCCAGAAAGTTCCTTTGTCCCCCTTTCTGACCAAATCCCCTATCTAGAAGCAATTCTATTTTGATTTTTGTCACCATAGGTTAATTTTGTCCATTCTCAAACAAAAGCTTTAAGTCTTTGAGAAAAGTCAGTTTTAAAAAACTTTACAGAAGGATAATTTGGTGTATTAAAATAATGTTTAATAAAGTAGGAAAAACTTCCTGATGCTTGTCAGTATACTTAAGGTTAAAACTGGTTATAGATGCATACAAATGTAAGTCATAGCCAGTTGAAATCTTTAAAAATATCATAGAATAGTCAATAGAAAATGTATCTTTGTGTCAATTTATTGCTTCCATCCCAGAAGTGACTATGCAAAACCTGCAACTATTTCTGACATTTTCTCCATTTGCAGAAACTAGACTGTGTAGATCCCTTTCGTCCTTATGAGTCCTTTGACACTCTGAAACAGTTCCTCCAATATGATGGGAAGGTTTTGCGATTCTTTTGCCTATGGGATGACTCAGACTCGTTGTTTGGGGACCGGAGAGAACTCGTCCTGCATTACTTCTTGTCTGATGATACTGTGGAAATCAAAGAAGTGATACCACACAACTCAGGCCGAGATGCTGTGTCATGGTTCCTCCGGAGGAGTAAGCTACCCAAGGTCAGCAGTGGATACACAACCATTTTCTAAGTTTGCTTATGGGTCAAGAGATCTGAGTCACTATTGGGAATGTTGTGTGTTATGACTGTGTATTGATAGTTACCCTTTTATAGTAGTGCAATTTAGAAAATTTTCATCTTGTGTCCTCTGTTAATATACATCTATGAAAGTAATCTACAGAATCTGACCAGTTAGAATTGAAACATTCTGGATTTAAGGTAAGTAAAGGTAAAAAGTAAAATCTAAGAGAAAGCACATATTTGCCATTGAGTTCACAATCAGTCAAATGAAAGTAAAGGACTCCCTAGTAAAAGATTTGCTCATGGCCTTGGATGGGGCATTGTGTGTGTGGCCCCTGAAGCTCTCCTGAGGCGAGCCCATGGTGTTGGTCTGGGTTGTGAATACTTATACAAATGTACCCATGTTTGTGTGTACACGTGCACACACACGTACACAAGTATATGCACAGAAGTGAGTGATTCTTCCAAGTGTAGTGACTAATTACCAACTAGCCACTAGTTAGTGTCAGTAACAGCTTTTGCATTTTATTTACTATTAAAAAGCATTGTCAGTGCTGGAGTTGTGGCTTAGGCAGAGTGCTTGCCTCACACATGTGAGGCACTGAGTTTGATCCTCAGCACCACATAAAAATAAATAAACAAAATAAAGATATTGTATCCATTTATAACTAAAAATTTTAAAAAGATATTTATTTAACAAAGCATTGTCAGACTGATTTCTACAAATACTTTTGGTAATTTGAGAGCTATTGTAACTTGGGTGCAACAGGAGCAGCACAAAGGCAGGTTTGTATTAGAATTAGAGATCTGCCTCTTAATAGCTATGTGACCTTGGGCAAGTCACTTAACCTCTCTGAGCTTATTTTCCCATTTCTAAAATGCAGTTAACAGTGGTTCCCTCCTGAGGTAAATGTAAGGATTGAATAAGAAAAGATAGTAAACAACACTATCTAAGGACTTGTTAATATCTATAAGGTGTTAACACTCCTCCATGTTATATTTTATTTCTAATTTAGATAAGATATTTTTAACTTAGTTCTTAGTGTTCCTGAAAAGGTTACTGTAACACTCATTTCCTATGCACACAACCGCTGGCCATTTGGTCCTCACAGAAGGTTCTCCCAGATTCTGTGAGCCCGCTGCCAGAAAGTCCTGCTGTGTTGCTTGGAGGCAGCCCAGCGGGAGGCAGAATTCATTCCTGAGGGGGCCTCTGGGGTATGCACAGTAGGTGGCCAGGAGGAGCCAGGGAAGCCCATTTTTAGAATGACTTTGCAGATAGGCTAAATATAAAATAATAATGATATACCTGACATTTGCAGTATGCCTTGACATCAGTTACTTCATTTCTTTTATTTATTTATTTATTTATTTATTTTTAAAATTGATTTTATTTTTTTAAAATACATTGCAGCAGAATACATTACATTTTTTATTACACATATAGAGCACAATTTTTCATATCTCTGGTTGTATATAAAGTATGTTCACACCAATTCATGTCTTCATACATGTACTTTGGATAATGATGACCATCACATTCCACCATCATTGCTAACCCCCTGCCCCTTCCCTTCCCCTCCCACCCCTCTGCCCTATGTAGAGTTCATCTATTCCTCCCATGCTTCTTCTCCCTATCCCATTATGGGTCAGTCACCTTATATCAGAGAAAACATTCAGCATTTGTTTTTTGGGGATTGGCTAACTTCACTTAGCATTATCTTCTCCAACTCCATCCATTTACCTGCAAGTGCCATGATTTTATTCTCTTTTATTGCTGAGTAATATTCCATTGTGTATATATGCCACATTTCTTAATCCATTCATCTACTGAGGGGCATGTAGGTTGGTTCCACAGTTTAGCTATTGTGACTTGCACTGCTATAAACATTGATGTGGCAGTGTCCCTGTAGTGTGCTTTGGGTATAGACTGAGGAGAGGGATAGCTGGGTCAGTTACTTCATTTCATTTATTTGTTCAACACATATTTATTGAGGACCAACTGTGTGCTACCTTGGAGGTTACAGTGAGAAAGAAAATGGATTAAGTCCTGCTTCATGGAGTTTTGGTTCCTGGCGGGAGAGATACAAAACACATGGATATTCCCTTGAAACTCACAGCCTCTTTTCAGAAAGGAAACAGTTAAGTAATGTTGTAGTGAAAAAGATGAAGGAATTGAAGTTCTGAAAAGATAAATACATTGTCCCAAGTCCTGTAGCTAGTAAGTGGTAAAAAGAGAGTTTGCATCCAAGTGTACTGTTCTACATTATGTGACCTACTTATGCCACATGCATCATAAATTTCACACATTTAGACTTCCATTTTATGTCACATGTATCAGGAAAGATTCAGATTTCTTGTCCATAAGTGATGCTTTTGATCACGATCAATTCACATAGTTAATTAAGGTGTTTCCTGCAGCTCACACAACTGCTTGGGACCACCTGGAGCCCAGAATGCAGGACTGGGCAGTTCCCTGTCTTGCCACAAGCCAGGTTTTCTGTTAGAGGCTGATCCAAGTCTATTGCTCCTTCCACTTCACTGCGCTAACTCTGTGGGCCAGCAGGTACTCTATTCACTGAGCTCAGGATGAGGCAGGGTGCTAATCAGAATAAAGAAGCCAAGGAGGCAGGTGTTCTTCCTTGGGGAGGGTTGTAGTTTAATGAAGAGAAAAGATGGCTGCTGATTAAAACATTAGAGAACCAGAGAAAGTGGTAGAACCCTGTGGTAGGTGCTGGTGAGGTTTGGGTTGAGGATAAGTAATGGATTGAACAGTTCTCAGTGTGTAGATGGCTACCTGTAGAATGGGAAGGGTTGAGGGCAAAACAGGGCTTTATCAGGGCCTTAAAGAATGCATGGAGTGTAGGCCAGCCCACAAGGGCTAGGGCAGTGTAGGGAGGTGTGGTGGTCTATGTGTCTTCCTCTGGATGGTAGAGAAGAACCATATACTGCATATTTCCTACATGTGTCCCTGAAGTACACTGTCTCTATGTTCAGAAGCCATCCGCCTTGCTTTGATTTTGTATTCCAGCATGGCCCACCCGGGATCTATCAACCAGGCCAGATAACAGACCGAGCAGTTCTCAATGTGTACGGTGGCTTGGCAGAGAAGCGAGTGGATGGCTACCTGTTAGATAAATACAAGGTAAGGATCCTCATGTTTTATTACTGTTGTCAGCGTGTCTTCCCTGGAACCTGAACAGTGGGGTGAGTTACATATTCATCCCTGGTGAGAGTATTAATGAAATCAATGAATATACAAATATATACATTGTACTGCCATTTATCATATAAATAATGAGCCTGCATGCATACAGAAATACATGTATTGCATTGCTCTTTGCAAGTACTACAGTGCTAAAATAATGCTTTCAAATGTTAACATTGATTGGTTACTTTTGGATTTGATTTTTAAACGTTAGTTATAAATAATATAATTGAAGTGTTTTTTCCCCCTTTGGGAGTGGGTACCTAGTTCTTTAGAAGGTCCATGGTGCCAATGCTATGTTCCTTTGTTTTTCTTAGCTAGGAAAACTAGACCAAGAGTATTACAAAGATAGTGACCTGACTATAGGAACCTACATCAATGTGTGGGGAAGGAAAGTGCTCCTCTGCGACTGTGATGAATTTACAAAGTCTTATTTTAAGGCTAAATATGGAGTTGGTAAGTGATACTTATGCTAACTAGAGAATATTTTCCAATTTTGACTTTTTGTTCCTAGCTATGCTTTTACTTCTGAGTTTCAGATGTTAAGCTCATAATTGCTATTGTTTACTGTGCATTTGTTAGCTCTGGGGCATTTGTTATCTTACATATTCCTAACAACAATCCTTCATGGGTAGACTCATCATCCTCATTTTTAAAAAATATTATTTTTAGTTGTAGATGGACACAAGACCTTTATTTTATTTTTATGTGGTGCTGAGGATTGAAGCCAGTGCCTTCAAATGCAAGGCGAGCACTCCATCATTGAGCTACAACCAGCCCTCATTATCCCCATTTTTTAAAGGCAAAGAAATTGAGACTTAAAGGGACTCATTTGTCCAGTCATATAGCAAGCAAAGAATGAACCAAGATCTGAACTTGTCTGCCTGATCCCAGGGGTTTCTATTGTTTTTTCCCTTATGGCTGTCTGCCTCACTGCAATATGGGGTAAATGTTTAAGTTAGTCAAATAAAATGGAAATCTAAGTGCTTTTTATTCAATTCTTGCTTACTGCAATAGAAACATTTCCTTGAATTCTCTAGAGAATTCTCTTGTGCCAATTTGTTTCACCTTTCCTGGTAAGGCTCAGCCAGGTTTCTAGCTTCTCCCTTCATAGATATCAATTCCATTCCAATCATATTAGTTCAGTTCAGAATAAAAAGTAGTGATTTATTAAGCACCTATTATATACAGGTCAGTGCAATAGACTCAGGAGATAGAGAAGGGTTGAGAAGGGGTTTCTAGGCTAGAAGGGAAGTTGGGACCTACAGTATGATACATGGTGTTATGAGAGTCCTAGAAACAGGTGGAGGATATGATGTAAAATACGAAACCTAAGCCCTCATTTATTAAACTCCTACTTTTGGGAATTTAATAATAATAGGAAGGAATGCTGACCAGCTCTGCCCGCTTTCTAGGCCCTCTACCCAGGCTCCAAGTATGCTGCTAGGAGTTGATGAAGAGTTTCTGACCTCCCAGGTCAGGGTTTAGAGCTGGGATAGGGTTGCTTAGTATCCACAGAGGACTGGTCCCAACTCCCCCCATACCAATATCTCAAGATGCTCAAGTTTCTTATATGTGAAATGGCTTATAGTATTTGCATAGAACCTACACATATCCTCCTATGTATTTTATTTTTTTAATATTTTTGAGACTGGATGTTATGAAATTGCTTCAGCTGATTTTGAACTTGCAATTCTCTTGCCTCAGCCTTCTAAAGAGCTGGGACTACAGGTACATGTCACCATGCTGGGCTACTTTAAATCATCTTTAGATTACTGATGATACCTAATATAACATAAATGCTATGTAAGTAGTAGTTATACTATATTGTTTGGGGAACAGCGATAAGAAAAAAAATATATCAGAACATGTTCAATACAGACACAGTTTTCCCTGAGTATTTTCAGTCTGTGCTGGTTTAGTTCAAGCATGCAAAAGCCACAGATTTGAAAGGGTGACCATGCTTCCCTCTGAAGCTTGGAGCATTCATATAAACACACTTTCACAGCTTCTTAAAAGATCGGGTGCTGCCTGGTGTGGTGGCTCACGCCTATAATCCCAGTGGCTTGGGAGGCTAAGACAGGAGGATCTCAAATTCAAAGCCAGCCTCAGCAAAAGCAAGGTACTAAGTAACTCTGTGAGACCCTGTCCTTAAATAAAATACAAAATAGGGCTGGGGATATGGCTCAGTTTTCAAGTGCCCCTGAGATCAATCCCCAGTACCAAAAACAAACAAACAAACAAACAAACAAAAAAAACCCAAACTCGGTGATTTGTCTGTAGAGAGACAAAAGCCCACCTATGTGTCTTGGTGTCCCTATTGTGTAGAATTCCTGGTCTCCTAGGAATTTTTCTAGTGAAAGAGAAGGAACACAAAATATACAATGGGGTTAGATTAAAAAAGATTTTCAGTTTTACTCTTAGGTTCATTAAGGGAGCTTGTTCCGCTGCATCGGCATGCCACGTTAGTCAAATGTGTGGGTCCTACAGGGACCAAATTAGGGGTCTCTTATTTTCTAAAATTGGTCCTCTTTAGTGGAAATGGTTGAGCATAATTGTTTTGGGGTCAAAACAACTGGATAAGAGGGAGACAGGAATGTGCAGGTGGAGAAGCTGCTAGGGACCCTTAGATCATTGGGGAAAAGAATTTGGCCTTTGATAAATGTAGATACCTGTTTAGAATCAATAAGTCTTCAATGCAAGTTGAAAATTTGATGATGGGCCACTGAAATCTATAACTTACATCTGAAGATTACTTTTATATAAAGGTCATGGTGAAAGATTGAAAGATTAATATAAAGGATGTGGTAAAGATTCTAAAACATCATATAATTCCTTAAACTTAGAGCACAGCATTTGGTTGATATTTGTCAGCTTGATTTTGAGAATATAAAATTTGCATCTGGGAAAATGAATATCATGCCGGAGAGACTTGATACATCATTTGTGTCTTAGCAGCTTCTACAGGAATTTTCAGAGGCCCTGTAAATCCCTTGTGTGCTCCAAATCGAGTTTTCTTGGGTAAATGTATCAGCTTCAAATGTCCGTAGTCTGGTTCAGTTGAGTCTTGGTGCTTAATTTCTTTGTGTCTACAGCTTTTGTTCACTATAGACTTACCCTATTATGTTAAAAAAAAGTAGTTTGTTTCTTTAAAGTGAACATGAGCATTTTGCATTTAAACACAAAATTATGCAAACGCAAAATTATGATGCATTTCATAGTCACACTGATTTTTTATATTTCTCATAACATATGTTAAAATGTCCCGCTTAACAGACATTATTATTATACAACATTTCTTGAATTACAACAGTGTACTCAGTGTAACTAATGACTAGAAATTATATCTATGATTGAGTGTAAGGGGAATGGATCAATATTCTCTGATCATCTTTACATTTGCTTTTCCTGATTTTGGGGGATAAAGTTAAATTAATATACTTAATGTTATTTAGATATAGTTCTTTTTGACATTTAAAAAATTTGAATCAATGATCTTTATTTTTCTTCATTAACGGCTGTGACATCTTGGTAAAAATATTTTTAAGGATTAATAAATGCAGTCAAATGCCATAACAGTTGGCATAAGCATTAAATAATTTCAATGAAGAACAACAGACATTTGACTCTTGAAAAGATGAGATTCTTACATACTTTAAGGATTCTAAGGAGAAGGAGATTTCATTGATTTCTTGCCCATCACAGTCCAGTGTGACTCCTCCATTAGGCAGTGTGGCCTTCCCTTTGGTCCTGGCTTGCCTCCTGGGTTATAGCAGGTCACTCCCTCAATGTTTGAAGTAGTTGAAACATTGGGGAAAAGAATTTGGCCTTTGATAAATGTAGATACCTGTTTAGAATCAATAAGTCTGGTGGAAATATGTCAGTCTTATAGTCTGAAGGTTGGAAAAAGCTCCAGGGGCTTCAGCAGGTATTTCTTCCACTAAAGGAACAGGGATTTGAAAGTAAATTATTCTTACCTAGAAATTTCTGCCTTGGGTTATTATTTCTTTTTCTATAAGAGCATTTTCTTGTCATTGATTCTTAGTGGCTGATATCACCTAACTAGTATCATGATCATTCATCCCTATTGCCTTTGAACCCTTGGTAGGCTATACTCAGATTAAGGCTGACCAAAAGTCCTAAAGCATCTTTAATTTTGTAAGTCATTTCTAGCTCTCTCTGAGCTTTTGGAACTAGAAGCAGCAGAACATCTAAAATGAAATGTTTAATGATCACTTGAGCAAATTTGCCATCCCAACTTGCAGCAACAGGGATAGAATTGGCTTGTGATTTCACCAGATGACCTTGATGGACCCTAACAATTTTGCTTTTTTTACCTTCCCTATGAAGAGAAGATGGTTGAGGATTAGAGGGTTTCTAAGGATTTTATAGCTCTAACATTGTGCAATTCACTAATCATTTGACCCCCAAGTAAATGTTTCACTGAAATAATTTGACCTAGGTCTTGAGTAAAAGCGAGGTGAATTTACCTTGAAGCTAATGAAGCTAAATCTTCAAGGTTCTTCCTTTGGGGGGGAGGGGGATCCCAACCCAAAGACCTGGCCTAATTTTGTCTCAATAATTTGTCATTTTTTATTTTTATTTTTTCCTGCAGTACTAGAGGATGAAACCCAGAGCCTCACCCATGCTAGGAAAATGCTCTACCACTGAGCTATATCTCTAGCCCTTGTTATTTTTTATTTTGAGACAGTGTCTTGCTAAGTTGCTCAGACTGGCCTTGAACTTTGAATCCTCCTGCCTTAGTCTTTAGAGTGGCTGGGACTGCTGGCTCATGCCACTGTTTGCAGCTGACATTCTTCATTTTTTTTTTAATTTTTTTTTTTAGTTGTTGATAGACCTTTATTTTATTTATTTATACATAGTACTGAGAATCGAACCTAGTGCCTCACACATGCCAGGCAAATGCTCCACTGCTGATCCATAGCCCCAGCCTCAATATTCTTTATCTTAAAGAGCTTCTTCCAAATCAAATAAGCTGTAGGTCTCCCAGAGCCTGGATCCATCTCTGGGTTATAAGAACATAAGATAAACTTTGAAGTAATTGAAGACTTTTCTCAGAAGTGCTTCCAACTGAGAAGGTGAATAGAAAATCTCTATGAAGGAACATTAAGACTCCTTTTTATACCTCATCTTTCTGTAGTTTATTGGAATATAATCAATCAATCATGGATAGGCATTCAGTCTTATGTATGCCTATGCAAGTCATTTGGGAACAGAGAAGTCAGAACATTTGAAAGACAGGCAATGTCTCAGGATCTAATAAAGTACCAGTTACAGAAGACATTTGGGGATGCTTTGTATAAAAATGTATACTTTACATTTATTCAACAAATATTTTTAAATACCTGAACCATGCAAGAGGTTGAGATGTTGCAAAACCAGAGACATCCAACTCGTCATTCTGGAAGAAGTTCACAGCTTTGTGAATGTATGTGTGTTACCCAGAAAAAATATGGTTTAAAGTTGGGTCTTGAGCCACAGTTTCCAAAAATTAATGTATGTGGTGTTACAAAAGTCAGGGGTGATGGAGTGGATCAGTTCTCAGCTTTTATACACTAGATGGCACTGTGGGTGCAGAGGAAAACTCTAAATTGGTTCTTTTGTTACTTAAATCTGTTGCCAAAACTATGTAGTTGAGAAAACAACAGTGTGTTGTAAAACCTGGGGTAGGGGGAAGGTAGCTGTAGAATACATTCTTAATTACTTTGCGATTAAGTGTGTGTCTTCCTGTTTAGACCACTTAGGTTAGTATGTAAAGTTGTATGTATATGTCTCCTGTTGTATAAAACCACTTATGTCCCAATTTTCTAATAATCACATAGAGCTCTTTGTTATCTCTATGGTGCTTGCCTTGAAATGAAGATATCAGATGGTGGTGTGTTTGATGTAATGGTGAGCAATGGTAGAGTCTACTATAGTTCTGTCTAATTCTGAGACTTGAACTTTCCTTTTTATTACCAAGACTTTGCTTTAGTCATCACAGAAATAACAACAGGAGAGTTTCCCCCATATTGGCCGACTGGCTGCACCTTTTCTCTTTGTCAACATGTCTGCTGTGAACAGTTTCTATTAGGGTGGAATGGTATTCTTTTGGGGGGATTGTGCTTGGGGAAATTTCACACAAAGACTACTAGCAAGTCTAAGGAAAAGAGAAAGCTGAAAATGTTTTCATATCAGAGTTAGGAATGGCTCAAGATCCTTAGTGTTTTGATAATTCAGTAAAACAAAAGCAAAAACACCTCAAATTTTAGAGTTAGGTTGTCTTGGATAGTAAATTGAAGCACATTTTCTCTTATGGTGATGTGCATTAAAAATGTAATTTTCCTTCTATTAGAACAATAGAAGGAAATCTTTGCTTATCATACACAACCAAAATACCTATAGCATACTCAAGTTTTGGGAAAGAATGGAAAGTAAGTTCTGTGGTTTGGTTTTTAGGAAAGATCCTAGTATCTTCTTTGCCATTAGTGATGGGGCAAACACAGTGACTTGGGGCTATCTGGTCAGTATGCTATTTTTTTGGAAAGCACAGTTGCTTCTTGGAGATTGCACAACAGTGTAAATGAGTTCCTAAGAGCTTCTAGGCTTTTACAGATATGTCCCCAGGTTTCTCTCTATGTCTCTTTCCTCATATGATAAGTGAAGAAAACCAGCAGTATTTACCACTCAGCACTCCCTTTGAGAGAGTAGGCAGTTGGGCATTAAAAAGTTTTTGTTTTTTTTATTTTGTTGCTTCTTTACACTTTATTCACCATTTGAATAAAATTATAGTCTTTCCTTGGGCAGGAACAAGAGTAACTTGGAGCACTGGTGGGTGAGAAGAAAGAGGTTTTATTTTGTGTTTATTTTTGAATTAGATAGTGAAGTGTCATGTCCTAGAGTTTGTTGGAGGCAAAGGAAGGGGCTGGAAAAGTGAGTCTAGGAGGAAGAACTGGCGGGTGGGAAAGGGGAAAGGTAAAATAGTCAAGAGTCAGACCTATTTGGAAAAGAATTTTATTAGTGAGTGTTGTTTGAAGATAGGAGAGGGATAAATTACAGGTTAAAATATGGAATGGGGCATAAAGTTTCAAGTTTGAATTTTCATATCATTGGAAAAATCAGGGGAAGAACAAAAATATTCACAAATGGGGATGTGATGACAAAAGATAAATGTTTACTTATTTGACACAGATTCTTATTTTTTCTTTTGAACCAATGGCAATTATTAAGTGACTTCTGTGGTTTTTTTAAACATGATTGGAACCTACTCTCACAGGATTTTGCCGTGTTTTGTTTGAAAGAGTTTAAAATAGTCTACAAAGATCTCCATGTTCATCTTGAAATCATAACAAACCTTTCAAAACAGCCATAATCAGGGCAAAAGAAAATATTTGATGTTTTGTTTTCCTTTGTTTTGTTATAGAGAACTTTACCTCCATTTCGTGCAAGGCTCCTCCTCTTCCAAGAATAGAAAGGAAATTTCCACCTTACACGGGCTTTGGGTCTGAAGAGGATTCTCTCCGTTCCTGCATAGGCCTTATGCCCACACCTCACCAGAGGAACTTCAAGAAATTTATGGAAGAAGACAGGTGCTTGAGGGAACCATGATTTGAGTCCTATCTTTTCCAAATCTGTTTGGGGTTTATGACAGTCCTCATGATAAAAAGAGGTGACACAAAGCTCATCTAAGTGCTGGGGTTGTAGCTTAGTGGTAAAGCACATGACTGGCATGCATGAGGCACTGGGTTTAATCCTCAGCACCACATAAAAATAAATAAATAAATAAAAGTATTGTGTCTATCTACAACTAAAAAATTTTTTAAAAAGGAAGAAAAAAGCTTATCTAATTTCAAGTTCAAGGACATGTTGTTGTAGTCTTTTAGTGAAATTGATTAACTTATAGGTATTGCCAGGTTCCTACATGAATGTTTATTTTACAGTATCATCTGGGGAATCCTAAAGTCATATCATCCCCAATCTGTGGTGCTTTTTATTATCTATCTGCCTGTCTGTCTCTCTCCTGAAGATAATCCCTAGGAAAGAATGTAGAGGAAGGGGTCAGCAAACTTAGAAAGAGTCAGTGTAAATATTTTGGGCTTTGTAGGCCATATGGCCTGTCACAACCATCCAGATGTGCCATGAAAGCAGCTATAGACAGAATGTAAACACATGTGTGACTGTGCTCCAATAAAACTTTTTTTATGAACATTGACATTTGAATTTCATGTAATTTTTAGATATCACAAAATATTCTTTTTATTTTTTTCAACCATTTAAAAATGTAAAAACCACTCTTAGCTCAAAAGACCATATCAACACAGGTGGCTAGCTGGATCTGGCCCATGGACTGTGGTTTGCCAGCCCTTGTTATAGAGATTTTAATGATATATAAGTGTTTTTCAAAATGTTATTTTGAAAAATAATTAATGTTGTTGTTTTGATTTGAGAGATTAAGTTCAGTAACAACAGATCGCTCACATGGCTGCATATAATTTCAAAAGATGGATGTTCAAAGTATCCCTAATATTCTATGAGGTAAAATCTGCTCCTGAGTCATGCATGTAGAATCTAGGCACTGCCTAGGGCTACTTTTTTCTTCTGCAGGGAGAGCAGACTGTGGAGAAGAAATCCAGGGGAAAAGTGGTAGGGAAATACCGTAGCTGCTTCAATAGGATGCCAGCTAAAAGCTGGAGTCCTGCATGAGGAAAATAATGGGTCAGGAGATCCTGGGGAGAACAATGATAAAGGGAATGTGCAGTAAGACTAGGAGAAGGAAATAAGACAGCACCCTGAATTTGGTCAAATTGAATGAGGTCAAATGCTGTTGTTGAACATTTGAAGGAGAGAGAACAATAATTGTGCTATATCTGTAAAAATGGTTGAAATCTTTTTGAGACTTATACAGAATGATGGAAAGTATGCCCTTGCCATGATGTGATGTTTTGTCTTTCAAGAAATAATCTTTTATTTTTAAGGAGTTAGGGTTTTATCTATCTATCTATTTATTTATTTTAGTTGTAGGTGGATACAATACCTTTATTTTATTTGTATATGGTGTTAAGGATCAAACCCAGTGCCTCACAAGTGCCAGACGAGGGCTGTACCACTGAGCCACAGCCCCAACCCAGGTTTTTATTTTCTAAACTCAGTGCTACTCAAAGTGTGGTCCCCATACTTGTTAGAGATGCTAATTCTGTGCCTCTCCCTCCAGACCAGTTGAGATGGAAAACTCTGGAGGTGGGGCCCAGCACTCTGTTTTCATAAGCCCTCCAGGGGATTCTGAGGCACATCAGTGTTTGAGAACCACTGATCATCATGTAAGAGAGACACTAACTTATTCTCCTTCCTCTCTTATTGATAACAGTGTTTACAATGAGGTTCCAGGGTAGGACTATTTGATGGACATTTCCCGCTAACTGATGTTTTTAAGGGTTGCCACCCAAAGGAGGTGCGCAGGAAAAATGTCCTTATTGTAAAAAGATAAAGAAGTTTTATTATATGTAGACATGATGAAATATTATCTAGGGTGTTGCTTCTGGAACCCAGGGGTAAAGCAGTTCTTTGTGGGTAGTTGACTTAGTCTCTCTTTCTGTCTGCACTGGGTAAAGTTGCCTACAGAACCCTGACTGCAGACAGCATTCTGTTTGTGTCATTTTATTGTGGCTAGAGAATTGTGGTATAGGCACAAATGTCTTTAATTTTATTTCTTTCTGTCCACTGCTTGTTCTGTGCTAGGAATACACTTCTATCAGACTCCTCCCACACAGTGACCTTGTTTCCATAGTAACTGGCACATTCGGCTGGAGACTTATGCATGAGTTTGAATGACCCAAGGTTTCAAAACTGTGAGAACCTAAGGAAGATGATCTCACAAACCATATAAAGATAGTTTCTTAATGCAAATAAAGAAAATGTGAATTTGAACATGAAATTATTCATGACATATATTGATTTTATATATTGCTATCGAATAAATTTACTGGGTGCTATTGTTATGAGGTTAATGCTGTCTACTATGAGTCATTGGAGGATATAATTTCAAATTAAAGCCTATGAGGTTTTTGATAGACATGGAGATCATCTTTATTGTCCAGGTAAACATCACTGCGATGACCTGCTGGGCACATTGTCTAGTCTGACTTGGGCGAACCAGAATAATTTCTTTGTCACTGTACCAGACTGATTTAGTAACTTTGTTCTCTGTGTGCCCACAGTATTCTGCTGATTATTTCTCTAATAATATTACTAATACTCTGTTATACCATTAAGCAATTAGTTACTATCTACTAAATACTTTATAATACTTAGTATCATTTTATCCTCAAAACAGCCTTGGAAAGTAGATAATTACTGCACTCATTCTTCACTTGACGGAACTGAGGCTCAGAGAGGCTCTGTAACTTGCCCAAACTCAAACAGCTAATTTTTAGTTGAGCTTGGATTTGAATCTCTTTTCTGGAGTATGTCTTTCTTATTGCAAAAGCTGTACTTATTACAGGTGTGAAGACTACTCATTTATGCAATTTATGGGCTCTCCCTAAGAGTTAGAACAATGCTGACTGCATAACTAGGGGCAAATCAATATTTTATTCAATATGAAGAGTAATGGAGCCAGGTGTGGTGGCACATGCCTGGAATCCCAGTGACTTAGGAGGCGGAGGCAGGAGGATCCTAAGTTGAGGTCAGCCTCAGAAACTTAGAGAAGCTCTAAGTAACTTAGTGAGACCCTGACTCAAAATTAAAAAATAAAAAGGACTTGGGGTATAACTCAGTGGTAGAATGCCTCTGGGTTCAATCCCCAGTTACCCCCTCAGCACAAAAAGAGGAGAGGATGAATAAGTGGACAGAGTAAGAGAGTAAATATCCACTAATCCATTTCTTAAAGATGGAAGGAAGGGACAGATGGCTTCCTACCAGGAAGGTTAATATCCCATACTTATGCTATTCATGACTATATAGCATCCAGAATTCATGATTTAATCTTTTAAAAAATATTTTAAGGTATAGATGGACAAAATACCTTTATTTTATTTATTTATTTTTATATGGTACTGAGGATCAATCCCAGTGCCTCATTCGTGTGAGGCAAGCATACCACCACTGACCTACAACCCCAACCCTCATGATTTAATATTAGTTTCTCATTTGTTCCAGATATTGTCCATCTGCTATCCCCATCAGCCATTTTCCCCCCTCTTTAAATTTTTTCCCCATCAATAAAAATAAGCCTTTATGTGTTTCCCAACCACAAGACTCTATAGCTCTAGCTACTTTTGAGGCTTTTAGTAGATGTGTAGCTCAGGATGATCCATTCATTTTCTTTTTTTATTATTAGTTGTTCAAAACATTACAAAGCTCTTGACATATCATATTTCATACATTTGATTCAAGAAGATTATGAACATTCATTTTCTTGATCAACAAATGTTTCCTGTCACCTGCTGCATGCCAAAGACCAACCTAGGTATTTGCCATAGTTGTGATACTTCTATGAACAAAACAGACACAAAGGTCTAGGGTTATGGCTCAGCAGTAGAGCACTGCCTACTAATATGAGTGAGGTACTGGGTTTGATCCTCAGCACCACATAAAAATAAATAAGATAAAGGTATAAAAAATTCAATAACATAAAAATTATTTTTAAAAAGACAACAAAAACAGACACAAAGCCCTGCCTGCCTAGAACTTTCATTCTAGCTGCAAGAGGTATGTAAAAGATAAAGATAATAAATAATACAAAAAGGCATTATTTAGTATATATAATGTGTTCAATACCATGGAAAAGTAAAGAAAGTATTAAGTTGTTGTGAAGAAAATAAAGAGAATTTGGGAGTATGGGATTGATGAACATCCCTGGTTGTAGTTTTAAATAGTGTGTTCTGATGCACCCGAGGGAAGAAAATGTGTTCCAGGCAGAAGGAACAGTCAGTGTAAAGGTCCTGAGCAAAAAGCATGCTTGGGATGTGCAAGAACCATCCAGAAGGTCAACTGGATAGAGTAGATGAGTAAAAGGCAGAATACACCGAAATAAGGTAAGATAAGTAATGGGATGGGATCACAGAGGGCCTTATAAGGAATCTTTTGACTTTGAATGAGAAGGAGGGAATCCCTGGGACATTTAAGCAGAGAAGTGACTTGTTCTGATTTGCATATTGAAAGAATCCCTCTAACACAGTGTTGAGAGTAGACTGTAGAAGACAATGGTAGAATTGAGACCAGTTATGAGGCTACTGCTGTAGTCTAAGAGGAAAGTTATGGTGGCTCAGATCTGGGTGAATGCAGTGGAAGTGATGAAATTAAATAGTGGATTCTGGAAATATTTTGAGGGTAGAGCCAGTAGGATTTCCTGACAGATGAGATATGTGTTACAACAGGAGTGAGGAGCTAATGTTGTCTCTCAGGGTTTGGTCCTGAGCAACTGGAAGGGTGGAGTTGCCAGCCACTGAGATAGGAAAGACTGTAGATGAGTAAGTTTGAGGGCAAGAGCAGAAGTTCAGTTTTAGAACAAGTTTGAGATGTTTGTTAGCTATCAAGTGGAAATATTGAAAGGCAGTTGGATGTATGAGAATGGGGTACAAGAAAGCGGTCTGAGCAAGATAGAAATTTGGAAGGCATCCGTATGTACATAGTATTTTAAGTCATGATGCCAAGTTGTACTAGAGTCTTCAGACTGGATGAGATCATCAAGGGAGAAAATAGATACATAGACAAGTGCATGAATAAAACTTGGGATACCCCAAATTAAGTAATTGGAAAAAAGAAGAATAACCAGCAAAGGAGACAGAAAAGGAACAAAGTAGGAGAGATCAAACCCAAGAGAATGCAAAATTCCAGAAGTCAAGTGAAGCAAGGGTATCATGGAAGAAGGAGTGGTCATTTTTGCCAATTGCTGCTGATTGGTCAATTTTGATGTGGACAAAGGAAAAATTAAGCATTGGAATTGGCATTATGGAGGTCTTCATTAGCCTCTATAAGAACAGTTTAGGTAGAGCAGCCCTAATGGAAGTGTATTTAAAAGAAAATGGGAGACAAATTCAAGGTGGTGATTATGGAAAATTGTGTTATATAGTAAAAGTTAAGACATGACTCTTGGATCTAGCAATTTATATATTTGGAACAATGGGAATAAACACAATTTGAAAACAACCAACTAAAAGTACAAGTTTATATAACACAAAATTGGGTCTGAATAGAAGATTAGCTGGAAGGGCAGAATATTGTGATAAAGAATGTTCAGAGAAGTTTGATAATTAGCTTCTTTGTCAAGGAAGTATATGAAGACTCTTGTAGTGGTTCTTACAGTGTGCTCTGGGGACCAACTCATCAGAATCTACTGGGGTGCTTACTAATAATTCAGGTTTCCAGAGTCAGCTGGATACTGAGTCCATATCTCTAGGGATGGAACTCTGGATTCTACATACTTAACAAGCTTCCCAGGTGACTTTTATACACAATAAACTTAAGATTTTATTGAGATTGTATTCTTGATTGATGAGGGCGCCAGAACACTAGATTTAAGTGAAAATTTGGCATGTTGAAAAGTTCACACTTAACTTATACACTTGTAAATTTATGTAAGTTCTATGAAGTTACATTAACAGTAGTATTCATTTGCCCAGTGACTAGACCTCATTTGAATATTTCAGGTATCTGAAAAGTTATGGGTTTTTCATGAGAGTGGGCTGGTAAATCTATTTGTTACTTAAAAGTTTAGTTATGTGCCAGAGAAGATAGTTGACAAAGCATAACTGGCCCTAACACTATGTGAGGTCCTCCAGAGGCCTGAGAACTAGGCACTAAGAAAACATCAATGCCCTCTGGGATGTTTTGCCCAGGCTGCCTTGGAACTAGCTTTACAAATGGCTGCACTCTGTCTCACTTGAGGCCTCAAGCTGAGAATCTTGGCTCCATGCTTTCTCAGCCCAGGTTCTTGGATAATTTGAGAAAGGCACAGAGAAAAGCACTTTCTGCCTCTATGAACCAATATTACTATACTTTTTATCACTGTGATTACAGAGAGTGTATTTTGGCATAGGAGACTCTTCAAGTAAGGACCTGTCTGATTAGAGTCATGACAGGGAAACGACAAAGGCCTGATTTGACTTTGTGCTCCTTCAGGCAGTGATTTTGATTTTCGAAGACCTCCCCAAGGCTTACTGTTTGTTACAAGGTCCACCTTTCACTAGCAAAGGTGCACAGACATGCTTCTGCTTAGAAACCATAAATTAACTTCTTCAGTGACCAACAAATCACCCCTGGGAACTTTTAATTCTACAGTTTGATCCCATGTTCAGCCTACTATTTTATTCATGCACAGAGTTTTAAGTTCAACCCCTAGTCTGTATGGGTATAGCTTTCTTTAACCATTTATTGAGTATAGTACTTATAATGTTAAAAAGTGCTATATTAGGTAGTCATTAATAAGACACATTGCTTCCCCTTGGAAAATAGACCTGCAATGGTTACTTGCAATACAGATGATAAGTGCTATTAAAAAGAAGAGGCTGTGCTGGGGTTGTGGCTCTGTGGTAGAATGCTTGCCTTGCATGAATTAGGCCCTGGGTTCGATCCTTAGCACCACATAAAAATAAATAAATAAAATGAAGGTGTTGTGTCCATCTATAACTAAAAAAAAAATACTTTTTTTAAAAGGAAGAGGCATGGCTGCTATTTGTTATAGCATTTGAAAGGGAAAAGTTAACTTTTCTCCCAATGGAATCAGAAGTGATGCTGGGGAGATAGAGGAGAAGTCAGGGAGGGGTGGGATATGGAGTACAAGGCAGAAGGGCCATGGGTGCCAGATAGTGGGTAGTAAAAAAATGGAGGTTGTCCCAGGCATGGGCAGAGCACACCTTCTGGACTAGCTCAGGCAATGGCGCCAGGTGCTTGCCCTTCTATTTGACATGATTACTGTGATTGGTGCCAGGTTTGTCATTACAGAACAACTGATGAATGTGATTGGTTTGAGCAGCATGTTTAGGACATGTGTGATGGATCCATTTATCCAGGACATGTAATGAATAAGATGTGTTTTAATATACTGAGGCAATTCCTCTGTATTTAGATTGAGAACCTTAATTTGAAGATGGTTGGACTCTCTGTTTGCAGAATTTAACCTCCTATTTTTAAAACCACAGCATGCCTCTTGCTGCCCACCCCCCAACCAACATGATATGCTGATTACTTGTATAATGCTTTCTTATTTCTCTTCTGTTTAGCTATGGCAATGTAAGCAATATACTCCGGTTTTTTGCAAAACTAATCACAGACAAATGTGCTGATGTGGACAGGATGTTTGTTATTTCATATTTTCTCAGCGATGATACACTTTCAGTGTTTGAACCTATAGAGAGGAATTCAGGTAAGAGAGACACTCTCAGAGTATTTTCCTGAGAACATTTAATTGCCTCTTCATTTTGAAGATTAGGGAATATGATCCGAGTCTGTAGCCTATGTGATCCCTGGTAGTGGGTTTTAAAAAAAATCAATAGGTTTCTTTTGGCAAAAATGTTTTAAATGGGAGCTGAAATATACAAAATGATAAACAAGGAACAGTTATGGTTGTCTCAGAGATGGGGGCCTGGGATAAATCCCTTTTGCCACTATTCCCTCTTTTTCATGAGGTAGTTCTATGGAACCCAAGTATTTCAAAATCAAGGTCTGGTTGCCACCAGTGCCACTCTCAGCCAGCAAGCCAAGAGAAAGTATATACTCTTGATAGTTCTGCCTAACAGATTTTTGTTGATGCTCTGACAAGAATTCCAGATATATAAATTTAATCTTCAGGATCCATCTTTCTCTGGCCTTTCTGTCTGTTAATGCTATTTGCACTTGGGCCTAATGGAATGTTCTCCACGCTGTGCTGATTATATGGCGATTGCTGAGGAGAGCTGTTGATTTACCAAACTATGGAACTGTAAGACACACTCTCTCTCTCTCTCTCTCTCTCTCTCTATATATATATATATATATATATACACATACACACACACACATATTATTTATATGGTTCTGAGGATTGAACCCAGTGCCTCACATGTGTGAAGCAAACACTCTTCCACTGAGCCCCAGCCCCAGCCTAGGACTCTGTTTTTTGTCTCAACATATTTATGTCATTTATCTGTGCTGAAAACACACATTTGGGAAGAATAATCAGTGATGTGCTGGTTAACTGGTTCTTTGAAAAAAAATTTGTACTGTTTGTCACTTTGTACTGTTTGTCCTGATTTGTACTGTTTGTCACTTTCCTTGATTTGAATACCCCAATCACAGCCAGTTTTTAGAAGCCAACAGTTTAAAAAAACTGGCTTGCAAAATCTTTGAAAATTCAACAATTGGCTCTTGTGAGCTGGTATGAGCCCTTAGCGCACCAATGAGTAATGAATAATTTGTATAACTAAATCAAGACTCCACAGTGATTTGAATAGTAGAAAATCTTACGATATGAAATTGAATAGGGATGAATATAAATCATACTCTAAATAGTCAAAAAATCAAGTGTATGCATCTAGAGTGGGGAAGATGTGGCCAAGTAAATTGCAGCATGTGTAAAACAGAAAGGGTGATAGTAGTCAATGAAAAGCTTATAATAGTGGCCATTACTCAGTACCTGCTATTGTCCTTATAAGAACTCTTAAGAGGTTAAGTTTAGTAGTAGTTCTCCAAGAAACAAATATGAGACAGGATTATCTCCAAGATATTCATTTAGGGGAAATGCTGGTGAGGAAAAATGTGGAGAGAGCCAGAGGAGACTGGGAGAGCCATCAGACTGCAGTACAGTTCTGACTCTGGTAAAGGAAGGAGGGAGGGAAAGAAGAAGGGAGGTCTTAGACTGCAGTGGAATTCTAAGAAGATTTCTGCAAGGCTGAGCCAAAGCTGCTAGTTGGAAGAGCCCTTGTCTTTATAGGAATGGGCCAATCTTAGCATCTCTGCCTTGTGTAGTCATTTGTTGGCAGAAGCCTGTGGGAAGTATGACCTCGGCATATACTTAAGGATGGATTTCAGAACATGACAGCTGGGGTCTTCTACCAGTCATGTTCCCTACAATAGGTAATTTGAGAGGTACATTTTCCTGGGCCCCCACAAATTTTGTTTCCATTTTACCAATGAGAATGTACAGAAGTTCAGAGAGGTTAAATAACTCTTAAAGATCATCCAGCAGGCAAGTGACAGAACCAGGATGTGATGTTGCTTTACTTGGCTTCAAGGCCTGTGTCTTTCCACCACTTGTGTTATCAGAATGTGGTAGGAGGATCTGATAGTGATGTAGTAGTGACCACAAAATCTCATCTGGTCTCAGACTGTATTCACAGATCTGTAGATTTCAGTTCTGATTCAGAGTTTCCTGTGCAACTCCACTTGCTACTTTCCAAGAGGTCAAAAACCAATGCCTGGAAGAGAACAGATGAGTTGTTGAGAATTCTGGGAAGTAAAATACATGATGAAAAACTCAAAGAAGCAAAGATACTTTACCTGTTTAAAAAAAAAAAAAAGTTAGGGGGTTAGGGATATTCTGGTAGAGTGTTTGCCCAGCACACTTGAGGCCCTAGATTCCATCCCTAGCACTTCAAAATAAATTAAATTTTAAAAAATATGTAAAAAAAGTTAAAGGGACCCCCACAGTTGTCTTCAAATACTTAAGAAATCTCCTTCACAGAGGTGGGACAATTTACCCTTAATCTGCACGTCAGAAAAAGTACAAGACAAATAAGTAGAAATAAGCACAAGTGAGACATTTTCTAAATGGTTCTATTCAAATGTGCTCCAAAGATGAGTAACCTCCTGATGTTACACACTCCCAGTATGCTGCAGGAATATTTATGTAGCAGGTCTTTGCTATGTGTTTATTTGATTAGGAAGGGAGAAAGAAGAAAAAGGCTAGAATACTATACCATGTTTTTCTTTAACACATTCACCTAGGAAGTCTTATTTCTTTGTCCACTGCCTCATTCCTCCCTTTAGTCTGAGAATAATAGACAAAATGAGTTCACAGGTAAGTTGTATAGTCTGTGTTTGAGGATGAAGCAACTCTAAAGGCAAGCCACATGGTTCTTTTAAGAATAAAGACTACCCATGAACTTTTCTCTCTTTCTCTAGGGCTCACTGGTGGGATGTTTTTGAAAAGAATTCGTGTTAAGAGGCCTGGACAAGAAATCTTTAAAAGTGAACTATCAGAATATATCAAGTCTGAAGAGCTGTATGTTGGAGCCAAACTGAACGTGAATGGCTACCTATTTCTTTTGCTCAACGCTGATGAGTACACCTTAAACTACATGGAGAATAATACAAACAGGGTGAATTTACTTTGTATAATTCTTCACTTGCCTCTCAGCCCTCTGCAATGTGTGTTTTTCTTTCTCTAGGGGCTTTTCTTCTTCATCTTGCCACTGTTTTACATTGTGCATTCACACATGTGGGCATGAATAATGGATCTGTGCAACTTGGCCACAGGTCCCATCACAGAGGCCAGGTCCTTGTCTCCTCTGTTTACACGCTTGGCTCTCCACTGCCCAGCATCACGGATTCCAGGAAGAGGCAGGAGGCTGGCCCAGGGTTGAATCAAGTTTCCTGCATTTTCTGCTGACACTAACAATGTTTTCAGAAAGAAATTCAGCAAGTATAGGAAAGGAAGACAATCCGGTGCCACACACTGTGCCATCCCAGTTAATTGGCACAGGGCAACAGAGAAGGCCAAGACCGGAACAAACAGAAACCCCAAGGGAACTCAATAGCTTCTGAGGTTGCAACTTCCTATAACTGTGGCCACCTGAGGCCTAAAAAAGAATTTAAGGAGGAATTGGCCCTAGTGAGCTGAAAAAGTTTTGTTTTTTTTTTTTTAATTTGAATTAAGGTGGCAGATGGTTACCGTTCTTAAAAGTGCTATTATGGCAGTTCTGTTCAGTAAAAATAACATTTGGGAGAAATCTTAATTTTGAATGTGGACTCATTTAGTGTGCAAACGTGTATTTGGGAATCATTGCCTAATATTGAAAAAATCTGTCTGGAAATTTTTTATTTTAAAAGTTCACCTGTTACATAACAATATTTGTGTGCCATTTATATACTACAGTACCAGTTTTGTCTTATTTACATATAAAATGCTCAAGGTTAAGTTGTTAGCATCAGTCTCTCCATATAATTACATGTGTATCCCATCTTCCATATCGATTTGGGACTTCTGAGAAGCAGAAGACAGAGTTATAAATGCAAGAGGTGTATTGGGGGAAAGACCTCTGAAGGACAAAGTGAGGGAGCAGAAGGAGACAGTGGGTAGATGGAGTCTTCAGACCAGAATTCAGGTCTAATTCCTGTTGAGGCTAGGAAGGAAGAGTGGATGGGAAGAACCTCATCTGGGCCATGCAGCTTTGAAAAAGTCTCAGCCAGGCAGAGGGAGAGCCCAGAGCAAAGACTACCCAATTGAGACACCCAGAGTCAGGCAGGAGTGCCCAGCTCTGCTCCCCCTGCTGTGTTCCATTACTGAGTGAGACAGCCAAGGGAGACTGTGGCATCATTTGGGATACTGCATTTGGACCATGTGTAGATCTATAAGTTGTGGCAGCTAGAGGCTGTTGGCTTGTGATGCTCTTCTTCACAGGGTCTCTCTTGATAGGAGGCCTGAGCAGCCTGGCTGCCACATATTCTCTCCATTTGTGATATTAGAGATTTGGGTTATCATAAAAGCATGAACCATTAGCTGTATAAAATACTGAACTCAGGTAAGAAACTCTATAATTGGGGAGTTAAATTTCTGGAGACCAGCAGACCTGGATTGGAAATCAGACCCCATACCTTGTAGCTGAGAGACTTAAGCCATGTGTCTTACCTGACCTTCATTTTCCTCATCTTTGAAATAAGAGTAACAAGAATGCCTGTTTCATAAATTTGCTAGAAAGATTAGATGTGATGATAATGTGTGATGTGCTTAACTTTATGTGGCCTATAGAAAGTTTAGTTGTTGTAACTATTATAAATTAGCATTCTATTTCAAAATAGAAGGTGAACCTATGCCTTAATATAAAATATACAGACAGTTCCCAATTTATGATTTTTCAATTTAGGGTTTTTTTGACTTTATCGTGGCATAAAAGCAATATACATTCAGTAGAGACTACTTCAAATTTTGAGTTTTTCTCTTTCCCTGAGCTAATACTGTGCAGTCATATCCTCTCTTGGCAATGCTGGGCAGTAGCCATAAGCCACAGTTCCCAGTCAACTCTGATCACTAGGGGAAACAACCCATACTCTACAGTGTGCTGTGTTACTAAGCCAGGATATTTGCTGGGCTAGGTATATTCAGTGCACATATTTATTTTAGGGTACCAGGGATTGAACTCAGGGGCACTCAAGCACTGAGCCACATCCCCAGCCCTATTTTGTATCTTATTTAGAGTTAGAGTTTCACTAAATTGCTTAGCACCTCGCCATTGCTGAGGCTGGCTTTGAACTTGCAATCCTCCTGCCTCAGCCTCCTGAGCCACTGGGATTACAGGTGTGTGCCTGGCTTATTCATTGTATTTTTGACTTATGATGTTTCCAAATTACATTGGGTTTATTGGAGCATACCCCATTGAAAGTCAAGGATTACCTGTATGTAAAAAGGTAGGTATGTTTTTTTTCCCCTCTTTTTTCTTTTTTTCATGCTAGAGATTGAACCTGAGGTTTCAGGCATGCTAGGCAACCGTTCTACCACTGAGTTGCACTCTCAGTCAAAACATATATAGTTTTAAGGAATAAAGAGCTTTTCTTCTTTCAGAATGATAAAAGCATGATAGGACATTATCTAGTATCAGCATCTCAAGTGAAAATTACATTATTTTAAAACTACTCTTAACAAGGGCATACTAGGCAGAGGAAGATTAATATACTCTTTAATACCAGTCCGAGAAGTCTTTTCAAAAGAGCTAATAGATCCTATCATGGAAATAGATGAAAGGAAATGCAAAAAAGGAGATAGAGTGGGGGTCTGCAGTAGGTGCCAAACCACCTGGATCATTTTGTGGTGGAAGAGAGGGAGCTTTATTCTAAATTACCACCAATGTTTTTATTCTAAAATTTCATCTTCTCATTTTTGATCTTTTAGCTGTAATTATTTATAACCTTGTGCTTTACTGAATTGAATAACAAATATTCTTCCTAAGTCAAAAGGCTAATCACAGGGTAGGAGACAGGAACAGTAGGCTTTCTGCATGAGTATTACACTGCCTGTATGGATCTTTGACACTAGCTGTGCTCTGATCAGTACATTGCCTGGGTAGCCAAAAGTTTCTGGAGTTGTAGGGGGCATTCTAATATTTGGAGAAAATGAGGGTCTACTTATCCAATTTTGAATCCCCATTCTCTGCATTAGGGTTTGCCAAAATATTGGGCCAATGTCCAAGGTTACAGGGAGGAGGAGGCTGAAGTGGAAGCAGATTGTTTTCTAATCTCTGTAGCCTGCTGTCTCTTAAGCTCATTTGTCTCAGATTTGGGGCCTAGGCTAATGACACTTGTTGTCTTAAAGGCATAGCTCAAGAGATAACAAAACTAGCCATCTCTTCTCAGTGTTGGTCTCTATAGAAAGGCATTTCTAGCTAACTTTGGGTTTACCATCATAAATATTGGGCTCCTGAAGTTTCAGGTATATTTAAATGTGTCTTTCCTTTCATTTCTCTCTTCTAGTTTCCATTTAGCAGCATCGAATTTGCCCTACAAAAGCTGAAAGACTTAGAATCGAAATCAAAAGATATCAAGCAGGTATTTGCAGCTGCTGACCCTAGACACACAAAGGTTTTGGATTATAATACATTCAGGTAAGCAATATTCTGCTAGCAACCAATCTGTTTCCAGCTCAAGATTGTCTGAAGAGCACAAAGAACAGTTGCTTTCTTAGTGTCTCCTAGTCAGTTGACTATAGGCTTTTTATTAGAAATTGGCATTTTGCATTTGTATTACTTTATGGTCAAATTTGGGCTATTAATATTCTAGTAAGCTTTATATTATAAGTTTTTAGGTAGGGACAGAGACTGAAGAAAGCCTAGGAAGTCAGATGCTCACATTGCCTTGTAAATCATGGTGTTGAAAGATCCAAAGAATGCTGGGAATGGTGCATCTGAATGATAAAGGTAGAAAAAAGTTCAGTTAAGAGTTCCCTCCAAAATCTGGGAGACAGAGAAGGGCTATATCCCTAGGAATGCAATAAAGTTGGAAAAGATAATGAAAACTTTACTGATTAGCAAGAGAAAAGGTGATGTGTAAGTATCTGTGTATATGTATTCTCATATATAGATTCTAAAGACAAAAACATAGGAATTGAAGGGGAAAATCTGACCGTAGTTGGACATTTCATTAAAAAATCATGAACAATAAAGGTTTTCTCTAAGGTAAAGCTGAATCCCGTGACTGTTCAGTGACTGACCTAGGCAAACTTCCAAACAGCAGAAACACAGAGAAATTCAAATTCAGGGTCTAAGTACAATTGTGAGACTTTTTAGCTTGAAAACAAAGTGAACAGAGCCTTCAGGAGAATGTAAATTAAATCATGGATGGAGGACAAAGGGGACATTCTCTTTAGGCTGAGAATTCTGGCTTCTGAAAACAATAGTGGCTGAAAGCTATATAGTAAACTGGGCTTGATGCAGTCAAGATGTGCACTGAGAAATGAGGAAGCTAGCCCAGGCAAGGGTAGCAGGGAGGTCTTTCCAACTTTGTGTCTACAGTTGCCTGTTGCATCACTACCTGGTGGCCTGGAGCCACCAGGAGGCCCACAGTGCCCCAAGAGCTCATTTGTTGTTTTAACAAAGCTCTTTTGTGTGTCTAAAATGTTCTTTGGAGAGAAGCAGTCAGAGGACATATTTTTATTGTTTAGAATTCCCAACCTTCTGGGATCAATAAGAATTTATAGTCCTTTGTTATTGTTCATAGTCACATACACATATTCATGGTGTTTTGGAAAATAAATGGAGGCAGAGTAAAGAGCAAAGATAATTAATTACTCAGGCCATGGACTAATGGAAAGCAGTGGAGGAGAAAACAAGAAATTTCCATCAGAAATGAGGGAGCGGTTTTGTTTTATTATTTTTTGTCCTTTTACAAAAGCATCCATTCTCTCAGTATTCTTGCAAAGTCTATTGGAAACGTTTTAGTGAGTTCATGGGGACTTTTTGGGAAGCATTTAGGCCAAGCAGGATCTCCAACCAGGAGAAATTGCTCTGCAGATGGAGGCCTGACCTTAATTGTGGGTGGGATAAAGGACTACCATACTGCTATTGGAGGGGTGGCCTGAAGGCACTGCATGCTCAGAAAGAAAAAGCTCCCCATCCCAGAAATTCCTTAAGACTAAAATCTCCTTAGGTTATGCCTGGCCTGAAGAAATCCTCCAGTGGCTTGCCATTGTCCTTACAATAAGATCCAAATATTTGACTGCAGCCAATAGGATTCTGTTTATAGTTCTAGCATCGACACTTCTTTTTCTCCAGCCCTGTTCTTTGGCCTCCCTGGTTGCTTTTCAGTTTCTCAAGCACATCCAGCTCTTTTCCTGTATCCATGCCTGTGCATGTGCACTTCCCTCTGCTAGGAAGGTCCCCATCATCATCCTTTCCATGTTAATCCTAGGACTCATCCCCAGAGGGGCATTTTTTTTTCTCTATCCTATCTAAAGTAATCAAGAAAAGAGATTTATGTAGCTCACAATTTGAGAGGTTCAAAGGCATGGTACCAGTATCAGTTCAGCTCTAGTGAGGATCTCATGTCAGATACAGCATCATGGTGGAGAACATGTAGGAGAGATCGCATGGCAAAATAGAAAGCCATAGAGTGGGAAGGGACCAGTCTTTCTCTTTCATAATAACCCTCTCATGAGAACTAACCAGGGTCCAATTGATACTGGTCTTGAAAATCAGGATCTCAGGATCAGGCCCTCATTCCCCTGTTGTTAAAGATTAAATACCTGAGAAGAGAGAGAGAGAGAGAGAGAGAGAGAGAGAGAGAGAGAGAGAGAGAGAGAGAGAGAGACACAACACACACACACACACACACACACACACACACACACACACACACACACACACACACCTCCAGAGACGAGGGAGCCCAGAGATGATACCTAAGGGAGTGGGGTATCTTGTCCCTTTATAGATTTCAGGTTCCCTAGGTTTCCTTTCTTCTCATGCTTACATGACCAAAAGGCAGGAAGAGAGCCATCCAGGGGGTGATTGCTTGTGTTATGTAAGTATGATCCTCTCCCACCCCACCCCCTAGGCTATTGCTGTCTACCCATTTCCTTTTCTTTTTAAAAATTTGTTCTAATTAGTTATATATACATGACAGTAGAATGCATTTGACACATCATACATAAATGGAGTATAACTTTTCATTCTTCTGGTTGTACATGATGTAGAATCACACTGGTCCTGTAGTCATACATGCACATAGGGTAAGAATGTCTGATTCATCCTGCTATCTTTCCTACCCCCATACTCCCTCTCCTCCCTTCACTCCCCTCTGTCTAATCCAGAGTACCTCTATTTTTCCCTAGCTCCCCCTCTGCCCCCATTGTGAATTAGCATCACATATTAGAGAAAACATTTGGCCTTTGGTTTGGGGGGATTGGCTTATTTTACTTAGCATGATATTCTCCAGCTCCATCCATTCACCTGCAAATGCCATAATTTCATTCTTCATTAAGGCTGAGTAATATTCCATTGTGTATATATACCACATTTTCTTGATCCATTCATCTGTTGAAGGGCATCTAAGTTGGTTTAACCTATTGTGAATTGAGCTGCTATAAATAAACATTGATGTGGCTGCGTCACTGGTCACTGTAAGTATGCTGATTTTAAGTCCTTTTACCCATTTCCTTTTCTTTGATAATCAGCTACCAGTTCTTTGCCCCATCTCATGATGAGAGCTACATTAATCACTTCCCAGGGCAGTGCCCCCAGAGACCAAATCACCTCCCATTAGGCCTTACCTCGTAAAGGTCCTACCACCTCTCACATTACCATACTGGAAACCAGAGTTTTAAATACATCTGCAATTGAGGGGCAAATCACATATAAACTGTAGCAGTCTCCAAATGGGAGTATAGACCAGGAGTCAAGATGTCCTGGATCATATAACATGTTTGGGGTTGGATACTCACTGAGTTCTCTGGGCTTGGGTCTGCCACTGTGTTTGGCCCACAAGTGTGGCCCTTGCACGTTGTATTCAGACCTCTCTTTTGCTCCCCACACCCTTGCCTATACAAAGACAAAGAAACTGCATATCTAGTTACTTTTCATATCATATTCTAATCTTATCCTTTGCTCTCTAGCTAATATTTTTCTTTCTTTTATTTGTGTGTTTGTGTGTGGGGGGCTCCTCTCATTCAGAAGGTAATCTTTTTGAGAGTGGAGACCTTCTGTCTCTTGTTTTCTGCTTTAATCTTATCGCAGTGTTAATAAATGTTAGTTGAGTGGCTACATTTTGTTTAGCCTGACTGCTTTGGCTCTCACCAATAGGTTGATGTCTCCATTTTAGTTCCTCATTCTCAGACCCTTATCCAGAATGATAGACTTGAAAATACAGACATCTCTGGGATCTCTCCCCTTTGAATATTCCTTAGGCATCCTGAAATAACTTCCCTTAAATTGACCTCATTTTCTTCTTTCAGATAATTGCAGCTCGGAATGCTATCTTGGTAAAGTTTACTATATGTGTTCCCAGAAACCAGGCCTGGGTTCAGCTTGTCTCTCCCCTCCCTCCTATCTCCACCTTTCCCATCCATCATATGGAATTGAACCCTTTGGAAACTTTGCTTACCATCCATTCCCAGCTTCATTTGCATCACAGTTTCCTCTGACCTCCTGGAGAGCTGCAGAACTGATCTTTTCTTAACTCTCATCCTGCAAAGTTTTGTTATAGTGACCTTCCTGAAGTCTGATTAGGTCATTCTTGTGCTCTGAACTCTGCATCAGCTCCCCATTGCTTGCAGGACTAATTCCAGCTTCTCAGCATATCATGTGAGATCTGGCCCTTGTCTACCTCTTCCTCCTTATTTATATCTTGCTAGAAGGATACATCTGTAGAAGCCACCATTTATTGAGCACTTACTATGGGCCAAGCAATGTGCCAAAATGTTTTATATCTACCAGCCCCCTGTTGAGTTGTTACTTGTTTATTTCCCTGCCTCCACGATCCTGCCAAGTACAATAGATGTTTGTTGAATAATTTAATGAATGATTCTATTTCTCAAGGAACATTCAGTCTACAGCCTGCAGCAAACAAATAAATAATTGATTATCTTGCGTCAGAGAAGGGCCATCTGTCTCTGGCTTACTGGAGTCAGGGAAAGATAGACCTGACCCTCACCAGTCAAGTGACTTGGGTAAGCCACATTCACCACCATGCATCTCATTCTTTGATCTGTATTATTAGTCCCTGTGGGCCTTTCTATATTTTGCTGTTCTGAAACTCTTAAAATATAGGTTTATAATACACTTATAAAGTGTTCCCTTTTCAAATTTGTGTGTTGAAATCATAGAGAAGAGTAGAGACAAACAAAGGTGGATTGTTAGGCTTCTGTCCAGTGTAGCTCCCTGGCCTTCTCAGTATATTCTTGGTGCCTCAGAGCCCAGACCTGCTGTGTTATCCAAGCCCTGGCATTCCGCTTTCTTCTCTCAGGAAAACCTCAAAGATAGGAGCCAGTAAACTACCTCTGCACAATGGATTAACAGGTAGGCCTCTCAGAGACATTGGTCTTAGGATAGACTTGATGGATGCAGGGATAGGTCAAGAAACAGTAGAGAGTGGTTCTGCTTTTTTCACGTGGGCAGGGAACATTTTTCTTTGGCTTTGTAAGGGTCATCCACTCTGCCTCTACCTAGATCTGTTTCTCTGCAACCCTTTCTTTACAGTCTGAGATTTACCTATGAGAGCTTCTGATTTATCAAAAGAGAGCAGAGTGTCTTTCTCAGAGTGAGGGCACATTTCATCAGGGAGCAGGGCAGGGTCTAGGTTTGGCAGGGCTAGTATTTCACAAAATTGGGAACCTAGGTAGGTGGGGCTTTCCAGAGCAGGCTCTGGACTGTAAATTACATGTAGCTTCAGCAGTGAAGGCCCAATGCCAGGGAAGACATGGCCTGTCCCTCCCTCTGGCCACCTTTCTGAGCCTTGATCTGCCCATCAGAGTTGACATTTGACCTCATGTAACTTGTGCATATTTTGGTCCTCTGTGTGCTCATCTCTTCTCCCTACTTGGGCAAAGTTCTTAGAGGGCAGTGGCCATAATCAGTTCACCCTTGTGTCTTTCCCAGGTCCCTCCAGAACCCAGTGTATCAGGCTTCAGTGAATTATTACACAGTTCTTCCTCAGACCTCTATTATTAATCGTGGGTCAGTAGTTCTTCTATGAACATCCATATATAAATTCCTTCTAAGATTTAGAGCCTCGGGAAATGTTCTCACTTATAAAACTGAAATTCTTCCTGAGGGAGGTAGTGTACTATAAATAGATCAGATCACTGGTTTTTGTAGTCAGCAAACCCAGATCTAAATCTCAGCTCTCTCATTTACCAGCTTGGTAGCCTTGGGTAAGTTGTTGAACAATTTTTTTCATCTAGAAAATAATGATAATAATGCCTACTACATAGAGCTGTTGTGATGAATAATAAATTTGATACAGTTTATAAAATTCTTATTGTAGTCCACTGAATAGTGCATGGTAGATACTCAAAAAAGAAAGAAAGAAAACACTTTATCCCAATATGGTAACCTGGTGTCATCAAGAATAGTTATATGAATCTACATGCCATTTTCAGTATTTCAGTAAGCTATATTTTACCTGTGATGGAGTCATCTAAAACATTAATAAATGAAGTTGGAAAAGAATCTCTTAAAAACTTTGAGGCCATGAACATGGAAAATAATAAACATCATTTGTGGATCCAGGTTGGGAAACATTAATATAATCTAACATGTTACTGTCCTTACTTCAAGGAAGCAGATTGTAAATTTAGTGTTTAGAACATGGTAATGATCTCATTCTGATTTATCTAGGATGGTTATCTCTCCCTTTGAATGGCTCTGCTCTATCTTTATTTGGAGTACTCTGTGTACATTGCTGTTGGTGTTTTTATTGTAGGCTAACATCTTTTAAGGAAGCCACTAGTCTATGAATCTGTATGAACAGAAGCAAAAACAAAGATAAACAAACACATAAATTCCAAACACACTCAAACATAGGTTCTTATCGTGAATCAAAGCATCTGCTTTGTCAGTACTCATAGCATATCTTTGAGAACAGCATTTTGAGCCTTCCTAAAAAGCATTAAATATAAATAATGTGATGTGGTAGAAAGAAAGCTGGCCTGGGAATCAAAAAAGATGAAGGTTTTTTATTTGCTTCTATCACTGCCTGGTGGTGTTGTTTGTAGTGGTGAGGGCTTAGTTTTAGAAAAGCAAAATCTTCTCTGGCTAGTTAGGCAGAAAAAGAATTTATTAAAAGGATTCTGGGTGGTTCACAGTATCTTTGGAAAGACCAGAGAAATAAGCTTGAGACTGAATTTTAGGAACAAAGCCCAGAACTGGGCTGTAGAGATATCTGATGAAAAAATGACCTCTGTTACCACTGTCCCTACCCATGAGTCCTTGCTACACTTGCATTGTTGCTAAGAACTCCCATTTTTTTTTTTTTTTGCAACCATCACTACCACCACTTTTGGCCACTTTTGCCTCTTGCTACCTCTGAGAGCTGTACCCCTCTGACACCAAACATGGACCCTATTGAGTTGGTTTTCTCCTGTTATTGCCTTCTCAATCAACATTTTCTGAAAACTTCATGATTAGTGGATTCTGGGTTATGTGCATGTTTCTAATTGCATGGAAGGCCAGGAAATTGAGCTGATGTCCCTCTTGGGGTGGCAGGGAACATAGTATGGGAATTTACCTAAATATAGAAAGGCTACTTTAAAGGTACCATTTGTACAAAAGTTTCAGTTAGGTTGATTAAGTTCTGGAGATCTATTTGTACAGCATAGTGAATATAGTTAATAATATTGTATTCTTGAAAATTGCTGAGTGAATCTTCACACACACACACACACAAAGGTAATTAGTGAGATGAGGGATCTGTTAATTAGCTTGATTTAACCACTTCACAATGCATCATATATCAAAACAATGTGCAATATAAATATATATAATTTTTACTTGTTTTTTTTTTTTTTTAGTTTTTTATGTCGTGCTGGAGTTTGAATCCAGTGCCTCACATATGCTGGGCAATCGCTCTACCACTGAGTCACAGCCCCAGCCCCACAACTTTTACTTTGTAATCATACTTTAATAAAACTGGGAAAAACTAAAATAAATGAGACCATTTTCATTTTCTGTGAATGTTTTAGAGATAGCAAATCCAAACCAACATGAGCTAAACAGGGAACACAAATGTATATTGAAATTAAGGACTAAACTCCTTGTTTGCTTGCGACCAAACCAAGCAACACACCTACCTAGTTTTAGTAATTAACAATGCTGTTTTGACTTACCAAGCAGCTAAACAAGATTCAAAGCCCTTCCCTACACTTGGCTACTTCCTGAGTATAAATTGCTTTATTTAATTTATTTATTTTTGTGAGTTGCTGAGGGTCGAACCCAGTGCCTCACACATGCCAGGCAGGCACTCTACCACTGAGCCCAGCCCCAGCCCTATAAATTGCTTTAAATGAAGGTGTTGGATTAGATACAAGATTTAAGATTGAAAAATGGCAATTTTGTTGTTGTTTATTTTGTTTAGTGTTTTAAAGTTAGGAGTTCAAACATAAAAATTTATATATCTAGTACCTCTTGGAAAATAGAAATGGAACTATATTTCCCCATGACAGTAATCAGTTGCAGGTGAGTGGCACCTGTCTTTATTCAATAGAAGCACTTCTCTGCATTTCTTCCCAGTCTCTATAATCTTTATTGTTTTATCCAGGGCTTAGATCATTATAAAGCCCTCTTTTAGCCATAAAATTTTATTATTTTGTTACCCTAGGTATTATGGAAATAAGCATGTAGGAATCACTGCATAAATAACCCCGAATAGAACTAAAGGCTGATTTTTTAAAATTAGAAACCAAACATGACTGTGTGCCTAGAAAATTCACAATAACCAATTTAAAAATATAACTATTAAGAATATTTGGGGGCTGGTTTTGTAGCTTAGTGGTAGAGCAGTTGCCTAGCACAGGGGAGGCACTGGGTTGGATCCTCAGTCCACATTAAAAAAAAAAAACAAATAAAAAATAAAGGTTATATTCTTAAAAAGTATTTGGAAAAGTAGCTAAATAGAATAAAATTATATACACAGCAGTAACCAATTAGGAAATGTATTGCAAAAGGGGATATTATTCACTGTATTACAAAATTAGGAAAGCCCTGGTAATAAATTGGACAGAAATGTGTAAGATTGAAATGAATACAATTTTAAAACTTTATGATATCTCTGGATGGGAAGACAATATTGTAAAAATTCTAATCTGTCCAAATTAATCTGTAGATTTGAAACAATTGCAATCAATATTACAAAGTAGGTTTCTGTTATTGCTGTTGTTAGATTTGGTTTTGTTTCTCAGGGTTGAGGAGAGAACTAGGCCTACTGAGTATGAAGGTCCCTTTTTATGGAATTTAAGATATGGAGAACATTTCAAATCACTGGATAAAGAATGGGTTATTAACAGAGATTTTGTTGACAATTAATTTGAAAATGTTTTATATATTTTTATTTTTGATGGAGCAGTTTCCAAAAACCATAAGGGAAAGATTGCCTGCAGAAAAATTTTATATTTCCCTAAAGCAAAAGATGCTATAAACAACCTTTAAAATATAAGGAACAGCCAGGTGCCATGGTGTATGCCTGTAATCAGAGCAGCTCAGAGGCTAAGGCAGGAGGATTGCCAAACCTCCACAATGGTGAGTTGCTAAGTAATTTAGACCCTGTCTATAAATAAAATACAAAATAGGTCTGTGGATGTGGCTCAGTGGTTATGTGCCCCTGAGTTCAATCTCTGGTACCCCCACCCCCAAATAAACAAGGGACAGACTGAGAGAAGATATTTGCAACCAACATAAGAACTGGGGGATTAACATAAGGACTTAAAAAATCCTCCTATAAAATCAACAGATAAAAATGAGTCAAAGATAAGAATAGATAGTTAACTGAAGAAATACAAATGGTTTTTAAATGAAAACCTGCTCAATAATGATGCAAGCTGAAACAACAATAAAACATTATTTATACATATTATATTGGTACAATTTTAAGATAATAATGTAACTGACTCCAGGTGAGTGTGTGAGGTAATACTCTCATTTTCTATTGATAGGAATTTGAATTATTCAGCATTTGGGAGGGCAATTGCCAGCATCTATTATTGAGACACTTTTACTTAGTACTTGAACTTTAAAAATTTTTTATTGGGAAAATTGTGACAAATGGATTGACATATGTGTGTTGCAAAGGGGTACAAAAGCATGGCTGCATGCAGATACATACATGATATTTACTGCAGCAAACTTTGTAATAGTAAATATAACAAATGGACAAATCAAATGCCCAACAGTTGGGAAATAGTTGGATATAGTCTACTGCATCATTATTCTTTAGCCATTAGAAAACCTGAAGTGAACAAATATGCATACCTGAAGTAATGTTCATTGTATCAGTCAGGATTGGCTACTTAATGCTGCAGTAACAGGCAATTCCAAAATCCCAGGGAATCAAATCAACAAAAGATTATTTCTTGCTCAATCTATGTAGCCATTGTGTTTGTCAAAGGAATTTTGTTCATAGTATCTACTCAGGGACTGAAGTTCAGAGAATAGTCACTACCTTGAATGTTGCCAGTTACTTTGCCAGATAAAGGAGAGAACTTCAGAGGGTTAAGTACAGCAAATTCTCACCTGGGAAGAAATACATATCATTTATACCCTCAGTTTACTGGCCAGTACTAGTCACAGGACCCCACATTGTGCTCAGAAGAAAAAGGGAAATCAAATTTTGGTAAACACCACCAACAGTTACCACATTATATTTCATGCTGTTTTCTAGATAAATCAAAATTTAGAACTAAGTATAATATGATCCTATTTATGCCAAAAGTTTAAAGGTTGTATGTGCATGTATATTTGTATAATTATTTCAAGGAATGTACATATATTAAAGAAATTCTCGGGGGCAACACACTTAAGACTGGGCCTCGTTTTTGTTTTTGACAATGAGCAATTGTAGAAATAAACAAACAAACAAAAATAAATTAAAATGAAATAAAACCCAAACAAATAAAACCAAAAAGCCTGGGCAAAGAGCTTTCTGAACATTTTTCAAAAATAACATTTTTATTTCTTTCCTCAATTTTTATAAAGAGCTAATGGCAGATGCTGGCAGAATGTTCTGGGAAAAAGTCAAGAGGCTCAGAATCATAATAGAGCACTTTATGGATTGTTGCAGTTGATGTTCTACTCTAATTATTCATGAGAGTCAAGTAATTTTTAAAATATATTTTCTTAGAATTTCTACATTGTGGGTCCAAATGTTTTATAATATGTAATTATAAAATTCTAGAATTTTAAAATTAAATGTTGAGATAGAGGAATTTTTATAATTTTCAGATTCTAATGAGATTAGACCCCAAATCTTGTTCATTCATTTTTACCCAGTAATTCATGGAGATTTTTAAATGTCAAAAAAATTGAAAGGATCAAACAATGAACACCCATATATCTACTTGTATCATGTAAGATTTACATATTACTTTATTTGCTGTGTGTGTGTGTGTGTGTGTGTGTGTGTGTGTGTGTTACTGAGGATTGAACCCAGGGGTACTCTACACTGCTCTATACCTCCATTCTTGCTAAGTTGCTGAGGCTGGCTTTAAACTTGCAATCCTCTTGCCTCAGCCTCCCAAATCACTTGGATTACAAGTATGCACCACCATGCCCAGCTTTTTTTTTTCCCTTTACTTTTTCACACATCTCTCCATTTATACATCCCTCCATCCTTCCATTAATTCATCTTAATTTTGGTGCATTTCAAAGAAAATCACAGATAGTTACTTCCCTCTAAATATTTCAGTGTGCTTGCCTCTTATTTATAGTTTTTTTTTCCTTTGATATGTAGCTTAGTGGTAGAGTGCTTGCCTAGCACGTGTGAGACCCTGGGTTCGATCCTCAGCACCACATAAAAATTATTATAAAGGTATTATGTCCATCTACAACTAATTTTTTTAAATTTTCAATAAAACACACAAACATTAAGTATACATTTGCTGATTTTTACAAATGCATATATCTGTACAACCCAACTTTTTATTAAAACATAGAATATCACCATCACCAAACAAAATTTGAACACTCTCCATCCCAGTCAATCACTGCCCACATCTCCCATTTAAGAAGCAGCAACTGAGCTAGATGTGGTTGTGCACAAATATAATCTCACCAATTTAGGAGGCTGAGGCAGGTGTATCAAAAATTCTAGGCCAGTCTCAGAAACTTAGTGAGGCACTAAGCAACTTAAAGTGACTTCCATCTCATAAAATGAAAAGGACTGGGGATGTAGATCAGTGGTAGAGCACCACTGCGTTCAATTCCCAATACCAAAAGGAAAAAAAAAAAAAGAACCTAGCATTCTGATTTTTTTCTCCATAGATTTTTTTTCCTGTTCTAGGATTTCATACAAATAAAATTAGTCAGTATGTACATTTTGTGGCATCTTTTATTCATTTTTGTTTCTCCTAATTACATACCTAGGAATGGAATTGTTGGACCATAGAATAAGTATATGTTTTGTTTTTAAAAAAATCTTCCAGACCATTTACCAAAGTGGTTGTACTAGTTTATATTTCCAAGTCCAAATTGTCAATCTTTGTTTTCTGTAATCTGTTTAAGAAGCTTTTGGCTACCTCAGAGTCACCAAGATATTTTCTGTGTTTTTTTCTGTTTTATAATTTTAGTTTTCCTCTTTAAGTATATCATTCATCTCAAATTATTCTGTAGGTGATGTGAAGTAGCATTGAGGTTTATCTTAGATTCTTAAAACACGTATTTGAAATACTTATATGATGGTCTAGAATACATTAAAGAAAAAACCTAAAGCTTTAAAATATAATTTTGAAATGGAAGAGTTTTTATAACTTTCAAATTCTTAGTAAATTAGTGACAATGTCTTACCATTCTTTTTCTTCTGTAGTATAGTTTTGACTATTAAAATTATAATTTTTCCTTGCAAAGGAAGCTGAAATTTTTTTAGTATATTTATTTTTTAGTTGTAGTTGAACACAATGCCTTTATTTATTTATTTTTATGTGGTGCTGAGGATTGAACCCAGGGCCTCACATGCTCTAGGTGAGCACTCTGCCGCTGAGCCATAGACCAAGCCTCATGAAAGGCTGCTTTTAAAAAAATATTTTTCCTAATAATTTTCAGCAATTTCCTTATGCAATACATTTCCGTATCTTGAGAACAGAAGAATCCTCACTATTATCCCAGCTAACTGGTGAATGCTAATGATATTGTTAACTAAAGGAAACTGTGTACCATGTACAAATGGTGGATTGTAGTTTCCAAAGATAGTTGCAACAGTATTTCTCATCCATTATACTTACTTATAATGTTAACTTGATGCTCCTTCTACTGAAAGGTGGGACATTTTCCCCTTGAATCTTGAGTGAGTTTGTCACTCATATGTAACCAATAGAATGGGACAGGTAATGCTGTGTGACTTCTGAGGCCAGGCCAGAAAAGATGTAGATGATTATGTATTGTGTGCTGTGACACTTGCTTTTGGAACCCTGAACTACCATATAGAAAGTCCTACCACTTTGAGGCTATCATGCTATGAAGAAGCTCAGTCAATACTTAAAAAAAAGAAACATATATAGGTGGTAATTTAATTGGTAGACTCAGCTGAGATCTGTTGATGGCCCTTGCCATGGATGATTCAAGTCCCCAGTTACAGAATTTTCCAAGTTAAAGCCTCAGACATTCTTCTGGGCTCTGTCTGAATTCCTGACCCACAGAATCCATGAAAAGAACAAGATGATTGTTTTTAGCCTTTTATTTTTAGGGTAATTTGTTTAACAGCAATATTAACTGGAGCAGTTCATCAGTGCATTCCAAGGAATTAAAATAAACTAAGTATTTAATCTTTGATTTTTAGGGGACTATTTGATATCCTTTAGTACCTCAAAGTCATGCTTCCTAGTTCTTTTTATAGATATGGGAAAATCCTGTGCCACACCTTGGAAGTTGCTGTTGTGAAAAGATCTGTTGTCATACATCTAATTATAATGCAGAACATGCAAAATATTCTTTGTATTTAGACCTTTCATCTGGAAGTATAGTAGGAAACTTTCCTTCTTTCACCTGAATTGAGCCAAATAGAGGCAGAAGGTTTTATGAGTTTAGATGACTTTTCCATCACAATTATAGAATTGTACACCAAGGAGTGAAACTTACTGCATGTACACTTAAAAATAAATTAAAATTAAAAAAATCAACCGTGGTCTTGGGAGAGAAGGCCAAATCTTGTTGTTAATTTTGTCTGTTTTCTATTGGCCCACGCCACCTCTTTTGATTTGTTACTATAACATCATGATTAGTTCATGATCATAGATAGCAGGGTAAATTCTAACTTTTCTTCTTCAAATCTTCCCTGACTTTCTAGACTTTTAATCATTCATATCAATTTTATTACTACTTTTTCTAGCTCTATAAAAAGTTGAATTATGGCTAAAATAATGTTGAATTTATAGGTTAATTTTGGGGCAGAATTTCTGTCACTCTGACATAGAGACTTCTCATCTATGAATATAGTATATCTTGTTTTATAATACTTTGTTGTTTGTTGCTATTGTAAATAATTTTTTTCCTAAAAATTACATTTTTAGTTGATTGTTGATGGTGTGTCTGAATACTATTGATTTTTTTAGTGTTTCTTTTATGTTGATCTCATTTTCTCTTTGAGTTCTTAGAGCCCATAAATTCTCTTAGATTTTATTTTGGTCCATATTATAAAAACTATAAAAATAACAGATTTGCATCTTCTTTTCTGATTCTTATGACATCCCCCCCCCCCGTTATTATATTGGCTAGCACTTGCAATGCAACATATAAGATAAATAACATTTGGAGGTATTCTTATCTTTTTTCTGACTTTCAAAGGAATGTTTATAATATTTCACTATTAAGTACTTCACTTGTGATAGATTTTTGGTAGACGCATATTTTCTTTAGGATTTTCACATCTTTGTTCATAAAGGAGATGGGCCTGTACTTTTTCTTTCTCCTACCGTGTTCATCTACTTCAAATAGCAGTGTTTTATAATAGCTCTTTAAAACAATTTTCACAACATTCACTCTGTGTTTCTTATGGCAGTTTGTAATAGGCAGGTATTGTCAATACTTTGAAGGTTTGCATAAATTGCCTGTCAAACCATATGATCCTTCCTGTCTTTAGTGGGTAGATTAATGACTCACTTTATGTAAGGGTATTACATTTTATTCCAACTCCCTATTTATTTTCAAGTTGCTGTTAAAAATTATATAGTTTTTAGAATTTCCATTTAATCTGATTTAAAATTTACTATAGTTTGTGTGTTTTTTAAAAATCAATTTTACTACAGTTGTTTATTCTGCTAATTTTTTAGAGCAACAGATTTCAACATGTTAACCCTTTTTTAAAACTTTGTTTTCCATTTTATTAATTCCTACTCTTATTTTTACTACCTCCTTCTTCATACTTTCTTTGTGTTTATTTTATTTTCTAACTTCTTGAATTTAACATTTGTTTCACTGATTTCAGTCTTTCTTTTCTAAGAAATGCATGTTAAGGCTTGAATGTGCCTTCCAAGTACTATTTTTACCTTTAGTGTGTTTGTTATCCTCCATATAAAATATTTTCTAGTATTATTATAATTTCTTTTGGGAGAAATAATTATATAAAAGTTTGTTTTTGAAATTTCTAAATGTGTACAGATTGGCTTTCTTTTAGTTCTTCACTTTTCATTACATTTAGGTATAAAACATGGTTTGCATGATATTGATTCTTTGATATTTATTGAGACTTGCTTTATAATTCTGGGAATAAAGTTATTTTTTGAAATGAATTTATTTTTCTCTTTTGAAGTTTAAATGGGTAAATAATTCTAGAATTATTTTCCTTTGAGCTTTTGAAGACATTATTCTATTTTACTCTCCATTATGGACATCATAAGTCTCTTATTAATATAATTATTCCTTTATAATCTTATGCCATTTTCCCTCTTGGTTGCATTTTCCTGTGTTTGGCTTTCTGCAGTTGTATTATGATATATCTTGGGACTATTTGTAATTCTTGAGTTTGAGAATTATTCTGAGTCATATATCTCTTCAAATAGCTTCTCTCATCCATTTTCTGTTTTCCTTCTTAAACTCTCACTTTTTCTCATTGTCTCTTCTCTCTCATCTCTCATTTGTTCTTATTTGTTTTCCATTATTTGCTGTGTTCTTGACATTTTCCTTAAGTCTTTCATCTAGTTAATTGATTCAATAACTTTACTGTTATGTTTACTGGTATGTTTCTGTGCTTTTCCATGGTATCAAATACTCTTCTAATGGCTTCTCTGTTTTATCTCTTTAATAATTTTAAACACAATAATGTCATGGTTTATTACTGATTTTTGTTCTGTTGTCCCAAATTCAAGGGGTACCACTAACCCTCTATTACATCTGCTGATTCTCATTCATGGAGGATTATTTCCTTTTATGTTTTATGAGCTCATCTTAAATTGTACTTTCTTTTTTCATTGCAGTGTTCCTTTGTTGCTTGGGTTCGCCCTTTAGAGTAGTTATTTTTATAAACTTTTTTTACAATTTTGAACTAATTGTAAACTTACAGCAAAGTTTTCAAAGTAGTACAGAGAGTTCCATATACCCCTCCCCCAGCATATCCTCATATTAATATCTTACCATAGCATAATTATCAAAAGAAGAAAATTAACTTTGGACAATATTGTAATGTAAAAACCTTTTTTGAAGTTTTCTGATTTTTTTAAATTTAAATTTTATTTTTTATTTAGTACATTATAGTTATACATAATAGTGGGGTTTTTGGTTTCTTTTGACATATTCATAAAAGCATATACAGGGCTGGGGTTGTGGCTCGGTGGCAGAGCACTTGCCTAGCATGTGTGAGGCAGTGGGTTTGATTATCAGCACTGCAAGTAAATAAATAAAATAAAGGTCTATCAACAACTAAAAAAAAAAGCATATATAGTAGTTTTCTCCATTTCAATCTCTGGTACTATCCCCTTACCTCCCCTCTTCCCTCTCCCCAAGCCCCTTCCCTACTCTATTGGTTGTCTTTCTATTTATTTTTTAATTGATGCATTATAGTTATATAAAAATTGGAATGCATTGTGATATATTTGTATATACACATAGCATAATGTGGCCAACTTTATTCCCCAATTCTTCCCCTTTGCCTTCCCTCTTCCTTTACCCTTGGTCCTCTGCTTCTACTCTACTGCTCTCTCTTCTGTTTTCACAAGACCCCCTCCCCTTTTGTTCTCTAGCTTCCACATAGAGAGAAAATATTCAACCCTTGACTTTCTGAGTCTGGCTTATTTCACTTAGCACGATGTTCTCCAGTTCTATCTATTTACCAGAAAATGCCATAATTTCATTATTTTTTATGGCTGGGTAGAACTACATTGTGGACTATATTTTCTTTGTCCATTCATCTGTGGCTAGACATTATAACTCGAATATTGTGGATTGTGCTGTTGTAAATATTGGTATGCATGTATCACTATAGTATACTGATTTGGGTTCTTTTGGATAAATACCAAAGAGTGGGATAGCTGGATCATATGGTATTTCCATTCCTAAGTCTTTTGAGGAATCTCTGTACTGCTTTCCAGAGTAGTTGTACTAATGTGCAATTCTACCAGCAATGTGCCTTTTCCCCTATATCCTTGCCGGCAGTTACCATTATACACTAAGGTTCTTTTTTTTGTTCCAGGATCCTACCCAGGATCACACAGTGCATTAGTCATTGTTTCTTCTTAGTCTTCTGTAATCTGTAACAGTTCCTCAGCCTTTCCTTGTTTTTATAACCTTGATACTTTAAAAAGAGTAGTGATCATTTATTTTGTAGAATGTCCTTCAATTTGGAGTTTTCTGATATTTTCTCATGGTTAGCCTGAGATAATGCGTTTTTGGAAGGAACACCACAGAAATGATGTTTTGTTCTTCTTTGTGGGTCACACTAAAGGGTTCTTAATGTCAGTGTTTTACTGCTGGTGATGTTGACCTTGATCCCTTGATTAATGTGGTAACTATCAGGTTTCTCAATTGTAAAGTCCTTTTGTAATTAATAAATAACTTGAGAGAGGTATTTTGAGTCTATGCACATCCTAATTTTCCTCAAACTTTCACCCACTAATTTTAGCATCCAGAAGTAGAACTTTCAGAGTAGTTTTGTTTTTGCCTCTCTGGCCTGGTTTATAAACTGGCCAAATATCATTTAATTTTGATGTTAATTTGTTGCCTTGGAGCTTTATATAGTGTGTGGGTAAAATAAATTTGTACTTCAAATTCATATTATGTAAAATGTTGGCTTAGAGTTCTCTCAGATAATATTTTTCATACCTAGAGACAAAGCTCTAAAAAGCCTCATTGTCATTTCTCTTGGCCAATGGGTAGAGTTTACTAATCCTTCTTTCACATCAGTTGTAGCCTTTTACAGTTCTAGCTTCTGGCACAGATTTCACATGTAGGAGTTCCAAATTGCTCCTGTCGGTGGCCATAGCCTTGTGCCTGGGAGAGCATTAAAGTTTAAGTTCTTACCTGTTAAAGGGCTGATCCCCATGTCCCCACAGCTGCTCCCTATTAGCTTGCACACCTTCCAGTCTGGCTGTCAGCTCCTCCTTTGCCTGAAAACCTAGGAAAATTTCTCTCCTTTTTTGCAAGCTCAGCCAGGAGCTTGAGTTTTAATTGCCACCTCGTCTGCCATTTTGCCACACACAATCTCTCTACCATGCCATAAGACTCTCTAAAATTACATTGGGGAAAGTACTGACTAGACACATTATTATTAGGGAATGTCACATTATTATTAACACTTATGCTGAAGTGGATTTGGCTGTGATCATGTAGGCCTAGTTAAAATCGGCTCCACTATTTAAAAATCTTAATCACTCTCAGGCTTTTCTCTTTCTATTTTTGAAGCATATCCATTCTTATAACCTTGAGTTTTATGGGATGCTAGAAAAAATTCTTGGCATTTAAGAATAAATAAACCATATAATATTGTGCCAAAACAGATAGAGTATTTCTTATGTTTCTAAAGAGTGGAAAAAGGACCAAGTCTTTTTGGAGGTTTTATATATACATATATATTTATATTGTGTTTATTTTATTTCTTTTTCCGTGATTATATTCTTGTGGGAGTGGGTAATCATTAACAGTGAAACTACTATTTCATCCAGAATACAATGTGCTAATGGTCTGTTTTCTAAATGAAGTTTCTATGAATAAAATCAGGCAGCTATGTGGCTACATAGATGCTAACAAATGACCCCATTAGTGCTACCCGTGCCTTCTTCTTTAATTAAATCTCAAACTTTGTTTAATGAATTGGGAACAGTAAGTAAATGCTAATTTGTAGTTCCTCCAAGGGAGAATTATGATGTATAAAGTAGGATATAAAATAAGAGGACACTTTGGGGCAGGAGGGTAATGACATTTAGGCTCCCACAGGCAGACCTTGCCTTACTGATTTTCATTCAAGTAAATTTTGCAACCCAAGGTTCTATGTGTAGAAGGTGTGCCTCATTATGGTGTTGAACCATGTAAGTTCACTATTCATTCATTCAGTCAACATATATTCGATACCTATTCTGTGACAGGTCCCATGGTAGGCAAGAGGTTCAAAGATGAGTCACTTGCTTCCTACACCATTTTGGAGATCGTCTCTTTTGCTATCCAGTTTTCTCCTGCCTACTTCTGCAGATATGGTCCAGATTACATTTCTTCTCTTAAGATGTTCTGACCACCCCAGTTCACAGTAATCTTTGACTCTTTGAACTCATTGCATTTTACTTGGTACCACTCAGCATATCTTTTTATTTCCACATGCATATTAATTAAAGAATAAATGAATGATCAAAGGCAGTGCCCGTGTTTGGATTCAATTTTCACTCAATAGTTAGGATCCATTTAATAGAGCATTCCTAGACTTACTTTGGCCTTTCTCAAAGGGCAATTCATTCTACCATTTACTAATAATTATAATAATAACTAACACTTATATGTTGCTTACTATGTGGCAAATGCTGCAGAAAATGCCACTGTATATTAACTTATTTATTCCACATAGCAGTCTTAAAAAGTGAATACTATCATAATTCATTTTGCAGGTGAGGAAACTGAAGAATAGAGAGGTCAAAGGAAACTACCCAGGACCAGGTATTAAGTTGCAAACCTGGGATTTACACTAGGCAGTCTAACAATTTCATTATATAAATTAAAGGTTTAGATTCTAACTAGCTTGAACTTGCTTTGTAATTCTCAGGTTCTTCATCTGCAAAATGAGAATAACTGAGGATGTTACTGGGGACATTAAATAAGTTAACATATGTGAAACACCAAGCCAGAACATACCAGGGACACTTGTTTTATTCACTTTCCCTTTCCACTGGCCACAGGAAAGTTACACTGTGGATCTAGAAAGCATGTGTATTTCCTGGATGACCTAGCAGTTGCCTCCACCAATTGTGATACCTTTTTTCTTCTCAAAATTGTCTTCCTTTAGTCTACCTTTCTGGAAAGATGTCTTCTGGGATGGGGACAGTTGGGGTAGATTTGAAAAAAAAAAAAAAAAACTTCCTGGGGTATATACTCCTTCAATTAATTTTTTATTTATTGCTATTTTGACTTATTTCAGAAATGAATTTGAGATGGGTTACAAAGACATGGACAATTCTATAACATAAAACAGATAAATAACAAAAGTAAAAGAAAACATAAAAGTAGAAAAGAATGGTGGGCCTAAAAGTGGGGCTGAGAGTGTATTTACAGGCTCTAAAGTCAGGGGTATTTACTAGCAGTGAGCCACAGGCCTGGCTCTGAGCTTCCAAGGATTCAGCACAAAATAGGAAATGGTAGGCTGGGGTTGTAGCTCAGTGGCAGAGTGCTTGCCTAGCATGTGTGAGGCACTGGGTTTGATTCTCAGCCCCACATATAAATAAATAAATATTTTTAAAAAGTAAATACTTTTAAAAAATAGGAAACCAGGATCACTTACAGGATTCATGGTGTTTCAACTGCAGCAATAATCCTTTTGCCAAGAAGGAATCTTAATGCAGAGCCCAAAAAAGACATTCTTCTCTGGCTGCTCACAAAGATGACCCTATGGTAGGTGGTCTCAGCAGCTTGGGCCCCAGATACCCAGGGATGAGCCTCAGATGGCTATTTCTGATAGTATTACTTAGAAGAAAAATGTTAACTTCCCACCAGAATGCTGTTCAGTCAAAACAATTGTGCTAGGAACATGAAGCTGGCCCAGGTGCCCAGCTTCCTGAAGTTCAGCTTCATCTGGGGCGTGAATATGCTTCTTGCTGACTTCTGAATGAAGAAGAATGCAAGGGTGGGATTTGGTAGAGTGGATTAATCATTGGTTGGCATAGTTTCAATGTTTACTAAATGGTCTCAGAATCCTAGTATTATACAAAAGAAGCATTTACTTAGCTCACAGGTCCAGAAGTTGGCTAGGGGTCATTTGATCTGGCCTGGGCCTAGATGGGACTGTTCTGTTCTACATGTCTGTCTATTCCAGAACAACCTGGTTCCAGTGTGGTGGAACCAATTGTTGGGTACCATGAGACCAAAGAGGCAGAGAGACTCAGGGTTGCACTGAGTGAGGTTTATTGGAGAGTTACATATAGTCTTGGGTGGCAGCAAAATAGGTGGATCCCTGAAATGTGGATCAGGAGGAGGGAAGTTTATATAATGGTCACAACAAAAGTGACTTCATCCAAGTTGGAATGTACCTGGTTTATCTCAAGCTAATATCAAGGATGTCAGGCATATTCAGCACCACCATCCCATAGTAAAGCTCCCACATAGCACTCTAATGATTTTGTCTATTTATAGTATGCTGGGAAACTATGTACAGAAAACAGACTAAGATTACTCAGGATGATCATGGTGGTTATGCCTCAAAATGGCTACAGTCAGGTCAAGCTGAATCCTTGTATTGTCTTTCTCCTCCAAAGAGCAGCAGGCTAAAACCCAGAAATGTTATTCTTACAGTATGGCAAAAGTACAGACAGGGAATGAAAAACATGGAAGACCTTGAAATCTGCATGCTTGGAGTTCTGCATCCTTCTATTGGCCAAAATAAGTCTTGTGGCTGACCCCATTGTCAAGGAACAGGAAACAAAATGTACCTCTTTAGAATTTGGAACAACAGAGTCACCTGGGAAAAGGTCCAGATATGGGGAGAATATGGAAAGGAGTGATGCAGTATTCCACAGAGGGGGTAGAATTCACTGTGGACAAAGCTCACTGTGTCCTGAGGGTCCCTGCTGCTGCCAGGCAGGTTTAATTTGCTTCTGTAGCAGGCTTAGACATGACATGGCCATGGCTGTGACTAGTTGCTGTTGCAGCAAATCAGTCTGGTGCAAATTGAACCCTGTGAGTGACAATTCTGTGACCTGGAAGGGACTGTGCACCAGCACCTGCCAGAGCTGCTCACTCCCTCCCTGAGCAGGGAATATGGCTGGGACCTGAAGTGGCAGGGAAGTTAGGGTTGTGACTCACAAGCAGCTTCCTTATTTTGTTTTATCTTAATTGACTCATGCTCATTTTTTTCTTTAATTTTTATAAGTAGAAGTGTAAAACACTTAATAGATGGGCATATTTATTTTATTTTTTGATTTAGAGCCATATATGCTTTACAGAGGAAGCTATCAGCATATGGATTTCTTCTATTACTTTTAAAACTGCTATATTTAGGGCTGACGCTCTGTGGTTACACGCTAGGATTCATTACATAGATTTCAGGCACACAGTGTTTAAAACAAGGAGCCAGGAACAAGTTCCCATTATATTATCTGGACTGAAAATGATTTCTTACTGACGTTGCAAAGTTTAAAAAGTTCCAGCCACTGTCAAAATTTGGTCTGTTGGGTGGTTTGCCTAGGTTGTGTCTGTGACTTCTAATTCAGATAAGTGATTTAATCCTCAGCCCAGAGCTGCCTTCCCCAAGCTCAGAATTCTTCATAGAAGACCCAGAACAAATCCAAAAATAAACCATGATGAAAATGTCAAAAAATTTTCTACTTCATATTCTGGTATGGAAGTAAATCATTTTACTCATTGATGGACTTATACTTTTTCCTTTTCTGAATTGTATCTTCATGTAGAAGACACAGTTGCCTTAATGACAAGTTGTTATTAAGTATAAGCCCAAGAGTCTACAAAGTGGTCTCGGGAAAGGGCCACTGCTTAGGTCGTGCTTATTATGAACTATACAACTCTGGGGACACTGTGCATTGACAGTCTTTTTTTGAATTTGCCTATCACTGGTTAGTGAATTGTGACAAAAATCTCACTTTCACTCTGCCACCTATCCTCTTTTTTCCTTACCAAACTTCCAACCCAAATGTGACTTCTTATTCTTCAAATCAATCTCTCTCTCTCTCTCTCTCTCTCTCTCTCTCTCTCTCTCTCTCTCTCTCTCTCTCTCCTCTTCCCAAATAAATGTGCCATCTTTTCATATTGGCACATTTATTTAAGATAGATGTGTTAAATCCTCCCTTTCCTTAACTGTTCTCTGCATATACACAGGCACATGTGTTTTTGTCCTCCATCTGTGACAGAGACTGTGGGATTTGTGATCCACAGCCACACACCGAGCCAGACTGCTCTAGGGACCTCTTTGTAAAGTTGAATGAACAGTGAAAAACTAAACGTGGATTCTCATGCAGATTCCAAGAGTGATTTGTTGGATGAAAATTGGTTTTTGTTTGTTTATTCTTAGAAACTAGTTATGTTATGATTCCAGCAAAATGTATCATAGTTTCAGCAAGAGCAGGCCATTTTGAGAAACAAACAGACCAAAACAGGGAAAATGTGTATTAAAACCTATAAAACACATATTTTCTGAATCAAAACTTGAAAGCAGAAGGCACTAATAGGAGACTGGACACCAGAGAAGACTCAATAGTAAACCAGAGAACTATCTTTAGAAACACTCCCAAATAGAACAAAATAAGAAAGGGATTGCAACAATGAGCTAGAAGAGAACAGAAATGCAGCTAGAGAGAAAACTGAACAAATGAAACTAAAGTGACATTCAAAGGTCATTTTCTAAGTAATTCTTTTTTTCCTTTTCTCTTTTGGGGAGGTGCTAGAACCCAGGGTCTTGTCTGTGCTTGGCATGCCCTCTACTACTGAACTGTGCCCATGGCCAACTAAAAAATTATTTTCTAAATGTGAAAGAAAAGTGTCTGTAAATTGAGAGAGTTCACTATTCAAAGCAAAATATATGAAAAGAGATCATAAAATAGAGCTTGGTAAAATTGTAGAAGAACATAGAAGAGACTCTTACAAAACAAAGCTTAAAAACACCAGCAGCAGCAGAAGAACCAGTGACCTAAAAACCAAAAAGCTATGACCGCAGGTAATGCAAGGAGGCACTGGATTAAATCTTCAGTGCTTTGAGGGTAAACAAACTGGGGACAAGATGTTTTTTTGTACATGGGTCAATAGAAATGTTTAAAAATCTTCAGAAAAACTGAAAATAGTTTCTTTCATAAATTGCCCAAAGTAATGCATTACTTTAGAACATCAAGAAAAAAAATCAAAACGAAGAACTCAAGGGGGGCAACAAATATTAAAATGTTAGAACAACATTGAACATTTAAGCAGATTTGATACACATATACACACACATGTAAATTCCAAGGTAAAACATTTCAAAGTGGTGAATGATATTGTTAAAATCTCGGGGCAGGGAGGCTGTACTAGGGATTGAACTTGGGGGCACTTGACTGCTGAGCCACATCCCCAGCCCTGTTTTGTATTTTATTTAGAGACATGTTCTCACTGAGTTGCTTAGTGCTTCACTTTTGCTGAGGCTGGCTTTGAACTCGTGATCCTTCTGTCTCAGCCTCCTGAGCCACTGGAATTATAAGCATGTGCCATCACACCCGGCTTGTTAAAAAAAAACTTTAAAGACAAATGACACGGTTTATACCACAGATAAGTAACCAAGACTTAGGAAGAGACAGTAGGGGAATAAGGAGCTGAATTTCCCATATTTCATCTGAGAGTAAAATCATATTTCATTCTTATCTTTGATAATTAGGTATATAAAGGTTTATAATATTTTTAAGACATTTTCAAGTTAATCTTCCTAGAATTCCAGATGGAATTGCAGAATCTAGGAGCAAACCAAGTATATAGTCTTAATTGCAAAAGAAAAGTAGAATAGAAAATAACAACATCAATACGTAAAAAATTGAAACATAAAACAAGATGGCCTGGCTGGGGAGAGGCCTAGGAGAAATTTTGACCATAAATGTAATTTCCCTGATTGCCCCTGGAACCATTATGACAGAATCTATCTGCTCCATGTTGACATGTGATCCCCTGTTTTGCTGTTTCATTTGATTCCTTGAGTCTCAATTGCCATCTTACAGGTGAAACATACCTTACCCAAAATGCTTTAGACTAGAAGTGTTTCAGGTTTCAGAGTTTTGGGGATTTTGGAATATTTGTATAGACTTTACCAGTTGAGAATCCCTAATTTAAAAAAAAACCACCCAAATGTGAATTGGATTTCAGAGCATTTTGGATTTGGGGTTTTCCAATTAGGGATACTCAGCCTGGATCAGGAATTATTCTTGTATAGTTTCTGTTAAATTTTTCTTGAGACCTCTTCTCTTCCCCTTCTTCCTTACTTGCTCAGGAACCCTAGGGATTTTACTTTGCCAAGAGAGGGTTAGACAACTGCCAAATACCACCATTGTGACTCTTTGTTGTCATAAAGCTTCTGTGAAAGACAGGGTCTGCCAGGCTGATGGATCACCACTGGGATGACTTTGCAGGTCAGAAGGTAAAAGATTAGGATTTGATGCCCCTTTAAGTTGGGTGACATGAACTTGTCTATATGCTGAAAGGAAAGGATCACCAGGGAACAAGAAATCAAGGACACAGATGGTTTGCTCCATCTGTAAAATGTGGTTTGCTCCTAGGTTCTGTAATTCCATTTGGAATTTTATGTGGATTAACTTGAAATTGCCTTAAAATATTATAAACCTCTATTTAACTAATTATCAAAGATAAGGATGAAATATTATTTTACTCTCAGATGAATAATTGATGAATTAGCATGTAGTTAAGAATGAAGAAATAGGGGCTGGGGATGTAGCTCAAGTGGTAGCGCGCTTGCCTGGCATGTGCGGGGCCCTGGATTTGATCCTCAGCACCACATAAAAAATAAAATAAAGATGTTGTATCCACTGAAAAATAAATACTAAAAAAATTCTATCTCTTTTAAAAAAAAGAATGAAGAAATAGTTACAGATGGAGTCAAGACTCAGCAAGGCCTTTTCCCATTCCCCACATGGATGTCTCAAACTTTTCTCACTCTTAAGCTCTGAACCTCATCATTTCCCTCCCATTCATAATAGAAAACCTCATCTCCAGATAAGCAGAGAATAGAGAGAGCCTGAGATATAAACTTCCCACCTGCCCCTACATCTATAACATTACACTCTTCCTTTTTCATCCAGTAGAAGGGTGTTTCTTCCACTGTCCAAAGCTAGTTTCCATGATGGCTTTGTCTCCTAGAAACTCAACAAGAGACCTAATTGATGACTCTCAGCTCTTAGTTCTTGTCCTGTTCTCTCCATCGTCCCAGTAAGCCCTCAATGGCAGACCCACCTTCCCATTTCTTCCTTAGGGCTCTGTCTGATGTCAAACTCTGTTCCTATTGTTCTTTTGCTCAACACCCTTCAAGATATTCCCTTCATCAGTAAAAGAAAACTAGGGGGGCCATGGCCCACATGTGTGCCTGTCATGATTGGGCCCCACCTGCCAGCTCCCTATTTACCTTTTGCTTTGTCTTGGCTAAGTTCTAGTCATCCTAAGAATCCCAGAGATCTCAGTTCAAATCTTGGTTTCATCTTCTCACTATTGATGTGCCCTTGAGCACACAGATAAAAATAATGATATAAAATAATAATATAAATATAATCATGAAAGAATTATCATAAGGATTAAATACGTTCATACATGTGAAACAGTTCAATGTAAAACAGTTCAATGTCTGGCATACACTGAGCACTTAATAAAATAGCTTCTGATATTAATACTCTCTGCAGCCACCACTCCCTACAGTGTACCATCTTTTTGCCTTCTTTAGTATTCGAGGATATGGTTCTTTCTCCCATTCCTCCCGTCTTCCTCCTTCCCAACCTGTTTTCCACTTCTCTGATTAACAGATTATCATTCATCTTCAAGTTCTGCTCCACTACCACCTCTGCAGTGAATCCTACCTGGCATAGACATGTGCTTGACTGGATGACAGGTCCTCTCTCTGAACTTCTAGCCATATCTTTATTGTAGCCCTTTTTTTCTGTTTTGTTGAGTTTGCTTTCCTTCTTTTCTGTCATTAACTCTAGGATACAGGGATTGAGGACTGAAGGTCAAAGCTAATCCATTGGTGTTTATACTCCATCAACTGACCTGGAGTTTAATATTCAATGTTTGTTGGATGGTTGAATAGATACATGGGCAAGGGACCCATATAGACAGAACACACTAGAAGAAATATAATTTCTTAACAAATAAGGTGAAGAGATGTTTATTAGTTATCAAATCATTACTAATTAAAACAAACCATCACTTTTACCTGTCAAATTGGGAAACACTTTGAATTTGGATGATATCCATTGCATATGGGAGGGTAAAGGCAACTTAGCACCATGAGAACTGAAGCCAGCATACTACAATAATATATGCATACTCATATATATAGCAGTAGAATACATGAGAACCAGAACCAGCCTAGGTGTCCATCAATGGATGAATGGATTTTTAAAAATGTAGTATATATGCACATTTGAGTTTTACTTAGCCATAAAGTAGAATGAAATTATGTCATTTGTAGGAAAATGAATGAAACTTGAGAGTGTTATATTAAGGGAAATAAGCCAAACTCAGAAATTCAAGGGTCATATGTTTTCTTTCATATGTAGAAGCTAGAGGGAGAAAAGGGAAAATAAGGTAGGGAGATTTCACAAAAATGGAAGGGAGACCTATAGAATAGAGCAGGGGGACCAGAGGGAGTAAGGAGGGCAGGGAAAGAGATACTGGGGAATGATACTGACCAAGTTATGTTGCTATATTATATGTGTGTGTGTGTGTGTGTGTGTGTGTGTGTGTGTGTGTGTACTTACTATGCATTAATTAAAAATTTAAAAATCAATAAATAATTACTGGCCCCAAAAAAGAATTTTTCTTTTGCTCTACTAATTGTATATCTGAAACATGGTCTAAAGGGGACAATTGTAAATACAGACAAATGTTTATGTAAATGGATCCTCATTATGACATTATTTATATAAAAAATTGAAATAAAACCTTGAAATAGCCAATAACAGAAGTACGGTTTGGTATTTTGGTTTCAGAAGAATATATGCAACACTGAAATGTTGTATTAAGTGAAAAAAGTCAATTATAAAATAAGTTCTCAACTATTAAAAAAAAGAATGGCTAAAACCCCTGTATAGAAAATAGACCTCAAAGAAAGGTATCAGGGTATTTATTTAGTTATACTTGGAGTGTCAGAAGTGTGTATGGTTTTTCTTTTCATTTTCTTCCATTCTTTCTTTCTCTCTCTTTTTTTGTGTGTGGTGCTGATATGGAATTAGAACCTCTGACATGCAAAGCAGGAGCTCAACCACAGAGCAACACTCCCAGCTCCTCTTTCCCTTTTTATCTCACTTTTATGAATTATCCAAATTTTCCATAATTGGAAATGTATTACTTTTATAATACAGTAAAGCCAATAAATTTGATATTTTAAAATGTGTTTCAAAAGTATGAATAATCTGATTATATTATTCATAATTGTTTGAAATGAGTTAAGTCTTGAATTACTAAGTTGATTATAAGCTCCTAGAGGGCACAGGGCCCATCTGGTATTTAGCCCATTTGTGATCAGTAAGTACTGGTGGGTTTGTATGGAGTCACCCTGCACATAAGGACCCTTTATCGTCGCAGTGCTCCACTTGGTCTTGTAGGCCTCTAAAACATCTGGTAACCAAGCAAGAAACAGTTAAATACAAAAAGCCAAACAAGTGTAATTTGCTTGGAGACAAATGATCCCTGAACACAGTGTAGGTGTTAATGAAAAGGAAGGTGATAGAAAATGAGGAACTTTGCTTGAAAACAAAATGAATATTTACTCTTTCCTGCCCACATTGCAAGTTAGTCACCATTATCCAGACTTGCATTTGCTTTACCAAGAAGTGTTCACACAATTTAAAATTAAAAAACAATTCATTATTGCTTTAGTTCATTTAAATGCATACTATACCAAATTGCAGAATAATTATAGATGCATGTTTTGAAGCATGTCTAAAATTTTGCCTCTATGAAGAATAGACTGTTAATGTTTTATAGCAATCACTCTTTTTTTAAAAAAGAGAGAGTGAGAGAGGAGAGAGAGAGAATTTTCAATATTTATTTTTTAGTTCTTGGCGGACACAACATCTTTGTTGGTATGTGGTACTGAGGATCGAACCCGGGCCGCACGCATGCGAGGCGAGCACGCTACCGCTTGAGCCACATTCCCAGCCCTATAGCAATCACTCTTAATGGCATGAGAATATCTTTTTGTTTGGCTACCTTTAAACAGCCTTGAAGTTGAATGTACCAAGACATACTGAATTTCAAACTAAATAAATTAAAATTACCATATACATTCCACTACATGTCAAAACAGGAAAAGTTGTAGTATTTGATGTGAAATGAGGATGAGAGTAGTAATACAGAAAACAAGAACTGTGTACATTTATTTGGAATAAGAGAACAGGGCCAATGATTTTCAATGTGACTGTACTTCTGTTTTAGAAAATTTATCAAAAAGTCATTTTTCAAAATAGATGAATTTGGCAGTAATTACTTATACTATCATAAGCTTCTTTCATTTCAAAAGGATTTATTTCAAGGTTCTTTGTGTGTGTTTGTCATTAAGAACTTGATAAAAATTAGAGGAATTTGCTGCTAAGATGTTGAGTTCCTTTGCCAATTAAATATGACCCAAATGAAGACAGCATCTCTTTATATGTAACAGAGAGTGAAAGAGGGCATTACATTTGATTTCTAAAAATTGAGTATTTGTGGAGCTTTTGAGACTGATCCAGTGTATAAAGTAATGCCCACCTGGAGCTTGATACTTTATCACTTCAGACTTACTCCTGAATATGTCTATTTAAAACAAGTGGACCATTTTCCCTTTATATGCTGAAGATAAATTCAAATATTTCAGAGTCATCAAAAACATTTTACATTACTCTAAGATAAACTTAATTAAGAGAAGCTATGCTTTAAGTAGCTTCAGTTGAAATTAACTTCATTGTGAGATGATGAGAATTATAGAGAAATGCTCGCATTTATTGAGCATTTGTAGTTCCAGGCACTATGCTAAATGCTTTTCATATCTTGATAACTTCATCCTCAATTTTGATCTGTTCAGAAAACTATTTATTATACAGGCCTTACTGTGTGCCAGGAGCCATTTAAGGTATTATGGATTCAGCAGTGAACAAAATAAATCAATAGCCCTGCCCTCTGTGGAATTTACATTCTAGTTGTGGAGAAATGATGAAGATGATATGTAAAATAAGGACATTCTAGACCAGGTTAAGGTATAATGAATGGCACTGAGGAGAAGAAAGCAGGGAAAGGGCTAAAGTTGTAGAGGAAGGAGTTGAACAAAAGGCTTTATGGAGAAACTGATATCTAAACAGGTGAGAAGACACCCTATAAGAGGTAAAAGACCGGACTGTAACTTTCTGGGGGAAGAATGTTTCATCCAGCTAGAAGGTATGGCAAGTACAGAGACCCTGAGGTTGGAACATGCCTGGCTTGTTTCAGGAAAAGCAAGGAGAGCAGTGAGGTGCATTCAGAGGGGAAAGATGGGAGGGTCAGAGTGGATGAGTTTTGAGAGACAGAAGAGGAGGGGCCATCATGAGGCTTTTGGGTTCTGCTTTGAGAGAGTTGGCAAGCCCTCAGGGGGTTTTGAACAGGATAGTGGCCTGATGTTTAGTAGGATCATCCTGGCTCCAATGGCAAAAGAAAATTCTGTGACACATATGATGATTACCAATTTTACCGATAAGGAACTAAGGCACAGAGAAGTTAAGTAATTTACCATAGTTTCCATTTAAAAGTGAAATAATGGAACTGGACTTTTAATCCAGGACTGTGTAATTTCAAAGTTCACACTTTCCTCACTAGACCACATCACCTCCCAATTGAAAACAGGTTTTCAGTCTTGGCTGGAATGGATGATTTTCTTATGGTCTGCAGTGACCCCCTTTGCCTCCTTTCCTCTGGAGTTCCTTGGACTCTCTGGCAAGGCCACTATGTTACACAACTCCAGAGAAAACCACTTATACAATAAGTCTATAAATGCACTTTCTAGAGATGGACATTGCACAGTTCAAATGGCTATATGTAATGGCAAGGTTCTCTGATGAAGCTGAAGAATTTGTAAATGGCTTTGAACTCCAGTTGGAGTCCAGTTTTGAACCCTTAACAAAGTCTGTTTGGTTAGACATTTTTATTGGCCCCACTTGGATGCATCTTTCCATCTCTCCTTACTCTAACACAGCTCTCTGGCAGTGCACAAATCAAATAGTATGCCATACTAGGATGTAGTGACAGTAAGGCAGCAGTTTCAGATTAGGCCACAGGTGTAAGAGAAAGCCTGGGGGAGTGTAGGATGTGAGCAGGTGTGTGTGGCTTCTGATTAGAGGAAGGAAAACACATTTTATTCGATGAATATCAAATTGAATGGAGTGAGAAAGAGTGCTACCTAGTTGTGATCAAAACTGCTGCTTGGTTTAATTTAGGCTCAACCAGATTTTCTTGCAAGCCTTTGGGCCTAGGTTTAGGCTCTTGAGGTCTTGTTTGTGCCAAAACTAATTTTTAAAGTTTATTTGAAAGACATTGCTTAGACTTTGAATGATTCAATATGTAAGAAAATACCGTGAGATTCAGAGCTTTAAAAGGAAGTTTTGATTCACTATTACTTGACTGGATGACTTTAATGGAATTATGTCTTGTAAAACTGTTTAACATTTCATGTTTCAAAAATTCTGCATAGTTACCTCAATAACCTAGAGCAGTTTGGCATTTTTTTTTCAGTTTTATGACTTTAATTACAAAACCAGAGAAAATCATGGCAGTATCCCTTATGAAAGTAACTAAATAATAGTGTTATAATACAGTATTATACTGTATAAAATATGTTGGGTAAAGACAAAGGTAAGTTGACCTTTGAATCCTTAATATTTGCTAATATCAACCAGCAAGCACATGATCAGTACAATTCATAACCACTTTTTAAATGCATTTTTATTCCCCTTAAATGAGTGAGCAAGAAGTACTGAGATCAGATGATGGCATCAGATCTTATTTCAGTTCACTCTGAAGTTATAAGTGAGGAATGTCTATGCTTGATGGAATTTGGACCTTTGTTTTTGCAATTGCTACAAAGCAAAAGTGAAGTGTGCAGAAAAATGTTTGGTATTTTCCCAACGGGTTAAATGTAGAGTTACTGTATGACCCAGCAATCCTACTCAGGAGTACATATACCCAAAAGAACTGAAGACAGATGTTCAAACAAAATCTTTTACACACGTTCATAGCAGTACTATTGACAATAGTCAAAAGGTAGAAATGCTGGGTTCAGTGGTGCACGCCTATAATTCCAGTGGCTTGGGAGGCTGAGGCAGGAGGATCATGAGTTCAAAGCCAGCTTCAGCAAAAGTGAGGTGCTAAGCAACTCAGTGAGACCCTGTCTCTAAATAAAATACAAAATAGGGCTGGGGATGTGGCTCAGTGGTCAAGTGCCCCTGAGTTCAATCCCTAGTACCACCCCCCCAAAAAAAGGGTAGAAACAACCCAAATATCCATCAGAGCAAATGGATAAGCCAAATGTAGTGCATTCATATAATGGTTTATTTTTCAGTCATAAAAACGAATGAAATACCTAAGCATGTTACAGCATGAATGAACCCTGAAAACATGTATTAAGGAAGAAAAGCAAGTCACTAAAGACCACATATGATTCCATTTATATGAGATATCCAGAATTGTCAAATCCAGAGGTAGAAAGCAAATTGGTGGTTGCTGGGTAGGAGAGAGGACTGTGGGGAGGAAGGAAAGGAGAGTAACTGCTTAATGGGCATGGGGTTTCTTTGAGATGATGAAAATGTTTTGGAACTAGATAAAAGTGGTGGTTGCACAATATTGCCAATGTCATAAATGTCACAAATGGTGAATTTCATGCCATGTGTACTTTGTCACAATAAAAATGGAGTGTACTACTTTTAAAAAGATCCTAATTCTTTGAGGCCTATTAAAAGTTTTGTTTGTTTGTTTTGTTTTGTTGGTACCAGGGATTGAACTCAGGGGTGCTTAACTGCTGAGTCCTTTTTAATATTTTGTCTAGAGATAGGGTCTCCCTTAGGGCCTTGCTAAGTTGCTGAGGCTGGCTTTGAACTCATGATCCTCCTGCCTCAGGATCCCAAGTGGCTGGGATTACAGGTGTGCGCCACCATGCCCAACTAGATAAAATGGAGCAAGTCCTAAAAAAGGCACACATGGCAAATGCAGGGCAAAGTAGTGGCAGCCTGTTGAGATCTGCAAAGCGAGACTGAGATGCCATGGTTGAGATCCCTGGTTCAGCAATCTGCCTCCTGTGGATATTGCAGCCACAGGGGTAGCTGCTGCAAGTCCTCTGATGCCCTGCAGGACTGATGACAGTTTTAAGTATGGCATAGCTTGTTAGAAGCTCTCACATAATGCCATGTAATGCTGTGGAATACTGAGCTGTTTAAAATCCAAGCATACAAAATCCCAGCAGATATAAATTTTAACTGCAGTGAAGCCAGGATAATTTCAGTTTATCCAATGAAAAGGAAAATAAACTTTTATGATCTGGTGGTACTATAATAAGTTTAGTTAAAGGTGCGTGGAAAGTTTCTAGTTATTGCTGCACATGTTTTTTTTTTTTCCCTTGTCCTTGGGTGTGCGCCGCTTGCTCTTCTTCACACACTAGTCTACTTGCAAAAGGAAAAAGCTGTTTGAAAGGTTTTATTTCTGATAATGAAAGTTATATTTGATTGTTACAAAAGCTGAGAAAAATGAAAATGCCTTTTAAAAAAAGAAATCTTGGCAATGAAGGATACTGCTATTGATGTTTTGGTCCATCTCTTCCCTGTGTTTTCTTTCTCCTTATGACTCTATATGCACCTATATATTGAGTTTCACTGGGATCATGTTACATCAACATAGCCCAAACATCTCTTTTTTTCCAGTTGTAGATGGACACAATACCTTTATTTTATTTATTTATTTTTATGTGGTGCTGAGGATTGAACCCAGGGCCTCACATGCTAGGCAAGTGCTCTATCTAACACTGAGCCATAACCCCAGTCCCTGCCTAGACATCTTTTATACAAACAAATACCAATCAACAAAGCATTAATAGTTGTATTGTGTTTCATTTTATGTATGATCGTGACTGATTATTCCATGACCAATGCTGCAAATGAGCCAGGGCTTTCCTTGTAGCACCTCTTCTATGATCAGTTACCCACCCTGTCAGAGATGGCTGGTGACTCAATGTTTCTGAAATTATTTTCTCTTACCTTTTTGTGCTGGCTAAGGATAGTCCTCAAAAGAGAGGTAATGAATTGTCTTATTCCATTTTCTGTTGCTATTACAAGATACCTGAGACACAGTAATTTACAATAAATAGACACATGTTGGGCTCATGATTCTGGAATGTGTGAAGTCCAAGAGCATGATGTGGGCATCTGCTTGGCATTTTGTGAGGGCCTTGCTGCATCATGACATGGTGGGAGGTATCACATGGCACAACAGCAAGGTTACTAGCTCAGGTCTCTCTTCTTCTTATAAAGCTGCTAATGCCATCATAGTGGCCCTACCTTACCTTCATGACCTCATCTAATCCTGATTACCTCCTGAAAGTCTATCTTCTAACCATTAACACATGAATTGGAGGATTAGATTTCCAACCCATGAACTTTGGGGACACACATTCAAACTATAGCATGGATAGTAAAAGGAAGAGAGGAACATTTAAAAAAATCAGCTCAAAATCCCCTGCCTTTAGGAAGTTTCACCTGAGCTCCACTCCACTTCTATTCTCTCTTCTTTCCCAACGGAGGACTGGGGATAGAGGAATATACAGAAGCATGGGCTTTGAAGCCAGACAGCATTTTCATTCTGGATTTTGTGATATTGGGTGGATAACTTAACATTTCTGTGTCTCAGTGTTCTCATCTGTAAAATGGGGATGATAATAGTACCTTACCTCTTAGATCAGATGAGACAATCCATGCTAAAAGTACCTGGCAGCAGATGACCAGGCATATAGCAAGACCACAGTAAATGGTAGAGGTTGTTATTGCTATTACTCATTTCATTCAATTGGCTCTACAATCTTGTAGCTTTGAGATCTCATCTGTATGCTTGGAGTATGGACTGAAAAGTTCAGATGCCAGAGTATCTTTTATAGTGTTTTCCATAGAGTGATCCCCTTGTCAGATTTCCTGATTGATTATCTGACCTGACTCTCTGAAATTATGGGCTCCCCTTGATTGAATTTGGCCCTCATTTCCCATTAAAAATATAAAACCAAACCAAAAAACTCAAAACCTTGAGAAGTAGATGTAGGTAAAATGCATTTCCTTTGGAAAGAACATTATGGGCTTTCTTAGACTCGAAATTCTATGGGAACCTAGAATTTTTTTTTTCTGTACTGGAGATTGAACCCAGGGGTGCTTAACCACTGACCCACAGCCATTTTTACCTTTTTTAAAATTTCATTTAGAGACAGGGTCTCACTAAGTTGTTTAGGGCCTCACTAAGTTGCTGAGGCTGGATTGAATTTGTAATCAATCCTCTTGCCTCAGCCTCCTGGGCCACTGGGATTACAGGTATGTGCCATTGTACTCAGCTAGAATTCTTAAATGATAGTGATAATGGCCAGAATTATCTAAAAGAACTAAAAGCCATTCTTCTCAAAAACCAATCTAGAATAAAATTTTATTCCTTTATTTGGGATTTGGGGGAGTTGAATTATTTGGGAGTTTGGGGAGTTGAATTATTTCAAGTAAGAAAGTTTTTCTATTGGAAGCTAATTCATGTAACCACCATAATATTTTTGCATTTTAATCACTTATATAATTCTTCCTAATGTATGCTACATAGTCTATAGCTTCACACAGGACACGCTGAAAACAAAATAGTATTGTTATGCTTTGGGCCTCCATTGTTAATATGTTGTTATTATTTATTTTTTATCTTTGCCAAATAATCTCACTGCCATTTGCCTTCTAAAGAGTCAGACAAATGTATCCTTACATAACTCTTTTAACTTTCCTCTTATTTTTAAGTTTTTACTTTTTATTACAGAAAAGTGCATAATTGCTTTCCCCATCCCCAAAACACAGTTCTGATTTATTGATTCATAAATTTTGTGTCCTGGGAAACCAGAAACCTAAGTCAGTTACTATTTTGTGTAAGGAAGTTTAATAGACATTTTTAAAGTCATGAACTTAGTGACAGGTATTTTGACCATTCAAGGACTTCAACAATTTACTTCTTGGTTGTAGGCTATTACCTGATAGAAATTTGACTCTGGAAAAAAATGCCATTTTGCTTATAAACCATAGTACTGATGATTTCTCATTCTAGCATTTGTACCTTCCTGCTGCTAAAGTATAAGAATTAAGTTAAAAGACGTTAATTTTCTGACCTCTACACTGTTGGTAAGAGTTTCATGAAATGAAATTTGGATCTTTTTAATAGAAGGAGAGGTAAAAATATTCTTAGATATCATTTTCCTATTTCCTTTACAGAGATTTATTGATGAATGTAACATCTGGGAGGCTTATAGACCAGGAGGTTATCACCATTGCACGCCACTACCGTGTGCCTGAGGACATGAGTACAGATGTGAATATCTTAATTGCACAGGCCCATGAAAAGCTCAAGAAAAATATATTTGAAAATTTTGACAGACTCATTTTTAACTGTGTGTATGAAGATCGAGAAAAGTAAGCTTCATTTTATTGATTCTAATAAATCATTTAAGTTTATGTGAACCTGAGTAATGAAGGAATTTATATTCATCCAAAAGGGCAAAAAGAAAATTGATATGTCTCATCATACTCTACCTTTTAACAAAGACACCTTAAATACTTAGGGGACAGGGGAGGCCCTATGTCTTTAAAAGAATAGGCTCTCCCCTTTTATTTTCATTTGCTTCTAGAAGTTTTCAACTGAAGCATAGTAAATCAAGACATTAGCAGATTTAATTCCAAGATATCTTCTTACATTGTTTTAGTACTAATTGGGATTTATAAATGTGACTTTTATAATACACAGGGCAGGGAATTTATAATTAAACTTTCTACAGAATTTCTTTGAAATTATTCTTCTTGGGGCTAGGGTTGTAGCTCAGTGGTAGAGTGCTTGCCTCGAATGTGTGAGGCACTGGGTTCGATTCTCAGCACCACATGTAAATAAAAAATAAAAGTCCATCAACAACTAAAATGAATAAATAAAATTTAGAATAAATCATTTCTTCTTAAATGTAATGATGTTTAGCGCAATCTATTTCTAGTACACTGAACATGTGTGTGTACAGTTTTATTAAACCATTGTTCTGTACAAATGGATCCAAACATCTCACTATGTTTTGGATTTCATCTTATCCATAGATATGATATAGTGGGGAGACATAAAAATTATTGATTTTATCTGGAGTTAGAAAAATCTTAGTTCTCACTCTAGCTTCTAGCCCTTTTACTACATACCACTGCCATTTCTCTTCCCTCTGACCCCCTTGTTGATCCCGACTTGAAGTCTACACCCAAATGACCAGCTACATGCCCTAAGTATCTTTGAAGGTGCCATAGTTTCTCTAATCTATAATGCATCCTTATTGAAATATTATTTTTCATTAAAGCTTTAAGCTTCCTTGAACCTCCCAGAGGATCTTTTGACTGGTCTTTGCATAATTCTGGCTCTACCTTCAACCATGGTGGTGCCCCTTCCCCAGGGTGAGGAACCTGATCCTCCTTTGCTAAATGAAAACTTCTTGGGAGTATTGGGGTTGCTTAATCAGACAGCATGGGGTTCTTATAGATCCAACAACCTTTGATTGGAGATATCAACATTCTCATTGCAAAGAAAAGAGCCCACTTTCTTTCTTGTTGTTTCTCATTTTGCATAGTGCCTAGGAAAACATCGGCCAAGTGAGACTACTGAAATGACCATTGGGCCTCCTCTAGAGTCGTTTTGACTTGCATTGGACAAAATCAAAGTGAATGTTAAGGCCCCAGCTGGGTTTGGATCCAAAAAAAAAGACCAGAAAAATGCCCTCAAGTCATATCATACTTGTGTTGGAGGCTCTAGATGCCTGTCAAATTAGGAGATGTTTTCAGATATCAAAACTGTTTTTGACTAGTGGTCAAGAATGCAGATCGATTACTAAGAGCAACACTCGTGGTTACAGCCTTAATAGGCAGTACTATCACCAACCAAGAATCTGAATCTTGAAGGAGAGGCCTTCATAAGGACAGAATCTGGTGACCTCTAAAATGGAAAAAGTTGGTGAAATGCAATATGACTGTTTTTCCTTACTATGAACTCCAATACAAGTTCTCATACTTACTTTCATGTGCATATTTTAGGACATATCACATTTGTATTTTTTTTCTTATAACATGCAATTTTACCAGAGAGACACAAAGTATATAAAAGTCAATACATTTTGTTTTAATGCAGAAAACATGTATTACCCACCAAAGACATCCAAAGGCTGTGCAAGTCCTCCAGGTTACCTTTGAGTGATGATCTTCTAGGAAACTTACTATCCAGGTAAGTAAGATATCCCCATGATGGGATTCTTCTGCATATTTTTGTTTTAGAGACAATTTCTGTTTTTACATCTACCTTTAATTACCCTTAAATTGACCATAACTATTTTGATTATATCACTGAAGAGCCACTTCCATTTAAATACTATAAAAGGAGAAGTTAGTCATGATTTTAAATGTTAGAGAGCCTATTATGAATTATTATCATTTTGACATTATCACACTTACATATATATAGGTTTCTGAGACAAAATTAAATGTACAACTTGACTGATTATGAGAACATTAGATGTAAAATTTGGGGTAGGTTTTTTGAAGCAGTAGTTCCTGATGACTAAAAACATGTGGTAAAAGGATCTAGGGTTATTAGCATAGGACTTGCTGGAGCACTATATATAAAATAATATACAGATTATGATGCCATAAAAGGAAAACATAATGAATTGCTTTCTAAAACACATTGCTTCTATTGAACATGACTTCTGACTTTCTGGCAGCACCTGTCCAATTCCTCAGATTCTGGTCATCTTTTATGTTTCCTATGGTATTGCTCCAGCTCCTCCACTGACTTAGATGTCTTGATAATTTTGACATTTTTGGCTTCATGTTAGGCATTGTAATCATTGATTTGGATGCATTATTTTATTTATTTTTTGAGAATAACATAGTGTGGTCAGAACTATTATCCTTCCTGTCTTATACATGAGAATGTTGAGGTTTAGAGAAATAAGGTAGTTTGCCTAGTCTTACAGTCTAGAAGAAGCAGCGTTGTGACTTGATCCCTGAACCTTTTAAATGTGCATGCCTTGATTCTAACAAATTTTCTTTTGTACTAGAGATCAAACCCAGGACCTTGTACATGCTATGTAAGTGCTCTACCCCTGAGCTAAAACCCTAGCCCACTTCTATCAATTTTGAATAATTGTCAATAGCCAATATATTAGGATGTCTTAAGAGTTCTACCTCCTTCCTACTGCCTGTACCCACTGTCTCCTCTTCATTATCATTATCATTACACTTGTTATGATCTACATTTCTTCTTGACTATTTCAGGTCCTCCACCTTGGTCTTTCTTCCACCAGTGTCTAAATTTTTAAATCTACCTTTACAGACTACAACTAAATATCTTCTAAGAGCAAAAATATCATTGTGTCATTCTTCTACTCACAAATCTTTTGTAGTATCTCATGCTTCCTAAGACCAAAGTCTTTAGTTTTAAACTACTTTTCCTCCTTCTCCATCATGGGACTTAGGATTTCCAGTTGGAGTGTTGTTCTCAAGCAGGGGTTGGGTGGGGTGTCCTTTGTCTGAGACTAAAGGAGAAACCAAAGGAACAGATAAAAACAAATTCCCATTTGGAGAACTAGGGTCCAAGCGTCAGGAGGAGAATCAAGAGAAGGGCAAAGCCCGTTGGATGTGTGTGTGTATATGCGTTACATTGACCTGGAGTAATTTTCTAGACTATCGGTTCTATTTGTTTTGTTTGTTTGTTAGTTTTAGCTCATTTTCTTTTATTTTCTAGTAATAGTATGAAAGATAAGTAAGTCATCCTGGTGTAAAAGACCTGAGATGAAGTACGCATGCCTAGGAGTCAGGATTCTCTGTAGTTATCACATTCCCAAAGTACTCCTTCATTTTCCCGATATGCCAGTGAAATTGGGCCATCTAGCATTTTATACATATTTCTCATGTTTTCCTACTTTTTTGCCTTTTCTCTGGCTATTTCTTTCATAGGAAATAGCTCCCAATTTTCTTCACCTACTGAAAGCTGGCTCTTCCTTCAAGACCCATTTCAAATGCCACCATATCCATGAATCCCTCTCACATTTGCTTGGTTATTTATGTTTCTCTTTTTATCCCTTACCTTATAATGAAGAGTTGTGACTTGACTTTTGATCCATTCAGATACAAACACTTGCTTCTAACCCCTTTAATTTACCACCAGTAAACAATCAATGAATTATCACATCTTGGCAGTTTTATTCCCCTACCTTGTTTTTCATATTCTTTGAATCTACTTACTAGCTATGTGATCTTGAGCAAGAGTTTGGACCTGCTTAAGTCTCAGATTCCTTACCTCTAAAAAGAGTGTTATTGGAAATGGAAGGAGACCCTCATTGTTATACAAAATTACATATAAGAGGAAGTGAGGAGAAAGGGAAAACAAGGAGAGAAATGAATTACAGTAGATGGGGTAGAGAGAGAAGATAGGAGAGGAGGGGAGGGGGATAGTAGAGGATAGGAAAGGCAGCAGAATACAACAGACACTAGTATAGCAATATGTAAAAATGAGGATGTGTAACTGATGTGATTCTGCAATCTGTATACGGGGTAAAAATGGGAGTTCATAACCCACTTGAATATAATGTATGAAATATGATATGTCAAGAGCTTTGTAATGTTTTGAACAACTAATAATAAAAAAAATAAAATAAAAAGAGTGTTATGATTTGGTTCAGAATGTCTCCCAAAAGCTCATGTGTTAAAGACTTGGTCTCCAATGTAGTAATGTCCAGAGGTGGGGCTTTTGAGAAGTGACTGGATCATGAGGGCTCTGACCTCACCAGTGGATTAGTTCACTGAGGGATGAATAATTTAAATGGACTATTGGGAGGAGGTGGAAACTGAAGACAAGAGGGGCATTTTTGAAGGAAGTAGGTCACTGAGGGTATGCCCTTGGGGACAAGACATCTTGTCCCTGACCTCTTCCCCACCCTTCCTTCCTGACTGCCATGAGTTGAGCAGCTTCCCTCTACCACCTCCTTTCACCACTATGTGCTACCTCACCTCAGATCCAAAGCAATAGACTGGCCAACCATGGACTGAAACTGGAAGCCAAAATAAACTTTTTTATCCTTTAAGTTGTTTGTCAGGTATTTTGGTCACAGTAAAAAAAGTTGACTAACACAAACAAACAATAGTATTTACTTCCTACTAATTCAAAGGAGTAACTGAGATAATGTATATAAAGTACCCAACACAGCACCTGATGCTAACTATTGACTAGGGTCTAAGAGAGAAGTTGAAGTAAGGGACCATAGACCACACAGTCTGACTTAGAAATGAACTGGGAGAATCCTGTGTCCTTCTTTATGAAGGGAGCCTTCCTTGTTTTTCAATAGTTGGATCTGGATGCTTTTCACACATTAAGCTGTCTTCTAGTCAGGAAGCTGGGGATGTTTATTAGATTATCTCTTGATGGGCCTGAGGACGAGTTGTCCTAGAAAGTCCAGTAATGTGGGAGCCTGGCCTCTGGAGGACCTAGAGGTTTCTTAGCCAGTGCTGAGGCCACCAAGTCATCATCCTCCCATTCTCTCAGCAGACTATTTTGTCTTTGCCTTTACAATTTGACATTAAATGCAAAAAAAAAAAGATTCTGCAACTTGCTTTCAAAGTTGTTTCTGTCTCTAAACACATCTGCCTCCCTGCCCAGCTTAGCTTTGAGGAGTTCACCCCTCTCCACTGCTAAGCAGACCATGTTCAGTCTAACTTTGCCTCTAATTGTGCGGTGACCCTTCTCCACACTCAGGGGAAACTTCAGACTAATCAGATTAGAAAATGTCTCATTCCCATTCCCTTCTCCTTCCAATATGCCCTGCCATGATTTGGGTCACATGCTTGGTGTTTTGCATCATCTCCGCAGATTCCTTTCAAAGACTGCCCTAATTCCTAATGGGCCCATCAGCCTGCAGCTTACATTTATATTCTGCATTCTTATTGTTCCCCACAGACTCCACAGAGCTTTACAGAGCCTTGACCAGAGTCTCTTTCTGCACAGCCTCCTCATGGCATGCTAAGCCAGAACCCCCTCTGACGTCTGCAGTCTCCCATGGGAGGCAGGCATGGAGTTTGTTGATTTTGTTCAGTGCACACTCTGCCCAAGGGTAGATTTACCTGCTTTGTGATAAGTCCAGGCAGTTGTCAAGTGGCACTGTTGCATGTATTCAGATCACAAGATGAAAGACTGTATGACTGAAGAATTGGGTACTTTCTTTCACCCACTGGTTGTTACCCAGTTGTTTCTCCTGACTTGGTGTTTTGGTACTAAGATTTCTTGTCTGCTCGGTTCCCATTGTTATTGTAATTCAGCTAGGTCTTTTCCTAATTAGCACAATCCAAGCCAAGATCTGGACCTCAAAATCTTTTCACCTTCAGTTGCTCCAGTCCCCATCAGTTTATATGGTGAGAGCTGGTATGAGGTCACCTTACTCACTACACAAATTCATTTCACTAATGCACAGAACATCAGACTTAAATGTTCTTTGTAGCAGTGCCTATTACCCATTAATAATAGGAGTGACACTTTGCCTTGACATAGTACTAAGGACCTAAGAATATTTTGTTCATTCTTGAGCATATTAAAAGGTGTATTTTAATTGATGGTAGCCATTATTCCTCATTTCATAAATGCAAACATGGAGGTCTAAGGAGAGTCTCACTGCAAGAACATGCTTAAGTCCAAAGTGAGTCTCAAATGGAATTAGAACAAAAACTCCCTAAGATGCCCTGGATCTTTGTTTCTATCTCAGCTCCTAGGGGTAGGGACTATGTCTCATTCATCTTTGCAGCCTCACAGACTTATCCTGTGCTGATATATTGTTCATGGAGGAGAAAACCCGGGGCTTGGGATCCACCAGACCTGACTCTGAAGTCTAGTTCTGCTGCTTCTGGTTATGTGGTCTTGGTGTATTTCCTCAACCCCTCTGAGCCTTAATTTGAATGTAAATGCTCCTCACTACTAATAGGCAAGAAATTCTGACTCTCAAACCATAAAAGATGAAGAGAGTTCTGAGGTCATTCCATCCTGAGTTTCTTGTGGGACTGGAGTGTAAATAGGTGGCTTCCTCCCCTAATTGAGGCCTGCTGAATCTAGACTTGGAATAACTAGAAATTCAAGTGCAACTCTTTCCCCATCAGCTCTGCCCCAAGCCAATCTTTTATAGCTGGCTTTGGGTTCCATGGAATGCCTTAGAACTGGCCTCCCAAGAGAGTTGGTGCCTCATCCAGAAAGATCTATTAAAATGGAAAAAGTTAACAGGGCTTTAAAATCATCTCATTATGTTCTCCCCAGCCCTGCCCCCCGACCCTTCCCAGAGGCAAGGTTTGGACGCATATGTAATTTCACCCAACAATACCTGGCAATGAGGCTGAAGGACAGCATTGAGCCATGTGGCTGCTGATGTTTCAGACTGATGTACTGATAAAGTTTTCAGAGAAGAGTGCTTGCTTTCTCAGTCTCTCTCTTCACCATGCCCCCTTTCTTTCTGCTTCATTGTGTCACACATGCATACCTACCCACCCAGATGAATTTTGTCCTTCCAAATGTAAGGTGTTTTGTAGTCAAATTTGTAGTTCTTTTACATAATCCCAAACTCTGTGGACCAACAGAGCACAGTATGCACAGTCCATACTTGGCATGTGTAACCCACCTTACCAAAGAGCTCTGTGTTGAATCCACAATTGGAATTTAGAGATAACCAGTTACTCATTGGCAGCTTGAGCAATGCCATTTTGCCAGCCCAAACTTTTTGCGACCAGTCAATGTAGTGGCCCAGAACTCTAGTTTTTTTTTTTTTTTTTTAAGTTTTCTGGCCTGGAAGAATTTTACAAGGTGTCTCAGGGTGCCCTAAAGTGATGAGATAGCCTTTGCAAAAGAGAGGAAGCAGGTTCCTCTTCAGTAAAATATAGCCTCCACTAAACCTTTTTTCTTAACCTCTGTAGAAGGTAGAAACAAAGCAGCTCAGCATTATTCCCTGTGGCAAGGAGATGGATGGCTTCTGCAGTTTTCAAGTTATTCATCATTTTTGGAAGGGGGACCATGAACATCAGTCAAATGTCCCATTAGACTCACTTCTAAGAACTCCCACCTAGCAAAGCATCAGGGAGCATGTTTGGGGGCCATTATTATTTAGAGAGGAACCAGAGAAATTGCCTTCCCTCCCCCTTCTTGCACAAACATGTCTCATGGTTGGTGTAGTGAAGGTAATGGTAGATTGCTGAAGTTTCAAAGGGAAAGAAGAATTTATGGAGGCTTTAGGAAAACACTTTAGCACTGTGAACTGGGACTTGAAAGTAAGGAGGCTGACTTTTTAACAAGCATAGAAACACTTAAAAGCCAGAATTAGCATTGCCCTTTAGGGCAGTCACCCTGGAAGGCTCTGCACTGATTCCAACAATGTTGCCATAGAAAGTTCTTCTTTGGAATTGCCTTCAAAGACTTTTAAAATGAATTTCTTCCAGAGTAGCAAATCTCTGTTATTTGACTGTCGATCAGAGTTTTAGCAAGACCCAAATGTCCTTTGGAGAGGAATAAAGTAGGGAACTCAGGTGGAGAATCTGGATCATATTTTTTAGTGAAAGCCCAACATGACAATGAAATAAGGTAATATATTTTCTATATAATTCACAGGCTTTTCCAAACTATTTTGAAAGGATGGCTTGGATTTGGCAAATGATGTATTTAGTCATGGGCCAGAGGGAGGCCTCTATGATGAGTGACAGGGGTAATAACCTTCGAGGCTAACTATAGGCACTGAGTAGCCTACTTGTCCTCATTTACCTGATGTTCAAACCTTTCTCCATCTCTGAATTGTTTCTCCTGACTTCTTTTCCAACCTGCTCTGTTTTTAGAACAGGAGATCTCCCTTGTATCCTAGGGCTCTCTCATAACTTCATGTTACAGGTATAGTGTGTATCAGAGTATAGAATAGCAAATGATGGCAGGAAAAATCTCACCATATCAGTGGTCCATGGAAGAAGCTAAATGCAGAATTTGGGAGCAGGAAGGAAGACTCAGAGACTAATTCCAAGTGAGCAAGCTCCCAACTAGTAGCACTCCTTTCTTTCCAAGATGGATGTTTCCATGTTTACTACCTAGAAAAGCATGTTTTAGGATCTGTCACCTGCTTTTAACACCCCTTACATTTTTAATTTAAACATAATAAAAATAATCCATTCTGATAAGCTTATTCCATCAATGGCATTCTCTGTCCATATCAATGGCTGCCTTTAACCCTTCTAGCTGCTTTTGCAGGCATTTAGGATGTGCATAATATTTTTTCTTGATTTATCATTTATAGATAAATGATAACTACCTGTTGTGATGATTGAGAATTTAGCGTAATCTTGGTTTTCATTACTACTTGTTCTTTCTGTATGCTCTCAGGATCTGCTCTTTATCTCTGATGTTCTGGAAGTTCATGATAGGGACTTTAATATTTGGAGACAGAGGCTTGCTAAGTTGCCCAGGCTGGCCTTTTATTTATTATCCTCCTGCCTCAGCCTTCAAGTGTTCATATGTGAATTCAGTGTGGTTACCACTTTGTGGGCTCTTCTACTTTGCAGGTTCTTCCCTTTGTTTCTGAGAATTTTTTATTAGTTATTTAATAATTTCCCCTGTTCCATTTTTGTTTTTATCTTATGAGAACTCCTATTATTAAGATTTCAGATCTCCCACATTTGGACATTTTCTGTCTCAAATTTTCTCATTTTCATTAGATGTATTTATCAGGGGATTTACTCCACTTTGTGTTCCAAACCATCTAACTGCATCATTCTACCACTCTCATATTTTTTAATTCCAAGCACATGTTTTGAGGCCACACATTTCCTTTTTTGTAATCCTCTGTTCTCTTTTCAGGGGAATAATATATCCTTTTAGATCACATCTTGCCCTCTGCTCCCTGAACTGTCTGTTTCTCTTGTTCTCCTGTTCTCCCCCCACCCCACCCCCCATTACTGTATTGACTTCTGTCCTTAATGTTGGACACTTTGGTTGGGAAGGGGAGTCTTGTTGATTGGTGGGTTTCATTGCATAATCAATCAGCTTCTGAAGCTCCTTCTTCATTGGGGAATCCCCAGAAGCTGAAATCTGGAGATTTCTCTGTAAACATTTATGGTATTGAGAGAAGAATCCTATATTTTCCTGTCCCTAGTAGAAAGGAGGATGGGATCAGAGAAGGTAGAAGAGTTTAAACATGGCCACTGATGTTCTGGAAAGAGGAAAGGGGAAGGAAGGGGGCTGAGTGCTCTCAAATTCAGGTTCTTCTCTGTCTCCATTATGCCACCTCTCCATGACTGCAATCTCTTTAGAATTAGTCAAATAGAGCTATTATTTACTTCCTAAAGGGAGAAACACAGTGTGGAAGAAGATACTTGGGGGTCCCTCCACTCTTGCTTTAATTAGAGTTTCCAACAGTCCTTGTTTTCAATGCCACACTTTATCCCTGCCTTTATTGGCACCTGAATGTTGCACTTAGGAGTCTCTTAGAAATTTTGCAGGCCATATGGATTGGTCTCTCAATGATACTTTCCCTTTCATCCCCTGCCAGATAGACACTTTGAGCTCAGTTTCCTTTCCTCTGCTCTACCAAGTCAGTTACCAATCCTCAATCTGCTTTTCACCTTAAAAAATTGTTTTAAGTGGTACTAGGGATTAAGCCCAGGGGCACTCTGCTACTGACTTACATTCCCAGCCTTTTTGGCTTTTTAAAACTATTTTGAGACAGAGGCTTGCTAAGTTGCCCAGGTTGGCCTTGAATTTGTTATCCTCCTGCCTCAGCCTTCAAGTAGCTGAGATCATAGGCATGTACCACTGCACCCAGCTCATCTTGTAAAAATTTTTGAAATCTCTTTTCCACTTTTATCTGTTCCAGCTATCTTCATCATTGTGTTTCTTCCTTTTTATCCCCACTTTTATTCCTTTACAGGTGAAAAGTAGGATCTTGTGGAAAATCCATTATGATTTACTGCAAGTCTGTCCATTTCCCAAAAGCACAGAATTTTTTCAAGAAGCACCAGCTAGCTGGTTTTATCCCTTTTATTGAAATATTCTTTGTTCTTTTCTCTCCTTTGCCCCTTGGGGAAATTCCCACGTACATCAAGGTCTTCTAAGACAAAACTGAAAAGAAAAACTTGGAGCATTTTACCACATTAGCTAACTCTTTCTTTAAGCCTAGCTCTGGGATTTGGGTAAGATGACATCTTTCATTTCTTGTCAAAAAAAATTTATACATCATTTGTGAGCTACATACAGTTTTTATTTATGGCTTTTGATCCTTCTCAAGTATAATCTGATTCAGAAATATCCTTTCCAAATGGGCAAATGGTTAGACATATTGATTCTGACACATTATGAGCTAGACAGGGAAAAGGGCTGGGTAAATATGAACAAATATCAGTGAGTGGTAACAAATAATAGAAACAATAGGACTTCCTATGGTGACTTCCAGAAGTTTTCTGTGAGTTCCAACACTGTCATACAGGACAAGTGCAAATTCAGACAGAGACTCAGATAAGAGAGACTCCAGGAAGATCTTCCTAAGGAATTATAATTTTATTTTTGGTACCAGGGATTGAACTCAGGGGTACTTAACCATTGAGCCACATCCCAGCCCTTTTTTGTACTTTAGAGACAGGGTTTTGCTGAGTTGCTCAGGACCTTGCTAAGTTGCTAAGGCTGGCTTTGAACTCATGATTCTACTGTCTCAGCCTCCCAAGCCATGCACCACCACACCTGGCTAGGAATTGTAATTTGAATTGAGAGTTCAAACAAAGGAACCAGAAGACACGACTGCTTTACATTTCTAGGAGCAATCTTGGCATGTTCAGGGAACCAGAAGAAGGCCAGTAGACCTGGAACATTGTAACAAGAAGAGAGTTTTCAGGTGAGAACATGTGATCAGAGAAGTCTGCAGAAGCCAGATTAAGTTGAGTTTGTAAACCCTGATGAGAGTTCAGCTTGTGTTCTAAGTATATTGGGAAGTCATTGGAGGACTTCCAAGCAAGAAAATGATCGAGCAAATCTATGTTACAGAAAGATCACTCTGGTGAAGGATAGTCTATTGCAATATGGATAGAAATAGCAAGACCAAGATGGTAAACTGTTGCTAAAATCCTGGTGAGAGATGATAGTGGCTTGGGATTTGGGAGAAGTGAAAGAGATGGAAAGAAGTAGATAGATCTGTACTATGCTTATGGTAGTAGAACCCACAGAACTGCTTATTGGATTGTATATGAGGAGTAAAGTCTGATGTGATCCTATTTCTAGTTGGTAGTCTTTTGAGTGGTTTCCCAATTACTGAAATAGTACACTTCTAAACTCTAGGATTGTGTAAGTGCCTTGTGTAACTCATGTGGGAATTTACTGACAATTAAATTCTGTACAATACAAACAGATAGAAACAATTATTTCATTGATGATCTCACCCAGTATCCCAGTTTTGTGCCTTTAAATAGCATCTATATAGCTAATGACTTCAACACTTAAATCTTGAAATGGACCTCTTCCTTGAACTTCAGACTCATAGCCCAAATTGCTCACTTCCCATCAAAGTGTAACATAGCCCAAACTGAACTTGGGGTCTTGATTCTCAATGTTTACATCCTGCAGTCTTTCTCATCTCAGTTAAGGCAGTTCTATCTTTTCAGTTGCTCAAGCAAAAGCCTTGAAGTCATCTTGAATTTTTCCTTTCTTACATACTATATACAGTCCTTTAGGAATTCCACATTCTAAATACCTTCGGAGTTTGCCACTTTCCATTGCCACCACCCTCAGTCTAAGCTACCATTACTCCTTGTGTGGATTACTGCAAGAGACTGCTAGCTGTCCTTCCACTTCCACCTTAACTGCTATATTCTACTCTTAGTATTTCAGTTAATGTCCTCTTTTATAAATGTCTTAGGTCCTATCTTGGTCTGTTCAGGCTGCTACAACAGAATACCATAAACTGAGTAGCTTAGAAAAAAAAGATATATATATATATATATATATATATATATATATATATATATATATATATATATATATATACACACAGTACAGGAGGCTGGGAAGTCCAAGATCAAGGAGCTCTTACATTAAGTATCTAGAGAAGGACCACTTCCCAGCTTATAGATGGCTCCTTCTTGCTATGTTTTCACATGGCAAAAAGTGCAAAGGAGCTTTCAGTGGTCTCTTCTATAAGGACACTAACCTCATTCATGAGGTCTCTGTTCTCATGATCTGAACACCTCTCCCCAAATGCCATCTCCTAATATCATCACATTGGTGATTATATTTCAGCATATGAGTTTCCAGGGGACATGATCTTTCAGAACATTGCAGGTCCCCTAACTATTCTGTACAATATAGTCCAGTGGCTCTTAGTTTTCCTCAGAATAAAAGTCAAAGGCTCTATATGATCTCCTTCTCTGACTTCAGCTTCTACTCAGAGTGTTAGAAAATGCTTTCTTTAAGGCTCCCTGCTAAAGGAAAGCTTCTCAGAAGATATCTTTAATTGATTGAGTTTTAGTTCTTCTCCCCAAATATACACAAATGAAAGAAATAATGGTCCTACATTTTGGCTACAAATATTTCCATAAACAGAGCATGTCCTTTAAGGAGTTGAAATGATGAGTAAGACAAAATTTAAAGGGTAAAGAGTGGTAGGGGGTGGCAAATTGGAGCTGTATCCCAGAAGCCTTGGCCAAGAAATGTACAGAAAAGAATTACAGAATTCCTGTTCCCCTCCTCAGATCACTCTGTTTATCCTACTTTGTTTAGTTTGATGAGTCTGTGTTATATTAGACTATAACATTAATTTGTTGGTGCTGATTTTTATTAGTTTATAAATGTGAGCTATTATTTTCTTACCATGTTTTGAAGAACGAAGAAAAATCTGACTTATTATGAGTGTTATTTTAAAGGCAGGTGCCTGGAACAGAGTGCTTAAAAGAATGTCTTAGTGATGTTTGTCATTTCCTTCAAAAATGGTATTACATGATTAATAGATAACTGGCTTTTAAAACTGACATAATTTTTTCAAGTTTAGGATCAGTGGTATTGAAGTATTGTACTAAGAAGTATTTAGACAATGTTTAGGTCATTATAGCAATTGAATTGAACCTACTGTATCTTGATGGCCAAAACAAAGTTAAGGATGAATTTTAGCCAGAGTCCATAATTAAGAAATAGTTGTCACAAAAATATATAAATCATGCAAGTAGTCTAAAAAATATTGGTTATTTTGAACCTAGACATTTATGGTGCATGATAATGATTTGTTAAATTTTTTCAAAATGAAAATGTACTTTTTCTGATTATAAATTTAAAACAATTCACATGATACATAAAAGTGTAAAGAAAAAGCCGAAATCATAATTTCTCTTTCCAGAGATAGTTGTTCTTATGTAAGCCTATTGTTAGAACCAGATTTTTTCTATGCCTTTTAAAATAAATATAAACTTAAAATAGGATCATAACTGTACGTAAATTTTATAACCTCCTTTCTGTTCAACAATATACCCAAAACATATTTCTGTGATAGCAAATATGGATCTAAATAAGCCCTTTTAATGGCTATATAACAATAATAAGGATATCTTTTATTTTTCCCAAAAATATACTAGTAGACAAAATTAATCTAGGCTTGTTTTAAAGATTTAAAAGGTATTAAGAAATATAAAGACATTTTATTTTAGTAGCATTTGATACCAACCATTAAACTAAAAAGGCCTTCAAATATTCTTAAGAAAATATAATGAGAATCTTAGTTACTAAGTATGGAAATTTGTTTCTTTGACAACTCCAGCACATGTTTATTGAATACCTATTAAGAACCTGCACTGATCTAGGTGCTAAGAATACTTTGGCAAATTAGATAGGTGAGACCCCTGCTCCCACAGAATTTATATTCTTGAAGATGGTGAGTAGATAATAAACTAATAAAAATAAGAAAAATATCAGATACTGAAATATACATGAGAATGTAAACTGGCATTTGAGTCCTGAATTCTACAGACTAAGTCAAGTCATTTATTTGCAGGTTTGAAGATAGTGAACATCAAATAAATTATGAGTCATTTTTCTCTGCCCTGAACTGGAGAATGAATCCAATGCCTGAACTGTCGGCCCCATCGTACCTTAAAGAGGTAAATAGCACCTGTTTTTAAAACCAGCTGTGGATACCTCCTTTGCATTTTTTAAATTTATAGCAGTTTTATTCATAATAGCCAAAATTAGAAACAACTCAAATAATATTTATTAATAGGCGCTATCTTGCATTTTTAACGTCCTGTATCTTTAAATTATTTTTCAATGTAAAATATCAACATCAGTGCTTTTGGAAAGAGTGTTTATGTATTTCTTGGTATTTATGTTAAAGGCTAATTCACTTTCCTTGCTGAGCAAACATCTGTTCTCTAAGAGCATGACTTTTATGCAGCTGAATTTTTTAACCTCAGTTGCATCCAATTATATAGAAAAAGGGATAATAGTTTACAGTTATAAATAGATATAAACACTGTTATCAGAGGATTCTGGTAACATCATTATAAGCCACAAGAGCAAATCTCAAATGGTTCCTGTCTTGAATCCCCAGCATAACTGTGGCTGTACACACAGGTTTGCCATGTGAGACAACAGAAGATGGAGGTGCACATTTTATGGCGGGGTCAAATTTAAAATAAAAACTCAGTAGAAAACTGCTTGGTTATGGAAAACAAGTTCATGTGATCAGATGGTGCTCTCAACATTGTGGAATTGTCTGAATTCTCTAAGACCTTTTTGGACCAATTATCTTTAAGGAGTGAGTGAGTGGGTGGTGGTTTGTTTACATTTTAACATGCTCCAGAAATTGATTTTCTTGGGAAAGGCCCTTGATAAAGCAAATATCATGTGGTTGATACTGCCAGAAAGGAGGTATTTATTCCTGCTGACCAGTTCATTCTGACCTGAGCTGATCTAGTGCCCCTGGGAGTTCCTTTAGGCAGGCAACTGCTCTGGAGTTTCAAGGGCAGCCTTAGAACTTCCAGATGGTTGAGGGTCAGTGGTGGCCTTTGGAGTCGAACAGAACTGGAGTTGAATTCTGTCACTGTCACTGTCACTTACTTAGCTGAGTGACTTTGAATCAGGTAAGTTGCTTATTTTATTCATTTATAGATTTAATCCTCAGATAAATCAGAATTAAGTGTCCACTCTTAGCAGGTTCTCTGCTTTATGCTGGTGTCTAAAGATAAAGGTCATCATTGCTATCCTTGAGGAACCCACTGCTGATGAGGAATCAGTACACTCATGATTTGGAATATGGATTGATATAGCTGTGTGCGTGCATGTGTGTACATGTGTGTTGCTGGGGGTGGGGAGTTGGAACCCTGGGCCTTGTGCATGCTTGGCAACCACTCTGCCATTGATCTACATCCCCAGCCCAAGAAGCTGCTTCTAAATCAGGCTAGTGGACAGGAAGTATTCTTGGGGAGGTAATGCTTGTCAGTTCAGTGATGAGTAGTAACAGTAGCAAAGTAGGAAAGTGATGTGACATGGAAAAGGCATTCTCAACAGAGCTCTCTGGGACATGGGGCAGACTGGTACTTGAACAGAGCCAGGAGGAATTGGTGTGACTGGAGTGAAGGCACATAGGGAGGAGTGAAGGATGACTAAAGTTGCCTACAAATGGGTGAGGTTTGAATGTTGTCTTGAATATTATCTGGCGACCACTAACAAATATGTATTTTTTCATTGTAATTTTTTAAATTAATTATTTTAAAATGATACATATTTATGGGGTACATTGTATTAATTTGATACATAGATATAATATATAATAACAGTAAGGGTAGTTAGCATTTCCAAGTCATTAAACATTTTTTAAAATAAATCACTTATTTATTTTTGCAGTGTTGGGAATCAAACCCAGGGCCTTGTGCATGCTAGGCAAGAGCTCTACCACTGAGCTACATCCCCGGTGCTTAAATAAATAAATAAATAAAATATATATGTGTGTATGTATATATATGTATTATTGGCAAATTTTAAGAAAGAAAGTGACATGATCAGGTGTGCCCTTCACAGGGAGCTTGCTCTGGCATGGTGGTAGGTAGACTGGAGAAAACAGGTAAAGACAGGCCGATCCAATGTGAGATTTTTGGCTATTCTGTCATCAGGGAACCCATTAGGAGGCTTTTGATGTCACCATTGTAACAGCAAACACAGCATTTACTGTGTGCCAACCATTGACCTAAGATCTCAAAAACTCTTTGCTTATTTAACTCTCATAGAAACCCTATGAGGTAGGTACTTTTATTATTCCCATTGTAGAGATGAGGAAGTTAGAAAAAGAACAAGTATATGGTAGAGTCAGATTTCTTAATTCACGTCTAGTCTATTGCCAACAATAAAAGAAAAACATTGACTGGGGGTATAGTTCAGTGGTAGAGTGTGTACTCAGAATGCATGAAGCCCTGGGTTCAATACCCATCACCAAAAAACAAAGTAGAAGAAGAAGAAAAATATCTTTTAAATTATTATTGAAGATACTGGATTCAATGAACCCATATCCAAAATATCACCACAAAAGCAAATTAATACTGTCATTTTCCCTGGTAGTCTTTTAAACCTTATCCATGTGAATATTTAATTTTATATGTAAAAATGTTTAGACATAGAATTTATGTTTTATTTGTATATACAAGATACTAAAATATGAACAAATTATGTAAAATTATAAAGTAATTTTTATAAAATTATGAAATAAAAATTTTATATATAAAAATGTTGAATTCAGTTGATGTTCTACCTTTTCATTTAACGTCCTAGTATTCTGTGTTGGTTATTATCCATTTATTCTATTAGTACCATGTCTAGGTCACTCTACCCTTTTCTGAGCCTGCCCAAATCAGTCCTGGGCCTGACCATTATGGACCACAGTAGTGTGTTCCCTAGCTTTCAGGCATCTAGTTGGATTGGCCAATGGGATGCACCACCAGAAAAGTTGAAGGTGGGAAGAGAGAGAAATCATTTCCCTTCCTGCTAGTTATATCCTCCTTCTACCAAGCTTCATAGATCCTGTGTGGAGATTCTGTCCATATAGCTGTCACTCCAGGTTCCAACATTATGTACCCCTTTAGACTCAGGTAGTTGTAATGGCTCCCTGCTGTTACAACTCTTGGGGACTGGAGAATCCTCTGTTGATTTTCCTAAACACTTCCCACAACTTTGTAAAATATTGTCAGCCCTCTGTATCCACAGGTTCTGTATTCATGGATTCAACCAACCATGGATAGAAAATATTCAAGAAAAAAAAAAACTGTGCTTGTGCTGAACGCATGCAGGCTTGTTTCCTTGTCATTATTCCCTAAACAATACAGTGCAACAACTGTTTACACAGCATTTACATTGTGTTAACCACTATAAATCATCTAGAGATGATTTAAAGTGTGTGGGAGGATGTGCAAAGATCTGATACAAATACTGTGCCATTTTATGTAAGAGACTTGAGCTGTCAGTGGATTTGGTATCTGTGGGGAGTCTGATAACAAAAGGATGACTGTAGTCACTTTATTTATTAAGCTTGTCTATTTACGCTGTTTGTGTGTTGTCCTCTATTTCCCTTGGGACCCTCAATGATACATGTACTTATTTTCGCTAGTTAGCAAAAGCCTTTGTTGTTCCTTGATTTGCTTTCTACTTCTCTCTTCTTCCATTCCACCCAATCCACTATCCAATTCACCTCTGAGATTTCATCTTTTTTTTTTTTGCACAAAAATGTATCATACCACATACATTTATCTGTAGTGTGCTTTTCCTAATCATGGAAAATTCCTCTAGCTTAATATGTATAGACCTAAGCCATTGTTTATTAGGTATATATGGATATATAGTAATCTGTTAAACACTATTAATAGGCATTTTTGTTGTTTTTATGTTTTTGCCTCAAAAAATGTGGTATCTTATTATTTTAATTTTTATTTTCCTGATGACTGTTGAGTTTGAATGAAATATAATCACTTTTTTATACTACAACCCAGGGTAAGTTACATGTATTTTTCACAACAACCCAGCATGCACATACATAATGAACAAAAGTTTCATGAAAGAATGCTGTTGTAACTACTTACGGCATTATATATGTAGTTAGATTTGTTTTCTTTTTTCCTTTCTCTCTTCTTCCCTTTATCTCTTCCATTGTTTTTTTCTCTCCTCTCTCCCATCCTCTTTCTTTCTCTTTTGAATGTTGTTTCTGACCCATTAAATTGATTTCCTGACCCACAAAAAGATCACCACACACATTGGGGGTGGAGTTACTTTGCATGGGAGGGTCAAAGATTCACTCTTCCTGCAATCACTTCTTCCCCATTTTATGACTTACCAACTCTGTCAGCTGAGACAGTTACTGAGCCTCAGGTGCTTTAGAGAGAGAGAGTGTAAGGTAGAGGTCTGGAACCATAGGGATTTGATTTCAAATGCTTGACTCCATCATCAACTAACTGGGTGACTTTGTACAAATTAGTCAACCTTTCAGGTTTACCCATCTCAAAAATGGAGATAAGAGTATCTCTCCATTAAGGTTGTTGTAAGGAACTGAGTCAATATACATGAGGCACTTATTGTGATACCTTTCCCATAGTGTGACTTAAATTAAGTTCTGTCATTGTTTATAAAATGGAAATGCCTTACCTTCCTCAAGTCAGGGTAGTTGGCCCTGAGCAGTCCCTTCCAAGGCTAAGATAGAGAGTGTTCTGTGCTTAACAGTAAGCGTCAGAACAGTTATAGGTTGAAAATGTCCCATTAGAAAGAGCCTGTTCTTTAGCAGCAAGCTCTTCCTAATTGTTACTCATTTATGGTGAGTCGAATTTTACTCATATGGTCCCATCAGTTCTGCTTACTGAGCCTAGAAAGATATCAGTCTGCCAGAGACATTTGGAAGGGACCAGTGTGTGTGTGTGTGTGTGTGTGTGTGTGTGTGTGTGTGTATAAAGTTGTAGTTGGACACAATACCTTTATTTTATTTATTTATTTTTATGTGGTGCTAAGGATTGAACCCAGGGCCTTGCACGTGCTAGGTGAGTGCTGTACCACTGAGCCACAACCCCAGCCCAACAACTTTTTTTAGATCAATTAAAAAGAACTGAAAACAAGTATCAAATGCTACCCAATCAACATAACCCATAATGAGAACCTAATCAGATTCCAAAGCACTCTGGTATTGCTAAGCTTGTCATTGTTTCATCAAGAGGATATAAGATAGCTTGGGAATGTTATGAATGAATCTATAATCTCATGTAAAAATACTTAGTTATGAATGGGTCAAGCACAGTGTTACATAGTTCATACAGTAGAATTGGTAGTGAAGAATATATGTATGCTTAAATGTTAATATCGAATAATGCCTCCAGATAGTTGTGGATCATATCTTGTCACAGGTTGGGTTCTCCAGAAAGCAGGTGGAACCTAACATGCAGATGTTTACTTGAGAGTATCCTTGGACTCAACTCTTGTGGAAAGTAGGGGAAAGAATCAGGAGTGAGCAAAGGGAGAAGTTGAGGTGTAGTATATACTTAAAGACAGCTTGTCTGACCCATAGAGAGCTCTGGAGCTAGAATCATCTTTCAGAGTTATCCTGAGTTGGGCCAAACTAGCCTGGTCTTTTTTTTTTTTTTTTTTTGCATGTGTGTGGTGCTGGGGGTACTCTACCAACTGAGCTATATCCCCAGCCCCTGGCCTTTTAAAAAAAATTTCTGTGAGTTGGTTCAAGAAAAGAAATAACCTTAGACAGTATGGCTCTTTGCAACCAAGACATCTTTGTAGTTGGGGTAATCCTTTCAGGGGAATCCCTGTCCTTCCTCAGGACTTAGGCCACCAAGTGCTTCCTCAAGGAGATTCTAGATGGCACATCACAGCTTAGTAACCAGCCACTCTTGAAGCCCCTGTTGGTTGTTTTTTGGTGTCAGTTTGGAGCCTGGTAGTATGAGCCAGCCTCCTCCATTGTTGTCAGATCTTTCATGCATGGCAGGGAACTAATAGGAGAGTGATTATGCCACAATAGGACATAGAGGGATTAGACCAGATTTGCCAGTCCCTGGGCCTGGCTGGGCAGAAAAAAATCTCTCACTTATACTTTAAGGAATCACCAACATTTGGGGAGTCTGCCCTAGTCAAAAATGACATGTGGAGCTTCAAGGCAAGATTCACCAGGTTGTGGCAGTGTCCTAGCACCGAGTACAAAGTGATGAGATTAAATATTTTCTGAGAATAAGGAATAACAGGCTAAGTTTCTGTGTGGAAGCAGAGCGTAGGTGGAGGCCTGGGATTGGAAAGCCACACACTTTGTCCATTGTATGAGATGGACAGGCTGACAGTGGCTAAAGTTCCAGAAATGACATAAAAAAATGACATGGGCAGCTCTCTAGAAGTTTCACTTAGAACTCATAGATTTACTCATGGGCTGATGTTTTCTCAGTATGACCTCTTCCGTGTACCAAAGAACACACTGACAAATGAAAAAGGACTTCTTGAGTGATGAAAGCTGAGTGCTAGATTAAACATATTCTGCCTGCATCAGGTGTTAATGGATAGGCTTAATGTTTAGGTAAGGATCTAGAGCACCTTCATAGTACATGGAGTGGGCCGGGAGAGGACAAAAACCAGGAACAGGACCAGGGCTTTGTCTAACCTGAGGCTGAGTAGAGAGGTGGTTTGGTACACAGATATGGGATCAAAAGCAGTTGGGTATCAGGGAATTCTAGAAGGGCATATCTCCAAAATAGCACAGTGATAGGAATCTAGAAGTTAGCACCATTCAGCAATCAAAGGGAGCCAGTTGATAGACTCTCAAGCTTTCATCCTCACCAAGGATTGAGCATGATGAGTCCCTGTTCCAGTGAGGTAACACCAGGAAATGCACACAGCTCAAAGGGGTCATGGAGATGATTTGATGAAAGAGGGTGGAACACTCAGACAGTAGCAATGGTAGAAAGCTTTTAGCATGCTTAGACCTGGGAAAGCAGGCAGGGACCAGCATTACAAGAGCCTAGCAAAGGATTTGGAGCAGTAATTGGAGAACATAATCATTGAACTACTGCTACTATAGCCACCACAAATTGAGGGCCAAAAGGGAAGGAGCAGGGCAAGGAGGAGGAAAGTCAGTGTGACATCTCTCTTCTCTTACTCCCTATCCCCCATCTCCTGACACCACCTCCCATTAGCTGAACCCTAGAAGCCAGAAATTAAGGAAGCTGATGTAATTCACATAGGTCATCCTCCCAGGGTAAGAGCAGGGTGAAGTCTCTTGAGTGATAAATGGAGAATTACCCAGCTCAATCTGTTACCAGAATAAAGACCTTATCTCAGGAGAACAAGCCCCATAGCCTAGCCAGGGTATAAAGCCAGACCAGACCAATAAATAGCTCCTGGAGCTTGATCTACTGGATGTCAGGACCAGTGCTCAGATGTAGCTTCCCTACGTGTGATAGTCACATGGCCTCAGATAATAGAAGTGGATTCCAATAGCAAACAAACAAAATGTAAAGAGAACTATGTTATAGCTAATCTGTCTTTGATTAGTCCTGCTGCCCTTTGGTAACAGATGTTTTTTTTTTTTTCCCTGCATTGATGGATATTGGCTGTGGCCTACATCCAGTGGCCTATAGCCTGGATTCTTGGGGTGGGGGGATATTCCTTGGTCATCACTCTGTCTGGCCCCTCAACAGCCCATGGGGCTGTAATTTACCTCTCACTCCATTATGTGATTATCTATGGTGTCAGCATGTTGCCCTGGTGCTATCACAGCCTGGAGACCCCATTCCCATTCTATTGTGCTTGCTTGCAGATGGTAGCTATAAAGCTGGCAGAATAGGTCCCACTGTTTTGAGCCTGTCTGGTTAATCTCAGAAGTCACGTTTTAAAAAATAACACTAAATTGGTTCTCATATAAACTTTATAACTTGCACTGTATGACTGGTGTCTTATCTTATGACATTTCTGAGAAAAATTGTACATGGCTTCATTTTACAAGCACTATAACTGCAAAAGTATTAGCAGTTGGCTCTAAAGCTCCCTCTTTCTCACAACAGGATAATATATGGCCTTGGCAGTGGGAAGTAGTGGGTGATTGGGTACACCTTGGGATAAATCTTTGGACATCCTACTTGTGGAGGATCTCCTTTTGGCATTTAGAGCACAGAATGCCCTGTGACATTTTATTATCCTAACATCTTGCCCAAATAAATATCATTCCTAATTTGTACATTGGAAGCTAAGACTCAAGAGGCATTCCTAAAAGTAAGGCATATATAGTGAGGGGTTAGTGCCAACTTTTAAAATGAGAAGTTATTTGTAGTATTTGTGATTGAATTTAAGAATTGAAATAAAAGGTTATTATCCATTTTCATTAGATTGAAAAAAGTAACTGGTAAACACATGCTGACTACCTAACATAGAGCAATAACCTAGTCGGAGATGCTGTTTCTGGAATCTAATATGATCTGAAGCATTGGAACATTAGGCTAAAGCTCAAAAATTCCATGTTTCCTTGAAAACTTACTTTTACTATAATGTACTTCTAAGGAAGGTTTTCCTGTTTATAATTGACAGCTCTCTTAGCTACACTTACATGTAAATGACATCTATTGAAGCTTTGTCTAGGGCATAGGGAAGTGAAGGTGAAAAATTGCTATTGCCCATGATAAGACAGAAAATTATTAGTAAATTTTTTGTTGTTTTAAATTTTCTTTTTTTTTTAAGCTGTAGATTGACACATACCTTTACTTTATTTATTTCAATGTGGTGCTGAGGATTGAACCCAGTGCGTCACATGTGCTAGGCAAGCACTCTTCCACTGAGCTATACCCCAACCCAATCTTTTGGTTTTATATATGAGCTTTTCCTTATGTTACCAGAATGCTCTTGATTATCTCAAGAAGTATTTGCAAGATCCCCTTCCCAAAGTGAATTTTAATTTGCTTTGTTAAAATTTAATTGCTTTTTATATTTTTGTACCTAATTTGATTATTTCTAAGGTCATGTCACCCTTATTAGAAGGAAGGGAGTCCAACAAAACCATAATTTTGATTTCATATATACTACTATTGGACTTTTCTACAATACATAGATATTTTCCATAGAAACATTCTTTTCCAAGCTAGTAGAAGGGAGTAACATGATGAAGTCACTAACATGACTCTATCAGCCTTGCAGTTGGGAAGAATAAAAATAACCTTGTTTCAGTGAAGCGTGGAATTTAATTGGCTCCCGATCTTTTCCCCTCATGCATCTGGTGGCCAGTACTACAGTAGAAAAATTTGAAACTAAAAGAAGACATAATCCAATTAAATTTCCTTTTAAAAATGTCAAAGCAAATAAATCCAGGGCCTATTAGCTCACACACAGCTTTGCTATTCTCACTGGGCAGCTGCTGTTTACTGGGTTTTCATCCAGTGCCATCTTTGCTTCCCATTTCAAGGGTGTATGATTTTTTACAGATCGACAGCTACAGTTTTTTACCATTGATGAACGAGTAATTTATTGCCAACTTCTTTGACATCTTAAGTGGTTCTAGTGACAGCCAGCTTGGAATATGTCATAGGACCCTCTCAGAGATGATGATTCCCAGTCATTTTAGAATCACAATTTTATATCATTGAATGTCATTCTGTATTTCATAGTTTTTCCCTTTTCCAGAAAATGCTATGTGGCACATATTATTCAATACTCCAGATTACATTAAATTTTGTTCTGAGATTTGGGAACTGTCTGGAAGTCACATTGAAGACTCTGGATTCACCGTCAGTTTGCCAGAAAGTCACTTTGTTCCAAGCTCTGCTGTGACTTTCATAGGCATGCCCTTAAATATTTATTTATTTATTTATTTATTTATTTATTTATTTATAATATTGGGGATTGAACCCAGAGACACTTAACCACTGAGCCACATTCCCAGCCCTGTTTTATTTTTTATTTTGAGACAGAGTCTTGATAAGTTGCTGAGTCTAGCTTTGAACTCACAGTCCTCCTGCTTCAGCCTCCTGATCCACTGGAATTACAGGCATATGCAACTGTTGCCTGAGGAATAGTTGCACATGTGTGTACTCATGTAAATCACCATCAAGTCACTGGGATTACAAGTGTGCACACCATGCCTGGCAACATGCTCTTAAGTTTGATACATGCAAAATTGCTTAGTGTCTTCATCTGATTTCCTCTAGAAGCAATGTTGAAGACAAGGATTTGAGCTTATACAGTTTTGCAGGAAAGAACCATTAGGAAGGGATTAGAAGTACTGAGAAAGTGAAGGGAGGGAGCTATTTAAAGGGCAAATTATCAAACCAGTTATAAGTGTGAATGACTGGAGTTTAGGGCTGCTAGGAAATGCTGGGATCCAGCAGCCAACATATTCCTCAGTTATCCCATCCAAAGTGCAAAAGAGCTGCAGTATTCATCTGTCAACTCACTTCAGTCATTGGTTGAGGACTGCTCTCAAAGCGGGGGAAAGAAAATAATTCCCTGGCACTTTTGGCTTGTCCCAGAGGCAGTCAGAGTGGGCCTCAGAGGCCAAGTAGAATCTCAACGCCAAAGGAACACTGGAGTATGACCAAGTGGAAAGTGTAAGAGGGTAGGAAGGAGCACTGGCAGAGCCTATGACACATAGATTTCAAACCTGTATCACCAAGGGCTTGTCTTGCAGAGATGGAAGCAGGCTCATCTTCATCTGGAATGGGAGGGATTAACTTCTGTGGATGAATCCCCCTGTTGTAGAATTACCCACTTAGGTGTTATTCCCACTTAACTTACATGCACGGGCTAGGATGTAGCTCAGTGGTAGAGTGCTTGCCTAGAATGCACAAGTTCCAGGTTCAATCTCAATCAAAAACAAAATCTTACATGCACTTCTGGGAAAACCACGTGATCTGGAGTTTTCTTTGCATTTTATAGTGTAGGATGAATAAAAGGTCAGTATTTTAACTCACTGCCTAGATTTTCATAAGGCTTGTATAATGTTTGGAACACTTACAGATTTATTAGAAAGAACAACACTGATAGCTGGTAGTTTGGAGATATATACATACATAGATACACACACATATGTATGTGTGTGTGTGTGTGTGTGTGTGTGTATTTGACAGGACTAGGAATTGAACTCAGGTGCTCTACCTCTAAGTTATATCCTTAAACTCTATCTCTGAGCTACATCCCCCTGTTTATTTTATTCTTGAGACGAGATCTTGCTAAGTTGTTAAGGCTGACCTTGAACCTGGGAGCCTTCAGCCTCAGCTTCCCAAGTCTCTGAAATAATAGGTAGCTTTTACCACCATACCACTCCTGGCAGGGATTTATTATGTTGCCCAAATCCTCTTTATTTTTACAAAGGGACCAGCCATGCAATTCCTTTAGGTAGATCCAATTAAAGGCAAAATTATGAAAAAGGTACATTTCCTTCTACTTTATTGATGTCCTATTCCATTGCCTGAGCCTCTGAAAACTCCCTGTTTTACTCTATTTTTTAGATAGCCTGAGGGCATCTCCCTGAAATTAGGGGTTGGCAGTGGATGGATCCTGGGTTCCTGAAGCACTATAAATGTGTCTATGGCATTTATCAAATATTTGAGACAGGAAAAAGTCACTCCCATCTAGAAACTGGAGAACAGTGAGAAAGGGAAAAATGATCAAGTGAAGTGATATTGATTCTAAACAAAGAGTATAGTGGAGCTAGAGTAGTCAGGAAGGCTTTCGGGGTGCTATAGGGAACAGTCAGGATTTAAAGAAATAAACTATTATCTTAAACTACCCTTAATTTCAAACCTCCTAGGTCTTTACTTGAGTTTCATTTTGCCCAAGTCTGACTTATTGCTAATAAATTTGATTCTCATTTCCAACTCCTGAGTTATTATTCCAGTATAAGTTCTTTTATTTCTTCTCTTTTATTATTAGCATGTAAATCATGATTCCATGTTAAAAAAAATCCACTTTTACTAACAAGTTCTGAGGAGGATCCTTTAGTACTGACTTATTTCATAAGAGGATACATTCCTTGAATAGCCCATCATAATAAAATGAGTTATATGTGTTTTATTCATTTTATATTAAAAACTTTATAAAATACCTATCAGGAGATAGCAATTTTGAATCTGGATGTTTGTACAATTCCCCTATAATAAGATTAAACTAGAAAATACCACTTCAGAGCAAAAATTGCCCTAAATTTTTTAATCAGCTTTTTGAGAATGTGTTCAATAGGAATTGAATGTCTTGATCTCAGCCTTCATTGACTAAAATAAATTGCTTAATATGTTCACAATAGTTCACTACTTTTTGGTGTGAGGAAGCCCATTTCATTAAGTTTCCATATGATATGAATTACACAAAGCACCCTTGAGAAAGAATTCAGAAGGGTCATTTCCTTCTTTACATTGCCAGTTGTTGGACTGGGCTCAAACTCTGAGAGGTGGCATTCTTGAGAGAAAAAAAAAAGTTTCAATTCAAGAATATTGTTTTCTGCTTAACTTTTCTTGCTGAAAATGACAGAACCAAATGTAGCTATGTGGGATGGGGGTTAGCTACTTCTGAACGGGCCCACTCCATTGCTGTCTTGGAGGGCAGCCTAGTAGATAAGCACAGCTCTGGAGTCTCACAGCCAGGGATAGGATCTAAGCTTCTCCACTGACTGATGGTTTGGTTATAGATAAGCTATTTCATCCTTCTATGACTTGTTTCTCTCTTTTATAAATAGGCATCATGATATCATCTTCCTCTTGGGGACTTTCTGTGACGATTAAACAATGGGATTCATGTAAAACACTTAAAAGAGCTTCTATCATATACTAAATAACCAATAAATGTCTTATTATTAGTACTAGATATTGAGAAGATTCCTATAACCCTGCAAAAATATTCAACTAGTTCATCATAATAAATCATCTCTTAAATTAAGATTTGGGGCTTTAAAGAGACCAGTACTTGGGGTTCTGATTCCACATCAATATTATCAATTGCCATAATTTTACAGATTACTCATATTCCAGTGACTTCCACATCTTTGTATAGTCTGGATGTGAGCTGTGTACTCTAGAGAACTGTATTTCCAGGTGTTTACCAGAATCTTCACCGTGATGTCCTATAGGAACTTGAAATAAAAATGTCCAAAATTGAACATACTGCCTCCCTCTGATCCTTATTTCTCCACTGAAATTTCTTTTAACTCTTTTTCTTCCTGATTTCCTTATTTTATTCATGCTATTGCTCTGGATTGCATATTTCCCCTGCCCCAAAATTCATATCTACCCTCAGAATGTGACCTTATTTGGAAATAGGATCATTGTGGATATCATCCATTAAAATGAGGTTATACTGGATTAGGGTAGACTGTCAATCCAATGATTGGAGTCCTCATAAGATAGCCACATAAAGAATAGAGACATATAAAAAATACCATGTGAACACAGAAGCAGAGAACTGTCTCAGCAAGTCAAGGAACTCCAAAGATGGTTGACAACCTCTACAAGCTAGGGGAGGGGCATGGGCCTATTCTGCTGACACCTTGGTTTTAGATTACTGGCCTCCTAAACTGGGAAAGAATCAATTTCTGTTGATTTAAGCCACCCAGGTTATTGTTATTTATTACCGCAGCCCTAGGAAACTAATATGAACACTGTCAACTATTACTAAATTTAGAATTATTTTTATTGGTTTTTTTTTAGTTATACATGATAGTAGAATCTATTTTGACATAATTATAAAAGCATGGAATACATATTCTTCTAATTTAGTCCCTAGTATGTCTAATTCTCCTTCCTTTCCAATAACTCCATTCCCTTCCATTTATTGATTGTTCTGTCATGTATCCAGTTACTTTTAATTAATTTCTTATGTATGTACATGATAGGTTCATGGTGGTATATATGTACATAGGAAAGTTATGTCAGGTTAATTCTCCTCCATTCCCTCCATTCCCCTTTGTCTACTCCACTGAACTTTTATTCTTGCCCCTCCCCACTTATTGTGCATTAGCTTCCACATATCAGAGCAATGTTTCAGCCTTTAGTTTTTTGGGATTGGTTTATTTCACTTAGCATGGTAGTCTCCAAATCCATCCATTTACTGGAAAATGTCATAAAGTCATTTTTCTTTATGGCTGAGTAATACTCTGTTGTGTATATGTATCACATTTTATTTATCCATTCATCTGTTGGAGGGCACCTAAGTCTGTTCCATAGCTTAGCTATTGTGAATTGTGTTGCTATTTTAAATCCTTTTCATATATACCAAGGAGTGGGATAACTGGATCAAATAGTGGTTCCATTCCTAATTTTTTTAGGAATCTTTTATGTTCCTTTCCAAAGTAGTTTTTTTAATTAAAAACAGGTGAAAACCTGTGTGGCAATCCTTTCTTGCCTCCTCATAGCTGTGGCATTTCTTGGATTACAGCTACATAATCCCAATCTCTGCCTTTGTCATCATATGTCATTCTCCCCTTGTGTCTTGTGACCATCTTCTTTTAAGGACACCAGTCTTATTGCAGTAATGCTCTACCCTACTCCAATATGACCTCATCTTCCTCATCTTAATCTACCTGATTACATCTTCAAAAACCTGATTTCCAAATAAAGTCACTCTCTAAGATATGGAGGGTCAGGACCTCAACATATATTTGTGTGGGGGTACATTATTCAAACCATATTACTATCCCTTTCTTTTATCACCATTTCAAATCTTACCTTCTTATTATTCTGTGTCTTCTTGCAGTAGAATCTTTCACACATAGCCCCTCTTCTCCAGCTCAGCTTCAGCTGTTCTGGTTTATGGTGCAGTCATCTTTCCTCAGGACTGTCACAGTCACCATCAAATTGGCTTCTCTATTTCATTTTACTCGCCATATACCCAACAAGTTATCTAATCAGTTTCTAATCAGATTTCTGCTGTTCCTCTGGAAAAGACCAACCAGTAGCTTCCTCTCTCCACAGTCTCAAGTATGAACTATCCCTTACAGACCACACTGGGCTACTCGTTCTTTCTTGAAAATAGATATTGAGGTCTTTAGGCCTTTGCTTATTTTATTCCCTATGCCTGTAGCACCCTTCAGTGCTTTAACCCCATGCAGACATGCTCCTCATCCCATAAGGCCCAACTGAAACCTTGCTGACTCAGTGTGCTTCCAAAATTCCATCACATAGACTTATTGAGCCTTTCTCTGTGTTTCTGTGACACCTTGTGACTGTGGATACTAATGTAACACTGGTGGAGATTTAAAACTTTTTTGTAGGCTAGGAGTGTGGCTCAGTGGTAGAGCACTTGCCTAGCATGCACCTGGCCCTCAGTTCTATCCCTAGCACTACAAGAAACAAAACAAAAGAAGAAATAGAACATTTTATATAACCTTGATAATAGAAATATAAGCAACTGCAGTTATGGACTTTCCCTCTGTTGATATTAATATTAATTTGACCATTGTAGCATATGCAAAAGTTTTCACATATATATATACACATACACATACAGTTATATATCACTTAATGATAGGGATATATTTTGAGAACTGCATCATTAGGTGATTTTACTGTTGTATGAGAATCCTAAGAGTATGCTTTACACAAACTTAGATGTTACTGCTAGTATATTCCTGGGCCATATGCTGTTTGTGTATGTGTGTGTATACATATAATACAGCCTATTACTCTAGAGCCCTAATGAATAAAGTGATATGAGATTAAATCAAGCACAAAAGAAAATAATGAAATCAAGAGGCATGGTAAACACAAGATATGAGGCCACCATAGCATAATATGGTACATTGTTTTACAGTAAACTTTTAAGTAGAAGGAGTACACTCTAATGATTAAAATTTTAGTAAATGCATAAACCAGCAACATGGTCATTTATTATCATTATCCAACAATATATTCTAACTGTACATACTTATGTACATTAGTGTATGTGCTATACCTCTATCTGACTGGCAGCAAACTAGGTTTGTTTAAACCAGCATCACAAATGTATGAGTAATGTGTTGTGTCACAATATCATGACAGTTATGACTTTACTATGCAGTAGGAGTTTTTCAGCTCCATTATAATCTTATGGGATCACTGTCAGATATGCAGTACATCATTGGCAAAAACACTGTTATGTAGCACATGACTGTATATATAAGGTAGCTTATCCCTAAAAGGATACTGTGAGTGATCCAGTGCTCTTTTAACAGCTTATTGAAGAAATGGGACCCAAGCGGCCAGTTTAGCTACCAGTTTGAATTTTTAAAATTGAATTCTTAAGGCTGGGGATGTAGCTCAGTTTTAGAGTGTTCACCTAGCAGGCACAAGGCCCTGGGCTCAATTCCCAGCAACATTTAAAAATAAACAGGAAAAAAGTTGAGTTCTTAATAAAGTATAGTGGAGCTATGACTACAGTAGTGCTGCCTAACAAACAACTCCCAAAATTTTAGTGGTTCACAAGACATGTTTATTTTTCTTGCCCATGGGCCTATAAGTCAAGTGAGCTTGGATGGCTGTAACTGGGCTGAGCTCCAGGTTGCAAGTAGGCCTGGTTTTCTATAGAGCCAACAGTATCCAGGGCCATGCTCTTTTCATGGTGGTAGCAAAAGTATAACAGGCCAGTACTAAAAGTGCACAAGCCACAGCCATTCATGTAGCCAAGCCCGTATCAAAGGGACAGGAAAACATTCCTCCTCTTCTGTGGGAGGGTCTGCAGTCACATGGCAGAGTGTGGACCTTTTTAATTCTAAGAGAGGCAGTAAGTGAAGGATCAAGATACAGAAGTTAGGATTGGGGATGTAGCTGAGTGGTAGAGCATTTGCCTAGCATGCACAAAACCCTGGATTCAACCCCAGCACTGGAAGAAAAAAGAGAGAGAAAGAGGAAAAAATCTAATATACCAAAGTCCTCATGATCCTGACGTGGACAGCTAAGAATTATGTTTTGAAAATAAACTGTTTACCAAATGGCAAGAAACAATTTGATGTTGAATTTTCAAAACTGTGTTTTGAAATGTGGCTCTAATTATATCCATCTTTGTTTTTTCCTAGAAATGTGAAGATGTTTGGCTCGGAATGCCATCACCTATTCCTGTGAAATTCATTAGATACTTAGACCTTTTGAGGGATGTGTTTGGCTTAGAGGAGGAGGAACCGTGACACTTTGAATCAACTTCCTTTGATGTACCTCTCTAATTTTGCCAAGTTTATTTTAGTAGATATAATTTTATTAAAAGCAAAAAGAAACAAGGTTCATATTGAATAGAAATCTATAAACCACAATTAATCTTTTGTCATTTTCGTTTTTCAGAGCATCATATTATATTACTAATGTACCAGCACTATTAAAAATGCCATTTAAAGAAATGTTGAACATTTTATCATATGTATGATTTATGAATACCAAAGAATCTTAACGATAATTTTTCCATCCAATGTATTTTGATTTATTGCAATATAAAAATAAAATAGTTTTTGACAGCTATATATGACAATTTAAAATCAAATTATATCAGAGCAATAAGTTGTGATTCTAGTAAACATTTTTTAAATCTTTTTGACATGTGTTTATTACTTATATAATTAAGTTTTATGGCAACTCACCTCATCAAAATAAGTCTTAAACCTCTCTAGAGTGGATGTATTTATTTTCTGAAATTAGTAAAGTTATGGGAAGAAAAGGAACCTCCTCCCTGCCAGCACACACACACTTGGGTGAAAAATTGAAACATATGCAGTGTTTGTATTTTTAATGCCCTTTTTGAATCTAAAGTCAGCTTTTTAGCCTAGGAATATATGCATGTGTATATAATTATAGTATGACCAAAAGTGTATTATGTCTAAAATATTTAAGGATGTGAATGCTGAAGATTTCAAGGATTTGTTTTGGTTTATTTTTCATACATACCAACAGCCCTCAGGCCCAGAGATTTAAATATTCTAAAACTACATCTCCCTGGTTCTATGTTTATTTTTCTTCAGTAGAATTCTTGTGATAGAGTCTACATTTGATTAAAACTCATGGCCATAGACTTCCGGGAACTTAGTATTAGAAATCTTCTGCAGTCTACCTGAATCCCCATTGTTGCATGCTGGGTATCATAAATCCATTTGCTCAGTGTTCTCAGAGATGGCACAACCCTGTCAGGAAGGGACTGCACCAGTCACCTTTCAGTAGCTGCTCTGAGGAGAGGACGAGATGCTGATGACATTTTAGGGACCCCGCCTGTCTCCTTATTCTTTAATTCCACATTTGTAGCATCTTGCCTAGAAGTGAGCTGGCTTCTTGGCACTCAGGTGGACCAATTTTGCTCAACATCAATGGATTTTTCATCTTTTTTTTTTAAACTGAGCTAATCGATAGGTGACTTTTCTATACAAGCCATCTAGGATAATTAATTACACATGTACCATTGTTAAAATAGACTCCACAGAACTTCTAATAAACCAGTATATTCAATTAAGATACTAGAAGCATCTACCCATAAACCCTAATTTTGACTATGTGAGTTCTGTCCCAGGATTTTTATATTTTTCAAAGACAACTGACAGTGCCAAGCCATTTTGTCACTTTAAGATTTTCTATTCCCCAGAGAGTAAGCTTTTAGAATGATGACACTTTCCTGGAACTTTTCAAGCTGACACATTTGTCACTTACCTATTCAACTCTTTACTTGGTTATCTTTTCCTCAGGAGCTGAGATATATAGATAATTTAGCCTTTATACCAGCTTGTAATTACTTCATTTGAGAAGCAGAAGGAGAAAAGAAAGGGAAGGAAACCAAAGAGAACACTTCTGAGTTTTGGGGGTAACAACTGCTTATTCTCTTGCATAGATGTGTATTATTGCCCTGATCATTCCTAGTTCAAGCCCACAAAACAATGAAATAGCCATTATAGGAATCATGCCGATAAACATGATACATTGCAGCCATACAGACACTTTAAATAATTATTCTTTTTATAACTAAGCCATATACTGAAGGAGATTTATAATTTAGAGATAATATCCCCATTAGTAAAGTTTATGACCCAATAAACAGCTCCCACTAGTTAATAAATGCCAAAGCCATAAAAACAAAGACTATTAATGTAATAGAATTTCTGTACCTCCCTCTCTTGCTGGTGGTCTGAAGATACTGAAGGGACATGCTATCTTAGGAAAAACATTTATTCTCCTTATGTAAATATCAATGAATTGTCTTATAATCCATCTGGAAAGCTCCCCGCCCCACTTGGTTCCAGGTGGTCCCCAAATTCTGCTTAGGTTTCAAGCAGAGATGATAACTGGTTTTCAGCACAAAGAAACCCTGTGACTCAAATCTTTGGGGGAGGTGGGGAGAAGGGCTAGGATCTCTGCCTCTTCCCTCTGAAAAAGAGAAAACCTTAACTATTGTCATTGTTCCAAGGTAATAATTTGGAAAGAAGTTTCACACCTTTGCATAGACTTATATTTTTAGCTCCTGACATTTTCTCATTTTAATGGAAAAGTTAAGTGCTGCCTATGGCTGTCTGGGTGGGTTGAAGGTTAATATAGGCAAACTTTTGTCCCAAGAACTAATTGTTAGTATTCTCCGAACTGTGGAAATGATTGATAAAGTCATATGAAAGCCCAAATCAAGTCAGGTCTTTTCATTACAAAACAGATTAAAAGCCATTGAAGTTCACATTAAGTAGTTTGCTGAGTCACTGTTGTGAAATATGGATGTTGTCAGAAGATGACTAATTTGCAGTGTTAATTTGCCCTTTTATTCCCTTTTTCACCTGTTACCTAACCATTTGAAAAGTACTGTGGAGAAGTCTACTGGCTGACTTAGTGCTCACCAAAATGGTTAAACTTTTACACAGTAGAGAGGAAATGTAGAGCACTTTAAATTTCATGCTTTCTAGTAGTTTGAACATTTTGCCTACTTTATTCTGTGTATTGCCTTTGATTCAATTAATGTCAAATATACCATTCTTGGTATTTTTTTTAATGCTATGCTATTTGAAGTTTTGTTATTTGGGGTTGAAGAGCTTCTCGTCTTTCTGGATCCCTCAGTCATGAGTTTAAGATATTTAATTTGCCCTTCCTTCTTTCAAATAGCAGAGAATTATTGATGAATAAAATGAGATTCTCTCAAATTCAAAAAGAAAAGCCATGTAATTCTTGCCTTTCCAACTTGGATTTATCTTAATTTGAGTGGGAGTTATTTCATGGCCTTTTCTGTGTGTTTCTTCTCCTGACTTTCCCTTCCTCCACACATTATGATTTTGCTCATTATAAGTTTAATAGTTGGAGATTTAATGGAACAGTAGGCCTTCCCACAAAATATTTATGACATTGAATAATGCAGAATCCATTAAATAATGAATTGCCCTGTTCCCAATTATATGTATATTCTCTTTAGTTATGAGTATAGATCCCTGAATTTTGAACACCCTTCATGATCGGTCTGTAAATGACCTTTCAGAAAAACAGCTTCCAAATGATGGTAGAAACAGATACTCCAGTGATGCTTCTCTGCCCTCCTGTTTGCTTGGGCAAAGTCTGAATTGCTTCAAGCTGAAGGCAGGTTAAGACCTTTGCAAAAATGAGTCTTTTCAAGTTGACTGAGCATCTTCAGAGACACAGTGCTTTTCAATTCTCAAGAGAATGTAATGTGTAAAAATGGAAAGCCCACTGAGGCAAGATCAATGAAGCTATTGAGCAAAATAATAAACCTGGAGCAAACATCATTATTACAAAGGGCAGTGCTGACTGGGTGATTAGTTTAAGAGAATTTTGCAGCTCACCTCCACCTGCTGCCTTCGACCAGGTTACATATTGGTTTATCTATACATTTTCACTCAAAGTCGGTTACATTTCCCCAAAACTAACAGTTCTGAGACACCTTTGTCAACAGAGTGGCCAGAATGTGCATCTTCTTTGCGTCTGTTCCTGATGCCCAGTAAAATTCCTTCCAAGGGAACCCATTATGTGTCTGATGTGTGACATATACAGGAATCTGGAGGTCAGCACTACTGCTCAGAAGCAACTGGTAATGGCTAAAAAATGTGACTGATGAAAAACTCCACAGTGGCTCTGCAAGCCGAGAATTAATGGCTGGCTGGAATCAGTAGGAGTCTTTACTTCTAAATACTCATTAGTTAAAGCAGTGAGGCCTGATGTTATGCAAGTTAGAGAAGGAAGGGGGGACCGCCCCTCCCCATTGTCTATTTTGAACAGAATATGCACATTTAACTCAAAGTGGTGAATGGTTCAAATACATCAAACCAACTATTCATCAATCTCCCAGCTTCCTGAGCACCGCTTTGCATCTGTGTAGCCAACAATAGAGGAAATTCTTGTTATGACCCCACTCACTATAATATTAAAATCCAGAGGAGCTGAAGCTTGGAGAAAACACAAGAATGCATTCTCCTTTAGAAATTCTTTCCCCAAAGTCATCTTTGTGTTTCCTTTTTCCTATTTTGCCTGTACAAGAACATCTGACTCAAAAAGGAGCTTGATAAAAATTACTTTTGCCTGCTTTTTGTCTCCTGTGCTTCCACTGCTCTTCATTATTGCTGTGAGGCCACCCATGGAATACAGAACAGGAGCCCAAAAGCCATTTCAGGCTGCTGCAGATATCCCCAGTTTTAACAATCACCCGAGCCAGCAGAGGGAGAAAGGAAGTGGCGGGAGAGGACACTTGTCGAGAGGAATTGGGAGGAGATTGGGGGCCACCTCGTGTGCATAACTCACCTTAAAGAGTTTGAGCTTGAAGGTGGGGAGTGAGAAGTTACTAAAAGAGTTTTAATATTGGGTATGAAAACATCATGGCTATATTTGAAAATCTCTGGCTGCTTTTTGTGTGTGCAAACCTTAAGTGTCAAGTAAGTTTGGCGATGAGAAAGTTGACTAAAAGATTTTTTTTTTTTTTTTTGCCAGGGGCTGGGGTTATGGCTCAGCAGTAGAGCGCTTGCCTCACATGTGTGAAGCACTGGGTTCGATCCTCAACATCACATAAAAAATAAATAAACAAAAATATTGCATTCATCTACAACTACAACCATTTTTTTAATTAAAAAAGAGATTATTGCCAGAGAAATGATGGATGGTTTGGATTAATGTAATGTTGGTGAGGTAGGTGAGAAGTGGAGAGATTCACGACACATTTAGGATGTTGGAGATGAGGGAGATAAAAAAAATCAAAATTATGATTGGGTCTTTTTTTTTCTTTTGGTACTAGGGTTGTACCCAAGGTCTCTGGACCACTGAGCTGCATCTCCAGTCCTTTTTATTTTGAGACCAGCTCTTGTTAAGTTGCCCAGGCTGACCTTGAACTTAATATCCTTCTGCCCCAGCTTTCCAAATCTCTGTAATTACAGGTATTTGCCACCATCCCCAGTTTGATTGGGTCAGTTTTGACAGACAGCTGGGCAAATAGTGTTGCTATTCACTGTACTGGGAAAGATCAGAGAAAAAATAGGAGAATTCTGCCTAAAGCATGCTAAGTTAAGGTGCCTGTGGAATAGATAAAGTGGCATCATCAGAGTGTGGATGGCAATTGTGAGTCTGGATAAGTTAACCCAGGAGGAGCATGATGTCTGAGAATCACAGTGCCTGGCTAATATTACCAACTAATAATTTTGAAAAGGAAAAAAAAACAGCTTCTTTGACATACAATGAAATACACACACACACACACACACACACACACACACACACACACTTGATTTTTTTGTACTGGGGATTGAACCCAGAGGATACTGAACCACATCCCCAGCTGTTTTTTGTTTTATTTTGAGACAGGTTCTCACTAAGTTGCTTAGGACCTTCACTAAATTGCTGAGGCTGGCCTCAAATGAGCTAGCCTCCTGCCTCAGCCTCCCAAATTGCCAGGGTTGCGGTTGTGGCCACCACACCTGGCTTGAACTACACATATTTAAAGATTGTACAAAGTTCAATGTCCTTCACATTTTCACCAATACTTGGTATGGTCAGTCCTTTTAATTTTAGGCATTCTAATAGGTGTGTTAGTAGTGTCTTATTGTGTGGTGGTTTCTCATTAAGTTTTGAGAGTTCTTTATTATTCTGGATTTAGACCTTCTATCTGATATGTGAATTCCAAAGATTTTCTCCCCAACTCTGATTGTCATTTCATTCTCTTAGCAGAGTTTTTTTTGGGGGGGGGGGCAAGCTAATGTTTTTTATTTTAATGAAGTTTATTCTTTGAATATACTCTTTTCTGGATTTGTCAAGGGAGATACGTGTCTCCAGAGAAGATTCTAAGGAGTTCCCAGAAAGAAGGGGGAATTTGACTCAGGAGCAGCGGGAATTCTTTGAAGATGTGATGGAAAGGAATTTTAGCACTTGCCAGACAGAGGCTTATTTAGGAGAGAATTCAGGCCATCTGGAGAGTGAGAGATGTGGTTTGGAGGTTCCCAGCTCTTCTTTTAAAAGAATCTTGTTGAGAGCCACCTCTCACATATGGGAAGGTATGTAGAAATGATATCAGTCTGGTAATCTCAAGATAGGTGCTAGTGGTCTGGTCAATCTCAGGATCCTCAGGCCAATGTGGTCACCATTATATATGATCAATAGAGCTGTAAAGTTGCCTAAATTATAGGCTCCTCAAAATATCATATCTCTTTTTACTTACTATTTATGTGTGTGGGGGGGTTAATTCCCAATGTTCAAAGTGATTATCATAAGTGAATAAATTTACAGTTAACTCTAAGATATACAAGTTTAAAAGGAGGAGATCATGAACTGAAATTGATTTCTATCCATGTATGAGTTTGTCAGAATGAACCCAACTACTATTTATTACTATAAAGCTCTAATAAAAATAATTAGTAAAAGAAAAAAAATCTACAGATTTTTCTAGGAATTTGAGAGTGACTAGCCTGGGAAAGAGACTGGCTTAGGGAATGACAGGACTGGAAAAGTATGCAGAACTTCTCAATTGAAATGTTATTTCTTTGTCCTTTATGTCTCTTTTCTTTCTATTTTTAAAAATTCTTCTATCCTACCTCAATTTATATGTCGGTTACAACCACACTGCTTGTTTACTGTAGCTTTATAATAAGTCTCAAAACCAGTATTGTTAATTCTCCAACTTTGTCCTTGTTTGCATAGTAGTTTTGGCTATTCTAGACCATTTGCATTCCATATGAGTTTTAGTATTGATACTAAAATTCCAGTAGGATTTTGATTGGGTTTGCACTGAATCTTCAGATCAATTTGAGAAGGATTAATTAAATATATTAAAAGTATTGAGTCTGCTGGGTGTGATGGTGCACACACCTTTAATCCCAAGAGCAGCTTGGGAGGCTGAGGCAGGGGGGATTGCAAGTTCAAAGCCAGCCTTACCTACTTAGTGAGGCACAGAGCAACTCAGCAAGACCCTGCCTCTAAATAGAATATAAAATATCTATATCTATAGATATACAGATATGTACATATTTCTATTGAGCCTTCTGACACATGAACATAGTGTATTATTTATTTAAGGCTTATTTATCTTAACAATGTTTTGTAGATTTTAGTGTACAGATATTGAATGTATTATTTCCTGTGTGTTAATGCTAGTTTTTAAAAAGTTCAATCTCTGTTGCTAGAAAATAGAAATAAAATCAATTTGTATACACTGACATTGTGACCCTTAATCTTAATAAACTCATTTACTAGACTTCCAGTTTTTTTATAGATAGCATTAGATTTTTGTATATGGAGAATTCACATAGATGATCACAGATGATCAGATTTTCTAAATCGCTAATGTTAGTCTATAAATAAGTAAAGTTTTGCTTCTTCATTTCAAATAGATGTACCTTTTGTTTTCTTTTCTTATTTTATTGAACTGGCTAGAACTTCTAGTACAATGTGAATGAAAGTTGTAAGGGTGGACATCCCTTTCTTCTTATAGAACTTAAGAGGAAAATATTTTGTTTTTCATCATTGGGTGTATGTTCATGCTAGGATTTTGGTAGATGTCTTTAATCAGGTTTAGGAAGCTCCTTTCTATTCCTACTGTACTGAAAGATAAAATCGGTAGTGGATTTTGTCACATGCTTTTGCTATATCTATTAAAATGATTATATGTTTTTTTAATTTTGTTAATATAGTAAATTATATGATTTTTTAAATGTTTTATTATGGTGGAATTCATATCATATAAAATTAAATTATAAAATTCAGTGGCATTTAGTACATTTCCAGTTGTAAAATCACTACTTCTGGTTCCAAAACATTTTCACCAACTCAAAATGAAACCTCATGCCTATTAAACAGTTACTCCTATTCTATCCTCAGAACCTGCCAACCCCAATCTGATTTCTGTGTTTATGAATTTACCTATTCTAGATAGTACATGTAAATAGAATTTATGACCTTTGAATCTTCTTTCACTTAGCTTTTGTCTGAGTGTAGGGGTGTGTGTGTGTGTGTGTGTGTGTGTGTGTGTGTGTGTGTGTGTCTTGATAGAATTAAACCATTAAACCCAGGGCCTCATGTGTGATAGGCAAGTGCTCTATCCCTGATCTGTAACCAACCTGGCATAATGTGTTTGATGTTTATCCATATTGTAGCATGTATTGGCACTTCATTCTTTTTCACGACTGAATAATATTCCATATTATGGCTGTATCATAATTTCTTTATCCATTCATCCATTGATGTACATTTGGATTGTTTCTATCTTTTGGTTATTGTAAATAGTGCTGCTATGAATATGTGTTACATGTATTGTTTGAGTACTTGTTTTCAGTTCTTTTGAAAAAAAATATAAAATAATCCTAGGTCATAGGATTATTTTACATTTAACTTTTTGAGGAACTGCCAAACTATTTTTGACATAACAGTCAGAAATGTAGGAGGGTTCCAAGGTTTCCATATCCTTGCCAATACTTGTTATTTCCCTTTTTATTATAGAAATGCGGGTGAGTATAAACTGGTAGCTCATTATGGTTTTGATTTGTATTTCTCTAACAACTAATGCTGTTGGGCATCTTTTCATGTGTTTCTTGGCCATTTGTGTATCTTCTTTGGAGAAATGTTTACTGCAGCCTTTTTCCCACTATTCTTTGAAAATGACCTTAATTTTTAAATGTTAAACCAGCTGCATTGCTGGAATAAACCCCGCTAGGTCATGATGTTTTATTCTTCTTAAGTATCACTAGGTTCAATTTGTTAAAATTTTGTGTGAAATGTTTCTCCTATGTTCATAAAGGATAGTGATCTGAAGTTTTCTTGTCATTATTTCGTTTGGGTTTTTTTTTTTTTTTTAAGAGAGAGTGAGAGAGGAGAGAGAGAGAGAATTTTTAATATTTATTTGTTAGTTATTGGCGGACACAACATCTTTGTTGGTATGTGGTGCTGAGGATCGAACCCGGGCCGCACGCATGCCAGGCGAGCGCGCTACCGCTTGAGCCACATCCCCAGCCCTCGTTTGGGTTTCTTGATTACATTGCCCTCAAAGAATGAGTTGAGAAATATTTCTTTCCAAATGTATGGAGGAGTTCATGAATTAGTATTTTTTAAATATTATTTTTAGTTGTAAATGGACACAATATTTTGTTTTTATTTTTATGTGATGCTGAGGATCAAACCCAGTGCTTCACACGTGTGAGGCAAGCTCTCTACTGCTGAGCCACAACCCCAGCCCCATGAATTAGTATTATTCCTTCCTTAAACATTTGATAGAATTAAACTAGTGAAACTATCTGAACCTGCAGTTTGCTTTGTGGGAAGATTTGTTTGTTTAAATCGTCAAATTCTTTAATAAGTACAGGGTTTTTTTTTGGTGTGTGTGTGTGTGTGTGTGTGTGTGTGTGTGTGTGTGTGTGTGTATGCTGGGGATTGAATGCAGGGCCTCACCCATGCTAGGTAAGTGCTTACCATTGAGCTATACTCTCAGCCCAATGTAAGGATTTTCAGGATACATATTTCTTGTGCTGTTGAGTTTGGTAGTTTGTGTCTTTAAAGAAGTCTGTTTGTTTCATGTTGTCTGTTTAATTTATTAACTTAAAGTTACTCATTAATGTTCAATTTTTTTCCTTTTACTATCTGAAGGCTCTCTAGCGATGTCATCTCTCTCTTCCTGATACTATAATTTCTCTATTCTTTTCTTCTCCATGGTCAGTCTGGCTAGAGATTAATCAGCTTTATTGATCTCAAAGAAGAAGCTTGTCATTTTGTTAAATCTCTCTAGTGTTTTTCTGTTTCATCAGCTTCTGCTCTGATCATTATCATTTCCTTCTTCTATTTACTTTGGGTTTAATTTGCTCTTCTTTTTTGGTTTCTTAGATTGAAAACCAAAGTCATTGATTCAAAGTCTTTTTTTTTTCTAATGTCGGTACTATGAAACCCTCCTAAATCCTGCTTTAATGGTATCCCACAAATTTTTGATGTACTGTGTTTTCATTTTCATTTGATTGCTCAGTTACTTCCTTATTTCTCTGATTTATCCTTTGATTTATAGGTTATTCAGAAGTGTGCTATTTAGTTTCAAATATTTGGGGATTGTCCAAGGATCTTTCTGATAATTTTTAATTTAATTCCTTGTGGTCAGAGAACATATTTGTATGACATATGTTTTTAGTTCATTTAAACTAGTTTTAAGGCCCAGAATATGGCATTTTTTTAGTTGTTGATGGACCTTTTATTTAATTAATTTATTTATAGGTGGTGCTGGGAATCAAACCCAGTGCCTCACACATGCTAAGTGAGTGCTCTACCACTGAGCTACAACCCAAGCCCTGGCCTATCTTGATTAATGTACTACCATGTGCACTTGAAAAAGGATGTGTTATCCTATAATTCTTTTGTGGGATGTTCTATAAGTGTCCATTAGGTCAAGTTGTTCATATCTTCTATATCTGGTTAATTTTTGTCTACTTGTTCCAACACTTATTCAGAGAATGGTGCTGAAATTTCTGACTGTAGTTATTATTCTCAGTTTTGGTTTCATATATTTTGAAATTCTGTTTTTAACCTGCATAAACATTTAGGAGTGATAAGTCCTCTTGATTATCATTATATAATGAATTTCCTTATCCCTGATAATATTCTTTGCCTTAAAGTGTATATTGTCTGTGGGACTGGGGTTGTGGCTCAGTGGTAGAGCACTTGCCTAGCGTGTGTGAGGCACTGGGTTCAATTCTCAGCACTGCACATAAATAAATAAAATAAAGGTACATTGATAACTAAAAATATTTTTTAAACGAATATTGTATGAATAAATAAAAAGGTGGAGTCAGAGTACAATCTTCTGGCCATGACATACCAGGTCAACTTTGACATGTTGACTTTGACCACTTACAGAAGATGCAAAATGTGGGGAAAAATTAAAAGAAGAGAGAAATCTAACAAGGGTATTGAATCTCTGAGACCCCTCATGTAAGGCCACTTTTGTTGAATTAATATGTGAGCTTCTAGCAAAGATTAAAATAACATTTTACATGAAAAAATATATTATGTGATAATAAAGCAACTCTAGATTTCTTTTTATTGATATTACCATGGTGTATTTTTTCTGTCATGCTGGAAATGGAACCCAGGGCCTTACACATCTAGACAAATGCTGTGTCCTCAACCCAGCTATTTTTCTTTTGACATATGTGTATTTTTATATTTGAAATTCCTTTAGTATAGATTGCATTTGGTTGGGTCTTGCTTTTATAAACAATGTGATAACTGCTGCCTTTAAATTGATGTATTTAGATTACCTAGATTTAATTTACTTATTGAAATGGTTAGATTTAAATCTACCATCTTTCTATTGTTTCCTAGTTGCTCAATTTTTTTGTTTCCTTTTATCTTCTTTTCTTTCTTCCTTTGGGTTAATCGTATTTTTGTTATGATTTCATTTTACCTTCTTTGTTGGATGATTAGCTGTTGTTGGGAGGAAAATGTTTTCTCTACAATTTTATATTCAGTGTTTGGGGGCCTGCAAATTGAACTGAAACAGACAGATTACTAATCTAAGGGGAAAACATATTTAATTATGTACATACACATGACTGCTCACAAAAAATTTAACTTAAGGAAGCAGTTATAATTTAAAGCTTACATCCCATCTTCACAGGAGATAGAAAGGGACAAAGGGGCACTTCTGGGAGAATAAATGACTTATTAGAAGGGAGAGAGAAAGGGTACTTATGGAGAAACAAATGACTTTTTGGAAAGATAAATGGGTCTGAGGGAGAATAGATGAGAAAAAATAGTTTCCTGATGGCAGTTTCACGCCAGGGTATGAAATCCATATAGAAATGCTTATAGCAGCTTTATTCATAACAGCTCAGACAATCCAACTGTCCTTCAATGGGTTAATGTTTAACTGGAGCACATCCATATTGTGGAATACCACTCAGCAATAAAAGCCAATGAATTATTGATGCAATATGACAACCTGGATGTGTCTACAGAGAATTAAACTGTATTTAGAAAGCCAACCTCAAAAGCTTACATATAGTATGTGTTAGTCAGATTTTCATTGCTGTGACAAAATACCTGAGGGAAAACAAAGGAGTAAAGATTGTTTTGGCTCATGGTTTCAGAGGTTTCAGTCCATGGTTACTTGGCTCTGTTGATTCTGTGCCTATGGAGAGGTAGAATATCATGGAAGAAGGGCATGACAGAGACTGTTCACCTCATGGAAATGGGAAGCAGAGAGAAAGAATGAGAGAAGGAAGATATAGTCCTCAAGGGTACATTCCAAGTATCTACTCCTTTCAACTAGGTCCTACTTCCTATAGTGTCTTCTACTTCTCCATAGTCCATTCAACTATGAACTCATCAACAAACTGATCCATTGATGCGATCAGAGGCTTCATTATCTAATCACTTCCCCAAAGCCCTACCTCTAAATATTGCTGCAATGGGGACCAAGCCTTCAATACAGGAGCCTTTGAGAATATTCCAGATCCAAACTGTAACACTGTATTATTCCATTTATAGAACATTCTTAAAATGACAAAATTATAAAAATGAAAAGCAGATCAGTGGTTGCCAGAGGTTACCAGGTGGTATGAAAAATAAGATGAGGGGAAATTGGTGTGGCCATAAAATGGCAGCATGAAGAACCCTTGTGATGATGTGAATCTCTGTCTTCACTGTCAATATCAGTACCCTGATCGTGATATAGTATTATAGTTTTTAAATATGTTACCATTAGGGGAACTGTGGAAATGATACATGAGATCTCTTTGTAATATTTCTTAGAACTGCATGTGAATTTATTATATAAAAATAAAAGGTTTAATTTTAAAAAAATTTAATAGAAGACAAGGATTTTTCCAGATATAGAAAAAGTGAAAGCATTCATCAAGAGCACTTCTCTCCAAATTGATAGGATTCAATGCCAGCCCAATCACAATGTGAGTAAGCATTTTTGTAGAAATTGACAAACTGATTCTAAAATTCACATGAAATCAAAGATAGTCCTTCAGACAGGAGAAAAATGGATTCAGTGGGAAATTGTACCAAATATTTAGTCAAGAAATAATAACCACTTAGGGATGTGGCTCAAGTGGTTATTATTTCTTGACTAAATATTTGGTACAATTTCCCACTGAATCCATTTTTCTCCTGTCTGATGCGTGCGGCCCGGGTTCGATCCTCCAGCCCCACATACAAACAAAGATGTTGTGTCCGCCAATAACTAAAAAATAAATATTTAAAAAAAAAAAGAAATAATAACCAGTTTTGTATAAACTCTTCCAGAAAATTCTCAATTCATTGTGAGTTGAGCATTACTTTAATACAACAACCAAAACAAACTTTTGGGGAGGGGGGTAGAACACTGATGCAGCATCTCTTTTCTTTCTTTCTTTCTTTCTTTCTTTCTTTCTTTCTTTCTTTCTTTCTTTCTTTTTTTCTTTCTTTCTTTCTTTCTTTCTCTCTTTTTTTTTTTTTGGTTCTGGGGTGTGCATATGCCAGGCAACAGGCAACTGGTCTACCTGTAACCCTTCTTATATTTGAGACAATGTCTTATCAAGTTGTTGAGCCTGATCTCAAACTTGCCATCCTCCTGCCTCAGCCTCCTGAGTAGTTGGGACCCTCATTAGTCAGGCACAACATTTCTTAATAAAATTTTAGAAAAATAAATCCAGCAATCTTTAAAAGTGATACTACATTATGACCATGTAGAATTTAACTTAGGAAGGCCTGTGGTTCGACATTGAAAAACCAGTCTTGTCACTAGCAGATCAAAAAGGGAAAATAATTTTCAATGAATTTTTATAAATGAATTTTGACAAAATCCAGAATTCTTGAATTTGAAAAATTCTAGCAAAGAAGAAGGGAACTTTTTCAATATGATAAGAAGCACCTACACAAATACCTGCAACTAACATCATATGTAAAGATGAAAGACTACTTTCCTTCTAAGATCAGGAAACATCTAGAAGGTACAAGCTTATTGCTTCTAGTCAGCATTTTATTGCATGGTATACAGATGGCAAATAAACTTAAGAGGATGTTCAACATGAATAGTTTAGGGAAAGGCACATTAAAACCATAACAAGATTCCTATACATACCTAATAGAAATCTAATATTATGTCATAGCCAGTTTTGGCAATGTAGGGAGTCACTGGTACACTGTGTGAGAATGTAGGCTGGTACAACAACGTGAGAAATAGGTTGTTTCTTAAAATGTTCAACATACATTTTCAGAGTGATTCTATGCCTAGGTAGTAACCCAAGACAAATGAAATCTCATTTACATATAAAGACTTGTATATAAATGCTATAGCAGATTTATTTGTAATAGCCAAAATCTTGAAGCCAGACATATTTATATCTACAGGTAAATGAATACATTGTAGTATATCCAAATGATACATGCATCAACATAGATGAATCTCAAAATAAACATGCCAAGTAAAAAAAAAAGCCAGAAATTAAAGCACACATTCTGTATGATTCTATTTATATAAATTTCCAAAGAATGCAAACTTTTTTATGCTGACAGAAAGTACATTAGTTCTGTTTATCATATATCAATTATATTTCAATAAAGTTGTAAAAATAAAAAAGAAAACACTTAGCCCTGTGTAGTGGTGTGTGCCTGTAATTCCAGATACTCAGGAGGCTGAGGCAGGAGGATCACTTGAGCCCAGTAATTGAAGGCCGCTTGGGCAACAGAGTGAGACCCTATCTCAAACAGACCCTACAACATGTATGGAACGTGAATAACATTGTATTTAAAGATAAATAAATCCATGGTGGGGCTGTGGTTGTGGCTCAGAGGTAGAGTGCTCACCTAGCATGTGCAAGTCACTGGGTTTGAGCCTCAGCACCACATAAAAATAAATTAATTGATTAATTAAATAAAGGTTTTAAAAACATAAATCCATGGTCTTACATTTATAAAGAAGAGTGTAAATTGTTTGTATCAATTAGGTAATGATCAAAAGCTCAAGGAAGAAAATCACAAATATAAAATCAGAAATAACAAACACACAGTAATCAGAATTTTGTAATAAGCTCCTGTTGGTTATAAAAAACATCACAAAATGTAAACATCTTCCCATATAATGAAATGGAGAATGATACTTGCAATAGAGATTATAGATAGGAGTCTTATTAAATCGTAGGAGAAGTAGGGCAATCATGCATGCTTGTAATCCTGGTGACTGAGAATGGGTGCACCGAGACAGGAAGATCACAATTTCAAGGCCATCCTCAGCAACTTAGCGAGACTTTGTCTCAAAACAAAAGAGGACTGGGGATGTGAACCCAGGGCCTTATTCAGTGGTAAAGCACCCCTGGGTTCAATTCCCTGTACCAAAAATAAAATAAAACCAAGGACAATATACATAAGACTGTATGCTAAGTAAATCTTTTTATATCTTCTTTTGCAGCACTGGGGATAAAATCCAGGGCCTTACGCGTGCTAAGCATGTGCTCTACTATTGAGCCACACTCTAGCCCCATACTTAAATCCTGTTGTTGCATTGCCCCAGGACCATCTCATCCAGCTTGTCCCATTCAGGATTCCTCTGTCCAATGATCCTTCATTTGCAGCAACACTTCCAGGGCTGGTGACGTTGGGGCAGGGACAGTGTACAGATATTTCAAGGTAATATATTTACGGTAGAGAAGATTCTGATTATTTAGAAGTTCTTCTCTAGTGAGCTGTAGTTGAAGTCTTCAAAATGTACTATAGTTCTCCTCATGGCTCTTAGGCCAGCTAAATGTGGAGGTATTCCTCACCTCCAAATATCCAAAGACAGTCACATTGGTCCCCACCTCAACTGATCTTGTGTCTCAGTTTTCAGATCCTTTGAGATCTCCTTCACCTTGGCTGTGTGTGCTACTCAAAGTGTCTGTGGGCATTGACATCACCTGGGAGTTGTAGCAATTTAAAATCTGAGGCTCAACCCCAATCCTCTTGAATGAAATGTGCAGTTAACAAGATCTTCAGATGGTTTATATGCTCATTAGGATTCATTTATTTATTTTTATATTTTAATTATATGTTTATGGCTATACATAGTAGTTGGGTTCACCTCTAGAAACTCAGACATGCATGGAAATCAATTTCAGTTCATGATTTCCCCTTTCTCACCTCCCTTTCCCCTGCTGTTCTGTCCTCTTCTCCTTCCTCTACTAGATTTCCTTCTGCTCATCTCTTAATTTATATTTGATTGATTCTTTATGTAATCTTATCCTTTCTCCTCCTTTCCTTTATTTTACTCTAGCTTCCGCATATGAGAAAAAAACGTTTGACCTTTCAGTTTCTGAGTTTAGCTAATTTCACTTAGCATGATATTCTCCATTTTCATTCATTTATTAGTAAATGCCATAAGTTCATTTTTTTAATAGCTGAGTACAACTCTATTGTGTGCGTGTGTTTTCTTAATCCATTCATCTATTGGTGAGCATATGGGTTAATTCCATATTTGACTATTGTAAGTTGTGCTGCTATAAACATGGATGTGGCTGTATTGCTGTAGTATGCCAATTTTATATCTTTTGGGAAAATACTCAGGAGTGGGATAGCTGGATCATGTGGTGGTGGTTCCATCCTTAGTTTTCTGAGAAATCTCCATACTGCTTTCCAGAGAGACTGTGCTATCCTGCAGTCTCACCAACAATGTACAAGTGTAACTTTCCCCCCACAACCTTACCAGCATTTATTGTTGTTTGTATTCTTTTTTTTAAGAGAGAGAGAGAGAGAGAGAGAGAGAGGAGAGAGAGAGAGAGAGAGAGAGAGAGAGAGAGAGAGAGAGAGAGAGAGAGAGAGAATCTTTTCTGTACATGGACACAACACAATGCCTTTTATTTGGTGCTGAGAATCAAACCCAGGTCGCACCCGAGCTAGGCGAGCACTCTACCGCTGAGCCACAATCCCAGCCCCTGTTGTTTGTATTGTTGATCATTGCCATTCTGACTAGAGATGGAATCTCAATGTAGTTTTGATTTGCATTTTCCTGATTGCTAGAGATTTTAAATATTTTTCATGTATTTATTGGTCTTTTGTCTTTCTTCTATTGAGAAGTTTCTGTTTCATTCTTTTGCCCATTTGTTGATTGGGTTATTTGTGGGGGATATATATATATATATATATAAATATATATCATGCTAAGTTTTTTGAGTTCCTTGTATGTTCTGGATATTAATTTCCTACTGGAGGAGTAGATGGACAAGATTTGCTCCCATTATGTAGGAGCTCTCTTTACACTATTGTTTCCTTAGCTGTGCAGAAGCTTTTTGGTTTGATGGCATCCCACTTATTGATTGTTGGTTTTATTTCTTGCACTTTGGGGTCTTGTTAAGGAAGTCAGTACCAGCACCTATATGTTGGAGTGTTGACCTTATGTTTTCTTCTAGCAGTAGTAAGATTTCTGGTCTAATTCTTAACTCTTTGATCCATTTCGATTTGAGTTTTGTAAAGGTGAAAGATAGGGGTCTAATTTAATTTTTCTACATATAGCTATCCAGTTTTCCCATGTGCTCATTACAATCTAAGAAATATTGGTCTTGAGGAGGAGACATTCTTATTTGTCATTTAATGGGTGTTCTCCAGATTGAAGAATATTCCAGTGTTCTTACAATATACTAAGTGATCATTAGAATTTCTGATAAAGTTGATGGGTGTGGTGGCTCACGCCTATAATCCTAGCAACTGGGGAATCTGAGGCAGGAGGATCGTGAGTTCAAAGCCAGCCTCAGCAATGGTGAGGCTAAGCAACTCAGTGAGACTCTGTCTCTAAATAAAATACAGAATAGGGCTGGGGATGTGGTTCAGTAGTTGAGTGCCCTTGGGTTGAATCCCTGGTACCCCCCACCCCCCAAAAAAAGAACTTCTGATGAAGTCATTTGCATGGAAACTAATATTTATGAAGCTTGTTGATTTCTGTAAACCACTGTTGTCAGGCACTGTTAAGTGGGAGACAAGTGTGAAATATTAAGTCAGTGCAAAGGTCTAAGAGTTTGAGAATCCAGTTGTCATAACACATAAGTGATAAATGGCAAAATGATTCTATAGGCAATGCCAGCTTTTGAGGCTCAGAGGAGAAAGAGCTCATTGGAGAACAGGGTGTTTACAGAGGAGTGGGCTTGTCTCCAGGCTTATAAGGATTAAACACTCATGGTAGGGGCACAGCTGTGGCCAGCTCGTCACTGGAAATGGTCATGGCATGTGAGAAACAATGTGGTCAGGGACAGGGGTTCTCAAACTTTAAGGAGCATCAGCATCATTGGGAATTCTTGTTAAAATGCAACTCTCCAAGTTTTTGAGATTTTTCTGAGCTTTTTATCTAGTTGGTCTGGAAGGAGGCCCAAGAACATGCATTTCTAGCAAGTGTCTAGGTGGTGCTGATGCCAATGGTCTGGGAGAGACACTGGAGAACCATTGCTTTCATTGAAATCATATGGGACATGGAGCCATTTTGGGTTTTATCACTTTAAATTTAGGTGGCAAGGATTTTTTTTTCTTTTTGATGGTTCTCTTGGAGAAATGGAGAATGATAATAGCCATGTTACAAGCTTTTGAGATGAGAAAGGCAATAAAGATTGATGGACACCCTTTAGTATATGGCCTGGTATATTGCCAGTGCTCCATAGTTGAACTTCATTCCATTCCCTCCCCCAGAGTGATTCAATTTGACATTAGCTACAACATCTTTGGGAGTGAAAGGATAATGTTTTGAGTGTGAAGGTCACTTGGGAGGGGGCCTGTGGCCTTTTTGGAGAATTTGAGTGAATCTTCTATACTATTAACCCATATTGGATAGTGTCTTTTAGGTGGCTATGTTGACCCATCTTTTACTCTGTTGACAATTTATATTGCCTGACAGTGAGTCAAAGCAAATACTTTAAGGTTTAGAGACACCGATGACATTCCAGGTATACTGCCTAAAGGACTGATTTGTGAAATGGAAATCAGCACTTATCGTCCACCATGGAAATATGTAAATGTATTTCTAATTTAATAGAACTGAAATTCCTAAGGTAACCCCCTTAGACTTGTTATTTTTAAATATTCAAGCAAGCCTATATATTTGGTAGAATATGAAGATAGACCTTTCCCCTTTTTGTATCTAATAGAAATCCTTTAATTTAAACACCAGGAACAAAATGATTTGGCAACTGAATGTGTTTCCCTATCACAACTTCCTATGTGATACCCAGATTGAGGCAGGAAATTGTGCCACCATTAGACCTTGATACCTGCATGGGAATCTGTTTATTAGATTATAGCTGATGGCTAGTTTGGCACACAGAAAACTTTTGATGGTTAAGATACCAAACAGGTAGGTTTTGGTTGATGTAGAGGAAAGAAAGAAAGGGTTGTTATGGAGCAGGAGTTTGCTCAGTTGAGTTTGGGGCATTTAGGGACCATCCTCAGGATCATGGACATCTGAAGGAAGGAACTCAGGTAGGGAATGAATTAGGAAAGGGGATAAACTTTTCCCACTTGGTTGTTTAATGTAATGTTTCTGAACTAGGCTTAGGGCCTGTTCTTATTGTTTCTTTATCATCTCAATAACTGAACTTTAACAGAGAAAATATGTCACCTCCCAGATTATGTGTCTTTCCTGGCTCTACTGGTTGCCTTCTGGATCAAATTTAAACTGCCTATTTCAAGACTAGCCAGCATCCCTTCACTCCAGTGGTATATTGTATAAATAGCCATCATGGGCAATTAGTGTCTCTGATTTTCTTCTTTCTAAATAATGTGGTTGAGGATTGTTTAATATATTTCAGTTTTTCTCCCCAAATCATGTCAAGTAAATTATGTTTTCTTATGCTTTGCAAAGTTCATGTATATATCACTTCAACTGTGATTAAAAAGGATAAGGTATTTTTTTTTAAGAAAAGGGATATGAACCAGCTACTCACTAACATTTTATAAGCATAAGACTGTTTTGATCAGAAATTCCTTAGGAAAAATGTCTATACATTTTTTTTTTAAAAAAAGAAAGAAGACATTTTTATATAGTGAATGTTAAGTTACCATGTAACATTAAATGAGGATTTTCAGTGACTTATTTTTCTTGTCTTTCTTGCCCACCCACACAACCAATGTCATACATGTTTGCTTCTCTGAGTCACTTTGAGCAATCCATAAATCTGCACTCTCACAACCTTGATAGTAGAAGAGCAAAAAGTCTGCCTAAAAATTGAGGAACAGAATGCTCTCAACTCATTTATGATCCTGGTACTCCATGCTATTGGGTTCTCAAGGAATTAATTCTTTGGGCTGGATGCCTGAAGCAAAGATAGATAGAGAAACGGGGGTCATTCAGCACTTGGGAGGAGTGGCACTTTCTGCAAGTATCAGAGTATAGTCACAGTGACCACATCCAGGAGTCTTAAAAGACATCTAGGGACCAGCTCGGCATATATTCCGTAAGACTACTCGTTTGGGGTACCAGGATGCTCCAATTCCATTTCTCCTATATTCTATTATATTTTAAAAATCATTGCAGGGCAGGTGGCCATTGTTGACCTAAAAATGGCAAAAGGGCTCAAGTTTTATCCAAAATTGATGATCTCAAAAGACTCCACCCACAGAGATGTTGGCCATTTTGTCACTGAGGTCAACACCTACCATGTAGCATCTCCTCCTAGTGTCCATGGTCCTCCCAGGGCTATTTCTACTCACCTTCTGCCTACTCCTTGCTTAAATTTCTTCAGTTCATCTGGTGACACAAACTTCTGTTGGTTAAGGATAACCCAGGATCCTGCCCTTCTAAGCCCCAAAGAATTGGCTCAGCCCAGTACAAAGCTCTGTCCTCCAGAGAGCCCGAGTTGGAGAAGGTAGGTTTGGTCCCATCTGTGCAGAAGGGCAGGACATGAAGAGAATGGGTTAGATCAGAGAGCAGAAGCTATTAATGCCCCATCAAAGAATCCTCAGCTCTCTCCATTCCATGCACCCTGATCAGAAGGCTTACTAATTCTAGTGCCTGGGACCCCATCTGCAGACTTTCTCTGATTCTCAGAGTGAGGCTAGACTGGTACACAGGGCACAGTGGAAGCAATGGGCAGTTAATTGGTCTAGAAGTGGTTTCTAACCAGTCACAGGAAGAAAGTGATAGCTAATCCCCCCAGTCCCTCATTCAAGTAAGACCACTCTGAGGTACATTCTATGCAGTCTTGAGAGACTCCTGGTAAGACTGAGCCCCAACTTCTGGAGCAGTAATCTTATTAACTCACCCTGTTTTGCTTTCCTTTCCTTCCCTGTCTTACTCATTGCCTTCCATACTACAACTTCCTGGCATTGATCTTCAAATCTTTGTCTTAGGGTTTGCTTCTGAGGGAAACAAATCTAAGAGCTAAAACATAGAATGTGTGAGGTGGTGGCTGCTCACTCCAGCTGGGACCAAACTGTGGCAGCTCTAAATGCCATGTTGAGGTGAGTCTACTCCATGGTGACCAGGTACAGAGTATTTGATCAGACTCCTATGCTAGAGGAACATTCTAGAAACACAAAGAGGAATGGATTAGAGCAGTAGTTCTCAAAGTAGATCTATGAAGAAAAGAATCATCTAAGAACTTTTTAGTAACTCAGATTCTTGCCTCTACCCCAGACCTACTAAATAAGACAAGCAACCCATTTTAATAAGGCTCCAGATGATTCCAACACCCTTAAAGTTTGAGAACCACTGGATTAGAGTATGAAGGAGAAATGGTTGCCAGAACCCTGATGAGAGACTGTAAGGACCTGAGCTTTCAGTTTGGATTCTATTCTCCTTGTTCTTTTTGTCTTGAACTGTAATGTATACAGAGTGTGCCCAGCAAATATTGTGGCCTAATGTCTCCTGTGCCACGATCAGGCTACTGGGAGCTATAATGAGAGGGGTGAGGAGAAATCTGTATGCTGAGGTGACTTCATTCATGAGGTTCAGCCACTACAGACATTTAGAGCATTGCCCTTTTCTCAGTTCTGGTGGTGGTGGTGGTGGTGGTGGTGGTGAGTTTCCCCTAAAGAAATCAACATTGGCCAAATTTGAGGTCTTCTTTGGAATAAATAACAGCTACTCTCTCTTCAGAAATCCAGATCCCATGGCTTATGTATATGGAGCCTGAGAAGTATTATAAATCTGAGAATAAAATCTCCATAAAGTGGGCAATAAAAGCTTTTTAACAGAAATTACTTCCTGAGAAAGGGAACACTGTGTGTTATGGGCAGGGGGAGGAATGGAGTTTGGGAACATGGAAGGAGGTCTCCTGCTAAGTTCCCTGGAATCCCAAATTGGTTTGTGTTAATTTGAGAACTAATCCATATGATTTGCTGTTTCTTGACAACCTTTTCTTTCTTATTTTCAAAGTCAGCTCCACCAGGGTCTAGTTTCTAAGTCAGGAGTTTCAGCACCCCCAAATTATGCCTTGCAACCTTGCTCAGTGGTGTCCCAGACTCTTGGTGCCTGCCTGTGGGTCTGTGGGAACTCAGAGTCCCCCAGCAGTCCCCAGGGCTGGGGTGGGTAAGGGAGCCATGGTTGGCAATGGCCTATCCCCACTGGGGCACCAGCTCCGGGAACAACAAGGTCTTTGACTGAGGCCTTCACAGGAAACTTTCTCCAGGCCAAAAGAGTAATTGGGAAGGTAGTTTTGTGGGTTGGTTTCTGAGCCAGAGTTGAAACCAGGCTGTAGCAAGTCTGAAAGAAACCTGGCAAAGGAGGAAAAGGCTCTCCTTGTGCCAGGAACTGCACAAACCCACGACCAATCACACAGCACTAAAGCAGAGAGGAAATGTTTCTGACTTATGGTAAAGATGGCTCCACCATATAGTGATTTACCCAAAGTGGTGGAGGCCAGGGTTCTGCTTGGTGGAATGTGGCCCATTGCAGGAAAGCCTGGCTGGATAATTTATCCTTGATGGGAGGGAAAAGTAGGTCTTTTTTCAAGAGGAAGTAAAGAGGAGTTAGTAATCAGAAAACCTTAAAAGGGTTTTGTACGCCCCCTTAACCAGCCAGATTGAGTTATTGCTTTAGCCATGTCATATCAAATTAATGTGAAAATAAAGATGTATGTATTTAAGAATTTACTAGGCATATGGATATTTTTCATAAACAAAGAAATAATTAGCTTAGCTTGAAGAGCAGGCCATGGTTGGCTACACCAAGGGGCTTTTCAAGTCAGCCAGGGTTGCTTTGTAGATTAAATACAAAGCTGTTGTAAAATGAGTAAGCACAAAACCTCATGTCAGATAGAAAGACTAATGGGGCCAGTGTCGGCTCTGGGCTGGAGAGAACAAATCCACGGGGCCAACCAGGTCCCTTTAAAGCTCCCATGGCAGAGGGGCCTCTGGTTGTGTCCACTGCTCTCCACCGAATCCTTGGCTTTTGCAGCAATGTTTCTGGTTGTCATAACAACCAGCCATGGACCGATCAATCTGGATACTGAGCAGCCTACCCAGTCCAGTCATTAAAAACTAACAGGTTTTAGTGATTTGGGTATGTTTCTTGATTGATGTGAACAAGTCTGGCAGTTATCAACCTGAGGGTGGTCAAAGAACCAGGGAAAAGGTCACAGAGATTGGCTCTTCCATCTTCTTTCTTTCCTCTAGGTCTGAGGCCCAGAAGGGGAAAGTGACACCCAAGTCACCTAGCGAGTATGTGGTAGAACCTGAATGAAACTCCCAAGCCAGAATTCTCTATCTCTCTTTACCATCTAATTAAACCACAGCACCTACTCTTAAATCCACAGAAATTTTTTACAAAGCCATTTTAAAAATTCTGTTCTTTTCCAACAGAAGTTAATTCCCCAAAGACATATCTTAATTAAGCCAGCATAAGAAAAATAGCTTCAATAACTATAAAAATGATGCAAGATAAAGACAGGCATTCTTTGCAGCTTAATTTATTATGACTTTAAAAGGGTTGCTACAGCTTGCCTTGATTCTGTGAAACATAGTACATTTTTGCAATTCCCTTCAGTTATAAATTAATATAGGCCATTAGGGATGAGGCTAACGGTGGATGAAGACTTTCTCATGGGGAATACACAGCACCTGAAAAAATGAACAACTGTGGTGCACAGACCCCCAACCAGTTCGACAAATGATACAACTTGTCATAAAACTAGTCCCCCAAAGAGACATATTAATTTCTAATACATAAACCCAGCCACTTTTTATTTATTTATTTTTCCCTTTCCTCTATAAGTGTGTTCCTCACAATGCTCTACCCAGAGGAATTCTGGGATAGATAGATGATAGATAGATATTAGGTATATGATTGATAGATAGATAAATAGAGAGCTGTGATAGGCTGATCTTAAGCCAATCCACATGAATACCTTATGCTGACACTTGACTCTTCTTTCCTTTTAAAAGGCCAAGTTCACAGCTGAGATCTTTTCAGGCTGGTTAGCTATTATCAGCATATCCAAAAGTTTCCCTTCCAGAAATATAAGAAAACAGTATCTTTCTAATTCCCAGTGTAACAAAATTAAATCTAGGGATCTTAAAAAAATAAGTGATTAAATAAAATAATGTATCAGAAGGATCTTTTCCTCCCTCACAGGGGCCCACATGATTGCTGAGAAGCTGGAGGGACCTAAGTGTCTCACTGGGGGAGGCTTGAGATAAAAGACCAACCTTATGCCCTATAGATTTCTGGTTAGAACTATAGCCACTTTGAATCTAAAAAAAAAAAATCCAAGTCCAAATCTGAAATTGACAATGTCCTTCTGAATTCAGATAAGCAAGGCCAAATCTCTGAGGACTATTTCCCTGCAGAAAATACCTGGGTGAGTTGCTAATTTCAAAGTCCAATCTCCCTCCCACTGCTGCCACCATTGGTGTGGGCTTCACTGTCCTTAGGACTTTTATTCAAGAGATTTAAATGTCTGAGATGCTGTATTTCTTCACCCAGGAAAATAAATGTAGCCTGTCTTGGTGTAAACAATAATAATCAACCCCTGCAATAAATTAACGCAGAAGGATGAGTGTGCATCTGGCATTAGGGATTCCGATTTATGGCTGCAGCCCTGGGCTCCCAAATACCCTGCCTCGCCTGCCCACACACCAGCACAGCTGAAGGAAAGCGATAAATGATTGGAAGTGGATGTACCCTTGGGGAACAGCATTGTGACAGATAGACAGCTGTGGGTATCACATCACACACAGTAATCATCTGAGCTGCCCATGGTTTCCGTATATGCATGAAGGGAGCTGCCATTTAGAATATCATCCATTGAATGGAAGGTTAGTTTGATTTTTCTCAGTTTATTTCAGAAAGGGAACAATGGGCCAGGAAGTCTGCTTGTGATAAATCACAGTAATGACCCAGTGTACCCAAGCTTGGTCCAATCCAGAGGTGAAGCTGATGTAGACCAGAAACAAAGCATAAAATTGATTTACCATAACTTAATTTTTCCCTAAAAAAGGTCAATGTCTCCCTGAAGGAATTTCCCTTTTATCTGAACAACTGTGTCAGAAAATGAGATCAGGACAGAAGGAAGCTAGCAAGTCACCCATTTGTGACCCTGAGAAACACAGGTCTAGTGTCTTTTGGGGACAATTCAATATGGCATATGGTTATCTTAAAGTGAGAGAAAGAACGGTAAAGGGAATCTGTCCTTTTAAATTCTTTTTTTTTTGTGGGGTGGGGCAGGGAATGAACTCAGGGACACTTGACCTCTGAGTCACATCCCCAGCCCTATTTCATATTTTATTTAGAGACAAGGTCTCACTGAGTTGCTTAGCGCCTTGCTTTTGCTGAGGCTAGCTTTGAACTTGCAATCCTCCTTCTTCAGCCTTCAAAGTCACTGGGATTACAGGGGTGCACCACGTGCCTGGCTTTCTCTTAGATTTTTTTTTTTTTTGATACTAGGCATTGAATCCAGGGATGCTTAACCACTGAGCCCGGCTCCTTTTAAATTCATTTCTGCTTTTGTATTTGGTCATGCAAGAAGTTGGCTATACTAGGAACAATGGTTGAAACAGGAAATGACTTTGACTTATTGGTTATCCTTTATATCAACTGAGAAAACATAGTGTATGGAATTGAATATACTTGTGGTCTACCCTCAGAACAATGGCCACTGCATGTCAGTTTTCTTCTGTATTCCCAGCATCCAAATGTGTGTTGAATGAATATGTTCTTTTCTTTTCCCCCTGAAACTGGGGATTGAACCCAGTTTAATCAGTACCACTAGACTACATCCCCAGTCCCCTTATTTTTCCCCAATCCTTTAAAAAAAATTATTATATCATTTTGAAATGACCTAAGTTGCTGAGGCTGGCCTTGAACTTGTGATCCTCCTGCCCTGTATTCCCAAGTAGCTGTGATGAAAGTTATGCCATACCATACCACTCTGTGAATGGGTTCTTGTGTTAAAAGGGAGCTTAGGGATCACCTGTCCAGGCCTCTGCTTCCCTATTTCGAAGACAAGACCAAGGTACATGAATGGTGGCGGAAGGGAGGAAGAAGTGATTTATCAACTCAGTCAGAACCACATGTATTAGTCCACTTCTTTCACTATAATGAAATAACTGACACATTCTACTTATGAAGAAAAGAGGTTTATTGAGCTCACAGTTCTAGAGGTTCAAAGCCCAAATTGCATGCATAGTTTCTGTGGCATGGGCTGCCCCTATCATCTCATGATAACAATGGCAGTAATATGTGTAGGAGCAAGTAGTCAGATCTTGAGCCAAAAAGCAAAGAGAAGCAAGTGGGGCCAAGCTTGCTCCTTTTCTAACAATCCTCTACTGAGAATTTTCAAAGGGTTGCATGAGAGCAATCTCATGTCTCCAATGACATCAGGACCTCCCACTTGGCCCCACCTCTTAAAGGATCCACCACTCCGCACTACTGCCACCCAGGGCCCAGACTTCTATCTAGCACATGAACTTTGAGGGGAGCACAATTAAACCACATCCTAACCATAGACCATCTAAGTGATAAGGAGCAAAAATGAGACCAGAACCAGTTCCTCTGATTGTCTACCCAGTTTTCTTTCTGCCATCACATAATGCCTCAGCCACCAAATTCTGGAACTCCTTTCTTAACCTGTTTGTTTTAGCTTTATTTAAATTAGCTAATATTTTATTGCTTTAACTACTTTATGGCTTTCATTTCCTTGTCATCTCAAATTTTATAGTTTGTAGCTGGGCATAGTAGCACATGCTTATAATCCCAGCAACTTCAGAGGCCAAGACAGGAAGAACAGAAGTTTGAGGCCAGCCTAGGCAACTCAGTGAGACTCTGTCTTGAGATGTAACTAAGTAGTAAATCAGCCCTGGGTTCAATTCTCAGCACCAAAAAAACAAAACAAAACAAAAAGGAATAAATAAATTAATTAATTATCAGACCTTGCTTGATTATAGGCCATAAGACTTTCATTTCAGAAAGAAGCTCTGTCCTCTTTCTAGAAGGAAGAAATGCTGCACAGCAATGCCAAAAAGAGTCTAATAAACAGGCCTTGCTGGGTTTCCCCTCATTCTATACCATTGGTTTGCTTGGGATGTAGCTCAGTGATATAGTGCTTACCTAGCACATGCAAGGCCCTGGGTTCAACCTCCAGCACCCCTGCCTCAAAGATATTCTATTAGTTCATGCCCCTTTGATCCAATAACCTTTCTACATGGTTGTCCATGCTTTATCTAACCTAAACATATGGACATTGCATCCTAGGTCTTTGGATCTTCAATGGCTTTCGTGCCATATAAAACTATGACCGAATAAATTTGTATATCTTTTCTCCTGTGAATCTTCCTATTGCCAATTTATTTCAGAAGATTCAAATATAGAGCCTTCAAAGAGAAAGTGTGAACTTCCTACAACCCTTCAGGAAGGTTATTGGTGCCACATCTGTAATCCCGGTTACTTGGGAGGCTGAGGCAGGAGGACTAAAAGTTCAAGGCCAGTCTCAGCAACTTAGTGAGACCCTGTCTCAAAATAAAAAGTAAAGGGCTGCGGTTGTGGCTCAGTGGTAGAGTGCTTACCTGGAATGCATCAGGAACTGGGTTTGATCCTCAGGACCATATAAAAATGAATAAATAAAATAAAGGCATTATATCCATCTACAACTAAAAAATAAATAAAAAATTTTAAAAAATAAAAGTAAAAAAAAGAATATAGAACTAAAGGACTGGGGATATAGCTCAGTGGTAGAGCACCTCTGGGTTCAATCCCCAGTACTGCCAATAAACAAACAAACAAACAAAAAACCCACAAATAAATAAAAGCTTTGCTGAGGCCATACATGCTAAGATGTGCAGCAGAAAAGCAGAGAAAGAACCATCATCTACTAAACCCAAAGGTTTTGCATATATTTTCTCATTTATCCTTGTACCTACATGGATGAAGTAGTCATGTTTATATGATTTGAAAGGTGAGAAAATAGAGTGTCAGAGAGGCTTAGTAGCTTACAAAATTCACAAAGCTAGTAAATAGCAGAGCTGGGATTCCAGAACAGGCATTCTTCTGCTGGTGTGTGGCCAACTTCTGCATACTACATTGCCTTCTACAGCCTGGCAATGCAGGTCATGGGAGTCAGGGGACCCCAGAGGTGAGAAAGGTCCCTGAGAAAGCATTTTCAGAGGACAGGTGGGATCCACACTGGGTCACAATTTGGAGAAGCAAAGGCGAATATACCAAGAGAAGAAACAAAATTAGGCAAAGTCAAGAATGAGGGATGTTTAGGAACTACATAATTCTTTCTACTTCTTGGGCATACACTGAGCTATTCTGTGCATTATTTCTGTTAGTTCTCCCACAACCATAGGGGCCATGCAAAGGTAGATTCTGGATCTTTATGTGATTTATTGGTAGCAGTTGACCCAAGTCCCCACTCCCTCCCCCTTGCAATACTCTTCTTACCAGGCAGGATACTTGGTTTTCTGAGTTTTCATTCTCTCTGGTCATAAGAATGAGCTCTTCAGTTCCTTGACCTCTAATTGGTGGAGTACCCTGGGCCTCAATTCTAGGGCCTCTTTCCTGTTTTATCTAAATCCATTTGTTTGGTAGTGATCTTGTTCCATATGAATCATTTTATATCACTAATATATCATTTAAATTGTTAAAATATAATGAATCTCTCTGTCTCTCTCTCTCTCTCTCTCTCTCTCTCTCTCTCTCTCTCTCACACACACACACACACACACACACACACACACACACACGCATGCATGAACAAAGCTTTCAAGGCCAACCAAGATGAAGTAAACCCACTGAGTCTATCATTCCCACTGATTATATCTGAAAATTCTGGACAGAATACACAAAGTAACTGCCAAAGGACTCTAAAAAGTAGACAATAGTAGGTGGACAGGGGAGGGAATTCAAACCTAAAGGACCAGTACCAGTGAGATTGCTGTTCTGTTTTTTTTTTTTTTCTCTGTCTCCTGATTTGACATGAGGGTGGATCGGTGGCCTGAGTCACAAAATTTGGATTCTAATAAAAATCCTAGTCTTTCTGGCTAGAGGACTAGGGAAAGAGATCTCTAAGAGCAAGAGAGTTCAGGAGCAGCCTTACATGTTTCCTTATTCTTTCATTCTCTCTTGGTTCTGTCCTGAGGCTATCCCCAGTTAGATCTCCACTGCTGTGATGACAACTAGTCCTGCCTCCAAAAATTTCTACCACCTCCCTATAGGACTATCAGCTGGGGACCAAGGTTCTGGGGACAGTTAAGAGCCAGCCCATAACACAGACATGTGCAAAAATGAGGTTTAGCCAAATATTTGGGCACATGATCCAATCAAGCTGGCACATAAATTTAACCATCACATCCCCTTATCTGACCTTAAGAGGGTCTATGTCTGAGGAGCCCTAGAATGGGCTCCACCTTAGCTCTGGCCTAGAATATACTTCGTTGGTCACCTTAAGACACTTCCTCCCAAGAAGGTCCTGAGGAAATCACCTTTGAAGGTCCCACTCAAGTCTGGACACCACAAACTCCTCCCAAGGTGAAAACAAACTCATCACCCAAAGCCAGGACAGAGCAGCCAGCGGTGAGAATTGAAAACAAACTCCAAGTGTGAAGAGCAACAAAACAGGGGTCATTTAGAAAAAATATCATCGAAAAGACTTGGTGTGATGCAGCCTGAAGGAGTTGTAGATGGCTCATAAGTCAGACTCACCTAGAGGTGCACATGAGCCCTCCTGATAGGACAGGCTAAGTCAGACAATCTTCCCATTCCTCCTTTTCCTCGCAGGTAGGAAGGAGATGACAATGTCTCACTAGGCACTCCTGGCCGACACAACAGGGCTGCCTCTCACAGTCCTCATGTTGATTGAAACAAGCCAGACCAAAGAGAGCATCCCACTATGATTCCACTTCTATGTACTTCCAGACCAGGCAAAATGAACCTATGAGGTCTATGGGGGTCAGGCTTCCACAAGTGTATACATCATTTTTTTTCTCTGTCTCTTGCTGCTTCATACTGAGGGTAGTTCTTGTTGAGGGAGGGTTACAACTTGGTGGAAAACCCATTTTTCCAGCTAAACGAATTTGGGGAAAGGGGCCTTGGAAGCCAGAGAGTACAGAGGGAATCAGTGAAGAGGGAGTTGGAAAAGGGAATCTTCCTAATTTTGTGAATGCACTGACTCAAATCCTGTGCTCACCACGAGTCAGCTGCACATAAGCAGCTCAGGCCCAAAGAAACCTTCGTAAAGTCTTTAGAAAGAAATCATAATAGGAGTGGTTGACCCCTAAGTCCTACACAAACTCCTGAGGGTCACACACAAGAGAAATAATGACATTCAATCTTGAAATGACATTTGAAGCACTGACCAGAGGAAGTGGTACAAAACTTGTGGTCTTAACCCAACCATGTTGATATCCTGCTAAAACAACAACAAAATCTACTGATATCCTCAAGAAGATTTTAATAGGACTGAGTTTCACAACGTAATACTCAACATGCCCAGAATGAAATCTAAAATATTCTACATACAAGAAACCAGGAAAATCTGACCAATTCACAAGAGAAAAAACACTGAACAGGTGCCAACATGGTGAGGGTCCAGATTTTAAAATGAGCAAAGACTTTAAAGCAGCTACTCTAAGGATGTTCCATGAAGTTAGAGTGAACAGTCCTGGAATGAATGAAAAGACAGAAGCTGTCAAGAGAGAAATCCAAAGTATAAAAACAGAGACAAGTGGAAATTTCAGGACTGAAAAATGTAATATCTCAGATAAAAAAATCAAGAAACAATCTGGGCTCAGTGGCACATGGCAGTAATCCCAGTGGCTCAGGAGGCTGAGGTAGGAGGCTTGCAAATTTGAGACCAGCCTCAGCAACTTCATGAAACACTGTCTCAAAATAAAGAAATAAAGGGAGCTTAGGGAGTAAAGTACCACTGGGTTTAATCTCCAGTGTGGCAAAATAAAACAAAAGAAAATACTAACAACTAAAACCACTGGTATGAGTTCAACACAGAATAGAGATGACAGGAAAAGAAGACAGTGAAGCTGAAAACAGAGCAATTTTATTTTATTTTATTGTTTTGGTGCTGGGGAAGGAACTTAAGGCCTCCCATTTGCTAGGTAAGGAATCTGTCACTGAGCTACACCCCCAACCCTGAAAAAGGAGGATTAAACATAACATAGTTGGGTATGGGAGTGCATATCTGTAATCCTAGTAACTCAGGAGGTTGAGGCAGAAGGATAGCAAGTTTGAGGCTAGCCTCAGAAACTTGGTGAGACCATGTCTCAAAATTTCAAAGAAAGGACTGGGGATGTAGCTCAGTGGAGAAAGTGCCCTGGATTTAATTCCAAGGAGAGAGAGAGAGAGAGAGAGAGAGAGAGAGAGAGAGAGAGGTGCACAGAGATAGAAATAAAGGACAGCTTCAACAAATGTGCTTGAATAATTGGATACCTGTTAAAGTCTAAATGTTTATGGCCCTCCTACAAATTTATGTGTTGAAACATAGCATCTGAGGTGATAGTACTAGATGGCAGGGGCCTTGGGAGGTGATTCGGTCATAAGAAGCCCCTCCGGATTGGAATAATGCTTTTATAAAAGAGGATCCTTGTCACTTCTGTGAGAACATAGTAAGAAGGTGCCACCTATGAGAAACAAGAGCTCACCACACATCAAACCTACCAGTGCCTTATCTGGAACTTCCCAGCCTCCAGTACTACGAGCAATATATTTTTGTCATTTATAGCCACCTAGTTTATAGCATCTTCTTATAGCTGCCTAAATGGACAAAGTGAATACCCATAAGCCAGAAAAATCTACCTTGACTATACCTCAGCTTATACAAAAAAATTAAATGGTTCATTGACCTAAATGTCAAACCTAGATCTTTAAGACTTTCAAAAGCCAATAATGGAGAAGACCTTTGTAACCTTGAGCTAGGCAATGAGTTCTTGGGTACAACACCAAAAAAAAAAACCTAAAAAAGAAAAAAAAAAGAGAATAAATTGGGCCTCATCAAAATTTAAGACTTCTGCTCTGCCAAAAGCACTTTTAAAGGAATAAAAAGATGAGCTACAGGCTTAGAGAATATATTTGCAAATCACATATCTGACAAAGGACTTTTAAGTGCTCTATAAAAATTTTTCCATCTTCCACCAAAGCAAATAACCCAATTAAAAGTGGTCAAAGACTTGAATGGATGCTTCACCAAAGAAGATATTTGGATGGAAAATAAGCACATAAAAAGACATTCAACAGATGGATGGGGGATATGGCACAAGGTAGAGCTCTGGCCTAACATGCAATAGGCCCTGGGTTCCATCCCCAACAACATATGCACATGCACTCGCACATACACACACACACACACACACACACACACACACACACACACACACGACATTCCATATCATTAGTCATTAGGAAAACACAAATGAAAACCACAGTGAGATACTCCCACCACCAATTAGAACATCAAATAAGTAAATAAATGTATATCTGATGTTGCTATTGGAAATGCAAAATGGCACAGTTACTTTGGAAAACAGCTTGACAGTATCTTACAAAGTTAAACACACACTTACCATATGACCTAGTAATCTCACTCCTAGTTATATACGCAAGAAAACTGAAAGCTTTTGTTCCCATAAAACTTGCAGCAGCTTTTTCATAATTGTCAGTAAACGGAGACAACCCAGATGTCCTCCAATGGGCAAATGAGTGAACAAAATAGGGTAGCTCTGCATAGTAGATATTGTTCAGCAAAGAAGTAATGAAATATTGATAAGCACAGCAACATGATTGAATCTCAAAAGCATTGTGCTGAGAGAAGTCAGCTTCAAAATGCTACACACTGTGTGATTTTCTTTATATGACATTTTGGAAAAGGGAAAATTAAAAAGACAGAGAATACTTCTGTGGTTGCCAAAGTCTAGGGCTAAGGGGGATAGTTTGATGACAGGGGCAATATGAGGGAATCCCAATCCTTTGATAATGGAACAGTTCTGATTCTTGACTGTGGTGGTGGAGGTTACAGGACTCTGTGCCTTTTTCAAAACTCATGAAACTGAAAAGAGAATTTGGGGAGGGCATAGTGAGATACCTGTAATCCCAGCAACTCAGGAGGCTGAGGCAGGAGGATTGCAAGTTGGAGGCCAGCCTCAGCAATTCAGTAAGGCTCTGCCTCAAAAAAAAATAAATAAAAATAAAAAAGGCTAGAAATGTAGCCATGTGGTAGAATGCTTGCCTAGCAAGCATGAGGTCCTGGATTCAATTCTCAGTATGAAAGTGAGAGAGATTTAACAACAAATTTATGACTTTTTCCCAATTTATCTCTGCATATCAGACATATCAACACCCCCTCTTCTCTCTTTTTAGGAGAATTTATTGCCAGGATATAAGCATTATAAGAAATGCTAAAGTAAGTTTTTAAATAATTTTTTATTTGCTCCTTTTACATGCACATGACAGTAGAGTGCATTTTGACCTATCACACATACACAGAGTATCACTTCCCATTCTTGTGGTTGTACATGGTGTGGAGTTTCACTGGTCATGTGTTCATATATGAACAGAGGAAAGTTATGCAGACATCTCTCTTGTGTCATATATCTGACTATCTGATATCTGCCTTTAGATATTTAATAAGCATCTTAAACCTAACCTGCCTGAAACCGAACTCCTGAGCCTTTTTCCCAAACCTGTCCCATCTCCAGCCTTGCCCATTTCAGTGGATGGCAGTTCCATTTTTCTAGTTGCTCAGACCAAAGTCATCTTTGACCTCTATCTTATGCACATCCAAGCCACTAGAAATCCAGTTGTAATTATCCCTCATAAACATAGTCAAAATGTTACTACTTTCAGTCTTACCCACCTGACCCATCATTATTTAGTGATAGCTTTCTCACTTGGGCTCAAGGCTTATGTTAGATATGGACATGCACCCTCTGCTTCCTCAAGGACTTGCTGCTCCGTTGTGGGAAGTGCTTGCTGTCAGAGAGAATGCCTCTAGAATCTTCAACTGCAGAAAACCCATCTCTCCTTCCCTCCACCCCAATCACCCAGGTTTCCTGGCTCCTTTCTAAGCAGGCAGACTGAAGACTTGCCTCAGGATCTTTGCACCTGCCCTTCTCTCTGTTTAATTATTCTTCCCTTAGATTTGTTATGTATGAGTCTCCTAGGATTGTCATAATAAATGACTATAATAAGCATGGTAGCTGAAAACAAGAAAAATGGATTCTGTCATAGCTCTGAAAACCAGAAGTCAGAAATCTAGGTGTCACAAGGCCATGTGCCCTCTGAAGTCTCAAGAAGAAAATCTTCGCTTGCCTATTCCAGCTTTTGGTGACTCCAGGCATTCCTGTGGCTTGTGACCACATTGCTCCAATTTCTGCCTCCATTTCCATATGGCCTTCTGCTCTGTCTTCCTCTCTTATTTGTCCTGTAAGGAAATCTTCCATTGGATTTGGGGTCCACCCAGATAACTCAGGATGATATCATCTCAAGTGCCTAAACTTAATCAAATCTACAAAGACCCTTTCTCCAAATAAAGTTGCAGTCACAGATTCTGGGGATTCGAACATGGACATATATTTTGGGGAGCATATTCCATTCACTACAACCTCTTAGCTCACTTTTGCACTTCCAATCTTTCCTCAGAAACTGCCGTCTCAGCATGAGACCTGTCCCCAGCACCCTACTTAAAATCAAAGTGTCTTTCTCTCATCCCCCTTCATTGCTTAATTTACCCACTTGGCACTTAGCATCTGACTTGCTGAATATTTCACTTATTTATTTCTTCTTATTATAGTAAGCTCACCTCCTCCATTAGCGATGGTAAGTTCTGTAGTCTGTGGCCGTGCTTGGGGCAGTGGTAGTGTTGAATGATCATCCTCATTTTTCAGGTGCTTAAATGGGTGCAGAGAGGATAAATCATTTGCCAAGTGTGATATCCACAGCGAGCTCTCTCCCACCAACACCCACACTTCTAACATGCCATCCTGCCCTGATGATGGCACTAGACTAAACCAGAACAATCCTCTGGTGCATTGCTGATCTCTAGGGATATCTATTGTCTCAGGGTTGGGGAAACATCAGATGGACCTTCTCACCCTTACACTGACTGACAGACGTGAGACCCTTCTCTCATATAAAGATCTTCCTTTGTTCTCAGTTTTCCTGGGTAACAGCTCCTGATATTGAAGTTTCTCTTGTAACTACCCTAAGTCTTTCATGCTGCAATGGGGGTTTGCCTTTTTCTGTCTTTCCTGGTGAGAAAGAATGCTGCTCTCCAAACCCCTTGCATTTGGAGATTATTATCGAGTCACCCTGTGGGCATGGTTGTCCAGACAAAACACGCCAAACAAGTTCCTTTAGATTTTTCCAGAAGTCTCATTTTATTGTCTCCCTCCCTTTCCCTTCTTTCCTTCCCTTCAATGGGTTTCTGATAAAATGCAGGATGAGATTTTTGGCTCATAGCATGCACTGCCCTTAGGTGATGTTCTATAAATAATGAATGGAACAGAACAACATTTTTTTAAATGCATGTTTTGGCACAAATTCAATTAGTGGTGTTGGCACTCATGAACCTAGCAAATAAATCCATTTTCCCTAGCAACAAATGCCTGGCTCCTGCTCGTAATGCCTGTTTTCTGGGTATCCTCTTCATAAACAGCAGAGAATGCTCAGAACTTGAGGGGAGAAAGAGATAGGTCCACCCATTTCACAGACAGGGAGACTGAGGCAAGAATAGCTTGTGCTCCTACAGGATGGACAGGCAGCCTATGGCTTTCCATACTGGGTCACAGTGATTCATAGAGGTCCAGACGGCAAAAGCATTTACTCATTCCATCAGGTTTTGGATGGACATTATCCTGTCTTCTGAGGGCCAGATTCTCACCCCATGAAGCTTTGTGGTGATATGTGTGTAGGCTCATCTCATGCTAGTTGATGGGAATTTCTATAATAAGAGAAACTGAAGCCAAATTCTCAACCAATATAACTCTGGAAATTCCCATACAATTACGTAAGTTAAGAATCTGGTGTATGTGCATATGCATGTATATAATTTGCAATGTTTTATGAGGTCAATCTAACTGTAGAGATGACCATAAAAGTCCCATCTTTATATTGCTATTCTTTTAGAGAGGGTCATAATCTTAGGGATTCCAAAATGCACTAAGTGGGAAACTGTATGCATATGTGTATGTATAAATGGACACATAGGCTACCAGATTCTGTACAAAAATAAGGCAACTCCATGTTATTTGAATCCATTGTATATAGTTGTGATTTTGTCTCATTTTGATTTTGTTTGTCTTCCCAGGAAGTTTTGTTTTTTCTTCGTTTCTTTGTTTGATTGAAATATGGTGACCCCATTTTTGGACTAGTTCTAATCAACTCCGGACAGATGAGCTCTAATTTAAATTGTTGAGAAAGCGCTTGAGAATTCCATTCAGGAAGTTCCAAACACCAGGGCAATTTAGAGTTGGCTGTTGGTCCCTCCCCCCAGCACAGGTGGCTTTTATCTTTATTACGGGTTGTTCAATGAAACGTTTTGGTCATTTGAGTTATTTTCAATGTAACTTCTAAACCTGTAAAGAATAAATCCCATATGTGCAAGAGGGAATAAGAGCAGAAAAGGAAACATGGAAACTTTCACCTTCTCCCTCCAGCCATTGGTTCAGAGCCAGGCTGGGTCTGCAATTGGCAGAACATATCAGCCTTTCAATGAATGCCGTTTCTTGTGCTGTGTAAAAAAAGGTTGGTGGTCTTGTTCTAGTGGATCTATGGGGGCAACTGCCTACATCACTATCTTGAACAGTCAGCTCTGACACCATGACTTGAAAGCTAAAGATAGGCTGGATCCAGCTGGTCATGGTGAAATGCACACCTGTAATCCCAGCAACTTGGGAGGCTAGGGCAGGAGGATTGCAAGTTCGAGGCCAGCCTCAGAAACTTAGTGAGATCTTTAGCAACTTAGTGACATCCTGTCACTACATAAGAAATAAAAAGGGCTGAGGATGTGGCTCAGTGGTAAAGTGCCCCTGGGTTCAATCCCTAGTACTAAAAAAAAGGATACTGCTTGGATTCAAGGGCAGAGTATCTCCATGTTCTCAACTCAGGAGTGATGAGAGCCATCTTTGATGACTCTTCACCCTCTCCTTTTATCTGGCTGCAGGGATTTGTTTTCTTCCCTGGCATACATGGATGGCATCTTTTTTCCTGGTTCTAACCTTCTCTCATATTTCAAAGGCAACCAGTTTAGCCATTTAGTAAACAGAATGTATATTCCTCTGGTCTTCAGTTGGCCTATAAACTGAAAGACAGAGTCCAAATTTTAAGGAGATCCCAGCTGACTCATGGCATAATGGACCTAGGAGCATCAGTGAACCATAGCTTGAGGGGTGGGGAGGCAGGGATCCAGCAGAGCAGGTAGTCAGGGATGAAAGACTTTAAAAGCAGAGTCAGGAGGTGGGCATGAGAATGGGGTCTAGAATGTTCTAGGCTGAGAAAACCCATTGAGCAAAAACACAAACTAGTGAAGTCTATGTGTGGTTTTAGGAACACTGCTAGAAGCTCCCCTGAGCAGTCATGCAAAAGGACCAATGTCTCAGCATGCCTAGAATGGCTTTGCCTCCAGGTTCTCCTTTCATAGCTGCCCTTCCTCTTACCCTGCACCACAAACATTCTTAATGATAAGGGCCATGCCTTCCCACATTCCTCAATATTTGCATTGGCTACCTGAGTCACCTTCTTTCCCTGCTTTTCTTTTAGCTAACTCATTCTCATTCTTCAAGACTTCACTTAAGCTTTTCTAGGGTTCTTTCCTTGACTCTTTACCCCTTCCCTGGAGGTGACATTTGATGCCCTGTCATGATATTTGCATGGCTTTTTGCAGTATTATCATTGCTCAGCTCTTTTTGAAGGGACAGGGCCTTTGGGTTTGGTTCCCACATACCTAACAAACTGGCTAATGTTGAGAAGGAGAAACTTTTCCTTTATCCTCTTATGTTCTCTTTGAGGGGACCTGCAAATTAAATTGACCAAAAAAAAATTTAAAAATTAAAAAGATTAGCAAGACAAGAAAACAGATTTAATTACATACATATACATAGGAGTTGACAAAAATTGTCACAAGAGGTGTTAGAATTTGGGACTTATGTACCATCTTAATAAGAGATGAGGAAGGACAGAGGGGCACTTCTGGGAAAACAAATGACTTTTAGGGGCTCTTAGAAGAATAGATGGAGGATGTGATAGTTTTACGACATTTTCTGTTTAGGCTATTTCTTATCTTCACTACTGCTGATTTCTCCTCTTTGGTGATGAGTCAGTCCTCCCTGGTAGTTGTAAAACTCCAAGGAAAGGGATTTATGGCGATTGAATTACTGGGGAAGGGTATACTTTTAGAAAAGTACCAGGAGTTCAGGAAAAAAAAAAAAGCTTTTTCCTGTAACTGCTAATTCTCAAATGTCTTTAGCTCAAAATAATCCTTACGTCACCGCAGCATATTCTGGACGTCTGCTCTAGAACAGAGTAGATGCTCCAAAAACATATGACGAACATTTAAAAGTATGTACTAAGTCTTCTCTTATTCCAGAATTCTCTATCTATCTTGGGAAAAAGTACCATCATTGATTGACTAATTTCCCACGCCATCAACCTAGGAGTCACTCTTGATTTCTCTGTTGTATCACATCTCATCCACTAGCTATTCTTGTCATCTGTGCCTCCAAGACACAGGGTCTAGTGTCCCTGTCCTTCTCATCTCAGGTATTATTATATCTTACCTGGACAACTACAAGAGCTTCTTAATGTGTTTGTCTTGACTTCCATACCCGCCTCCACATAATCAACCCAGTGTACAGAAGTCAGAATGTTGAAACTGATCATGTCTTCCTGAAGCTCTGAATTTCCCCCTAGAAACTACAGTCTGGGGTAAAACTCGTTATTATTATTGTATTAGAATGTGCAACCTCAGGAAGTTGAGGTGGAGGACAAATGAAGAGAGTCAGGGGAAGATGGAGGACAAATGAAGAGAGTCAGGGGAAGATGGAGAACCAACAGTGTATGTTACTGAAGAGCCCCTCTCTAGTATCAAGTGAAGCTGATTGTTCCAGCTGATGAATTGGCTTCAAAAAAGCTACTGAACAAAGACTGCATCTTGCAACTGTTTCAGAAGAGGAAGGGACAAGAATCTACCATCTCCTTGTCTCCTGTGGGTCAGAAGTTCACCCCAGGACACATTAGCTTCCTGCTCCTTATGAGCTGTACATGCTCCATGTGAGTACATCAGCAGCAATCCCAAATACACTGCAGAGTTCTTGCCCCAGGGAATTTGTGCTTCCTGTCAGCTCTGCCTTAAGAAGGTGTAGTTCTGGAAGGCTTGTTCATAATGCCTGCCTGTCTAAAGTGAATGACCTCCTGCAGGAAGCCTTTCCCTCTCCTCTGTGCTCTCACAGTGTCCTGCTGTGTTTCTGGTTACAGCCACTCACCCCACTGTACTGGAATTGTGTTGACTGGTCTCTGCTCTCCTGTAGTATATGGTAGATCATATTCAAAATGGAGGCCACATGTGGCCTATCTATACAATGGAATATTATTCAACCTTAAAATGGAAGAAAATTCTGACAAATGCAACAGCAAGCATAAACCTTGAGGACCTTATGCTCAGTGAGATAAGCCAGTCACAAAAAGACAAACACTGCATGATTCCACTTATATAGGAATCTAGAAGACTCACACTCACAGAGACAGAAAGTAGAAGGGTGGTTGCTAGAAGCTGGGGGAAAGGAGAATGAGGAATTCATGTTTAATGGGTACAGAGTTTCAGTTTTCCAAGATGAAGAGTTCCAGAGATCACCACTATGTGAATGTACTTAATCCTACAGAACTGTATATTAAAAAATGATCAAGATGGCACATTTTATGTTTTTATAAATATTTTAACCACAAGCAAAACTTTAAAAAGGAGCTACAGCAGTATTTTGGAGGCCAATGTGTTCTTGCTAATCTTCCAAGTGGTGGAGTCTTTCTGTTCCCCTTGAACCTGGGCAGGCTGCCTCTAAACCTAGAATTCAGGAGAAAGATGCTATGTATCTCATAAAAGGCAACATGATTTCTGTCTGGCTCTCAGGAACTCTCCTTTGGGATCCTGGAACATTTGGGTAGGAAGGCTGACTATTTAGAGGCCATCATGCCAGAGGGCCACTTGGAAACATCACAGAGAGCTAGAGAGATATGCCCAAGGAACTCCAGCTGTCCATCTCTCAGCTGTTGGTGTCTCTTCTGCATCAACTGCCAGATGTGTGAGTAAGTGGGCCTTGGCTATCTGTCTATAAGCCCAGAAGAGAGATCTCACCAACAAACAAATATACTGACACCCTGGTCTTGAACTTCTCAGTCACTGAACTGTGATGTCTGTTGTTTAAACCACCCAGTCTATGGTATTTGTTATAGTAGCTCTAACTGGCTAAGAAATTCACCCACCTTGCATTGAGACTCCAAGTTGTGGGGTAGTTGATTGTGCAGCAATCAAAACCAGGCCAATTGGATGGTGGATTCCTTGAGGACAGAGCTCATATCTTTTATTATTGTATTCCCAGCACCTCACACACAAATATGCTCTAAAAAGAATTTTCAAATGTCAGAATGAATGGCTGAACAACTGCATACATTGAAAACGGGGCAGTCCCTGTCTCAAATTGGCAGCACCTTAGGAGAATTATATAACTGGGTTTTAGAATGTCTGAGTACATAAAGATATGTGACAAAACAGATTGCCTTTAGCAGTTTAACCCCATTCCTTTTCTCTGGCAAGCACAGACGGTATGATTGCTTCTACCTCTCTGCAATTGCTCAGTGGCCCAAATGTGGTTACCAATCAGACCTTTTGCTTATTTAATCTCCCACCCGGCAGGGGCTATCGAAACATATAAAAATCATCCGGGCTTACATCTGCTTCCCCAATCATCACTGGCTGAGATTTCAAACCATTATCTGTCTGTAATGATGTCTCTCTTTTCTCAATAGTGTCCAGATTGATTGAATTTGAAAGTCTTGGATCCTTCTTGCTAAGGATGAACCTCTAGAGTTTACAACTCCTCACCCAGGTCTCAATTTATAGTCATCAACAGCTGCTCAGCATACACTATTTGGGCTGCAGGTGTACTCTGCTAGTAAAATAAACACTCCGATTCATATTTTCGTGCAATCCAGAATATCACCCAGATGTTGGGATGAATACAATGGGGTCATCTGTGGGAAAAACACATTAGCTGCTGTGTAGCCTGGAGTGAGATGTGCTGGGGTGGTGAATGCCAAAAGGCCACACCAGTGGATCCCACCCTCGAGTCACAGCCTGGCTGTGTCATTGCTGTAAGATTGTTGATTTAGGGATAAACAATGGAGATTAAAAGAAAAAGAATCCCACAGTTCTCTGCTCAGTTTAGATTATTCTTTTGGTAGTCTCCAGAGGTCAATAGTCGCTAGAATTGTCCTGGCCTCATCAAATGGGCCAGGAGACACTGAGTCCTCTCACTTCCTTGCTGGTTGCTTCCAGTCTATGCCCCTAAGCAGGGAGCTCTACTGGTGAAACAGGGATGATGACAAGGACAAGAGGAGCTTTCTGGTACTTGCTTTCCTCCAGACACAGTAACATCAAGGCCCTCCATCTCCTAACTGGGGAGTAACAATATAGCAGGTGAGACCGAGAAAGTAATTTTTAAGTTTTAAATATTTGATTGATGTATAATATACAAAGGGAAAAGTCCATAAATTATAAATGTGCAGTTCAATCAATATTCTCAAAGTGAACACAGTCACATAAGCCATACCTGGATCAAAAAGCAAAGGTGGAGGGATGAGAGGGGAGAAGGGTGATGGAGGAGGTGCTAGGGACTACAATGGAGCAAATTATATTCCATACACATATGATTATATAACAATGAAACCCACTATTACATAAAGCTATAATACATTGACAAAATCAAAAAAAGCAAAGCTTGACCTGCTGTATCCCAGAATCCCCCCCATACTTACTAGTCACTATCCCAATTCCCCAGGATCACATCCATCTTGACATCTAACATTATCAATATGTTTTAACTATTTTGGTGATTATATACATTTTATTATATATATATATACTTTTTGAGTTTGGCTTCTATTTTCTTAATGTAATATCTGTAAAATTCACCAATATGTTGTGTGTAGTTCTGAGTAATTCATTGTCATAGCTCTATACTATACCTTTGTGAGAATGTATCTCAACTTACTTATCCATTCTGCTGTTGATAGGCATTTGGATAGTTTCTAGTTTCACCTATTATGGAAAGTACTGCCACAAACATTCTAGTACTTACCTTTTGATAATATAAGCAGACATTTCTGTTGGATGTAGAGCTAGAGGTAGAGTGAATTGAAAGGTTTAGATGGTAGATTGAAGTTGCAATTCATTCAGATGAGGTTAGGTTAATGGAAGTGTTAGTATGGATGCTCATTATCTTGGCATGTTGGCATCCCAGAGGTGGTCCAAGGAAATATCAAGAGGAGAGGAATAGGTGTAAGTTTTTTTCTTCACCTTTACTTCTCAGTGCTTTCTCCTGAACACATTTGCATGCACCCTATGCATGGCCCTTAATTTCACAAGAAGGACTGGAAAGAGAAGCCTTGTGTATTAGTCTGTTTTCCATTACTGTAACAAAATGCCAAGGCTGTGAACTTTATAAAGAAAGCAGGCATATTAATTCACAGTTCTGGAGATCTAAGGGCATGGCATCTGCCTTGACTTGGCTCTGGTCATGGCAATGGCTTCACAACAGTGGGAGTGCATGGGAGAGGGAAAGATGATACAGCAAGATAGGAAACCAGAGACTGGAGTCCTAATTCCTTCCAAGGGCATTCCTCCAATAACCTAACAACCTCCCACTAGGCTCCTCCTCTTTTAAAGGCCCCATCACCTCTTACCATAACCACACTGGGGATCAAACTTCCATCATATGAGTCTTAGGGAACAACCCATGTCATAACAATAGCACATTCTTCTTAAGGTGTTTTGAGGAACTGTCACAAAGATCCCTTGCTTTTAAGTGGCATCCCAATGGCCTGAGGTTGATGTCTGAATTTCTTTGGTAAGATATGATAAATGAATAAAAAATAGTTGTGGAAAATATAGAGTTCTGATTTGAAAGACTAATGTAAGTAGATTGAAGGTCAGGTGCTGGGTACATGGGCTGGAGACCAATTCTAAGCCTATTCAAACAGATGGATGCAGACTAGGGCCATTACTAAAACAATATGGCATCAGATATTAAATCTGCGTACTGGTCCCTATCAGAGTCAAAATTAGTAGGCAAATCTGAGATCAGCCCTTGGGAAGTGTTCAAAAGCCTTGAAGCCCAGGCCACATCCACACTAATTGGATTGGACACTTTGGAGGTGGATCCTAGGCATCAGCACTTTTTAAAGCACCCCAGGGAAAATTTTGAGCACCCTGCAGTCATTTGGCAATGTCTAGAGACATATTTGTCTGTCACAACTCAGGGCGAGTGCTACTGGCATCTAGTGAGTAGATGCCAGGGATGTTGGTACACATCCTACAGTGCACAGGACAGTCACCCACAACAAAGAATCAAAAAGACCTAAATGGCAATGGTGGCCGAAGTTGAGAAACTCTGCTCCAGGCAAATTCTCATGGAGAGTGGGAATAGGCATGAGTTCTGTAAAAGCCCGAGGCTTTTTCCAGCAGGTTCCTTTGAATTGGATGATGAATTATAATTTCTCTTTTCTCCTGATTTGTGGAGGCTAAAGTTGCCATATTTTTTTCCCTCTCTTTACCACCCAAAGTGATCTATATGGGAGGAACTAGGACAAATGAGATGGAAAATTTTACTTCTGTACCTGTGGCAATATCCAGCCTGTCAGAAACTGTGTAACATGTCATTCATTGTCCTTATCCCTGAGTTGGGGGCCAAGTCTCATGGTGTGGAGAATTAAATACAATACCTTGAATCAAGAATCTGCTCTCATTTGAAAATTTCCAAATTCAACAAATGCTCTCACTGTATCATAAGGCTCATTCATGGCCTGCTATTGAGCTTGTTTGTGATTATAGAGTATATCCTACACAGAGAGACTGTTGAAGCAAGATGTTTTGTTTTGTTTGATATGAGGGATTGACCCCAGGGGTGCTTAAACACTGAGCCACAGACCCAGGCCTTTTTATGTTTTTTATTTATGTTAGGGTCTTGCTAACTTGCTTAGGGCCTTGCTAAATTGCTGAAACTGGTCTTGAACTTCTGATCCTCCTGCTTCAACCTCCTGAGTCCCTTGGATTACAGGTGTGCACAACATGCCCGGCTTTGAAGCAAGTTTTCACATAGTACAATCAAATGCCTTGAAAATGATCTGTCCCTGTAAAATGTCCTAGATAATTTGACATCTCTGCCCTAGAATTTCACAGCATGAATTTTCTGAATCACTCTTCTAACTCAGATGAGTGCTTCTAATAACATTTAGGTGTGTCTGATATTTATATTTTATATCCCAAGGAGAATGGACTCACATGTACACCCATACCCCCCCACACACACACACACAGCACACACAGGTCTAGCAGAGTGTTGTGCATATTGTAGGTGCTCAGAAAATGATTGTGAGAAGGAAAACAAAGAAACGGAGGAAGGGAGGGAAGGAGCAAGACAAGATGTGTGTGGTCCCTGATCTATCTGAATGATGTAACCACAGTGAGCCATGATGTAATGACATTCTACAAGGATCTGAACATCCAGGAACCATTGGATAAATTTATTATCAAGTATGTTAGTTATGGAAAATACCTTGAGATATTTTCCCCTCAACCTCTAGTAATTATAGTATTTTCTTTGTGTTTTTAGGCTTTCAGATCACTCTGAAGTGTATTTATTTTTTTGGTACCAGGGATTGAACTCAGGGGCACTTGACCACTGAGCCCCATCCCCAGCCCTATTTTGTATTTTATTTAGAGACGGGGTCTCACTGAGTTGCTTAGGGCCTCACTGTTGCTGAGGCTGGCTTTGAACTTGCCATCCTCCTGCCTCAGCCTCCCGAGCCACTGGGATTACAGGTGTGCACCACCATGCCCAGCTTATTTATATTTTTATTTATAAATTTATTAAAGCATTTATAATCGTTTACTTATGAATACTTTCTTTTTCCCTACATTTGCAGATATTGAAGACATTCTATAGTATAGTTGTTGTCACCTATTAACATATTATTTATGACTTTTTACAGATGAACTATTGAAGCCATTGCTTTAAGTTTCAGAACACTTTGTCTTAGAAGATTTCTGGAGTTTGAAAAAAAAAAGTATAGTGAGTATATTATTTTAAATAGAACTGAGATATTGTTTAAATATACATTTATCCTGTTTGTAGTTCTTGACTCTTTGGATACCCTATGTTAAAGAAGTTGGGGAAAAGTCCATCTATTTGAGTGATTGTTGATGATTCAAGGTTTGGGTGGCTCTTGCTTTAAGGAGATCCTCTGCTGAGACAGAATTTCCAAGGACCCCTGTGTTGGAGTGACCGAGGGAGGCTTATTAAATGAACACATTTCTGGGCCTTACTCCAGGCTGGCTAAAGCAGAGCTTTAGAATCTACATTTTAATCAAGGTCCCCTGGTGATTCTTATGTACCCAAGATTCATTGGGTTAAAAATGACAGTTTTTATAAGTCCCCCACTGCATGATACATGCAGATGTGTGGTGAGTAGCAAATTCAATAAGTCCCCTAGTCTCTAAAGCCAACAAATAAAACAGTCAAGTGGAGGTAACAGCTGGCTTAGAGCTGGGGACTTCCTTTGGGAGCTGGTTTTATAAGGGAGGACTTGTAATTTGGTTCCTGGAGGCATTGCCTTGTAATAATAATAGAATAATAACATCGATGATAAAATAGCTAGCAGTTATTGGATGCTCACTAAATGTTAAATGATGTCCTAAGCATATGACATATACAGGTATCTAATACTCCCAGTAACTCTAAAAAGTAGGTATAATCATCGTGCCCATTTTACAGATGAGGAAACTGAGGTACAGAAAGACAATTAGCTTACCTAAGATCACACAACCAAAAAGAAGCACAGCAGAGACTTCACTTTCAAAAAGGCTAAACTCTAAGCCTGAAAGTCTGACCACTAAGCCTTGTGTCATTTGTTCTTCTGCTAAAGTGAATAATGGACACTGGACACATAGTGAATGAGAGGCTTTATAAATGAGTAATGGGAAATCAATGAGCTCCTACCATATGCCAGGCACTGTTTTAGACCCTAGATACATGAAAATGAAGAAAGCAGCATGTCTTTGACCTCAAGGAGCTCCTAGTTCTTAGGGAGAAGTCATAAGCCACATCATCACATATGTCTCCTTGAATTCACACTTTGGTTAGTGCTGCTCTGAGTGACTGAAGCAGGGAATCTGGCTTACAAAGGGCAAAATGGGCATGATTCCATGATGTCTGGGGTTTTACCTGGGCTCAGAAGAATTCGTTATACATGTGACTTCTCTGTGCAACTCAGAGAAGGCCAACAGGGTGCATCTCAAGATCATTGAAGAAGGACTGTTTGGGGGTAACTAAATAGAAGCCATGTTGCCTTTTATGACCTAGAATTGCAAATCATTCTGCCTTCCCACCCACCCTAATGCCACCATGCTGGGAATGGGACCCAGGGCCTGACTCATACTAGGCAAGTACTCTCCCACTGAACTGCATTCTCAGTTTTGTATTAGTTCTTTTGAATTACACATAACACTAGGATCCATTCTGACATAATTATAAAAGCATGGAATATAATTTTTTCTGATTCAGTCCCCAGTACTCCCCCTTTTCTTCTCCTCTTGTCTCCCTCTGTTCCCTTCCCTCTGCTCTGCCGTACTTTGTGCTATTTACTATGTTTTTTTGTTTTTAAAATCAGTGTCTTGTGGATGTACATGATGGTGAGATTCATTGTGGTGTATTCATATATGCACATAGGAAAGTTATGTCTGGTTCATTCCACTGTCTTTCCCTATCCCATTCCTCCTTCCTTCCCTTCATTTTCCTTTGTCTCTTCTACTGATGTTTCTTGCATTTTTTATCCCCCCTTATTTTGGATTAGTTTCTGCATTTCAGAGAAAACATTCAATCTTTGATTTGGGAGGATTGGCTTCTTTCACTTAGCATGATAGTTTCTAGTTCCACCCATTTACTGGCAAACACCATAAAATCATTCTTCTTTATGGCTGAATAATACTCCATTATATATATATTGTAAATTGTGCTGTTGTAAATATTGATGTGGCTGCATCACTGTAGTGTGCTAATTTTAAATATTTTGTATGTATACTGAGGAGTGAGAGAGCTGTGTCATATGGTGATTCTGTACCTAGTTTTTTTGAGGAATCTCCATACTGCTTTCCAGGGTGGTTGCACCAATGTTCAGTCCCACCAATGATGAATGCGTGCACCCTTTCCCCCACATCTTCACCAGCATTTATGTTACTTGTATTCTTGATTGGAGTGAGAGGGGAACCTCAGTGTAGTTTTAATTTGCATTTTTGTAATTGCTAGAAGTGTTGAACATTTTTTCATATACTTATTGACCATTTCTTTTGAGAAGAGTTTATTTAGTTCTTTTGCCCATTTATTGATGGGGTTATTTTTATTTTGGGTGCTAAGGTTTTTGTTTTGTTTTGTTTTGCTTTTTTTTTTTTTTAGTTATTTGTAGATCCTGGATATTAAGGCCATATCTGAGAAGCAGGTGGTAAAGATTTTTTTCCCATTCTGTGGGTTCTCTTTTCATGCTCTTGATTGTGTCCTTTGCTTTGAAGAAGCTTTTTACTTTGATACCATCTCATGTACTGTTGCAGACCAGTCTAATCAATATAGTGAGATCCTGTCTTAAGAAAAATCAACCCATTCACACAAAGTCATGTGTGTGTAGCTGATTTTATTGCTGACAGTCCAGAGAGAAGGAGGAAGTCTTCCCTGCAACAATTCACACACTTACAATGAATATTAGCCACCCATACACTTAGGAACTTCCATGGCCATTGGTAACTATAACTCCAGCTGTCAAATACATGATTTAGCTCTCCTTTGGCCTTCTCCCTGTCTTTGTTGATCTGTTGCTCTCTTTCCTTTCTTCTTGGATGCACGGGAGGGGTGGTAATAAAAGAAAACTTAAATTCTCTTGTATTGGTTTCTTCAGATCATGTAGCCCTCTCTTGGCTCTGGCCTCTCTTTGAGGAACCCATCTTAAACTTGGCTCTTGATATCCCAGCATTTCTTCAATGTGCTCTTTGAAAATCAATCCTCAAAGAGACTTCCGTCTGAGTAGCTCAGCCATTGCATTAGAGCCTACATCAGTGAAATACACACAGAGAAAGGTTTCACACATAGTACATATGGGTACCTAAGGAAGCTCTCACCTTAGTATTTGCTGAATACTAGATCTGCTTTGGGGTAGGGGAAGTGATGAGATAGATAAAATGTACTTTCACCTGATTTTCTTATTGTTTTCTCCTGTGCTTCATTCCTTAGTTTTGTTTGTTTCTTGTTATTCTTCTCTTTTCTTTTTCTTCTTCTTTTTTTTTTTTGGTACTGGGGATTAAACCCAGGAGCACTTAACCACTGAGCCACACCTTCAGCCCTTCTTTATATTTTATTTAGAGACAGGGTCTCGATGAGTTGCTTAGGGCCTCACACTTCAGATAGAGCCCTAATATCCAAAGTATACAAAGAACTCAAAAAATTGGACAATAAGACAACAAATAACCCAATCAACAAATGGGCCAAGGACCTGAACAGACACTTCTCAGAGGAGGACATACAATCAATCAACAAGTACATGAAAAAATGCTCACCATCTCTAGCAGTCAGAGAAATGCAAATCAACACCACCCTAAGACACCATCTCACTCCAGTAAGATTGGCAGCCATTATGAAGTCAAACAACAACAAGTGCTGGCGAGGATGTGGGGAAAAGGGTACTCTTCTACATTGCTGGTGGGACTGCAAATTGGTGCAGCCAATTTTGAAAGCAGTATGGAGATTCCTGGGAAAGCTGGGAATGGAACCACCATTTGACCCAGCTATTGCCCTTCTTGGACTATTCCCTGAAGACCTTAAAAGAGTGTACTACAGGGATACTGCCACATCGATGTTCATAGCAGCACAATTCACAATAGCTCGACTGTGGAACCAAGCCAGATGCCCTTCAATAGATGAATAGATAAAAAAATGTGGCATTTATACACAATGGAGTATTACACAACACTAAAAAATGACAAATCATGGAATTTGCAGGGAAATGGATGGCATTAGAGCAGATTATGCTAAGTGAAGCTAGCCAATTTCTAAAAAAACAAATACCAAATGTCCTCTTTGATATAATGAGAGCAACTAAGAACAGGGAGGAAGAGCAGGAGGAAAAGATTAACATTAAACAGAGACATGAGGTGGGAGGGAAAGGGAGAGAAAAGGGAAATTGCATGGAAATGGAGGGAGACCCTCATTGTTATACAAAATTACATATAAGAGGTTGTGAGGGGAATGGGAAAATAAACAAGGAGGGAAATGAATTACAGTAGATGGGGTAGAGAGAGAAGATGGGAGGGGAGGGGATGGGGGATAGTAGAGGATAGGAAAGGTAGCAGAATACAACAGTTACTATTATAGCATTATGTAAAAATGTGGATGTGTAACCGATGTGATTCTGCAATCTGTATTTGGGGTAAAAATGGGAGTTCATAACCCACTTGAATCTAATGTATGAAATATGATATGTCAAGAGCTTTGTAATGTTTTGAACAACCAATAAAAAAAAAGAAAAAAAAACACAGACAGAAAATATGTTGGAACAACAATGTCTGAGAACAAGAACACCATTGGAAAAGGTAAAAGAGATGTAATTACCCTAGAAACAGTAGACACCAAAGGAAGCAGATTCTAGACAAGAGTATACATGGAAAACCAAGAAGACAAAATACTCAACTGGTAAAACAAAAATAGAGCTCCCAAAAAAAGTTTTCATTGGAAGCAATTTAATAAACAGTAATATTCTGTAGCAGCAATGAAACTAGATATTAAAGGAGGAAAGACATAACAAGTAAAAATTATAATCAGAGACATTAAAGATAGTTTTCTATATTTTTAGAGAAAACTGAGTGTAAAATAATAGTAAATGCTTTTTGAAAAAAAAATTAAAAAATAAAAATAAAAATTTTAAGCACCCTACTTTAATTCCCAATAGCTTGTGCTTCTTCATTTGCTCTATTTTATAATATTGTGTTCTTATTTCATGAACCATATGCCCAAATGGCATGACATCTGACCAAATTGTGTTTGAAACTCAATGGCAGGGTTATTTCAGCTGACATTGTCATTACATAAACACAATGTCTCTTCAACTCATGACCAATCTGCAGATGACTCATTACTGTCCTGATTTTCAAGAGGACAAAACTTAGGAGAATTTAAAATGGAGGTTGAATAACTTACCCAAGGTGCTCAGGTTTTCAGGGGCTGAGGAGATATAGAGCAAAGCCTCACTGGTTCCAAAGCTTGAGCATCTCCCATTACATCAGGCCCTACAGCAGGGAATGAAAGGCCAAGTTCAAGCCTTTTAACCTCCCACTGAAGGGCTTACACCTTTGAGCTGCTGGGTTTTGATATGGCTGAATTTGCTCTAAGGTGGAGTAGTTTATAGATAGGTGTGTGTCTTCATCTGAATCTCTCCTGGTTGCTTGAGGGTTTTTCTTCTTCCTTCCTCTTCCTCTAGCAATTCCTCCTCCTCCTTTACTTCTTCCTTCTCCTCTTCCTCCTCCTTTCTTCTTCTCCATTCAAAATTTATTCTGTTTCCTTCCATAAGCAAGAAAGCATGAGACATAGACAGCCTCATTTATTTCAACTATAAAGGAAGAGCCCTGGGAAGTTAATCAGACTGCCAGGAATGTGGAATTTGCTGATGAATGGACATTTGGCTGAGCATAGTAAATTCTTAGCTAATTGAAAGCAGATAACAAGAGTAATGCATCCACCTTGAAAAACATCACGCTGCTAATAAATAATTGGAAATGGCAATTTTTTTGACATATGAACTGAGGAGGAAAAGTCTTAAATAAATTCTGGACTAATTCCTGTCACATATATTATACTGTATTTAGCAGTTGTGCTATATGAGAAGATTAAAAGCTATAAATCTACTTGTAACACCATCTATAGCAGTGTTTTAAATCCAGAATAAATAGGAGCAGGGTTCTTAGAATGCCTCCTAGAATATTGACTTCCATGGTTTTAGTGTTTTGTGTGTAGGGAAGAAGGTGTTATTGCCCTCTCTGTGAGCTCATAGTCAGAGGAAACAGATATTTGAAGAGATCCAGTGGATCATGTCAGTCATCTTATTGCTGCCACAAAGAGCATCTTCTCTAATGTTCTTGCTAACTTCAGTGTGATCTGTAAACCAAAAAAACATGAGCATTACCTGGGAGCTTGTTAGAGATGCAGAATTTGGGGCATCATCTCAGACCAGCTGAATCAAAATCTGCATTTTAGCCAGGCCCAGTGGTGCACACCTGTAATCCCAGTGGCTCTGGAGGCTGAGGCAGGAGGATCATGAGTTCAAAGCCAGTCTCAGCAACAGTGAGGTGCTAAGCAACTCAGTGAGACCCTGTCTCTAAATAAAATACAACATAGGGCTGGGAATGTGGCTCAGTGGTTGAGTGTCCTTGAGTTCAATACCCAGTACTCCCCCTTGCCCAATAAATCTGCCTTTTAACAGTATCCCAAGAGGATTCATGTGCATGCTAACCTTTAAGAAGTGTTGCTCTTGTGTTAAATCTGGGACAATTCTAGATAGCTTTGAGTGATAGTAGAGCCAACTTGATTCCTCCAGGATTGCTTTCATCCCAGGCTCTGAGATAGGCCTAATGCTCAAGCTATGTACTCAGAAAGACCTTTATTTTCTTCTTGCTTTGTCCTAGAATCTGGCCTCCACCTCCTACATAAGCCCAGTATTGACACTGATTTCCAGAAGGTAGGGCCTTGTCCTGCCCCCTCACTCCTATGCCCCATTTCAATCTCTCTCTGAGTCTCTAAACCGTAGCCTATTTCCTATAGAGTGGGAATCCCTAGCCAGGCCTCTCCTTGGTCTCCTAGGAACTGTGACTCTGCCCCAAGCTATCTCAGGTCTGTGCACCTATGGGTCCATGCCTATTACCAGTTTTCATCTGCAGTACCTGTCTGCATGGCCAGTGAAGCCAGGAAATTACAAAAATAGAAGTCCCATCTCTCCCTGCTCTGAAATCCTCTTGGATTTGTGGATGATGCAGACGTTAATTTAAGTCTTTTAAGAAAAATGTTTTATCCATCATTTCTTGAATACCTGCTGTGTGTTTGGGTTCTCCACTTGACATTTTTGCCTGATACTATTTCATTCATTCTTCACAATAGCCCAACAAGATGGGGGTTTTTTGGAGATTTTTATTAAAATACATTGTCCAGTAATATGCCCAGATCTTAAGGGTACAGTAAGTTGAATTCTGATACATATATACACTTGTGGAAGCCTGACCCTCATAGACCTCATAGGTTCATTTTGCCTGGTCTGGAAGTGCATAGAAGTGGAATCATAGTGGGATGCTCTCTTTGGTCTGGCTTGTTTCAATCAACATGAGGACTGTGAGAGGCAGCCCTGTTGTGTGGGCCAGGAGTGCCTAGTGAGACATTGTCATCTCCTTCCTACCTGCGAGGAAAAGGAGGAATGGAAAGATTGGCTGACTTAGCCTGTCCTATGAGGAGGGCTCATGTGCACCTCTAGGTGAGTCTGACTTAAGAGCCATCTACAACTCCTTCAGGCTGCATCACACCAAGTCTTTTCGATGATATTTTTTCTAAATGACCCCTGTTTTGTTGCTCTTCACACTTGGAGTTTGTTTTCAATTCTCACCGCTGGCTGCTCTGCCCTGGCTTTGGGTGATGAGTTTGTTTTCACCTTGGGAGGGGTTTGTGGTGTCCAGACTTGAGTGGGACCTTCAAAGGTGATTTCCTCAGGACCTTCTTGGGAGCAAGTGTCTTAAGGTGACCAACGAAGTATATTCTAGGCCAGAGCTAAGGTGGAGCCCTTTCTAGGGCTCCTCAGACATAGAAACGACCCCTCTTAAGGTCAGATAAGGGGATGTGATGGTTAAATTTATGTGCCAGCTTGATTGGATCATGTGTCCAAATATTTGGCTAAACCTCATTTTTGCACATGTCTGTGTTATGGGCTGGCTCTTAACTGTCCCCAGAACCTTGGTCCCCAGCTGATAGTCCTATAGGGAGGTGGTAGAAATTTTTGGAGGCAGGACTAGTTGGAGGAAGTAGGTCATTGGGGGTGGGGCATGCCTTTAAAGGGAATTTCTTGTCCCAGGCCCCTATTTTCTCTATGTCTCTTTGTCTTTTCATGTCTCTCTGTCTCTGACTGGCTGCCATGAGGTGAGGTGGAACAGCTCTTCATCACCACACCCTGCCCACTGTGCTGTTCTGCCTCATCACAGGCCCAGAAACAATGGAGCCATGTGACCCATAGACTGAGACATCTGATACTATGAGCCCAAATAAATCTTTTCTACTATAAATTATTTTCTCAGGTATTTTGTCTTGGCAATGGAAAGCTGAGTAATACCGTCTGTATAAACATTGCTAGGTGAGATTATCATGTGATTTGGTAGACTGAGTAAAGCAGATGGTCCTCTTCATTCTGGGAGGGCATGATACAATTTGTTGAGGGCCTGAATAGAACAAAAATGTGGAGAAAGGAAGAATTTGCTAGAAAAAGCTAGAACATTAGTCTTCTGGGACTTACACTGTCTGCTCTCCTGGCCCTGAGGCCTTTGAACTCAGATTGAACCATTGGCTCTCCTGGTTCTCTCTCTCTCTCTCTCTCTCTCTCTCTCTCTCTCTCTCTCTCTCTCTCTCTCTCTGTATATCTATATCTCCTATTGGTTCTGTTTCTCTGGAAAGCCCCAACATAGGACACATTTTAATGTCCTATTAATAATAATGTCCTAATCATTTCATCAATATTTCCTGAAAACAGACAGGGAGCCTTCATCTGTCAGAAGAGAAGAGAATCACAATGCTCATACCATAACCCTCACTGAATTTACAGGCTGACCACATCAGAAAATACTGCAAAAATGATTTGTAAACTGTAAAATGTTCTATGAAACTAAAGTGTTGTTGCAGTTCCTTACCTTTAGTTTCTGGGTTGTTTCAAAGTGAAACTTCTGCTCAAAGGATACATTTCCAATCCTACATCTGGAAAGAACAATTTGACTACAATGCTGGTGCTATGTGACTTCTTTTTGTCGCCATTGGGACTTCCTTTAAGAATATAAATATATATACTTATTTTATTACTCCTATACGAATTTCTTCCCAAGATAACCTAGCCAACAAGTTTGTTTCAGTTTTCCCATTTAATGTGAAATAGAAATGCAGAATAATTAAAATAATTAGTAAAGAATGAGTTATGTGCTGGGCACAGTGGTGCACACTTGTAATCCCAGCAGCTCAGGAGGCTGAGGCAGGAGGATCATGAGTTCAAAACCAGCTTCAGCAATGGCAAGGTGCTAAGCAACTCAGTGAGACCTTGTCTTTAAATAAAATAAAAAATAGGGCTGAGAATGTGGCTCAGTAGTTGAGTGCCCCTGAGTTCAATCCCCGTACAAAAAAAAAAAAAAAAAACAATGAGTTATGCAAAAAAGTTGCTTTCTTGTGCCATTGCAGGATGAGAAAAGAATAAGAAAAATTGGGGATTTGGGTTGAGAATAAGAAAAACTTTCCTGACAGAAATAATTATTTCATTAGAATGGATTAATATTAGGAACATGCTTGGCAACTTTTTTTTTCAATTCACAATAGTTAATCACCTCCAATAAGATTAAACTCATAATCTCCTTAGAACCCATTATTAAAGTATTCCTATTTTCTTTTTTGCCTATTGTCTAATCCTAGTTTCTTTCTTAGATTTTATAGAGTATTTCATCATCCCTGTAGTTTTTCATGAGGTCTTTCTGAATTTTTAAATGGTAGAATTACCATGTGCAATATTTGTGCATATCATGGTCTCTTATGGTCCTTGATTAGATGACACAGCTACTTAGCTAACATGTTTGGGAGTTAAGTGTGCAGGTGTCTTAGTCATGTAAGGGCGTGACTGCCTTGAGTTTTATTGTATTGAATTTACTTTGTTTTGAATCTGAGCAATTATCTTTGCTGATCTCTTTCCTCTTGGTTTCTGGCTGTTTCCCTAATTTTATTAGGAGATTTGGATAGTGTGGTCCCCAGATGGTAACTTCTTTCCTGGTTTCTCCCATGTGCAGAATGCTGTATTGTGCAAACATGTTTAGCAGATTTATTATTCTATTCTCCAGGTCACTGACTGTCTCAAGTATAACAGAGTCAAAACTGACCCAAAGGGGCATCATTCAAGAGTGAAGCCTCACACTCTCTTGTCATTAGTAGTAAAGTATAGCTGTTCAGAGTACTGTGTTTATTTGTTGAGCTTTGGGAAAGCTACCTAGTAGCTTTTGGTGAGCAATTTAGATGAAGGTGCTCTATAAATATCAGAGCCTTGTGCTGTTTTCAAACTGCCATGAGCACAGTAGTATGAAAGTATGGATGGACAGACCTACATTTTAAAAACAAGCTCTACCACTTACTAGCTAAAGCATCTTGGGCAAGTCACTTTGTTTCTGTAAGCCTCAGTTTCTTCATCAATAAAATGGAGACAATAATGGCAACTTCATAAAGTTGTTAGAATTAATGGAGTTTGTAAAGTACTTGGCATACCCAAGAGACCACTGTTTGGTGACCACTGAGCTCCTAATGCATCTCTGGGTATGATGTTTAAGTTTGTGCCCTTCCCAAAATCTGTTTGGATTGAAGCACATGGATTTTTCCAGTTTACTACTGAATGTGTTCTTAAAAAAATACAGGCCCTTAAAAATCAAAAGCAATTATAGACACATTATTTATGCAATGATTTTAGGTGGGAAATTCTTGTTAATTCTTTTTTTTTTTTTTTACGGGGGGCGGGGTAGCAGGGATTGAACTCAGGGGCACTCAACCACTGAGCCACATCCCCAGCCCTATTTTGTATTTTATTTAGAGACAGAATCTCATTGAGTTGCTTAGCACCTCACTGTTGCTGAGACTGGCTTTGAATTTGTAATTCTCCTGTCTTAGCCTCCCAAACCACTGGTATTACAGGCGTGAGCCATCATGTCTGGCTCTTGTTAATTCTTGACAAAGTTAAGTTATTTTCATGTATCCATTTTTTCTTAGAACTTATGTTTGTCTTGCTCTAATTTTATTCCTACATTTCCCCTCCCCAAAGAAAGAAAGAAAGAAAAGAAAAATAAATAAATAACATGTGCATATATAGTTCTGTAATTTCCAGGACCATTCCTTTTCAATTTTTGTTATGTAATATTAACACAGGCCCTTTTCTTATTCCCACACCTGTTTTTCAGTCCGGACCTTTTGGTAAGTGGTGGGCCAGTCACTTTCCTATATGTCCTGGGATGACATTCTATTTTGGGCATGATCTATTCTTGTTTTTCATTCAGGGAGCACTCATTCATAGGTAGTTTAATATACTGTAGATCATTAATAAAGTTGTTAAATAAGGGCTTAGCCAGTAGTGAAACCCACTCCCCACAGCAGTGGCTGTGTGACAAAGCCCTGGAATGGGGGAAAAGGACACTCTGTTACCACCACAAACTATCCCCTTTCTGTGAATTATAGAAATGGTGGATCCAGTGAATATTGAATATGTCACACATTTAGTCTTTAATTATCAATTTGTTCCAGAGCCCAGGGAAATGTTTGTATGCACCAAACTAAATTTGGTTTGAATTTGAACTTGGAGGTTGTTCCAATGGATTCAAACAGATTAAAAAATCACGAACAAGAGATGTTGGGATAAGAAAAAGTGTCCTGTTTAAACTCAGCCTTTCATGGCTTTCCAGTTTGGAAAAGAGACATCTTACAGATCTGTTGAGAGTCACCTTCAGATGAGCATTTTTTTACCATCTTTATTAATGGCTCAGAATCTAAGTTTCCAACAAAGAAATTAATGGATTTAGGCATTGATCATCAATGGCTGGTGACATCACAAAGAGACAGTTAAGTTATATTTTTCCTATTGAAAGAATATACCACCATTTATGAACTAGTCTTGTCAAAAAGAACAAACCCAAATCTGATCAAATCTCATTACCAAGTTATAAGAAATAAAAAGACAGGGAATGTGTAAAATGACATCATGGAGGTGTAATCAACACAATCCAGACCACAGGGAGTCTACAGAACAAATAATCCTGTGTCTTTTAAAAGTTTTTAAAAATTTGTTCTAATTAGTTATACATGACAGTAGAATGCATTTTGACACATTGTACACAAATGGAGCACAACTTCTCATTCCTTTGGCGGTACACCGTGCAGAGTCACAACAGTAGATGATCCTGTGTTTTTACAAATTGAAAAGAAACAAAGAAAGAAAGAGAATGGAAGAAGAAAAGAAAGAAAGAAGACAAGGCACCTACAAAATTTAAAAGATAGGGCTGGGGATGTGGTTCAAGCTGTAGCGCGCTTGCCTGGCATGCGTGCGGCCCAGGTTTAATCCTCAGCACCACATACCAACAAAGATGTTGTGTCCGCTGAGAACTAAAAAATAAATATTAAAAATTCTCTCTCTCTCTCTCTCTCTCTCTCTCTCTCTCTCTCTCTCTCTCTCTCTCTCTCTCCTCTCTCACTCTCTCTAAAAAAAATTTAAAAGATATACAAGGCAAATTATTCAAGCATGGTATGTTGACTTTATTTAGATACTAGTTGAAACAAAAGAATAGTTAAAAATTATGAGACAAATGGAAAGTTGACAATGACTAGAGTTTGATTATCTTAAACTATTAATTTTAAGGTGATTTTTAAAAAGAGTTTATCATTTGGAGATAAAGACAAAAATATTTATAGAGAAGATGTTCTGATCATATCAGTCTGTGATTGCAGCACAATAATATGGGGAGGGAGAAATGAAAGATGGCGCAGATGGGCTTGGGATGTGGCTCATGCGGTAGCGCGCTCGCCTGGCATGCGTGCGGCCCGAGTTCGATCCTCAGCACCACATACAAACAAAGATGTGTCCGCCGAGAACTAAAAAATAAATATTAAAAATTCTCTCTCTCTGTCTCTCTCTCTCTTCTCCCACTCTCTCTTTAAAAAAAAAAAAAGAAAAAGAAAGATGGTGTAGATGAAAGATTGGTAATTATCAAAGTTGTTTAGTAGAACTCATTGTACTCTTGTCTTTACTTCTGTATTTCTTTACTGTGATGGGTTCCATATTTAATTTATGTTCAATATTCTATATGTGCTTAGACAAAGGTGAATTAACTCAGTAGAGAGTTTACAAGACTTGAAAGATCTCACTCAAGATTCAGAAATCGAGGGTAGCAGAGTCAAGTTCTGTTGAGTTCAACATTTTCTGTATTAAGATTTTCACTTTTTTCTGGACCTGGTGGTACATCTCTGTAATCCCAAAGGCTTGGGAGGCTGAGGCAGGAGGATCATGAGTTCAAAGCCAGCCTCAGTAATGGCGAGGTGCTAGGCAACTCAGTGAGACCCTTTCTCCAAATAAAATACAAAACAAGGCTGGGGATGTGGCTCAGTGGTCGAGTGCCCCTGAGTTCATTTCCCAGTACCCCCCCACCCCCCCAAAAAAGATTTGCACTATTTAGTCCCCAAGTGATACATCTACTGGGTCCAGCTGAAAGAGACGCTAAGGATGAAACAAAACAAAACAAGCTTTCATTTGTTGATTGGTGTCTTTGCACCAGGCACTTAAACACATATTTTTTCATTTTAACCCTAACTTGCGGTAGGCATTATTATCCTTAGTGTGTACAAATTGTGAAACTGAAGCTGAGAAAAAAATAAAATTATTTGCTCAGAGTCACATAGACAGTAAGCAAAGAGTCTGGGATATTCACCTAGTTCAATGTCAAAACATCCTGAAGGTACTCTCAGGAGAGTAGAAAGAGAAATATATATAAACAGTAAATATATATATAAACAGTATGACAATGTCATAATTGACATTTGCACGATGTGTTGCTTTTAAAGGGTTGGGGATTAGCACACTTTCATTTATTCAACAAACTAGGGATCTCCAAAGTTGTGTTTTAACATACGCCTTATTAGAAATGCTTTTGGTGGGGCTGGGGCTGTGGCTCAGCGGTAGAGTGCTTGCCTAGCACATGCGAGACCCTGGGTTTGATCCTCAGCAGCATATAAAGGTAAGCAAATAAAATAAAGATATTTTGTACAACTAAAAAAGTAAATATTAAAAAAAGAAATGCTTTTGGTGTTTCATACCATATCCCTATAGCAGTTTCCACACAGAGTCCTACCCTAAGGATCAACCACTTTCTACTACTTTCTGGAACTTAGCCCACACTGGGAAGACCAGAAGTGAGGGTGTGTGAAGGCAGAGTTAACACTTCCATGGATTGGGAGTCAATAGATAAATGCCAGGACACATTTGGTTATATATCAGGGTGTCCCTAATAGGACTGAACCTCAGTGACCTGCAGAAGTAACCAGTTGAATAATACATGGGCTTTTCCTCCACATTCCTTCACCCTTGCTTCTAGGATCACCTGTCAGATGAAATCCCTGCATCCAGTTTCTTTCCTCATCTCTCCTTCTGGTGGAACTTGGAATGTATAAAAAAAAAATCGTGCCAGGCCCAGTGGTGCACACCTGTAATCCCAATGACTCAGGAGGCTGAGGCAGGAGGATCATGAATTCAAAGCCAGCCTCAGCAATTTAGTGAGGCTCTAAGCAACTCAGTGAGACCTTGTCTCTAAATAAAATAGAAAAAATGGCTGGGAATGTGGCTCAGTAGTTAAATGCCCCTGGGGTCAATCCCTGGCATCGGACCCCCAAAACAAATCATGAGCCCACTCCAAATATTTGCATATTTATTTATTTATTTATAAATTGTATTCCTGATTACCTCATTTTATATACTCTAAAACATACACTAAGAAATCCCGAAATGGTGAAATAGACATAAAATAAGCAATAATAACTTTTTTTAGATTTCTATTTTTAGTTCATTTGTTATACTGTACATAAGAGATAGTAAAATCATATTCAGTACTTAACAAAACTTACAAAAGATAAATATGCATACTCTAAATGTTTTACTGATGGGCTGCACATTTTAAAAATGAGAATCACTTCCTTAGACTGTGGTCATTCTGTTTTTTAAAAATAGACTTTATACTTAGGACAGTTTTAGGTTCACAGCAAAATTGAGTGGAAAGTACAAATTTCCCACATACCACCTGCTCCCACTCAGTATCCCTACTATGCTTATCCTACACCAGAGAGATATATTTGTAAATGATCAATGAACATTGACACATGATCATCATCCAAAGTCCATGGTTTACAGTAGGGTTCACTGTTAGTATTCTACATTCTATGGGTCTAGACAAATGTACAGTTGCATGTATCTTCAATTATGGTCTCATATGGAATATTTCCAGTTTCCTCAAAATCCTCTATGCTCCACTTATTCATCCCCTTTCCATCTTATACCCAGTAACCACTGACCATTTTATTGTCTCCATAGTTTTTGCCTTTTCTAGAATGTTCTATAGTTGGAATCATATAGCATGTAGGCTTTTCAGATGAGCTACTTAGTAGTATGTACTCAAGGTTGTCTTTTTATGGCTTGATAGATCATTTCATTTTAGTATTGAAAAAATTCCATCCTGTGAATGAACCACAGTTTATCCATTTACCCACTGAAGGAATCTTGGTCGCTTCCAATTATGAATAAAGCTGCTACAAATATTTGTGTGAAGGTTTTTGTGAGGATATAAGTTTTCAACTTATTTGGATAAATACCAAGGAGCGTGACTGCTATATTTTTGGTAAAAGTCTGTTTAGTTTTGTAAGAAACTTCCAGACTATCTTTCAACATGAACCTATCACTTTTCATTCTCACCAGCAATTAATGAGAGTTCCTATTGCTCCACATTTCTCTAGCATTTGGTGTTGTGGTCAGTATTTTAGATTTTTGCTGTTCTAATAGTTGTGCAATGGTATCCTATTATTGTTTTAATTTGCAATTCCCAAATGATATATGATATTGAGCATATTTTTGTATGTTCATTTGCCACCTGCTTATCTTTTTTGGTGAAAAGTCTGTTCAGATCTTGTGTCCATTATTTAATCAGGCTGTTCATTTTCTTATTGTTGAGTTTTAAGAGATCTTTGTATATTTTGGATAATAGTTATTTATCATATATTTCATTTGAAAATATTTTTCCCCAGCCTGTGGCCTGCCTTCTCATTCTCTCTTTTTAAAAATATTTATTTTTGAGTTATAGATGGATACAATATCTTTTTAAAATTTTTATGTGGTGCTGAGGCTTGAACCCAGTGCCTCACACATGCTAGTCGAACACTCTACCTCTGACCAACAATCCCAGCTTCTCATTCTCTTGACAGTGTCTTTTATAGAGCCAAGTCTTTTATTATTTTAATTTTATTTATTTATTTATTTATTTATTTATTTATTTATACTAGGAATTGAACCTAAAGCCTTACATTTGTGAGGCAACCAAATTATCACTTAGATACATCCCCAGCCTAGAAGATTTAATTTTAACAAAGTTCAGCTTATCAATTATTCCTTTTAGGGATACATCTTTAATGTATCTAAAAATTCATTACCAAATCCAAGGTTATTCAGAGTTTCTCCTATGTTATGTTCTTGGAGTTTTATAGTTTTTCATTTACCTCTAAGTATGTGATTCATTTTGAATTAATTTTTGTGAAGAATATATGATTTGTGTCTAGATCAATTTTTCTTTTTTAAATTTTTTTAGTTGTAGATGAACACAATATCTTTCTTTCTTCCTTCTTTCTTTCTTTCTTTTCTTTTCTTTCTTTCTTTCTTTCTTTCTTTCTTTCTTTCTTTCTTTCTTTCTTTCTTTCTTTCTTTCTTTCTTTCTTTCATGTGGTGCTAAGGATTGAACCCAGGGCCTTGCACCTTGCACGTGCAAAGCTAGCACTCTACCACTGAGCCACAACCCCAACCCTAGATCCATTTTTCTTACATGTGAATATCTGGGTTATTCTAGCAACCACTTATTGAAAAGATCATCTTTTCTCCATTATCTGGTCTTTTCTTCTTTGTCAATGATCAGTTGCCTCTGTATGTGTGGCTCAATTTCTGAGCTCTCTATTTGTTCTATTGATCTATTTGTGTACTCTTTTGCTAATACACTGTCTTGCTTACTATAGCTTTATAGTAAATCTTGAAGTATGTAGTTCAGTCCTCCAATTTGTTCTTCTCCTTTAACACTGTGTTGGCTATTCTGAGTCTTCCACATCTTCATTATAAAATTTAGAATCATTTTTTCAATATTCACAAAATGTTCTGGGATTTTCAATTATTGGCTGCATTGAATAATAACATAATATATATTTTTAAAAGCCACATATCAATTTTATTAATCAGGATTCTCCAGAGAAACAGAATCCATAGAAGAAAAATATATAGTTAGATAGATACGAAAGCAAGATGATAACCATGTATCAAAACCTTGAGCTGAACCATCCATTATGGCCTATATTTGGGTGTGTACATCTTACAAGGCCATGGATACATTTTCTGGTTTATCTGGGGTATGTAAACAGCATTCTGTTTGGGTATACCCATAGATAGCTAGATAGATATCCTGTTGGCTCACATGATTATAAAGGATGAGAAGTCCCATGTTCTGCCACTTACGTGCTGGAGGCCCAGGGAAGCCCACGGTGTAGTTCTGAGTCTGAAGACCTAAAAGTCAGGGGAGCTGATGGTATAAATTCCAGTCCAAGGGCAAGAGAAAATTGATACCCAACTTAACCAGGCAAGCAGGAAGAGGCCAAATTCTCCCTTCCTCCAAGTTTTGTTTTCTATAGGTCTTCAACGGATGGGATGATGCCTACCAGCATTAGAGAAGACAACCTACCTTACTGAACCCAGCAATTTAAGTGCTAATATCATCCAGAAATAGCCTCATAGACACATCCAGAAATAATTTAATCTGGGCACCCAGTGGCTCAGTCAATATGATACACAAAATCACATCAGTTAAGCAGATTTTTATTGAAATTTGGCTAGTGAATTTTTATCTTTTAATATCAGACTGTTCTAAAAACAGAGGGAAATGCAGTATTTTGCAGATATCTCCATTTGGAAGATACTTAAACAAGATTGGAAATTTCATGGCTATGTTTTTTATAGGTGTTCAAATATAAAATTTTAAGTGTCACCCACATATAGCATTTTTTGCAACCAGAAGTAACACAATGAAGTAAGCAACACAATAAAGACAACTTCCAAACATTTAGGCTCTCTCCATAGCATAAGCTTCTTTCAAAAGGTAGCTTATGTATTACTTGTTTTCTTTAAAAATATTTTTTCTAAAAGATATAGATCATGTGATTTTACAAAAGTTTCTGCTAGATAATAAAAGTTGGGATCACTTGTCAATCTCAGAAAAGTTCAGCAAACTTAGTGCCCTGATTTAATGTAAAAGAAATGTGCAGTTCCTTACAATATACAGGTAGCAATTCAACAAGCAAGAATGTCATGGGCATCCCATTGTATTTTTTTTTAATGTTTCCTTTAAGGAAGATAAAATTCACGTAACATAAAATTAATATTTTAACCATTTAAAGTGTACAATGAAGTGGTTTTGAGTGTTTTCAGTGTTGTAAAATCACCACCATTGTCTAATTCCAGAACATTTCCATCAACCCCAAAAGAAGCCCTGTGCCTATTAAATAGTCACTGCCACCCTATCCTGCTCCTACTCTCTAGCAACCACCAATCTGCTTTCTGTTCCCATTAAATTTTGAAGACCCATAAGGTACCTACTGTGTGTCACATGTGACCTCTTAAAGCCAACTTAACTTCCTACTTTTTAAAAATTAACAATATTATAGCATTTCTCATGATTTCTTTCTGAAGTCTGTATCAAATCATTACTAAATACTAAATTGTATTTCTCCATGCCTTGCATAGCACTTTGCATACAGTTCCTAGAATGCTTTGGGTTTTCAGTAAATCATTGTTGGATGAATTTCCTCCCCCATTTTAAACCTATCTTTCTCCCCCTTCTCTCTTCCTGACTCTCTGTTTCTGTCTGTGGTCTCTCTCTCTCTCTCTCTCTCTCTCTCTCTCTCTCTCTCTCTCTCTCTCTCTCTCTCTCTCACACACACACACACACCCTCCTTTAAGATTTAGGTTAGCTTTCTTCCTCCTAACTCACACACTCCCTCACTCCCTACATGCATGCTTAGAGCACAGCATGCTAACCTAGAATGGGAGCCCCTGTGGCTAATGGAAACCTTCCTAGAGGCATCTCACAGTCCTTCGTATCTGAAGTTTGTTTGGTCCTCTCCCCAGGATGTAGGCCTCCATTATTCTTAGAGTGCCAAAATGTGGCCCCTTCTGGGTTTCCCTGGATCTCTATACTTCAGCTTTAACATACTTTTCTAGTAAGGTTCAACTAAAATTTTGTTGTTACTACAGCAAAATGCCTGAGGAAACTCACTTAGAAAGAAAAAAGGTTTATTTAGTTCCCAGTTTGGAGGTTCAAACTCAAAGATCATGTCACCCATTGGTTTGGTCTCTGATGAGAGTGGTGGTTGGCAATGGCAGGAGCACATGTTGGAGTGAGCGGTTACTTTACAAGCCAGGAAGCAGAGAGACAGAGGATGGGCTAGGGCATCTCACCATCCCCTTCAAGTGCATGCCCCCAATAACCTAAGAACCTACCATTAGGCCCCACCTCCTAAAGGTTTCACCATGTTTCAGTAGCACCACTGGGGGGGACTAAGTTTTATATATTGACCTTTGGGGAACACTCATTCAAACATATGCCTTTGCTTTTCCTATGATCCCAATGGCATACCACATAACAAACTTGAGCTCCCCTAATGCCAGCTTTCTCTGAGGTGAAAAGCTCAGAGTCTGGTTATCAGCTGGAAACAGGAAAATGAAAGGGGAAAAATATATGATGAGAGGAAGGACAAAAATTAATACTTTAAAAGTTATCTCATCATAGTTAGATAGAAAGTGAATAGATTGCTTGAGAGACACATTTCCATTCAGAGATGTTGAAATAGGTATACTCTTTTATTTTTCATGTATGAAAATCAGTCCATTGCTCTTAGATTTCTTTGGTTTCACCAACAAGCAACCATAGTATCCCTTATGGAAGAGTCAGTGTTCATTTCTGACAGAAATACCAATATAGAACAAATACAGCTTTGAGCATTAGCTTGGGATTGGGGTTGGGATGTATAATACAGGAGTCTGATCAGAATATTGGTCAGAAGAGGAAGTGAAGCCTCATATATGATAGCCCAGGTTTGATTCTTCAAACTCATGTAGAGTCATCTTGTTACATAGGGAGAAGAAAGTTCTAGAAATTTCTAACAACTATCCTTTCCTCTTGTATTATGTGGCAATCAGGAACCTCTTTTACAGTGCAAGCCAGAAGAGAAATTCCATTTGCATTGAAGAGGGCGTATACCACCTTTGTGGTCTGGAGTGAACTCATGTGGGCAATTCTGGAATAATCTGGAACCCAGCACTTTTGCATTGTCCCTGCATGGTGTCTACTGAAAGCCCAATTGAGGGCAGGCCTGAATCTTGGCGAACATTGTATTTCTCCATGCCTTGCATAGCACTTTGCATATAGGAAGTGTGTAAATGATCTTATTTGAATGAATAAATACATCAGGAGAATAATCAATGAGAATGTAAGAGCAAAACAAAGAGCAAAAGTGTGTTTAAAAAAACACAATGGTCAAAATCATCTCAATATCCAGGGGGGTGCTGTTCATCAGCAACAACCCTCCCTCAGCAGAAACAGAAGAAAATTCAGTCCAGAACTCATTTCAAATTGGGAATCACCGCAGCTACCCTGACCACAGGAAGAAAAACTGGCAACTTCAAGAAAAGCCATGCCCAGCCCCGTGGAGTTCCAGCTCTAAATCTATGCCTCTTCCACCTCCTGACAATTGTGGCTGATTTATTCCCCCTTTTTAGGATCTGAGGCTTCCCACATTGCTAATACATTACTCATTTTAGCTATATAGACAGCAAGGTCAAACAAATGACCTATTAGAGCTCAGAAGTGACTGATGGCCATGTAGACCTGGCTTTCACTCAGAGGGGTCATCTTGCTCTCTTAAGTAAATTTATAACTTTGCAAATTTTCATTTCCACCTCACTTCCCCCTCCACTACCTCCCAATGCCCCCACCCTGGGGGCTGGGTAAATTATATTGCTGGCTAATTGAGCACACTGCTTCTACAGCTCAGTAATGAGTCAGAAGGATTTGGCTGTGTCTGCTCTTCTGGCTTACCCCCTCTCATAAACATTCAGAGTGACAAACTTTTTCTTTGGCTTGGGGTCATAAAGAGAAAAAAAAAATCTCTTAAGTTTTTTTTTTTTCCAACTTAAGACTTCAGTGAAATATTTTCCACCATCCTCAGCAAGACATAATACTTTATGTCATGAATAACTTAATGAGAAAAATATGGATGCCCCCTGAGACTGGGGGACCTAGTAGGTATTTTGCTCCACTGAGGATCACTTATTCTTTGAGTCTTTTGGGGTGTCTGAGAAGTCTCTAGTTTGTGTATAGTTCAGGGCACTGGGGATTAGCCTGCCTTTCTCTTTAGCTGTCTGATGTTGCATTTACCTTGAACTTGGACAGCCCTTTCCACGGAACCACCCTCAGAACTGTGTGAGGAGTTGTTAAGTGGGTGAATGGCTCAAGTAAGCATTACAAAGTGCCAACTACCATTTACTTTAATACAGCCCTTTTCATATTTCATTTCATCTCTAGATCAAACATGTGCTTACCTAAAGAAGAGCATCCAGATTCTTAGTTGGGCATTTACTTGGTTCTCTACCATCTGGCCACAACCCACCTTGGCAACCTTATTTTCCACAAGCCTTTTCCAGCCTTAAGCAAACAGTACTATGGCCACTGCTTGAACTCTCTTCCTGCTGAAAATACTCTTCCTTTAAACCATTCTAAATGCTTTCCCTTTAGAGTGAGTTGATAGGGACAATAGCTAATAATTTGCTGTTCCTTCCTACTGATATTCTTAAAATATTTACTCAACATTTTTTGGTATGTGTGATAGAAGGAAAAACTGTTTTCCTCATTAATAAAAATAATACAAAGAAACAGATTCATTTTCCAATTCCTTTCCAAAGGCTGAACAGAGTCAATGTTCTGAAAAAAGTCAACAGAATTTTCTGTCTATTAAGTAGTCACTGTTCTCTCTTTGGTTTTCTTTCATAATTTCCCAAGTCACATAACTTTTTTGGAAGCATATTATGAAACCAAAATGCAGCTTATTAAAACTATCTGTCCTGGTAGACAATCCTCACCAAACCTTATTTGGATTCAGGAGTTTATTTGATTATAACTAGCCTTGGGTGATTGTACTTTTGTGTTTTTGTCACAAAATATTCAATGGAAATAGATGAACAAGACAAACACACACACACACACACACACATTGATCCTACAAATCTGCAGTTCACATCCATGCATCTAACCATCCCTGGATTGTAAACATCGTAAAAAGAAATTTTATATTATTACTGACATGTACCATATAGGGAGACCTAATAGGATTGCATCTATACTGAACATATACATATTTTTGTCATCATTCCCTAAACAATATAGTATAACAACTATTATGTAGTATTTACATTGTATTAGGTGTTGTACACATTCTAGAGATGATTTAAAGTATAAGGCAGGATTTGCATAGCTTATATGCAAATACTGCACCAATATTTCACCTACCTTCTAATGGATTTACACATCCATGGTATCCAACGTAGGGGGTGGTCCTGGAACCAATCCTTCATAGATACTGTTAGTGTTTGGATGTGAGATGTCCCCCAAAAGCTCATGTGTGAGACAATGTGAGATGGTTTAGAGGAGAAATGATTGAGTTGTAAAAGCCTTAACCTAATCAATGAGTTAATCCCCTGACAGGATTGACTGAGTGGTAACTGAAGGCAGGTAGGGTATGGCTGGAGGAGGTGGGTCATTGGGGGCATATTTTTGAGGTATATATTTTGTATCTGGTGAACAGAGCTCTTTGCTTTCTGATCATCATGTGAGACACTTCCCTCTACTACACTCTTCCACAATGATGTTCTGCCTTATCTTGAGCTCTAAGAAATGGAGCCTGCTATCTATGGACTGAGACCTCTGAAATTGAGAGCCCCCAAATAAACTTTTCCTTCTCTAAAATTGTTCTTGTCAGATCTTTTGGTCACAGCAGTGAAAAAGCTGACTTAAACAAATACTGATGGACAATTACAATATGAAATATTATATCAAATGTGATATATACATATTAGGACTCTATCCTCTTAGGCGAGGGCAAAATCAATTTACATTTCTTCAATTTAGTAAGAATACACATAGGCAAACCTGAGTTTAAACCTGATTTTTAGTAAGAATACACATAGGCAAAACTTTAAGTGACAATTTTCCATTGGACTTTGGCTTTGCTAAATGCATTATGTACCTGGCCTGTATATTCCTCAACCTCTCACCTTTTTTTTTTTAATCTCCCTCAGCTTTAAGTTCTCCTACAATATTCCAGCATGTTCTACAATTAGAGATTTGCTACTCAAAGTGTGGGCCACAGACTAACGGCATTGATAACACCTAGGAGCTTTTTAGAAATGCTTTGGACCCTACTCAAGAGCTCCTGAATCAAAGGTGACTTGTTTGTGTATTAAAGTTTAAGAAGCTCTGGACCAGATTACACTGTGTAATCTGGTATTCTTTTTTTTAATATTTATTTATTTAGTTCTTGGCGGACACAACATCTTTGTTGGTATGTGGTGCTGAGGATCGAACCCGGGCCGCACGCATGCCAGGCGAGCGCGCTACCGCTTGAGCCACATCCCCAGTCCTCTGGTATTCTTTTGGTTGCTTCTCATGTGTGAGTTTGGGATTCTAAAGAACAGGCACCATGTTTTCTGATTCTTTTGTCTCCTCCACAGCACTTAGCTACTCACAAACAAAGGTGTTGAAGACACTTTTTGTCCACTTTTTTATTTGAGTTCAGCTTTTGAATAAGAGAAAGAAGAAAAGAAATATTACTTTCATAGCTCTAGCACTGTGGCTTAACTTTACAAGTTCAAGTCAGACTTTTTTTCCAGGAAGTAAAAGAGCTATTTTTCCTTCAAGGCCTATCATTTCTATAATTCTGTAATTGAGCTCCAAAGGCTGTTTTTAATTTGACCTCAAGTGCAATTCATGAAGACAACTTTGACAATACAAGTTTTCCTTAGGGCAAAAATACTCCCATTGGAAATCTAGAAAGTATCCTATTGAGTAAAAGACTTCTTAATTTACTGTAAAAAGTGTATTTAGAAAAGCAAATAGTCTATGTCAGAACATAGAACTGTCCACTATTATGAAATCTAATGAAAAAGAAAAAGTAAACTGAGCCTTTTAAAAAATTTTTAAAATAATAAAGCCAACAGCTCTGAACTTCCTTGGTGGGTCTGCTTGCAGCATGAACCAAATGTAATCATGCAAGGAACCTAATTCACTATCTACCTTTGGAAACCTTGGCTTTCAGGGTATGACTTCAGTCTTAGTTGTATAAGGGCAGAAGGCATAAATCTCTCTTTGGATTATGTGTGGAGAGTTATTATTTGTACTGGGAACTCATCCTGGGGAAGGATAGAGCTAAAAGGTATGTGGCTTTCAGATCTTCATTGGTCATTACAGAAATGGTCTGTGGTACTGCCCCCAAGAACTTGCTTTGAGCTCCTTGATAAAGAGAGTTTGATAGTGTGGATATAAGAATGACTTCAGAAGAACTAAACAATGTTGTGGTTAAACCACCAAGGCTGGCTAAAAGTGATGACTATTTAAAAAGAAAATATTTCCTTTCTTTGTGAATAAAATAAAACAGAGATCTGCTCTTAAGTCTGAACCTAGGTGGGAACATAAGCCAGAGCTTTGGAATAAGAAAGAAGGCACACAAGGGAGAGAGGTCTATGAGCCATTTATGAAAAGGGGTGCTGTCTGGGGCATGATCTGATATTAGGTGGGATTATCACAAGCTGCCAAGGCCCCATTCACCCCAAACTTTGACAGCCCAGAAACTGATGTGAAATGATGAACAGAGAGTAATGAACATACATTCATTCATGAGAACAAACATCCATTCAGTCATGAGAACAAATACACATTCATCAATGAAAACAAGTATTCATTCATGAGATACCTACTACTATGTGCCAGAAATTGTGATAGGTGCTAGGGACAGAGAAAGGAATAAGACACCATTCTTACTTTTGTAAAGCTCCCAGGGACTGAGGAAGCAGGAAGATTACAAGTTTGAGGCTAGCCTCAGCAATTTAGCAAGGCCTTAAGCAACTTAGTGAGATTGTCTCAAAATGAAAAGCCAAAAAAGTTTGGGGATATAGCTCAGTGGTAAAGTAACCCTGGGTTCAAACACCAGTAGGAAGGAATGGGGAGTGGGGGGAAGGAAGCAAGGGAGAAAGAAGGAAAATTAACAGAAAAAGAAAGTTCTGGAGGCTGGAAAAAAAGATATCTATAAGCTACTGTAGAAAGTCCTGGTGTAAAGCCATATCTAAGGAATTATAGCACTCCAGAAATAATATTTAATATCTTGGGGCATCATCAGGGAAGGCTTTTCTGATTATTTTGATTATTTGTCTTGATTCTTTACCTCTCCTGATAGTTGTGCCTTTTGGCATGTAACTTTGCTGTTCTTCCCACAGAGTATATTTTTTCTCCACACTTTGACTTTAGACTTGACCACATGACATGTTTTGCCAATGACATGCTAGCAAATATAACTCAAGCAGGGCTTCGAAATGTGGCTGCATGGCCAGACCTGCACTCACATGTTTCAGATACTGTCATGAGAACATGCTTTAACTAGCTACTATTCCAGGAAGAAGGTGAAACACACTTGGAGTGCCCTTGAGCCAGCTGGACCTGCATCTTGAAGTGAGACTGAGTTCTTTATCTTACTGCCAGCTCTCCCTACTACACACTACCCAATAGACATTTAAGCAAACCCAGCAGAATGGGTGAAGAAAGGGAAGAAGAGCTAGGCACATGCAATTTTTTTTAAGAGAGAGAGAGAGAGAGAGAGAGAGAGAGAGAGAGAAAATTTTTTAATATTTATTTTTCAGTTTTCAGTGGACACAATATCTTTATTTTATTTTATGTGGTGCTGAGGATCGAACCCAGCGTCCCGCGCATGCCAGGTGAGCACATTACCACTTGAGCCACATCCCCAGCGCGGCACATGTAATTATTAAATATTCACTTTGTGTAATGCAGTGTCTTGGGGGCCTAAGCAAGAGTACAATAATAATAAGATGCTAGATAAGAATTTGACTAATAATAGTACTAGCTTGTGTTAGTCAGATTTCCATCACTGAGACAAAACACCTGAGATAAGAAACTTATAAAGAGGAAAGGTTTGTTATGGCTTGAGGTTTCAGGTCATGGTTCTTGGCCCTATTGCTTTGGACCTGTGGTGATATAGTACATCAAGGCAGGAGTATGTGATGGGGGAGGCCAGTTCACTTCATGGTGACCAGAAAGCAAAGAGAGGAAGAGATTAGCATCCCACAATCCCATTCAGGGGCACATCTCCCAATGACCTAATGTTCTTACAATAGGAACCACCTATTAAAGGTGACTCCTTCTCTCTAATTGCCACAGGCTGGGGACCAGGCCTTCCAGATATGAACCTTTGGGAAACTTTCCAAGAATAGAACTATAGCTTAACTTTAGCTTCCATTTATCAAATATTTCTTTTTCATTTATTTTTTAGTTGTAGATGGACACAATACATTTATTTATTTATTTTTATGTGGTGCTGAGGATTGAACCCAGGGCCTCAGGTGCTCTGCCACTGAGCTACAACCCCAGCCCCTCAAATATTTCTTGTAGACCAATCTTTGTGATAAAAAAATTGGCATTTTCCCATTAGCCCTCACAATAACTCTTTAGTTAAGACTGCTGTCACTCCCATTTTATAGATGAGGCACCTAAAGCCCAGAGAATTTTGCATCTTACCTAGGGTCACAGAAAACATAACAGCAGTGATTTGAATCCACTTGTCTGTCTCCAAAGCCTCATCTCTGAACTACTTGGCTACTGAGAAGTGACTTGGGCCAGGCTTAAATGTGTCTGCTGCTCCCTGCCAGCCTATTTGCACCTATCTGTGGCCTGGACCCCATTCTGCCCTGGAATCAATGCAGGCTTGGCCTGACGTGGGAGTTCCCTCACCAACAGTGTGAAAGAACTCTTACCAGTACACATAGCAGGAGAGACCATTATTTACCTGAAACTATTCTTAGCATTTTACAGCAATTCCTTCTTATCTGCAGAAGATATGTTCCAATACCCCCAGTGGATGCCTGAAACCACAGACAGTACTGAACCTATCTATACTGTGTTCTTTCCTATACATATGTACCTATATGAAGTTTAATTTGTAAATTAGACACAGTAAAAGATTAACAACCATAACTACTAATAAAATAGGAAAAATTGTAACAATATACTATAATGTTTTAAAAAATTAATCAAATTTTCCATTTATTCATTTATTTATCTATGTATTTATTTGGGGTAATGTTGAATTGAACCTAGGGGGCACTTCATGACTGAGTTATATCTCCAGCTTTCTTATTTTTTATTCTGAGACAATGTCTTGATAGGTTGTCTAGGCTGGCTTTGAATGTGTGATCCTCCTGCCTCAGCCTCCTGAGTTGCTGGAATTACAGGGGTGGGTCACCACATCTAGCCCATTTAATATTTTTGAACCATGTTTGATTGCAGGTAACTGAAACTATGGAAAGTAAAGCCATGGATAAAGGGACACTACTATACATGGCTTAACTCATGTTAATAACTACCTTTTGAGATAGGTACAATTATTATTCTGCCCATTAGGGTTCTTGCTTTGCCAGCTGGGGAGACTCATCATCTTGTTTATTCCATACATTGTTATTGAGCCCTTAATGTGCAATTAGAGAGCATGAAAATCAGACAAATGGGGTCTCTACTTTCATGGAGCTTACAATTCTAGGGTAGTTTCAGTCATCCTTCTTCCCCAAGCCTAGCCCCATCATTCAAGCTCACTTGTGTCTGCTCCAATAGACACAATTAACCTTGATGTTTGGGAGCCTCATTGCCTTCCTGCCCCAACCTTGGACAAATTATTTTCTATGCCCATTTTGATTTAGAGATGTGTTCTTACATACCCTCCCAGGGGAGAGGCACATATGCTGAGCCCAGAAGGTTTTGCCTCTGATTCCCGCTTCAGCCTTTCTTGTCTTACTCTTTTCTCATGTCCAGGAATTCCCAGAATGCCCTAGGGTTGGACTCTTGTGGAAATGGCAGAAGCATCCATCACTTTTACTGTACCTCCTTCAAGAGCAGTGTTCCTGGGTGAGACATTCTGGTAATTGGCCACTTTAAACCTGTGTAGTAGAAGCTTCCCTCACTTCATGTCAACCCTCACTAGCCATATGAATGGAAGCAAAATACATTTTGTCCCCCAAACCCACAGCAGAAGAAGTCAAGAATCACAAAAATGGAATTTGGAATGTAAGAAGTATGTACATGGAAAGATTCTCAGAAGAATCCTCCCTCCACCAAAGTCCCCTAAAGTAGCTGAATTGTGAGGCCTTTATAATGGTGTCCCTTTTGGATATGGCAGCCTGCCCCTGATTCACAAGATTTCCCAGAACACTTACTTCAAGTGTGGGCTTTCTCAGAGTTCCTATGAGATAGGGCCCCTGGTCACATTAGCAGAAAAATGTGGCCTGAGCCACAGACTGCTGAATCTAGATGTTTTCATGAAGAATAATTTAATATTCAAATAAGCAGTAATTAAATAGCAACTCTTCCTCCCGCTCCTCACCCTTTCCTCCCTGACCCATCTCGCTGCTAGAAGCAGGCCATGAATCCTGCAATTGTAAGGTTGAGTGGGACAAACACATGACCAGCACAGTTAAACTAGGCAGCAGAGAAAAAAAGTACAGTACAGCTCACTGGGTCATAATACCTCATAAATCATATTGATTTTTCCCATAGTCAAATGGTCATGCCATGTTCTGGTTTTCAGTCAGATTTATGAGTGTGTTCTCCACATGAGATTCATACCATGGATGGACTAATTGGCACAAAACACAAAGAAACACAGAGCACTTAGGAACCAAAATATAAGGATCCTGTTGACCCCAGTCAGGCTCTCTTCCCTGACAAGTCAGTTATTTTGATTCCCATTTGGGGAAAACTCCGGTCACTAATGGCTTTTCAGTGTCCTAATGAAATCAAGGGAGGGAGAAGGCACCCAAGTTGATGGAGTTATCTTCCATGGGATTTTTTTCTTGGAAAGTGATTTTGGCTCATTCCATAAAAGTTGTACTGGTCTTCACTAGATGACCTGGGCCAATAAGAACAGAATTGGTGAGAAGAGATAATAAGAACAGATAGGCATGACCTTAAAGGAGGAGCTAAGAATCACTGGTGTGGAAATCTTGAAGGCTAGTTGCTTTCTGCATCCTGGGGAGTCCAATCCATTTTTTTCCACTTTTTTTCTTCTTTCTTTCTTTCTTTCTTTATCTATTTATTTATTTTTGGTACTGGGTATTGAACTCAGGAACACTCAACCACTGAGCCACATCCCTAGCCCTATTTTGCATTGTATTTAGAGATAGGGTCTCACTGAGTTGCTTAGCACCTCGATAAATTACTGAGGCTGGCTTTGAACTCATGATCCTCCCAGCTCAGCTTCCTGAGACACTGGTATTTCAGGCATGTGCCACTGTGCCTGGTTCTGATTCTTTTTTCCCCACAGTTCTAAAGAAAGCACCAGGAACATAGGGAGCATCAGGGACATAGAGAGCATTTTTATATCTCTTTGGCTTCACAAAATCCCCCAGAACTGTGAGTAGAATGAGGATTATGATTAGGATTATCTCTGCCTAGAGTTGGTGGAGGGAAGCAGAAACAGCCATATCTTATAGGGAGATATTGCAAGGTCAGTCTAGACTACCACAATAATGCAAATATGGCAATAAAGAGACTCATGGGAGATATTTTATTTCCCAGTGCATATTAAAGTTATGTTTGCACTATATGGTAGTCTATTAAGTGTGCAAAAGCATCATGTCTTAAAAATGTAATACTTTAATTTGAAAATACTTAATTGCTGTTGGTCGTAGTGACCCTCTACAACTTAGCAAGACCCTGTATCTTGGGAATGTAGCTCAGTGGTAAAGCACCCCTGGTTTCACCCCCCCCCCAGTACCACACACACACACACACACACACACACACACACGTGCATTGCTGCCATATGTACTGGTTCATTCCTGTAATCCCAGCTATTCGGAGGCTAAGGCACAAAAATTACAAGTTTAAGGCCCGCAACTTAGTGAGGCCTTAAGCAACTTAGCAAGACCCTGTCTCAAAATTAAAAAAATAAAATAAAAAGGGCTGAGGTTGTAGCTCAGTGGGAAAGTGCCCTTGGGTTCAATCTCCAGTACTCCCCCCAAAATGCTAATGATCATTTGAAGTTTTAGAAAACTGGCAGTGATAAACTTGCTCAATGTAGGGCCTCCACAAACCTTAAATTTTTGAAAAATGCAATATTGGTGAAAAGAAATAAATAAAAGTTCAATAAGAGGTATGCCCATGACTTGGAGAAATCAGATGCTTTTCTTTTTGAGCATCGTAGGCATACATCAAATACAATCACCACGAAGTAGGGAGCTTCTTTAAACCATAAGAAAACTAAAGAAGTTGGGTTGCATTTTATTTCCTACTTTTATTTATTTTTTATGGTGCTGGCAATCAAACCCAGGACCTCATGCATGCTAAGAAAGTGCTCTACCACTGAACTATACCCTCAGCTCCTAAATTTAGATGCATCTGGGGTCATATCAGCTTTTGCTCAGGTATTTTTAATCCCATGTGTCGCATCCTGTATTTTTCACTTAAATGCCTTTTGCTTTGTTCTTCTAGCTTCAATTAAAAAAAAAGCAATAAATATATGAAGCCTGATTTACCCCAAGCTGGGAAACAATTAATAATGCATTGTAGGATCTTGACAAAATTCTGGATTTATGATGAGGCTACCATCATTCACATGGCTGTGTATTTTGCTAGAGGCTTTTGTGGAGAGACAGTCTAATTTAACCAATTTATGACTTCAGATTTACTATTTTATGATCAGTCAGGTAAAATTTTCACAGAATAAGATTTGAAGCTCTTTGGATAGTCTTCTAGGATGTGATTTACAATACATGATAGAATATGACCTAAAAAAATAAAGATGACTCAGGGGGAGAGTGTTTAAACCCTGTTACAAAATATACACTCCTTCCCTCCCTCTTTTCCTACCTTGCAATCACAGCATTTTTATTAATATAAAATGAGGTTAAAATAAGCCCCAGACAGCCTTGAAGTAGATTAAAACCACACACACACAAAAAGACCTTTTGCTTAAAGGGATGTGCCCAAAGGAAAGCACATCCAACCTGGCCTTGGGAATGAGTCATGGGGAGGTGGCACAATTGCTTATGTTTTTAGCTATTTTTAGCCCAAGCTGATAGATCCTCTCTCATGCCCCCTGTCACTCTAGTATGAGGATCCCCAGGCCATTGTCCTCAATGCTCTAGGAATGGCTCTGTTTAGGCTTCTCATGATCAGAGACACATGAGCTGAAGTCTTCTTAAAAATAGGAAGTTCTCCTATTGGAGTCTATTTTTTTATTTGTGACTTATGTGCCAGAAATAGACTCCCGTGGCCCTTATAGACTTTAACCACTTGAAACATTCTCATTTGTATGTGTATGCAATACAAGAGGAAAAACCTGGAAGAATTCGTCTGTTTTTCCCATCTCTAACTTCTGCATGGTCACTCAAAGGACAAGGTCTAACCGGTTTGTAACTTTTACTGAGCCCACATGACCCCAACTCGGTTGAAAATTTTCCAGAGACATACAATAGAAAGAACGATATGTTCATTGGAAAGATTAACAGCTCTGTTTATGCAGTGTTTCTGTGAGAAAGGAGCATGTTTGCTTCGCTGCATCACTGTAAATTACCGTCACGTCACAGAAAATAAGCAAATGTTAATGCAGTTGGGCACAGATTTTTTTGTCCTTGTTGTTACATAATCTAGAAAATGCAAAACACTGGACTCTTCGGATGTTGCAGGCAAGTCAAAGGAATTTTCCAGAATCCCTTAAGGAGTTGTGTATACCCCCTCAAACAACAGGATGAAGACTTTTTTATTAGATCCAGGGTCTGCGCTCATGGGCCCTGGAGATGTTTGGCTGCCTTGCTGATCCATATCACCCATGTTTACTTCTACTAGACTGGAATGTGTCTATAAGCCAAGATGCACTCACAACTTTTCATTGGTTGGGGGTGCTCTGTGAACCCTCACACACTCATTTTAACTAAAGAAGCAGGATTTAAGAAGCATTCTTTTTCTGAGCTGAAATTGGCTTGCTTTCCTGTTTGTTTATAAGAGCTTCCAGAGAATTACTTCTTCCTTGTTCTGGTCCCTAGAAAATAGCCTCCCTTGAGCTTTTTTCCACTGTCCACAGTCAGCCCCTACTGTCCTTAGTAGACTAAGCCTTGTATCAAATGTCTCTTGTTCTCTTCAGCTGGATCTGGTTAACCTGTCAGTCCCTTCCAGGGACTTCTAGAACTCATGTCTCTCTTGGGATCCACTGTGCTCCTTAGAACATGCTCAGGTTAGGGATTAAGACAGAAAACCAAGGGGACCATAGTCTCTTAGTTTGTTTTTCTTGGCCCAGCTGTCACATCCTGGGATCTTCCAGGGCAATTTCTACTCCTCAGTCCCTTCACTGTTATAAAGTGATAACCATCATTGTTACATGAGAGAGAAGTCTTATGATCCTGTGATGAAGTCAATCATTCTAAGTGAAGAACCATAAAAAAGGTCATCAAGAATTCAGATTTGTTTCTTTTGTACCAGGGATTGAACCCAAGGGTGCTTTACCACTGAGCCACATCCCCAGCCCTTTTTTTTTAAAAAAAAAAATTATTTTGAGATAGGTTCTCTCTAAGTTGCTTTATAGCCGTGCTAAATTGCTGAGGCTGGCCTCAAACTTGTGATCCTTCTGCCTCAGCCTCCGAAACCACTGGAATTACCATCGTGCGCCATCACATCCAGCAAGAATTCAGAGATTTTATGTTCATTGACTAGACTCTATCAAAGAACTTCAAGAAAAGAAAACACGGATCAATCTATAACATCATTATGGGGATATGGGCATTTGAACATCTTTTTTGTTGTTGTTGTTATTACAGAGGATTGAACAATCCAGGGCACTTAACCTCTGAGCCACATCCCCAGCCCTTTTTAATATTTTTGTTTTGTTTTGGTTTGGTTTTGGTGGTGCTGGGGATTCAACCCAGAGCTTTGTGCATGTGAGGCAAGTACTCTACCAATTGAGCTATATCCCCAGCCCCCTTTTAATATTTTATTTAGATACAGGGTCTTGCTGAATTGCTTAGGGCCTTGCTAAGTTGCTGAGGCTGGCTTTGAACCAATGCTCCTCTTGCCTCAGCCTCCCAAGCCACTTGGATTACAGGCATGCACCAGCACACCTGGCACTGTCATTGAGACTAACCCAAACAGCCTCTTCTGCCAAAGTATCCTGCTTCTGATGGAGGCTGGGGTAAGATGGAAAGGCTGTCATGAATAACTAGGAGGGTCATGTCCATCTTAATGAATGAAAATTTAAAAGATACTGAGGGGATGCACAGATCTAAATAAAAAAGAGATGTTATAGAGTTGTGGTGGAAAACAGTATGGTGGTTCTCCAAAACAAATTAAAAATACAATTACCTTATGATTCAGCAATTCCACTTCTGGGCATATAATCAAAAGAGTTGAAAGAACGGAGTTAAAGAGATATACCTACAAAACATTCGTAGTAGCATTAGACAAAATGGGCAAAATGTGGAGGTATCCCAAATATCCTTCTCATGGATGAATGGATAAAGAAAATGTAGTATACACATATAATGAAGTATTTATTCGGCCTTAAAAAGGGAAGGAAAGCCCAGCATGGTGGCACCTGCCTGTAATCCCAGTGGCTGAGGCAGGAGGATCATGAGTTCAAAACCAGCCTCAGCAAAAGCAAGGTGCTAAGCAACCCAGTGAGACCCTGTCTCTAAATAAAATAAAAAATAGGGCTGGGGATGGGGCTCAGTAGTCGAGTGTCCCTGGGTTCAATTCATGACAACACCTCCCCACAAAAAAGGGAAGAAATGTGTGAAACACACTGTCACATAGGTGAGCCTTGAAGACACTATACCAAATGAAAGAAGTCAGCCACGGAAGGATAAATGCTGTATGATTCCGCCTATAGTCAGAAACAGGAAATAGAATGGTAGTTGCCAGAGGTTGGAGAGAAGGGGAAGTGGGCAGTCATTTAATGGGGACAGAGTGCCAGTTTTGCAATATAAGAGTTCTGAACATTGGTTGCTCCACAATGCAAATACCCTTAATGTCACTTAACTGTATACTTATACATGGTTGAGATGGTAAATTTTATATATTTTACCACGATGAAATCCTTTATCCTTTTCATTTTAAAAAGTAAAACATAACTGGAAAATAATGGTACTTGGTAGGGAGGGGAGCTTTGGGCTTTTCCAGGCCACAGTGCACAAGTGTCCATCCATTACAGTGCAAGGCATTGTTCTTTATCTGGTCCGGAGCAATGTCCTGAAAGTTAAAGGCAGTTCTGGCTGACTCCAGGGATTTGTACCTTGGCCATAGAAGGTGTTTTTGACAAGGCAGGCAGTTAGGCTTCATCTCTGAAATTCCTGAACATTCTTAGGTGCCATCCCTTGTGATAATACAGGAAGAAAAAAGACAAGTCCTTGCTCTAAGGACTGAATGGATCAACAGTTGACTCTGCTCACTTGTTTGCCAACTGTGTGAAGATTTCAGGCCCTGTTGGAAGCCTCCACACTTCTAGAAAGGGCAAGAATTTTTTCACAACTTTATGAGGGGAAAGCACCCAAACAGATGGCTTCCTATTCAGATGGTTGCTACAGTGAACTCCCAGTTTTCCCTTTGAGAAGCTGAGATGCAAGTTACCACTCCATGGAACTCCTTGAAGATCTTTAAAAAAAATGCAGAAAGCAGTATTTTTATTCCTCTCTTTCTGGATGATTTCCTTTTGTCCTCCCAAAGAAGACCAATATAGGGTTGGCTAGAGGGTCCTCAGCATCTCCTCCAAAAAGACATAAAGAGATTCTACTAATTTCCCCTAATTGAAAAAGAAAATCAAGCCAAACGATTCCTAAGCAGGCTGAGCTCTCTCAGGCCCTCTGGAAAGGAGTGAGGGTGAAGCTGGGCAGTTCTAATTTCTTCCATTACCACCTTTCTGGGCCCTGGGAGTAGATGACTCTGACAATGTGACCCAAACATCAAACAGAACCTTTCCCATGGTTTCTCTAAGCACAATCAAGACAGACTGGAACTTTTGAGAAAGCTTTATATAATTCTAAGGAAAAACAAAAGATAAACACAGATAGTGGTACAAGGTTTCAAGAATAGGTTTTGGACCCTGGTTTGGGCAGTGTGTTTTCATATTCCTTTTCATGGACTATGTTGGGATTTGTGTCCTCAAACCAAATTGTCAAGCTCTTCTCTGACTCTTATTTTTCTGGTTCTGTTGTCATGTGGATGATGCCATCATGAAGCCTGCTACCCAAGGACTTGATCAGCTTAACACATCTTTGTGTGAACTTGACGAAGATGCCCTCTCTGGGTGATGCAGCCCTTCCTGATCTTGAGTAGATGACAGCCTGAATTTCAGGTTCTACCAACTCCACTGACCAAGTACTCTTACACAGTGAACAGCCTACTCAACTGTATTTAGTGGCCCTATCCATCACCTAGGACTTTTCAAGATAACTTAATCTTTTTATGGCCAAGACTGCACATTCCAAGTTTCCTTTACATACCTAAGACCTAGCTTTCAGATCTGGTTTCTGGTCTAAAGAAGTGCTTCTTCTTTCAACAACTGACATTAAAAATAACATCCCAGATGTGAAGAAAAAGGAACAATTTTACACTGTTGGTATAAATTAGTACAACCACTATAGAAATCAGTATGGAGGTTCCTCAAAAGACTAGGCATGGAAACACCATATGATCCAGCTATATAACTTCTGGGTGTTTACCCTGAAAAATTAAAGGCATCTTACTTTAGTGACACATGCATACCCATGTTTATAATGGTACAATTCACAATAGCCAAACTATGGAACCAGCTTAGGTATCCATCAATGGATGAATGGATAAAGAAAATGTCACACACACACACACACACACACACACACACACACACACAATACAGTCTTATTCAGCCATAAAGAAAAATGAAATTATGGCATTTGCAGGAAAATGAATAAAACTAGAGACCATCATGTTACCTCTGTTTACTGGTGATAAGTCCTTGCTTTCCCGAATGCTGAAGTATAACACCAGAGAAGCATGCCAGGCAAGTGGAGAGTGGACAGTGGAAGGCTTTATTAAAAGGACAGCAGAAAAGACCTCTCCCCAGAGGAAGAAGGGTACCCGAAAGGTGGAATCCTTGGAAGGCAGAGATCTTCCCTTTTTTATAGCTATGGTCTTCTTTCAGCTTTCCCACACTCATGTCTTTTGTTTCCCTTCATCTTTCAGTGATAGAATGCAGGTGGGAAGGCCCAAAAGGTGGGAGATAGGTGGGCTGGAGGAGTAATCTGGGCAGGAGGGGCCTGGGGCAGCTTTGATTAGCACCTCCCTGTTTACTGGGAGCTACTTCATTAACATTTCCTTAGGTTGGGCTCTCAGCCTTGGGGACATTAACTTTTCAATTTCTCCAAGTGTTGCTCTTGTTTCCTGGACTCCCTTCTCAATAATGGCCTCCATTTTATTTATCTTACTCAGTATTAGACCTGATTTACCTAACTACACAAACTACCTATCTGTAAATCTGGCTTCAATCATGTTAGGCAAAAAAGCCAAACTCAGAAGGTTAAGTATGTTTTCTCTCATATGCAGAAGCTAGAGAGGAAAAAGAAAAACAAAGGTGGAGGAGGTAGGTCTCAAGAAAATCAAAGGGAGATTTGTAGAGGAAAGTGACCAAGGGGTGGAAGGCAGGGAGGGAGGGGAGAAATGCTGAAGAATAATATTTGCCAAATTATATTGTTATATTGTGTGCATGTATGAATATATAACAACAAATCCCATCAATATGTACAACTATAATGCACCAATAAAAATGTGGGAAAAGGGGGCTGGGAGTGTTAGAGGGGTAGAGCACTTGCCTAACAAGTGTGAGGTACTGGGTTCAATCCTCAGCACCACATTAAAAATAAATAAATAAAATAAAGGCATTGTGTCCATCTACAACTAAAAATAATTTTAAAAGTGGAGGAAAAGATGACATCCCAGGATTTTTCACCTTCTAAAGATGTTTTTGCCAGCCTACCAATATGTCTTCATTTAATATGGTGACTATGTACTTAATTCAATAATTATATATTTGGAGTCGTAAAGACATTGTTCCCTCATTGAGAGGAGTTTTTAAAACTAGTTTTAAGGTCGTTGGATAATATTTGAACTCAGTTTGGGCTTCTAAGGGGCAGGTCCCCTCCAAACAACCTGGCTCCTCAGTCACTCAGCATGCATGGTGACTCCATGTGGAGTCACTGTGTTAACTGCCATCCAAGTCTACAAAGGTTGAGAAAGATGTGTTTTTGAGCAAAGCAGATAAGCTTTGCATCTAGGATCAACAAGCTGAATTTTAGCAAAACACACAGCCTGCTGTGTCCTGCTGTACTCCCTCTTCACACTCTCCAAGACTCTTACAAAAGCAAAGGGTTGTTCCTTGTAGAAAAGCTCAGAAAAGCTGTGCCCTGACTATGTATTCATGGCTGTGTAGGTGGTACTTGAGATAATCTTACCCTGCCCAGGTTCTCCTGGGGCTTAAAAGGATACTTAGTGACAAAAGAAACCCGTAAAACAAATGACTTAATCAACAACATAGACAAGGAGTTCTAAATTTACAAATGGGCTATGCTAGAAAACATTTTCCAGAAGCCATGTTATTGAGCTACTTAGGTTTTCAGGTTATTCTGCCCCTTCTCCAACAAATAGTGTACACTCTAGTTGGGATTCTGTTGTAATATTTTTAACAGAAAACAATAGGAATATTATTAGCACAAATAAGATCATTTTGTTGAGAAAAAGCTTTTGCCAAATGAGTGATTAAGAAAAACATTTTCAATGATGTTTTGTTTTTAATGATTTGGAATGCTGGGGTTTAGAGAAATGCATGCACGGAAGCATTTCAAAAAGGTAACTGTTGATTGGAGTTCTTCCAGGTTTGTTTAAAGTCCTCTAGAGGTTAATTATAATGATTTTCCAGGTTGCTTTACTTTGCCTTCTGTATCCCTCAGGGTCAGTGCATGGCTGGTGTGAAGGGGGTGTTTGGAGCTTGCAAATGGGAGAGACAGAAAAATAGGAGGGAAGGGAGACTGAACTGAGATTATGTGAAGTGACAGAGATGGGCAAAGAGGAACAAAGAGAGGCACAAAATGACTTGAGATGAAATTAACTGAAATGTGCATAATCATCTCTGAGGCAAGCAGGGACATAGTGATGAAGTACTAATGTCCACCCTTGAAGCCTTTTCTGTTACACCAGGCACTCTTTCACCTCAAGTCACTGCAGTTGCTGATCAGAGCTGTCACCAGGTGTGGACAGGCAAAAGGAAAGTTAAGAAATAGCTAATTCATTGTTCCTAGGAATATGACATCCTTGCACTAAGTGTTTATGTCTCGGGAAATAATTTTTTTTCCTGGTTAAGCAAATCAATTAACAGAAAACACGTAGAACAGCAATTTACCAGTATTAGTTAACGTTTATTAAACTCTGATTGTGAGCCAAACAGTCAGCTAAGTGCAGAACACTATTGTTTCCTTCTTTTTTGCGTCAACTGTGCAGGCTCCATACTCCAATTCTCTCCATTGTGCAACAGAGCAAAATAGGGCACAGAGAAAATACAGAGCTGGTCTCAAAGTTAGAGCTTGGAAGTGAAGGAATTGAGTTTAAACATGGAGTCTCAGTCCAAAGCTATATTTTACAGTCCTCATGGAAACGCAGGGGAGCTAATAAATGATTTGTAATCAAAGTGATAAAATAAATTAGCACATTTCAAATGGCAACAGTGTTTCTGCGGCTCTGTCAACTGTTTAGCTGTGTTTTTTGGTGGAAACAGCTCAGGGATGATAATTCAAGATCCATCCCTCACTTCCTTTACCTCCTGCCCTGCTCCAATCAATACATAAGCATTTATTAACCCCTTACTCTGGGTAAGGCACTATGCTAAATACCAGAGATATAATGGTGCAGAAAACTCAGGCCTTGCTCTCAAGGAGCTCCCAAAGCAGTGAACAGACTCTTAAAACAGAATGTTATTTGTGCAGAATATTAGTCCATTTTCTGTTTCTAATAATACAATACCAGAGACTGGGTAAATAATAAAGAAAAGAGCTGTATTTGGGCTCATGTTTGTGGAGGTCCAATGCTAAGGGCCACATCTAGTGATGGTCTTCTTGCGGACAGAGTCTTGAGATGGCACAGAGCATCACATGGATAAAGACAGGTTGTGTGTGTGTGTGTGTGTGTGTGTGTGTGTGTGTACATGAGCATACATGCACACATGTGCATGTGTGTGCTTCTGTGAATTTGTGTATATTGAAGTATCTCTCTTCTTATAAAGCTGCCAGGATTCAATTGTGGAGGCTCCAGCCTTCTTACCTTATCTAATGCAAATCACCTTCCACAGACCCCAACTCTGAACAGCATAGTTGAACTAAGTTTTTACACTTTTAATACCTCACACTAGGGTTCAAATTTCAACACATGAACTTTTGGGAGACACACCCAAAACCATATCCAAACCTTAGCTGACAGGAACCATGGTGTTGTAGGATGGAAATGTCATCAACCTTTGGGGTTGGGAACTGTTACACTGATGTGAAGAATGAGTAGGGCATAGCTGGATCAAATCAAGTGAGGGCAAAGTATTTGAAATAGAGGAGTCAGTATGAGCAAACCCAAGAAATTGATCAGTCATTTTTTCTTTGGAAACAGAAACTGATCAGTTTCATATGACTCAGAGGAGTGTCCTATTCAACTGGATCCTTTGGATTTGGAGGAGGAGAGGGTCACATTCAGTTGTATCCTGGAGCCAGCTTCTCATTTCTTCCCAACTCTGGGTCCCTTAAGGTCCAGTTACTAGTTTAAAATTGACTATAATGGTAATATTTATACCATGAAAATTGGCAGCTGTCACAGATCATTTTTTTTCTTTCTGGAGAGCCAGTTGTTAAACATTTACCAACACACCACAGACCATACTACTGCAAATATATATCTGTGATGTGGCTTTTATTCTGCTTCTCACTTACAAGTGAACATATTTTTCCTGATCTTCTATATCACCCACAGGCAGCAGCTCTTGAGTTGAGAGTAGGATGGAGATGAGTAATAGGACAGGACATCAGTGTGATAGTTTTATCACCCTGGTCTCCTTTGACTGCAAATCCTGCCACATTCACACATGCCAACATCCTGTGAGTTTTCCCACATTGGCAGTTTTTAAAGTCAAACATATGTTAAAAAATAAACTGACACTGTTTTCCTCAGACATTAATCCTCATTAACACACACCTAGACTCCTACAGCTTCATTTTCACACCTGTAATTTGATGTACATGAATAACTAATCTTTGCTTTTTATCTATTTCAAGTGATCCAGAAGAAACTAGCATTTCACTTTCAGAAGCAGATTCCTGATGTGTAGACATCAGCAACCTGCTCAAAATATTATCAGAGATGAGCTGGGGATGTAACAGCGCTAGAGTACTTGCTCAGCATGCGAGAGCCCTGAGTTCCAGCCCCAGAACCTAAAAAATAATTTAAAAACTTATCAAAGATGAATAATACATTCAGAATTCACCTTACCACAGAGACCAAGTTTCCATGGCAAAGGTCATGGGTTATGGCCATATAGGAAATAAAAAAAAAATACACCAGGAGTAGGGAACTAGGTTTAGCATATGACACTTTGTCATTTTCAGTCATTTGACCTCCCTTTTTCTTCCCCCTCTCTCCTTATTGATCTGGCACAGATTTATACTCCCAGAGCACAGAGTGCAAATTACTTTGTGCCCTGTGGATGATGTGTCTCTAGATCAAGTTGTATTCACATAATGGGTAAAGCAGGTTGGAATGGTTCTGGCTCCATTTGAGAGGTGAAGATGAAAATTCAACCTAGCTCACAGCATGCTGGGAGTTTGTTTATTTTTCACATTCAATGCAAATTAGCATCTTCAAATTTTATCCATATGCTTTTCTAGCAAGAAAAGAAGCTTTTTGTTCTGGAATTCATACCAAATGTTTTGGAGACTTGCATGAATATATAAACCATTTTTATCCTGTAGATTTAGATGTTAATTCCTTGGTGCATAGGCACTGAAATCATTTCTTGAAACTAATTGAAATGAAGCAAACCTGTCCCCTTTTAAGAGCCATCAGGAATTGAAAAAGAGGAAACAGAGAGATGGTTGGATTATCCAACTAACCTGGTGGAACAAGACACCTACTCCCAAGTCTACTCTTTTTACTCCTAATTAAATTTGTTGGGGCTGGAGGTAAAACTCAGTGGTAGAGCTCAAGCTCAGCATGCATGCTTCCCTGGGTTCCATTCCCAGCATGGAAAAAAAAAGTCTGTAGTCAACAAGCCACTATTAAAACTAACATAAAGTTGGTGTTAATATCACTAAACAAAATGACAGTTTTTGGAAAACAAAAAATTTGAAAATTTACATAAACCAACTTACTAAAGATGTCAATTACTTGATCCCCTGCCCCCATACACATATTTTCTATTCCCAATTTCCAGTAGTGAAAAAGCACTAACTTGGGTGGAAATTGCTTTCTGATCATGAGGCATTGAGCATTTTACCAAACCTATATCTTGGGTTCCTTATTTGTGGAACTGAGGTAATAATGATATCTGTTGCTTAGAATTGCTACATGGATTCAGAAAGAGAAAGTATGTACAGTATCAGATCTTTGGCAATATCTATTTCTATAGATTAAAATTTTGCTTTCTGTGCCCAGGTTGAAGTTCTAATTTGTAATATATATATATATATAAAATTGTGATTCAAATTGGGTGCAGTGGTGCATGCCTATAATCCCAGTGGCCCAGGAGACTGAGGAAGGAGGATTGTGAATTCAAAGCTAGCCTCAGCAACTTGGCGTGATCTTAAGCAACTCAGTGAGACCCTGTCTCTAAATAAAATACAAAATGGGGCTGGCGATGTGGCTCAGTAGTCGAGTGCCCCTGAGTTCAATCCCTGGTACCAAAAAAAAAAAGTTATGGTTTAAAATTTCATACAAGGGATGAGAAGGGGTTAGGGAGTGATAATTACTAATATCTATTCAACTATTCAAGCCCATAGTTTTTTGGTGGAGGAGATACAGAGAACTGGACCCAGGGACTTATGCATGCTAAGTAAGAACTCTACCCCTGAACTACCAGCACTTTTAATTTTAATTTTGAGACAGGATTTTGCTACATTTCCCAGGCTGGCCTTGAACTTTCAATCTTCTTGCATTAGCCTCCCAAATCACGGGGATTACAGACGTACACTACAACTCTGGGCTCCATTTTCTTTTGCTATGATGCACATAGGGAGATTGTGGCCATGTTTCTAGAGACATTTTTAAACCTCTCTAATGAAAACATTTTGCCTTTTCTCAACAGATCCTTTCTTCTCTCCCTCCCTCTTTTCATTCTTTTCTCTTTAGGAAGTAAGACCACATATATAGAGGAGTTATTCTCGCAGTTTTCCCAACATTTAACCACACCTTTTCAAATTCTCTATCCTGCTACTCAGTGTGTTACAAATGAAAATCCTAGCAAAACACCACGTCCAGAAATTGAACTTGTCTTTTTTTCATTAAGTACTCATGGCTGGACCTGATTAAATCATTAATTTCAACTGAGTTTATAATTTATACCCTCCTATTCTAGAATGGCTTATAACTTACAGAAGAGATTCTTGGTGATTCCCTGTATGTTTGCAGAATCTTATTTCATGTGCAGGAGATTTTTGTCTCCATAACTGGAAACCTTGTCAAAACAAAGTAGTTCTCTAAAAAAAAAACCCACTATGTAACCCTTGGGGATCCAGTCTTACCACATCTTCTTTCTCAAAATCAAATTAGAAGTGACTTAAGAGCCAGATTGGCAAAGGTTCCAGCATCTTCTATTTGTGTCAGCTGTCCCCCATGCTCTATCTGTAGTTGATGGTCTGTCCTCTTGGACACCTGAATGCTTCTGGTATTGTTCAGATTGCTGCTTCATGGCTGCCACCCCTCCCTCAAAGCCCCTTGAGGCTTCTTATATCCTCCATCTGCCTGCTGTTGCTGGCTCTGCTAGAATAAAATCTTACTGTTTCCAGACCACTGTGACCCACCAGGAGGGCACAATCCTCCAGCCAGATGGGTTTCAGGCACCTACCTCTCACAGGTCTGCAAATGTCATTCTACTCTACAGTTCTGGGGACTCCATCTCAGGGGCAGAGATGCATCTTCTTTACCTCTTGAAACACAAATAAGTAGTCAAAGCTCCTTCTACCTCATCTCTTTCTTTTGCTTTGGCTGGAATAATACCCATTCAACAAGGGGGCTCTTGGCTTTATATAGGTGAGGTGATATTATTAATAATTATGTATGTCTTTTATTCTTGTCTTTGCTTCTTCCAGTTCTGGAGATTGAAATTAGGAGTGCTCTACTACTGAGCAACATCTCCAACCCTTTTTAAGAATTGTTTTTGAGACAAAGTGTCACTAAGTTGCTGAGGCTAACCTTGAATTTGTGATCATCCTGCCTTAGCCTCCCAAGTAGGTGGGATGACAGGAATATTCCCAGCTTATGCATGTCTTTTATTAATAACATTGAGGAAAAAACACCCTTTCTAGAAGTGTTGATAGGGATAAGAGAACCAACAAAGTTAGTCATGCACCCCAGGGACTAACAAAGGTAGATTAATGGAGCAGGAGCAGGACACTGTTACTGGAATCTTGAGGAGAGGCACTTTCTGCCTATAAAGGAAACTGTGGCTTATGGGGAGGTAGGGTGAGAGTTAGATATATTTCCTGACTTCTCTACTACAACCCTCTGATTTCCTATTAGTGCCCAACCCAGTTGGAAACCAGAGATCTGGTGAGTTCAAGTGATACAGTCCCCTAGAGGTCAACCTCAGGGCACTGAGAAAGAAGGAGAAAAGAGAAACATGGGGTCTGGAAGAGCAAATTGAGAAAATAATCTGAAAAACATATTTTCACAGAATAGTAAATACTAAATGGGGCTGGCATGTAGCTCAGTGGTAGAGATATGGGCTAACATGTGTCAGGCCCTGAGTGCATCCCCAGAAAGAAGAAAGAGAAAGAAAGAAAGAAAGAAAGAAAGAAAGAAAGAAAGAAAGAAAGAAAGAAAGAAAGAAAGAAAGAAAGAAAGAAAGAAAGGAGGGAGGGAGAAAGGAAGGAAGAAAGGAAGGAAGGAAGGAAGGAAGGAAGGAAGGAAGGAAGGAGGAAGAAAAGGAGAAAGGAAGGAAAGAAGGAAAAAACAGATACAAAATGGATGAAAGGGAATAAAAGATTGGATCAGTTAAGGAATGAATTGAGGGATGAGGAATATTCTTTTCCTGGCTATTTCTCAGAGAGGAATCCTAAAATTTGTAGTTAAATAAGTAATCCCTCTTTTTCTTTTCTTTTTCCCAATAAAGCTTTATTTAAAAAAGCAGGTGGCGGGCCAGATTTTGCCTGTGGGTTAAAGTTCTGTAAGAAGAGATCCTTCCCCAAACAACCTACCTTCCAATCTACAATTTGAAATGAGGTGTTAATTAGTGGCTGAAACAACATCTGGGTAAGGCCTTCAGACCACCTACAACCAAACAATGGATTCTCAAATATTAAAGACTTGTCTTCCACTTTCCTGTTTTGCTGCTGCAGAAGAGAAGGAAGAGTGTTTCAGTTACCTTCTGTCACATAACCAGTAACTCTGAAGCTTAGTGTAAAAACAACAATTTATTATTTCCTATGATTCTCTGAGTTGATAGGACTCAGTTTGAGTCACTTTATGCTCCAGGTCATATAGCTGAAGCCAGACATAGGGCTGCATTCAGCTGGGAGTTTAGTTGGGCTAGGAATATCCAAGCTGCCCTCTCATCCTCTAGGATTTCTCTACATGTGGCCTCTCAATATTCAGTACCTAATGTTGGCTTCCTTACAGTTTGGTAATGGGCTTCCAAGTAGTGTATTAAAAGGTACTTCCCATTGTGCAAGCATTGAAGTCTCTGCTTTGCATTATGCTTGAACTAATATCCCATTGGCCAAAGGAAGTCACATGGTAATGTAAGGGACCTGCGAACAATGGAGGAAGAGACCACCAAGAGACCGACTCATGCAACAGCAAAAGGGGGTTTATTGCAGATCCAGTGCACTGGGGCTCCGTGCTCACTCAAGAAGGGAGAGCGGCCAAGAGCCCTGAGCAGGGGTTAAGCAGTGCTTAAGTACACTTTTTGGGGAGGGCAGGGGCTTTGCATACATCAGAACAAATCATCATGAGATGCGGGAAAATCAAACAACAATTCTCAAACATGATTAGTACATTCATTGGAGGGAACAGGTCAGGCAGGGGTGATAGGTCAGTCCTAAGGAGGGGGGTACATTCAAACTGATTGGTTTGGGCCCTGAGATGCCTACGTGCTGAGCTGCACTGGGCCCAAGTTGTTAAACAACTAAGTGGTCAGGGGGGATTCCTACACATATCTAAGGGGCAGTCCCGGGAATTATCTTAACAGCTACAGGAATTTCAGGTTCTGTGTGCAGTTCAGAAACTTTACAATACCTGGTCCTTTACATTTTAACTCAGGCTTTGCAGTTTAGAAGCTTTACAATACCTGGTCCTTTACATTTTAACTTCAGTTTCTTTTACCCTTTCAGTACACTGTCAAACTCTTAGTCATTATGGGGCAGAACACATGAAGGCATAAACACAGGGAGATATAGTTCAGCAGAAGCTACCAATGTGACAGTCTATCATCAAAAAGTGAGAGACTCTGGTCCTTGAAGAGCAGAAGTCCCCAGCAAAGTGAAATGGTGCAGAAAGAAATTTAAAAAGGAAAACTTAGTAAGATCTTCCTGTTACTTTAGTTTTACAAAGGCAAATACATGCTATACCCAGAAGTTTGTTGCTCTGAGCATGGTCAGTGATGCTTCCATGCTTTAAGAGGGGTGCTTTAACATGGAGTAATAAAGAAATTCTCTATCATTAATATAATTAATAATAATATGATAACAATGATGATTATAGTCATTATTAGAAGTATCAGGACAACAGGCTTGCTCATTAAGTTTGAAGAAAGGGAAAGAGGTGGAGGGGGAGTGGCCAAAGGGAATGGAAGGATAGGCTCAAGGTCATTTCTCACAGACTGAGAGGTCAACCCAGAACTAGTGCCCGGCCTCTCACTTTTAGCCCCAGAGCTAGGAAAACAGAGCTTAATGGAAATCAGTTATGCTAAATTGGACAAAACAATTTGGAACATTTACTTAACAAGTAGGAAGCATTCTGCTCATAAGTGGTTTGAAGTCCTAAAGAGTGTGAATAGGGTGATCCCTGGAAAATAATCCCTCCTCATTTGTGATGTAATGTTATGCTGCCCCTCTTCGCACAACCAGGTTAAAGTTAGTGGCTGTGGATGTTCTTGGATTTCAACTCAGCCTTAAAGGGGTTGCTGGGTGCAGGTGATGCCTACCAGTTTTATATGGACTCAAATGCAAACATAAAGGTGTTCTTAGATAGCACATATGGATGACCCTAGTGTGTACTGCTATAAAAACATCTGTTCCTGGTGTGGGGGGGTACTCAAAGCCTACTTGGGGGATTCTTTGTCTCTCTTGGTTTTGAGGGATTCTTGGTCCCTAGTGTCTGTCTCAACAAAGCCTATACTTATTAGTCCTGGAATAGTGGATGAAGAGGAAAGAATGCAAATATGTAAGTTCTGACAATGAAGGATGCATATTGAAAATCTTCAGATGAGTGTCAGATTTTAAGCATCCAAATGAAAGTTAAATAAAAATAATTCTTTTCTGGTGCTGCCAAATAGGCCATTTTTTAAAAAAAAATTGTTTTTTTAACTTCATGTTTATGAAAGCTAAGATTAAAAACAGTATTATCAACCTTAATATCTAATCTTAGTTTAACCAAATGTCTCTTTACTCTTTCCATTATTCAAATTCACCTGTAATGAAAAAAAAAATCTAGCCACTTTTTTGGTCTGGAATAAAGTTGGGGAAGTGCAAAGAAAGTGCCACAGGTACCAAAAGCAACTGTGAAACAGAATTTTAAAAATTGATCTGAAAAAATAGTTTGAGTAAAGGTGGCATGGTTGGAATAGCTAGAGCCTTGTAAATTGTTAAATTCAGTAGGGACAACATACATTTATGTTCCAAGTTCTAGTATATTTGTCTTAATATATTTTTCCTTACCAAAATCTGTATTTTATTAAATGACTAAAATATATAGGTTGGCCAGCCTCCAAAATGACCCATAATGGTCTCTTCCTTCTAATATTCACTCCCTTGAGTGGGAATGGACTTAGCAACTTGTCTCTAATAAAATATAATATAAATGCTATGATTTGGACCTGTTATGTCTCCCAAAGGCTTATGTATTGAAGGTTTGGTCTCCAGTGCAGCAAAGTTCAGATGTCAGGCTTTTGAGAAATGATTGGATTATGAGGCTCTGTCCTCATCAATGGATCAATATATTGAGGGATCACAGTTAAATGGACTATTGGAAGGTGGTGGAAACTGTGGGAGGTAGAACCTAGTTGAAGGGAGTGGGTCCTTAAGGTTATTCCCTTGGGACTATATCTTATCCTTGGATGCTTCCTCTCTCTCTGTTTCCCTTCCACCATGCAGTGAGCAACTTTGCTCTGCCACACCTCTGGCCATGATGTTCTTTTTCACCACAGGTCCAGAAAACAATGAAGTCAGCTGACCATGGGCTGAAGCCTCTGAAACAGTGAGCTAAAATAAAACTTTCCTCCCTTTAAGTTGTTTTTCTCAGGTATTTTGTCATAATGACAAAAAGCTGACTAACACAATAGCAAAGGTGACGGGATATCACTTCTGACATTAGGTTACAAAAGACTGACTTCCTGTTTGCTCAGGATCTCTTATACACTCTCTTTCACTTGGAGTATTTGCATTTGGGAAAGCAAACTGCCATGTTATAAGCTGTCCTCTGGATAGGTTCATTTGGCAAAGAATAAAAGAGGTCTCCAGTTAACAGCTAACTATTACTGGAAACTCTCAATTCAATGGCCTAAATTCTATCAACAATCATGTGGGTGAGATTGGAAGAAGACTGTCTTTAGTCAAACTTTCAAATGAAACCACAGCCCTGGCCAACACTTTGCAGCCTTGTGTGACACCCTGAGTCAGGGGATCCTGGAAAACCACACCTAGATTTCTGACCCACAGGAAGCAGGAGATAATAAATTTTTGTTTAAAGCCAATAAGATTTGGGATAATTTGTATTAATACAGAATCACTGGAATCATATGGTCAAGGGAGAAAACATTCTATTATTTTCTATCTGTGAAGAACATTATTCCAATATAACTATATAAAATTTGAAGTAATAAGATTTTTATAAACTAAACATTCTAAACTAAAAAGAACTACTAATTGGTAGGAATAATTCTCCCATGACAGTTCTGGTAAAGCTTGGTATGATGCTCACTGATAATGCCCATTGTTAGTACCACAGAACATTAAAATTCATCTTTAGAGCAAAGGCTGACTTTGATTGCATATTTTCATTTTTTAAATCTCATTTCCTCTGGAAAAGAAAGTTTTTCTTTTCACTTACTTTACATAATATTTTTAATATTATGTTTTTAATATTTTTAAATATTAAAAAATATTTATAATATTTTTTAAAAAATCAATTTTCATCAACAGAATAGACTAGAATGGTTTCCAGAGAAGATATTAATTAAAGCAATCACATAACAGAATCTCATCTCTGCACAAGTCTTCTTTCATATTTGAACTTATTTCATATCCTTTGGAGACAGTCTCTTTTTCAGGAGTAGCTATAAACCCATGTCACTCTTGAGAGATGACCAGGTTGGCCCATAGCCAGTAGCTTGTTGATGGGAGCCTTTCTCTCCCTCCCCGGCCAGCAAGTTAATCCAACTGAAGTTGTCTGGCTTGACACTGAGGCAGCAGGATGAAGTCATAGCTGCCATTCAGCCTGGAAACAGACCATGATGGTTTCTCACAGTGATGGTGAATGACTGTCCATGGAAAGGAGGCCTCACCATCTGAAGGAGGTGTATTTCTTGGGTTGAAGTTTGGAAGAATGATATGAGTTGAGCTGTCTCTTTCCTCCCACACTTTCTTTCACTAATGGCTCATTAAATAAACTAAGTTGTTAATGACAGAGTGATTTCCCTGCAGGTCTTAGAGTTGCCAAAAACACCCAATTTATAAAGTCAAACCAAGTAAGTTTACATTATGGGTATATGTGTTGGCAGATTACATGTAAAAATATTAAAATTACAGACGTGAGGCCCCCTTGTTCAATCCACAGCTAGAGTTCAGATTGTGCCAACATTTCCATTACAACCCATAATTCTAAGGGTCAAAATAAGAACAAGGAAGAGAATACTCCACATGGGTCTGACCATCTCTGAGAAGGGTAGCTTGGTGATTTTCCTGACTCAGACTCAGATGCACATCTTCACATAAATAAGAATAAATATCAGGTTTCAAGAAGACTCAATGGATTTGGAGTGAGAGAGGAAACTCTTGATTTCTGTTGATTTAAGTCTGGTCATTTACATTTCTGGCAGTTAACAACTCTGCTAGACCTTCTGGACCTGCCACTGTGGGAAATTTCTATAGTTTTATATTGGATCTCTTATATAAAAACTTTTGAGAAGAGCTGAGAGATCTGTTTTATTGGATAACCTGAAGACTGTGGTGAATCATTTGGGACTGCATCAGAATTCATGAAATGTCTCTGGGACCTGAAGACAGTTCTCTTGCTTTCCCAAATATAGATGAATATGGGCTTCAACAAATGCCTATCTGACTCAGACCACTGATGCCAATTTAGCTTTGTCTTGGGGTGGCTGGCCAATAATAGGGTGTCTCCTCCTACCAGGCCACCAGTAACCCCTTCTCAAAGACTTAGAGCTCTGCTTGGCTAGTAAAATTCACTGATTATGTAGCAGGTTTACTGCTATAGAAAGAGAGTGGCATGCCAATCAGAGCTGGAGGATTTAGAGATCATAGGCTGTGCCCAATGGACAATAGGATAGTAGATCCAATTTATGTTCCTAATTTTTCATTACTGTTGTATAATGGACTTATATATCTATACCCTTTCCATGGTATTTTGCAGTGTCTTTCAGGACACTAAGTGGAGATATACTACTGACCCTTTGACTTTGGTCTTGGCCATGTGCTTTGCTTCAGCCAAGGGAAATATATGTAGAAGTGAAAAAATGTCAGTTTCTAGCTGAGGCCTTATGAGGTATTGTGTATTTCCACTCAGTCCATTCTTTTTTATTTCTACCATCTGTCATGAGAAGAATACGTCTGGGTAGCTGCTGGTCCAACAATGAGTAGAGATGTGAAGTAAACCTGAACCCACCTTGAAACTTAGAGCTAAAACCAGCTAAGCTTAACTAAGCCACAGCTAACCCACAGATCCCCCAATCTAGAGATAAATGCTAATTGTTAACAAGCTACAAGTTTTGGAGTTGTTATGCAGAATTTTTCTTTTTTGTTTCTTTCTTTCACGCACACACTCTTTCTTTTTTCAGCAGTTCTAGGGATGGAATCCAGGGCTTCCTATATGCCAGACAAATGCTCTACCACTAAGTCCCTTGTATTCAGAATATCGACTAATTGTACAATTATGTATAATTGTGCGATCATTTAGTTTAAAAGAGTCCTAACATACCTGGGACTCTCTATCTTCCCATGTTCAAATAGGGTTCAAATAGGGTTTTCATTCTAGCTGAAAGGGACATTACTTATTATCTACATTTATCCCCTCATGAGAGAACCAAATCCCTGGCAATGAGATAACAAACCCATGGCAGTTAGTTAGGTGACAAACCCCTGAGTTTTTGGTGTTTGATGTTTGTTTTTTGGTAGTGGAGTTGGTGCCTGATCCCAAATCCCTAAATTGCCACATCATGATGAAATAAAATTCTTTCTTAGAAACATTTTTTCCCAATCAAGCAATTATGCATAAATGTTGGCTCTCTGATGTAGTAAAACCTAAGCAAGATGATCTATGGACAGATCAACCAAAGAGACAACATAATGATTATGTACTCATTTCAGAAATTCCTCCCAGGATATTTTCTCATCAGCCTAGACACAATATACATATTTTTAAACATGAGGCAGGTGTCTAGTTCCTGAATTCCAAAGCTGGATGGGCGAGACAGGAAGAAAAACATTCTATTAAAGATTAGATGTTGATCTGGCCTATCCCATATACACCACTTATACAGCCTGTTACAAAAATAACTGTTAACTCTTCATTTCTCTTTTAATGTGGATCTGAATAATAAGTTTTAAAGATTATTATCATTTCCCTAAAGATCTTCTAGAATGGGTAGAGTTTGATGGAATAAACCTGGTCCTAACTGGAGGTGGCATGTTGACCTAGGTGACCTTTTGCAACTCTTTATTGCAGAGCCATTAACATCTGGTAGGTACCATTAGCTAGCTTGATGTTTCTTCATTTGCATAAATTCATGGACAAAATTCCTAAGAGTGTTTAAATACCATCTCTTTACCATAAACCTATCATCCTGTAACTTTTCACTGCTTGACTTCTTCCTGCAGAGTTTAAAAGATTTTGAGAAAATCATTCCAAAGGACACTCACTTCTTAATTATAAAAATGGCCGAAGCTAACCTTCTCAAGGACCTCAGTCAATGAGGGATTACAAGCTAAGGCCACAGTTCCCGGGAAGGGGCATGAAACTGAGTTCTTTTTTCTTGGCTCCACGTCTCACAGTTTCTTTCCACCTGCATCACTAAGGGCACTACGATAGCAGCAAATTATAAACTATAAAAATGTGATACAGAGGCTGGGTATAGCGCTTGCCTACCAAGTGTGAGGCCCCAGGTTTGATCCCCAGCACCCCATGAAAATAAATAAATTAAAGGTATTGTGTCCATCTACAATTAAAGAAAAACAATTAAAAAAATTTTTTGATGCATCTTTCCTGCTGCTTCCTTCCAATATCCCCCTATCTAGAACTCAGCCTCCAAACTCTCCACTGATCTGGGGAGAGGTTGCCCCTTTTGCTGTATGCACTGCTTCCTAGGTGTCTTTGAGATACCCTGAAAAATCCAGACATTCTATTATACTGATGTATGTCAGGATTCTAACAGAAAATAGTTGATGCATCGCAAGTGAATAATTTAAGGAAGTTTTATTTACAAAGTTGGCATACAGGAACCACAAGGGATAGTGCAGTAACCTGTAAATCATAGCAACCAAGTTGTTATCACTCCCATGTCTGAAATGCTGAGGGGAGGGCATCATTCCTGGAATTGGGAAGGGGCTAGGGAGATTTTGAGTTGTCATAGCATCTTATACCTGGAAAAGATGGTTAAGGGGTGTCCCTAGCCTGAAGCAAAACTGCAAAGAGGAAGCCAGAGGCATAAATTCCCTGCCTTCACTTTCTTCTGTCTCTCTGATCTTGTGCAGCTGCTCTCCATGGGTCAAACACAACTGGAAGTGAGAGAGCATGGGAGTCCTGTTGATGGAATCCAGACCTACAGTGTCCTGGCAGGGACAGGGAAGAGAAGGGTGGAGAGTGGGGCTGAAGGGACCAAGCAGAGACATCTGACTAGTGTGTTCATTGGTGTATCCCGACTGTTGGCAGATCCCTGGAGACACTGAGGGCATAAAATGCTTGTAAATTACTCAAGTAGAATTCATATCTGGTAGTAAGGCTCTTCTTTCTTGGATGACTAATGCTAGTGCAAATTGTGTGGATAATGCAATAGCTCTTTTGAGTATATTTATTTGCAAATTTCCTCACTTCTCACCTGATAGTTTACATTGGGGGTAGATGAAGATTATGTGTGTTAAGGTGTGACACACAACAGTCATGCCAGGACCATATCATAGTCCTCTAAGTCATGGGTGTCTCAAGGAACCATCTCAATATCTTAGATGTACTAAGATGTTCACTGACACTGCTAGGGATGCATGTTTTGTTGCTAAACTTTGTAATAATAATAATGCAAACATTTATATAAGACTATTTAATTTTAGATTTTGCTTCTGTACCTAGAAATCCTTCTAGATGGAAGCATAATAAAGCAAAAAAAAAAGGTTTTGCTTTCAACAGTTTTAATAAATGTGGAGGAAGAAATCTTCCAGTGTCCTTCAAAAAATCAGGGAAACAAGAGCTCATATTCTTTTCTGAGACAAAGGTGAATGAAAGATGTCAGATGTGGTGGTGCACACCTGTAATCCCAGCAGCTCGGGAGGCTGAGGCAGGAGGATCATGAGTTCAAAGCCAGCCTCAGCAACAGTGAGGTTCTAAGCAACTCAGGGAGACCCTGTCTCTAAATAAAATACAAAATAGGGCTGGGGATGTGGCTTACTGGTTGAGTGCCCCTGAGTTCAATCCCCGGTACCCCCTCCCCCCAAAAAAAAAGATGAATGAAAGTGACATCTCTGTTCCCTTCACCTCCTGAACTGTCATGACCCAATAATATCCATGAATGACTCTCAGAAAACCCAACAGGTAATAGGCACACTCTACTGAATTTATCATCTATAGTGGCAAATATGCTATTACAAAAGGAGACTGTCTCTTGTCCCTTGATGCAGAAATTCAGTATTGCTAGGTGATGACATCAGAAGAGGGAATCAAGTATTGTATTCAAAATTGGAGCTGGGATAGGATTAAACTGAATGGAGATAACAATATGAAAATGTCATCTTGCACTTATAAACCTTCCTAAGTCACTCTCTGGAGCTGTAACATTCATTCAGGTCAGGTGTCATCAAGGAAATGATTATTGCTATTGTGGTGTGCAAATATTATTCAGAGGGTACCATGGAGGAGACAGCCTGGGGACTGGGGGAGGAAGGGGGACTGAACAAAGACCTTCAGCTTCTCATGTCCTTTAATACCTTGCAATTGGGCCCTGAAGAAAGTGTGAGAATAGTTTTTAATTTGAAAAAAATAGATGCACATGACAATACTATTGTATAATTTCGAAGCGGAAAATGTTTGATGAATGAACATATGTATTTCAATGGTTATAATATTTTAAATAAAAACTAACACTTAAGAGAAAAATATCATTGTCTTTTATACATGGTATTGATTAACTCTGACTTTTTACCCTAGTCAGTCATTCCAAGAGTCTCAAACTTTGGGGTATAGAACTATGTACAGCAAATAAACAATTCAGAGAAGTACAAGACCCACATGCAGTGTTTTACTATACATGAGGACCTTTCTGTTGTTTAGTGATCACTCTTCCCTGATAGCAGAACTTGCAAGATAACAGAACATCTTTATTGGCAACAGGGAGGAAAAGTACTCATTTTCCCAGAGGATTGTCACACAGAGAATTTAGGGAGAAACAATATAGAGGGTACAGTCAGGCCTGGTGGTGCATGCTTATAATCCTAGCAACTTAAGGGGCTGAGACAGGAGGATCACAAGTTCTAGGCTGGCCTCAGAAACTTAGCAAGACCCTGTCTTAAAATGAAACTTAAAAAGTGTGGGAGACTTAGCTCAGTACAAAATTGGTTTCAATCCCCAGTATCAAAGAAAATGGCATTTATATACTTGTATATTTTTTGTAATGTTTGTATAATTACAGTCCACTTTGAGTTGTGAATGGACATTTTTTAGGTGGTGTCTTAGTCCATTTGGGCTGTTATAACAGGGGACCACAGATGGAGTGGCTTGAACAAGAATTGTTTCTCGAGAAGTCCAGTCCTGGTGAGGGCCCTCTTCCAGTTGCAAATAGTCATCTTGTTTTTGTATCTTCATGTGGAAGAAAGAGGGTGAGAGAACTTGAGGTCTCTTTTATGAGGGCACTAATCCCATTCATGTGGACTCCACCCTCAAGACCCAATAATCTCCTGAAAGCCCCACTTACTAATACTATAACAGAGAGAATTTAAGGAGTTGGGGGCAGAAACATTCAACTCATAGAAAATGGGAAATTCAAGGAAAGAAATGTGAACTAAGTTATTTTGCTTAACAACACCTTGTGTATTACCAAAAAAAAAATCTCTAGGAACTTGATGGCTTTTACTGATTAGACTTTCTTAACTTATTGGGACAGAGTTTCTAAAGTTAAGACAACAAATGAATGCCTTGAGTGATCCAGAACTGGCATGTGGACAAGGTTAGATGTAAGTATGCATTTATAAACATAGAATCAGATAGGAAGCAGATAACATGTTTCTTTCATTCCGATGAGCACATTCCTAGGAGGAACTAGGGCACTACATCCCATATTCACCTCAGAGAAACAGCTGTGATAATTAATACTGATCCTGGCAGAAATGCTTTCTACGAGGATCAGTGACCAGCAGTTTACCAGTCTGAGGTGAAGCCTAGACAACATAATCATTCCAATACAAATCTCCATTGGTTCCTTGTCCACAAGAATTACAGGTAAGAATATGGCTGAATGCATAATTCTTATACAAATACAAGATGACTGTGTCTTACAAGTGAGATTTCAAATACTGATGTTCTTTTGATCTTTCACTTTAGATAGGTTGGTCCTACCCTCTGTTCATTCCAGAAACATGAATCCCCAATAATTATTTGATAGGATTCAGCAAAGCACCCAGAAGTTTTGGTAGGGAGAAGGAACATGAATGCATTTGTACTAAAAAAAACATGAAATGATAATATTTAGATTGTTTATAGACTACTACAGTGTTTCCATTTCTACTTTATTTTATTTCTTTGCTTTAAAGTGAATATGAACTCAGGGAATTTCACATAATTTTGTGAGCTCCCGTGAGGTTTTTGTCTCACAATCTTGAAGTTCTTTGGCAGAAGGTCTTTGAACACTTGATTTTAGGGGTGACTCAAGAGATGTGTTTCAGGTACTATCCACATGAAGATTCTGAAAACTGCCTCATGCCATGGTAATAGCCCTCAAACTTCCATATTTAGTAACTCAACATTATTCATAAAAGTAGAGGAAGTTTGGGCTGTGGTTTACCAGAAGATTGCCTTCCTATCAGCAGGTCCCCTCCACATCTCCTAAAGTTGGATCATGGGCTATACAGAACTAGCCTCCACCTACTCATTCTTTTGGGAATTTTGGAATTATTTGTAACTAAGTAACATGCTTTTCTTGGATAAGGAATCAACTAATTGCTTATTTTCCTTGGTGCTTTGCAAATCTGACTCATGTTGACTCAGGTAAAATATTATAAAGTTATTTATGCTGTGGTGATAATTACTTGCAAATACATTTATAGTTAGAGTGGAGCTTCAACAAGTTTATACAATTCAATTATCCAGACCTCAGTAATGATTTCTCTCTGCTTAAAAAATGTTATTAATTGTTCTTAGTTTACTGTTAATGAAAATGGTTTCCCGAGTCTTACTGCTTCAGCTCATTACACAAATCATCAATGTGGAAAGCAGAGACAAGGGTAATTAATATTTCTTTTTTAAATATAAATCTGTGATGGCTGAATTTTGCCTTTGCAATAATTTGTGTGTAGAATATATTTAGCACCAGGTTTTTGTAGTGAAGTAATTAAGGATAAGAGTCATTATTTCACCAAGCTCAGTAATGACTTGCTATTTACTTTAGATACTTTCAGTGAAATTTTAAAATCTGGCAATTCTTTATTTAAAAGAAAACAACCTAAAATTTCTAGAAGGAGAAAATTGTCTACAGTTGGTGAATGAATTTATTAGTAATTTTTTTTGCCTATGCATGCTAGCTGATATTGGACTTGGTACAAATGACCTTTAGCAAAGATACAAACTTTAATCATATCTTTTTAAATGTTAGTACTAAGTAATTGACTTTTCTTTGGGTAATAGCAAATTATATTTCCCCACCCAATATTTTGGCTTGTATCTCAAAATATTTTAAAACTGAGCTTTACCACTAGTCACAGTTTCCACAGGAAACTACCTCTGTGGTAAAATAACTTACAACACACATTTTTTTTGTACAGCACTACCCATCAATATTGATTTTCATTTAACTTTTTCCCCCTAACAGAGAACTTGAAATAGTATTTCCTTAGGAAAATTACTTGGGTATGTGTATGAATAATCAAATCTGTGGTATTTTTAAGTTTTATGAAACCTGAATTCACATTCATTAGAAAGAAACCTTAAGGTATTTAAGGTTAACATTGTGCCAGATTCTCTTAGTGTAAAACAAAAAAGAAAAAATGTAACTGGAATAAAAAGTATAGTATTCAGAGGAGGGGGCAAGTTATAGGGAAACAATTTTGGTAGGGAGGAGAAGGACCTCATAGTTCTTCCTGGCTGCTACAAACCATATATTTCCCAAAGATGGCCAAAACTCTCTCTCCCATATCACTAACTCTTCTACAGTGTGCTTTTGACTCTCATCCTACCATGAAGCAGGGAATGTAGGGCTCAGAAAAAGTAATATCCTCAAATATAGCACTTTGATATGCTGATATTCTTTGAACTCTGAACTTCTCTGGTTCCCCTGTCTCTCACCCCTCTTTCCCTTCTGAAGGGCAGGAAGAGACTTTCTTTTATTTTTTTTAAAAGAAGATGGACACAATACCTTTATTTATTTATTTATTTTTATGTGATGCTGAGGATCAAACCCAGTGCCTCACACATGCTAGGCAAGCGCTTTACCACTGAGCTACAAGCCGAGTTCAGGAAGAGACTTTCTGTGAAGTTTCCCTATCTGTCCTAATGCTAGATCCACTAGAGGATTAACTCATAGAGAAAAAAAAAAAACTAGAATGGGCACAACACTCAGAGTCCAGGGAAAATTTGGCCTAGGCTATTGTCTATTATTCAGGCTTATTTATGTCCCCTAAAAATTATTTACTCACCCTCTAAATTATCTATCTTTCCCCATTTCCCTCTCCCCTATAAAGAGGGTACATAAGCTTCTAAATCTCTTTGGGTTGTAGGATACTCACTTTCCTGTGATGCCTTCAAGGCATGTAATATTGTTTGATTTTCTTCTCGTTAATCTATTGTCAGTTTATTTTAGCAGACTCAGTTGTTGAAATTTCCAAGGGCACAAGGGAAGTTCCCTTCAGTCCTATAGGATGTCCTATGTCCTATGTCCCCTCCCTCTGAAAGTGGGTGTGCTTTCAGAACTATTCAACTAATAAAGTATGGAAGAAATGACACTATAAGATCTCTGAGACTAGGTCATTAAAGGGATCTCATGTTCTACCTTGCTCGTGGCATCCTGAGTCTCCCTGTAAATCTATAACCCTGAAGTCTCTATGGAAGAGCACATTAGGCCATATGAAATGACTCCTTGGGGAGGCCTGAGATTTCATGAAGAAAGGAAGATGTCCAGCCAGGCAAGCCCTGGCTGCTCTAGCCCCCCCACCATCATTCCAGCTCTAGTTACTATTTGACTATATGTTTACCAGAGACTTCACATCAGAACTTCCCAAGAGACCTTCCTAAATTTCTGACTTGCAGAAACTAAGAAAGAAAATAAAATGAATGCTGTTGTTTTAAACCTGGGCTCTGGGGTGATCTTCTACCCAGCAATAGTAACTGGCGCACTGGCACATTGGACAGGAAGAAGCACCTGAATGGAGTAGGGATGGAGGTGTAGGTGAGGGATGTTTACCTCTGTGCCCTCCCTATTTTCACCATATTTCTTCAGGGCTCTTCTGCCTCCACATCTGACTACTAGGTACCCTGCCCCTTTATTCCTCAACTCTGGCCTCCTTATTGAGAAAGGTCCTGCCCTACATTGGCTGGAAACCTCTACTCCTAGTTGTAAGACCCAAGTGACAACATATCTATAATCCTCCACAAGGCCTCAAATTGCCAACTAGCTAAGAGAATAAGTTGAAGAATAAGGGGCACCTTTTTACTGCTTGCTGGAGAAAGAAGAAACTCCCTGCCCTCCAGAGGTTCACATTCATAGTAAGAGAAACAGATGAGTCAATCAACAGTTGCTTTGAAGGAAAGTCTGGACTGAGGTGTGCACAAAGGATTGTGGGAACACTGAGGAGTTGGATACAAGAGAGTTGACTGTATTCCATCTGACCCAGGCAGGTGGCCATGATTGTCTCTGCCTCTTCCTCCTCTTCTTTCTCCTCTACCTCCTCCTCCTCCTCCTCCTCCTCCTCCTCCTCCTCCTCCTCCTCCTCCTCCTCCTCCTCCTCTTCCTCTTGCAGCCACTAATTAAATTGCTCATTCCCAAATATGGAGATGCTCTGTATAATCTCCAATAAAATTCCAAAATCTAATATAGACTCTATGTCTAATTCTCAGGCAATCCAGGACAAATGATAACCAAAACATATTTAGTGCAACAGATTCTCATTCCTCAGCTGAGATCAACTCATTTCTGAAATATGTTTTTACTTCCTCCCTCCCCACAGGCAGTTCTATTTCTTTGTGCACACAACAATAAATGGTTGTTGAACTGAGGGAAACTGGGGTGTAACTCGTGCATGATCCCTTAACCATAAAAAACAAGAATATGATTATGAAAATAAGGTTAAAGCTTTCACAACTTAGCTTCTATTAGAAGGAAAGGCAGCTTATGCGATGGATAATAGGAGAGTGGGAGAAAAAAATGTGTTCTGAAAATTAAAATATATTCCAAATTTGGGGACTAAGAAAGTTAAATACAAATCAGGCCTTTCTAGGCTAAGCTTTGTTTGCACTGAGTAAAGTGCAACTTCCTGTTTTGAAGAAAAAATTGTAATAGGTTCAAAAGGTCTCTTGGGGACTCAGTCATCTCCTACCAACATTTGAACCATTTTAAATGTAAATTAGGGGAAATGTGGATTGGATTTCATTTGCAACACAACTTAAATAAGAGAGAGATAAAAAATAATTTGGTAATTAATGCAACCACTTGAGAACTCCAAATCCTGGTCAATTTCCACATCCTTTACCAGTAGGAGGTCTGCCAGACCCAGAGGCTGATCGGTCTATCATTCCTGTCAGGACAATGGGCATCAGTTTGGTCTCTTCACATAACTATAAACAAACATCCAGCATGGCTCATCTCCCTTAATTTGGAGATGGTCTCTGAAATAGTGAAAGAACAGAATATTCAGAAAGACATTTTTATTTCTTTTGCGTGTCATTAAGAACACACACACACACACACACATCTAACAAAAAACTGTTTTCTTGTGCAGTGTTCTCACACTTGAATGTTCATCAGAATCCCCTGGAGGGCTTATTAAAATACAGACAGCTGAGCCCCACCCCAGGAGTGTCTGATTCAGTAGGTCTGAGGTGAAGCCCAAGAATTAGCATTTCTAACATGTTCCCTGGTGATATGGATGCTGCTGGTCTGAGGCCCACTCTGAGAACCACCATCCTGGTGGGCAGACTCCCTCTGGGGCCTTCTTTGAGGGGCAGCAAAGCTGCATACTTTGTATTCATGAATTCACTGATGGATTCAACAAACTGAGCACATAGCTCCTCTGTAGCCACATAACGGGTGGGATGCATTTGTGAACAACAAATGCACCAAGATTTCTTAAAGCAATTATTTTTGCTTATGCAAGATGAAAATGGTTTCCACCATTCTGGTTTACACTATAGTATTTTCCTTAGCACATTCTCTCTTCAGAAAAAGTGCAGAGGTAAACGTCAGCTTAACCTAGATTAAATCATCATGAATAAATGGACTCCATGTCAATCAGACCTTACTGCATTTAATGCAGTAGTTTCATTCATTTGAATTTAATTAGCTGGTGTGGGAACACTTTACTAGTGCTGAATTCTACAAGTTAGATAATTTTTCTATCAATTCTTATTTACTTAGTTGTTCTGTATTAAAATGTGACTGAGGGTCTGTTATTCAAGAGATTAACTTCAAACTAAGAAAAAACTGTCAGACTCCCTATTCTAACAAAAGAATACTTCTGTGAACTGGGAGAGATCACACCAATTCTCATTAAATACAGTCAATCTTCAGTATCCATGGGGGATTGGCTCCAGGACCCCTACCCACAAATACCCAAATCCACAGATCCCCGAATCCCTTATTTAAATGGTACAATATGTACATAGAACCTGTGCACATCCTGTCATATAATTTAAATATATTTAGATTACTTGTAATACCTGATATAACGTAGATACTCTGTAAATTGTTATACTGCATCGTTTAGGAATAACAACAAAAAGCCTGTACATGTACAGACACAGCCATTGTAACCTAAATACATTTTCAAACTCAAGTTGGTTGAATGCTTGGATGCAGAACACGTAGCTATGAAGAGCCGATTGTATTGACTGCACAGAATATTATGAAATTATAAGGATGAAAAGATTGTTTATTTATTCTCATCTCTCTTCCTGTTGTAGAAACCTCCTCAAATCTGTACATCTCAAAGCAATTTGATACTCTGGAAAAGAGATCACAATATCCACCTTTTTATCCAGTTCTAACCATTTTATATCACCTTTTTTTCATATGTTTGATCCATAAATACAAGTCTTTAGGGCAATTAATTGATTGCCACTCTACTCATGAAAATAAATCTTCTATTTAGTACTGATGCTTCCAGAATCTTTCTGCAATGAGGGCAAATGTCAAATGGAAAACATGGCCAGGCAGCAGGAGGTAGTGAAAGGAGCTTGGGAAAGAAAGTCAAAATTGCACCTCTGTCACTAACCTTTCTTACTGACCTTCTTTGAATTTTCTCTTGATCATCTTTAAAGGTAGAAATAAGAAAAATAGAAACCCTAAGGAGCTCTTGAAAAGTTTGGGCAAGAATGTAAGCAAAAACTATAGCAAATTATGACTGTGCTATTGTAAATTATAATTATTTATAGGATTAAGTTCCAATACATATGTTGGACCCTGTCAATGGGACTCTAACTAGAATAAGATATATTCCATGCTTGTATAATTATATCACAATGGATTATGCTGTCATATATAACTAAAAAGAACCAGTAAAATATTTCATAAAAAAAATAAGGCATCTAGCCATGTTCAGTAGTAATCCCAGCTATTCTGGAGGCTGAGGAAGCAGGATTGTAAGTTTGAGGCTAGCCTCAGCAACTTAGTGAGACCCTGTTTCAAAACAAATAGTAAAAAGGGCTGTGGATGTTGCTCATGTTAGAATGTCCCTGGACACAACTCCAGTATCAGAAAGTAGAAAGGCTTCTATTGTTTTTGTTTGATGTTTTTGGACTATATCTAATTCTCCATTGTATTCAGAAAAGTTCCATTTTCAGTGGTTAATATTTGACTATGAAACAAGGTAAACTTTATGTGGCTCACATTCAGAAAAATTCTTTACTTCCATGTTTTATGTTATATATCATCCCAGGTTATGTACAAACAGACCTCAGAGAAGACAGTAAGTTACACCTGTTTGCAAAATTTACACTAACAGGCAAACTGATGTCTATTGACTGGGAACTGTATCCATATGGATTTGTTAGGGCTGCCAAGTTACAAGGCATTATAAACTAGGTGGATTAAACAATAGAAACCTATTCCCATAGTTCTAGAGAGGCTTGAAATCTGAAATCAAACTATTAAAGAGGTTGATTCTTTCTGAGGCCAGCCTCTTTGCCTTGCAGATGGCTGTCTTCTCTATGTATCCTCACATGGTGGCCATTCTTTCCTACAACTCTGTGTCCAAATCCTCTCTTTTTATAAGGACACTAGTCATACTAGATTAGGGCCTACCCTAATGACCTTATTTTAATGTAAGTTGAAGAACTTTTTTCCAAAATGGCACATTCTGAGGCACAGGGGGTTAGGACCTCAACATATGAATTTTAAGGGGGCATAATTCAGCCCATAGTACTATATATAAGCCCATTTCTTATTGAGATGGAAATCATAATATCCTTACATGAATCCTTAATACACTTAAATAAAGGTAATGTTTTGCAATAATTTTGACCACCAGAGGGCTCCTGTATTAATGCAATGAAACAATTAGAATGACATATTCCAAATTAAATAAAAAGTTGACTATAAAAAGTAGATACACAATATCTTTGCATCATCAGTAAATCAATTCATAAACATCTATTCATTAACCTAATGATGATGATTATGATGATGATAGTTACATTTGTTGAGCAGCAACACGAACAACCACTGTACCAGAGCTTTACATATATGATCCAATTTAATATTGTGAACTCCCCTGTTATGGTCAGTGTTTCATTATTTCAGAATTTTAAATGAAGCATAAATAACATCATACAGCTATCAAGATGCTAAGGGGAAATACAAATCACTACTATCATCATTAGCACCAGGTGCATTTCATAGCCTTTAGAAGAGAGTTCCCAATTAGCTTTGAGAGGTTTGTGAATGTCCTGAAATACTATGCAAAACATAAAAGTGTAAGTACAAGTATAGAGATGAAAGATCCAAATTTGTCATTTCATTGAGACACTTGGCTCTTCTAGGTAGCCAAAGAAATGTTGATTACATGGCTGAACCAATGTAATCTGCCTTCCACCCTTTTGATTTTCATTGCTTGGCTGGCTCATAGTCCTCCTCTAAATGTTTCTCTAATGGATGTGTGACTTTGAATACTACTTTATTTTGTCAAGTATTTTCTTCCAAGTGTACCTGGCTGAATTTCCCCTCCACATTAGCCAGGATTCTTGGTTGCAAGTGGCAGAAACATAACTCACACCAGCTTCAGACACAGAAGGGCAGGGGTGCAGCTAGCTCCAGGGACCCCTACAACTAGGGAGCTCTACTCCAGCAGGACCATTGTTCAGCTTCTTTCTATGTCCACTTCATTGCCTTCCAATACAGATGGGAGATGGAAATCATAATATCCTTACATGAATCCTTAATTTACCTTTATTTTCCATCTGGTGGTAGCCTGGCCATAGCTCCTTTAGATTTATGTCCTTATCATCTTGGGGACAGAGAAGGAAAGAGAGTTCTTTCCTCTCAGATCTATTTAGAAAAATCCAAGGGAATCACTGATTAACCTGACTGGAAGCATACATCCATCCCTTGAGTCATCACTGTGTCCAGGGGAAATGGAACTATGGATGTCCAGGCCTCTGCTCCATGCTCTTGTCTTTGAGTGTTCAGAGATATCATGAAGGGCAGCCTCACAAAATCACATGGATGAAGTCAGGGAAGAGCAACACTCAAGGGAAGAATTCACATTATTACCAGAAAAAGAAAAAGGAATGATGGGCTCACAAACACAGCAAAGATTCACCATGACAATGACCTTAACTACCAGAGGCAATCTTTTCTCTCTCCTATTTCAGAAAAGGGAGCACAACAGAGCTAGGTGACCTGAAATAACTTGTCTTTATGATTAAGTGCCAAGTTGACCCTAGCTCCTAAAGTTTCAGAATTATTGTCATGTCCAGCCAAAGTTGAGCATTATTCATGAATTTAAGCTTGTTTTTTAGTACTCCAAAGGGCATTTCTTAATTACAGATGCTCCTTGATTTACAAGTGCAGTTATGTCCTGATAAACCCATCATAAATTGAAGATATCATAAGTTGCAAATTCATTGAATACACCCAATCAAATCCACATCACAGATTAGCAATCCTGCACACTGTAGAGTGTCAGTTATTTCCTATTAGTGATCACATGATTGACAGAAAGCTGTGGCTCACTGCTACAGCTCAGCATCAACAGAGAAGATCAGACTGCATACTGTAGTCTGGATGAAGATCAAAATTCAAAATTTGAGAAATGATCTGAATTGAATACATATTATTTCCACACCATCATAAGGTTGAAAAATAATGTTGAACCATTATAAATCAGGGACCACCTGTATATAGAACATTTTTTGTTCTATGACCTCTACAAATATACCATTATCAAATGTTTATTGACACAAGTTGATGGGTATGGACTTATTTTGTTGTTGGGCACATTCTTTGATGTATGAGAATTGCAGTGTTCTATGTGTCCATTGAACCCCACATGCCCAATTGAAGTGTGTGTGAGGACTTTGAAATTAGACCCTGGACATGAACACTCTTTAGGAAAGAAGGTAGAGGGTGGAGGGAAGACCCCAGTGTGAGGCCCAGTGTGGAAAGCTCTACCTGCCCTTGTCTCTGTTTTCCTTTTTCCCTTCCAACATCCAGTGAACAATTTCAAATCTTTGCATTTCCTCTGGGAAATCTGCCTGACCCTTCTGGTCCTGTGTTATGTCCACTCTACTATAGTTTTGTGGGGTAGTGGGAATACTAGAGAAGGAGATTGGATAAGAACTTCTAGATCTTTCATTTTTATCCTTGATTCTTGAATGCTTTGTGTATGCCTTTGTCAAAGTCAGCCCTTGTTCAGTTTCTATAAATACAAAATTAGGTGAATAATAAGCCAACTTTTCTTCAATACTTACTGTAAGTATACATGAACCAATATCTGTGAATTCACAGGGTGCTAGGCTGTATGCATAAGGGGCTCAACAAATACTAGCTGAAAATATATGCAGTGGTAGAATAATATAGAAGAATAATCACTTGTTGAAAAGTGAAGTGTCAGTATTGTACTAAGCACTTCATTTGCATATCTCAGTTGAGACTCTAAGTGATACACATTCTTATTTCCATTTTATAGACGAAGTAACTGAATGCCCAACATTGCCCAGCTAGTAAGTTGCATAGCCAGGATTTGGAACTCAGACCTTTGAGTTTAAAATCTTAGTACATAGCAAACTGTTAGAACTTCTAAAGAAATTCAAGACCAAGCTTTTCACTGTCCCATGAATTTAGTCACACTTGGGGACTATTTAACTAGGACTTTTCCTTCAAGTGTTTTACGATATTTGAAAGTTCTTCCCCACTATAACCCAGGAAGCCTATTGTGTGAGTGGTTTTTCCCCTCTCTCAGTAGCATTAAAACCAGAGTCTATTATTGTATTATTTAGAATCCCCTCTTTTCTTCCAGAAGTTTCCCAAACACATGGTTAGATGAGTAAGGAAAATAATTAGGTTCAGACAGACTACAAACTGGCTGTTTTTTTTTTAAGAGAGAGAGAGAAAGAGAGAGAGAGAGAATTTTTTAATATTTATTGTTCGGTTTTTGGTGGACACAACATCTTTATTTTATTTTTATGTGGTGCTGAGGATCAAACCCAGCACCCCACGCATGCCAGGCGAGTGTGCTACTGCTTGAGCCACATCCCCAGCCCACTAGCTGAATTTTTTTAAAAAAACTTTCAGAATCTTATCTTGGATTGGAGGTTACACAGACAAGATATCCCATATGTACATGACAGATGATTTTCTATGGGGGGTGACTGAGTGTCCCCTGCCCTGTTACACTTTCTGTATCTCATCCTACTGGGCCTATATTCTACTTTTCAGGTTCTGAGCTTGTGATCACCCAGACTTCTCTGTCCCAGCACTGGCTGTCCAAAAGAGAAGGACCAGAAATGCTTCACCTTCTTATTTCTTTTTAAAGCTATTGATGCCACATTTCCAGTGACAGCTTTATTTTTTATGGGATAACATTTTTCAAATTTTTATTTATTTATTTATTTATTTATTTATTTATTTATTCATTTATTCATTCATTCATTCTAATTAGGCATATATGGCAGCAGAATGCATTTTGATTCATTGTACACAACTGCAGTACAACTTTTCATTTCTCTGATCAAAGGTAGCATTTACCAGTAAAGAAAGTAGTGAACAATCAAGGTGATGTGATTTTTTTTTTAATTTATTTTTTATTTTGTTCGAATTAGTTATCCATGACACTAGAATAAGGTGATGTGATTTTAATCATGGTTGTGTATTTCATTCATAAGATGATCTTCACCTAAATTGAAAGACTGGAATCATTTCTCCATCCCATTTTTCACAGGGTTTAAGTTTTAACTTCCAAAGACTTCAGACAAAACACACAGTCAGGGTGACATATCATACAGCATAATGAGCCACAGGTCATGTAGGCCAGGAGCCTGAGAGGGGAAAAAATCAAATGAAAACCAGTGTGTTGGGCCAAATAATAAGAAATAAACAGAAATGAAGTCAAGTCACAAACTAAGCCAGAAAAGAAACAGAAACCCCATAAGAAAACACACTTAAGGAAATCAACAAAATGTGTAGCCAAAGGAACATCAGGAAGGTTGTTCCCAGATGGCCATCTCTCCTGGGCAGCTGTCCCTTGGGAATGAAAACTCTTAAGCAGACAGCCAGACTCCAAGCCTTGGGCTCAGAGCAGTGCCCTGGCCTTGTTGACCTTCGGCAGCTTTTAGTGCATAGAAGCAAAGGGATTCTTTCCTCAAAGTCCAGCCCTTCCTGAGAAGGGCTCTGACCTGAGACTCCGAAGTACAGGATAGGAGAAATAGGGTATGAAGCAGAGGAATAAGGAGCCTGCCCTCTTTCCAAAGAAACCAAGTTGCTGAGGAGACAAAACAGTTTGTAGCCAAGACCATGAACTTCGTAGTTTCACAAGGTTGAGTCAGTCCTACCTTCTCAGTCAGTCTGGGACCTGGGGCAGTTCATTCCACACTTTCTGTCTCACTTTTCTCTTCTGTTAAAGGGGGAATAATAATAGCATTTATCTAACAAGGTTATAGTGGGAATAAATGAGATACTCTATGCAAAGTGTTAAAAAAGGCATCTGTTGTGATGTTGTTAGTGGTCAATGAGAAAGCAGGAGAGGAACAAGAGGTTTACCAGGGAGTAGCAAGAGTTCTAGAAAGCAATGAGAAATAATGCTTGCCCAGTATTCTTATTTGAAATTTCTTAAGAGTTCTGAGTCTCCCAGAGGAGTAGAGTTTTCTGGACCTCCCCAAGAACCAATTAATCATCTCAGATACCCTCAGACTCATCTGGAACAAATTCCCCACACAAAGATGATGTGTGGTGTGAGTTTCTCTGTGTCTGAACCCAAAGATACTGGCATCACTGGAATTTCCTGGGTATCAGGAGTTAGACCCAGGGAACCAGTCACCCAATATGACTAACTGCAAAACAGACACACGAACTCAACAAAACATGGAAAACCACCACCATCACTGTGGGCTTTCCCTGAGCTTATCTGAACTTTCATAGTCTCTAATGACTGAATCAACATGCAGCACATGGATATAGGAAAAATAAAGATAAGGTAATGAAAATAAATATTCACTCTGCCTTCATTGCAACCAATTCCCATAGGGTCTGTTGGAATGTCCATCTCTCTGAATTGTCTAGTAATAGAGGGGACACAGTTGCCTCAAATTGGGGGACTCCTCCATTGATGGAATATTAGAGACTTTTTTCATTATATTTTTCCTTCCCTTCCTTTTATAGAAACATGACTGCTATCCTAGCCAAGTTTAGTTATTCTCTTTCAAGGAGGAATATTTCAGTGGTGTTGGGACTCAGAAAAATGATACCCCCAAAGTGTGGGGCTTTCACATGCTAAGCTGAAGAAATGTCTCAAAATCAAGATCTCTCTAACCTTCTTTGTTTCTCTCAGAAGGACAGGGAGGGGCTCTCTCTGAAATTCCCTTATCTGACTGAAAAAAAAAAAAAAACTTCTTCCAAAAGAAATGCAATTGTCTTAAACTCCCTCCCCAGGAAATTTCATCAAATATCTAGGAAAGATTAACCACTGGAGAAGAGAGGAGAGTAAATGTAACCACACCCAGACAGGATTTTATCTAGTCTATTGGAGCAGCTCCTAAAGATTACCTGGGAGACTTTGTCTCCATAATAAGACACCCATTATTTGCAGTGAGGTCTTGTCCCTCACCTTTCCCTAACTTGTCACTACACACACACACACACACACACACACACACACACACACACACACACACCATTTCCCTATCTCCTATGAAGAAGGTATTTCAGTTTCAACCATCTGGCCCTTTCTGTGAGTTTTTATATTTTGTGTGACTCCCCATGTACATGTGCACATTAATAAATTTGTTATGCTTTTCTCTTGTTAACTTGTCTTTTGTTATAGAGGTGTCAGCCATGCCCCTTTATGAAGGGCAGGAGAGGGAGCATTCCCTTTTCTGCCTCCACAGCAGGGTGACAGTTTGGTGTCCAGTTCTTAAAGCACTACATTGCAGATCCACCTTTTAAAAAAATCATTGTTCAATGATCAAAAATTATTTCACAGTTGCACAGAGTATGAATCATGTGCACATTTATCCCTGAAGAAAAGAATTCTTAGCAGTCCTTCATGATAAAATGGTTAGGTAAGTGAAGTTTTCCTTGACAATTCTATGCCTTCTTTTTAGGTGTTCTTTAGTCCCTGTCCTGTACTTTCCTCTTGCTCTGGGCCCCCAAACAGACCCCCCACATTTGCACACCCGGCTGAGCCAAACTTTCTCTCCTAGATCTCTCTCTATATACTCAACAAAACTATGTGGGTCCTTAGCTAGTCCTGTCCCCCAATGCCAGGAGATACTATGCTTGGCAAGTTAACAAACAGATAACTAATCTGATCAATGAAGTCCTATTAGTATGTTAATGTCTATAATGGATTACTGTACAATCCCTCTTGGGGAATATATTTTCATTTTATCAGGAACTTTCTGAGCTCTTAATGTCTTCAATTAACCTAAAGGAGAGGAGAGATATTAGTGTATCCGTTTGGGACCCTGACTACTGCCTCTGTGTTGTTAATTGTCTGGAACCATCAAACATCTAAAAGTGCCTTGAAAAAAACATCTGTTAAATCCTTGGATTGGGATAGTGTATTTGGACAGCATCAATGGCAGCCTGGCCATACTACAGAAGAAACTCTTCAAGCTCTCATCTTTTCAGGCTGAAACTATTTTATTTATACTGTCAGATAGTCATGGACTTGCTGCTATCAGGGTGGCCTTGAGGATATTAACCGAATCACCATTAGAATTGAGAAACTCAGCCCTGATGCTGTCACCAACTAGTTTTGTTGTCCAGGGAGAGTTCTTAACCTCTCTGAGCCTTAGTTTCTTCCCTTTATAATTAGGAGAGTTGGATAATCTCTTATAAGCTTGAAAGTTCTATAATTCTAAAACCCATCCACCATGGACCTGGTAAGTTGTTGATGGTCTAAGTGTTGAACACTAATGTATTCTCAATAGGGTTACTTCAGGGCATTGTAGTAATATCTCACCAGGGACATTGTTTTTTGTCTGTAGATTGCTATCTTTCCACAGAGGGTTCTTTTACATTGCTCCAAGTGCTGAGTTACAAACCCATAAACACTGTCTTAATAGTTTTATCTTTCCAAGAACAATTGGATGGCCAGTATTTCTTCTACATGTTTTCAGTGTACTTATTTTAGCTTCACTTGATTCCCATCCAAAGTTTTTGGTTAGAGTATTTGTCTTGATGCTTATTTTAGTCAAAGATTTTGTCTGTCCAGTTCAGAGGGTTACACTGTTGAACAATTGCATAGGATACACTTAGACTTTTTCAAATTTGGTACTTCCACAATATTTCTCTTACTCCTCAAATTTCCAAGATAGTCTCCTGATATTTCCAAACATCATATTATCTCCCAACAGACATGGATCAGTATGATTTTTTTTCCAGTGACATCTCTTCTGGGTTTATAGCCAATTGAAATCAGGGTCTCAGAGACATTTGCACATCCATGTTCATAACAGCATTATTCATGAAAGTCAAGTGTTGAGGGAGAAATACAAGTGTCTGTCAATAGATAGATGGCTGAGAAAAATACAGTATGTACATACAATGGAATATTATTCAGCCTTACAAAGGAAGTTAATTCTGACACATGAAATGATATGAATGAAACTTGAGGACATTATGCTAAGTTAAAAGTAAGCCAGTCACAAAAAGATGACTACTGTATGATTCCACTTACATGAGTAGTCAGACTGGTAGAAACATAAAGAGAGATGGTTGCTGCCAGGAGCTAGGAGGAGGAAAAAGTAGGCAATTGCTGTTTAATGGGTATAAGATTTCAATTTTACAAGATGAAAAAATTCTGGAGACTACTTGCACAACAGTGTGACTCTACTGAACATTACTGACCTATACTTCCAAATGGTTAAGATGGAAAATTTTATGGTCTGTGGTTTTTTTTTTTTGCTACAATTAAAAAATAAAGTAATTTTTTTTGTTTTCTGCCACTACTTCAAGTTCAACAACACTACCACCAGGGCTCACTAGTTTGCTATTTGGGCAAGCTGCTAGGAATGGTATCTGGTCACCTTCTTCCCTCTGTAGCGTGTTTACAATAAACCTCCTGGGTAATATATTCTGAATGTCAGGTTGAGCTCATTCACTTGGCATTAAGTCTCAGCTGCACAAATCTTGTATTTTCTCCTGTGTTGTCTCAAGGGATTTCTACTTGGAATATATAAGGCATACCCCCAAGAGTGCTAGATATTCTCTTACAACTGTAGGCATCATCTCAGGAACTAAGCAAGTAGTACATCTACTGGAAATGTGAACACAACAGTCACCCCAACAGCCCTCACAAAGATTTAAAGCATGGAACCATTCTTTTTTTATATATTTTTAATTGGTACATTATTGTTGCACACAACAAAGGGATTTGCTGTTACATATTAATTACCTGCACACAATACAACAGTATAATTTGTATTGTGTGCAGGTAATTAATATCATTCCCCAATATTTCCCCTTTCTCTCTCCTCCTCCCCGCACCATGGTCCCTTTCCTCTACTCCTATTGATCTTCCTTTGATTTTCATGAGATCCTCTCCACATCTTTCTTTTACTTTTTCCTCTCTGGTTTCCATATATGAGAGAAAACATATGACCCTTGACCTTGTGAGTTTGGCTTATTTCACTTAATGTAATGTTCTCAAGTTTTATCCATTTTCCTGCAAATGACATAATCTCAATTCTCTTTATGGCTGAATAAAACTGCATTGTGTATATATGCCACATTTTCTTTATTCATTCATCCACCTAGGCTGATAGCATGGAACCATTCTTATGCTCTGCCCTACTTACTTTTGTGTGTGTATGTGTGTGTGTGTGTGTGTAGTGCTGGGAATGGGACCCAGGTTTTTGTGCATGCTAAGCAAGTACTCTACAATTGAGCCATAATTCCCAGTCCTAATTCACTTTCCCCCCCACACACATCAGCTGGTTCTCAGTAAATGTTAAAAGTATAACAAATAATATATCTCTGGGCTGGCTTCAAGGATGTGCAATCTGTATAGTCATGCTGGAGTCCATCCTCAGAAGGGCCCTGTGCTTTAGCTTAATGCCCTGATGTTATTTTCTTGAAATTCTTAAAAAAAATTGCCTGTAAACTTGTGCTCTGTTAGTGAGGGCTGGTGGAACAATAGAACATGCAGGTCAGTAGAGGAGATGCAGGTAATACACGTTTCTATTTGTTGGTCCTTGATGCTCCATTAGCTTTTAGTGTTCATGATGCCCCCTGAGAATAGAATTGTAGTGGACCACAATTGTATGTGAAATCAGCAAAACTCTCAAAGTGTGTTACATTTACACCAGAGTAAGCAGAGGAGCTGACAGCTCTGAAAGTCCACACTTTCTTTTCAAATCAGAAATGCTTTGATTTCAGAACTAAGACATTGACATGCTAAGAAACACAGAGGACCAAGGAACCTGCTCATATTCTTTCTTACTTGTATTACTTCTGTATATGAGTCAACCACAAACACAGAAAATAGTGAGATAGAAGGAAAGAGAATGATAGGACAACCCATAGATCCTTTTCCTTCTTCTCCTTACCTATTCATCAACAAGTCATTGACGAAGGGTGTTGGTAGAATGTGTGCCTATGAACAAGTGAAATTAAAACAGCTGAATTAGTTTTGTGTAGCATTTGCACTCTTCCGGTAAGGGCAAAATACACATAAATGTATGAAATGTAAATTGTGTAATTTTGGTGCTTCCACATATGGGTCAAATGCTCCTACATTTGCATTTGTAACTGGCATCCTGCTATATGAGATGTGTGGTAAATTCACGCTAATAATTTGAAATTTTAATTTTGCTTTACTTAGAATGACATTAAATAGCAAGCGAGAAACACCGTGACAAGTCAAAGAAGAAACCACAGAAGAAAGAAAAAAGCTTTAGATTTTAGTACCTTTATATAGCATTCATTTTCCCACTGTTTGAACGAGGGGTCCTGTGTTTTCATTTTGTACTGAGCCCCATGAATGATGTAGCTACAGCATTTGGCTAGTGTGCTTTTTGGGGAGGTGGGGAGAATTGTTAACGGGCCTCTGTGTTCAAGGGGCCTTGAAATTAAATTTGTATCTCTGGTTGCAAGGACTGTAAAACCATGAGACACAGTCCTTGCAAGATTGTTTTTTTTGTTTGTTTGTTTTTGCTCCTCACCCATATTGGACTTGCAGTCATGCCAGAGATCCAAATGAGCCACTTACATCAAAAAGGTTACATGACAATCAATTTGTTTTTATATTAACCCATGACACCTGCACTAATAGTTACATAGGAAATGAAGTCCAGAACAGATGGAGTTCTAAGGGCAATTGTTGCCAATCATGGAAAACCTGCCCTCCTTAAATAGCCTCTGGTGTAATTGCCTGCCCACGCCCTGCCCACTTTTCAGGCTTAAATACAAGGCGACATTTGGTATGCATTTCCTGTAATAAAGAAGCATGTGATGATTATTCCCAAGATGTTATTTTTAAGGCTATTGTTAACTGCGGTCTGTCTTTGGTTTCTCAGTTAAGGAAAAAGCAACTTGACTCAAAGCATCACTTGATTCAAGTTGGGCAACCACAGCAGAGCAAGCAATTGTGACCAATTCCCTGAAGGAAAATGAGTGGGGACGAATTTTACCCCACATTTTGCAGACACCAAGGTATGGCATGACTTGGTGATTCTTGGGAGAGATCAAGTCTTACAATGTTGTGTAAAACCCTGTGAATGTGGCTAACAACATGAAGTTATCTGTTTTTATAAGAGTCATGGATACCTGTTTATTTGAATATACCACCTTGTGGATAGGCAGCCAAAGCTTAGTTTTTCTTGCTTCTTTGGTTTCTCCTTTTACAATTAAAAATAACTTAAAAATCAGTCATGTTGAAAGACAATAGCTTATTTTTCCTCTCAGCCTGAAAGAAGGAAATACAATGTAGATTAAAGCCATGAAATAAAAGAGTAAAACATTCATGTATGAAAATTAGGAAAGAGTTTGTGATAGAAAAGGGTCTATGGTCATAAAGTCAGAACATGGTTGAATCTGATTCATGCTCAGATTATCTGTTCTATGCTTGTCTCAAGAGGTTTGTAACGAAGTGAGCAGTGGGGAATACCAAAACTTGCCCTGAAGTTTCATTCCCAAAGCAGGAGTAAGGCATTGGTAGTGAAGTTGCCCCTAAAGGGTTCAGTGGAATTTCCTGGAAGCTTTTGGATCTACAAAAAATGATTAGGCTCCATTTATTTAGTACTGGAGTGGATGTTCCAAGATCAGTGAGTTTGAAATTAAGTGCAGTTTACTTAAGAAGGTATCTGGCTGGGGTTAAGAGTGAGGCGGGGCCTCTTTAAATCTATATTATATCTATAAAATGTATAAAATCCAGCCAGTGCTCATAATTAGTGTTAGGTTGAACCATATGAAAATGCTGTGGGAGATTTCATATGGTTCAACTTAATACTTAACTATTTATACTTGTTATTTTCATAAAAAGATGCCTTTCTTTATGCAGAAAAAGAAACTGTATTTGGACTATACTTTCTTCCTTTTCTCCCTGAATTAATTGTGCATGGGGTAAAATGAGTAGGTTGTCTTCTAGAATGTTATCCAAGTCTTATATGATTCTATACCACCTTTTTGGGCCATTCTGTTATAAAATAAAAATTGGTTATAGGATATGTTATAAGTAATTTATTATTAGTACTAGCTAAAATCCTGACTAGATTTTTAACTTATGAAAAAGGAACTAGCATAGAATCAAGGTTATGCCTGTAATAATGATACTCTCAACCAATTGCACAACAAACTTTCTTGAGTAGGGGAGGAAAGGCTACCCTGGGAGTGATGCCCATGAGGGTCGGTCACAAATGTGGCCCTAATATGACAAAGGTCATGGCAGAAAAATGTTGGAAACAAAGACTCTAAAAGAGCAGTATTCACTTCATAGCAGCTCTCTCTATTTGGTAGAATTCTCAGAAAGTAGATTCTTAGGTTTTGGGATCTCAAATGAAAATTTGGGAATTGATATCAGATTGCCACTTCTTAGTTTTTTTTAAAATAATAAACATTAGAAATACAACTTCCATATATTAGCACAACAATTTAAGAAAATAGGAGGCTTTTTGACAGTAAAAGCAGAACAATTTCAGCTGTAGTGAAAGAATACTGCATTGTCTTCAGTCTACTCATTTTGCTACAAAGTAGGGGGAAAATACTAAGGACTGGCTCAGGTCCATGGCCCAGTGGCCCAAGAGATACTAATCAGCTATTACAGGGCTAAAAATAACCATCAACTATTAAGTACCTACTTGTTCTAAGCACTATAATAAGAGCTTTATATACCCAATTTTGGTTCTCTAAGTTAGATATTATTTATTATTGTTATTGTTATTATTTAGTACTGGGGGTTGAACCCAGGGGTGTTTTACCATTAAGCCACATTCCCAGTCCTTGTTACTTTTTATTTTGAGAAACTGTCTTACTTAAGTTGCTTAAAGTCTTCCTAAATCGCTGAGACTGGCCTCAAATTTGCAATCCTCCTGCCTCAGCTCCCCGAGTTGTTGGGATAGATATTATTATCTTCATTTTTGAGAAAAATTGGCAAAGAAATTAGATAACTCAAACATGAACTGGCAAAAAAAATGGCAAAGTCTTATAACCCATAGAGTTTTTCAGTTGTGTAATTCATAAAGAGAGTAAAGGATTCAAAGTTAATTATCAAAATGCGTGTGTGTGTGTGTGTGTGTGTGTGTGTGTGTGTGTGTGCGTGCGCATGTGCAGTATTGGGTATGGATTCCAGGACCTTGTGCATGCTAGGCAAGTACTCTGAGCTTCACTCTCAACCCAAATTCTAGATTTTAGAGTTTTTTTTAGGGGGAGGGGTGCTGGAATTTGTGGGATCTGCCATCCTTATGAGACTTGCAGAATTGCAGAATTCTAGATAAAGTTTTAGAATTGCACAGGTAAATCAGAGAAGCCCTAGTCCTAAAAGAAGCTCCAGGACAAGAGTGCTGTCTTAGGTTGAGGTCTTCAGAAGAAGACCTTGACATAAGGCTTTTTGCATGAGTGAATTTTTCAGGAAATGCTCTCAGAAGAAGCCAATCAGGATGTGGAAGAAGTAGGATGGTGAAGGGGAAGAAGTCAAGTGAGGTAAATTCTGAGGCAGAGTCCCATAGAGGGTAGACTCAACCCAGTCCTGCAGGGGAGCTCTGTAGGATAAGTAGCACCTCATAATTGTCCCAGCTCAGGTCCAGGGAGCCAGGCTTAGTCAATGTTGGTCATTGACTAAGGGTTGGTCAAACAGGGCAAGGGATGAGGATGCAAGGGATAGAAAGTCCTAGGCACATCCAGCTGTTTACCTATTTGAGCAAAGCTTTTCAATAGCTGAAGGGAAGTACTATGACAGAGTCCCAAGGGCATACTATTGGTGGTAACTTCACAGTTAAAAGATGAGTACATAGAAATGACAAAATGGAATTGGGTTGGTCAAAGTAGATCATTGATAATGTCTACTACAAGTCAGAATTCAGAAATACACCATAAAGAAAAGGGACTGAAGCACAGCTTAGGGAAGTATTCTGTGATGCCCAGGAGGTCACAGAACTATTGACTGTGCCAATTGTATTCTCACCAAAAATCAAGTATCTTCAGCTATCAATTCCACTCCCTTTCCCATAGCTACCTCTTTAATGGAAGCCACTACCATCTCTTACCTGTGTCAGTACAGTGAAACTCATAAGTAGCTGCTAGGCTTTGACTCTTTCTCATTTATGTCCATTGTCTACACAGTAGTCATAGTGGTCTTTAAAATATGGTAAGGCTGAGAGTGAGTTGAGTTGGAGACATTAATCATATCATAATTATTATCAGTCCTTCCACAACCTCTATTCTTTGGTAGGCACAATGGATATTTTGCTCAATTTTATGCAAAGTGCTCTACAGCTTTCCTCTACCTCCCATATCCCCTTGTTCACCACACCTCTGCCATCCCCCACCAAAAATTCCTTCTCAGCATCTTACCACTTTCAACATCCTGCCATATAGAAATGTTGGAACCATCAAGGTTAAAATTAAAATCCAGTTGTGTTATTCCCCTACATAAAATCCAACAAGTTCTCTCATCACACTGGAAATAGAATGAAGACTTTCCCACGAATCCCACCTCAGATGGCTCCTGTTTCTACAAATGGCCCTTGTTCCTTTCTCTCCATAGACCCCCAAAACTGCCTCCCATTTAATCTACTTTTGCTATTTCCTCTGCCCTAACCCTCATCCTCCTCTTCCTGTATGGTTTCACTTCAAATAGCCCTTCTGTCCCACCACTCCTATATAATCCCCTTGTAGCATGTTATACTATCTGATTTGCTTCATAGACACTGCTGTCACATTCATTGATTTGTTAGCTTATGATCTGTCTCCTCTGCTATGGACCAACACTGTATAACTCTGTAACAGCACCAGGAACAGCTTTACCAAGTGCTCACTAAACACTTGCTAAATCTGAAGACAGTCTACCAAAGAAGCAATTTATTCATATTCCTGGGTAAAGCCTTTCATCAGTTTTATAATAAAATCCAAGAGAAATTATTTTTGCTGCATGGTTTTGGATGCAGATAAAGAAAGATGAGTTCTCAAAGGCTGGACATAATCAGATTCTTTATCTTCTGTACACTCTACAGATCTGAGGCCACCTAGACAATGGTGTTTATTTCAAATGACCACAATTTATAATGGAAAAAAATGTCATGGTTACATGACTGAGCATTATTAGCCAATAGGCTACAGCTGCCACCCCTCTGTGGACCATTTGCAAATTACTGCTCTGCAATGACTGAGCACAGTAGAAGCAACTGTGGCCATTTTGGCCTAACACAGGACTTCCCTTAGAGGCAGTCTTTATTCTAGTGTCTCCCATCTGCTAAGACTTTCTCAGAGCTACACTATAGTCCAAGGTTCCTTGTACTCTTTCTTTCTTCCCTTGTACCTTCCTTTCTTCCTTCACAGGTTTAAAACCTGTGTTTTGGCCTAAGCCTCTTTCCTCATTCTTTCTCCTTTACACAAATTCCCCTCAATAAACCTTTTGCACAACTAAGCCTACCTTAGCATCTGCTTCTTGAAGGACTCAAACTGACATAAAAGCCTAAATTTTATATCAAGAGCATATGGAAACTGAGTATAGAATCATCTGTAGAGTTGAAAATATCCATTCGCTTTCTTTTTCTAGAACAGTGAAAGTACACTAATATTATCATCTTTCCCTGAAAATCATGGGTCCTGGAACCCATTGTTTCTTCTTATCTGAAACTCCCAGTACAATAGAATTGTTCTGAATTAATTCAATGAGGATAGAAGGTTGTTTGGCTCAAAGAAAAGGCTGGCTAAATGTGGTAATCATAAAAATGATTCATATATCTCTTAATCTTTTCATGCTAACTCAAAATGTGTAAATGTGCATTAATCCTTCAATCCTTTGATGAAAGGCCAAGGCTTTTCTGTGAGTATTTCTCTGCTTACACAAGTTATACTCTTGATACATTGTATATAATTCCATGTGTTTCCTTAAAGTGAAGCAGAAACCAAAAGATACCTGTCATGCAATCAGAGTGCAGAACTCCTTGTCTAGTTTCATTAAAGCTTCTACAGTTGTCTGGCCCACATTTAACTCAACAGATTCTTTTTTTGTATATAAAAAAATCAACTTGCCTTAATTAAGAATCTGCAAAGAATGCAACTTTGCAGCTTCCTTTTCCTGATTATTTTTAAAGACTTTTCATCAAATCACAAAAATAGAATGTCCTGGCATGAATAGAATGGGCAGTAGCCCTCAATGAATTTTGGCATGGATCAACTCACTAGGGGGTAGGGGTAACAAAAATGTGAGAGAATGTGGGACTCAAGGTTTAGGGCATCCGTGAATATATTTTACAGATGAAACAGAGAGCATTGGTTAATCTGAACATTCTGTTAAGGAGTGAGTTGTCAAGAGAACTTTTAGTACATGATGTTCAATATAAAATACTTTAAATTATTAATGATCTTATTTCTGTAGCTCCTTTGCCTCCATCAATGGACAACAATAGTTGATGTTGATGCTCTAGTAATGGAACATTCTTATACTCTAGTTGGTATTTTCTTTTTTGACTCATGGATTCTCTTAAAAATTTGACATGTTATGGACCTTATCAGAAAGACATATATTCACATGCACACATACAAAACTGTAGATATTTTTAAATCCCCAAACCTCATTTGTCAATTTCTTATTCACAATCCCCCTGCCACATTGTTAAAACACAGAGTCCTTTAGGTATAAACCAAGGAGTGGGATAACTGGGTCAAATGGTAAGGGGGTGGGGGCTAGGGAAGAATAGATGTATTTTGGACTAGACAGAGGGAAATGAAGGGAGGGAAGGGGGCATGGGGGTAAGAATGACAGTAGAATGAACTGGACATTATTACCCTATGTGCATATATGATTACATGACCTGTATAACTCAGGTACAACCAGATGAATGAGAAGTTATACTCCATTATGTATGATGTGTCCAAATACATTCTACTGTCATGTATAACTAATTAGACCAAATAAAAAACTTCCTCTACAAACAACAACAACAAAAAAACAGAGTAAAATGTAAATAGGTAATACACTGGTTTGTTAGTTTCTAAACAAGAAAATAAAGCATGGAGTGTACTTGATAAAATTAATTGATCTTAAATGCCACTATTTGATTCATGGGAAAAGAAACATTCACAAGAGACACACCCACACTTACTCACATTTGCTTAGTTTCCCTCAAAGTGGCAAGGATCATGTCAGTCTGATTCATCTTTCAGGAAGGAAGAGGGAAGTACAGTGTAAAACCACAACCCAGGCCTCAGAGGGGACTTGGTTCCAGAGTGCAGCAGAGGTTGGGGCCCTTCAAGGGCAGAGCAGTGGCTGTCAGCTGAGGAAGGACTGTGTCACTGACCTTCAGATGGGCACAGCTGGATGATGCCTTGGCAGTCTTCCAAGCCAAGTCATTCCACCACACAGTCCCATCAGATGTAAACTATTACAGAGTGACAAATGAGAGACACTCTCTCATATCTGCTCTGGACTCTAGGAGGAGTAAGAATTGCTTTCCTGGCCCGGATAAGCATGCAGGTGGTTGGCGCCAAGTGTCTTCCTCCTTGTCCTGAAGATGATAACACTTGAACTCATCATGGTTAGTCCTACAAGTCAGTGATAAAGACTGGGTGGGAATCCAGCCTTTTTTACTCCCCTTTCCAGGTTCTTGCTACCAACTCCCACTGCTTCAGGCCTTAATGATCCTTTTGCAGTTTGGCTAATTCTACGAAAATGATCTGAATATAAAAACATTTCAAGGACATTTTCCTTCTGTCCCCATTTTCCTCACTTATTCCTTTATTCAGAAACAGCCTTGAGGTCTCAGACATAACTCCCCAAATCACAGTGACATTAATACTTTCATTTCTCAGACCTGGTGAATCATTCTGAGTAAGGTTGTGTTCCATTTCTTAAGGGCTGTTACTCACTTTGTATGGAGTGCTTCAACTTCCAAAGTCAACTGGTTAGAACTTGCACTCAAGTACAGGCAGTTTAAAAAATGTTGATTGAGTTTGCCATCTCTCTGGATCACAAGTTTGAGACCAATGTGCACAACAGCAAACGATAGCAAGAACCTATCTAAAAAAAAAAAAAAAAAAGAAAAAAGAAAAAGAAAGAAAAGAAAAGAAAAGAAAAGAAAAAGGGTTGGGGATGGATATCAGTGGTAGAGCACCCCTGGGTTCAATAACCAGCACTGCAAAAACACACAAACAACAAAAACAAGAAGAGAAAAGAAAGCCTGCTTCCTTTCTCATTTGTGGGGCGTGGGTGGGTACCAGGGGTTAAACTCAGGGGCACTCAACGACTGAGCCACATCCCCAGCCCTTTTTAATATTTTATTTAGAGACAGGGTCTCACTGAGTTGCTTAGGGCCTTGCTAAATTGCCGAGGCTGGCTTTGAACTTGCGAATCTCCTGCCTCAGCCTCCCAAGCTGCTGGGATTACAGGTGTGTGCAATTGTGCCTGGCTTATTCTCTCATTTTGCTATTTGCAAAATGACTCATTTATTTATAGAATAATTTATAATGAAAAAGTGACTATGTACAAAATAAGATGATAATTGTTAGAAAGTTTGTTTCTCAAGTATTAACCCTTAAACTGAATAATGACCTGATGTGGGAGCAGGAATTGAAAGAAAGGCCAGAAGGAGAGGGAAGGGAGAATTTCACTTGTGTTTCTGGGCACAATTGAAGAAGAATATAAATAGGAGTTGTGGTTAGAAGAATAAGCCCATTTGCCCCCAAGATGGCCATGTCCTAATCCCCTGAACACATTGTTAGATGGCAAAGGAGGATTAAGGTTACAAGTGGAATTAAGGTTGCTAAGCAGCTGATTTTAAACTAAGGAGATTCTCCTGGGTTATATGAGTGGCCTAATGTGATTCCAACTGTCCTTAAAAGTGGAAGAGGGAGCTGAGTGCTGTAATCCCAGCAGCTCAGGAGGCTGAGGCAGGAAGATTGTGAGTTGAAAGCCAGCCTTAGCAAAAGCAATGCGCTAAGCAACTGAGTGAGACCCTTTCCCTAAATAAAATACAAAATAGGGTTGGGGATGTGGCTCAGTGGTTGAGTGCCCCTGAGTTCAATAATTCCCAGTAACAAAAAAAAAAAAATGGAAGAGGGAGACAGAAGAGATGAGTCAGAGATGACTATGGAAGAGGTCATAGTGAAGCCATATGAGGAAAATTTGAACTGTTGTTGCTGGCTTTTTTTTTTCCTTTGTAGTGCTCCATAAGAACCCAGTGCCTCACACATCATAGGTGATCACTCTAAGTCACCCAGGCTGTGTGAATATATAAGCACTCACACATGTTGACATTTCAGCAGGAGGATTACAAGTTTGAGGCCAGCTTGGGCAACTTAGCAAATCCCTGTCTAAAAATGAGATAGAAAAGCACTGGAGGTACAGCTCAGTAGTACAGTGATCACCAATCATGTGTAAGGCCCTGAGTTCAATCCCAAGTACCACAAAGAAAAAAAAGATCCTCCTGCCTCAGCCTCCTAAGTAGGTAGGATTATAGGTGTGTACCACCATGGCCAGCTGTTGCTGGCTTTAGAGATGGAAAAATGAGGCCATCAGCCAAGGAATGAGGGAAGCATCTTCAAGCTAGAAAAGGTGAAGAAACAGATTGTCTCCCATAACCTCCAAAAGAAATGCAGCTCTGTACATACCTGGATTTTGACTGAGTGAGACCCAGGTCAGAATTATATCCTATAGAAATGCACAATAATAAATTAATGTTTTAAGTTACTAGGTTTGTGATAATTTGTGATGGTAGTGAATAGAAATGGAATGTAGAGGCAATGCAAAGAAAGACTAAGGAGATGGTCTTGTTTTAGGTTTGTTTGGGGCAGGCACTTGTTAGTGAAGGAACAGAGGAAGAAACATCAAGAGTTCAGGATACACAGGAAAAGGTGGATGTGAAGCTAGAAAGTTGGAGCTGAGACTTAGGAGAAACTTGAAATAGAGAACAAAACCCAGATTCAAGGACCCTAATCATAAGTGACATCAAGCCACCAAGAGGACCACTAAACTGAGCCATGGAAATCAGCAATCAACTTTACATCAGTTTACAGCACTGTGACCAAAATACCTGACATAAGCAACTTAAAGGAGGAAATTTTTACTTTGGCTCACAGTTTCCAAGGTTTCAGCCCATAGTTAGTTGACTCCATTGCTCTGGGCCTGAGTGAGGCATGGTGGAAGAGTACAGGAAGGGAAGCAGCTCAGCTCATGGCAGCCAAAAGTCAGGGGGAGAGAGAGAGAAAAGAGAGCAGAGAGGAGAGAGGAGCTGACAGGAGATAGACCCTTCTGGGGCTTACCTCAGTGATCTTCTTCCTGCAACTAGGTTCCACTTCCCAGGAGTCTATTCAGCCATTAATGGATTAAGCTACTGAAGATAGCAGAGCCTTCATGATCCAATCATTGCCTAAAAGCTCCATCACTGAACCTTGCTGCACTGGGGACTGTGCTTTCAACACATGAGCTTTTGGGAGACATTCCAGATACAAACCATGACATTTCTCTTTGATTAAGAATCGATCCATAGGAGGTTGTGGGTGTAGCTCAATAGCAGAGCACTTTGCCAGCATGCATGAGGCCCTGGGTGCCATTCCTTTGACTGCAAAAAGGAAAAAAAAGGAATCAATATATGAAATAGAAATATCCCTGACTTTGGCATTCTCTTTCCACAGAGTTGTGCCAGACAAAAATTATATACAATTATAAATGAACCAACATAAATGAGGAATATTACTTATACAATATGAAAGAGATGGCTGGTTGTGCTTCCATATTTGTTTTCTTTTTCTACAATCCTAATAGAATTTTTAGGCTGACACAGGGCTACTTACTCAGCCTCACTGGATTACAGATGTGACCATATGATTAAGTTCTAGCCAATGGCATGTGAATTGAAGTAACATGTAAAACCTTTTAAAGGACAGAGTCATACCTATCATTTTCTCTCCCTTCCACTGGCTGGAATAAGAATGTGGTGTGACTGTCTTGGACTCTGCAATGGGAGCAGTGAGGCATTATGACAGAAGAAGTCATGCATCCCTAATGGCTTCTCAGAGAGAGCCCCATATGTACTTAGGTTTTTCATGAGACAGAGATTTTGTTGATTCCACTTCTATTATGGGTCTCAATTTCTATACTCTAAACAATATTGACTGACTCTCAGGTTAGTGGGGGGGGGCTCTTTCAAGTCAAAATAATTCTGATTCTATTTGCTCCAAAGGTAACAGGCCTGTTTTTCCTGACTTGACATACTTATTCTCACTGTGTTGATTTTCTATGGCTGTTATAATAAATTACTGCAAATAGTGACTTCAAACAGCATATATTTGTTATCTTACAGTTAGTCAGGTGAGAAGTCCAACCCTATTTCACTGAGATAGAATTAAGATGTTGGCAGGATTGTTCCTTTCTGGAGAATCTGGAGAACAATCTTGATTCCTTGCCACCCTTCCTCCATTTTAAAAACCAGCTATATTTAGCTAAGTCTTCTCACACTGTCTCCCTCTTCCACTTTTAAGGACCTTTTGATTACATTGGGCCTACCTGAAGAGTCCACCTCAAAGCCAGATGATTAGCAACATTAATATTATTCCATTTGTAATTCCCCCTTGTCATGTGGGCTAATGAATTCACAGTTTCTGGGGCTAATGACATGGACATATTAAGGATACCATTATATGGCCTACCTCAGTCACTTTTTTCTTCAGAGCATTGGTATGTGCATAGGTATGGACACATGTCTATTTTCTATCTCTTTCCAATGAGAGGGCCTAGAAGCAACGATATCCTTATAGAAATGGATCATTCCAGAAATGGGGCAGGGAAAATTCAAAATGAGCCTCTTCTTTTATTCTATGTAGTTTCACAGCTTCAAGTCTTATATTTAAGTCTTTCATTCATTTTGAATTGACTTTAGTATATGCTGTGAAATCAGGATCTGATTTCATTCTTCTGTGTATGAATATCCAGTTTTTCCAACACCATTTATTGGAGAGTCTGCTCTTTCCCCATGGTGTGTTCTTGACACCTTTATTGGTAATTAGTTAACTGGGGCTGGGGTTGTGGCTTAGTGGCAGAGTGTTCGCCTAGTGCATGTGAGGCACTGGGTTTGAACCTCAGAACCACATAAAAATTTAAAAAAGATATTATATCCACCTAAAACCAAAAAATAAATATTTGAAAAAGAAAATTAGTTAGCTGTAAATGCTTGAATTTATTTTTGGGCTTTTCACCCTGTTTGATTTATTGATATATGTTTTTATGCTGGTATCATGCTGAGCTTTTAAATGTTTGCATAGTAATAATATCACATATATTTAATGGAAATTTTTAAATTTATTAGTGCATTATAGTTATACATAATTGTGAGATTTTTAACACATTCATAAATGCATGTAACATAGTTTTCTCCATTTCAATTCCCAATACTTTTTTCTTTCCTTCACCTCTTCCCTCCCCAAACCACTCCTCTACTCTATTGGTCTTCCTTCCATTTAGTTATTTATTTTTAATTGGCACATTATAGTTACATATAAAACTGTAATGAATTGTGATATATTCATAACATGCAAAGAGCATAATTTGGTCCACTTCATTCCTTAATTCTTTCTCTTTCCATTAATTCTTCCCTCCCTCTTGCTCCCCCGCTTCTACTGAACAGATCTTCTTTCAATTTTTCTAAGATCAATAGGAATGTTTTTATAATAAATGTTAATATATATACTTAAGGTATAGAATATGATGTTGTAAGATGCACATAGATAGTAAAAAGGTTGGTATTGGTCCTCAGTTTCCTAAGGAGGTTGGTTCCAGTACCTCTGAGAATAACAAAATTTGAGAATACTCAAGTCCCTAATATAAAAGTGTTATTTGCATGTAACTTAAGCTCATTCTCCAATTTACTTTGTCATCTCCAGATTATTTAAAATACCTAATACAATGTAAATAGTTGTTATACTATAAGTCTGTATGTGATGTGATTTTTAGATGTGATTTTTCTGATAATTTTTAATCCCTAATTAGTTGAATCTTTGAATGGGGAAACTGCAGATATGGAAGGCTGTGTGTACTATAGTAAAGCAAATTAACATATCCTTCATGTGACATAGTTACCCCTTTTTGTGCCAAGAGCAACTAAAATCTACTCATCACATGGATTCCATATTCAGTGTAATTTTATTACATGTAGTCCTTATATTATACATTTATGCTTCTTTGTATCCTCTGACCTTCCATTTCCTTTCCTCCTCTCTATTTACTCTTAATAACCACTGCTCTTCACATATTTTAATTTTTTGTTTTTTAGATTTCATATATAAGTGAGATAATGAAATATTTTTCTTTCTGTGTCTGTTTTTTTTCACTTAGCATAATGTCTTCCTTATTCATCCATGTTGTGGCATATCATTTAGCTCTAAAAATAATGAGATCTTGCTGTTTTGATTACAGTACATCTGTGGTATGTTTTGAAATCAGAGTGTGAATGCCTCCAACTTTGTTCTTTTTGTTGAAGATTGTTGTGTTAGTTGGCTTCTCATTGCTGTAGCAAAATATCTGAGAGAAATCGACTTAGAGGAGGAAAGATCTTTTTTGGCTTATGATTTCAGAGGTTTCATTTCATGGTAATTTGAACCTGTTGCTTTTAGCCTTTGGCAAGACAGAACACCATAGTGGTGAACAGGTGCTCACATCATGGCAACAAGAAAGCAAAGGGAGGGAGAGAGAAAGGGGCCGGGGACAAAATACACCCTTCAAAAACATGCTCCCCATGACCTACTTCCTTCAACTAGGCTTTACCTCCTGAAGTTTCTGCCACCTCCCAATAGTCCATTAAGCTATGAATCCATCAATGTATTAATCCACAGATAATGCCAGTGCCTTCACAAGTGGTCAGTACTTCCTCAAGGCTTCCCTTCTGTGAACACTGCTTCAGTTCAACAAAGGAGCATTTGGGGGACATTTCAGATCCAAACCATAACAATGGTTTTGGTTATTTGGGATCTTCTGTGGTTCCATACCAATTTTGATTTTTTTCCGTATAGAAAATGACAATAGAATTTTGATAGGTATTAAATTGAACCTGTAGATCACTTTGGATAGCATGGCATTTGTTTTCCATTTTCATTTTTTTAAAGAAATTAACCTTCACTTTATTTGTTTTTATATGGTGCTGAGGATCAAACCCAGTGCCTCACACATGTGAGGCAAGTGTTCTACCTCTGAGCTACAACCCCAGGCCTTGTTTATTTATTTATTTATTGTTATATACATGACAGTAGAGTATATTTTGACATATATCTCTTTTTTTATGGGGGAGGTACCGGGGATTAAACTCAGGGGCACTCAGTCACTGAACCACATTCCCAGCCCCATTTTGTATTTAGAGACAGGGTCTCACTGAATTGTTTAGTGTCTTGCTTTTGCTGAGGCTGGCTTTGAGCTCTCAATCTTCCTGCCTCAGCCTCCTGAGCCTCTGGGATTATAGAGATGTGCCACCATGCCTGGCAAGTATATCTTATTATAATTTTAGAGTATGGAAATTTTAATGATATTTGTTCTTTCTATCCACAAATACAGAATGACTCTCCATTTATTTGTGTTTTCTTCAATTTCTTTCATTAGTATTTTACAGGTTTAAGTTTATAGGTCTTTCACCTCCTTGGATAAATTTTTACCTGTTTTTTTTTAAATTTATTTATGGTTGCTATGTAAACTGGATTTTTCTAAATTTCCTCTTTGAATAGTTCATTATTCGTGTATAAAAACAGTACTGATTTTTGCATGTTGTATTCATATCCTGCAACTTTACTAAATTTGTTTATCTGTTCTAGTAGATTATTGGCATAGTCTTTATGGTTATCTATGTATGTAAGATCATGTCATCAACATAAATTATTTGAATCAGCAGGTATTTGGTACCATTTATAATTCTCCTCTCTTTTATAATTTGGAATTTGAGGATGGTGTATAAAGCTTATTGGGAAAAAAAATCTACTGTGATTGTTCCAATAATGGCCCAGTACTTCCTTGAAATGCAAGGAATATTTCCTTGTATTATTGCTTTTTGTAGTCCCTTTCCACAGCAACTCATATAACTTGCAGAGGTTTGATAAACATTTGCACATTGAGGTTTTTCTGCTTGGAAAGCTCACTCTAAGAAGCCAACCAATCACCATGTAATAGGCCTGACTGTCCCGAGATCACTATGCTGTCTGGAACTTGAAACTAGCCACGTAGAACAGCCACATGGAAGAGGACTAAGGTGTTCTGGCTAGGTTAAACAGAATGATGGTCCACTGAAGATTTCCATGCCATAATCCTGGAACCTGTGAATATGTTATGTTACACATAACATTACATGTTATATTACATGTTTATTTTGGGCAGCATTTTCACTGCACAAAAATACATATACTGGTAATAAGCTGCAGAATATATATTGAGTATTACTGGTGATTTTCTATATGATTCAATGTCCTATATGTGCATTAAAAACTGATATTGCACTATGTAAAGATAAATGGTAAAATTCATACCAATACATGATATCTTAACCTAGAATGACATTGAATAACAAATAAAAAACACTATGGCAACTCATAAAAGGGATCATATTATAAAGGAAAATTTTTATATTTTACTACCTTTCATGGTATCTCCTCTTTCCAGCTGTCAACCCTAAATTTTTGCACAGGGTCTCACATTCTTATTTTGCATTAGGCCTAACAAATTATGGAGAAGATCCCAATATAGCAGAATTAAGAATTATTGATGGGGGCTGGGGATGTGGCTCAAGCGGTAGCGCGCTCGCCTGGCATGCGTGTGGCCCGGGTTCGATCCTCAGCACCACATACCAACAAAGATGTTGTGTCTGCCGAGAACTAAAAAATAAATATTAAAAAAATTCTCTCTCTCTCTCTCTCCTCTCTCACTCTCTCTTTAAAAAAAAAAGAATTATTGATGGAATTAAAGTTGCTAATCAATTGATCTTAAGATGGAGTAACGATCCTGTATTAGCCATGTGGCCTCAGTGTAATCACAGGGTCATTGTGGAGAGAAAGAGAGAAGCAATAGACTCAGTGTCAGAACCAAAAAGATGCCTTCATTGATTTTTTTTCCCAATGCTGGGGATGGAACCCAGGGCTTTGTGCATGCTAGGGAAGTGCTCTACCACTGAGCCACATCCTTAACCTGAGAGATGCCTTCATATAAAAGACTGGACAGGCCATTACTGGGTTTGAAGAGGGAGGAGGGCCATGAGCCAAGGATGCAGGCAGTTTCTAGAAACTAACGAATGCACAAAAACATTCTTTCAGAATGGAAGTCTACTCTGTCAACCTTTCATACCAATGACATCTATGTCAGACTTCTGCCCTCAAGAACTATAATGACAAATTTGTGGTATCTTAGCTGAGTGTGGTGGCACATACCCATAATTCCAGTGACTCAGGAGGCTGAGGCAGGAGAATTGCAAGTTTGAGGCCAGTCTCAGCAACTTGTCTGAAAAAACAAAGAAACAAACAAAAAACCCAGAAAGGACTGGAGATGTAGTTCAGTGGTAAAGTGCCCTGAGTTCAAACCCCAGTCAAAAAAGAAAATTTGTAAGTGGATTCTGATCCATAATGGGGGTGGGGGAGTAGGGAAGAATAAAGAAACTTTGGATTGGGCAGAGGGGAGTGAGGGAAGGGGAGGGGCTGTGGGGATGGGAAGGATGGTAGAATGAGACAGACATTATTACCCTATATACATGTATGATTACACTACCTGTGTGACTCTGCACCATGTACTGCCAGAGGAACAAAAAGTCTTACACAGTGTGTCAAAATGTCATGTATAACTAATTAGAAAAAATTAAAAAAGAAAAATGAAAATTTGTATTGTTCTAAACTACTAGTGTTAATTTGTTACTGTGGGATTAGAAAATTAACACAACAATCTGTAATTCCAGCCCAGCCATGAGCTAAATGAAGTTGACATCACATAGAACAGAAAACTACCCAGTCAATCCACAGGGTCTTAGAATTCATAAATTGCTGTCATAGAGGAAATTCTCTCTGATAAATGCAAACATAGCTAAGTGATAGATATTTTGATTGCAATTAACAGAAAAGTACATGAGCTTTTTTAGGTTGAAGCTAAAAATGTTTGGAGAATGTTGAAAACAATGTATAGGTATCTCAAAACCAGGAAATAAAGGCAGACTATGAGGGCCCTGACCATCAGAGGTATAGTAGGGGCCTGGGGATGTAGCTCAGTGGTAGACAACTTACCTAGCATGAATGAGGCTTGGGCTCCATCCCCAGCACTGTGCAAAATAAAAATTTAAAAAAATGAAAAAGCAGTAAAGGGCTTTTCTATCTCTCTAGGGCCACATTCTCTCTTGAACCTGATTTTCTTCTCTCTCTCTCTCTCTCTCTCTCTCTCTCTCTCTCTCTCTCTCTCTCTCTCTCTCTCTCTCTCTTCTCTACTTCTTCAGGCTTTTATGGTTTTGTGAGCAAACAGGATACTCCCACCCAACCTTTCCCTGGTTTGCAATCTAAGTTCCCCACACACTAACCAGTATGTTGGAGTTTCTAGTCTTAACTTCTCAAAGAAAGAAAGTGGTCCTAGCCAGGTACAGTGGTACACAGGAGGTTGAAGCAGGAGGATCTCAAGTTTGAGGCCAACCCAGATAACATAGTGAGATCTTGTCTCAGAAAAGGAAAAGAAAAGAAAGGGGGGGGGAGGAGAGAGATAGATAGATAGAGAGAGAGATAGATAGATAGATAGATAGAGAGAGAGAGAGAGAGAGAGAGAGAGAGAGAGAGAGGAAGTAATTTAAGTGGATCAATATGCTGCACTGGTCTAATCAGCAGTGGCCAGGAGGCATTTCAGCTGGTAAACACATGGCCAGTAGGGCCCGTGTGAATGAATGTACATGTATGTACAAGAACACACACATTGGCACTGTGAGGCAGGCAGACATGCTAGTGATGATCTTGTGATCCATTTCTTCTGGTTAATAGTAGTCTATTTGATCTTGGTGCTGTAACTTTAAGAAAATTTAGATGAGCAAGACAGGTGGTCCCAGATGCCAAAGCCAGGAATTCTGGGAGTACAGACCCAGATGCTCCTCCAAGGTAAGGCTGAGTCAGAGCATGGGCTCCAAGGTTGCTACTTCCTGGAACTCTTACAACCTCCTTACTCAGGATAGGGAAGTCCAGACTGTGGGGACATTTGAGGCACAAGCATTCAGGAAACTGAATATGTGGCATTGGTTTGGGTGGTGAAGAAAAAGACAGACTGTTGGGTTAATCTAGCTCTAGATAACATACCCCTTTCTGCTTTACACAATTGCTGATGCATGCCTCTATTTGAGAAATCTAAAATCCCATGCCCTCTCAGTTGTGATTGCATCTTGTTTAAATAAGATTTTGTTTCTTGGGGCTAGGGTTATAGATCAGTGATCGAGTGCTCTCCTTGCATGTAGAAGGTACTGGATTCGATCCTCAGCACCACATAAAAATAAAGGTATTGTGTCCAACTAAAAAAATATTTTTTAAAAAGATTTTGTTTCTTTTATAGATGTTAATGGACCTTTATTTTATTTATTTATTTACATTATTTATATGTGGTGCTGAGAATCAAACCCAGTGTCTCACACATGCTAGGCAAGCACTCTAAGCCACAACCCCAGCCCTGTGATTGGATCTTTAAAGTAAATTAATTATTGTTACTTTAACCAAACCTGCCATTAAAAGGTTGATAATTCTTTTTTTTTTTTTATACTGGGGATTGAACCGTGAATTGCTTAACCACTGAGCCACATCCCCAGCCCTTTGTTATATTTTATTTACATACAGGGCCTCACTAATTTGCTGAAGCTGCCTTTGAACTCACCATCCTTCTGCCTTATCCCCCAGATCCATTGAGATTACAGGCATGTACCACCATACCCAGCTGAAGATAATTCATTTTCAAATAAATGTGCCTCCAGGAGATTCCAATACATCTCTCTGGGAGAAGGGAATATTCTTTCCTCTACTCCACACCTGTTTTATCCCATCCCTGGTTGAGAATCACTGATTTCAATCATAAAATGGTCAGTTCCACAGGTATTCTTATTGGTGTTAATCATTATTAAATCAACACTTTTCGAATCTAAGAAATGGCTTTAGAGTGAAGATTCATGAGGATACATTTACTTGCAATGAAGAAATAGCCTTAGGCCATTTCATTTTATTAAATTGCCTTTGTATTAGACATCTTTATATTTGCTATTAAAGTGTCAGCTATTTTATATGTGCCCACATACTGTGTCATACTTTCTGAAGTATATAGAAAATGCAATTTGTGCAAATGAATAAAGTCTCAAACTGTATGGCTAGCTGATCTATACATAGCTGGGGTAATAAGTTTTCCTAGTGTGGCAATCCTGCCTACAGACCCAGTGGTATTCAAAAGCTATATTATGTCTTTATTACTCTAACATCTCATCATTCATTTAGAATTGGTTTTACTAAAGCCACCTATTTCTGTCTTGAACATTATCAAAGAACCTCATCAGAAATCATATTTCTATATTTCTACTTAAATAATAACTTGTTTTCAGCAAATATCCAGAGAAGGCTGTGCAAGAAAATTATTTTTCTTGAGCAGTTAAAATAAGAATGGAGTAGTTTTTTCCCCCCTAGGAAAGGTCTAGAATAGCATTTCCCAAAATGTGTTCTGTGTGATGTTATCAGGTATGATGTGGAAGGCAGAGGATGAAGATCCTTGTTAAAGCAAAAATAAAGAGTTTTATTATAAGACCGCTTACTAGGGTTCTTTAGAAATAGAGCCAAAATGGAGAGAGATTTATCATGAGGAATTGGCTCACACAAATATGGAGACTGAGAAATCCTATTATCTGCTATCTGCAAATTGGAGGCCCAAGAAAACTAATACTTTGAATTATAGTCTGAGTCTGAAGACCTGATATCCAGGGGAGCCAGTGGTGGGAATCCCATTTCAGAGCCAGGCCCAGTGGCATATACCTGTAAGTCCAGTGACACAGGAGGCTGAGGCAGGAGGATCACAAGTTAGAGGCCAGCCTGGGTAACTTAGCAAGACCTTATCTCAAAATAAAATTTAAAAAAGAACTGGGGACATAGCTCAGTGACAGAGTGCCCCTCAGTTCAATCCCTAGGACCTCAAAAACAAACAAACAATCCAGGCAGGAGGTGATATGAAATGCACTAAAGAGACAAGAAAGGAATGGATTCCTCCATCTTCAATCTTTCACTCTATTCACACCCTCAGGGGATGGTTGATGACCACCCACACAGGAGAAGTCCATCTATTTTGCAGAGTTCACTCATTCAAATGCTAAAATCATCCTTAACTGCCCTGAGAGATATACTTAGAAACAATGTTTAATCTGGGCACCTCAAGGCCCAGTCAAGTTGATGCATAAAATTAACCACCATAGCCAAGAAGATAGTGGACACTGCTTCAAAACAAATTGGATCACAAAAGTCCTTTACTGAGTAAAGAACATTGGAAAATTATAAACTTTACTATGTATTTTTGAAAAAGTTTATCTATTATATGGTGGGTTTTAAAAAAATTAGGTGGATGTTACATCACAAAATATTAACCATCTAATGTGAATGATTCAGTGACATTTGGTGCATTCACAATATTGTGCAGCTACCACCTCTATCTAGTTCCAAAACACTTTAAGACCCCACAGATAAAATCCTAGCAACAACCAATCTGCTTTCTGTCTCTACAAATTTAGTATGGTAGCTATAGGGGGGAAAAAGACTTTTTATTAGAACAGTTTTAAATTCACACGAAAACTGAGTGGAAGATACAGAGAATTCTCACCTACCCTATACCCCTACATATGCACAACCTCTCCCACTGTCAACATCCAGTATCAGAGTGCTATATTTATTACAATCCTGTGTTGACTTTTTAATGGGACATTATTCAATATTCTTCAAACCCTTGTTTTCATAACTGAGACAGTTTATGTAGGCAGATGATCCATGGCAAATTCCTATAGAACTGTCCTGTAGTTGTATCCCTCAAATGATGTCTATATGACCTTTTATCATCCTGCTCCGCTACTCTATAAAATTCTGCTTCCTGACTGTGATGATGGATTGAATAGATCATTCTTTTTAGGTGCTCAGAGAACCCTGTGGCATTGGCCTCTCATCTCTTCAAGGTTGATTATGAGTTCTATGAAAAGAGAAGGCATTATCTAACATACATTACATTCCACCTTCCTGAAAAACACCACTTCTATTTCTTGGGCAGAATAATCAATGTGTTGTAGGAAGAAAGAAGAACATCTTGTTCTTAAATGCAGCCCTCTGTGTGTGGTCAGCCTTCTATCACTGTGACAAAATACCTGAGAAAATCAATGCAAAAAGGAGTAATGGTTTATTTTTTACTTTTATTTTCAGAGATTTCAGTTCATGTTTGCTTGGCCTTGTTGCTTTGGACCTTTGGAAAGCCAGTATATCAAGGCAGAAGTTTATAGTAGAAGAAATATGCTTGCCTCATGGTGGCTGGGAAGCAAATCGAGAGAGAGGAAAGAGCTAGGATCCCAAAATCCCCTTGAGGGGCACACCCCCAATGACCTAAACTCCTTCTATTCCGTTCCAACTCCTAAAAGTTCCACATCCTTATAGTACAACAGGCTGGGGACCAAGTGGTTTTTTTTCTTTTTTTACAATTAGCGAACTATAATTACACATAATATTGGAGCTTATTTTGACATAATTATACAAGCATGGAATATAATTTTCTCCAATTCAGTCCCCACTATTTCTCCTTCTCCTGCCTTCCTTCCTCTACCTTGTTCCCTTTCCTCTACTCTACTGGTATTCTTTCCATTGATTTTCAGTTTTTTAAAAATTCATGCTCTCTCTATGTACATAAAGATGAAATTCATTGTGAGATATATATAATTTAGTCAATTTCATTCCACCATTCCTCCCTTTTCTCCTCACTTCCTCCACCCCTCAATCCCCTTTCTCTGTTCCACTAATTGCTTTTCTATTTTCATCGGATTCTCTCCCCCAATTTTTTCCCTTTATTTTGATCTAGCTTTCTCATACAAAAATCTAATCCTTGACTTTCTGAGTCTGGCTTATTCACATTGCATGATGTTCTCTAGTTCTATCCACATACTGAAAAATGCCATAATTTTTCTTTATCCATTCATCTATTGATGGGGGATCTGGGCTGGTTCCATAACTTGGTCAATGTGAATTACACTGCTAGATATATCAATGTGCTTGTATCACTACAGTATGCTGATTTTAGTTCTTTTGAATAAATACCAAGGACTGGGATAGCTGGGTCATATGGTGATCTTGTTCATAGTTTTTTGAGGAATCTCCATACTGTTTTCCAGAGTGGTTATACTAATTTGTAGTCCCACCAACAGTGTATGAGTGTACCTTTCCCCCCACATCCTTGCCAGCATTTATTATTATTTGTATTCCTTATAACTGTCCTTCTAACTGAAGTGAGATGAAGTTTCAGTATAGTTTGATTTTTATTTCCTTAATTTCTAGAGATGTTATGCATTTTTTCGTACATTGACTATTGGTATTTCTTTTTTTTTTTTTTTTGAGTTTTCTTCAGAGGATTTATGACTATTGGTATTTCTTATTTTGAGAAATGTCTATTTAGTTATTTTGCCCGCTAATTAATTGAGCTATTTGCTTTTGTGGTGTTGTTTTTTTGAGTCATTTATATATTTTGGATATTAATCTCTTGTCTTAAGAGCAGGTGGCAAAGATCTTCTCCCATTCTGTAGGCTCTCTCTTTATGATTTTGATTGTTTACTTTGCTGTACAGAAGCTTTATAATTTGATGCTAACCAACTTATTGATTCTTGGTTTTATTTCTTGCACTTTAGGACTCTTGTTAAGGGAGTTGATGCCAGTGCCAATGTTGGGAGTGTTGAATCTACATTTTTTTTCTAGCAGTTGCAGAGTTGGTGGTCTAATTCCTAGAATTTTGATCTATTTTGAGTTGATTTTAATGAAGGGTGAGGGACAGGGATCTAGTTTCATTATTCTACATATGGATATCTGGTTTTCCCAGCACCCTTTTTTTAAAGCCCATCTTTTCTCTAACATGTTTTTGCCACCTTTGTTGAGTATTGAATGACTATATCTATGTGGATTTGTCTTTGTGTCTTCTATTCTATTCCATTGGTCTTATGACTGTTTTGATTCCAATACCATGCTGTTTTTGTTACTATAGCTCTGTGGTATGATCTGAGGTCTGGTATTATGATGCTTCCAGCATCATTCTTCTTGCTCAGAATTGCTTTGGCTCTTCTAGGTCTATTATTCTTCTAAATGAATTTTAGATGTTTTTTTTTCTAGTTCTGTAAAGGAATTCATTGATAATTTGGTTGGGATTGCATTGAATCTATATAATACTTTTAGTAATATGAACATTTTGATGTTAACAATTCTCCTCATCCAAGAACATGGAAGGTATTTTCATTTTCTAAGGTCTTCTTAAGTTTGTTTCTTCACTATTCTATAGTTTTCATTGTCTCTATGTTGTCTACGTTGTGTCTACGTTGTCTCTTTCACCTCCTTGGTTAGATTTATTCCAAAGTATTTTTGCATATGTGGTTACTGTGAATGGGATAGTTTTCCTGATTTCTTTCTCAGAAGATTCCTTATTGAAGTATAGGAAAGAAATTAATTTATATATGTTTATTTTATATCCTACTAGTTTGCTAAATTTGTTTATCAGCTCTAGAAGTTTTGTGGTGGAGGTTTTTGGGGGGTCTTCTAAATATGGGATAATATCATCAGGACACTTGATAAGTTGACATATTCTTTTTCTATTATCCCTTTAATTTCCTTCTCTTGACTGATTTCTCTTACTAGAGTTTCAAGAACAATGTTGAATAAGAATGGTGGGAGTGGACATCCTTGTCTAGTTTCTGATTTTAGAGAAAATGCTTTCATTTTTTTCTTCATTCAGTATGATGTTTGTATCCCATCAGATCATAATATAAATTAGAACTCAATAGCATGATAAAAACTGAAACAATTTTAACACCTAGAGATTAAATAATATATTTTTTTGAATGAGGAATGGGTCACAGAAAAAAATCAGGGGAGAAATTTTTAAAAATTCTTAGTAACAAATAGAATAGAGATACAACTTATCAAGATCTCTGGGACAGTATGAAGGCAATTCTAAAAGGAAGGTTTATAGCACTGAGTTCCTACATTAAAAAAATATGGAAAGATATTAAATAAATAATCTAACATTATATCTCAAGACCTTAGAAAAAGAATAAGCTAATACCAAAATCTGTAGAAGATGGAATATAATTAAAATCAGAGCTGAAATTAATGAAATTGAGAATAAAAAATAACACAAAGAATAAAAAATAAAAATAATACAAAAGAAACAAAAAGTTGGCTCTTTGAACAGATAAACAAAATTGTTAAATTCTTAGCCAAACTAATCAAAAGAAAAAGTAAGAAAACACAAATAAACAAAATTAAAGGTGAAAAAGGAGATGTCACCACAGACATTCTTGAAATCCAAAGGATAACATTAGAAACCATTTTGAAATTCATACTCCAATAAATTAGAAAACCTTAAAGATATTGACAAATTTCTAGACACATATGACCTTCCTAAATTGAACCATGAGGATTTAGAAAACTTAAACAGATCAAATTTAGAAAACTTAAACAGATCAAAACTTAAACAATATCAAATAACGAAATTGAAGCAGCAATTAAAAACCTTTCAACAAAGAAAATCCCAGGACCAGATGGATTCTCAGGTAAATTCTATCAGATATTTAAAGAAGGACTAATAGGAATTCTCGTTAAATTATTTCATGAAATATAAAACAAAGGAACATTCCCAAATTTATTCTATGAAGCCAGTATCACTTTGGTACCCAACCAAGAGAAAGACACATCAAGAAAAGAAAACTTCAGGCCAATATCCTTGATGAACATAGATGCAAATATTCTTAATAAAATATTGAAAAATCACATTAAAAAACACATTTAGAAAATAGTCTACCATGATCAAGTGGATTTCATCCCAAAGATGTAATGTTGGTTCAACATACACAAATCAATAAAATTGGGGCTGGGGTAGACACTCACCTAGCACGTGCAGGGCCCTGGGTTCAATCCCCAGCACCACATAAAAATAAAATAAATAAAGGTATTATGTCCAACTATAACTAAAAATATTTTTAAATAAATGAATAAATGTAATTCACCACATAAATAGAGTTAAAGACAAGAATTGTCTCAATAGATGTAGAAAAGGCATTTCACAAAGTCTAACAACCACTCATATTTAAAACACTAGAGAAACTGAGGCCTCTGAAACCATGAGCCAATATAAATCTTTCCTCCTCTAAGTTGTTTTTGTCCAAGTATTTTGTTCATAACGATGAAAAGCTAACACATCACTCCACAGAGGAAGGGTTGGGGAAATGGCTTGCTGTAGCTTGCTCCAACTGAAAAAGGAGTACAGGATTCCCTCATCTCCCATTGCCTCAAGAAGCCCTTTTTCTTCTCCAACTCTCCTTCCCTCTGCCCAGCCCAGGTCACTGCTTTCTCCTCCCCAAGCACATTCTACACTTCATGCCTTTTCTTCAGTCCAAACTTTGGGCCTGACAGATATAGTTCAGAGGTAGAGTGTTCATACCTGGAATCCCACATTCAATTCTCAGTAACAAGGAAAAAAATTATAAGGAAGTAAAAAGAGACACAAAATTGAGAAAAGGGTATTGTGTATTCAGAATGTTCCCAATGTGTTGTTGTTGGAAGGGCATCCACTAACTTCCCTGCATATTTCAAAGTTTATTGATTTCTCAACAGAGCTGGCATAGTATAAGGAATTTATAGGAGTCGTCAGAGATGATGGAGTCATGGAAAATGGTCACTGAACCCTAAAACTTCCAGCAAACACCTCTTACTTTCCATGAATACTAGTCCCTGGAGTGTGATAACTTAACCATGTACCTGGAGGTAGGAGGCTATTTGATTCTTTTTTTTAACTTATCATCCCTTTTTACTTATTTATTTATTGCTTTCTTTTTTTTAACTTATCATCCCTATTTACTTATTTATTTATTGCTTTCTTTTTCTATTTTTTTTTATTAGTGAATTACAGATGTACATACTGATGGGATTTGTTGACACATATTCATACATGCAAACAATATAAGTTAGACAATATCATTCTCCAACACTTCCCCCCTCCCTCCCCATCTCCCCCTCCCTGGTCCCTTTCCTCTACTGATCTCCCCTTTATTTTCATGAGATCTGCCTCCACCTTTCTTTTCCTTTTTCCTCTTCAACTTCCATATCTGAGAGAAATATATGACTTTATGAGATTGGCTTATTTTGCTAAACATAATGTTCTCAAGTTACATCAATTCCCCTGCAAATGCTATAATTTCATTCTCCTTTATGGCTGAATAAAACTCCACTGTGTATATATACCACATATTCTTTACCCATTCATCCATTGGTGAACGCCTAGGTTGGTTCCATAATATAGCTATTGTGAACTGTGCTGCTATAAACATAGATATGCATGTATCACTATAGTTTAATGACTTTTATTCTTTAGGATAAATACCAAGGAGTGGAATACCTAGGTTGTATTTTGGTTCTATGCCTAGTATTTTGAGAAAGATCCATACTAATTTCCATAGTCATTGTACTAATTTACAATCACATCAAAAGTGTAAAAGTATTCCCTTTTCTCCACACCTTCTCCAGCATTTATTATTTTTTGTATTTTTGATGGCTGCCATTCTGACTGATGTAAGATGAAAAGTATGGCTTTGATTTGTATTTCCCTAATTGCTAGAGATATTGAACATTTTTTTCATATATTTGTTGGCCATATGTATTTCTTCTTTTGAGAAGTGTCTGTTTAGTCCATTTGCCCTTTTATTGATCGGGTTACTTTTTTTTTTTTGGTGTTAAGTTTTTTGAGTTCTTTATATATTCTGGGTATTACTCCTCTGTCAGAAGAGTAGCTAGCAAATTTTTTCTCCCGTTCTGTAGGTTCTCTCTTCACATTCCTAATTGTTTCCTTTACTGTGCAGAGCTTTCTAATTTGATGCCATCCTGTGTATTAACATTTGGCATTATTTCCTGAACTTTAGGGATCCTATTGGAAAAGTTTTTGCCTGTGCCTATATATTTGAGTGTTGACACTACATTTTATTCTGGGAAATGCATAGCTTCTGGTCTAATTCCTCAATTTTTGGTCCATTTTGAGTTGATTTTTCTGCAGGATGAGAGATAATGATCTAGTTTCATTCATCTACATATGGATAACCAGTTTCCCCAGCACCATTTGTTAGAAAGGCTGTCTTTTCTCCAATGTATGTTTTTGGCATCTTTATCAGGGATCAGATAACTGTAGATGTGTGGGTTTGTCTATGTGTCTTCTGTTCTGTACCATTGGTTTATGTGTCTGTTTATTTGTCTGTGGGTCTGTTTATATACCAGTATCATGAAGTTTTTGTTACTATAGCCCTGTAGCATAATTTGAAGTCAGGTATTATAATGCCTCCAGCATTGCTTTTTGGTTTAAAATTACTTTTGCTTTTCTGGGCCTTTCATTCTTCCAAATGAATTTTAGGACTGTTTTCGTTGTTGTTTAATTCTGTGAAGAAATTTGTTGGTGTTTTAATGGAGATTTCATTGAATCTGTATATTTCTTTTGGTAGTATGACCATTTTAACAATATTAATTCTGCCTACCCATGAACATGGGAGGTCTTTCAATCTTCTTGTATCTTCTTCAATTTCTTTCTTCAGTGTTCTGTGATTTTCATTATAGATGTCTTTAAACTCCTTGGTTAGATTTATTACAAGGTATTTTTTAGGCTCTTGTGAATGCAATTGTTTATTCAATTCTTAATAAACATGCAAATGAAAAGCTATAATAATATTAGCATTCTATTACAAACTGGCAAGGTAATATGTTCAAAATCAACCTTACTTTAATCTATGTTTATAGCTGAAAGTTCTATTAGCTGTGCTCAAACTTTATTTATTTATTAACTGTGCTCAACCATTATTTATATATTTATTGGTATTCTAGATGGGCTGTCAAATCCATGTCTTGCACATCTTGAATTACGTAGCATATATTCATAATATTCTTATATCAGTTTTTGTTTCATGAATTCCTTTCTGTTCAACTTGTTTGAAAAGAAAAATACTTGTACTAGATTATTAAAAATAAACTTCAGTTTAACTAAAATGAATGTGTTGAAGCCATTTAAGTATTGTCTTTGTACTGTATATAAAGTGAATACAGATATCTGCTAAAAGTCACAAGCTATAAAATCTATAGCTTTAAAGAGGTCAATCTATTTTAATTTATTTGCTGAATTATCTGTTTGATATGTTAGAGAATCTTAAATCACATCTATATTGTGAAGGATGCATTTGTTGTTAACTAAATAAGCATTTGGGGGACTTGTTCTCTGAGTCAAAGGACACTGCTAGAGCTAAGTGTCTACCTGCCCCAGAGTTGGATAACAGTTCCATGATGTGATTGAGAGAGACTCCAAGCAGAACAGTTGGGTGTGCTGAGAGCCATAGCCAAGTAGGAATGACGCATGGCATTTTTGGTTGAAAGGTGACCCCAGCAAGCCATTGAGATGATAATGATTGTGTTAAAATGGGCATTCAATTGGAGATTAGACCCCTGCTGTCTGCCTGCTACTTTGGAGATCTTGGGAGACTCCCAGAGAGTTCCCATTGGTTGGGGAAGTGCGGTAGGAGGGAATTCCGGAGGAGGGATTTCCTGTTGGTGTAGTGTGTCCCGGGAGAAGGCAGCGTGCATGGCATTTTGGAAATAAAGTTTGTTCCTGCTTGAGTGGCTCGTGATTTTGTGCCCAGCCAGACTGTGGCATGGGTGAGTCCTCAATGACAGAAAGAGGGGACATTTGTAATTGAATATGTGAACCCCATTAATTACTGGATGATTTTTTGTTTTCCTGTGCTGGCATTGGAACCCAGAGCCTTGTACATACTAGGCAAGCCCTCTATCACTGAGCTACACTCCCAGCTCCAGTGAATACTTTATTTAGAGAAATTCCAAGGTGCAAACCTTCATCCACATATGGGGCCTCAATCTTTCTGACTGTTTTCCTTATGCTAAGATATGACTCGTTTGCTGCCACACCTTCACATATTTAATCAGAATCAGTCCTGACCTAGGTTTTAGGGGTACTAGGAAGGAGAAGAGTTGGAAGAGTTGTTCAGAGAAAGTTAGTTGTGAAGTACATCTATCCAAAATTTTATTAATTAATTCTGAGAAGAGTTTTTTCTATTTTTATTACCAGACTTTTGGGATTCATATATCTGTGATCAAAGAGATTTTTGATAATTACAGCTTTATCAAGAAACTGAGTTGATAATGATTGACAGAGCCTGCCTTTTATACTGGGGACTCATAATTCTTCCCTGCATCTGCTTGAACACAACTGACAGAAGAGTCAGTGTGGGTCCTGATATCTGTCACCAATGTGTCTTCATAGAATATGCTCAGCTTCACTTGACTTGATTTCTAGAATGAGCTCCATTCTTCCCCACCCTGGGCCTGCATGCCTCCTGCATTTCTACTTGGGATATGTTCTGGTTTAGATATGAAATGTCCTCCAAAATCTGATGTGTTAATGACTTGGTCTCCAATGCATCAGTGTTCAACGGTGGGACTTTTGGGGACTGAGTGATCTGACCTCAGTGATAAATAATCCATTGATGGATTCATACTATAAAGAGTTTTGGGGGAAGGTCCTTGCTACAAAAGTAAGCTCTCTCTCTCTCTCTCCCTGATTCCTAGGTGCCATGAGGTAAGCAGATTTGTTCCACCATAAGCTCCCCACCATAAGGTTCTGCCTCACCACAGGCTTAAAAACAATGGTGTCAGCTGACTATGGACTGAAACCTCTGAAACCATGAGTCAAAATAGATCTTTTCCATTTTAAGTTTATTTTCTCAGGTGTTTTGTTACAGCAATGGAAACCTAAATAACATAGGATGCTTCCTACCCTTCACAAGCTAGTTTTTTCTCATTCCTCAGGTTACAGTTTAAATTGCTTCCCCATAGCAGCCTTTACTGAGTTCCCAATCTGAACAGTTCACAATAATTATATATTTGTTTGTTTCCTTATTTGCTCCTTATCCCCTTCACAGCAAGCACATTAGTCTGCTCAGGCCTGAGTACACAGACTAGGTGACTTGAACAACAGAGATTTACAGTCTCCCAGCTCTGAAGACTGCAAGCTGGAGATCAAGGTATCAGCACTGATTCTTTCTGAGGCCTCTCTCCTTGGCCTACACATAGCCATTTTCTTCCTGTATCTTCCCTAAATGCATTTCTGTGTCCAAATTTCCTCTTTTCAAGAGGACACCAGTCATATTGGACTAGTGACCACACTAATGAACTCATTTTAATTAATTACCTCTGTAAAGAACTCATCTTCAAATACATTAGCACTCTAAAGTTCTGGGAGTTAGGACTTCAATATATGAATTTGGAAGAGGACACAATTCAGTCTATAACAGAAGGGATTGTGCAATTTTCCCATCATCCTTTATATGATTGCTTAGTAACTAGAACAGTGTATGGCATATGGCACATAATGGACCCTTAATAAATGTTAGTTGAGTGAATGAATGACTTATTCTTCCAAGTTTTTAAAAAGATGAATTCACCTACAGGCCTAGCATGCTAAGAAATTATTTTATTGCTTCAGAGTTCTTTATTTTTATTTTTATTTTATTATTTGTTTTAATTAGTTACATGTGACAGTACAATGACCTTGACATATCATATATTTGAATCACATGAGATACAATATCTCATTTTTCTGAGTATACAGGTTGCAGCATCACATTGGTCATGCATTCACATGTATACACACAGTAATAATAATGTCTGTTTCATTCTACTAACCTTCTTATCAGTTTCTTAGTTATTACTCTACACAACTCTTGTATCTTTCCTGAAAAGGTATAAGCTGAAATATTGGAATATACAAAACAAAAGATGACAAGATTTTTAAATGGAATAGAGCTGCTAGTGTAGCTCAGTGGTAAAGCACATGCTTAGCATGCATGAGGCCCAGGGTTCCATGCTCCATCAAAAAAGGAAAAAAAAGAAAGAAAAACAAAAAAAAAAAGAAAAGAAATAATCATGCGTCACATAGATTCATATCCTTGTTTATAGAGGTGGACTTAAGTTGTCTCCAAGCTTTCCAGTTTATATGGTTTATAGAGTCTATCAGATAAAAACAAGGTTGTTGATGTCAAAAAATGGAGAACTTTTCCTGGGTGTTCCCTTGAAGGAGGTACTACATATGGTAACAAATGTATTGATAAGATTTTCAGTGATGTACATCAAGAGATCTACAAGGCTGCTTATTTCTCTTTTTTTGAATTTTTAAAAAATTAATTGTACTGTATTTATAAGTTTTCACTATAAAAGAGCACACATTCATTGTAAAAAATGGTGGCACATGCCTTTAATCTCAGCAGCTTGAGAGGCTGAGGCAGGAAGATCACAAGTTCAAAGCCAACCTCAGCAACAGTGAGGGGCGAAGCTTCTCAGTGAGATTCTATCTCTAAATAAAATACAAAACAGGGCTGGAGATGTGGCTCAGTGGTTGAGTGCCCCTGAGTTCAATCCCTGGTACCATAAACCAAAAAAAAAAAGAAAAAAGAAAGAAAGAAAGAAAAGAAAGAAAATCTATTATAGGAAAGCAGAAAAAAAGACATTAAAACCCAGAGAAAACCATTTCTCCCCAAACGTGGAGAAAACTATAATGAACATGCTAGAGGATGTATTTCTTGACTTTTACTATGCATGAATATGATTTTTAACAAAGATTTTAAGTTGCATATTATCTTCCTTTTTTGTTGTTGTTGTTGTGCAGGGAATTAAACCAAAGGCTTCTTGCTTGCCTAGCACACACTCTACCACTGAGCTACACTCCCCCAATGATTTAAAATCAAACTATATATTTCCCCATGACATTAAATGAATGTCATGGGGAAATATATAGTTTTGAAAATATTTTAATACTTTTGAAAATATTTTAATACTTCTGTATATTTCATTAAAGTCACTGAGTCATTCTTTTATCATTGGATATTTTATTTCCAAAATTGACCACTATACAAGATGATCTAATGGGCATATTTAAAAGTAAATCTTTGAAAATATTTTAATGATTTCTTCAGAAAAAATTCTCTGAAGATCAAAAGATCAAAATTTATGTGACTCTATGTACAACAAGAGATAAAAAATTGTACTCTATATGTGTACTATAAATTGTAATGCATTCTGTTGTCATACATAACAAATTAGAATTTTTTAAAAAAATTTAAATATTGAAAGACCAAATGGAAAAAAAGGCAAATTGGTAATAAAAAAAATAAAATATGAATTAACACATTTTCATATAAACTGTTACTAAAAGTATACTCTGGTTGCTGTGATTGAGAGTACCAGTGTTTGCACACTTACCAACACTTGGTTTGTGATAATCTTATTTAGCTTGTGTCAGTTTGATACACAAAAGGTGATATATGCTTCACCTTTATATTAGTGTTCATTTCATTACTGATGTTAAACTTTCTTTAAAATAAATGTGCAACTTTGTAAATTGTCCTTCTATGACCTTTGCCAGTTTTAATTTTTTATTTGTGAAAACTATGTATATAATTATGTATATACATATATATAATTATATATGTGTGTATATGAATGTATTTTCTCAATTTTGCCTGTGTTCTTTCAATAGAAGAACACAATATGTATACAAATATATAGTGATGGTACTGGGGACTGAACCCAGGGCCTTGAACAAGCTAGGCAAGTGCTCTACTATTTTGTGACAGGTTCTCACTAGTTTACCAAGGTTGGCTTCAAATTTATGATTCTCCTGCCTCAACCTCCTGAGTCACTGGGATTACAGGCATGAGCCATCAGACCCAGTTGCTTTTTTCTTTTATGATTATGCCCTTAAAATTTTTTATACTGTGTAGTCAAATAGATCAGTATTATTCCTTATGACACTGTTTTGGGTGTCATGATTAAAAGATTGCATAAATAAATATGTATGTAAGCTGGGTGTGGTGGTGCACACCTGTAATCCCAGTAATTTGGGAGGCTGAGGCAGAAAGATTGCAATTTCAAAGCCAACCTCAGCAACTTAGTGAGGCCCTAAGCAACTTAAGCCCTGTCTCAAAATAAAAAATAAAAAGGATGTAGCTCAGTGGTAAAGCACAGTTGGGTTTAGTCCCCAGTATCGAGAGAGAGAGAGAGAGAGAGAGAGAGAGAGAGAGAGAGAGAGAGAGAGAGAGGCCACATGACTTCTGAGGCTTAGAAGAGCACAAGTTCAAAACCAGCCTCAGCAATTTAGCAAGGCCTAAGCAACTTAGTGAGACCCTGTCTCAAAACAAAAAGTAAAAAAGGGCTGAGGATGTAGCTAAGTGGTTAAGCCTCCCTGGGTTTAATTCCTGCTGCCAAAAAAAAAAAATTCTCTTCCATCTCTCTCTCTCTCTCTCTCTCTCTCTCTCTCTCTCTCTCTCTCTCTCTCTCTCTCTCTCATTCCTGGTGTAATGTCCTGAGCCACTTTCATCCACCACACTCTTCTGCCATGATATTCTGCCTCTCCCTGGGCCCAGAGCAACAAAACGAAGAGAGATGGGATAATAGATAAATCAGATCTTCAGGAATAGGCCAACTTGTATTTAGATGAGAAGCTCCTGGACAAGTTGTTTGACTACTGTGATGTGGATAATTATGGCTTAAGTAACTACCTAGAATTTGCATCTTTTCTCAACTGGAAAGAGACAATATTTCTTAAGTATTATGAAGTCATTATTAAAGGTAGAAAACCAGATTGTGCAAAACCAACAGAGGCAAATTTGGAAGAATCTGAACCAACTCTCATGATAAAACCTGAAGGAGTTCAGAGAAGGCTCTCCAGATGTTTCTGTGACTATGTGATAAAGTTTCTAACCACTATATGACAAGGTGGTTTTTTTGTTTTGTTTTGTTTTGGAAGCAGGGATTAAACCCAGGGATACTTAACCACTTAGCCACATCCCCAGCCCCTTTTTAATTTTTGTTTTGAGACAGGGTCTCATAAGTTGCTTAGGCCTTGTTAAATTGCTGAAGCTCGTTTTGAACTTGTGCTCTTCTTGCCTCAGCCTCCTGAGTCATGGGATTACAGGCAAGTGTCACCACGCCTGGCTTCTATAAGACAACTTCTTCTGATATCAGTGCAGTTGTAGGAAATGTTCCTTCTATCTGTTACCCAGTTTTTGGTGTTCTAACCATTCAATGTGATTTATATTCCCATCTCTGAATTCATCACATCAGTGATAGAACTAATCATGATAAAGAGGGTATTGTAGTTTAGGTATGAGGTGTCCCTCAAAAGCTCATGTGTGAGACAATGCAAGAACATTCAGAGGAGAAATGATTGGGTTGTGAGAGCCTTAACCCAATCAGTGAATTAATCCCCTGATGGGATTAACTGAGTGGTAACTGAAGCAGGTAGGGTGTAGCTGGAGGAGGTTCCTCCCTGGGGGCATGGTATTGGGGGTATATATTTTGTGTCTGGTGAGTGGAGTCTCTCTGCTTTCTGATCTTCATATACACTGCTTCCACCCACCACAACCTTCCACCATGATGTTCTGCCTCATCTCCAGCCCCAAGGAATGGAGGTGCTGTCTATGGACTGAGACCTCTGAAACTATGAGCCCCCAAATAAATTTGTCCTCCTTAAAATTGTTCTTGTCTGGTCTTTTAGTCACAGCAGCGAAAAAGCTGACTAAAACAGAGGGCAATGCTTATTCATTACTACATCCTACCATCTTTGCCCAGAAAGGAGTGTTTGAAAGAGACTTGTTCAAGAGCAATTAAAAACAAGAGATTGCAGAGATATTATGTATCATTCAGTCAAGTTTTCTGAAGAAGAATTTGAAAATGTATGGAATCTTGCATCAAAAAACACCACAGAGATGAAGTTTGTGTGGAGAACATCAGAAATGTTCTAGATGAGCTACATACAGTATGCAGACCAGATAAGTGTAAAACAACTATATGATATTTTTGGAGTGTATGAACTTAAGCAAATGAATAGTTAAATCTGTGTTCATCTAAAATATTTGACCCATTCTGATTTTTTATGTTATCTTAGAATTCATCAATCACTCTGGTAGGACTATATGCCTGTGTGCATTTTACTAATAAATGAGATTTTGAAATTTAATTAAACAAAATAAAATAAATGTATATATATGTTTGTATATTCTCTTCTGAAATGTTGATTTTTATCTTAAAGATTTACATGTTAGCCAATTGAAATTTATTTTGGAATATACTGAGGTTAACATAATTTTTTCAACAAATATTTATGCACTTTATGTAATAAATGTGATTTTAAATGCCACTGCTATCATATACTAAATTCACAAATATTCTTGTCACTAGGAAGTCTGTTCTGGACTTCCTATTTTTGTGACTTTGCTTTGTTTACCTAATCCTACACTCATATGACATTGCTCAAATTATTGTGACTTTATGATATATTTCAATATTTGGTTTTAAGACCTTTCTCATTTTTCCTTTTAAATTTTTCTTGTTTTCTTTCTTGGTTTGTTCAATTCTTTCTTTCTTCCTTCCTTCCTTCCTTCCTTCCTTCCTTCCTTCCTTCCTTCCTTCCTTCCTTCCTTCCTTCCTTCCTTCCTTCCTTCTTTTTACACTGGGTATTGAACTTAGTGCTCTACCCCTAAGCTAGATCCTCAGTCCTTTTTATTTCTTATAACAGAAAAAGTCTCCTTAAGGTGCCCAGACTGGCCCTGAACTTGCAATCCCCTTGTCTTGGCTTCCTGAGTTGCTGGTATAGCCAGGCACCTTCGCACCTGTATTCTTTTAGATAAAGTTTCAGCATTTTTCAAGTTGGATTAGATTAGAAATATATTACACTTATAAAGTCAACTCAGAAGTATTAAAACTTTTAAAATAATGGGTTTTTCTATCCAGATGGTGTCTTTCTCTATTTTTAAATTTTGTTTTTAGTGGGTTTTTTGGTGTACTTTGCACAATATTGTACATTTCTTAAGATATTTTGTAAATATGTTATTTTCTTTGTTACTTTTATGAAAGAAATATATTTATTTCAAAATACATGACAGCTATGGATACTTGTATATTTGTGTTGTTATCTGCCACTGTCTAATAGTTTGTAAGGTTTTCAAGGATGATTTTCTTGAGATTTCAAGGTAGGTTAAAAAAAACTGAAAAGAGCATTAGTATTGTCTTCTTTCAATATTCATGACTTCTATTTTTTCATATTTTATTATATTGTTCAGAACTCACAAGAAATTGAAAAGAATAATTGTGATTTTAAGCATCCTCATCTTATGCCTGATTTCAGGTGAAAAGCCTTGTCAGAATGATGTAGGTTGTTGATTTGCAAAATATACCATTTATTGTGTTACAAAATGTTCTTTTGTCACAGTTTAGCACATATATCTATAATTAATGAATATTTAATTTTACCATCTATTAATTCATTTAGGGATATCTATTGAAATACTGGCATTTTCCCATGATGTGATAAATTATGTTAGTTTATTTTAAAATATTAAATAGCCCTTGCATTCCTGGAATAAAATCTTTTTCTTAATTTGGTATAGTAGCCTTTTATTTTCATACTGGTTTCAGTTTTCCAGTGCTATGTTTAAGATTTTTGTTTCTTTACAGTCACTAGACTATTTAATGAGTTTCTCTCTGAGTATTCAATATTTATCAGTTTTTGATATTGTGGTCTTATTAACTTTATAAAACAAATTGGAAGCTTCCCATCATTTTCTTTACTTTGGAATTATTTTTTAAATATTGGAATAATATACAGATGAAAATAACTCAATTTTTCTTCAAAAAACTTTTCAATTTCCTCCATAGTTTCTGGTCTATTCCAATATTTTTCTTTTTTCTTGAACCAGTTCATATTGATCTTTCTCAGAAAAATGATTATGAAATATTAATATGTATGCAGATCTCCTAGAGATCTCATTAATTTGTAGAGTCTGATTTATCATACAGTGTGAGTATCCCACTCTCAAAAAGTGTTCTACCTTAATTCATAAAGACAGTAGAATATCTAAGGAGATGGATGTATATGAAGTCATATTCTCCAGAAGCAGATTCTAATTTGAGAATTCATGTTCACATGATTTATTTAAATATTCCTCCCAGTGGAAGCTATAAGGGAGATTTTGTCCTGACTTGGGCAAAGGAATTGGGCCTTATTCTCCAGCACCAATCAGTCATTGGGTAAGAGTTATGGGGTCCAGAGGTGGGGTAGAAGTGAGATAAACTCCTAGGTATTTCCTGCTCTGGTGTTTGTGGGTAAAGTGGCTCCCATAGTCTGAGGTTAATTCTCCTAAAAAGAGTTGCAAAAGTTGTGGAAGGGTCCATGCTGATAAAAAAAGATCTAAGAGGATCTGGGCAGAGAAATGACAATACTGGCTACAAGATGAATTCTATAGCTTTCAAGTAACACTTCCCTCAAGTGTTTATTTCAGACAAATATTAAATTAAAAATAGAGCAACAGCAAGTTTTATATTACACTCTCTGATGACTTCCAATAGTCAGTCCTTGTATGTTGGAATGCTTTTGCAGAAGATCAATGGCTTAGAGTGGGGTTGACATCCTTTTGTGAAAAGCATGGACATCCTAACAAGGATGGATGCCTGAATAGGGAGCCATATTACCTCTGCTTTAAGATAAGAAATGGAAAAACTATAGGTGAGGCTAAGATTCTTTTGGAAAATTGTTTTCCATTTAGTACATTGTATAGACACAAGAAAAATAAAGATCTGAAGCTTTATCCCATAAAATAATAATAAAAAAGAATCTTTAGCTTGGGGTTTTTCAAGACTTTGGCCATTAAAAATATATCAATAAAGGACTCAAAGTAAGTTATTTCTTTCCAATAGTACTAGATATAACTAAATAAAATAATGTATATGGAAATTTTATCTATATACTAGTTTGTAATTTAAATGAGTCCTTCTTTAAAAAATGTCTTTAATTTTAGAAATGCCTATTCATACCTCTTTTGTGCAATTATTAGCTAGAGTTTCAGAAACCTATTCAAACCATAATATCTATATCGAAGAAAATATATTTATTCTCTTCTTGGTAATAGAAGGGCATATATTCAGCTTGTCCAAAAATTATATCAGATCCATTTTCAACTACAGCAGATTGTAATTTTCAAAGATGGCAGAATATATATCCCATCCTTCATGCCTTTCTTACAATATGATGTTGACATTTCTCCATTGAGTGGTGGGGTATGTGTTCCTCCCTTAAACCTGGGTGGACTTTTGTTACTGCCTTCATAAACAGAATATGATTTTTTTTTGAGAGAGAGAATTTTTTAATATTTATTTTTTAGTTTTCTGCAGACACAACATCTTTGTTTGTATGTGGTGCTGAGGATCGAACCAGGCCACACACATGCCAGGCAAGCACTACTACTTGAGCCACATCCCCAGCCCAACAGAATTTGATTAAATGGATGCTGTGTGACTTCTGAGGCTAAGTCACAAAAAACCTCCTAGCATATTCTCTTCTCTTCTCTTCTCTTCTCTTCTCTTCTCTTCTCTCCTCTTCCCTTCCTCCCTCTCTTCCCCCCTCATTCACTCTTAAAACCCAGCCACCATGTCATGATGATATCCATTCTATGCAGAGAGGCCACATGTGGGTACTCCAACTGACAGTCCCAGGTAGGGCACCAACCAAAAGCCAGTTATCAACCTTTAGAGAATTCCAGAACTGGTCATATTGTCCCATCAACAACAAAGGATTTGAACAAATAGAGGAGCACATGGATACTGAGTGAGCAGCATTTTTGCCACTCCTTTCATTATCCATTGTTTATTTTTCCAGAAATTGAACAGATGTTCTCACACATACATTGGCCCTGACAAATTTTAGAAACCAGTACATTAAATTTTATTATTTTTATCTTTAAAAATCAAAGCCTTTTGTTTGTGGGGGAAAGGAAGAGGAGGAAATAAGTTAACATAAAAAGGGACCTAAATGAGTCCCTATTTTATCTTGGGTGCTGAGGATAAAACCCAGAACCTTGTGCATGCTAAGCATGATCTCTAATGCTGAGGTACATGCCCCATACCTAAGTTTCTAGTTTATACTGTTGGACATTTTTATTTGTTGTGCTTTTCCTATCAAGCAAGGCTCTTTGGTTCATGAGTAAGTATTATAAACCATGAGTTAGAATGTAGTTCATTTAGTGTAGGCCATAACCAATTCCTGGATGTAGACTCAAAGACTGAAGAAAAGCCAATGGTATTTCTAAATTTCCTTGATGACGTCTCCCTACAGCAATAAAGAATGTACCAGTAATCTATGGAGGAGTAACTATAACTGAAGTATCATTGCTCCCTCATTGAAACATCAGTCTGAAAAACTTAGACTTGAAGCCAAAAATAGATATATCATGTGAAGGGGGAGTCCAATAATGTGACGACAGTTCTGCAGTTTGTGGGGAGAAGTAAAATATAGACATTAAAAATAAGATAAGGGCTGGGGCTGTGGCTTAGCGGTAGAATGCTTGCCTTGTAGGCACGAGACCCTGGGTTTGATCCTCAGCACCACATAAAAACAAATAAGTGAAATAAAGGTATTGTGTCCAACTACAACTTAAAAAAAAGATATTGTGTCCACTTAAAACTAAAAAAAAAAATTTAAATATTTTTTTTTTTAAATAAGATAAAATGTTGCCAGGAACATTGGCAAATGCCTGTATTCTCAGCTACTTGGGAGGCTGAGAGACAGGTGGGTGGCAAATTTAAGGCTAGCCTCAGCAACTTAGCAAGACCCTGTCCCAAAATAAAAAGCAAAAATAAATAAAAGGCTAGGGATGTAGGTCAGTGGTGAAGTGCCCCTGTGTTCAATCCTCAGTACCACACAGACAAAAAAAGGATAAAATGTTTCATTAAAAAAGCCCTACTCAAAATAACTTTAAAATATGCAATTTTAATTGAGATCTCTAAAAAAGTAAGTAAAGTATGTACTTTTGTCAATTTCTTGTTGACCTGGCAGAAAATTCTCCTTAGAGGAGTGTGGAAGAAGCTGTGCTTTTAATATTTGTGTCTTTGCCATCATTTGTATCTGTGTTCACAGAAACATTCCCCTAATTGCCTTGGAACTTGACCTCTCATGTCTATCTCAAACCTGCCTCACACAGTAAGTCACAGGTATTAATCTGAGATAACACTGTGCTTGAATGTTTCTTATTTCTCAGCATCAACAACCAAAAGTCTGCCTGGAATAGAAGTAGACATTGGGTCTGTTCCAGAATTCTAAATACTGATTGGCACAACTTGGATAGGGGGTCTGTTTGTAGCCCTTTTTTCTTTTATATTTGCTCTGCAGATGATCCAGTTTCATGGCCTTCAAAGGTACCCACGTGCTGATAACTCCATCTCCAGAATACACTGCTTTTATCTTCCCTCTTTCTTTCTTGGGGAGCAGTATAGTTTACTAGGAATTAAACCCCCAGTTGCTCTACCACTGAGCTACATCCCCAACCCTTTTTATTTCTTATTTTGATACTGGGTCTCTCTAAATTGCTGAGGCTGGTCTCAAACCTGCAATCCTGCCTCAGCTTCCCAAGTTGCTGGGATTACAGAGTGCAACGCTGTGCTTAGTCTATAAAAGCTTATACATCCTTTATGATTCATTTTTTTCTGTCCCTCAAAAAGCCAACCCACCAGCAGGATCCTTAGAAAATCTATATTCAGAGTATTTTTAGAATCTAACAACATTTGACCACTCCACCACTACCAACCTAATTCAAATTTTCACTAAGAGGTAAGTGCTAATTTGTCCATGAATGATCCCCTGCAGAGAGGGAATTGGTCTCCTGCTAGTCTCCACAGAAACTGGCAAAGGCCAGTATTTAAGGCAATCAATCCTGGTCAACTAGGAGGCTTGGATCTAAGTCCTCCAAGCATGCCCAGATAGGGACTGGTGCTTCTCCAATCAGGAACTCTGATGTGGCAAATCCTTCTGTTAAATTCCTGTGTCACATAAGTGCAATACAGGTTCAGATTTGCCCCTCATTTCTATAGCATTAGAAGAGGAGTTGACAGGATAGGAGGGGTCACAAGGTTCTCCTGTATCGTATTGTTATTATATCCTTGTCCCTGATTACACCAGAAGATAGACTGGCAGGTCAGGAATGCTGCATGCTACCCCTGTACCATATTGCTGTTACATCTGGGCCCTTGGTCATGTCAGGAAAGAGCCTAGTTCTTTCCTAATCATCTAGCACAAAAGCCCCACATCCCAAAAGTCCTATCCCTCTTCTACATCTGGAGTGCAGCTTCCACAGAGTGGAAGGGGCAATGGGAAATTCACATATCTTCAATGAACCCTGTTCCAGCAGGCCTGTGCTATTTTCCATCAGAACATCTGTCCTTGTTACACAATAGATGTTCTATTACGTCCAAATCAGAGCTCTTGGCTCTGCCTCCCACATCCATTGTACTTATCCTCTAATCTTACCCATTTCAGTTAAATGGGAACACCAGTTGTTCATACCAAAAACCTAACTGCCATCTCCAATTGCTCCTTTTCTCCTAAATCATAAATTCAATCCATCAGCAAGTTCTACAAGAGTTCTGCTTTATTTTTCAAAATATAATCAGAATTCCACCATGTTTCACTGCATTGGCCTCCTAACCAGGCTTTCTTTTTCCACAAAAACTTGAGGGGATCTTTTATGAACATGAATCAGATCATGTCATCCTCTAGTTCCATTTTCCCAGTGGCTTCCCATCATGTTACAATGCATCCTAATGACTTGACATGGCCATAGGCTCTACATGATCTAGCCCTTGGCTAATTTTCCTCTATTCGTGAACTTGTTTACTCTGCTTCAGCCACAGTAGCCTCCTTTCTTCGGCTATCTCCCCTTCCAAGGCTGTCTCCTCTGCCTGGAATGGTCTTCTCCCAGTGTTTGCGTGACTTCCATTACTTTGCCCATGTCTCAATTCAAATACTACTTCCTCCTGGATGCATTTTTTGATCACCCAATGTTATTACTTAAAATAACATTGTCCTTCACTCTATGTCCACTCCTCCTTTTTCATTTTCTTTGCTGCATGTACTGCCACCTGAAAGTATAGTATATATTTATTTATGAGCTTGTGGTCTGTTTCCCCTAGTGGAATATCAGCTTCATGAGAGCCATGACTTTTATCCTTAAGGTCTAAAACAGGGCTTGACACTGCTCAAAATTATTTGTTAAAAAATAATTAGTGAAGAAAGGTTTGGAAAATCATTACTCATATATCTGGAAAAACCAGGGAGATTTCTGAAAATAAAATTATTCATCAATTTAGTCAGTAAAGGCAGGGTTTTCTGTACTTAATAGTACATACTGAATACAGATTGAATAAATACATGTATAAAATGAAGCTGATTTTATACAGCATACAGAACAGCTATGGAATATCTCTAAGCTTGTTATGCTTTTCTTGATTCAAACCACTGAATATGTTTTTTTAAAGATTAAATTTTAATTGAAAAAGTTACAAATTTGGGGCAGAGGAACTGCTCAATAAGTGCAAAAAAATCTGGGAAAACCAAAGAAGTGTCAAATCTTTTTTTTTAAATTTTTTGCTATGGGAAGATTAAGAAATTTAATATTTCTTTGAACATCTAGTCAATGACTATTCTTTGTTTCAAAAGTGTATATTAATTATAAGATGTCAGTGCAAACTCTAAAAATAATTTTTCTATGCAAGATTGACCATGAATAAAATTGAAACTGACCTTACACAAATTTGTTGAGCTACTAGTAAAAGTAGTAATCCTAAGACATGTAAAATTAATGTAAAATACGTTTCTAAATGAATGTCACATTTTATACTAAAGGAAGTGAATATTTCTTAATACTATGAAATTTAAGATTTTGAGAAAATAAGATTTGACAGTAAAGTCTATTATTTTATAGCAAGGATATAAGAAATTGAAGTTCAAATATGACTGAAATAGTTCTGCCTCGTTCCGTGGAGAAAATTATTGCTTCTGAGCCTGCCAATAGTTTATAGGCATCATAATATGGGAGTCAAAGATCTTGAGTCTGTTTATAGCCAGGATTGAATTCACTGTTTCCTTAGATGTTCTCCTGCAGGGCCTTGTTGAACAACACAGAGTAATTATGTTTGAAATCTAAAGCAGTTGCAGTTCACTGTCTCAAATAACCTTCACATTAAACTTCTTAAATTAGTTTTCTTTGCCCATAAAACAGATGAAGTAACTGAGGCTGCAAGAAGTTTATAAATTTCCCCAAATTGCCAACCTCATTAAGAGTCTCTAGGCTGGGGTAATTGTGATCACATTGAGTTAAGGACACAAAACCAGGAGTCCCATGAGAGGAACAGTTTCACTTGCTACCCCAGAGAGAGCTTCTAATGGGATATTTAAATGAAGATGTCCTGGGAGTAAATGGAAAGTATTGTTTTGGCATGCAGAATGTAGGCTAACAATAGAAATGGACATTGAGCTAACATTTGAACCATGAACTAGATAAATTGCTCAGGTACATGTTAGGGGAGAGGAGAATTGAGGCCTGGAAAGAAATGAATGCTAGAGTAGGAATGGATCCTATAACATAATGAAGACTAAAAGAAGAAAGAATTTTCCAGAAGAGATGTTCATTTATGTCAGATACTATTGAGGAAATAAAATGAACTTTAGGGTGCATGGAGTGTCCACAGGAGTTCAGCAGAGTACTAAGTGATAATTATTAATAACCTTATTTCTCAGGGCTAATTTTAGAACCATAGTAAAGTAAAATGACATACTTTGCTAAAGGATTTTTTCCTCCTTAAAGAAAGTCCTTTATTCTCAAATGTTCCTTGGATTGGCTTGAATTCTTGCACTTTAATTTTGTGCATAAAATAGGTTTTCATTAGTTTATGAAATAGTTCACAGATAATTTATTTAGAAAGAAAAGGGCTAGATAAAAATCTTCATTTTTCTATTATACCAACAATGTTGTTTTAACGTGATCTTTTTTATGAAGTTCAAAAAGTGCTTAAATTTAGAGCTGAAAGTCTTCTTTTTTAAATTTCCTCATCTTTTCATAAACCAAAGATTGTCCCTGATTTATGCTTTTGATGAGATGTACAGTATGTTGTAAGAAAAGATGAAGGAGCTCATAAATGGTGGGAAAGATGCCAAGAGAGATAATTCATTGAAATTAACACATACCTAGTGGTTCATTAGCTGGAATTTACACTATGAAATTATTTATTGAATTGACTGTGTACATTTAAAATGACTAAAGGCTGCTCTTTAGAATCACCTGGGAAGTTGTTTTTGTTTTGTTTCATTTTTTTTCAGAGGCTGTCTCCTTAGTTAGGTGATATTTTTAAAATAGTCTTTAGTTTTTAAGAGCCATTTTAGGTTCACAGGAAAAGTGAATGGAAAGTAAAGGAAGAGTTCTTCCACATTCCTTGTCCCCAGTCCCCATAACCTCCCCCACTATGGACATTCAGCATCACAGTGAGACATTTGTTACAAATAATGAACCTACATTGCCAGATCATTATCAGCCAGAGTCCACAGTTTATGTTAGGGTTCATTCTTCATTCTTGGTGCTGTAAATTCTATGAGTTTGGACAAATGTATAGTGACATGTATCCACCATTATGTATCAAACAGAGTAGTTTGGCTACCCTAAAAATTCCTCTGTGCCCCACCTACTCATCCCTCCCTCCCTGCATCTCCTGGCAACCACTGATCTTTATACTGTCTCCATAGTTTTTGCCCTTTCCAGAATGTCATGTAGTTAGAAGCATACAGTATGTAGCCTTTCCATATTGGCTTCTTTCACTTAGCAATACACACTTAAGATTTTCCCATGTCTATTCATGGCTTGATAGTTGTCAAGCTGGACTGCCAAGAATGGTCGGGTTCCACAATTTTAACCTCAATAAATATAATTACTCCAAGAGGGGCAGGCTCTTTATTTTAACCAAATGAAAAGTCAAATTAAACAAAGATAGTTCCTGAATTGATCAGTTAATTCTAAAAATAAGCAAAAAGAAGAATAAGCAAAAATACCCAAAAGGAATACATAACAATATAGGCAAAAATACATTTAAAAGAAATCACTTGAACATGATGCTAATAATGAACCAGCCACCATTCATCCATGGAAAGAAATTGTCTAAATGGCCTGGAAGACCAGTCCCCTCAAGGTGAAACTCAAATGGACCCTGATTGCCATCAAGTCATCAGCCATGAAGTAAAGGACTTGTTCACTCAGGCAGAATCTCTGGAGGCTGGTGTCAACTCAGATTGAACCCTTGCATTGTAGAATCATGGCAAGATGTGTTTCAAATGGCATTCTGAAGGCAGTGGTACTTATAATTCCAAAAGGTGTTCGGTTTCCAGATGTTAATTTTGGAGCGAAAATTATTAGGCACCAGCCATATCATTTGAACATCAGCACACAATTGTCAGTGTGGCTAGTTGTCAAGGTGACTATCAGCCAGACATTTTGCTCAGTTATAGCTTGTGTTACAAGAGAAAGCTCAAAATGGAGTTAGTGCTGTCAAACCGTAGTCCACATTAATCATGATTAAAATACCAATTTACTTAGATTCCCAAGGATCATAACATAGCAAGACACACATCACAACATTATCTCATTTCTTTTTAGTGCTGAGTACTATTCCCTATCTAGATGTACCACAGTTTATCCATTTAATCATTGAAGAACATCTTGGTTGCTTACAAGTTTTGGCAATTATTAATCAAGCTGCTATAAACGTCTATATACATTTTTTTGCAGTACTGGGAATTGAACCCAGGGTTGTGCTACTACTAAGCTGCATCCCCAGCCCAGCTGCATATATATATATATATATATATATATATATATATATATATATATTTCTTAGACATTGTCTCACTAAATTACCCAAGCTATGAACTTTCAATCTTTCTGCCTCAGCCTCCTGAATTCCTGGGATTACAGGTGTGCACCACTATACCCAGCCTGTATACAGATTTTTGTGTGACCTAATTTTCAACTCATTTAGATAAATACCAAGGAGTACAACTGCTAGATTGCAAGGTAAGAATATGTTTAGTTTTATAAGAAATTGCCAGATTGTATTCCAAATAAGCTGTACCATTTTGCCTTATCACCATCAATCAATGAGAGTTCCTGATGTTCCACACCTTCTTTAGTTTTTGGTGTTGTGTTATTGTCAATGATTTGGGTTTAAGCCATTCTAATGGACATGTAGTGGGATCTCATTTTAACTTGCAAATCCCTAATGACATGATGTAGAACATCTTTTCATATACTTATTTACCATCTGTATATATCCTTCTGTGAAGAGTCTGTTCAGGTATTTTGCCCATTTTTCCATCAGATCATTCATTTTCTTACAGCTGAGTCTGAGGGTTCTTCATATATATATATATTAATATTTATTTTTAGTTTTCGGCGGACACAACATCTTTGTTTGTATGTGGTGCTGAGGATCCAACCCAGGCCGCACGCATGCCAGGCGAGTGCACTACCGCTTGAGCCACATCCCCAGCCCAGCTTCATATATTTTTGATAACAGTACATTATCAGATGAGTCTTTTTAAAATATTTTTCCCAGTCTGTGGATTTTCTTCTTGACATTGTCTTTCATGGAATGAAATTTTTTAATTTCAATGATAGCCAACTTATCAATTATATCTTTTATGTTGTTACAAAGAGAGTCTTAAAAATACCAAGTGCCCAGTCCCCACTCCTAGAGATTCTGTTTTGATTAGCCTGAGCATTGATATTTTAAAAACTTCTCCATTTGATTCTAAAGTTAAGAAACACAGGTCTAAATCCAAAGAACCCTTTCTCTAGTTTCAGAAAAACAGTTTTCTAGGATTAAAATCTAAAACAAAAGTTTTTATTTAGTTTTCTGGTGACAACATACTCTCCTGGTTTTCCCCTTATTTCTTTGACCTTTTCAAACTCACTCCTTGTAGATGAGCTCCAGGACTCCATCTTAGTTCCCATCTTTTCTTTAGCTGGTTTTCCCCTCTAGGTGATTCGATTAGCCACATAGCTTAAACACCCTACAAAAGTTGACAAGCTTCAAATGTAGAACTCCAGCTCTGTAATTGCCCCTGAAAACCAGACTTATATAGCAAGCCATATTCTCTACATTTCATCTTGGATGTCTTATAAGAATGGCTCACTGAACCTGTTCCAAATGAAATTAATAATTCTATCTCTACCTTTCACCAAACCTATATTTACCCTACTCTACCACAGGACAAGGATTATCCTTGCTTCAACCGGTTTTTGTTTGTTTGTTTGTTTGTTTGTTTGTTTCTGTCCACCTCCCACATCCAATCCAGAAACAACTTAATTCATTCTACCCCTGAAACATATCTAAAATCTCTCCATTCCATTCCATCTCCACTTCAACCTTGGTACAAGCTATCATTTTCTCTTGCCAGAAGACCACAATGGCGTCTTTCTAACCACTCCTTGTTCCTTCCCACCTGCTTATCTGCCTGTGCTTCATCTCTACAAATGAGCCAGAATGAGCTTCTAAAAATGTAAATCATTGTCATCAAATCACCTATGAATTCCCACCCAACTGCAAGCAAAAATATATTCATTTCCTGGGACTGCTATAGCAAAGTAGAAAAAAACTGGACAGTTTAAAACAGCATAAATTTATTGTCTCAATGTTCTGGAGTCTAGAAGTCTGAAATCAATGTGCCAGCAGAGCTGTGTTGACTTTGGCAGCTCTGGGGGAGAATCCTTCCTTACTTCTAGCTTCTGGTGTTTGCTGGCAATCTTTAGCATTCCTTGACTTGTAGATACATTACTTCAGTCACATGGCTGGCCCATCCCTGTGTGTCTTCACATCATCTTCTGTGCATATCTATCTCTGGGTCTAAAATATCTTGTGTGTGTGTGTGTGTGTGTGTGTGTGTGTGTGTGTGTGTGTGTGTGTACTTAGCACTGGAGAACAAACTCAGGGCCTTATGTATGTTAGGCAAGTGCTCTATCCCTGACCTGCATCCCCAGCCATTTTTCAAGAAAGTTTTTAAAAAATATTTATTTTTAGTTGTAGTTGGACACAATACCTTCATTTTATTCATTTATTTTTATGTGGTGCTGAGGATCAAACCCAGGGCCTCACATGTGCTAGGCAAGTGCTCTACCACTGAACCACAACCCCAGCCCAAGAAAATATTTTGAGGTTTGATCTCACTAAGTTGCCCAGGCTAGCCTCAAACTTGTAATCCTTTTGCCTCAGTCTCCTAAAGTGACTGGGATTACAGGAGTGTGCTTCCAGGTCCAGCTAAAATTCTCCTTTTTATAAGGACAGCAGTAATATTGGATTAGGGACCACCCTAACGACTTCATTTTAACTTGATTATCTCTGCAAAAACTATTTTCAAATAAGGTCACATTCTGAGGTATTGGGGGTCAGGACTTTTAGCATATGTTTTTGTGGGGAGACAAAATTGAACTTATAACAAATCTCCGCATTTCCCATACTGTTTTACAAATTTATGTAAGCCCTCCATATCAATGGGTTCCACATTCACAGATTCAACCAACCCTGGATCAAACATATTGGAAAACAAATAATAATTGGCATCTGTACTGAACACATATAGGCTTTTTTTTTTGGTCTTACCTTTATTCCTTAAACAGTGTAACAACTATTTGCATCACATTTACATTGTATTACATATTATAAGAGATCTAGAGATGATTAAAAGTACACATGTGGGCTCTATGCAAATTCTTCTATTTTATTTAAGGAACATGTGCATCTGAGCATTTTGGTGTCCTCAGGGGTCCTAGAACCAATCCCATACAGATACCAAGGGACCACTATATAAGTCCCCTAATACTACCTCTGATACTACATTTCCTATCACTTCCCCCTCTCACTATGTTTTACCTTGGCATTTCTGCTAACCAACCTTGCTCTTAGCATTTAAATACAGATGTCATTTCCAAAAAGAGACCAACTCTGATCACCCTATTAACTCATCCTTCTTCCTTGACTACCTTAGTTATTCTCTATCTCATCACTGTTTCATTTTCCTCATTAGCATTTATCACACCCCGGTGTCAACTTGGGTATTTACTGGCTTTCACTGTGGCAGATGCTACTGATTATCCACTGAACTGCCATTTATCCTCTTTCATCACTAAGAGAATTTGATTTTGTTTAGACTGCTATGATCCTAGTCCCAAGACATGAATTGTGATTGGGCGAGGCCAGTAATAACAACTGTGTCTCCCTTTGCATAGATTGCTGTTGGGCTGGATGTGTGGTCAGGTTCTGGTCAATGGGATGTAAAGGGAAGACTTTGAGGTTTCTGGAAAGTTCTTCTTCCTGATTGAAGTCTACAAAAAATACAAACTCTTCTATTTTTCCCTCTTCACTCTTGAACTTCAGTGTTATTTCTGGACTGACACCAATAATCTTGTTCTCATGAATTGACCTGCCAGAGAACAGAAGCCACTAATGTTGAGTATGACAGAAGATCAAAAGGCTTGGGTTTTTGATGATACCATGGAGCACATGTAACATCCCTAGAACTGCTCACTTCCTGATTGAGCACCATAAATGTCCTTATGTTTTAAGTCAGTGATACTCAAAGCTTTTTTTGGGGGGTGTGGGTACCAGGGATGAACTCAGGGGCATTCAACAACTGAGCTCCATCCTCAGCCCTATTTTGTATTTTATTTAGAGACAGGGTCTCACTGAGTTGCTTAGGGCCTTGCTTTTGCTAAGACTGGCTCTGAACTCACGATCCTTCTGCCTCAGCCTCCCGAGCCTCTGGGATTACAAGCATATACCACTGCACCTGGCTCAAGACTTTTTTTTAATTTGCTTTAATTTGTCCTTGTTAACATGCTGCTCCATCATAACCATCAAAACTTGTTTTATCCAATGCTTAGGTGTCAGGGATAAGAGCAGCAATTAGGAAATTTTTTTCTGGATTTCAAAGTTTATTTCAAATTATCCAGTATGGCTTTGTGACATAGATTTTTAAATAATCATGAGTTTTGAAAAGTAATTCTCTTCATAAAAGAACATTTGTTGAATGACTATGCATGAATGAAAGCAGCTATTTCACTCCCAGTCAGCTACTTACTTTGCTCCTCTGCCTCAATCATCTTCTTCTGCTTATTATATAACTTCTCCTTTATTTCAGACTATCTTTCTATTCCCTCTCCTTTTAATCCCCATCTGACCCCAGCTTCCTAGCTTAGCTCCATTCTGCTCACCACATCTTCCCTGCATAAGTTTAGGCCCAGTCAAAATGCCTGACTGTGTATCATTCCCCAAACTCACCTGCATCCTCTAGTCCCCACTTTGTGCCTTCAAAGCCCAGTCTCATTTTGCAGTTCTCCTGGGACCATGAGTGTAGCTTAGTGGTTTAGCCCTTGCCTAGGATGCACAAGGCCTTGGGTTTGGGTTTCATCCCCAACAACACACACACACACACACACACACACACACACACATACTTGATGGAGTTGTCCTGAATGTACCAGTTCTACTTATCATAACTCTTGCTTTTCTTATGGCCCTGATCATGTTCTACCTTGGCTTATGGCTTCATAAGCAAAGGTTTCTTTCTTCCCTACCATATCATAAACACCTTAAGAACTGGATCTGCATCCTACTTTTTTATTGATTTAAAAAATAAATAAATACATGATAGTGGAATGCATTACAATTCTTATTACACATATATATCACAAATTTTCTTATCTCTGTTTATATATAAAGTATGTTGGCACCCAATTTGTGTCTTCATACATGTACTTTCAATAATGATGTCCATAATATTCCACCATCCTTGCTAATCCCCTGCCCACTCCCTACCCCTCCTACCCCTCTGCCCATTTCTTTTAGCTTTTATTTTTATTGTTCTTTTGAGATTGCATCCTATTTTTGTCTCCTCCACAAGTAGCAGGCACTGTTCAAGCAACTTCTATAAATTTGTGGCATACTAGTTAAGCCATGTCCATCCCTTGGAGACAGGAAAGCCAGAATTCATATCTGTCATTTGCTTGGGTTGTCAACCACTAGCAAGTCACCTAACCTCTTAGAGCCTCAGTTTCTCTATTTTTAAAATAGACAATAATAGTCTCTACCTTAGAGCATTGTTGTTATATCTCTTGGAAAGAGACAATGCACATAGACTATTTGGTGAAGAGCATGGCACAGAGTAAACATCCATTAGGTAGTTGCTGTTATTATTATTATTATTATTATTATTATTATTATTGTTATTATTTTGTGGTGCTGGGGATTGAATCCATGGCCTTGTGCATTCAAAGCAAGCATTCCACCAAATGAGCTATATCCCCAGCCCTGCTATTATTATTAACAGGTATTTTTGAATGAATAAGTATTATCATGGGGACAATAAAGATTGATATTCTCATAGATAATTATAAACTGTGCCTAACAGACTATGCTGGAAGGTTAGAATTGTGCACACATACATGACACCATGCATCTTGTTATATGCCCATGTAAGGATCTTCTATTTTCACAATGTTATAATAGAGGCTATGGCAGATTGACAATGAATCTGAAACCATTTATTTGTTTGAAAAAGTAGCTAGGAGGAAGTGGAGGCTGCATTTTTATTTTCATGTTAATGATGTTAGTTTGTCTAAATTTGGAAAATATAACATTCAGGTCAGGACTCTGGGTTGCCAACCTCAAAAACTCTAGATAATTAAAGCAGAAAAGGAATTTATTGGCAAGATCTCTGTGCGTGGGGGTGGGGAAGGACTGCAGTCACAGAATCACCAGCAAGCTGAAGATCCAGGCTCAAAAAATGGTAGCCAACATGATGCAGCCAAAAAGACCAGATGGTTGCCCTCAAGGGGGCCCTGTGTCCCCAGGACACCCATTGTCACATTGCTATACTCTGTTGCCCTGACACTGGCCTGCCTCAGCCTCTGGGCTTTAGATTGCAGTGTGACCACAGGGAATAGCCTTTGAATATATGCAGGCCTTGGTCACTCTTCCCAAATGGCTCCTCTGGTGCACCAGGATAGGTCACACCTGCTTCCTCCAGCTGCCCTGAGGAAGGGAGAGGAATCATCTGTTCCTTCGGGTTTCCCAGCAAATAGGCAGGTCCTGTCAACCACCTGCCTTGGGCTTATCCACTCCACTAGGAGTGTTTAGATGCTGGATGACTCTTACAAATGTTCACTAGCGTACCCAGAAAAAGAGATGCAACCTGAAAACAGAACCAGAAACAAAAAGCTCAAAGTGGTCCCTTGAAGGATTTCCCATGGAGCTGGCAGACATCTGTTTCAGCAAACTCTTCCTACCCTGAGCGAATATAAAATAACTACAGGGGCATTTTCTTTCCTTTTTGCATAGATGAAAATGTAAAGGGAACCCCTTCTTTCCTGGCAGTATTAGTAATGGCCAGCAAAGTTACCATATGGCAGAGTGACATTTCGAAAAAGCATGGTGATGTGCTGAAAAGATTTGCTGTTGCCAGATACCTATTGACAGGCTTAGAAATAGGTCCCCTGGAGCCCAATGGGCAGAGGCATAGCATCCCTCTTGAAAGGGGCGGCAGATGGTAGTCTTCACCACCCCTGACAGAATAACGGCTGGAGGAAGCTGTGGGGCTCCATCTGGGAGACAGCCTGTCTTCTGTGGCCAAGTCAATGTGTGAGCAATCTTTATACTTTCTGTGGTGCACTCTTAGAAGGGAAGATCATAGAAGACTGGAAAATTCTGCCCAGGAAGAACCACACCTTTTCATGTTGCTTCACAGCAGATAGGGTGACCTTGAGAACCTCAAGGTGAAAGATGGTAGGGTGGAGTAGTGAGCATAGGCTGAGAAAGCCATGAATTGTTTCTTAGGAGAGATGAAAGATGAATGGACAGTAAGCTCTGATATTTGAAAATGTTGATGGCCAAAGACTTCATTCTCCCTCCCCATCTGACCCACCAAATTGAGCCAGAAAATGTATTCATGACTGTTTCCATGGTTCTTACTCAGCGACAAGTCATTTCCCCTTTCAGATTATTTCCATTTTTAAGGCCCAATTTCCATTTGTTTTTTGATCTTCTGTTTTTAAGACATTGAGCCAATATCATCATCAGCCAAGGGCCAGGTTTTCTTTCAAGGCTTCAAACTTATCACTTTTCCTCTATCCCCCTAGGTGGATTCTGTTTGTGACTGGTCCAAGGTAGACAGGGTTTTCCAGGTAGAGCAAAAGGAAAGGGACTTTTTATTGAAAGGTAGAGGCAAAACTGAAAAAAAAAAAAGTTTCTGGCATTGAATAATGATTGAGCCCAGGGAAGTTCGACCACTGAGCTACATCTCCAGTCTTTTTAAATTTTTAATTTAAAAGTAAGGTCTTGCTTAGTTGCTAAGGCTGGCCTTGAACTTGCAATCCTCCTGCCTCAGCCTCCTAAATCCCTGGGATTACAGGCATGAACCACTGCACCCAACTAAAACTGTAAATTTCAAGGTGGCTCTTGTAAACATCAGGGGCTGTTTGGAGCAAAGGTTCTATGGGAAAATAATAATGTTATCATTAATTTATTAATAAGTAGTATAAGGTCTGATACAACAGAACATGATGTTTTGGGCAGCAATGGTTACTTGCTATTCCCAAAAGAAATTTCTTCTTAAGTTTTGTGACATATTTACTCTTTTGTGAAATCTGTGTTTTGGAATATATTATTGGTTTAATTCTTCATCAGTACTAATAAAACAAATTATTCTGAGACTGAGTTTATCTGATATTTAAAAGCTCATAAGTGGTTCTTTGTATTTTCCACAAAAATCACTGACAGTTTTCCGTCTTAATTTTAAGCTAAAGACAAGATTTATGAAATATGTCCCTTTGTGGACCCATAGCTCATAACATAGTTTTATTCAGCAGCAGGTCCTTGACTCACACACATAGTTACCTTTGTCATTTTTCTATTAATTGTGAGGGGGTAGTTTGGCCTTACCTGTTAGTGACACCCTCCCATGTCTCAAGGAGTCACAGACCACAACATTTCTCATTGTTTCTAAATCTGATCAAAAGTTTTATTCTAAAGGATGCAGATGAAGGTGCTTATTAAAGTGCCATTGTGAATTTAATCATATATATGCTGCTAAAAATCATTTAATGCATGAACAACTCGGAAAAAAAGAACTCTTGCCACCCACACACATCGTGATAAAATAGGGCAGAAGCATTTTGCACTTGCTTCAACAGCTTCGCCTGAGAAAGGTTTCCGATGTCCATCTTTCTCCTCACTTACTTAGCATTTCAACTTCATCCCAGTCAGCTGCTGAATCATTAAACAGAATGCCACCAGTCTTTGTATTTCCAAAACTGTGTCTCTATTGTGGACTGCACATCTTTATGACAGCCACATGCTTGCAAAAGAATTAAAGTCAGAGTATTCATTCAGCCTTGTATTATTTTCAGAATACAAAGGGGGGAGAGAGAGAGAGAGAGAGAGAGAGAGAGAGAGAGAGAGAGAGAGAGAGAGAGAGAAGAAAAAGAAAGAAAAGAAAACTTCCTTGTTCTTCTACGCTGTTCCCATGGTAAGATGCTCCGTGGAAAGGAGCCTAGCGGTGGGCAGTGGCTGTGAGTCCCGATAACGAGCGCCTCACATTTCCGTGCCATTCCCATTTGCTTGTGCGCTGCTGCGGCCGCAAGCCTGATTGATATATGCCTGCAATGGCACTTTTCCATTTGACATTCTCTCTCACTCTCTCTCTCTCACTCTCTCTCTCCCTCTCTCTCTCTCCCTGTGTCGCTTAAACAACAGTCCTAACTTTTGTGTGTTGCAAATATAAAAGGCAAGCCATGTGACAGAGGGACAGAAGAACAAAAGCATTTGGAAGTAACAGGACCTCTTTCTAGCTCTCAGAAAAGTCTGAGAAGAAAGGAGCCCTGCGTTTCCCCCAAGGTAAGCAGGAAAACAAGCGCTGACGGCTTGCCTAGGAAATTACTTCTTTCCAAAGCGAGCATTTCATCCTCCTCTCAGACAAAGAGACAACCTTTAAATACCACTGAAATTTGCATTACTTTCATTTGCATTAATTTGTAGCTTGCTAGCCTTGTGTTTTTCAAATGAACGGGTCTTTGAAGTCTGTGACAGAGCAGGGAGCCTCCCAAAGAAGCTCGAGAATATATTTTTTTTTTTTTTTGGTTTGACTTAGATTTTCTTTCCAAACTCTCTGCGTAGTTAGATGTTACTTTGTAATGGTTCTTATATTTGACCCTGAAAAGGGGACAGAGAAGCAGCAATTTGCTGACATGGATTCCTGGAGCCCAGTATCTTCCCTACCGCCCTCATCCCTCTTACAATGGGGGCACTATTAACGCAGGCTTCCCCTGCGAGGTAAAACGCGCACTGTTTACTTTTATTACTACTTCTGTGTGCTGCTGATCTCCTGCCAGGGCTGTGCCGGAGTGCTCAGAATGACTTCAAACAATAGGCAACATTTATTTCTAGCTTTTGGTGTCATGCTTTGCAAGAATCCTGCTCCTTTGCATTATTCTCTCAACGCGCGCGGGACTCCGCATCCATAGATGCATTCGGGAGCCCGGGGGAGAGATGAGGATGGGTTTGCTGTATGATTTTGATTGGGCAAAATGTCCAAGGAAATGCATGCTGTTTGCCTTGGCCTTATTGCAAGGGGCTATTTTTAGTAGTCAGCTTGTCCCTGCAGCATGATGAACGCTACACTGTCCAAGGAGTGATGGGGAAAGGATGCTCCCACCAGCACAGGGACCAGGACCTGAAGGAAAGACTCCTAAAGACACCTGAGGAATATTCGGAGGATCCTTCCAAACTCCCGAATACAAATTCTCTCTTTAAATGAACAATTGAGCTGTGGGAGGCCTGGGCATAACTCTTTCTTGGGGGAGGGAAGTTTGATTGTGTACAGAATGTTAATGACTCAGAACGCACAGTAACTGAGGCTCATTGTAATGGACAAATCCAGATAACCCTCCACAAAAGAGACAGCCTCCCATCTCTACTGAGATTCAGGTGCGGCAAAGGAAGTTATTTGGCAAGATGAGAGTCCCTCCTACTTTCTTTGTAACTGTCATTGCTAAAAGCCTTGGCTACTACAAAGCATGCCTCTTTTCATTTGTGATATTAGTGCATTTTAATTACAAGGAGCTAGCACGGGCAAATTGCTTCAACACATAACATTAAATACCAGATGCATTTGAAAGCATAGAGATATCTAAAATGCAGTTTTGGCTATGGGGGTCAACTGAACACAGTGGGGATTGCAGAATGCTTCTCAATTGAGCTTTTAGACTAGATACAAATATCTTGCTCATTTTTTTTCTCACCAGTCTTGCTTCTGAAAGTGAACTTCAGAATCCTATCGACTGATTTTCTTTGCAATGCGGGGACACAATTTATTTGGAACTTTTCTGATTTTCTTTAATAACTAGCCTAACAAGCATTGTTGAATGAAAAATCTGACTTTTGGATGAGTTAATTTACAACTTTGGGATATTCACTACTCAAGAAAGCCTGTAAGAAACATACTATGGATTGTATTGCTATAAAATTTGACCGTGATTTTCTTAAAAGTACCGCTTGTTAGCAAAGCATTTAGCTGACTCAAAACAATTTTCTTAAACTATTATTCAGATCATTACATGAGAGTTTTGAACACACAATGCAATGTATTATATCATTTATTTTAAAATACATTTGTTTCAGGTAGGGGAGAACTAGCTGAGGTCTTATGACTGGTGACCAAGCAGCTGACACCCACAGATGGAAACGTGCCTGTGGAGTTTTCAATCTTAATTCAACTTCCAATGACACTGTCAAGGGAAAAATAAATCATTTTTCAATACCTTTAACAATTTCCAACTCATTTATCTTCCTGGGTCCTTGAAAAATGTGGTGAGTTTTTCAGAATTATAGCCACCAATGGTGGCCAGCGAGTTTCACTCTATTTTAAAAAACTCACAAATCAGCTACTATCATTCTTTTTTTTTTTAAATTTAGTTGTCAATGGACCTTTTTTAAATTTTTATTTATTTATATGTGGTGCTGAGAATTGAATCTAGTGCTTCACACATGCTAGGCAAGCGTTCTACCACTGAGCCACAACCCCAGCCCCCAGCAACTATGATTCTTACTAGTTAATTATTCATTCAACCATTTAAAATAAATATTTATTAAGCATTTGCAATATGCCTAGCACTGTGCTAGTCTTGATGAATGAGGTGAATGGGACATTGTCTTGTACCCTGATTCTCCGTGCACATGCTCTTTCCAGTAGATTTTGGTACTGAAATGGGCTTTACCAATGGGCAAACAGAGCTTGAAATTTCTGGTTATAAGAAAGCTTTAAAAATAGCTGCTGGTACCTAGATTTACTTGATAAGATTTTCACTTATCAATGACCTTTTTTTCCATTTATGATTGAAGGGTTCCCTTTAAGGCTTCATCTCTAGATCAGGTATATCTCACCTGCACAGCTAAAGTGGCCTGGATCTTATAAGCCTGAGTAGAAGAAGCCTGGAAAAAGAGCAATTTATCCTTGTTCTGCTCTCTTGAGCACCCTTTGGAAAGGACCACATGCTGTCTCTATGGTGGTAGTGGGAGGAATGGGTGTGAGTCACCTACTCAGCAGCTGACATCAGGGCCATTTGATGAATCATTGAATTAGAAACATGCATGGAGAAAGATGCAGTCACTATCTCCCACCACTTACTTGTCCTACTCTCAGGATCCATGAAACCCATGACCTCTGGGCTTGGCCTAAATTCAAGAGATCCCTGGGACAAAGTTGCCAGAAGTTGTTCGCCAAGAACAGGTCTCTGAATCACACAGAGTGCTGCTTTCCAATGACCCAGTTTGGTGTTTTATCATGCGGTTAGGTACTTGGGTCGGGGAGGGAACCTGAAGATAGCATCACCGGAGATCTTGATTTGGTCCTTATCAGTAGATAATCCCCTGTGGTTGGATTAAAATGCCTCTGACTCCCTTGGGATGCCTAACTCACCCTAGCCAGCCCTCAGCTTCTTGGCTTCATCACCTTTGAGTCCATCCTCACCTCTTTCCATGACAGTCAGTTAATGTGACTTTGGCCTTGCAGTCCATCAGGAGCAGGGGATGGGGAGGCAGGTGGAAAGACTGAGAAGTGCTAACACCAAGGGGGGAAGTGGGGCTGTTGGAGGGTGAGTGAGCTTCAGGGCCCGAATTGCTGTGACCCGTCCTGGCTGTGATCAGCTGTCATTTCCTCTTCGTGTATGACACTGTGGAACATATTAAAATTTCTCTAGGATGGTATGTTTGGAATTCCTCTGATGCCCCACCTCACCAGCTTACCCGGACAATAAAAGCAAGGTTGTAAGCCTTTGAACAGCTGGCTGGCTATATATTTCCCCTCTTTCTTTCGCATAATCTAATTCAGAAAAGAATTCAGCTAGACTGGCAGTGCCATGTCTGGGTACTTGTTTCCTGCAAGTCCTTCCTCCACCACCTCCTCCCACTGCTCGCCCTGGAATCTTCCTGGGTGGCATGTGGCTTTTCTTTTCTTTTGCTCACCACCGCTCCTAGCCCGCCCCCTTTTCCCTTCGCCTGAGCTGCTTCCATTGTGAACTGCTCTTTGCTGGGTCTGTTTTCCAGACAGCCTGGGTCCTGTTCCATCCGGGGAGAACAGCCCATGCGGTCTCCTCATCTCCATAGTATTCCCAGGATGTCATTCTTGGCACCAGTTCTGCGGGGTTGATAGGATATGGGGGCTTTTTGTAGCCCCGAGCCTGAACCCACTTGCAGAGAGGAGCAGCCACGTGGCTCTCCGAGAGCAGGACTGGAGTGACCCGGGTTGGCAGGGATGAGCATACCATCATGGTGACCCGAACATCTCCGGCAAAGGCCCGGGGGTGGGAGTGCTATGGGAATGCCTGGATGCACTTCGGCCCACATTAAGAGAAATGTGGTTATTCTCTGTTTCAGGGGGAGAGACAAGTGATTTGGAACAAAGCTCCCCGGATCTCTGGCCCTGCCCTGCCCCCTTTCCTCATCCTTCCCACGTCCTCCCCTCCCCAAACAGAAAGGAAAGACAGGATTTTTAATTTGCCCAGCCCAGGCCTGAATGTCTTTATGAAACCCTTTTGGTGGCAGGGAAAGGGGAGAAATAGATTCTGGGTTGAGCCAACTGAAAATGCATGAGGCTTTGGGGATGGGGAAGGACCTTTCTTTCTCTTAATAACAGAACAACAGTTTGGTTGATGAGTTGCAAATGGAAGGTACTGGACTTCTCAATTAGAGATTTCCATTTAAGACCCTCCCTGTTCAGCATCCTTAAAAGATGCTGCTAATGTCCTTGGGACCAAGAGGTATTAAGGAGCAATCTACAAGGCAGATTCCTATTCTTTTTCTTCTCCTGGGGGCTTTGGTTGTGTTTTCCAAATTAGCTAACGTTCATTAAAAGACCCAAAAGGAAAAATTTAACACAGCTGAATTAAAATGAGTCTTTTCCTGTTAGCTTGACAAGATGTGTGTGTGTGTGTGAGAGAGAGAGAGAGAGAGAGAGAGAGACAGAGAGAGAGAGAGAGAGAGAGAGAGAGAGAGAGAGAGAGAGAGAGAGAGATTGAAGAAAGAACTGACTCCCCTCTGCTGCCACTTCTTGGGTTTTAATATGAATTATTCCATACAAGTCCCTAGGCTAGAGGATCTATTTAAAGACGCCTGGCAGCATGAAGGGAGAGGGTAAAAATACAACCACTCTTTTGTCCATCGAAGGTTTTCTTTGGGAGGACATTAAGAGCATTCCTGTTTTCCTGTCTGCCCCTGCCAGTGGCAACATGCCAGTTGGTAGTACCCACTCCTCACCCATCAGATCAGCAACCATGAAGTTCTATGTTCATTTTGGGAACAAACAAAGGGTGGGGAATCCTTCCGGAAACCCCCACGTGTGTGCTTCGGGGCAGGGAGGATGGGACTGAAATGAATGCTTGCTTGGCTGTGCACGATGTACACTGCAGATTCGCACACCCACACATCTGAGGTTCTGAGGAAGATTGTGCCGATGGCACTATTGCTGAAGCCAGACTCCCTCACATCTGCAGAGCTTCCTTTTCTATCATCTCTCTGGTAATAGCTTGCTTGGTACCATTCATGCTTGCTGTCCCTTTCATTAGAGGGTCTCCAAGCCTGATTGTTGAGCACATATTGCTTACAGTCACGCTCCCTAGACCCATTCTTAGCAGTCAGAACCTAACACCCTGGATGGGGTTTACAGTCTGGAACAAACATTTTCTTGTTAGAAAGAGTGCTGACTCAGAAAATTCAAAGAATGGGTAAGTTCAGTTGGCAATACATCCCCAGTGCATATAATCAGGAATTCATCCAGTCGGGCTCCATTTCACACTCATGTCAAAATCTCGACATGAACATTGACTAGTAGCCGAGTATAAGATCTGCAGTAGAGAGCTCCCCCCCACCCCCTGTCTTTTTTTTTTTTTTTTTTTTTCACAAAAGCTAAGAATTCTTCAATTTGCTCTCTTCCAAGGTCTGGCTCGGTCCCAACTTTTTCTCTTAAGCTGTGACCCAACCAATTGCAATATCCTTTAAAAATGAAAGGGTAACAGGTTAAGACATTCAAGAAAGTTGATGAGTTGCCAGAAAATGCTCAGCAGTGACCTTTATACTGTGCCACAAACTGACAATAGCCCTAACATGGAGTCTCCCTCCATCCTTTCATCCATAGGCAATAAAAGTAAGAAGACAGCAGGTCATGGGAGATTTAACAAAAGACAAGGAGGAAGGATTATTTTTGATGTTCAAAATCTGCAACTGCCCTTTCAATTTTTTTTTTTCAAATAGCACCAGTTTCAGAAAGGAAACTTTCCCTTCATTTCACCCACTCCCTCCCAGGAAGGGATTTGAAGTTGTCTTCTGTACCTGAAAAGGAGGCCAACTTCTCAAGTGAAAAAACACCCCTCATATTCAACTCTAAGTAATATGTAGGTACACACATTCCCAACATGGATGTGAAGAATCAAAGAACTAAAGTTCTTAATCGAAGTCCAATTTTTCTTTAAAATACAAAGAGATATTTTAGGGCTTGATACATTTCTATGATCCCCACCCCTCCCCATTAAGTTGTGGAGAATTACTCTTCTTCAGAGTAATATAATTTAAATTAAAATAAATAATAAAAATATAATAAATAATAAAATAATTAGTTCAGTTTTTTTTTAAATTTTGAGGTTCTGGATCTAAAAGCAGAATAGGATTATTACAGAGCAGCTGGCAATCAAAAGATGTAGCTGGCCAGCTAGTGCTCACCTGTAATCCCAATGGCTTGGGAGTTTGAGGCAGGAGGATCACAAGTGTGAGGTCAGCCTCAGCAATTTAGCAAGGCCCTAAGCAACTTGGTGAGACCCTGTCTCAAAAATTTAGAAATTAATAAAAGAGGGCTGGGGATGTGGCTCAGTGGTTGAGTGCCTCTGAGTTAAATCCCTAGTACAAAAAAAAAAATGATGTAACTGTAGTATGCATGGTTTAAGCAAAACAAAATACAAACAGAAAACCAACAGCCCAACAAAGTCAGGGTGATCAGCAATATTTTTGTGTGACTTTTATGTTAGCCTTATCTCTTTTGCATAGTGTTCTGGACTGTGGATCTGGACTAAGATATGGTTAAATTCAGTATTCAAATCCCACCATCATGCAGAAAAGGCAACTTGAATAGGGCTTGGAAAGATTGAACTGCTCCTATTGTTTATGCCGTCCTAACTAAGGGCACTACAGCTATTAGGTGAGATCACTACCACCATTCCAAAACCGTTGCAGGTGAGTAGATTCAAAAGCAGCTTTGGAAACACTTTGCTAAACACTTTGAAGAAAAGCAAACACACTCATTTGGCTCCAGAGTAAAAGGGAGCCTGAACCCTGAGCTAACATTGGTCACCTCTTTTCTCTAAGGCCAGATCAAAGCCAGTAGTCCAGTGGCAGAGCAAGTGTAGAGCTATTTCATCAAAATGGTCCCCAGAATACCTGGCCATCTTTTCTTTTCCACAAGAAAGGTGTATCTTCATGCATTTTGGCAGGACTGAGTCCTCTGGGTTGAATATCTCAGAGCTCTCCTGCTTTATTTACAAAAAGTCTTATGCAAGGTGATCAGTAGATAGTATTTCATTCCTCATGTGAGACCACCCCCAGCCCTGGCTTCCTGGGAGGGAGTGGGTAAAATGAAGGGAACTTTCCCTTTTTGAAATTGTATCATTTTAAAAAAATTGTAAAAGCAATGGCAGATTTGGGACTTCAAAAATAATCTTTTTTCCTTCTCTGTTGTTACTGTGGTGGCTTCCATTCTCCCTATTTTTATTTCATATGGTTGAAAGGATGGAAGGGGACTCTGTGTTTAGAGCTACTGGTGATTTGTGGCACCATAGAAAGGCCAACCCTCAGTATTTTCTGACAGCTCATCACCATATCAGTCACAGCTTATAGTCAGGTGGCTAGATTACATAAATAATCTAAATCCCAGGAGGAAAAGACTTCAACAGAAAAGTGCTTCCTGACACTGGGGTAATAAGACCTGGTCATTTCCAATTCATGCAGGGTATATACTCTAAAAGTCTCAATTAGTTATGTTGCCTGTTAAGAACATAGAATGAGCCTTTCCATAGAAAAAAATAGAAGCTCACAGATGCCTCGTAGAAGAATCAAGAGCCATATCCAATAGTCAGTTCTTTTAGATCCCAGTCCCAGCCCAGGGATTCAGGAAATTTCTTCCCTTAGCACAGAGAAGGAATGTTCTATGCTACTTTACCAAGAAGAGTACCTCGCTGTTAACTACTGGGACCTTCTTAAGGTATCTGCAGAAAAGATAAACCCTCCTGACCAATTTTATTCTCCCATCCTGAACTAGAGCATCACATATGGCCCTGCTAGAGCCTAAGGATCTGAGGCTAAAGTTCAGTTTAGGAACAATGATCACTCATAAGAAAAGCACATTCAGGCTAAACTCATCCTATATCATGATCATTATCAATGAAGGAAGTTTAATCCTAGCATGATTGATTACTTTTAACCCCCTGTCTTCCTCATTTACACTTTGGGGGAGAATGGAGAGAAATGTCTCAAATTTTAAGGTAGCTTTAAGGAAAATAAAAACAGATTAAATATCATAACTAAGTGTACCCTATTATTAACAGGATATGGTTAATTTATAAACTACATTTAGTACATCACAAATCCTGAATCAATTGGTTATTAAAGCCTATTTTTATTTCAGGCTACCCATAGGACCTTGTCAAGGGGCAAATTTTTATAGCTCAGCCTTCAGTGTTGGCTCAGGCAACATACTGGAAGTTGTTTAGATTCTTCAGTAGTTATTAACTTCTTGAGTAAGAAAGGAAGTATTGCTGTAAGATTGCTTCTGGGGACTATGCAGCCTCAGAGCAGTACTGTAACTCTGAGAAGCTTGGGTAGATTTAGAGATGGTTGGATATGCATAGAGCTGTAAAGCCTCTAAACCAATCCATTCATTTTGTAGGTAAGGAAGACAAATGACTTGTTCAAGATCACACAGCCAAAGATGGGAGGGCAGGACTCAGAGCTCTAGGACCTTCAGTTGAGCCTTCCTTTCATTCAATTGGGCAATAGTTAAATGCTCTGTAGGTTTTTGAATGCAGTGCAATTATTATTCAATATTTCTGAGGAATAAGTGTAAAATACTGAGACTTAGCACTTTAACAACTAGCACTGTGTATGGGAGAGAAACAGGAAGATGCAGGTAAATGGGAGTTTGGATAACAACAGAGAGCTTCCTTTGGATTTCCTGACAGTGTCTGAAAGCCAGGGTTTTAGGTTTGGTCAGGCTCAAGGTCAAGTCCTCCCACTGCATCCCTCCCCAGACAGTGAAACTATTCAAGTCAAGGACACACACACAGGTGGGGCCACTTGATTGTTGGCTCAGTCCCCCCAAATTATTTCTTTTCCCAGAACTTTGTTTGAGTACCCTTATCTTCCCCAGGATTGTGATTTATTGCCTCTGGCTATATTCCTCCTTTTCTTTTGCTTTTCCCATCTCTGTTCTTCCTCCATCACCCTCCCACCCCATCCCCCACCCCACTGCTGAGCTTGGCCACAGCTGGCTAGTCAAGCAGGTTGGGAGAAGGCAGAGCCCAATCACAGACTGGAGGTCTATTGTTTAATCACAAGGGTGTTTTCTTCTCTCTCCTGAGGTAGCATCATGGGGGCAGCCATTTCCTCCCACTGTAGAATCCATGCAGTGCAATGAAAAGGGCAGGAGCTGCTCTCTCCCCAATGACCTTGTGGCTGCCCATCCTTGGAGATCCCTGGAGTTGGTAGGCTGGGGGCCTGGCAGCTTTTCCAGTCAGAACACTGCCTCTGGGTCAGCCTAGGATTGACTTCTTGGCTGCCACTCATGTGCTGTCAAATAGAAATAATATTAAAAAAACCATTCATTGAGCACACGGGATGCTTTATAAAATCCAAAATGCTGTTTACAGTTTATAAATTAAGTGCCTTGGGAAGAAGCATCTGACTTGTTCTCCAAGGCATCTAGTTGACTAGATCCCATTGGAATTCTTTGGGTTCCTGGGAAGGGCCTACTTAGCACTTCACACTCTCTGAATTAGACCTAGAGTTTCTTGCTTTTCCAATTGTTGTGTGAAGTGTTAGCTAGTGGCAAGATTTCTTTCACAGCTACACATCTTTGATTTTTTTTTTTTTTTTGGCAATTTCTTTGAGAGAGGCTCTGGGTTCTGCAATCTTTATCTTATTCATGCTCGTACCATGATTTTAAAAAATTACAGTAAATAACAAATAATTCTGTCTGATTCATGGGCTCCATTCCAAAGTTGTTATATTTTATCTGCTTTTCTTGATCCTTTTAGAAATGATGCAATGCATGTCAATATGAATTAGATGTAAAAGATATGAATTACATATCAATGTATCCCAAAAAATTACCCAGGAAAACACAGGCCAATATTCTGCTTGTAGCTGCAGTGAGCTAGAAGAGAGATTTAGGATAGGACCTATTCTTTCCCCTGACCCCTGATCTCTTTCTAATTTTTTAAAATTTATTTTTATGTGGTGCTGAGGATTGAACCCAGTGCCTCACACATGCTAGGCAAGTCCTCTACCACTGAGCTATAACCCCAGTCCTCTAAATTTTTATTTATTTATTTATTGTTATTTTTTGTTGATCCTAGGGGTGCTACCACTGAGCTACATCCCCAGCCCACCTTTTTTTTTTTTTTTTGATACCAGGGATTGAATCCAGGGGTGCTTTACCACTGAGACACATCCCCAGCCCTGTTTTGTATTTTATTTAGAGGAGGGTCTCACTGAGTTGCTTAGGGCCTCACTAAATTGCTGAGGCTGGCTTTGAACTTGTGATCCTCCTGCCTCAGCCTCCCAAGCTGCTGGGATTATAGGCGTGTACCATCCCGCCCAGCACCAGCCCTTTTGTATTTTTTTTTAAATTTGAGGCAAGTCTCACTAAGTTACTGAGGTTGGTCTTGAACTTGTGATCCTCCTGCCTCAGTCTCCTGAGTAGCTGGAATTATAGGTGTGCACAACAGCTTCTGGCTTTTTTTTTTAAGTGCTGGGGATTGAACCCAGGGCTTTGGCATGTGCTACACCACCAGACCCCCTGACCTTTATCTTCTGTCTCTTAGAGCAAAAGGAGACACTTAATAAGTGCTCGATGAATATGTGTTAAATAAATATTTGTTGAAAGAAGTCACCGAAGGGAACACCTGCTTATGTTAATAGTGAAAACAGCCCAGGGAAAAATTTGGATACTGAAGCACCACCCTCCTTTGCCTGGCAAGCAGGACAAGAATAAGGCCATTCTTGGCACATGCCACTTGTCTTAGCCTGTTGCTGGAATCACTTGTGTGAAACCAGTATTTACTCTCTGCCAGGCAGAAGGTCAGCCCAAGAGTGAGCTGATCTGTGGGCACAACACCATCTCTCACCCAGGAGGCTGTGATATTATTTCGCTGAGGATGACAGGTGGGGGAATCTGGGCACCAGTTGTTCTTTTCCACTGGTATTGTTTGGAGGGTAGCTCCAAAGTCGGGCAAGCCAGCCTACGTGCCTCTCCAGCCGGCAGAGGCTCCACATTGGAGCTATTAGAATGCGGGCTCTGTACATAGGCCAAGTCCATGTCTCAGAGACCATACCCAGAGCACAGAGCAGCCACAAGGCTCCTAAGTGCAGAAAAAGAGTTGTTTTCCCATTCAATCCACTATTGGCCAGGCCAAGGTTCTAAGTCTTGATTGGCAGCACTTGATTTGGGGGCACATGGCTTTAAAGGAAAAGTAATTTAGTTTTGAGAAAATGATAGACTCTTCTACAAGGCAGAGAAACCCCTAGGCTGTCAGAAAGTGAAGATTCCAGTGGTATGATTTTCCCCTTTGCGAGCTCTCCTTTCCCTCTGCCCTCTGCACATGCTCGCCCAGGCACTCCCTCACCAACCCAATGTCAAGGCAAGTTGACTTAACAGTGCCCTTTTCTTGAACTTTTTCTTAATTTCTTCTTCAACACAACCGTGTTGGTTCATTCAATTTGAACGTTTAAGGGGGAAAAAAAAACAGTGTTATGCTGTGAAAATCTTATCTTACTTTGTATTTTGAGAGCGGCTCTGTGGACTCTGTGGTATATTCACATTGCATGCATTGTTATTTCTGCATTTAATATAAAAGCTGAACAAAAGTATCATGCTTTGTGGGTGTACTAAAATGAAAAATCTGTCAATACTAGGAATCAGGCAACATTTCCTGCTACTCTTTTATTCTTTATTACTCATCCTGATTTGTCTTACCATCTGTAAAAAGAAAACCAGTTAATAAGGTGACATTACCTGTGGCATTAACTATCCCTTTATAGGTATAAACTTCATAATATTTGCTTGCTAAAGTGTTTTGTTCACTTCAGGAAAAAAAAAATTAACTGTGCTTGCAATTCAAGAAGTTGCTACTAGGTGGCAGTAGTGTACAAGAACTAAATTAAATTGAATAAATGAGACTAGTCTATCTTCCCATATTTATAAGAAGTAAAATATAATATTGTCAAAACACTCAAACTAGCATAAACATTAAACATTTATCAACTGAGTTACCAGTTTTAGACTGAGTTTTTAACAGACAACATTCATTTTTAAAAGAAATTTTGAATAGGGAATACATTTATAAGTTCTAAAACCTAAAAATACAAAAAGCTATACAGTGACAAGTTTTTCTCCCATGCCTGTCCCTTAATTCTCACAGGTAATTAATTTTATTAGTTTCTTGGGTATCCTTTTAGAGTTTCTCTATGTAAATACAGTTATATATTCTTATCCCACTTGATTTTAACACAAAGCAGTACATAGAGTTTCTGCATCCTTCTTTGTGGAGTTGCCTAGTATTACATTGTATGAATATTACATAATTAACATGTCTATTAATAAATATTTTATGCTGTTTCCAATTTTATGCTATTGCAACCATGTATTTGTAGATTTCACATGTAGTATAATTCACAGAAATGGACTTGCTGGGTCTAAATTATATACTTTGCATTTCAAAAAGATATTGCTAAATTGGCCTCTACAGAGTTTGTGCCAGTTTATACTGTACTGTCTCCAAAATGGGCCTGTTTTCACACAGCCTTGCCAATAGGGTGCAAGACCAGAATTTGGAATCTTTGTAAATCTGATTGGTTGAACAGAGTATTTCCAAATACTTAAATTTTCATTTCTCCTAAATGCGTGACAGTGTTTAAGGGCCCTTTATGTTTCCTTTCCTGTGGAGAGAATGGAAATGCCAACAAACACAGCCAATCATACACATATATAGAGATTTGTTAATGGTGTTGTTGCTTGGCTTTGCCATCATGCTGTATGTGTTTTTCTTTAATTTGCTCTAAATTGCCACCACTTCATAGCTATGGGTTCATAGCTCATTTCATATGCTTATTTTGTACCTTCTAGCCATGGCTCTGAAGAGAAGTTGCTGGCAAATGGGGAGGGAGAGTCAAGGCTGGAATATCTGCTTTTCCCTTCATCCTTTTGCCATTGATTCCCAGGGGAAATATCCGTAGACTGGAGTGGTGAAAGGAGAAATCGAATCAATTCTCTTTCTGAGACTAATTAAGGCTTCAAAGAGACAGATAACCACTTGGGATAATTTAGTCATATTGAAACTCAGGAAATAGTAATAATATTGCATCCTCTGAACATGAACCCCAAGAAAGTTCTGGCTTTTTGAGCTGAAGTCTTGGTGAGTTTCAGGATCATGTTATAGGAAAACCTAGCCCAGCCAGCTGTTAAGAAAACACAAAAAATGCTCCTTAAAATTTGTTATTTACACATATTAATTGTATATATTAATGGGATTCAGTGTGAAATTTCATACATTCATACAGTGTGTACTGATCAAATTCAATTGCCCTTCAAAAAAAAATGCTCTTCTGCGTCCTTGGCTGATTTGCGACTTTGGACACAGGTTTGCTCCATTTTTAATGAAGTATTACCATTAGTATGCACATAAAGAAAAGGGAAGCAAGCTTATATGAAAATGGGGTCTCCTCATACCTTCTGCATATGTAAATGGTGGTAGTTGAACCAATAGCTATGAAGAGGTGGCAATTTAGAGCAGAAGGGGACAATAGATGCCATCTCTGTCAATTCCCCTACACTACAGATGAGGAAATGGGCTGGGAGAGTTGAAGTCAGCTGTATAACATGCTCAGCCGTTGCCATGATTTGAATCTAGGTGGGTTCCCTTCTTAGTGGTCGGCGCTGCCTTTTCTATAGAACTTCTCTGAAACGCATGTACTCAAACTTTGCCATTGTGGGGTTGTGCTGCTCTGAAGCAGCCGTATCTCACACACCTTTTCCCACTTAAGATTCTGTGCTCCATAATTGCAAGACAGATAATTGCAGTAAGGTGGCTCTGAGGTCACTTTATTAGGGCAAAACGAATTGGCTTATACCCACTTGAATTTCCTATCTTGATCATATCAATACTTTCCTCTGTTTATTCAGACTGACTATGAGTAGGTAGGAAATTAAAATAAAAAAGTTGAACTATGAACAGGACAATTGAAGTTTGATCTGAAATACGTTTGAAAGTTTTTCTGAAGCTTTAATTATTCCATTGCTTTGGTTTGGGTTGTAGTATTAGCTACCCCCACATCCAATTTTCCTCAATGTTTGCAAATATTTTTGGTACTTTCTATCTTCTGGTGTAATAAAAAGCATCAGTGTGGGCCATGTAGGGGGGGTGTTGTGAGGTGATTTGGAGAGCTTTGTGGACCCCAGTACTTTGACCAAAAGCTATGGTTAAAAGAACAAAGCAAATTTCAGGAAAATTGGTATAGCATAATCCCACTTTAATGCTAAGTCTCTGCTCCGATGACCACTTTCCTTTTCAAATTACACCATGGGCTCAAGCTACAAAGGCTCTGCAGAAATGTGTGACTCTGTTGGGAAATACACATGTGCTGCCTTAGCCACACTGGAGGCCATTGAGCATAATGTGTATTTCAGATGTAGTTTGCCAGTGACGCTGGGTGGCATGGGGCTTAGAGCAAAAACAGGATGAGCCTGGAGCACAGAAATGGAAAATTAGGTGGGTGGGTGGGTATGGACTTGGAAATGGAAAACATGCTCCCAAGGGACATGGCCTACGTTCATTAGTGCTGACCTACCTCCCCTCCAGCCTCGTAAGCTGATGTTGATACCAAAGCTTCCTGGGAAACTGCCTAGACCCTCCCATTCCTGCCAATGAAAAATAAAGATGAGAATGTCCAATTTAGTTATCCTGTGGCCAGAATCACATATTTAATCTTTACTATGAATTCGAATTATTCTTGCCCCTAGAAACATGGACTCTAGCAATTCAAGTCAACATGTACTTCCATTAAACCATCATGCCCACCTCCAAATGGTTATAAATATGTAGCATAAGCACTGGGGGAAGGAAGTGGAATGAATGACAGTTTATGCTAATAACACTCTAGAAACCAATATTCTCCACCCAAAATGGCATGGAAAAAATTCTACCTACTACCTCCTAGGTTCCATTAATATTTCTGGGTAAATATTTCTGGGGAAAATAATACCTATTTTCATTCCAGCTGTGCAGCAGATACTATGATGATGGATTCCAAGTGCAAAGAGTAAGACAAAAACTCCGGCATACAAAGGACAATGACAACCATAAAGCTTCAGCCAGATCCTGCCCTTGCCTTGAAAGGAACTGGATCCTAGGACGCGAAGGCATTGCCAATTTTTTGTCCTCTGCCTCCCTCTGCTGTTCTTCTGGAGAAGTTTTCCCTCACAACAATGAGAAATCATGTTCTAGCTGCATCTTTTTCTATGCTCTCCCTGCTGGCGATAATGGGAGATACAGACAGCAAGACAGACAGCTCATTCATGATGGATTCAGACCCTCGACGCTGTATGAGGCACCACTATGTCGATTCTATCAGTCACCCATTGTACAAGTGTAGCTCAAAGGTAAGATCAATGTCTCTGGGAGTATAGCACCATGCTCTCCAAAAAAGAAAGAAAGAAACCTCCAAAAGGGAAGCCATATTTCTTTGTCAGGGGATGGAGAACTAGAGTCATAGTCCAAACCTAGGGCTTGTGGGAGAATCCTTTTTGAAGATTTTCCACAATGCATTGTACTATTGTCAGCCCAATCAAGCACATGTACACCATGGATGGTTGTCTTTGTCCCTCCCTGTGAAATTCATGAGCAATAGTGTCCTTGTTCAAGAAAGGAAAATGGGTCCTGCAAATTATTGTAACTCCTTCTACCTCTGATAAAGAGAAAGGAAATGCAACATATGGCTGAACAGTAGAACATATTTCTCGGAGGGCTCTTCAGGGAGTTTCCTGGTAAAATACTCAGTAACTGTCTGTGGTCTGAGCCTTTTTCTCCATGTGCCATGTTGATGTTAAAATGATTTCAAAAGATAATATGGTGATTTCATAGTTGATCATTTTATATTGGTTATCCAAATCATTCTTGTTTGGAGTAGGTGGCATGTTTTTCGAAGAGACAACTGCCTCAGTGTTGAGACAAGGTGTGAGAAGGAAGATCATGCTTAAAAGACCACCAAGAATGGCCAGCCACATGGGCCACCCAGAAGGCAGGCACACTGGAGGGTGGAATGGACTCCAAATGAGAGTTCTCATGACTGTCACTGCCCCCAGTCACATGAATGAAATTTGTCCACACTTGGTAAATAAGAATTTGTTTAGCCCAACCCCAGAGATTGTCAGTTAGTCCTGAGACTAAAACCACTTAAGCATTCTCATATGGCAAGTATTTTTTAAATTGAAAGTATAATTAAGAATTTTTTTTGGTAATATCAACCAGGAGAATTGAGACCATATAAGTCAATCTCTCCACCCTCTATTTAAAAACATCATAACTTCTGTCTGCTTTTAAATTTTCCATAACTTCCATGATTATAGCCCAATGAAGATGACTTGTTTTAGTTTTGGGGGATCAAAATTTGACTTAAATCACTTTAACCATTATATTAATAAGACCTATGACTGTGGGAGAAAATAGAAATTTTCCATTTAAGAAAAATGTCCTGGCTCTTATTTGTACTAAAACTAAAAAAAAAAAAATGTAGTCAATAGACAAATGTAAATTTCTGCAAGGCTAAAATCCCTTCTTAGGAAAAGGAAACTAGGGACTCGGGGTGGAGCTTAGTTCTAGTGTGAAGCCCTGGATTAGATCCCCAGCACAGCACAAAACAAACAACAACAAAAGGAAAACAAAATAAGGGAAAAAAATACAAGAAGTATTTTTACAACTATGATTGCTTAGAAATTGCAGGCCCAAGTAAGGATGACAAGAGTAATTGTTCGTTTTTCTTCTCTTCCCCATTCAGAAGCACATAGCACTAATATTTAGTATTGCTTATTCCACAGATGAATTCTCCATTGTTGAGTTATTCATAGTTGTGTGATTCTTTTAAAAAGAGAAAGGAATTAAAATTATTTCAAAGAAAGTGATATTGTAAAAGTAAGAAAGAAGACAGAAAAGGGGGATCTGTAAAATCTCATAGAAGGACTGGGGATGTGGCTCAGGGGTAGAGCGCTTGCCTGACATTCATGAGGCCCTGGGTTCCATCCCCAGAATTTAAAAAAAAAAAAGAAGGAAAAAGAAACTCAAAAATAGTCTGAAAAGTCTGGAAAGATCAGGCAAAATGCTTTAGCAACTACCATAGTGACCTGAAGAAGGTCACACAAGACATTGTTAACTCCAATTTACAGACCTGGAGCATGATTCATGGAAACAGACTTTATAGTCTACTGTTGTTCACCTTTGTTTTTTTTTCCAGAATGCCACAGTAAATGACAGTGCAAAATTGTGATAATAGGAGAAATGTTTGTAATTTCATGGGAACAATCTGTTTTCAAACATCTCAAACTCTCCCAAATATAGCAATAGTTTTATGTAAATAGTGCTTATAATTATAAACCTTTCTTCGTTGGCCATAAAATATGCTTGGCAGAATATCAGCTACTCAGACCTTTTCCGGATTAGATTTTCTCTACGTATCCAGCAAGAAAATTGTTTTCATTTGGAAATATTCTATAATTCTTAACTTTTGGACTCAGGCTGATCTTCTCTCTTAATAGGTCTCATTTAATGAAATTGTTTGCCTTTAGAGACTTGGGATAAAACATTTAGCCCATGTCTAGAGAGAAGGGGCTAAGGTAGGTTTTTCTTCTCTACAAATATTTTCCCTGACATCATGGCCAAGGCCATTATTTAGTAGATACTTGCCTACTGTATGAGATATATATATATATATATATATATATATATATATATATATATATATATATAATGCATATAGAATGTAGGAGCCACTATTTAGAAATCCAGTCCCAATTTTTGGCCTGATGGCAATGATTACTCTACCAACAATAATAATTGATATGTAGCAATTTTTCTACAAAAAATAAATAACAGTGAAAGTTTTTCTGGAAACTTCCAGTGTTCACCCTAGCCCTGAACTTGCACTTGGCCAGTCCCAGGATCCTGTTGCCCATATCCTAGCAATTCAGAAAAGGGCAGAGACAGAGTCAGGTTAAAAAGATTAAACAACCAAGGAGAAGAGTATAGCCACAGTTTAGGATGTACCTGACTTTGTAAGTAGGGACACCTCCTGGGCTTGGGTACAAAAGGTCCTGGGAGTGGCAAGTTCATTTGTAGCCTTCTCAGGAGACCAGGTTAAATTCTCTAATTTACACACAAAAACTAAATTCTTAGTGAGTAAAGGCTGTTGAGCAAACACACAGGAGGTCAGTGGTTAGGGGAAATGGGATGCTAGAAAATGTTTAAGGGAATCGGTGCTTTGTTGTCAGAGTCCTTGTTCCCAATTCCAGCTTCATGGCTTGCCAGATAGGTGACTTTGGGAAGGCTAAGCCATTCTTTGATGCCCCAATTTCTTCCCATGCAAAATGGATTAATCTATTTGAGGGCAAGGGTATGTCCACATGTCAGCAAGAGTATTTGTAAAATGACCAGCACAATGTCCAACATAGAATAGACATTTAATAAATGATATTATGATCTTGATGAAGAAGTTATAAACTAGACAGGTGTTTCCACTCACTTTTCTATTTCAGTCACCACTGAGATCTCAATAACTGTTGGGATCTCCTATAGCCTTAAAGGATTAGGAAAATGAACCTCATTGTGGTTTTCACTGGAAAGAGTGTGGGATAATAGAGCAAAGTGAATGTAAGCCACTAACCTGGGTGCTAAGAGGCAAGATAAAAGTAAAAGAGAAATAGATCCTGCTGTCTGACCTCCCTTATCAGGTGAGTGCAGGAAAGAGGGACTATGGGTGGTGGTGATGGTGGTGGTGGGAGATGAGTTCTGGTCCTGAGCCAAGGAAGGGTTTCAGGAAGCCAGGTTGGGAAAGTGAGCTGGTAGGACAGGTCTGTGCAGACTGAGCTGAGTGAGAAGTGGGAGATGGTGGCCCCAAGCGAGAGCATGGATCCAAGGCACCGTTATCTGAACTCTTAAGGGCTATAGGAATGGGAGGTGCCCAAAAGGCAGCAAGGAAGGAGAAGGTAGAGGGTTTAGGGGACAAAGTCTATGAAAATTTCCAGAGGAAAATGGACCTGGCATGCCAAGGGCTGATCCTCAGGATCAAGAGGGAGCTGTTTGGAACCCCTCAAGCTATCTCCTATTGCTATCCAGGAAGTTTATAGTATGGTAGGAGAAATAAAGGGATTCAGGAACACAACACAATTGATCACTTGAAATATGACTTGGTTTTAAAAATGGGAACATTTATACTGAATGCCTACTATATACAGGCACTGTGGGAGGTGATGGACACAAAAAGTGGAAAGAAAGGAAGGACAGGAAGAAAGTGGAAAGAAGGAAGGAAGGAAGGGAGGGAGGAGGGAGGGAGGGAAAAGAGGGAGAGAGAAGGAAGAAAGAAAAATAAGGAGTGAGGGGAGAGATAGTTCACACTCATAATGCTTACCAAAACAAGGGAGAGAGGAACAGAAACTCATACACAGAAGAACCTGTGCACAAAGGCCTCTTAATGCCAGTTGGATTCGTGACCCTAGTGATAGTATCAGATTCCAGTTGGAGTGAGCTGTGTTTCTACTCAAACTTTCAAAGCTCCCTTTACCCCATGCTGATTTGTTCCCTGGTTGCTATTTTGTTGGTGACCTCAGCCTGGCACAGACCCTTTGGAGGTTGAGCTGGGTCCCTGGAGATTAGCTAAACAGCCATTTATTGAGGCTGCTGGTGAAGGAAAGAATGGGAGAAGAGTCATGGGTGAATCTTATTCCCCAGGGGAAAGGGGGTACCCTATAAAAGGGGTACACAGTGTTCACTGGTGAGGAAAAAAGACAAAATATGTTTCCTACTCAGTTGGAGTAAAATAGCCCAAATGTTGATTTAATGTGGGACAAATGGATCTTTATTCTGATGCTAATGGGGACTCCTAGTCACTTAGAGCTTGGAAGATTTAGCTCTGCTTAAACTTGGGGATGATGATGCTGTGTCCAATGAAGCCCATAGGCAAAAAGTTAGGAGGTGGGTGTGGCTCAGCGGTAGATCACTTGCTAGCATGCCTGAGGCCCTGGGTTCCATCCCCAGGAAGGAAAATAAGAGAAAAAGAAAGAGAGGAAGGAAAGAAGGGGGAGGGAGGGAAGGAGGGAGATAGAAAGAGAGAGGGAAGGAGATGGGGGGGAGGAAAGGAAAGGAAGAACAAAAGAAAATGAAAGGAAGGAAAGGAGGGAGGGGAAAGTAAAGGTAAGGAAGAAAGAAAGAGGTTAGACATGATCAGGGCTCCCAGAGGCAGGGCAGTGTAGGTTAAAGAAGAGTGTAAGGGCTGGGGATGTGGCTCAAGCGGTAGTGCGCTCACCTGGAATGTGTGAGGCCTGGGTTCGATCCTCAGCACCACATACAAAGATGTTGTGTCTGCTGAAAACTAAAAAATAAATATTAAAATATTCTCTCTCTCTCTCTCTCTCTTAAAAAAAAAGAAGAGTGTAAGTCAGTTCGTGTCTTGGGAAAACCTCGTATCAGGAGGCAGGTATTACAGTGGTTTAGATAGAGAGCTTGGATTCAGATAGACCTAGCTTTGATTCCAGATCTGCCTTTTTCTAGATATGTGAGTTTGGGCAAGTAACTGAAATTCTCTAAAGCCTCAATTTTATGATCTTCAATAGTATCACAGATCATTGTAGTATCTTTTTTTTAATTAGTTATTGACAGACCTTTATTTTTATTTATTAATTTTTATGCATTGCTGAGAATCAAACCCAGTGCCTCATATATGCTAGGCAAATACTCTACCACTGAGCTACAACCCCAGTCCCCACTGTATTACCCTTTGTGTAGTATTGAGATAAGCATGCAATGTACTACTCATGTTGTAAGCACTCAATACTATTAGCTAAATGGTTGCTCCTAGTGATCCATCTAGAGAAGAGCCCTCAAACTTAAATAAGTCCAGAGTCTTGCTGTTCAAATTGTGGTTGTTGGCTTAGCATTATCTCCATTAACTGGAATCTCATGAAAAATACAGAATCTCAGAATCTCTTTGAACTACTTAAGAGAAATCTCCATTTTGACAACAACTCAGATAATTCACATGCACATTGAGCCAGATGTTCATTAAGTGCTGAAACACAGATGAGGCATGACTGAGGCTAAAATGTGAGCTATCAGGAGTAAACATAGAAAGGAAATGGTTATCCTTCCCCTGCTAATTGATACCCATTTATAGATCTTATCTTCCAAACTCCTGCCTTGTCCCTCACCACACACACAATAGATAGATTTCCATCCATTTCCATCTATTTTGAGCTGAGATCTATATACTAAGATACCCTAGAGACAGTGTGTGTGTGTGTGTGTGTGTGTGTGTGTGTGTGTGTTGAGAACATCAAGGGTTCAATAATTGTTTCATGATGATGTTGTGTCACATGAAGCCTATAAGAAAAAGGAGGGGGCATTTGAATTTGGCTAAAGAGGATAGATAGGTGGGATTTCCTTAGGCTGAGCCAGGCAGCAAGGACATTCCTGGGAGAGGCAAGACAAGAGCAAAGGCCAGAGGCAGGAGAATTTGGGGCAGTTCCATGGACTCCTAAGTAATTAAGCTTGATGCAGCAGGGACAGCTGTCAGTAGGACTGAAACAGATACTTGACACCCGGGTCATGGAGGGCCTTGACTCCTGTTCAAGATTTTGAACTTGTTTTGAAGGTTAGGGGCAGCTACCCTGAAGGTGTTTATTGTATATGGTTGGACATTATTCTTGTGCAGAAAGTCCAAGTTCTGAGGAAGAAGGGCCAGGTCCATTGCAGGTGGCCCCAGGTCCTTTGGTGCTGTAATTCTTGTCCTTCATAGTGGGCTGGACTTGGAGCTTGGCACACTGAAAGCTTTTAGTGAAATCATAATCAGGTTAGCTCATCTGTAAATGGTCCTACACTACTAACTTGGTCATTTTAGTATGGGCATCTAATGACCTGATCTGTTAGGTCTATGTTTGGCTCATGTGTGTCTGTACCACACATTTCCTAAGTCTGTTGGCACAGGATCACTGTATCCACCCCAAACTGGATCTCTAAAGACTCCATTTGGGGAAGGGACTTTTTTTCCCCCCTGATGCTAAGGATCAAACCTAGGGCCTTGCTCGTGCTAGGTAAGAATACTGACACTGAGCTAGATCCCCAACCTTAGGGAGGTGACTTTGAATAACTGCTTAATCTCCCTAATAGATGATCTACATTAGAGATCAACAAATTTAACACTGCTCCAAGGTGAAATGTAAAACAGACATGGGGAGAAGGAACCAGAAAAGATCTTAGATATCTCTTTCTCCCTCCCCTTCTCTAATTAGAGAAATGGGGATAGACACTAGGGACTGGCCCATATACTATAGACCTATGACATAATCTCCCAAAACCTGTTTTAGATCATGTTTATTTTGCCTATCAGTGAAAAAGAAAGCAGAATAGAATTAAAAGCTTTAATAAAATCCAAACAGATTACAGCTGCCATTTTCTATCTGCCTATATGATCTTTAAGAAAAAATAAATCAGTTGCTCTAATCCAACTTATTCTTTCCCAAGCCCTACTTTTTCTTCTTTTTCTTCTACTATCTCATATTTCCTTTGTAGTTGCTAAGTGATTGTTCAATTTACCCCCCAGCATCTTCTCAAATAATGATATTAATGATCTATAATTATCAGAAGTCATCTTTTCTTTCTTTGGGAAAGATAGGCTAACCATTCCCTTCTTTTAATCTTTGAGTGTTTAATTATGCCCTATAGGATGATGTCAGAGGTAATAGCTGGTATCTTCAATCCCTGAAATATCCAAAACATCATAAGGTAAATGTCAAAAGGTTTCATGCATATATATGTATTCTTTGATCTTTTGTTTGAACAGTTCCACTTTTATGATCTTGCTATTGGTTCTGGAATTACAGGGCAACTTGCTTGAAATTCACCAAGCAAGACTCTGCCACATAAACATGGGTGTTGACATCCGCCCCTCCCCCCCCAGTATCAGGGATCTAACCCAGCACCTCTGCATGCAAGTCTTCTACCATTAAGCTATGCCTCCAGCTCTGATGTGTTGATTTTGTTTTTAGAGTTTACCAGATGATTTTATTATGCAACCAGGAATGAGACCCATGGGTCTATCTAGCAGCCATTGGCAAGCAGTGTTAGGGCTTTTCAAAGGATGCTGTGGTACCTGACTGAGGGTAACCATCTCTTCTAATTTCCCCAGATGGTGCTTCTGGCCAGGTGTGAGGGGCACTGCAGCCAGGCATCACGCTCTGAGCCCTTGGTGTCCTTCAGCACTGTCCTCAAGCAGCCTTTCCGTTCTTCCTGTCACTGCTGCCGGCCCCAGACCTCGAAGCTGAAGGCTCTGCGGCTGCGCTGTTCCGGGGGCATGCGACTCACCGCCACCTACCGGTACATCCTCTCCTGTCACTGCGAGGAATGTAGCTCCTGAGACCTGCTGCGAGTGGCTGGGACAACCACAGAGGCAGTTCAAACATCCAGGAGAGGACTGGCAAGAAAAGAGTTAAGGCAAATAAAGATGCAGTCATTCCCAGGGGATTCTGCATATTCTAGTAATAAAGACTCAATGCGCTTCTTGACAGACAGCTACTCTGGGAACTTGTTTTCAGTTCCCATCTTCTTTCCCTGGTACATTTTCTTTTGGTTCCTTTTCAGATTCAGGCACTTCCCCTCTTGGCTCTAAATGCTGTTTGGGTTTCCAGCAATTCTGCATTAGTGGGAAAAAGTGGGGCCCCGTGCAAGAGTGTGTCAGGCTGTCACTGTTTGGTACATATTAGGGAAGAATTTGCTTTGGAAGGCAGGAAAGCTCAACTCTTCCTAGGACATCTTTCATTATATATATATTTTTAATCTTGTCATTATGATCCAAGGTTGCCATGGCCACTAAAAGTTACCAATTTCAAATTCCAGACGCCAAGCATGTGGATATGTTTAGCAAGGTTTACTCACAGACAGCTAACTGACATTAAAATAACTAACAAACGGATTCTGTCATGTGATGCTGGGACTCTTGACAGCTCTAATTGTTATTCAGAAGCAACTTTGGGGAGGTAAAGGTGGCATAAAAATTTGTCACTTTAAGGCTCTTGTGGATAAATTATGATAAAATTTTGTAAGGGAGCAAACTTTTAAAGACTTGCACAGATATGGATCCTGCACTGACTTTGGAAAAGGCATATATGTACTAGTGGCATGGAGAAGGCACTGTACTCATGCATGCAAATTAGACAACCAAGTCTGAATCTATTTGTGGGTGTGCTATAGCTTTAACCATGTTGCGGGCATCATTCTTTAACGTCCACTTGTCCATGCGAGGCTGGTTGCCATAATGGTGGCCTGGCTCATCTTCTGAACATTTGGTTTGAATATATTTTGGTCATTGAGGCTCAAATTTTGAGTTATTCCCATGTTTTGAAATAAAAAGAGAATACTTTCAAAAATTTGGCTGTGTAAGTATTGTTTTTCTTGTTTCTTTCTCTTCAATGTTGTATGGTGATGTGGATTGTAAGATTCATGTACCTGGTGCTTGGCCATATCCTTTAATATGGAAGGAAGGTCCAAAAAAGAGGGAGATGTGATTCCAGAATGAATGGTGGACACAGTTTTAAAACATCAGAGTATTAAGGTTGTGAGGGCTTAAGAAATTTGGCTAGTGTCAAAATTTAGCCTGTTGAAGGAAGACAAAATCTGGTGCATTCTGACATCCTTAGATGCTATGGAGAGAAAGAGAGAAGCCACCTCCTTTTTAATCTCAGAAGGCAATAGTATCTCTAAGTGACTCTAAAGAGTGAGCAGGAGGACACAAACAATAGTTTCTGTGCCATTGACAGTCCAGTGCTCTGAATGCAATATTGTTACTGAGCATTACAAGAATACTCATAATTCTAGCATAGTGCTATGTCCACTCTGGGTATCTCAATACTGACCCAGACTTGGCAACTTGGTTTCCAAGGCAACCTTGATGCCATGCTGTCCTGGTTAACCAGAGATGACAGTGCTTCCCACTGTTAGCACTGCTAACCTGTGAATTACTTTTCCTGTAGAGATGATGATTTTGTATGCTCTTTGGCACCACTTTCACACATTTTTTTTAGAAAGCCAGCAGGGTTAAATTTGTATTTGTGACTTTGAAACAGAATGAAACTAATGCTATCTAACCTTGACCTTGATTTTAACTTTCATGGTTATGGAGCCAGCCAGTCCAGTAAATTGGAGGTTCTCCCTATTCTGAAAGCAAATGTGAAATAACAATTTGGACCATTACGTGGAGAGAAATTTTGTCATATAAATAACTAAATTCAATACTGAAGTTAAATTGTTATAATCCTTAACTGATAATGAAAGTATTAACTGCTAGCTGCATTTATAGCTATTCTTTCATGTTGCTAATCAAAAAGTGAAAACAATAATTCTAGCTTTAAACTGTCTCTTCTTGGCTTTGAAATCTCATTTTTGCCTTTGGACTCTGTAAGATATACCCCCCAAACTCCAGTCTTGATTGCCTTCCTACTAATTTGGTACTGGAAGGGTGAGTTATATGACTCATATCTTCCAAATTCTCCAGAAGCCATAGAAAATGATCTTTTCAAATACCATTACATAGTCTATTGTCAAAACTTCTACCATGGAAATGAGCAGAATATGCTTGGAGTATTAGAGGACATGGGACAGTAGTATTTTAAGGGCCAGTAGAAGGCACCCAGTATCTTCTCTCCCTAAATATATGAACAACTGGAGGCCTGAAGAAATCCAGGAACTTGCAGAGAGTCACACATTTAGTCTTGAAACTGGAACTAAAGCCTAGGCTCCCTATTCCCCATAGCCATGGATGTTTCCCCCTCACCAGCCAAGAGTCTCACTCCTTTTTGGATCTTGGATGCTGAATAGGGTTAATGGGCTAGAAAAGAGTATACAGAGATAGGGTAAAATTCAGTGGCAGCATACAAAAGCTGAGAGGAAAAGGAGTTACATTTCCCCCCCCAAAGACCCCAAAATAGCCCTGGGAACTGAGAGAATCCAGACATTATTGGATATTAAGTTACTATGGAATCTGTATTATATCTTTTAAAAATTAAACATATTCAGCTTTATTTTAGTGTTTACCCCTAAGGATTCAGAAAGAACTAAATGAAAACATTGATCAGTTATAAGCACTATTCCCAGAATGCCTAAAAAATGTTCACTTGCCTTCTCCATTACTATGCATGAAAAGAGGAAAATTACAATGCTATAATCTTTGTAGCTTACATTTTAGAAATTCATATAATTCATAATGATGGAGGAAAAGCCTCCTGTCACCTGACCTTATTGTAATCATTTATAAGCATTTAATAATAATGAGTTACTTCTGCAGTAGAAGATAAATAGGTTTATAAACTTAATTGATTTTCTTGAGCTCCCAGTTTCCCAGAACAATCTCTTAAATCTTACGTATGTAGTAAGTTCTCAAACTTTGTCCAGAAATTCAGAATGAAGAACAAATCAACCTTTTTTGATCCTGAGGAAATAGTTGTTGAATTTATTCTAAACTCAAATGTTTACTAATTCACCCAATACATTATTTTGTATTAAGTAGAGCAGAGGATTTGGGCTAGGGGATTGTTGGAGTAAGTGAGTTTGTTCATTGTGACTTGGAAGAAGTATGGATTTACTTTTAATTACTTCTTGTGTTAGTTTTACATTGCTGTGATAAAATACCTGAGAAAAATAACTGAAAGGAGGAAAATTTTATTTTAGCTCATGGTTTCAGAGATTTCAGTCCATGGTCAGGAAGATTCATTGCTTTGGGCCTGAGGCAAGGCAAAGCATCATGGTGATGGGCATGGTGGAAAAAAGCAGCTCATAATGTCATGGTAGTCAGGAAACAAAGTGGAGAAGAAAGGGACCAGGGACAAGACATAGTCCCCAAGGGCCTGCTACCTTCAACTTGGTCCTCTGTCCTACAATTTCCATCACCTCCCAATAACTTGTTCAGCTATGAATCCATTAATGGATCAATCTACTGATGAGAATAGAGCCCTCATGATTCAATCATTTACCAAAAGCCCTACCTCTGACCATTGCTGCATTGAGAACAAAGTCTTCAACACATGAGCCTTTGGAGGACATTCCAGATCCAAACTACAACATTACTTCAGGCTCCATTGAAACATGCTTCCTTGAGCAAAAGAGCTGCCTAAAATGGATCACCAAATGTGTATGGAGGTTGAAAGGGTTAGTGGTGGGGCGTTGGAAGAAAGAGTTAGATAAAAAAAGGGAAGTCATATTCTACTGAAGTTGCCTTCTTTGTGATTCCAGATCACAAGCACATCCTAATGGATAGACACACCTATTCCCTTCAGAACAAAGAAGCTCGAGTCCCGTTAAATCCCAGGAAGAGCTCTTTGCTCAGTAATGCCTGTTTCTGTGTGGAAGAGGTACCCAGCCACACTTCCTGAAGAACAACATTTTATAAGAAAATGACATCACATGCTAACAATTCAATGTGAGAACTTTTTGCATTCCTCCATGTCCTCATTGTATTAATAACATGTTTTGGTCCCTTTTACCCCAAGTCTATAAGAGCATAGCCTTGTTTCTTTAATTCAATGGTAAATGTGATTTGAAATGTCTCATTCACTAAGGGGTTATTCTGTGTCCTCAAATGCCAAAACATCTTATCACATGGTAGAGAGACTATTTTAAATTGGTTGACTATGGTGAACATAGAGCTGCACCAACCAGTTGTCCCTGAAAGGGAAAGATTTGTTGCCTCAGTTGTCAACCCCTTCAGGGACTACCTTAGCTGTCAGGAGTCACTTTGCCCAAGGACATACTTCCCAAGGGGGGGCTTCATGTTTGGTACTTGATGAAGGCCCAGGTTTTAAAGGGCTCGCTCTCTTAATCCAGTGGGGGATGATTCTTATGAATATTGCTTACTCCAGAATTGTCCACAAGGTTGGCTGAGGCCCTTTTGCCTTGGAGACTGCTGATCCTTAATAAAGAGCCAGCTGCACAAACTCTATCTCAGTGTCAAGTCTTGAGAATTGAGCCTGTGACAACAATTTTATTGGCTTGTAAAAGGAAAAAAAAGTATATTGTTTTCAGATCTAAGCTGTCCAGTCTCCTTGTGTGACCCATAATATTGAAGGGTTCAAATCATTGTTTTGCTTTCCTTTAAATGCAAGGTCTAAAAATATGTGCCAATACCTACTATGTGTCAGTAAGATACTAAATGCTAAAGATACTGGGATGAGAAATCATAGCCTTGTTTTTAATATGCACATAGGCTAGAAAGAATGAGAGATGACTTATAATAAGTGCAATGGTAATATACGAGATAATCTACAAAAAATAATCTGGGTGCCTGGATTTAATGCAGTCATTTTAATGTAAAGAAATATGACTTTTAATAATAACATTAGCACTTATACAGTACTAGCACTTATAATATCTCATTTGGTTCTCAAAATATCCTTATGGCCAAAGTTAATTATTACAGAACTTCACAGATAAGAAACTAGAGTTCATCTTCTGGCTTCAAAGTCTGTGCTTTCTTTGCTAGTCCCCAAACTTTCATTTTTCTTTCTTTCTTTTTTTTTTGTTTTATTTCACATGGCTTTATTTTATTATTTTTAATGTTTTTATTACTGCATTATAGTTATACATAATATTGGGGCTCATCTTGAAATAATCATACATGTGTAGAATATAATTTGCTCCATATCAGTCCCTAGTACTTCCTCATTCCCTCCCCTCCTTTCCTGTTCTCCTTCCTCTACTCTACTGGTCTTCCTTCTCTTTATTTATAGTTTTTTTTAAATGAGTGCTTTATAGATATGCATAAAGGTGAAATTCACTGTGATATATTAATACTCATACATAGCATAATTTGTTTAATATCATTCCACTGTTTCTCCTTTTCCCCATCTCTCCTCCTTCCCCTTTAGTTCCCTTTATCTATTCCACTGATCTTTCTATTTTCATGAGACACTCCCTGCCAACATACTTTTCCCCTGTTATTTTGGTTTAGCTTCCCACATATGAGAGAAAACATTTGACTGACACTTTATGATTGTACATATTTATGGGGCAACAATTTGATGTTTCAATACATATATACATTGTGTAATGATCAAATCAACATAGTTAGCATATCCAACACTTTATGCATTTATCATTTCTATGCTGTGAGAATATTAAAAAATAACTTTTTTCCTAGTTCTTTTAAACTATATAACACCTTCTTGTTAACTATAGACACCCCACTATGAAATAGAACATCAGGACTTATTCTTCCTATCTACTTGTAATTTTATACCCACTGACTGACCTCTCTGTATGCTCCTGCTCCCATCCCCTCTCCAATCTCTTGTCACTGTTCTACTCTTTATTTCTATATGAACAACTGTTTTTAGTTTCCACTTATGATTCTTTTTCCATTTTCTAAAGCATGTGGACAAAAAGGAAAGGCCCATGAAATGATCTTGTGTTGTTATCTGTCAGTTCTCATTAACAAACTATGATCTCCGAATGCAAGGAGAATTTTGACACAACATATGGGATCCTGACCCAACAGAACTTTATAAAATATACTACCATATTTCAGGGAAAGATTGTCACAGATTTTTATGGCATTTTTTTTTTTGCAAAAAATAGGAGGCAACTGTTATGTGAAAATTTTTTTAAAAATTGTGTCAGTGTTACTTAAAAATAATTGTTACTAAACTGTCTTTGGTACAATATCAGGATGTACAGAATACCCATGAACATACATTAAAGTGGTAGTAATGATTATGCAGTGAAATATGATATTCTACCATGAATTTCTGAAGAAAAAGGGTCCTAAATTACATATGATTTTGTGAGTTTAACACTATCAAATTTTGCTGCAATCTTTTGAATGACTTCAATGTTCTAGAGTTACAATATGTATAATGTAAACGTTTTAGCTAAAACTTGTTGAGAGTTAGACATGGGTCACTAGAAGCAGTTTAATTTGTGTTGCCTGTAATCATCATCATCATCATCACCATCATTATCATTGTTAACCCAGATTATATAATGAAACAGACATATGCTTAGTACTTTCTCTGCTTTATCTCATTTAATCTTTTCAACATATAGTATGAGTAAATTTTATGATTCTAAATTACTCTGGCTTTTTTTGTATCTTAGAGCTCTTCATTATCTTCCAAATGATCAACAAAACTAATATTGTCATTATTATCATAAAGTATAGATAAAATATTGTTCACACATGTGTTGTGGAAATAAATTTAAAGAGGTAAGTTCTCTCCTTGTAAGGGCTAACATTCTAAACCCTGCTTGTAGTTTTAAATAACTAAATTCTTCACAATGTGTTCTCTTTGAGTTTTGGTCTCCTCTAGCAGTGTGTTTTTTTCCATAATCCTAATATATCCAATTGTTTCCCCTTTTGCATTGGGACTGTCTCCTTCTTCCCTTATTAGGTTCCACAACTCTGTTTGCAATTCATGGCTCTTTAGGTAGTTGCTTTTGCTGGTTTGAAAGGGAACACAAAAGGCATGTAATTCAACTCTAATTTTATACAAGTTTCTTACTCCTCTGTGTCCTGACTTCCCAACCAGTGCTTACCTCATTGACCCTGCTATCTTCTTGATTATTCTTTTGAGTTTTTTTTTTTTTTTTGGGGGGGGGGTGCTGGGGATTGAACCCAGGATCTTATGCATGCAAGGCAAGCACTCTACCAACTGAGCTATATCCTCAGCTCCATCTTCTTGATTATTCTTGCATGACAGTTTCCTATGGACAACACAATGATTCTTTACTGTTGTTGCTGTTGCTGAAGCCAAAATGCTGTGTGAATCTGACTCTTTGTCCACTCTTACCTGCCAATTCATAATTTCATTATTATATGTCAAGAGCACAAACTATAGAGTCAGACTGCCTTTGTTCACAGTTTATTAGCACTGCTGTTTATTAGCCATGTGACTATGAGAAGGTATTCAGCCTCTGTGTGCTCAGATGTCACTTCTGTAAGGCAGGGATGAGAATAATATGCATATACTTTATGGTGCTATTTTGAAAAATGAGTTAATACATGATGTTTAGAGACCCAGAACGATGCCTGGCACCTGATAAACACTCCTGAGTATTAGCTATTATTTCCATTTATGCACTCATAGCTCAGGTAAGTTGTAACTTCACAAATACAGCTTTGATTAAGCTGAATATTATTCTTTCTCCAATTTTTCCTAGCAAAAACTATGCATTCTTGAGATTTCTTGTTCTATTACTTTACAATAAAAAGTTTTCATTTTTAAAAGTTGGAGCATTATATTAATAGAGAAAAATTAGAAGTTGTTATTTTATAGCTTAAATTTTAGTTTGTGTATTCTGTCTTCAAGCTGCATTCAAACTAAAGACAGAATATATCTATGAGGTCATTTTATGTGCCCACCTACCTTCCTAAATCACGTTTAGATTGCAACAACTAAATCAATGAAATGTGCAAGTTCTTTTTTTTTGATTGTTCAAAACACTACAGAACTCATGACATATCATCTTTCATACATTTGACTCAATTGGGTTTTGAACTCCCATTTTTACCCCAAATACAGATTGCAGAATCACATCTGCTACACACTCACATTTCTACATAATGGCATATTAGTGACCGCTGCATTCCGCTACCATTCCCATCCCCTACTATCCCCTCTCTCCTCCCCTCCCCTCCCATCATCCCTCTCTACCTCCTCCGCTGTTGTTCAATTCTCTCCCCCCCTTTTTTTTAGCAAGTTCTTAATATCAGGAAATCCCCTGCCCCTGTACTGGGGATAGAATCCAGGGCCTTGCACAAAATAAGCCCTATATTACTCCTAAGTGAATGTATGACCTTTGCTTCTTTCCATCATCCAATTATTCTCAAAAACACTCCTTCCCCCCTTAACAATTCCTCCTAAAGTTAGGAGGTAGTAATCCTCTTCTAAGTATGTCCTGGTAGTGATCTAATAGAAGACCCCCATGAAGATTAATTTTTTGGTCAATTTTAAACTTAAGAACACTAAAGGGTCAAGGATTATATGTTCTATCCTAAGAAAAGGAGGATTATAGTAAATAGTACAAGTTAATACATCCTGATTCCTTACATTAATTTCCATTTTTCCAAAATAGTACAAGTATTGATTAGCACAATCTATACACTTTCTAAAAACAGCACAATTATTGATTAGCACAGTTTAATGTCTCTTATTCATTTGTCTCTTTCATTAATTCCCATTTTTCCAAATAGCAGCCATTCATTCAGAGCCAGAAACCTTTGTAGTAAGTCTGTGGTTTGAACAAAGGGTAAAATATCAAATTAAAATTGAAAAATTATAATTTTGTATTACTTAAGTCAGTGCTGCCTAATAGAAATGCTATATTAGGTTCATATATCATATTAAACTTCCTAATAGCCATATTTCAAAAACCCCAAACTAGTAGGTAAAATTAATGTTAACATATTTTGCTTTATCTTAAATATTATCATTTTTAACATGTGATCAATATGAAAAGTTATTAATTAATTAGACAGTTTAGAGTCTATTTTTCATATTAAGTCTTTGAAATCTGGTGTGTATTTTACATTCACAGGGCACATTAATATACAGAACTACAAAAAATGGTGTTATTAATGGATAATTATGATTGTAATACATTCCATTATTGTCACGTATGTAAGAAATAAAAGAAAAAAAGAAATATATATATATTTTTGAGATTTTAGGAATGTATCAAAATTAGTGGGAAACAAGGTCAGATTTGATGAACAAGTCTAAGAACAAGAGCAAAGAGGATTGGCCTGTAAAGTATGGATGAACCAGGTTAGAATTTTGGTAAGCAATAGTTATTTGAATGTATCAGACACTTAATTGCCAATGTGATTCGGCCCATAAATTCCCTCAGATTCAGGAAACCAAAATATACCCCCAAGCTCTGTCACTAACCAACCTAGTGAGGCCAAGATAATCACTTAGACTTTTTATTTCTTAGTTTCTTAGAAGGGACGGTGAAGTTCTCTTCTTATATATTAAATATGTTCCTATTTTATTTTAATCACTAAGAAACCTTATGTTTTCATTTATTGTATTTTTCTGTTTTTCCTTTTCTTCTTTTCAATGGTTGTGCTTGGGGCTGGAGATGTAGCTCTGTGGTAGAGAATGCACTTAGCATACATGAGGGCCTGGGTTCAATCAAAAAATATGTCAAGGGTTGTGCATGGATGATATTTTAGATACATGATGATAAATGGGAGTGACCTAATAATCTCATTAAAATTTTGCTTTGACCAATCTCAGGACATAGTTATCCATATTATATTGCATAGTATAGAATTGCTGATAATGCATCATTCATTTTTTTAAAAATTGAGAGTGGTATATTTTATAGAAAATGTGTTACATTTCTCCTTCTCTATTCCTCTTAGCTCAGTCTTCCTTTCTTTTCCCACAAAGACCACAAGTAGTCAGGCATGACAGTGAGCTCCTGTGATCCCAACTACTCAAGAGGCCAAGACAAGAGGATTGCAAATTCAAGGGCAATTTAGGCAATTTAGCAAGACCCTGTCTCAAAATAAAGTCTTAAAAACCGGACTGAGGGGACTAGGATTGTGAGTCAGTGGTAGAGCGCTTGCCTAGCACCTGTAAGGCACTGGGTTTGATTCTCAGTACCACATATAAATAAGTAAATAAAATAAAGGTTCATCAAAAACTGATAAAAATATTTTTTAAAAAAGGAATGAGGGTGTAGTTCAGTGGTAGAACACTTGCATAATATGATTAAGGCACTAGGTTCCATCCCTTGTACTGCAAAAACAAAACAGAGCAAAAAACAAAGGCCCCATTAGCAGATGGATGTGGGGGTTGGGTGTGACTCAGCAGTGGGTGTGTTAGCCTTCCCTTTGTTTTTCTGTATTGAGGCCCTAGAAATAAGGTCCTGGAAATAATTTGAGGAAAAAAAAAGAGATACAACCTATTAGGCAGAGTGCTCATTCATAATTAAGCTGCTTAGTTGCAGGGCCATCAAAGGAAAACTTCAAATACCTTGATAGCAAAAGCCACCTGTGCTAAAAGCATGCGCAGGACCCCACAGGGGAAAGGCAGAGCTGATGGCAGATTCTCAGGAAATAATCAGCAGAGAGGACATCTGGAAAGACAAAGGCCAGATCCTGTATTATGTGTCAAAGGAATCTGGCAAGTGTTTGCTGTATCTGAAACTTGGAATCTATCACAAGAGCTTTTCTTTGTACTCTGTGTGGACTCAAACAGGTGAATCTGATTTTTTTTTTTGGGGGGGTAGGTTCTATTGTATTTCTATGCTTTATCTTTAAAAAAATTATTATTTTTGTGGTTACTATTTTATTTTAAATTATTTTATTTGTTCTTTTTAGCTATACATGACAGTAGAGTGTATTTTGAAATATCACACATACATGGAGTATCACTTCCCATTCTTGTGGTTGTACATGATGTGGAGTTTCACTGATCATGTGTTCATATATGAACACAGGAAAGTTCTAATTCATTTTACTGTCGTTCCTATTCCCATCCCCCTCCCTTCCCTTCATTCCTCTTTGTCTAATCTAATGAACTTCTATTCTTCCCTCCCTCTCCCTTACCGTGTATTAGCATCCACATATCAAAGAGAACACTCAGCCTTTGGTTTTTGGGGGGATTGGCTTATTTCACTTAGCATGATAGGCTCCAGTTTCATGCATTTACTGGTAAATGCCATAATTTAATTTGTATTTATAGCCAAGTAATAGTCCATTATGTATATGTGAAGACAGATTTAAAGTTAGGTAGTCAGTGTAGTTAGGTAAATCGGGTCTAACATGGAGTAAGATCTAAAATGGAGGCTATGCTGAGAATGATTCAGGGAAACACAGGACAACTCATGGAATGTTAATAAAGTCCAGGAAAAAGCCCAAGGCCAAAGCCCATCCCAAAGAAGTGTTAATGAACAGCCCCCAGCAAACATGAAGGTGCTGACTCAGAAGTCCTTCCTGCCCAGATTACTTCTTTGGCCCACCTGTGTCCCACCCCTTGGGCCTTCCCACCTACATTCCATCACTGAAAGAAACTATAAAATGGAGAGACAATGGCACTTCCACAGATTCCACCTCTTGGGACCCCTTCTTCCTCTGGGAGAAGTCTTTTCTGCTGTCTTTTAATAAACTTCTACTTTCTACTCTGACCTTGCCTCAGCATGCTTCTCTGGTGTTATACTTCAACATTGGGGAAGCAAGGACTTGTCAACGGTCAACAGCGGTAACATATGTACCACATTTTCTTTATCCATTCATCTGTTAGAGGGCACCTAGGTTGGTTTCATAGCTTGGCTATTGTGACTTGAACTGCAATTAACATCGATGTGGTCACATCATATCAATATAGTATGCCGATTTTAAGTCCTTTGGGTATATGCTGAAGAGTGGGATAACTGGGTCAAACGGTGGTTCCATTTCAAGTTTTCTGAGGAATCTGCATACTGCTATCCAGAGTGGTTGCACCAATTTGCAGTCCTACCAACAATGTATGAGTGTGCCTTTTTCCCCACATCCTTGCTAACATCTGTTACTTATATTTGTGATAATTGCCAGAGAATCTGATTTTAAGATAAGAACCTAATCGACATCACTTCTGGCATCTTTACTCTGCAACAAGCATGGTGCTACACACCATGGGCACAATATCTAAATTAATCATCTAAATAACTGTATTGGTAGCCACATTTTACAGATGTAGAAACCAATGCTCAAAGAGGTGATGTAATTTGTCCCAAGGGTCACATCTAGGAAGAGGCAGGAGCAAACTGATCACAGATGTCTCTGTCTCCTAAGCTTAAGATTCATTTGTGTTCTTCTTGTTTGTTTTTTACTCCATTCATCCTCCTTTCCCACATTTACCTAGGTTTGATCTCAGACAGGGCACTTTCCCACTGAATGACTATATCAAAAGACCTGGGTAGAAATTGAGGTCAATTTGTTCTAAAAACCTCCAATCATCCAAGTCTTTTATAGGCCCAACCCCTACTTCTAGTAGGCTGTTGGGAACACTCCAGCTTCTAGGGACTCTGGGGATTCCAGTTAACCTCTGGGGCCCCTGTAAACTTTCCAAGGAAATTTTAAGTCAGACATTCCTTAGCCTTGATCCAAAGGATTTGGGTGAAACTTGGTGGTGCTCAGGAACTCCATAATGGAGACCTGCCTGAGACTTTTATTTCATTCTCTGAACTGACATAAAATAGAAGAGACCAAGCTATCTGTACCACTTTCCCAGAATCTAGGGCCTTACTAATGTCAGAACAGGAAGAGCCCCCTAGAGATAATCTAGTTGAATGGCCTTATTCTATGGATCAAAGGCTATGAGAGATTAAAGTCACACACCTGTGTGCTTTGTCATTTCTAGAACACAGTAAAGCAAGACTGGAACCCCCATCTCTCAGGCCCAGGTTAATGGCTATGGAATGCCTACCCTACCCTTTCCACCTAGCATTCATGACCAAGTTCAAACTAGGCCCACCAGGAGACTGAATTTCCTGACTTGAAAAAGAAGGGGGCACCTACACAAGAAATCAGGCCAACACAATTTTTGATAAATATGGCCTACCATTTGACCTCTTTCAAATAGTCAAGTGCTATAGACAACATGCACCTCCCCAGGAGTATAACTGTCAAAAACACACAGCATGTCGTAGTGGCCCACCACTTCATTCCAGGTAGGCAATATTTTTCAGAGTGTCAGTTCCCCAAAGAATTATATCATCAAAACAAAAAGCATTTTGAGCAATATGCACACTGACAAGACATTTGGTATGTAGCCTTTAGATGGTGCTGATGGTCTACTATAACACAGTCTGCACATGGTCTGTACTTGGAATCAAGGCGGTAGATGAGACCTAAAGAGGCCAGTTAAATTTCGATTCTCATGTACCAGGCCATATCCACACATGCACAAACAGTTCTGAAGTCATCTTAATAAAAACAAATTTCTGTGACTTTGGTTGTCAGAACCAGGTTTTGGTAAAGCTAAAGGTACCGGACTATTTTAGGCAGGTCTCATGCCATTTGTCAATATCTTAAACATGAATATACATCCCCTGCCTTCAGATTTATGTTGTGTCTCTGGGCTTTGACTGGAGCTTGTGGAAATCTTGGTTCATAAGGTCTGATTGTGTTTCCAGATTGTATGATGGATCCATTCATTTTGTGGGACAGTTTTGTTTGGGAAAGCCTCATTCATTCACTTAAGAAAGAATAGGTGGAACCTAGCGTCATTCATTTTTTTCTGGCTCTGAAAAGAGTTATGGGGAAGAACACATCACACCATAGCAACCTTTCTATAGAAGGCTCTAATGTCTAATTCCTTCTCTTTTCTACATATTCTGACTTCCTTAGACTCCATTAGTCTCATAGTCTTGCCAAAAGAGACAATATTTTGCTATCCAGTTTTTCTTTGCCAATGCAGTGTATGACAGACAGACTGTCACAACTGAGAAACCTGGGACATTGTTGAGGTTTTCTATGTAAGAAAAAAAAACTCCTTGTCCATTCCCATGCACAGCTCTGTACATGTGGGAGCTGACGTTGGTTCCTCAAATTAGATATTGAACTTAGTACAGATATGCAATATCTCTCTGCGTTGATGTATATCATATATCTACCTCCATTAGAGGAGAAGGACTTGAGAGTAGGAAGGGGCAAGAGTCAGGAGAGAATCAAAGTTTTCATGCAGATCATTCAGTGAGAAAAAGGTTTGGGAGAGGCATAGTACCTTTATTCTAGTGTCTGAAATTCTGTCATAGTAGGGGAAAAATCAATTGGTCTAGAAAGACCATATCAGAGACAGAATTAGATCCACAGAGATGAAAATTTTTAGAAAATAGATTTCAATTTCCCCAAGAACTTCTTTTATACAGTTCTAAAATTAAAAAAAAAATATCTAACTTAAAAAATAGTCTCAAGGAAAGTATAGAGTGCTCAAGTATTGTTCACCTAGATTCCTCAATTCTTAATGTTTTGTGTTTTGCTACCTTTACTTTATCCTTTCCTTTCTAAATATATACCTGCATATTTCTGAACCATTTGAAAGTAAATGGCATTATAATCATTTTGTTCCTAAATATTTTATCACGCATTTCCATTTCCTAAGAGTAAGGACCTTCTCTTACAAAATCAAGGTAAATGTATACACTCCATACTCAAAGCAATTCAATTTCATCAATCATTTGCATAATGCTTTTTAAACAACATTTTTTCTTCTGATCAAGGATCCTCTAGGATACATTACTGGTGATATTACTAAGCACAAACTTTTAAAAATTTAGGATTTTTCAAAAATGAAAGAGGCTATATCAAAGTTTGAATTTCAAATATCAGGTTGGAAAACATAATCAGGGATATCAGCTTGGGTTATGTAACAGAATAAAAAATGACCTATTTAAATACACAACCTAATGTTGGGGGTGTAGCTTAGTGAAAGAGCTTGTGATTAGCATGCATGAGGCTCTGGATTCTATTCCCAGCACCTAAAAAAATAAATAATACAAATAACCATATGATTAGGGACTTCTGTGTCCCTAGTAAGATTTGCGTGCTTCAAATTCATGAAGATATCTTCCTACCTCTTCTGTTGAAGCTTTATAGTTCTAGGTATTACTTTCAGGTTTATGATCCATCCTCAATACATTTTGGGGGGTAAATAGCATAAAAGTAAGAGTCAAGGTTCTTTTCCTTTTCTTTTTTTTTCTATCCTATTTCTCCAGTTCCATTTGTTTAAAGCATTAGAGTCCTGCTAATCTTCAGGTATCTTCCATAGATGACAAGATTTGACTGAAGGGTTGCACCCTAATATAGAACTGGGTAGGAACAGCAATGCATTGGAAAGGTGTGGTCTTATGAGGGAGGAGGGATTACATTCCTTCAGGTTGGGAATGAGTCCTGGGATTCTGAGATGCACAGTGGGGTCTTTATACTGAATTTCAGAAGACCAAAAGGGAGTTGTCTTGCTCCAGAAAACAACTATCAGTGATGTGATGGAATAATAAATTACTACTCAAGGGAATTCCTTCCTGCCAAAGAAGCAGCCCCTGAGAATCTAGTAGTCTACAAAGGCAATAGATGGGCATTCGAGTTTGATTCAACCCAAAAAGTACAGGATGCTGTGAGCATTTGTTTTAAGGGACTAACATAGTTGGAGCATGGAATTCCCAAGGAAGAGACATTCAAACTGAGATCTGAAGGATGAACAGGAGAATTCCAGGTGGAAAGGAGGGTGTATATGTATATCCTCAGGTGACATATCCTCAATCACTGTATATATATATATATATATATATATATCCCTGTGTATATGTGTGTCTCTCATCTATCTATCTATCTATCTATCTATCTATCTATCTATCTACCTACCTACCTATCTAAAGCTCTCATGATCCAATCACTTCCCAAAGGTCCTACCTCTGAATATTGCTGCACTTGGGACCAAGCCTTCAACAAATGAGTCTTTGGGGGACATTCTAGATCCAAACTACAAGACCAGTTCATAGAATTATAAGCTAAAAATTGATTGTTTTCAGCAACTTAAATTTGGATTCATTTGTTGTGTGGCAAAAGCTATTGATACAGTCATACAAAGGGCTCTTAGAGGAGTTTGAGAACTCCATGGAGCTTAAGGAGTCCATAGTGTTCTAGACGAAGTCAGATGAAAGTAGCAAGTCAGCGAGAACAATATTTCTGCTTTAGCCTTTGACAATGTTTTGGAAGAAAAAATTCATTTATTTTCATAATATTTCTGCACACATTGATGAACTGAATAGAGCAATTTGTCACAAGAGTTATACGTATAGTTTCATAGCTATCAACCTGTCAACATCTATCAATCAGTTCCTATCTTGTCTGCTGGTAGAGATTACAGACATATTAAATAACTGGATGGCACATCCAAAAAAGATAGCAGAGAATTTGCAAATAACGACCCCTGGATATTAAACCTTGGCAAAACTTCTGTTAAAATCAGTAAAACTCTGATTTTTCTTGATAACTAAGAATATTGACATAGTGTCATTAAGTTGTATCACTGTCCCATCAGAGCACACTTAGCCCATAATTAAATAAAGGTTACTTGGTGTTTTTTTTGAGTCTGTCAAAAAAATATCCTCTGTGTGGTAGGAAAAAAAAAAAAGAACATATCTTTCCTCTAATTCCCCAAAAGCGAGTATATTATTTCTGTTTTAGCAATTAGAACTATCCTTTTCCTGCTCCATAATTCCAGTCCTCCAAGCTCTGAAAAAATAGAATGCTTTTTTGGAGAAAAGACCATTATGTCTGCATATAATTTGCTTATTTTTAATCATTTTTGTGCCTGTTTGAAAAAAATGCATGTAATTATATAGACCTAGAAATCCCAAAATAACTAATTAATTTTATTTGGTTGATTGTTTTTTTAAACCAACATTTTTCAGGATTTATATGAGAAAGCAAAGATTTCTGATGACTTCTGCAGAGGAAGAAACTAAAGCCAACAGGTACATAGAGCCATTCCAGGGATTGTCAGTAGATCTAAGTTTGAGACCCAGAATTTCCTGGCACCCAGACCTCATGCAAATGACATCTTCACCTGCTTATGAAAATTCCAAATTAAAACTGCAAAAAATGTTATATTACCAATTATTATACCCTAGATTCCTATGAACACTTTTCCAATGAAAATATATGATTCATATGATTATCACAATCATTTGCTCTTTAATTAAACTGCAGATTAAATTTACTTTTCTTTATCTGCTAAGGTACTAACTTGTTCAGCTTCTGATGAATTATCAGCAAGTGTTTTGCTGTTCTAATGAACTCAGGGTATTTGAAGTCACTAGACAATATTTTACATACTGATTTTTCAGTGACAATTTTAATTTCAATAATCTCCAAGAAAAAGTCAGAAGTATAATATATTGGCCTTAAGAGACTTATACCAAAAGCCTTAATTTCTAACTGAAAAGAAAAAAAAATACTTCATAATTATAAATTTGCTATCAGGGCTCATATAACCAGTCACTGGAGAATTGCCATGAGATCTACATTTTGCCTGTTAGGGAGGAAGTGTTTGATAACAAAGTAGGTATTCTAATTTAAAATAAAAATGTCATCTAGAATACCTTACAAATTCACTTTGCTTCTGAAGTCTCTGATGTTTCTTGCTAGAATTGGTAAGTAGGGAATAATAGGTTCATACATTTTTATAGGGCCTTGGATATGTTTGGATATGGGTAGATTTTTTTTGGAAGGGGTACCAACGATTGAACTCAGGGGCACTTGACCACTGAGCCCCATCCCCAGCCTTATTTTATATTTTATTTAGAAACAGGGTCTCACTGAGTTGCTTAGTGCCTCACAGTTGCTGAAGCTGGCTTTGAACTTGCAATCCTCCTGCCTCAGTCTTCCAAACTGCTGGGATTACAGGTGTGTGCCACCGTGCCTAGCATGATATGGGTAGATTTATTTATTTTTTAATAGAAGTAATTTTTTTGAGAGATAGAGAGATAGAGAGAGATAGAGAGAGATAGAGAGAGAGAGAGAGAGAGAGAGAGTTTTTAATATTTATTTTTTAGTTTTTGGTGGACACAATATCTTTATTTTATTTTTTATCTGGTGCTGAGGATAGAACCCAGCACCCCGTGCATGCCAGGTGAGCGCAATACCACTTGAGCCACATCCACAGCCCTGGATATGGGTAGATTTTTAAAACACCCTATTTGTAAAATATTTTGAAACTAAAGCAAGTATCTACTTGAGTACACAGCTTTTCATCTGTTCTTTCTCAGTTCTTCATTATTTTTGTGAAAAGAGCAAATAATAAAGCAAGAAATAAGTGAAAATGCATATCAACATATAAAATAAATGTATTTTGATTCACCGTAGAAACTTAACTCTTCTCCTTGAGGTAAATAATCACCAGGCAGAGGTTCAGTTATTTGGAAGACTGAGAAAGTGCCATGGAACTGTTACATGGTGATCTGCTTTCACAATGGAACACCTTTATTTGCAAAGTGGAGCTGTTTGTGTGTACAAAAGTGATACAGGCTTCTTTGTTCTGGATCTGACATGTCATTGTAGATCAAAAAATCATTTTATATTTCAATTGATAGGACTTATTATATAAAAACTTAAGGAGAATTTTGGGTAATTTAATGTTCCTTGAACCACAATCACCCTTTCCTTCCACTTTCAAAATGAACATAAAATGTAAGTCATTAAGTAATTAAATATAGCAATCAGGAAGATGGGCAGGAAGATAGGTGTGATGAAAAGGCTTAAAAGGAGGGGGAAAATCTCTTTATGCCAGCATCAAAATCTCTGTGAACAAAAGAAAATTGAAAAGTAAACCCAAGAAAAAGTTCACTCACAATGGTGATATATTCCCCTATGATCTCTGTCAGTTTTTAAACAAATTCATTCTATTCTCTATTCTCCCTCCGACACCCACTTTAGTGGTTATTCCTCTGTTAATATATCTTTCAACTTCTTTTCTCTTATTATTTCACTTACACAACATTTCCCCAAGAGAAGTGCTGGCTGGAACCAGGTTTGACCAATAAAAAGGATCAATGCAAATAACTGGCTAACTTCACCTAGAAAAAGAACTGCCTTGTGTCTCGGTCTTGTGACAAAAAACAGTATGGTACTGGCACCAAACAAACAAACAAAAAACAGGCAAAAAGACCAATGGAACAGAATGAAAGATATAGGAACAAACCCACATAAATATGATGATCTCATACTAGATAAAGGTGCCCAAAACACACATTGGAGAAAAGATAGCATCATCAACAAATGATACTGGGAAAACTGGAAATCTATGTACAGTAGAATGAAATTGAACCCCTATCTCTCACCCTGCAAAAAACTCTATTCAAATTGGATCAAGGACCTAGGTATAAGACCAAAAACCCTGCACACACCAGAAGAAAATATAGGATCAACATTTCAACATATTGAGGAACCAACTTTGTTAACAAGGCTAGAAGTAAAATAAAAAATCAATAAATGGAATGATATTAAACTAAAACGTTTCTTCACAGTAAAGGAAACAATCAAGAGCATGAAGAGAACCTACAGAAGAAAATTTTTGCACCCTGCACCTCAGAGCATTAATTTCCAGAATATACAAAGAACTCAAAACCAATAAATAAATGAGCAAAGGAACTAAACAGAAACTTCTCAAAAGAAGAAATATCAATGGTCAACAAATTTATGAAAAATGTTCAACATCCCTACCAATTAGGGAAATACAAATTAAAACTATACTGAGATTCATCTCACTCCAATCAGAATGGCAATTTTCAAGAATACAAGTAACAAGAAATGTTGGCAAGGATGTGGGGAAAAGGGTACACTCATACATTGTTGGTGGGACTGAAAATTGGTGCATCTGCTCTGCAAAGTAGTATGGAGATTCCCCAGAAAACTTGGAAAGGAACCACCATTTGATCCAGCTATCCCTCTACTCTGTATATATCCAAAGGAGTTAAAATCAGCATACTATAGTGACACAGCCACATCAATGTTTATAGCAACTCAATTCACAATATACAAGCTATGGAACCAACCTAGATGCCCTTCAACAGATGAATGGATTAAAAAATGTGGTGTTTATATACTCAGTGTAATATTACTCAGACACCAAGAAGAAGGAAATTACGGCATTTGCCAGTAAATGGTTGGAACTGGAGCCTATTGTACTAAGTGAAATGAGCCAATCCCAAAAAACCAAAGGCCAAACATTCTCTCTGATATGTGGATGCTAACATACAATAAGGCGCAGAGCGGAGGAAAGAACAGAAATTCAATGGATTAGACAAAGGGGAATGAAGGGAAGGGACGGGAGATGGGAATAAGAAAGACAGTAGAATGAACTGGACAGAACTTTCCTATGTTCATATATGAATACATGACCAGTGAAACTCCACATCATGTACAACCCCAAGAATCGGATCCTAATTAGAATAAGATATATGTCATGCTTGTATAATTATATAATTAGAATCTGTTTGGACAGATTGTACTGCCCATGTATAACTAAAAAGAACCAATAAAAAATAAACAGCTAAAAAGGCTTTAAAAAAGGATCAGTGCAAATAACTGGCTAAATGCATTTATAAAAGGAACTAACTGCCTTGTGTCTTAGCCAGTTTGGGCTGCCATAATAAAATAAATACCACAGACTGGGTGGCTTAAACAACAGGAATTTATTTTCTCACAATTCTGGAGACTAGAAGTTCAAGATCAAGGTGTCAATAGGGTTGATTTCTCCTGAGCCCTCTCTCCTTGGCTTTTAGATGACTGCCTTCACCCAGAGTCCTCACATGGTCTCTCCTCTGTGTGAGTCTGTGTGCTAACCTCCTCCTCTGAGCACATTAATCATTTAGGATTAAGGTCAAAACAAACTACCTAATTTCAACTTTATCCCTTCAAAGACCTTGTCTGTAAATACTGCTACATTCTGAGGTACTGAGGGTTGTGATGCCTGTATATAAGTTTTGAGGGGGACACAATTCATAACATTATGCCACTGTAAATCTGTGTTCCTCTATACAATAGGTGAAGATTTCATATGTGTAGCATTTCTTCGTCAGCAACAGTACTACCACCAATGCCATTCTTTTCCATTCGCTCCCCTTCCTTCTCCTACTCCCCCATGTATTTATCATAAAACAAAGTATCACTGAGTGTTATGTTAACTGGGAACTAAGAGGCTTTATCTGGTTTCTAGTCTTGTTTATAATACTGCCTAATTTAGGAAGTTTCTACTGCCTTATGGGTCTTGGTTTCCCTCTCTAGGAAGTGGCTGATTAAAAGTTGATGCATAGGGGGCTGGGTTTGTGGCTCAGTGGTAGAGTGCTCGCCTAGCACATGTGAGGCTCTGGATTCCATCCTCAGCACCACATAAAAATAAGTAAATAAGATAAAGATATTGTGTCTGACTGCAACTAAAAATTTTTAAAAAGTTGGTGCATAAGATGTCCAAAATCTCATAAATGCTTGAAATATTGTGATATCATGGTTATATTTATGATTCATATTGGAGATTATTCCAGGAAGATTCCTGTTGCTCCCAAATCACTCCTGAGCTCACTTATTGCACTATAAATTGTGGTATTAGAAATTCATTCCTAACTGGGCACAGTGGCATGCACCTACAGTCCCAGCTACTTGTTAGACTGAGGTAAAAGGATCCTTTGAGACCAGGAGTTTGAGGCCAGTGTGGGCTCCAGAGCCTTAAAAAAGAGAAAGAAAGAAAAAAGAAAGTTCATTGTTTTGGTGAAGACATATATATATATTGCTTTTTGGAGGAGCAAGTGTATAAATAATAATGTGCAACAATGCATCTTGGGATTGATTTGCTACTTTCCCAAAGAGTTTAACTGGTTGTGTACTTTCAGTTTTCCACCAATCAGCACTTACTGCATGAAATATTACTACTAGTAGTTACGATTTATTGAATACTTACTAAGTGATAACTTTTTAATACCTACTATTTCTAACATAGAAATTCTCGGAAGTGGGTTTTAGTATCTCCATTCTTCAGGTCCTGAGACTTTTGGATTAAGGCCAATGTAAAATAAGAAACAAATGTCAACCTCATAAAATCCCAGTTAAAAAAGATTTAAAAAATTCTTAACTTTCAAGTCGAGCAGCTCAACTTTATTAGAAGCTCAACTTTATTAGCTTTTCCAGATGTATGTAGTTAATAAATTTAAGTTCAGATCTATTTGGAAGCTCTTCTATTATCTCTAATACTGCCTTACTTCAGTACAGATTCTGCCAAAGATCTTACTGTTGGGATCTTGCAGACTGGCAAATGAAGTACAAAAATAGAAACAAAGTGGATATGATGAGGACCAGGAGGAAGGAACTCTATTTCTGTAGAAGTAGATTAATGCCTGAACAGGATATTTTATCACTAGGGAGGTTTTATCTTCAGCTCCAGAAAGTGATGAAAACATTAACAAAATGAACAGTAGTGATGATTCCTAGGCTAGAGAAGTTGGAGGTCTTGATACTTTATCTGTAACACTACCCAGGGGAACTGAAGTAAGAGATCTATCTAAAAATAGATCATATAAAAGCGACCTATAAGAAATTTTATTTTTAAATATTTTGTTTTTTTAAGGTCTCAAAGATTTTAATGCTCAGTTTTCACAAACACAATTTTCTATTCAACTTTCTGATTTGTGGCAAAATGTACTAGTTTAAAATGTGCATTCTTCATATATTTCCTACACTTCTTTTTGCTTATTTTAAAAAATTGAGTACTGGGTATTTTCATCATAAGTAGTGTTATGTGTATATATTTAATTACATGTTTTAAGAATAAATGAAATCCAGGGCTGGGAATATAGCTCAGGTGGTAGAGTGCTTGCCTTGCATGCACAAGGCCCTGGTTCAATCCCAGCACCCCCCCCCCACACACACACACACACAAAGAAGAATTGAAATCCAGATTATTTTGGTAATGCAGAGTATTTCCAAAATGAAAAACTCTATCTAAATACACTTTTCATGGTGATAAATAAATAAGACAAGTGGATCTATACACCATAAACATTATCTTTGGTAGATTTCAGCATAAGATAGTCCATGACAAACATATTTACTCTTATTTCCCAAGCGCTGCTCAACTTTCAGGTTAAGAATTTAAAAACATCTTTTTTAACTGATATTTTATCATGTGGAAATTTGTTTCTTATTCCTCATCATCCTCAGCAAAGCTATGAGCACTTATAATTCTATAAATGTTGAAAGCATAGAAGTTTCTGGAACACTGGTGGTTGAAGAGTTTGCCAGAACACTTTGCCGCGGCTGTCCATACACAGCAATTGCATTTGTCAGATGGTCCATACCCTTCTCATATTCACTTTGACACAGTAACTCTGCATCAAACTGTATTCCTTCAGGAACAATTTCTGAAAAGCTTCAGTAGATTTTTAAACTCTCTTATTAGTGCATTATAGCTATACATATAGTTTGTTCCATTTTAACATAATCATTGAAGTACATTCCTCATTTCTTGTCCCTCCCTGTTTTCTTTCCTTCCCCTAGTCTACTTCTTTTACTCAACTGATCTTCCATCTAACCTTATAAAATAGAACACTCACCCCCTTTTTTTCCTGAATAGGAGAGAAAACATTCAACCCTAAGTCTAGCTTATTTCACTTAGCATGATGTTCCTCTGTTCTATCTACATACTGACAAATGCCATAATTTCATTCTTTTTTATGGCTGCAAAAAACTCCATTATATATATATATATATATATATATATATATATCACATGTTCTTAATCCATTCATCTGTTGATGACCACCTGACTGGTTCCATAACTTGTCTCTTTTGAGTTGTGTAAATACTAATGTGCCTATATCACTATAGTTTGCTGAATTAATACATTTGGATAAATATCCAGGAGTGGGATAGCTGGTGATAAGGATGTTCTGTTCCTCTTCTTTTGAGGAAACTCCACACTGCTTTTGAGAGTGGTTGTATTAATTTGCAGTCCCACCAACAGTGTATGAGTGTACCTTAACAAGACCCTTAAAACTTCAGCATCTTTAAGCTCAGTGATTTGGAAAGCTCACCTCTCTCCTAGGCAAGCTTCTGTTTATTTTTCTGTTCTTGAAGCCTTTTCTTGAAGGTGGAGTCATTTGGTCTCCTGAGGTCAAAATAAATGCAGTAGCCAATGAAAAATGCCCCTGCACACAGGTAGTGATGGTACTGTTCTGGCCCACAGTTTTCTCTTCAATTTAATGCAGAGTGTGAACTCCAGTGTGGGGCTCATGAAGGAGTAGTTGTGTATAGACCCTCAGAGTGGACATCACTATTCAGAAACCAGGACATTTTTCATCCATCTTGAGAAGTAGCTTTTGTGTGTGCAATACTGAGATGGAACCCAGGCCTTAGCTTATGCTAAGCACGTGTTCTCCCACTGAGCTACATCCCCAGCCAGAGAATTAGCAATTTTATTTTTTTATTTTTTAGAATTAGCAATTTTAAAGTGTTAACTTTTTTCTTTCTTTCCTTTTGTAGTATAAGCTTGCTTTTATTTTTAAATTATAAACATGTATATTAATATGTACATAGATAAAGAAACAGAAATGTGCATCAAAGTCTTAATTATTTGGGGGAAGTAGGATTATAAGAGATTTCACATTCTGTAGTAATTGTTAATATTTATGATTGTGGTGAGGATTGAGTTAATATGTCATAAGGCAATTAAAACAATGCCTAGCTCATAGTAGCTACTATACAAATATTATGTTATACTAAAACAAGTTTTTAAATATTTTTATTTTTTATATTAAATGTGTGTTGTCTTTGTAAGTGGGAAAAATAAAGAAATAAATGAGATGATAAAAATGTAGGACGTATTTGATGATCTTAAATGTGAATGAAAGTTTGAAATTAAGATGAGAGCTTGAGGCTGCCAAAGGTTATTTAAATTTGAAAGGAGAATTTAGTTAAAAGAGAAAAGTTGGGGCTGGGGTTGTGGCTCAGTGGTAGAGCATTTGACTAGCATGCATGAGGCACTGGATTTGATTCTCAGACCACATACAAATAAATTTAAAAAAACATAGATCCATCAACAACTAAAAAAATATTTATGAAAAAGAGAAAAGTTGAAAATACTGAGGTCCCAGACAGAAGAGGTTGAGAAAGTATAATAATAATATAAACTCATATTTTATGAATGTTTTCATGGGTCAGGTGGAAATGTTAACTTTTTTTCCTGATTATAAAAGTAATATGTATTCATTGTTGAAAATTTGGACAATAGAAGTATAAGGAAAAATATACTGTAGTCTATGTTTCTATTTCTACTACTAATAATCATAGTGTAGCTGGGCATGGTGGTGCAAGGCTGTAATCCCAGCTAATCAGGAGGCTGAGGCTGGAGGACCACAAGTTCAAGGCCTCCTCAGCAATTTAGTGAAACCCTGTCACAAAATAAAATATAAAAAGTTTTAGGAGTGTAGCTTATTGGAAGAACATCCCTGGGTTCTATTTCCAGTACCACAAAATAATAATAATAATAATAATAATAAAATATTTGTGAACATTACCTGTCATTATTTTCATGAAAATTTAAAGCAATTGAGTATTTACCATGCATTTGATTTTCTTCCTGTTTTCCAAAACTAATAATTATATTTTGTCTCTAAATTCTTTGTAAACATTATTAATGGCATAACTTTTCACTGTTTAGATACATCATATATTAATATTAAATATTTCCATTTTTAAACAATTTGAACATGTTTACATATGGATAAATGTTCACATTTAAAACTTATTATTTAAGATATGTTCCCAGAAGTGGAATTACAGAATCAAAAGAGAGGCACACATTTTTTTTTTTTGATACCAGGGTTTGAACTCAGGGGCACTCAACCATTGAGCCATATCCTCTGCCCTATTTTGTATTTTACTTAGAGACAGGGTCTCACTGAGTTGCTTAGTGCCTCTCCATTGCTGAGGCTGGCTTTGAACTCATGATGCTCCTGCCTCAGCCTCTCAAGCCACTGAGATTAGAGGCATGAGCCACCATACCCAATAAGAGGCACATTTTTAATATCTATCTATTTATTTATTTAGTTAGTTAGTTAGTTTTCGGCGGACACAACATCTTTGTATGTGGTGCTGAGGATCCAACCTGGGCCGCACGCATGCCAGGCGAGCGCGCTACCGCTTGAGCCACATCCCCAGCCCCAAGAGGCACATTTTTAAGACTGCTCATAAATATTGCCAAGTTGCTTCCTCAAAAGGAATTGTTATTTATAATTTCTAATGACAATACAGATGAGTACTCATTTCATTCCCCCTACCTTGTCAACTATGAAGCTTATCTTTGTTTGATCTTCTTTAACTTGATAAGTAAAAATAGTTTCATTGTTCCTTTTTAAAATTGTTTTTATTTATTTATTATATATATGTTGTTCATGTACTTTTATTTTATTTATTTATATGTAGTGTTAAGAATCAAACCCAGTGCCTCACATATGCTAAACAAGTGCACTACCACTGAGCCACAACCCAAGCCCTATTTTGTATTTTATTTAGAGATTGGGTCTCACTGAATTGCTTAGGGCCTCACTTTTGCTGAGGCTGTTTTTGAACTTGCATTCCTCCTATATCAGCCTCCTGAGCTGCTGGGATTACAGGCATGTGCCACTCTGTGCCCAGCTTCATTGTTGCTTTTAGTTGCCAATTATTTCACTATTGCCAAGTTCAATAGATTATACAAGTTTATTTAGTAATTTAAATTATAATTTGAGGGGAATATACTAATAACATGCAATCATTTATGTTTTGGAGTCCTATTCATTTTTTTTCACTAATTTCTACTTCTCTTTAATTTGCAAAAGTTACTATAACTTTACAAATGTGTGTCAAAAATATTCTCATTTATTTTATTAATAATTCTTGACATGTAGTTTTTTTATTTCTATCAGATTTATTTATCCTTTTGTGTATGCTAAATAGACTTTAAATCTAACTGTGGTATTTGCTCATTTTTGATTTACAGTTAATTCTTTATTCCAACTGAAATTTATTTCAGGCATTATTTGTGGCAAGATATAAATTGATTTTGTTCCCAAATATCTGAAGAATTTTCCAGTTTATTTCACTAATTAATTCCTCCTTTGGACCACTTAATTTATGGTACCGCCTTTATGATACATTATATGATTCTCTGTCAATGATATACAGATTTATTGATCTGTGAAGAATTATTGAATCCATTTAAAAGAGGTTTTTAATTATTGCATCTTATAATGCATATTAAAATGCATTTATTTTGAATTTTAGTTTCCATTCAGAATGAAATAGCAGAGACCTGAGACCATTTTTTGATACTTCTTTTCATGTTTTTATTGGTGCATTATAATTATACATAATCATGAAATTCATTATTAGATCTTTGCACATGTGCACAATATGATAATATGATTTGGTCAATATTATTCCCCAGTATTTCTTCTTTTCCTTCCTTCCTCCTTCTCCTGGTCCTTTTCCTCTACTCTACTAGTCTCCCTTCCATTTAAATGAGATTCCTCCCACGTCTTTTTTTCCTTTTTGCACTCTAGTTCCCACATATGAGAGAAAACATATGACCCATGACTTTCTAAGTCTGACTTATTTCACTTAGTATGATGTTCTCCAGTTCCATCCATTTACTGGAAAATGTCACAACTTTATTCTTCTTCATGGTTAAGTAAAACTCCATTGTGTATATATACCATATTTTCTTGATCCATTCATCCATTGAAAGACACCTAGGCTGGTTCCATAACTCAGCTACTGTGAACTGTGCTGCTATAAACATGGAAATGCATGTTCTACCATAGTATGATGACATTAATTATTTAGGATAAATGCCAAGGAGTGGTATAACTGGGCTGTATGGTGGTTCCATGCATAGTTTTTTGAGAAAGATTCACACTGATTTCCATAATGGTTGTACTAATTTACAATCACATCAAAAGTGTAAAAGTGTTCCTCTTTCTCCACATTCTCTCCAGCATTTATTATTGTTTTTACACTTGATAATTGCCATTCTGACTGGCATGAAATGAAATCTCAGTGTAGCTTTGATTTGCATTTCCCTAATTACTGGAGATATTGAACATTTTCCATATATTTGTTGACTTTTTGTATTTCTTCTTTTGAGAAGTATCTATTTAATTCATCTGCCAATTTATTAATTTGGGTTATTTTTTGGTGTTATATTTTTTTGGGTTCTTCATATATTCTAGATATTAATTCTTGGTCAGAAGAGTAGCTAGCAAAATTTTCTCCCATCCTCTATATTCTCTTTCACACTGTTGTTTCCTTTGTTGGAGGAAGAAGCTTTGTAATCTGGTGCCATCCATTTATTATTCTTAGTATTATTTTCTAAGCTTTTGAAGTCCTGTTGAGAAAGTCATTGTCTGCATCTATAGAGTGGTGACCCTATGTTTTCTTCTAGAAGTTGCAAAGTTTATGGTCTAATTCCTAGGTCTTTGATCCATTTTTGAATTGACTTTTGCACAGGGTGAGAGAGAGGAATGTAGTCTCATTGTCTCATTTATATATATATATATATATAATTAGTCTCATTTATATATATAATTATATATAATTAGTCTCATTTATACATATATAATTATAATGCACCAAAAAAAACTTATTTTTTTTATTTTTCCCAACCTTCTTTTCCTTAACCTTCTCCTCCCTGATCTTTTCCCTGATCTTCTCCTTCCTGATCTCTCCTCTCTAAATTCATATGGATAAACAGTTTTCCTAGCACTAGTTGCTAAAAAGAGTGTCTTTTCTCCAACATATGTTTTTGACATCTTTGTCAAGGATCAGATGACTGTACCTCTGTGGCTTTATCTTTGTGTCTCCTATTCAGTTCCATTGGTCTATGTATCTATTTTTTTATGCCAGTACCATGCTGTTTTTGTTACTATAGGTCTGTAGTATAATTTGAAGTTAGGTATTGCGATGCTTCTGACATTGCTTTTTTTTTTTTTTCCTTAGAATTACTTTGGTCTTCTGGGTCTTTTATTCTTCCAAATGAATTTTAGGACAGTGAAACCATTTTTTTTTCAATGGTCAAAACGTGAAACAGTGGTTTTTAAACTGGACAGCAGGCAGACCAGGACAGTGATCTCTGAGAGAGGGTAAACAAGTGAGGTAAGTCCCTGTGACAGTACCAGCTTGCTAAATAGAAAGAATTTTCTAGCATCAGTGCAGGGTCAGGGAACCCAGAAGAAGCCTAGTCATCTCCCTGAGTTGAGTTTTCAGGCAGAGTACCAAGGAAGGGAGTCCAAAGAGACTTTTCTAGAGATCTTCACAGAGCCTCCTTGACTCTTTAGCTGAGAGCTGATCTGCTTATGCATATGGGAACTAGCAAAGGCTGGGCAAAACGACAACCCCAAATTAACAGAGGGTGGAGTCTCTGGAACACATACAGGATCAGGAATAGTTTGTGCTCCCACTAGTCAGAGAAGAAAACTTCAAATTTCATAAGGCATTGAACAGAGTAATCAAAAAGTATTGACTGAGTCATGAGTCAAAATCTGACTTATGCCAAAATATTGTTTCTTTTCATTTAATAAACATCCTATTATGGAAGCCATATGACAAAAAATTAATGCAAATATTCTCAACCCTCTCCTACCAAGCTAAAAATTTAAAAATATGTTCTTTCTCTACTCAGGTGAACATCATAAAAGGAACTTTCTATCTTGTATACAGAGTCTTAAATTTTTTATGGCTATTTTTCTCCTGATTTCATCTTTTCATCTCTTTTCTCCTTCTCCTTCTCACCAGGGATTTAACCCAGGGATATTCAACCACTGAGCCACATCCCCAGCCCTTTTTAATATTTTATTTAGAGACAGGGTCTTTCTAAGTTGCTTAAGGCTTTGCTAATTTGCTGAGGCTTGATTTGAACTTGTGATCCTCCTGCCTCAGCTTTCCAAATTAATGGGATTACAGGCGTGCACCACCATGCCTGGCCCCTTTGTATTTTATTTTTAACAGGGTTTTGCTAGATTGTTGAGGCTGGCCTCCTACTTGTGATCCTCCTGCTTCAGCTTCCTGAGTAGCTGAGATTATAGATATGTGTCACTGAGCCCGACTTGAACAAAATTTAAGTAATAGAGAAAGCTAATAAAATAATAAGTTGTGCTTAAATATGTGAATATCTGTATGGAATAAAATTAGTCACATCCTCTATCTCAAACTAAAAAGTAGTTTTGAGATATTCATGAACTTAACCATAAAAGCTAAAGTTGTACAGTTTCTAAAAGAGGACATAGGGGGGCTGGGGATGTGGCTCAAGCGGTAGCGCGCTCACCTAGCGTGCGTGTGGCCCGGGTTCGATCCTCAGCACCACATACAAACGAAGATGTTGTGTCCGCCCAGAACTAAGAAAAAATAAATAAATATTAAAATTCTCTCTCTAAAAAAATAAAATAAAATAAAATAAAAGAGGACATAGGACCTTATCTTTAGAACCTTAGGCTATACAAAAATTCCTTAGGACAAAACAGTATTAACCATAAAAGATACAATTAATAAATTGGATTTTGCCAAAATTAAAATATTATACTAGTCAAAATATATCATTAAAAGAATAAATATGCTAGGCTAGGATTGTTGCTCAGTGGTAGAGTGCTTGCCTAGCATGTGTGAGGCACTGGGTTCGATCCTCAACATCACATAAAAATAAATAAATAAAATGTCTAGCAACAACTTAAATTTTTTTTTAAAAAAAGAATAAGCAGGTAATCCATAGACTTGGTGAATAAATTCATAACAATATTCAATGAGGATTTACATTCAGAATATATATTTTAAATCTTGGCTGAGTACGAAGCCCAATGGTAGAATGCTTGCCCAGAATGTACAAGGCCCAGGGTCCAATCTCAAATGCCAAATTTAAAAAAAAGTCTGTGGTACTGGTGTAACAGTGGTTCACTTGATGCTTTGAGTATATACCTTATCACTTTGAAACTTAATGTTTTTTTTTCTTTTTCCCAACCTTCTTTCCCCTAACCTTCTCCTTCCTGATGTCTCCTCTCTAATCTCATTTCCTCTAAATTACCTCTTTAAAAAACCCCTACTCCCCATGATGGGCAGAATCACGGGCTCTGGGACAGAAGCCCCCTTTGTTTCTCCTTTGTTACCAAAGCAATAAAACATTTTCCTTTTTCTCAAGATCTTGTTTTCATTTTTGGGTTGACATTGAGTATGAGGACTAAGCTTTCAGTTACATTGGGAGTTGAACCTAGGACCCTGCACAAACTAGGAAAGCATTCTACCACTGATCTATACTCTTATCACTTTTTATTTTAATTTTGAAATAGGGTCTCATGAAGTTATCCAGGCTGGCCTCAAACTTGGAAATCTCCTGCTTCAGTCTCCCAGGTAGCTGGGATTACAGGCATGTGCCACTACACCTGGTTTAACATTAAAAAAAAATCACAAGGACCCAAAGCTCTTAAAAATCAACAGTAAAAATAGAATGCAATAGAAAGTATAATGAGCAAGTGACTTGAACTCACTTTATATATATATATATATGTATGTGTGTATATATATATATATATATACACACACACATACATACATACATACATACATATGTATATATACATACATAAAGTTGTTATATATATATGTTTATATATATGTATATGTATATGAAGTTGTTAAATTTCATCATTCATTAGGAAAATGAAAATAAAACCACAATGAGTTTCTAGTGAGATGGCAAGGTTTTATTATTGATTAGTGTCAGAACTCTACAATCTGTCACTTAAAATCTATGAACTTGAACTGAACAACTGAGGCAGCCCTTGTCTTAAAATAAAACTAAAAAAAATATGGGCTGAGGGTGTAGTTCAGTGATAGAAAACTTGCCTAATATGTATAAAGCTCTGGATCCTATTCTAACACCGCAAAAACATCCATGAACTTTATCATATTTAAATTACACTACAACTTTTAAAAAGGCATTGGAAAAAATCCAACCAATATACTAAAATTAATATTCACATAGAAAAAAGTACATAGATCACTGGAGCAGAATTTAAAAACAGAGCCAGGCACAGTGGTGCATGCCTGTAATCCCAGCAGCTGAGGAGGCTGAATCAGAAGGATCATGAGTTCAAAACCAACCTCAGCAAAAAGTGAGGTGCTAAGCAACTCAGTGAGACCCTGTTGTTAAGTAAAATACAAAATAGGGCTAGGGATGTGGCTCAGTGGTATAATGTCCCTGAATTCAATCCCTGGTACAAAAAAAAAAAAAGATACCGATATACTAGACTCTAATATATGACAAAGTGTATTTATTTCTATTTAGTAGTTGAAAGATGGATTGTTTCTCAATAATGCCAGTGGCTGTAGAGACCACATTGTGCCACCCCAAATATTTATCTTTTGCATATAGATTATTTTGAACTGATTGAGAAACAGCAGACACAGCAGAAACTCTGAAAACAGAAGCTATCCTTTGGTATAGGAATTTACATGTATAAAAGAAATCCCCCTTTGTAAGGCTGTTTTCCTCTCTTTACCAGGAAGTTCAGAAGGATGATTGTAAATCTTCAAAGACTCTTATCAATGGTGAAGGCTTAGATTTAAATCTGTAATAACAAACCCTACTATGCTTTTCCTGATCACCTCCCATAACTACAAGTCTTTCCCATACTGTTCTTTCTGCAGCAAATTTGATGGGATTTAGAGTTGAATTCTAAGACACCTTTTTGAGAGTTACTCAATCTTTGGGTATCTGCCACATGTATACAAGTTAATAAACATCTTTTTTTCATTTTTTTCTTATTAATGTGTCTTTTGTGACAGAGGTCTATACCAACTAAGAATCATGAAGGGGAGAGAGAAAATTCTTTTCCCTCCCTACATGTTTACTCTCTATAAGAAAATAAAGCCAGATTCTTCTGCCAAATTAACAACAACAACAACAAAATCCAGAAAAACTTAGAATACACAGGTGGGTACAGTGGCACATGCCTGTAATCCTAGCACTTGGGAAGCTGAGGCAGGAGGATCTCAAGCTCAAAGCCAGACTCAACAACTTAGTGAGGCCCTAAGTAACTCAGAGAGACCCTGTCTCTAAATAAATATAAAACGATCTGGTTGTGGCTCAGTGGTAGAGCGCTTGCCTAGCATGTATGAGGCACTGGGTTCGATTCTCAGCACCACATATAAATAAGTGAACAAAATAAAGGCCCATCCAACATCTAAAAAAATAAAAAATAAATAAAAAGATCTGGGGATGTGGCTCAGTGGTTAAGTGCCCCTGGGTTCAATTCCTGGTATCCCCCCCCAAAAAATACATAATTACAAAGAATTAAATATGAAATCAGAATATTACCCTCACCCTCTCTTTTCCACCAGTCCTACCACACATGGGCATAAGCACACACATACCCTATATACATATAAATATGCAAATATCCTATTCTAGCATACTACTTCATTATCTCCTCTTTATTGCCTTCACAATTTATTTCTTTCTCCTGTCTCCTTCATTCAACCTAACAAAACATTTTTTCTCAACTGTAATCACTTTTCAAGAGCTTTTAAAGCCCTTTTTTTCTTTTTTATCACTCTTTGTTATCCCCTTAACATCTGAAAATGTGGAAAATTTGTTACTATTAGACAATCACACATCCATCAAATCCTGAGAATTGCAGGGAAAATTTCTTTTCTTTTCCCCATTAAATGGATCTCCATTTCTTGAAAACACATGAAAAACATCCCTTTTCTGATAATTTTCTTCTCATTTTCCATGTTTCCTCAGTATCTTGCATCCCCAGTACACTGCATCGTCTTTTATCAAATATCATCTTCATATGATGGAATATTTGAAATCCTAGGCAGCCGTGGAAGATGAATTTAGAGCAATATCATTCATGATAAGAAATTTAGACTTTACACTTTAGGTCAGTATATTCTAAAGTTTATTTTTTTAGAACAATAGGTTGACAAAAATTAATAAGCACATTGAAAAAAAGAATTCACAAATAAATAAGACATCTTACGAGAAACAATCTGATTGGAAAATGAGCAAAAGGCATGAACAGACATTATATTGAAGAGTATATGCAGATGGAAAATAAGCATATGAAAAGACATTTAATATTATTAACTATCAGGGAAGTACAAATTTAAACCACAATGAGATGACACTACACACTTATCAGAATGGCTAAATTTAGGAAATAGCCACATAAGCAAATGCTGGTGATGCTGTGGAGAAGCTGGATCTCTCAAACATTACTGGTGGGAATGTAAAATGGTCCAACCACTCTGGAAAATAGTCTGATAGGTACTTAAACTAAACATGCCTCTACAATATCATCCAGCAGTTGTACTCCTGGGAATTTATCCCAGAAAAATAAAAATTTATGTTTATATAAAAAAAAAAAACCTGTACACAATTGTTCAGAGCATCCTTATTTGTTTAATAGACCAAAGTGAAAACAACCTAAATATCTTTCAGGAGGTAAATGACTAAATGAGTTGTACTGCATTTATATAACATTCTTAAAATAATGGAATTATAAATTTGGAGAAAAACTTAGTGGTTGTCAGGAGTTAGAAATGGGGTAAGTGAGTAGATATCATAAAGAGATAGCAGGAGGGAGCTTCATGGTGATGGAACTGTTCAATATGTTGACTATGATGGTAGTTACAGGAATCTATACATGAGATAAAATTGCATAGGAAAACACACACACACACAGGCACACACATAAAACTGGAAAAATCTGGGTTGGGGATGTAGCTCAAAGGTAGAGAGTTTGCCTAGCATGCATGAGGCCCTAGGTTCTATCCTCAGCACAGCAAACAACAACAACAAAACATACATACAAAAACACACATACACAAAACATACATAAAAACCATGGGGAAAATCTGAATATAGTAAAAAGCTCTGTAAATCCTACCAATCATACTTCTCTTTTTTTTTTCTTTTGTAATGTTAGGGATCAAACTGAGGGCATCAGTCATGCTGAGCAAGTACTCTACCACTGAGCTACATCTCCAGCCTGACTTTTTTGTGGGGGAGGGGCATCAGGGATTGAACTCAGGGGCACTCAACCAGAAAGCCCTAACTGCAGCCCTATTTTGTACTTTATTCAGAGACAGGGTCCCACTGAGTTGTCTAGTGCCTCACCATTGCTGAGGGTAGCTTTGAACTCGCCATCTTCCTATCTCAGCTTTCAAGCCTCTGGGATTAAAGGTGTACACCACTGTGCCTGGGCCCAGCCTGATATTGTACTATATCTGTACTCTATGCAGACATCATCACTGGGAAAAACATGAGGCTTCTCTGTGCATTTTTAAAATTTCCTGTGAAGCTGTAGTCATTTTAAAATGGAATTTTTAAAAAGTCCTGTAATATAGTATTGCAGATAGTATTGCAGGATTTCCCAATGGAAACATAATGTGAGTCACATATTTAAAGCATGTAAATTTTCTAGTATCCACATTTAAAACATCAAAAGTAGCAGATATAATTTATAATATATTTGACTTAATCTTATATGCTTGAAATATTATCATTTCAACACTATTATGGAGAAAGTTTGTATTCTTTTTGTCATATCAAGTCTTCAAAATCTGATATGCATTTTACACTTAACAGCACATCTCAGCTTAGACTGGCAACATTTCAAGTGCTGAATAGCTACATGTGATCAGTGCTACTATATTGGACAGAGCAAATCTAAGGGATAAAGAGACATTGCTTTCCTTAAAATTAAGAAACCACAGAGCACAATATAGATATTTTGAGTATATTTCAGGGTAAATGTAACCATAAACAAAGTTAATGAATGAAATTCAAAATAAATGAATATACATAATACAGCTGCTTCACCTTTGGGAAGAGTCATATCTGTTAGACAAATTTGATCAGTATGATCTCATCGGCCTGATGGATGGGGGCTCACTCATCTGGGGTAAGGGTGGAGGAGAAAGTGACATAGAAGTCATGCCAGGTAAGATTGTAAGTCTGAGAGAGGTATCAAAATTCCTTAATATAAGTAGAAGAATCAGCAGAGAAGAGCCCAAGGCATTTTTCAATCTGGGAGAGATCCTGAAGTGAGAATGGGACATATGCTCAGACAAGCCCTTTGGTACCAGCCACTTCCCTGAAAGGACAAAGGAGCTTTGGGTTAGCTGGTAAGAGGGCCTGGTGGGACCCTGTGTGGGCACTGACGAGAGGAGAGAGGAGTGAATGGGGATGGGGGAAGGGTTGTATCTGTAGAAGAGGTGGATGGAGGAATCATTACTGCAGGAGAGGAGGAGGGAGAAGAGAGGGAGGGGGATGGAGGGTGAGGGTCCTGGATCAGGATAAGAGAAGCTGGAAGGGGGGAGCTGTGGTAGTAGGAGGAGGGGGAGGGGAGGTTGCAGGTGTGGGAGGGGAGGAGGAAGAAGATTGGTCTGGGTAGGGAGGGGGAAGACAGGAAGGTGGAGCTGAGAGCAGCTTGGGTGGATCTGAGAATGAGGAAGGAGATAGTGGAAGAACAATGGGAAAGGTGTTTGGGATTTTCCCTAGCAAGGAAAACTTGAGCAGTAGAACAGGTAGAGCAGAGGGGAGGATGGGAGTGAATCTCAAAAAGCCTGAACATAAGGGACTTCTGCCCACTTCCCTGTCCAGTGATAGAAATTGTCCAAATCAGTAAAGATTTGAAAATCAAAAGTTCCTTCTGGGGGCCATTTTGACCCATTGTCTAAGTCACACTGGGGCCAGGCCACAGTGGACTAAAAGACAAGGTTGGGGCTGGGGTTGTGGCTCAGTGATAGCACGCTTGCTTAGCATGTGTAATGCACTGGGTTCAATTCTCAGCACCACATATAAATAAATAAAATAAAGGTCCATCAACAACTAAAAAATATTTTTAAAAAAGACAAGGTGTGGGCTGGGGATGTGGCTCAGGCCTTGGCGCGCTCGCCTGGCATGCGTGCCGCCCGGGTTCTATCCTCAGCACCACATACAAACAAAGATGTCGTGTCCACCAAAAACTAAAAAATAAATATTAAAATTCTCTCTCTCTCTCTCTCTCTCTCTCTCTCTCTCTCTCTCTCTCTCTCTCGCTTTAAAAAAAAAAAGACAAGGTGCTTATGCATAGGTCTTGAGTGTGTCCTAATTTGGCAAAATTGGAATATAGATACCCAAAGGAGCTTTGGGGTCCAAGGAGGACTTGGTGTTTCCCATGACCTTCCGGCACCCTTGGGGTGGATGGAAGCAGAGAAAGGTGTCTGATCACACTCACCTAAGGGATGGATAAGGGACAGGCAGGGGTTGAGGTCCACCCTCTCTTTCAAGCAAACTAGGAAATTCCTAAGCTGCTCTTTCTTTCCCTCTCCCTTCATCTGGGCTGACATGAATCTTCCAAATCCTACTGCATTGCTTCAGCCAGAGCAGTCAGTCTGATATACAAATTCTGTCTCCAGTTTAAAATTATTCAGTTTAATTATTATAAATATTTAAGTTATCCCTTGATTTTATATTTATTGCATTTATTATTTTTAATTTTAAAATGACTTCCTTAATGTTCAGGAGACATTTTACCCTTGCTGTGCAGGCTTTCCTGCAACCTTCTAGGGGTCTAAACGGTTCAGAATGGCTCACATGAGGACTGGGGACATCTCCACAGTTCCCAGGGCCTTGAGAAGAACAGGAAGGGGTCTATGGCACTTGCGTTACTTACAGATAGACCCCCAGGAAGGAGAGGGGCTGGAAGATCAGGGGAAATGAGGGAACTTACCCACTCCTTTCAGCCTGGATGAAGAGAGAGGGAAAGAAAGAGCAGCTTAGGAATTTTCTGGTTCATTTGGGTGGACCTCAAGCTCTATGGGGGAGGCCCAAAAAGCCCTCCAAGGTTTTGGCACCAGATGTAGGGTCAGGCATTGGTGATCAAAAGGAGGCAAATTAAAAGCAGTTGAACAAGACTTTATTGAGATTTCACTCTGGGGCGAGACCCTCCAGACCAACAGAGTGTGCCGCAGTCTGGCTGGGCACAATTCACCAGCCACTTGTCAAGCAGAAACGAACTTTATTTTTAGAATACACATGCTGCACCACAGGAGCTCTTCAGGAATCCCCTCAGAGCCCAACTGCCACTACAGGCTTCCCAGGAGCCTCTCAACCCCCACTCCTCCTGCTCTTGAGGCCGATTGGCTGGGTCACGTGGGCGGAGCCAAAAGAGTTTCCCAATGAGCAGCTCTGTGGTCTGAAAGGGCAGGAAACAGCCCAATGAGCATTACCGAAGAGGAGCCAATCAGCTGGCAGCTGGAAGTTTGCTGGGGCCATGGTGAGCCAATCAGCTAGAAGTTGGCTGGGGCTGTGGTGAGCCAATCAGCTGGAAGTTTGCTGGGGCCGCTTTGGCTGTGGCTCTCAACAAGAGTGCATCTGGGGAATCGCACCAGATGGAATTTTATTTGTCTTAAGGCAGGAAGGGAGGGCTTGGGACAGGAAAGGGAGGATTTTAGTCCCTTGACTTGCTGGGGTTGGTCGGGGCATCTTGCTGAGATTCATGTCCTTCCAGGATTGGTCAGGAGACCCCAATGATTGACAGGTGGTTATGAGGCACCTGATTGGTTGTTCTTTCACGCACTCATGGGTTGCCTGATGCTTTGTTCCCTTAGCCACCTAAAACCCACCTAACAGTACCTTTCTGGTTGCATATGTTAATAGGGAAGATCATGTTGGTATTAGGGGGTGTGGAAAATCTCTATACATTCTGCTCAATTTTGCTGTGAACCAAAAATTGTTCTAAAAATAGTCCTAAAAATCCTTCGCTTACACATAGCTAATGGTGTCACTGTGCCTGCCTTGGTTCAAACCCCACCCCTCACCACTTTTCTGGATGACCAGAATCCACCAACTTTTGACAGTCATGAGTCTCCCAAATCCTACTGCAGTGCTTCAGCCAGAGCAATCAGTCTGATATACAAATTCTGTCTCCAGTTTAAAATTATTCAGTCTAATTAATATCAAATATTTATATTTATATTTATTTTATATTTATTTTATATTTACTGCATTTATTATTTTTAATTTTGAAATTACTTCCTTAATGTTCAGGAGACATTTTACCCTTGCTATGCAGTCTTCAACATGATTTTGATTCTGTCTCTCTCTCTCTCTCTCCACCTTTCACATTCTTTCAGTCTCCTTTCTACTCAGAACATTGAGACACCCTGGACGTTGTACTGGGTTGAATCACTATACCCTTCTCATGTGATGCTGCATTCTCCTCAAACGATTTTTATTCATCTAGTAAACTCCTACTTTTTCAAAACAAAATTTTATCTGTAATATCTTCCAGAAAGTCTTCCCACTTAGAACTTATTTGTTTTTTTTTCCAATAAGGGTCCAGAAAGGGATTAAAAATAAGAACTGGAAATAAAAGTAATTAAAGCCTCTGAGAATCCAGGCAGCTTCTCACTTCTCATTCTGTTATCTATCCTACTTCCTCTTTGCTAATTACTCTTTCTGTTTTTTTTTGGTTGTTGTTTGTTTTGTGTGTGTGTGTTTGTGTGTGTGTGTGTGTGTGTGTGTGTTTTGATCACCATGGATCATGAAATACATGTAATTTAAAAATCCCTGTTTCTCAGCTGTAAAATGGGATAAGAATAGTAATTAACTCAAAGTAATACTGCAAAACCTAAAGAAAATGATGCTTGCAAAGGCCTTGCACATTCCCTGGCACACAAGAACTATTAGTTATCATATTAGTGGCCAAATGATCATTTGAATAGTAAGGTTCTATATATATTCTAATCAAGTCCAAACACATTGTAAGAATTATGTGCTCAGCTGAGCATGGTGGCACATGCCTGTAATTCCATCTAAACAGGAAGTTGTTTTTGTTTTGTTTTGTTTTTGTTGTTGTTTTTACCGGAAACTCAGTCTTTTCCCCCAATGCCAATCCAATAACAAAGACATGGTTTTGAGAAAAAGGGGGAAAAAAGGTTTATTGCTTTACTAGCATCGGAGGAAAAAAAAAAAAACACAGGGAACTCCCGTCCCAAATGCTGTGATTCTGCCCATCAGCAGAAACAGGGAGCTTTTAAAGAGGTGATTCAAAGACTACATTCCCCATGTTCTCTATTACAGCTGCAATTCATTTGTTCATTTGGGAGCTAGTCATTTCTGGGATCTTCAGGTACCATCCCCAAAGTCTGGATTACTTCATTCCTATGGTGGACAGATTAACTCAAGGACAGATTAACTCTGTCTAAAATGGGGAAGAAATGTAATCCTGTTTCCCCTGAGATTAGGGAGGGAAAGAGATGAGAGAGGAGCAGGGAGAGATGAACAGAAAGAAACATGTCTATTTTAAAAATCAGTTGCAGTGGCAGAGCAGCAAGGGCTTTATTCAAAGCATAAAGTGGACCAATTGTAAGGGTCCAGCGGAGCGTCGGAGAAAGAGACCACACAAGAGACTGGCTCCATGCAATTGGCAAAAGGGGATTTATTGGGGATCCATTCCAGCGCGCCAGGGCTCCGTGCTCACTCGAGAAGGGAGAGCAGCCCAGAGCCCAGAGCAGAGGTCAAGCAGAGCTTAAGTACTTTTTGGAGAGGGCGGGGGCTTTGCATACATCAGAACTTTTTGGAGAGGGCGGGGGCTTTGCATACATCAGAACAAATCATCATGAGGCGTGGGAAAATTGAACAACAACTCTGAGACAGGATTAGTACATTCATTGGCGGGAACAGTCTGGGCAGGGGTGATTGGTCACTCCTAAGCGGGGTACACATTTAAACTGATTGGTTTTGGAGCCTGGATGCTTACGTGCCGAGCTACTTGGAGCGCTTAGCTATTAAACAACGAGGGGACCAGGAGAAATATTTTCTGGGCAGTTCAGGTATTGTCCTAACAGCTACAGGGATTACAGGTTCCTGGGATAGCAGAGGAATTTTAACAATACCTGGTCTTTTACACTTTAACTCAGGCTTTTGCAGCTTAGAATCAGCTTAGAAATTTTACCTTTACACAATGTTACAGGCTGAGGCAAGAGGATCACAAATTTGAGTTCATCCTGGGCAATTTAGTGAGGCCCGGTCTCAAATTAAAATAAAAAGGGCTGGGAATGTAGCTCAGTGTTGGAGCATTTTCCTAGCATGTGCAAGGCCCTGGATTTGATCACCAGCCCACACACACATAAATTACATGCCAAATTAAGCAATCCAAAAAATGTCAGTTGAGCAATGCATTTTATCAGACACTGTGAGAACAAAATATAAAACTAAATGAATTTACGATGGAATTGGGAAAATGTTCTTATTTTCCAAAAGGGAAGAAAAATGGGTTCTGGAAGCCAGGGAAGAATGTGCTTGAAGGAATTGCTCAGCAAAACTATAGCAGAGCAATGATTGAGAATATACACAAGGAAGTCCTGGTCATTGAGTGACAGAATGAGTTCACCAACAAACAAGCCAAACTGTTTCCTTTGTTGATGTTAATGAAACCTCTAGGCAAGGGATTCATTGAACTAGTGAATTTCAAATTCAATGCAGTATTTGACAAAGCATTTTATTACATGTTTGTAAAGTTGTTGAATTAATAGAAAAGTTTCTCATGCAAGATTATAAGCCAAATGAATTTAATCTTTATTCTGTTCCTCAATACTACTAAAGGAATATTGTAATATTTTTGCTCACCATCTTTAAATTAAAACATGGGCATTTTGTACCTTTAAAGATTATGAACTAAATTTATAAGGAAATGTCTCTAAGAACATAAGCCTGTGTTGTTACAGGCAATTAGAGGCTTTGTAGAATAAAAATAAGGATAGCACATATTAAATAGCTGAGAAGCAGATTAAGTAAAATGGATATCGGAAATTGGGTGAGAACTGTCCAAGAAGTAACTCAAGATTTAAAATTCCTTGGTATTCAATACACTTTGCCCTGGGTAAGATTTATGGCCTGCATGCTTGTGGTTTTTGAGGTCTTAGTGAAATACATCTAAAGCAGAGCATAGGAATAACAAAGAGAATGAGTGTAATATAAGACCAATCCTAGGCAAAGGTGAGGACAAGTGAGGTATTAATGCTTAATCATGAGCAGAGTTTTTTTTTTTTTTTTGCACTGCTCTGATCAAATCCAGAGCCTTATACATGTTAGGCAAAGCTCCACATCTTAACTACACCCCCTGAGAAACCAGCCTCTACCTCAGAGCAAAGCCTGTCCAAGGAAGGGGGCATGATCCTTGTCCTTGGAAAAACCCACAGAGCACTCCCTGGCACATACCCACCCTGCTGAGTTGTTTATCTACAAATAACAGGAGAGATCTGCTTCCACCAGGTGTCCCTGACTCAGTCAGGCTAGGTGAGGACCCATAGCAACCCCCCTAGCAGCCACCAATCAGCATGAGACAGGGAAAATACCTGGGATGCCAGATGACCCCCCAGTAGTTTATGGTGGTTGATAACATGTTGGGAAACCATGTAGTTCAGCAGTACTCCCCTCGTGGTTTAAACCAATCAGTTCAAATGAATCCCCCTCTTGTAGTAACCAATCACCCCTACCCAACTTGTTCCCACCAGTCAATGTGCTAATCATGTTTTAGACTTGTTATTTGGTTTTCCCATGGTGTGTGATGATTTGCTAAGAGATGCTATGATGTATGTAAAGTCCCTGCCTTCCCCAAAGACTGTATAAAACTGCTGCAAACCCTGGGCTCGGGGCCTCTCAGCATCACCAGTTGCTATGTATGCGTGCAGAGGACCAAGCTAGCTCTCAATAAAATTCTCTTTGCTGCTTACATCGATCTTGGTCTCTGGTGGTTTTTTGAGGGTCCCAAATTTGAGCATAACACCCCATCTCCTGAATCTTTACTCTTGATAGTAGTAGATCTATGTCATAATTTGAAGTGAATGGCATGATCATGAATTGGTAACTAAAAGCTAGTTTCTCCACCTTTTTTTCTTTAAAGGAAATGTAATCATAAGATATACAGGGATATATGAAAATGCACAGTAAAAGCATTTCCTTTATTTCCAGACAGACTAGGTTCATATTAAAAATATCATATCCATTCTATCTTCTCTGAATGTATGAAAGAGCTAAAGATCCAGGAAATAGTGTAAAGGATAGTTATTTTGCCAGAACAATAAAATCCATAAAATTTGTTTGTTTATTTATTATTTTGTCTAAGAATGAGAAGACATTGGGGTCAACTCAGTAATGGTCTTTAAATATACAAGGCATAGGGTGGTGAGAGTGAGGCTTACATTTTTTTCCTTTTCATTGAATGAAGACTTTGAAAGAATGAAGGACTCAGATAAGATGGAAGAAATAGCCAGTCTGGGTAGGGCACACCTATAATCCCAGCGGCTCGGGAGGCTGAGGCAGGAGGATCCTGAGTTCAAAGCCAGCCTCAGCAATTTAAGGAAGCCCTAAGCAACTCAGTGAGACTCTGTCTCTAAATAAAATATTAAAAACGGGCTGGGGATGTGGCTCAGTGGCTAAGCACCTTAAGTGCAATCCTGGTAACCAAAAAAGAAAAAAAAAACCGATAGAAGAAATCAAAGGATTTTTTGATAAGAATCCTTTAACAAACATTTGAATGGATTCCCCTGTGATGTTGGATGACGTTGGAATGTTGCATCAAAGTTTTCTGTAAACACTCACAAGAGCCCTGGGCTGGGGATCAGAACACCTTTTAACTCTTCATCAGTTTCATGATCTTGAGCAAGTCACTTACCCTCTCTGGGTCTTAATGTTGTTGTTGTTTTTTTTTATCTGTAAAGCAATCAAACTGGGGCTAGGGTTGTGGCTCAGTGGTGGAGCACTTACCTAGTAGGTGTGAGGCACTGGGTTCAATTCTGAGCACCACATATAAATAAATAAAATAAAGGTCCATCAACAACTAAAAAAAATATTTAAAAGTGACCAAACTGGATTAATAAAGATAATATTTGATTCTTGCTTATTTTTTTTCTTTTTCATTGAAAGAAGATTTTTAGGAGAATGAAAGACTTAGTTAAGATGGAAGAAAGGATTTTGTTTAAATAATAAGAATTCTCTAACAAACCAGGTAGAATGACATAGGTACTTGAGACTGAGGAAGGAGGATCAGAAGTTCCAAGCCAGCCTGGGCAACTTAGTAAGACGCTGTCTGAAATAAAAAATAATTTTAAAAGAGGGCTGGTGGTGTCATGCAAAAGTACAGAACCCCTGGGTTTAATCCTTAGTATGAAGTGGAATAAGGAAGTATCCTCTAATAAACACTTGAATGTATTCCTCAATAATGTTGAAATCTTGCCTTGAAGCTTTTTGTAGCAATTAGGAGAGCTGTGGGCTGGGAAGACCTTTTAACCTTTAGAGATCCACCAGTTTCTTGACCTTGGGCAAGTCTCCAAGACTCTCTGGATCTTTTCTATATGTAAAGTGGCAGCTTTGGATTAATAGAAGACACCTTGGATTCTTGGTTTAGAGTCTCATTTGTTAGAATGATTTTTATCTCAAGTAAAGGAAGGGTCTATATTTCCTTGCTGTGCTGTTAATTGCCTTGCAATGATGATTTTCTTCTTAAAGCACTGTACACTTCACATGTTCTTATCGTCTCAACAGCATCCTGAGATGGAAAAATGCAAAATATTCTCCCTGACAAAGTTGCAAAGCAAACATATCTTTACACTCAAAGGTCAAACTTCTCCGTTGTTTGAACTTTGATGCTTTGTGGAAAGTACAATCTGATTTCTTAAAGCTCTTTATGACTGTGCTTTACATTCATCCAGCACTGGAGTAAGGTGTGGGCTCAGCTATCAGAAAGTCTCACTTTGCTTTTCTTTTATTGTCCAAGAAACAGAGAGTAATGGCAATCTTTTTCTTTAAACCTCTCCAGGCTAGACCATTTTTGACATTTACTTGTAAAGTTACAAAGGCAGTTATCCTTCAGTATCCACAGGAGATTCGTGCCAGGACCTCAATGAGACACCAAAATTCTCAAATGCTCAAATTGCTTATGTAAAATGTATTTATTTATATAGAACCTAGGTATATCCTCCAGTATATTTTAAGTCATCTATAGATTACTAATAATACTTGATGCAATGTAAGTGCAATATAAAGAGTTGTTATAGTCTATTGATTAGGGAATAATGACAAGGAAAAATTTGTACATGTATAAAAAACACATTTTTTTTCGCAAATATTTTTGATCCCCAGTTGGTTAAATCCACAAATGTGGAGCTTATGGATACATGAGGTCAACTGTATTCTAATTGTATCTTAATTCAGGTCAATCAACATTTATCAGACAGCCTTTGTGATATGAATACAAGTTCATATATCATCAGGCTCTGGGGAAACTTAGAGGATAATATGGAGATCAACAACACCTCCAAAGATAATCTTATGATAATGTGCTATATGTGAGAATGGAGGCACACAAATGAACTCAGAGCTGGCCAGAAGAGAGCATTAAGGCCAATCTAGGGGGTTCAGGGAAGATTTCCTAGATGATGGGATATTAGAAATGCATCAGAAAGAATGAGTAAGAAAGCATTCCTGTGAGGATGGTGTCTTAGTCTGTTTCTCTGTCAATGTAAAAAAAAATACCTGAAACCATGTAATTCATAAAGAATAGAAGTTTATTTGGCTTACAGTTATGGAGGCAGGGAAGTTCAAGAGCATGGTTCTGATGAAATCTGCTTAGCATCTGGTGAGGGCCTTCTTGCTGCATCATAACATGGCAGAGGGCATCACACGGTGAGACAGAGCAAGGATATGTTCAGGTCTCTCTTCATCTTCTTATATAGGCACCAGTTTTATCATGGAGCCCCAATCTGATGAGCTTATTCAATTCTAATTACCTCCAGAAGCCCTACCTCCAAATACCATCGACATATGGATTTAGGCATTAAGTTTTCAATACATAAAACTGGAGGGGGGACACCTTCAAACCACAGTAATTGGCCAGGTACAGTATGGGACACAGGTGAATTTGAATTTTACATAAACAATGAGGAATTTTTAGTATAAGTATGTACAAGAGATTGCATAAGGCACACTTACATACATAGAATGTATTTTTACCGAAATTCAAGTTTAATTGACCACCCTGTATATTTATTTGCTAAATCTGGGAATCCTAATTCTAGATTAGGGTAATAGCTTTAACAACAGTACAGAGGAGAGACTAGCCAGTTGCGAGAGGGTCAAATATGAGGCAGAAGGGTGGTAAATAAGGCCAGCGATATGTAGGTGCTAGAGCAGGGAAGGGGTGTGCCATGCTAAGGAGCATATAGTTAATTCTTCTTTTCAGCTTGAACAAACTTAGAGGATGCTGAAAGTTGGAGGAGAAGAATGATTTACTCTACAGGCGCAGAATGCATGGATGTTTGTAGCAAGGGCCTATATTTGCTGAACTCTGTCATATCATTACTTCTAATCATGTCTGCAAAATTATGCTTGGCTCCCTGTCCTGAAATTTCTTCCTTTTTCTTTCTGCAACAAAGTCACAACACTGTTCTTTTGTTTGTTTGGTTTTTGTTTCCTTGCTTTCCCCACATTATTTTATTGGTATATTATTTTGTTGATCTATATTCATACATACATACACTATAACAATATAATTTTGCAATTATCACTCCCCAGTACTCCCCCCACCCACTTCCCCTCCTCCCACCCCCTACAACATTTTTTAAGGAACCATTTTTTAATACCAAATGTTGCTGAAATCAATCAGCCTTCTGCTGGATGTGTCTTGGGGTTCAGTTCTCTGACTATGAGGGCCTTCTCCCCTCCATCTTCCTATGATGAAGCCATTTATTATAGAAAGTTATTCTGAGTCAGTAATACTATATCAAACTGGAAACATACCCAATACCTCTGTTCCCTCCTCCAAACCTGGGCCAGGGTTATCTAGTTAATTTCATCCTTGTTTTATGGACTCTGTTGTACCTAGCCTTTAAGAGATAACTCCTGAACTGGGGATATAGTTCGGTGTCACAGCATGTGGCCCAGGTTTATCCCCAGCACTGAAAAAAAAATCCTGAGCCAGCAAGTTTTTCCACTTAGGAGGCTCCCTATGGACTGTTCAGACTCACCCAGGGATTTTTCACTAATTTTCTGGTCTCCCATTTTGACTACTCTGGAGGTCTCCTAAATTGCATTTCCAGATATCAGTTACTGGCTCCCTCAAGTCACAGTTCCCAGCCCTAAGCTGCAGACTGAAGGCTCTGGCTTTGTGCTTCCCTTGTACCTGCTACCAACCGGTAGAACTTGGAGACTTCACACCCTCCAACCATGAGCCTTCTCTGACTCATGGTTGAGGTCAGTGGCTGAGGTCCCTGCCCTGGAATATGACATATGTAGCTAGACTTCCTGTTTTAGCTGGAATGAACCTTAACTTTACTGGGCTCCAGTTGTCCTGAACATGCTACCTGGAATTTCTCTCCCTCCTATTTGGTTGCCCTTTGGAAATTTGTGCCCTTCTCAAGGAATGTACCAATCTACAGGTGCCAGCCCACCTTTCCCCTAGTCTGGGCCAACCATCCTACTTTCAATGTCAATGCTTCTACTGTCCAGAGGGAAATGTTAATTTCCGGCCTGGACAGGAAGGCCTTCTCTGGTCTGGTCTCTGCCTCCTTCTGCAGCCTCAATTCTGTCAGCTTTTCTGTGCCTCTGATATATTATATTACTTATCTCTGCCCAAAGTAGTTACTATACATCTTACTACAGTTTCTTCCTAGAATGGCCATCCTTGACTAGGGCATCCTACCCACATTAAAGTGAATTACTCTCTATTCTGTGCCAACACCATCCCTTAGCATTAATATTTATCTAAGACTTGCTACACTGCATTAAAATTATTTCTTTAATGTTTACCTTCTATATTAGAATACAAGAACCATGTCTTATCTATCTTGGTACCTTTAAAGTGCCTGGAAGTAGGTGGGATCTCAATGAACATTTGTTACCTAATTGAACATGTGGATGGAGATGAGTGAATAGCCCATGAAGCACTAATTTCCATACTAATTGGATGACAGATAGAATGACACTTGAAATAGGACTATTTATACATCCATTGTTTTATACTCCAATTTCTCTTCAAATTGTATAAATCTTTTGCCCTTAGATATAGTTTTCTATTTTCTTCTGCAAGGTGAATGTATTAGACATTTATCATGCAGTGGACATTTTTGTACCTTTTGGTTGTCCAGGATCTAAACCCCTTTCTTACATTTGAGGATTCTGCCAGAGAATTCACACAATGACATGATAGGAGACAGGTATTGACCGTTAGGGCATATGCATGTGACCCAAGCTCAGTCAATCCATATGGACTCTGAATTCATGATGAATTCAGGGATTAGAATCTAGAATGAGTGAGAAGAGTAGTTTAGGCTTCATTCTGGCAATGCCAATGGTGATTAACAGTGTCCAATGGTGACACTGTAACCAGAGAAATTTTCTTCTGCATGCCTGTGGTATTATAGAGTACTGTTTTGCAACTATTGCCAGTTCTTTTCTTTCTCTGTGTATGTGGTATGATTTTATTGAGTGGATCCATGTGATCAGGAATGTTCACTGAGTGGGACTGGATGGAAGTGATGTATGTTACTCCAAGGCTTAGACTTGAATGAGTTGAGCAAGACTTTCCAGAATTCTGTTTTCCCTCTGGCTTAGCCACTGACAATGTTTGAGATAGTGCTTACTTTATCAACCTAAGACCTTGAGGATGGAGCAGAGTCCTCTGCTACCCCAAGGTACATATGTGGTTTGAGCAAGAAATAAGTCTTTATTGATTTAAATGGTTTAAAGATAACTTAGCAATCCTACCACTTTGGTTACTGTTTATACATTAGCTTAGTTCTTTAGGCTTTCCCCTAATTCTGTGAGGCAACCCATATCTTCCCAGTATGTTCTTTTGTTCTTAAGGTAGGCTCTATTGACCTGGCCCTTTATACTATGAATATGAAATGTCTTACTAGGTATACACTGACAATGGTTACAGAAGCTGTTTGCAATGCAATAGCCTAGCACTAATTAATAAGAAGGGATTCATTTTGGCCTTATATCTGTTTTCAGATTATTGTGAATGAACAAGAAACAGAATATTTACAAGGAAAGAGAATTGTCAGAAACCTTAACGTCCTACAGCTTGGAAATCAAGTTACCTCTGGAATATAGCTGTCACTTTTACCACTTGAAACCTATTTCTCCATGGCTTTTGTGAGGGTTAAATAAGAAATGTCAAGAAAAAATGTCCTCTAACTTTAGTAGGGCCATATAAACATGGCCGTGGCTGTTCCAACTTATCCCAGCCTGGGCCTGAGCTAGTCTGAATCTTGGAGAACTAAAGGAGCTCAATTAACACTTGAAACTGAATTATTAAGTGATTATTCAGAAAGAAAATAGGTTATCTTAACTATAGTGTAAATGTGAGAGGACATTAGGAACCTTTGGAAATGAGAGGAACAGAGCAGGGTGACAGTAATCAGATGGAGGGAGAGTCTTATCTGGGCTTATTCACATGGCATATAGAAGATGCCTGTCTGCCCAAGCTGTCACTGGGATGAGGCCAGAATCTCTACAAGCTCATGGAAAGACCATCACCTCAAATTGAAATTTCCCTAGAAAAGTTTGACTTAGTATGATGAAATAGCTGCTTCTGGATCTTTCTACCTGACTAAAGAATTGTAGCAGGCAATTGAAATGCGTTACTTCACATCCTCCTTGCTTACCTTCTGTTCCAGCTATCAAAGTGGCAACAAAAAACCTCATGGCACTTTGTCTAAACTATATCTTGTACTTCACACTTTCTGCCCCAGGGTTTCCCAGACACCAGTCTTTGGGACACCCACAGAAACTCTCTTGGCACTCATATGCACATATAGTGGAAGTATGGGGCACTTAATATTCCACAGAGAGACCTTGGAGCAATGGGGACCGTGAGCCAGTCAATGAGTGTCATCCCTTTCCATGCCACTGGTAGATAATTGTGAGGTGTGTTCTATATAGCTCCACAGAAGGTTCTAGTGAGATTGAACCCCAGGTGCCCATGTTATGTCCCTCCTTCCTTGTTTCCTTCTTCCCAGTCCCCATTACTGCTCCCTGGAGTCACTTTCCAAAATAAACTATCCATATGAACAACCTTGTCCCAGGCTATGCTTTCAGGGTGACCCAGACCAAGGCAAGTACTGTATTTATGCAGAGATGAGACAAGGCATTGATATTCTCCAACCTCAACCATCCTACTTTCTTCCCTCCATGTTTCCAGAATGCCTCTCCAACACTCCCCTATTCTACACTTGCCTTCCATGTTGCTCTTTTGCTTTTTGTGTCTCTAGCTTTCTGTCTCATATACAAACACACAGACACATAACATGGTTGCTGGTACTCTCTTATTAAGGTTTATCATATTTGTCCCACAAATGTAGAATACTTAGACTTTGCCATTTCAAAGACTGATCCAATTTCCATAAAAGCCATAGTAATGATCAACTGGACAATTTAAGGTTGTCAAATTTTAATTTCCCCCAATACAGAGATTATGTGATTACCTACTTTTTTCATCATTTTTTTATAAAAGAAAGGAGTTGTTAGTGGCAAAACAGCATGAGGCTATAATCTTAGATCAGGTGATGATTTGCAAACTATGTAATCTTAGCTTTCTGAAACTTCAGTACAGTGTCCTTCAGTTTTCTATTTTTACGATGGTTGGTGATTCTGAGTAGGGCTTAGTCATCACCTGCTCCTTTTGGGCTCCCATGAGGACACTGGTACTGTCTCCTTATATCCTGATCCCCTGTGCCTACTTTTCCTTCCTCTGATCACTGTCACCCTACTCTGTTTCTCTCAGAGCAAAAAGATTTATATTTGTCTTATCCAATTATTTCTTCTAAAGAGATATAACATTTCTGAGTTTCCAAAGTCAAGAAATTAAATTGCTTCACTACTTGTGTTTATAAAGATAAGAATTTGAGGATATTTTATCTATCTTTGCTCTGAGCTTCAGAAGACCATAGATGAAATAATAACTTTGCCATATATTAGTTGTGTACTGTGGAAGAAAACTTGATCCTTAGTACACAGTCTCTACTTGTGTGTTTGGACAGCGGGGTGTCTTGAGTTTCAGGTAATCTGGTAAATAGCCAAAGGGTAGGGAATTTGGACTCTTGCCCCAGGAGGCCTAACTGGGTGTAGCCACAGTCTGTCATTGGGTTAAGGATTCTCAGCCGGTCTGGCTTAGTTGTGTAGCTGTTATGTTTCTTTGCTGTGATTAATTACACATTTATTTTATCTTAAAATTATTTGCAGCTTGGCATTTCTTTGTTGATTATTCATGCTCTTACTTTGTTTATTTTTTTAAATTATTTTTTTTCTATGGATTAGTCCCTTATTTTCTTTTTTATCTTTTTTTGGGGGGTCAGGGTACCAGGGATTGAACTCAGGGGCACTCAACCACTGAGCCACATCCCCAGCCCTATTTTGTATTTCATTAGATACAGTGTCTCACTGAGGTGCTTACTGCCTCACTGTTGCTGAGGCTGGCTTTGAACTCACCATCCTCCTGTCTAAGCCTCCTGAGCTGCTGGTATTACAGGCATTCACCACCATGCCCAGCTATTCTTTTTTTTTATTCTTAAAACCTTTCCTAGAGGGGCTGGAGATGTGGCTCAAGCGGTAGCCTGCTCGCCTGGCAGGCGTGCGGCCTGGGATCGATCCTCAGCACCACATACCAACAAAGATGTTGTGTCTGCCGAAAACTGAAAAATAAATATTGAAATTCTCTCTCTCTCTCTCTCAAAAAAAAACCAAACAAACAAAAAACCTTTCCTAGTGTAGCTCAGTAGTAGAACACTTGCTTAGCATGCACAAAGCCGTGGGTTCAATCCCCAACACTGCAAAACAACCCCCTCCAAAAAAACCCCCCAAACAAAACAAAACTCCTCTGGTTACCTGTTCATTTGGTATGTCTTTCGTGTATGTATGTGTGATGCTAGGGTCTCATGCATGCTAAGCAAGCATCTATCAGTGAGCTTACCACAGCCAACCTTTTCCTTTTTTTGAAATTTTTACTATTTTTTTATTTACATATGACAGCAGAAGGCATTACAATTCATATTACATATATAGAGCACAATTTTTTATATCTATGGTTGTATACAAAGTATATGCACACCAATTCGTGTCTTCATACATGTACTTTGGATAATAATGTCCATCACATTCCACCTTTTCCTTTTAAATTTGTCCTTATATATTTTAGTTCTTTTCCTTTTTTCCTCCAATGCACTGACTTCTTTTGATTTCAATTCCTTATGTTTTTTACCACTTCGTTTGATTTCAGTTAATAGTTTACTTAATATGATAAATATTTATCTTCTTTCACTCAAGTTTTTAGCTATTACTTTTCCTCCTCATTACTACCAATCAGTGTAATCTGCTTTTACAGAGAAGAAACCATTGTGTTTTGTTTCGGTTTTGCAAATCCAGATCCCAGACCAAGATATATTGCATTGCTTATATCTTCCAGGCAGGTGATTTGTATCTAATGAGCACGTTGATTAACTCATTATTTTTAGTGTGTGGGCTTCATTTAGGAGCCTTGGCTTCAATAATGCTTCATACCATGAGGGCCCAAAGCTCTGTCTGTTGTCCCTGTTCTGCTTTTAAAACCCAATTCTCTCAGTTAGAAAAATCATCAAAGGTCCCAAGATAGCTATAGTTTCTAATGATCACTTGTACTTCTAGCTGTTTCCTTCCTTGGGGCCCTTGTGGATTTTATCACTTTCTTATTAACTTGGCTGTATGTTTAAGAAGAAATTTGTATATATATATAACATTCACATTACAAAAACAATCATTCTAACGTGTAATTTTTTTGAACCCAGGGGCGCTCTACCACTGAAATACATGCCCAGATCTTTTAATTTTTTTTTAATAGGGTTTCACTCAGTTGCCCAGTCTGGCCTCAAATTTGTGATCCTCCTGCCTCAGCCTCTCAAATGGCTGGACTACATGCATGTTCCATCTGAAGTGTACTGTTTGGTGGCATTTTGTGCATCATGATGTTGGGTAACCACCACTTAATTTACCTCTAAAACTTTCATGATTCCATAGGGAATCCCCATACCCATTGAGCAACTGATTTTCCATTTGTTCCCCTCCTCAGTCCCTGGCACACATCATTCTGCTTTCTGTTTCTATGGAGTTACCTACTTTGGATATTTTATATAAAACAAATCATGCAGTTATGTGACCTTTTGGGTCTGTCTACTTGTGCTTAGAATAATGTGATGTTTGTTTTATTTTTCTAGAATTTTTAACTAGAAGTTTCAAGACGTACTATATCATGTTACTAGAAATAGAAGTTTTATATCTGATTATTGCTTAATGTTACCATGAGCAGGAAATCAATGGACTTTATTGAAAATCCCTGACACTCATCATTTGTAATTTCAAAACTTCCATTCAGTGCATTATTTTTTAAAGAGAAGGATAAAACAATTTCTTCTAATATTTGGTCAATAATTCTCTTAAAAGAGTGGGCATTCAAAATATAAGTTTAGGGGCTGGGATTGTGGCTCAGTGGCAGAGTATTTGCCTAGCATGTGTGAGGCAATGGGTTTAATTCTCAGCAATGTATATAAATAAGTAAAATACAGGTCCATTGACAACTAAAAGAATATTTTAAAAACAACACAAACAGGGGCTGGGGTTGTGGCTTAGCAGTAGAGTGCTCTCCTTGCACATGCCAGGCACTGGGTTCAATCCTCAGCACCATATAAAAATAAATAAACAAAATAAAAGTATTGTGTCCATCTACAACTAAAAATTATTTAGAAAAACCAACAGAAACAAAATATAGGTCTATTTGGGCTAGGGTTGTAGCTCAGTGGTGGAGTTCTTGCCTAGCATGTGTGAAACCCTGGTTTGATCTCCAGTACCAAAACACATCTATATTGACATCTTTATATACACACATTTATTTTATCCATATTTTTGAATCCTGTAGTAAATTTCACTTAATAAACTCAAGAAAAAAAGATTTGTTTAACTTCATCATAGGAAGAAAAATGCAGTTATTATGTGGAAAAATATATTGCTTATATCTTTCCCATTGTGATCAATTCTTAAGGGCTCCCAAATATCAGTTGGAGGCGGCAATTCTTCCTCAAAAGGATGTACCAATATCTCTAGAATAGGATTACCAATGGCAAACAACATGGGATCTATCTATTTTGGAAGAATAATACCAAGCATGTGAATTTCCAGAGGACTTTTGAACTGCTAGAATACAACATTTATCTATTGAGAGGAGTTGCTCTTGGGAGGGACCCCAGATTTCCAAGGGTTTTTCCCTATTCTCTTTATCATGGACAATTTTTCTTTGGTCTAACATTGCAGATGCAGAAGCATACATTAAAGGTAATCATCCCTGTATTTAGCCAGTAACTATCTGCCTTTCATTGTCAAGTGCACTTATATCAATGATTGAACCTAATAGAGTTTGACCCAGGACCACTGAAGTCCGCACCTTTGAAGTAAATGCATATGATCTTAATGGATATAGATTATTATTTGCCTTTTCATCATTCAGTATTTATGTCTGGCAGCACTTTCATTCATCTCTGAGATAAGTTTCTCAAATGCATAGACTTTATTTGTTTAAATTGTCCCTTATTTGCCTCACTTGGATGGGAAGAGAATTACAGAAAAGAGTTCTTAGGCATCTAAATCAAACAGTACAGGATGCTTTCATCTAGATTAGTGGTTCTAAGAAAGGGTTGATTTTGCCCCCCCAGGGGACATTTCTCATTTTTCTTATCACAAACAAACAGGGGAGGGGGTGCTACTCTCACCTAGTAGTGTCTTCATACATTTGTGCTGCTATAACAAAATACTGCATATGGGTTACTTATTGATATATTTATTTTTGCAGTGCTGAGGTGGAATCCAGGGCTTGTGCATGCTAGGCAGGTGTTCTACCATTGAGCAACATCTCCAGTCCTCATAGGTGGGTAATTTATAAAGAATAAATTTATTTGTCATAATTTCAGAGTCTGGGAAATCCAAGACCAAGGCAGAGACAGGTTCAATGTTTGATGATGGCTTTCTTACTGCATCTCAAGTAACAGAAGGGGCAAAAGATGTGTTCTTACATGGTGGAATGCAGAAGAAGAGAAAAAGGGGCCAAGATTGTGTGAAGCCTCTTTTTCAAAGGCCTTAATCTCATGATATGATTACTTTCTAAAGATCTCACCTCTTAATACTACTGCATCAGATTTTGTGTTTCAAAATGAATTCAAGAGACACAAACATGCAAGTTGCAGCAAAGGGGTAGAAGTTTGGGATGCTCTACCCTATAATGCAAAGATTGGGCCTCCACATCCTGTCTAAATGTCAATTATGCTGAAGTTAAGAAATCTAGATCTACCTAGAGGCAATTCTAGAATTTAAGTCTAGGTAGTCTAGTTAGTCCCAGATAGATAGATAGATAGATAGATAGATAGATAGATAGATAGATAGTGTTACTGGTGACTGAACTTGGGAGTGCTATATTACAGTCATTTTTAAAATTTTATTTTGAGACAGGGTCCCACTGATTTGCCCAGGGTGGCCTTAAATGTGCAATCTTTCTGTCTCAGCCTCTCAATTTTCTGGGATTATAATTATATGTCATTTCACCCACCAAAGGTAGTTTTTACATAACTTTTCAAATTCCTTTAGTCTGCCAGGCCATAGCATATGTTCTTGACATTAACACTTTCATATCAGAATGTCAAGGACCTAAGATTTCATCTCTTATCTTTTGTTTTTTTACTATAAAACTTAGTTCTTATACTCAAGTTGAAAGTTGCTCAAAATACAGTTCTTAGGCCACTTGTGGGTGACAAGGAGTCCCTCAGAGAGATATAAAGAAAGCTAAAAATGTAAATTTTCAGATCAGCCTTTCTAGGAGCATCTCATGAAATGCCACAGACTTTTATTTATTTTTGTTTCTTTTTGTTTTTTGTTTCTACTGGAAACTTTGGCTCGGCCCTAAGTCATCCTCAATCAGAAAAAGTTTTGTGAGCCATTGATATTGAAACTGTCCTTTGTAACAACCCCTTCTGCTCAGTTTATTGCCAACATAGGTAAGTCCATACAGATATTGATCTTCCTTCAAGACCCATCTCAAGTCTTCTCATTTTGATTGATGTATTCATTTATTTATAAATTTATTAAACACACTGAATATATTAAACACCACTGTCACAATGGTAATGGCTGGGGATATAGGAAAACCCTCCAAAGACGGTTCCTTGAAGAACTCACTGTCTGATGGAGGAATTGTGACTTCCATTAACATTTCCCTTTTCTGCATCCCATAATATAATACTTGATCATATTCTGCTGCTTATTATATTCAATTTGGTTTCTATGTGCTGATTTCCTTTCCTGAACCAGAACAAAATCCCTTTTAAGGCTAAGGTTGCCATATAAAATATAGCAAATATAGTTAAATTTGTACCTCAGGTAAATGACATATAAGGTTTTGGTAGAAATATGTTTGGAAATATTGCATGGGACACATTTATATTATTTTTTCTCATTGCTCATCTGAAATTCAACTTTAACTGGACAGCCTATATTTTTGCTTGCTGAATCTAGCAATCCTGTTTAGAGCAAAGACTAACATTTTCTCTACATCTGAGGATATGTGACAAAGGGCTGGATGTACAGTCAGTACCCAAATAAGAATCAGTTCTTGTTCCTTTAAGGAAGGTAGATAGTGAAAATATTCTTCTTCTGAAGGTAATTACAGTGAGTAATTTGTTCTAGTTCTAATCAAATATGATGTGATCTGAAGGAAGGGATGGTCTTCCAGGAAATGGTGGTATTTCCAAAATGACTCCTAAAATGTCAGATTAGGAGAAAAGAGACTCTAAGTCCTAGGAACTTTTTTTTTTCTCTGAAGAATAGGGTTATGAGAATTTATCTGTTAGTACCCTACATTCCAAACCTGAGTCTTAAATAAGGCATTGGTATTGTATATTGGTAATGGAGGGAAACAATTGATTTGAACCTCAATTACATGGATAATTAATCATGGGAATATAATCCCCAATAGTATTTTTCTGTCTAGAACTTTGCTATTAATGAACATTATGACTGCAAATTCCAGGGACTGCCGTGAAATCTTAGAACTGATGAAATGATTTGATTTGAATATTAAGAAAGCACGGTCATGACCACCCAACCTGAGCAGATCATTTTCTGTTTTTTAACAGCAAGTATTACTTTTGGAAGTTTGAAAATGCTCAGCTATCTGGAATTGGCTGATGAATGTCCTACAATTAACAGGGTACTACATAAAAAAGGTTGTAACAACTTTACACCATTTTATTTATTTATTTTTTTCATATTTGATTTTCACAGCCAGAAGTCTTATGTCTTGTATAAATGGGGCCTATTACTTACAGGAGGATGGGGAGTCAGAGATGAGGTTATCTCCCCTGCTTTAGGTGGGCTGCTACAGCAGAAGGAGGTAACAGAAGGGGGTTAGATTAGATGGCTCCAAAGATCTTTTCTAAGACTGCAGATGGTGCACATCATTAAAACAAAAGGTATTAAATTCTCATTTGTTTTGAGTAGGTGGGAAGATTTACTTGTTTGTTCTAAGTAATATCCAAGTGGAGAACAAATTAACTGAATGATTTATCAGTGAGGAAGACAGTACAGCTTTCCTTTCTTTAGATTTTTTTTTTGTGTGTGTGTGGTGCTGGGGATTGAGCCCAGGGCCTATGCATGCAAGGCAAGCACTCTACCAACTAAGCTATATCCCCAGCCCTTCCTTTCTTTAAAATACAGCAATTTTTTTATTACCCTACCTAGTTTATCAACTGATTTCATCAACCAATGAACAATTTTCAAATCATGCAAGTAAATTAATATATACTTAATAAAATTACAGTCAACATATTTTAAACACTTTGTTCTAAAAATTCATAAATGCACAAAAGTAGAAAGAATAGTATAATGAGTCCCTCATACACTTATCATCCAGCTTCAGCATCTGCCACTGTACTGTTTTGTGAGTTTCATCTACAGCTACCACTATTTTTCCTAGGGTTTTAAATGGATTCATTAATTAATTTTTGGTGCTAGGGATTGACCCCATGGCCTTGGGCATGCTGAACATGTGCTCTACCACCGGGTTATATCTCCAGTCCTTCTAGAGTCTTTAAAAACAAATGCCAAACACTATGTCATTTCACCCTCAAATACTTAAGTGTGTATCTCTAACTGATAAGGGCATTTTTAATATGACTACCATACTCTTAGGACATAGAGAAAAATGAACAATAATTGCTTGATATAATTTAGCAGCTAGTATATATTCAATTTTCTATAGTAGCTCCCCAAATACAGATGGTTTACTCTGATCAGGATCCAAACAATTCTATACATTGGAATTGGTTGGTTTCTTAAGTCTCACTTATAATGAGCAATATTTGATAGTTTTTTTTGCTGGACAATATAGAAAATATTTTAAAATTTCAGAGAATCTTGAGATACTTTGTATAATAAAATTTCTCTATATATGAACTAGGTATATACTATTCATAATTTCTTATTTCTTAGCCAATAATATTTAATTTTAAGTTGAAAAATTTAAAATATTGTCTATATTTATGGGGTAACAATGTGATGTTTTCACCTATGTGTATCTGTAGAAAGATTGAGAGCTGTGGGTGTAGCTCAGTGGTAGAGTGCTTACCTGGCATATGTGAGGCATTGGGTTTGAGATTCAGCACCACATAAAAATAAAGGTAAATTTATAAGAATATTATATTGAGCTTCACCAACGTATCATTTTTATGGTGAGAATGCTAAGTCTATTCTTGTAGCAATGTTCCAAGTAATGCACAACTAAACTAAACTAAAACCTTTGTCATATAGCTTCTTTCAGAAAATGTGTAAAAGACTTGAATTTTGTTGGCTTTACTGTAAAAATGTTTTAGCTAAAATTTTTCAATTTAACATAAATGTTCCAAATACTATGCAAAGTCAAGACTGTCTATTAAAGAAATCACCATAAAAATTTGTAGATATTTCCACTGCAAGTTTGTGTGTGTGTGTGTGTGTGTGTGTGTGTGTATGTGTGTGTGCGTGTGCACACCTCAGCACTGAAGATGTAACCCAGGGCCTTGTGCATGCTAGGCAAGTGCTCTACCACTGAGCTACATCCCCAGCTCAAGATTACTGATCATAAGTGTCCTCAGCATTTGGACCACACACAGTAACTATGTGCTGATTAAAGTGTCAATTTTTTGTGGTAATTATTTCATAATATTAATGTATATCAAGTCATGTTACTGTACTAATTGAGCATATACAATTTTCATTTGTCAATTATACCTCAATAAAGATGGATTTGTGTTGTTTTGTTTGTTTTTGTTACCAGGGATTAAACCTAGGGGCACTTAACCCCTGAGTCACATCCCCAGCCCTTCTTGTTTTTTATTTTGAGACTGGATCTTGCTAAATTGCTCAGGTCCTCACTAAGTTGCTGAGGCTGGCTTTGAACTTGCAATATTTTTGCCTCAGATTCCTGAGCCTCTGGGATTACAGGTACACCACCAAGCCCCTCTTTAAGATGGAAAAATTTTTAAGTTAAAACAAAACTATATGTTTTTATCTCTGATAGGACTAGTCCTCCGCCTTCCTTTGTTTTTACTCTTCTTTTTCAAGGTGTCTGAGTACTTTAGGGTAGATCTATCTCTATTTTCAGAACTTTGTAGAAAGTCCAAATAAATTAGTGGAAAAGCTGCTGCAAGTGACAAGAGATTTTTATTGTACATGTGTACATGTACATACACATGATAGTCACCCCTTGACTGCAGTTTGGCTGTCTGTGGTTTCAGTTATCTACATTCAGCCAACATCTGAAAATATTAATTGGAAAATTCCAGAAATAAATAATTTATGAGTTTTAAATTGTGTACTGTTCTGAATTGTGTTATGAAATCTCATTTCATCACGTTCCATTCAGCCCAAGATGAAAATCATCCCTTTGTCCAATGTATCCATACCATATATGTTCCCTGACTATTAATCATTTAGTAACCACCTTGGTTATAAAATCTGTTACAGGGCTTGTGTGCAAGTAACTCTCACTTGGTAGCCTGATACTAAGTAACAATATCTACATCATTCACCTCACTTCATTTCATCATATAGGCACATTATCAACAGAAGAAGGGTGAGCATAGTACAATAAGATATTTTGAGACATGTGAATGTGTTTGTCAACTCAAACTGTCTGAACTTCATTGTTCAGGGCTTTTATGGAGGTTTCATTATATTGTCTTGATTGATCAAATCATTGGCCATTATTGATTGATTTAGTTTTCAGTCCATCACCCCTATGCGGAGTTGGGAGATGGGGCTAATATGTCCAATCTTCTAATCAAGACTTGGACTGGCTGGTGATTAGCCCTCTCATCCAGGAATAAGAAAATAAACTTCTCTTCTTATTTGATCACCATGGTCACCAGTCTCTTAATTGCAATCATGGAGTCTACACGATGTAAATATCTATTTATAATTAAATATGGCAATACTATTTAATTCAAAGCTATGTAAATAAAACCAAAGCATTGATTATGTACCCATGAACTTATACTATGAAATTAGAATTATATAAAACAGAAAAAATATTGAAAATAACTATATTCAACAATCAAGAATCAGTATATAGTGTGGCTCTAATATTAATTTTTAAGTACTAGTTTATGAAAATAATTGGTGAAAGCCCTAAACTGATGTTTTCAGGCAACATCTGTTCTAATTTTTCTCTTGTGTGTGAGCTGAATGTTTCCCCTTCCTCTGTATGCCCCATAAAGTTCTTGTCACATCATCTGTTCTAATAGGTCACACTTTTGTAAGATCTTTTATGATTTGTAGAAATATTCTTAGTTTTGACATTAGTCATTGTAAAAAGTCCTTGTAAGTCAATTCACAGATTGATTAACACTTATAATCAAATAAGATCTTTTTTTTATTTTTAAAATGTCATTTTAATTTTTTTTTATTCAATAGGCAACACAATTCAAAGGGTTCAAAATAAGTAGCCTTTTAACACACAAACACATCAACAACTTAATATTCCTAACAATGAAGCAGCAAGACATTAAAAGACAATTCATGGGAAAAAAAAGTGTGGTAAGAGTGTCGCACTTGATATTGCAAAATCTTTTCCCTTGAGTCCTGCTTGTCTTTAATGTTGGGATATTTTTGATGTACAGAAATTGCAATGTTTTGTTAAGCCATGCATTTTCCGGTATGATCTCAATGCAGCCTGGAGATATTTATGGGGTAACAATGTGGTGTTTTCACCTATGTGTATCTGTAGAAAGATTGAGAGCTGTGGGTGTAGCTCAGTGGTAGAGTGCTTACCTGGCATATGTGAGGAACTGGATTTGAGCTTCAGCACCACATAAAAATAAAGGTAAATTTATAAGAATATTATATTCTGTGAAAATAATATTTTATTTTCATCCTGAGATCTGTGAAATCGTCTTCTTCTGCAATTGGTTGTTCATGGCTTCATGGTTTGCTCTCTCATCGACCTCAGAGATGTTTTTATTAGTGATGTGATTGAGAGGCAGAGCAGAGGTGGTGTGGCTACCGAGAATGGCACTTTTGGAGTACAGCTGGCCTCAAGACAAGCAGGCTGAGAAGAGCCGGCCTCAGGAAGTGGGTCCCTCCTGCTGGGGAAGAGGGCCTGGGGGACTGACTTGGCCATTGGGACTCAGGGGTGGGACAGACTCTGCCTACAGTCTGGTTGCCCTTGTCTTTTTTAAAATTTTTTATTATTAGTTGTTCACAACATTACATAGTTCTTGACATATCATATTTCATACATTTGATTCAAGTGGGTTATGAACTCCCATTTTTACCCCGTATACAGATTGCAGAATCACATTGGTTACACATCCATGTTTTTACATATTGCCATACTAGTGTCTGTTGTATTCTGCTGCCTTTCCTATCCTCTACTATCCCACCTCCCCTCCCCTCCCATCTTCTTTCTCTACCCCATCTACTGTAATTCATTCCTCCCCCTTGTTTTTTTCCTCCTTTGCTTCAACATTCTCTACAACATGCCTAGAAATGACTTCTGTCATTCAGAAGTCCTGTAGCTTGGTGTCTCTGCCTGACTACATATATTGAGGAATCAGCCCTTTTTGTTGTGCCTCTGTGTTCCTTGTTCTGCTTATACTATGATGAAGAGGTCATGGGGAAAAGGGCTATATTTGTGTTCTTTGAGTAGGAAAAATCATTTTTCTGCCCATCTCAACTGTGTCTCAATAAACCACCTCATGGAAGCCACAAAGCTTTCAGGCTGTTACAAAGTAAGTCCTCAGGCTTCGGGGTAAATCTTTCCTTTGGCATCTTAAACCAGTGTATGGACTTTTGAGTTGGATCTGGGTTATTTACTTCAGCTTCCTGGGAAGGACATTGACTTAGATTTTATTAGGGTCCTCCCAACTTTTAGGCTGCTTGACATTTTGGGTGTGAAAGTAATGTCTTGATCCATGCAAGGGTCCCCATTGCCTTCTTGTTGCCCCCAAGGAATGAATTTGGACACTCAGATTAGTATTCAAGCAGATGATGGATACTTTATTGCACAGAACCAGGGGTCTTACAACACTTCCATGTGTTATTAAAGACTAGGCCCTTTCATTATTTTATCCCTTAATGTATGTTTAAAAAAAGATTAACAGAGTGTTTGGGGGAAAAGAAACTGGTAAGTTCTAAAAAATCTAATTTTAAAACAAATTTTCTGCTGTCTCCTGTGAAGCTTCCAGAATTAAAAAAAAAGTAAAATGTACAACTTAGATGATATCTGGTGAACTCTGTTCTGCACAGCCTGCCTCTTTATTGAAACCTTCAGCAGTATCATAACAGACTCACTGAAATATCCGTTAATGAAAAGCTGGACAGCAAGAATGAAGTAATAAGGACATTTTATCTCTTTGGCAATTTTCTAATGAAAAAAAAGAAAGCATGTTCATTTTAATTGATGAAAGAAACACGGTTTTCATGAAGTCGAAAAGGCAGATAAACACTACGGGTACAAACAGCATTTTGGTTAGAGGTGTTGAGCATCACTTCATTGGAACATTGAATTAGGTTTCTCATAATTATCCATTTTCATTTCCCAGGATTAGCATCATTTTTAATTTATAATAGAAAATTTCTAATGATGGGCACAATGCGGACATGGACTTGGTGCTCAATAAGTTATTCTTGAATGGATGAATAAAAGATGCTGCATTATCCTTTCCTGCAAGAATTTATGATCTGGTTGGGAACAGAAGGCAGATACACACACACACACACACACACACACACACACACACACAAATAAATAAATGATGCTTCCTATCATTTAATTCACTGTTAATTATTCACTGTTATATTATTCTCTATTAATTTTGTGGTGTTTGTGAGAAATCCTAAAGGTGGTCAAAGGTGATTTTTTCCTGCACCAGACCATGTCCACATTTTCCAATGTTCAAGCCTCAGATTTGCCTCCCTATATAATACTTGCTGCTCACTCTGCCTGGAACACTTGTGTTCCTCAGTAATTGAATACTCCCTAATCATTTGTCCCCTAGTCACCCCAGCAGAAATCTCATTTTCTCCTGGAAGTCCTCCATGATTGCCTTGGCTAGATTATCTAATCCTCTATATGCTCCAGAGCAACATTTAGAATTACACTTTTGACTATGCTTCCTCGATTTCTTCCCTGATGGGGCATGAACCCCATGAGAGTAAGGGCAACTCCCATCTTCTTCTCTTCCCCAGGGCTCAGCATAGCAAGTGTTCAACAAATGCTGATCTAAGAAACAGACATTGAATTAGTCCGTTTTCGATTACTAAAACAAAATACCAGAGGCTGGGTAATTTATAAAGGAAAGACATTTGTTTTGACTCACAGTTCCAGGAGTCTAACAGCATGGCATTGGAATCTTCCTGGCTTCTGATGAGGAGTACATGTTACTCCATGTGTGGTAGAAAAGTGAAAGGGAAGCATCTGTTTTCCCTACTACCAAGGCCTGTTCTAATTTAAGTCATTTTTTATTTTACCTCAGAGAGTAACTGATTACCTTTGTCTGGGAAATAATGCCATATGCGAGTGAGTTTTCTCCAAGCACTATGGAATAGTGGCCTCTCTCTTGCTTTTGTTGCCAGTGGACATAGAAAAGGGATAGTCAGTCTGTCTTAGACTCAAACTCTTAGATCCCTAGCCCCCTGTCTGACTTCACATTGCTGAGACTAAGCAAAAGAGATTTCAAATAGATCCTACAAGAATCCTCTTCATCTACCCCAACCTATTTGACATGTGATTCACTTGCAGGCTAGGTGAGGGAACACAGTGCTCATCACTAAAGAGCTCATAGATTCAGGGCTCCATGGACAAAGGAGGACCAGTTATGGCAAGGAAGAAGTCAGCACAGGTTGTCTTTAGGGTGAGGCAACTTCACTCCCTGCAGTGGGGACATGGGGTGGGGCTCAGGGTTCAGGCACAGGGAGTACAAGTTTCTAGAATCTAAGTCACAGCTGGACCAAAACTTTTTCTGCTATAACTTTTTAATCAAGAAGTACCCCAATTCTCTCTTTGCCTGAAGGCAACAGAAGCTTGGGATTCCTTGGTAGCAGGTGGGTGCAGAGAGTGGGACAGTGTGGAAGAGGCAGAGGTTTACTCTAAGTTCTTATCAAGTCAGCAATTCCCTGTAGCCAGTCTTTTCCAGATTCACAGCTTCCCTAAACTGAATGGAAGCACTTCACCCAATTTTTGAATTTCTTTTCTCATACTGGGTATTAAACCCAGGGCACTCTACCACTGAGTCACTTCCCTAGCCCTTTTCATTTTTTTTTATTTTGAGACAGGGTCTTGCTAAGTTGGCCAGGCTATACTTGAACTTGTGATCCTCCTTCCTCAGCCTCCTGAGTCACTGAGATTATAGGCATGCACCACCACACCTGGTTTTATTTATTTATTTGATGTTTTGGTACCATTGATGAAATCCAGGGGTGCTTTACCACTAAACCGCATCCCCAGCCTTTTTAATATTTTATTTTGAGACAGGATCTCACTATGTTCCTTAGGGCCTTGCTAAGTTGCTGGGGCTGGCCTCAATCTTGTGATCCTCCTGCCTCAACCTCCCCAGTCACTGGGATTACAGGTGTGTGCTGCCCCACCCAGATCACCCAATTATTTCTCAAAAAGCCATCTTACATTGCTTCTTCCCACTTTTAGTTCTCAGAGATGGCTTTCTTATTGCTCTGAAGAAATAATGCCCCTGTTTTACCTGGAGCCACCTCAATTTGAGCGACCTATAACCCCATTGAATTGCCCCTGTTTGGAAAAGCCGGAGCCCTCAGACCCACATCCCAGGATTACTCAGGCATGTTCTCGGGCATGTTGCCCATTGAAGGCCTCTGCCCTGCTACCACTAGCCTCCTGGGTTCAGCCTCAACAGCTTCCAGTGCTGCGGGTCTGACTTACTGGGTTGGTTAACCTGCAGTTGGTTGTGTTTTTTTCTTTTTCCTTTTGCAGTGCTGGGGATGGAACCCAGGGCCTTGAGCATGCTAGGCCAGGCTCCTATAGCTGAGCTACACCCCCACAGCTTGCTGTTTGGATTATTGACAAAGATTGGGAAATTTAAGTGTCTTAAGGTTGCTACGTTTGCAACACTAAGGAGGAGCCTCAGTTAATTGCACAGGGAATGGGTTAAGAAGTAGGTGTTTGGAAGGAGGCTGAGGTAGACTGGGAATCCCACCCACATATCTGCCATGAATAATGGTAATCCTTTGTGGTGGATCAAATTGATTAGCAGAATCTTCCTTGTTGTAATAAATCTACTTTAATTATACATATTTATGGGGTTCAGTGTGATATTTTGATACATGGCTTTCTTTTTCTTTTCCTTTCGGGCTTTTTACTCACAACTAATTCATTTGCTTTCTTCCTTTGTAAAATGGTTCCTTGTAAGGTTGAACCGGATTCTTGCGAAAAGCAGTTAGCATAGTGACTGGTACCTGGAAAGCACTCAGTATTTGTAATTATTTGCTTTATGCCCAGGAATAATTGGGGAGCTGAAGGAACACATCCCGATCTGCAATCCTCCCTGCCCCCAAGCTCAGTTGCATATTAGGGAAGCTGATTGGGAAATACCAAGCTGAAGGCCATGGGGTGGTGGCCCCGGGGGAGGGACTCTTTGAGGGCCCCTGTCACGTCTCCACCCGGGCCCCCGCCCTCCCCAAGCCTGGGCGGCGGATCTGCTGGCGGGGGCGGTGGCCCAGCGCTCCAACCCGGCTTGCGCGTTGGCTGCCGGGCGGGCGGGGCTGTGCGACCGGGCACCCGGGGGCCGGCAATATAGCGGCTCAGCCCAAGGCGCTAGCGAGCGGGGGCGACGTGCAGCGTGCGGGCGGGGGCAGAGGCCCAAACACCCGAGCAGCTGGTACCCGGAGCGCGCGGAGCGGGGCAAGCACCATGTGCAACAAATACGACGTGGTCGTGGTGGGGGGCGGAATCTCAGGTCAGTGGCCGCTGCGCGCGCTGGATCAGGTGGCCGCCAGGGTGAGGCGTAGGGTGGCGGCCGGGCGGAGGCTGATCCCGGACTCTCTGTGCACCGGCGGGAATCTAGCAGGTCCCGAGCTCTGTGAGGGAGAAGGATTTGGCACGCCCTTGGACACTGTCCGGGACTGGAAGCCTGTTGAGACTCTGGCCCAGGCTTTGAACTCCTGTTGCAGAAGACTGCCAGGCCTGAGCTGGCTGCAGTTTTCGAAGGGAGGGGGAAATGGGGCGGGGAGGTGGGAGACACCTGTTGGGCGTTGCCGGCAAAGATCAGTCATTTGTTTCAGTTTGACTTATCCCCAACCCTCGTTTGGAGCAGGCAAGCACCACAACATATTGTTATCTTGGAATTGGGAAAACGACCTTGAACAGGAAGGGGGTAGGCCCGGGGCCTATGGATTGTCAAAGACCTTTCAGATTCCCCAGATTCTCTGTGGTTCCCTGATCGCCATGGGTCTACCTGAGCCTAAGTGCAGGGTGGCCAAGCTGCAACTGGGCTCTCTGGCCTAGCCCATATTTGGCAAAGATGGGGATAGAGGCTGCCCCTTAGGCCACAGGGAGGCTGTGCACACAGAAAGAACCCCCAAACACAGAAGACAGGTGGGATGGAGTCAGTGGGGGAATGTATCCTCTTAGGAGGGGTGGGCAGATTGTATGGGGAGCCGGTGTCAGTGGAAATAAGCAATGCTCTCAGCCCAGCTAGTTTAACAGACTGCCCCCATCTCGGGTACTTTGACTTAACTTTCATGGCCTCCTGGTATTTAAGTAGCAATTAGGATGCCTCAGGAACTCAAAGATATGTTGTCTCACCAGATCTCAAGTAATCTTGCTCCCTGTGAGGAGGCAGGGCAGAGGTGACCAGACTCTTGTACCTGGAGAAGAAATCCATGGTTGGATATTGGGTGCTGCCCTCCTCACCTTTGGGTCAGATCTCAGGCTACCACTTCTGTCTAGCCAGCCCTGAAAAAACTCCCATGCCAGGCTGAGGGCCTGGTGATAGAGGTACATGAGGCCACAAACACAGCATGCTGAGATCATTGAAGCTGTGCATAGATTCAATGTTCTTTGGGTATTTTTGACATCTTCTCTTCCAGAGGAATTTAGACTCTTAGAAATAGATTTTAGAAAATATTGCTAAGAGTCTCTTAATGTTTCCTTGCACAGCATCTCATCTTTTTTAAAAAATATTTTTTAGTTGTCAATGGACCTTTATTTATTTATATGTGGTGCTGAGAATAGAACCCAGAGCCTTAAACATGCTAGGTAAGCGCTGTACCACTAAGCCACCACCCCAGTCTCTATCTTACAGAAACTGAATGTTCTGTAAGGTCTCTGAAGTCCTTTTCTTACCCACAGTATGCTTCGTAGGTTATATCACCCTTTCTGATTCATACTGCAAATCTTCAAGCTCACTCAAAGTATTCCTGTTAGACTCATACAGGAGACATAGATTAGAGTTTAACTGTTTTTTACAAGTAGTAAATCTCTACATTCACCCCCAAACTCTGATCAAAACAAGGGATTAATGAATAGACATATCTTTTGTTGACAACATTATATGGAATAGCCATTGTTCTAAGAATCAAAGAAGTGGAGTTTCAAAACTCTGCCTTACTCAACTTTTTTTTATCTGCTTCATGGGGATAACACCAGTTAGTTTTAGCTAAATTTTAGGATCATCATGAAGGGCAAATGAAATACTGTGTGATTAATAGCAATGCAAAGTCTAAAATATGGCACAAGGCTTCATATGAGTTTTACACACTTATTCAGACAATACACATTAGGGGAGGCTCTAGCAGGGGATTAATAAATGGATCATGCTGTTTTTGTCCTGGAAGACTTGTCAATGTAAGAAAAGAGATACCCAAATAAGGAAAATATAAGGTATTAGAGTTTGACAGGAGAAATGACTTCTGATATTATATTGCACAGTAGGGTGACTATGGATAATGATAATGTACTGTATATTTCAGAAAGTTATAAGAAAGGATTTTTGAATGTGTTCATCACCAAGAAATAATAAATGTTTGGGGAGATAAATAGGCTTCCCCGATTTGGACATTACACAATGCATACCTGTGTCAAGATAATAAGTGATATCTCATAAACATGTAAATTATATGTGTCAATTAAAAATGATTTTAAAAGACACTAAAGGTAGAAGAAGGTTGTACATACTGCAGGTCCATTCATTATTTAGACATTCAATGAAGATTTATTCCCTGTCCTACATCCTGTCCCATATAAAATAAAAGATGAGTAATACTGGGTCATTGCTCCTGAGTGAATGTGGGACACAGGGTCATGGATAACTAATTCTAATGACTTATGATAGGTGCTTTTAGTAGCATATTAAAAGTTCTAGAGAGCCAAGCATGGTGGCGCATGCCTATAATCCCAGCAGCTTGGGAAACTGAGGCAGGAGGACATGAGTTCAAAGCCAGCCTCAGCAATTTAGCAAGGCTCTCAGCAACTCAGCAAAACTCTATTTCTAAGTAAAATATAAAAAAAGGGCTGGAGATGTGGCTCAGTGATTAAGCAACCCTGGATTCGATCCCTGGTACAAAAAAAAAAAAAATTTAGGGAAGGTGATTGGAGGGAACATCAAACTAAGAAAATCTGGGAAGACTTCACAGAGGAGGTGACAGTGAAGAGACTCTTAAGATAATGAAAATGAATTCACCAGGATACTAGATGACAAAAGCATTTTAAGCTAAAGAATGGTTTGTATACAATTAAAAATATGCAAAAAAACATGCTAACATGTTTAGGAAACTTTAAGAATTTCAGTGTGGAGAGTTGAAGGGTCTTGCGGGAGACAAAACTAAAAAGATTAATGGAATGAATTATGGTGAAGCTTGAATGTCATCTCCCCAAATTTTAGTTCTTTCTGTGTTCATCAGAGAGCACTGGTTTTTTTTTAACTTTATTTTATTTATTTATTTATATGTGGTGCTGAGGATTGAACCCAGTGTGTTACACGTACTAGGCAAGCACACTACCACTGAGCCACCACCTCAGTCCCAACACTGATGATTTTTTATTCACAAAGAAATATGCACACAATGGCTGGGAATATGGGGATGGTATTGGCAAAAAAGGGGGAAGTGAAGAGGAAAGAGGGCAAGTTTGGTAAAAAAAACCAGAATATCCAGAATTGGAGGTGCTGGGAAGCCACTGAAGAAGAGAATTCTAGCAATTAGAAGTGTGAGAAAGAATGCGGGGTTACAGATGTATATGACAGAGAAGTTTTAGTTGAAGCCACTAAATGGACAAAATGGCCAAAACTAAGAATAGAGAGTGTAGAATTTTAGAATTAGTTGATGATTGACACAATAATCCATGTTTAAAAGTCTCTGGATTCCACTCTGGTTTTTAAACTTTGTAACTAATTAAACTTGGGACATTCTGATAATTCCCTGATAATTTTTAAAGCTGTCAGCAAATTTTAATCACTCCCTTTGGGATAAACAGAGATACACTAGGAGTATAGCTAGTTAATTTATAACTTTCTTTTTTTAATTATTTAAAAAATTCCAAGACATTTTACAATACTTAAAAAAAAAAAGAAATGTGTATGGTATGTAAATGAATCCCTGCTGTAGTCTCTTCCATTATGTCAGGGGCAGATCATGTCTGGAAACTTGGCAGAACGAATAGAGTCTCCCATGCGGAGCTGGCCAGCTGCATGCCTCTATCTTAAGTCTCAGTTTTAGTGTTTGGGTTGGTGGAACCATGGGAACTATCTTTTGCAACTCTGGAATGGATCTTGCTTAATCCACAAAATAAAAGCTAAGAAACTTAGCAACTTAAAACAGAAATGAGAATTTTTTTGGCAGGGGCAGGCTTGGGAGAGGAGATACAGCCATCTGAGGGTGGCAGACACTCATTTGATTCTTGCAAGTCTCCAACCCAGCCTCCTAAATGGTAAGAAACACCTGGTGGGTGATCTGTATGGCCAGGAGAGCAAACCCTGTTGCTAGTTGATGGGACTAGTCTGGGCCAGAAGCATAAGAGATAGTTCATGAGGGATCATGAGTTCAGGGACACTACGGGCAGATGTGGCCTGGATATTGATGGCTAAATGTCCTCCTAACATTTTTTTTAATATCTTTTTTTTAGCTGTGGGTGGACACAATACCTTTATTTTATTTACTTATTTTTATGCGGTGCTGAGGATTGAACCCAGGGTCTTACACTTGCAAGGCAAGGGCTCTACCACTGAGCCCTCCCCCTCACCTTTGGTGAAGAAGAATGGAAAACTTCTCTGGGCTCTTTTAACTCACTGAATGTTCTAAAAAATAACAATTGTACTCATGTGCTTGCAAATTTTTATATCCCAGTCAAGGAAGAACAGAGGGGCAATAAAACAATGTTGAATCAGCATAGGCTTCAGTGTAACACAGAATGACTGTGAATCCCATTTCCCATGCTTAAATATTGTGTAACCCAATAAGTTATGTAATTTGTCCTTCTGTTGACTCAGCTCTTTTTTTACTAGAAGTTTTAATAATCTATAATGAATATGCAAAAACATTCAAATCAGAAATGCTTTAGCATGTCCAACATGAAATCAATACTAATCAGTGAGTACAGAAGGTTAAAGACCTCCTCATTGAACAAAACGCAAAAGAAAGAGTATATTTCTAAAAAAAAAAATCAAGAAAGTTGTTAAAGAAAATGTTTAAGTCAACAATGATTTTATTTTATTTTTTTTGGTCCTGAGTATGGAATCCAGGGCTTCACACAAGCACTCTTCCACTGAGCCACACCTCTAACCTTCACCTCTTCTTTAAAATGGGATTCATAAATGCCGTCCTGGTGGGCCTGTTTCAACAATTAGAAAGAATGCATCTGAGGCTGGCATGGTGGCACACACCTGTCATCTCAGCTACTAGGGAGGCTGAGGAAGGAGGATCACAATTTGGAGGCCAGCCTGGGCAACTTAGGAAACCCTGTCTCAAAATACAAAAATGAAAAAAGAGCTGAGATGTAGCCCTGTGCTCGCCTAGCATCCATGAGGCCCTGAATTTGAGCCCTAGTACTGTTGAAAGAAATAAGAAATGCATGTGAAGGACTGTAAATGGTGGTCTCTATAGCTTTGGCTTGGGTTGCTTTATGCTTCTTTTGAAAAATAGATACTTATTTTTCTTCTAGAGTTTTGTTTTTTTAGAACAATTTAAATATGTAATTCTTATGATATAGATTCCATTATGCTATAAAGTTCTATAAAATTATCATGTCTATATAATAGTAATAATAATTTTGAAAACACCTTTTTAAAAAAAGGTTTGTGGTACTGAGCATTGAACCCAGGGATATGCTACCACTGAGCTATGTCTCCAGTTTCCTCCTCCTCCTCCTCCTCCTCCTCCTCCTTATCCTCCTTCTCCTCCTCCTCCTCCTTCTCTTCTTCTTCCGTTTTGAAACAGGGCCTCACTAAATTGCAGAGTCTGGCCTTGAACTTGTGATCCTCCTGCTTCAGCCTTTCGAGACTCTAGGATTACAGGCATGTGCCACTGGGAGTAGCTTTTTTTTTCTATTTTCTATACATTTTATTTTTAAAAATATAATTTTAATTGTACAAATTTATCGGGCCCGTGTCATAGTTCAATATGTGTATGCAGTGTGTGATGATCAAATCAGGGTAGTTACATTTCCCTCTCATTATTATTTTGTGTTTGGAGCCTTCAAGCTCCTCTTCCCTAGCCATTCGCAAAATATTTAATAGCTTTAAAAATATCATTAGTGAGAATTCTATATTTGCCTTATCTCACATTAGGCAGATTAATCTTTTTATTTTTAATTGACACATAATAATTGTGCATATTTAAGGAGCATAGTGTGATAATTTTATATATGTGTGTGTATACACACACACACAATGTATAACCACATTAGAATAATTAGCCTTTCCCTCTACTTTAACACTTAGCATTTCATTGTGTTAGGAGCCTTCAAACACCTATCTTCAAGTTCTTTATTTATTATATATAACCATATGTAATAATCATTGTAATCTATAATTACCCTGCTGTGTTAGATATCATTACAACTTATTCTTCCTTTGTAACTGTCTTTTTCTACTCCTTGTCTGACCTCTCTCTATCCCCCTCCTCCCTTCTCTTGCCAGCCTCTAGTGACCACTGTTCTACTCTCTTCTGTGAGACCAACGTTTTAGCTTCCACATATGAGTGGAATATTTGTCTTTCTGTGCCTGGCTGATTCTCCTTAACAAAATGTCCTCCAGTTTAATCTCTGGAAACAAAAACAGGTTCTCCTTTATAACCATTTTCTCTTTTTCTTCAAACAATATTTTTTCTGGATGTGAGACATATATGAGGTGGCAACAGGTAGCAGGGTATACACTGTAGGTGTCAGAAGGGACCTGTGAAGTTTCAGCCTCATCCTGCCCCAGCTCATCTTTTATTTTCCCCATGGAAGAGTCTGAGGAGCTCAGGCTTGCCTTGGGGGCTGGACCCACTAGGTTCTTCATCAGGAGAAATTTGGAAGCCCTAGATCTGTACTCCAGTATCATCTCAACCTGGCAGTTCTTCCAACTCTGGCCTGGTAATCATTTTAGCCACCCAACTCCTGTCTTAATTATAATAGAAAATAAGTGCATTGATATTAATAATATTATTTAATATTAAATAATAAGAGGAGGAAGCCTATCAAGCATTGTCTAAATGCTGGGCAAGCTGTTAGGAGCTTGACTTTCCATGGCAGCTCTGTAAGAGTCTGGAATAAAAACTCCTTGTTCCTCTGCTTGAGTTTCACACCAAGGGCCCATGGTGAGTGGAGCCATTCAGTCTATGTGGACAGAGCCAGGTGCTGCTAGAGCCACAATTCTGGGTCTTTGTGTATTCTCAGAAGTCACCAGGGTAAGCTTAAGGCATGGGTGAGCCATTTAACAATGACAAGTATTCCCTTCCCCACTGGCGGGTGCTGAGGTCTGAGTTCCCTGCCATGCAGGGGCAGTAGAGCACAGAGGTTAAGAGTGTGGTGTCTATTGTGATTCTACCACTAACTACTTAGGCAAAATGGTTAACTTTCCCATGCCTTCATTTTCTCATCTAGCAAATGGGGATAATAATAGTATCTGTATATCATAAAGTGGTTGAGAAGGTTAAAAGAGCTTGGAACAGTGTCTGGCATCTGTAAAGCACACAATAGACATTGGCTACTTTTGTTAATTAGGCTGACAAAATGGCCACTTACCCACTTGTGGGTTGGAGACATGGTTTCTGGCTGTGTGCATATGCATGCTCTCTCTCTCTCTCTGTCTCTCTCTCTCTCTCTCTCTCTCACACACACACACACACACACACACACACACACACACACACTCAGGGAATATTATCCTGTAGTGGGATGCTGCTTCTAAGCCCTGCTTTCTTGGCTAATATATGATTTACTAATACAGATGATGTAAGCAATCCTGCCACTAAATAAAAAAGCTTGAACTCTTTTTTTTTTTTTTTGCAGTGCTGAGGATTTGACCCAGGGCCTTGCACATGCTAGGCAAGCACTCTACCACTGAGCCACATCCCCAGTCCTCTTTATTTTTAAAGATATGTTTAAAAGATAAATATGACAGATACTGTAAATGAGTCTCCTGCTATACTGAGACTCATAATTGATTTGGTGTGTGGCAGATGTTAATGTTAGGATTACCCAATTGTTCTACCATTTAGCATCCATTTCCCTGTTTGGTTTCTTCTAATCCCAGTGAAAATGTCATTATGGAAGAAGCTAGTTCTAGTCTTTTAATGTTTGCCCATTACTAGTGCAGCCATTTCCTCTGCAAAGATAATTTAGAATTTGCTAGGGTGTCATTTGTTCACACTCACATGGCTGTAAAGACACACATGTTAGAAGATTTTAGTAGAGCAGTTACTTCATGCAACTAATCAAAGTTTATTTTAAATGCTACAGCATATAACTTAATTGTTCCAATGATTACTGAAGTTTTGACAATAAATACTCACATGGCCTCTGGGTCAAAATTTTCCTGTGAACTTGAAGAGATAATTAAATTTCTAAGTTATTTCTCTGAAATTTTGTGCCTCAGCAGCATTTCTATGTTCTGCTAACATAGTAAAGTTTATATAATATTGTATCATTGTCAACAGTATTTCTCCAAATATCAATAATGGTAAATAGCATATATTCTATTTCTAGTGTATTGGTACATTTCTTTATTTCTGTCAAGATTCAAACAAATAATGCAGCTATATTTGAATGATATATGTAGAATGAAAACTTCTCCAATTTAGACAGTATACAAAGTTAGTATATATTAAATTAGTAATAATGACAAGATACTAGTATAATGACAGATTTCAGTCAGCACCCAGAACAAATGGGAATGGGTACAGTTGCATATGACCCTGTAAAAGAACTACTGTTAGCTTCACTTTCTCTTTGATTTGATGAATGTTACAATCTTGGCAGGGTGCCATGTTTATCTCTCTATTATCCAGCCTGCCCTAGCCCCTAGAAACTGAATTAAACTGAGAGAATCTCTTGATGATGATCCTGGGTCTCCTCACTCTCTATACCAAGAGGAGGTAAATCCTACAGTTGGAAAACTTTTGGAAGAATGGAGGATAGAGGATAACATAGATGTTTAATCCAAGGACTCGGGGGTCCTGGTACTTGAGTTCAAGGGCCCCTAAATATGCAGATTGGGCAAGTTACCTATTTATTCAGCCTCAGGATCCTTACTTATAATGTTGGAACATGGCCCTGGTGATAACTCCCAGATTATTCAATAAATGTTAACATTGTTAGTTTTATAAGTTACTGGGCACTGTTTCACTGAGGGGATTCTGGAAACTTGGAAGATCAAATACACTTCTAGGTCCAAAAAAAAAAAAAAAAGAAAAATGAGCCAAAATGAGAGGCCAACGCTCAGAGGTGTTGTGTGTCTGAGGAACCACTGTTTTCATCCCTACAACAGAATGTTTTCTCCAAAACATGTTTGCTGATTAAACATGCAGCATTGGCATTTTTGCGCAGACCTTAAATTTGTTAGGCTTAGCTTATTACTAGTCTGCCTGCATAAAAGTTACTTCCCCTAAGAGAAGGGTGTAATATAATATTCCTTCTTGATTTTGAACATCCAAGTAATAGTCTTCTTTTGAGCTAAAAGTGTTTTGTTTTGCTTAGAAAAATTATTGGTGTCTGAAGATAAAAGACATCTTTAGATTTTTACCTACTAGTTAAGATCACCTGGTCCTACTTTCGTGTTCACAAACTGTATCCATGTTCAGCCCCCCTCAGTCAATTTGGTAAATAAGACATCATAGAAGACCAAGATCCAATTAGCAATATTTCCAAAGTTAGCATGAAGGGAGCTGTCTAAGACCAAGTGGAAACCTAAAATGCAGCAGAAGCCACAAGGCTAGGACACACAAAGAATAAGGAGCAGTGGAAAATAACATAGCATGGAGTTCTGAATTGTGGGACTCAAGAGTTAGAAGACATCAGTGACAATCCCCAGAATTGGAGAAGTTCTTATCAAGGTAGTGGAATTAAATTAGTTAAGTAAGTTTGCAGTGCTGGGGATGGAATTCATGGCCTAGGCAAGGGTCTTACACCAAGATACACCCCCAGCCCCAAGAGAGTGGAATTTAGCAGTCCTAAAAAAGCAGTCCAGGTTTGACTGAGTAGAGAAGGAAACAGAGGTTTAAAGATGGGAGGAAAACTGTAAGTCATAAGGCCAAAGACTCTAGTTAACAGATAATATTTATATTAATACAACAGTAGGAAGTCCCATCTGGTTAGAATAGAAGGATAAGGAGTCATGAGTAATAAAGCTAGTAAAAGGAAGGCAGGATCAGAAAGTGAGATATTGAAAAGCAAATTGAAAAGTTCTTGTGGTTGGAAATAGGGAGCCACTGAAAATTTATGCTAATTTATGGGTGGTCAAGAGCCTGAACACCAAGGAAGCCAAGACATGGATAGAAATTCAGAAAAAGGTTCAAAGATGATCACCTGATTGTAGTGACTTGGTTACCCTTAGTGCCCAAAGAAGGTTTTAAGAGAAAGGGGTGGGGTAGGGTGGAAGGAGGCAAGAATGGGGAGGAGAAGGTCTTGACTCACTTGGCTTTCTTCACCGTGCCCATTCAGAAGAGAAATATTACAAACAATAATTAATGTTTTCGTTCAGAAGTTTTATAATGGGAATAGGAAGACTTAACTATGTTTAAATTCTTCTTTATTTTTAAGACATAAAAACAAAGATGGTGGTGCATGCCTATAATCTCAGTGATTTGGAAGGCTGAGACAGGAAGATTACAAGTTTGAGGCCAGCCTCAGCAATTTAGAGACTCCCAAAGCAACTTAGCAAGACCCTGTTTCAAAATTAAAAAAGTAAATAAAAGGGCTGGAGATGTGGCTTAGTGATAAACACCACCCCTGGTTTCAATCCCCAGTACCAAAAGAAAAAAAAACCAGGGGGGCGAGGACAGGGGAGGGAGGGATTGATTGTCATGCTAAGGGCTGTGACCCAGTTTACCAAGTTATAAACACATAAGTTGAGCAATCTGAGACACAGACTTTATTTGTTATATAAAAACTGTCATTGAACCTTTTGTTTTGTGACAGAAGGTATACCATCAGAAAGAGTCTTCAGGTAGGCTTGACCTTTCAAAGGTAGTCATTTTACCACACTCTCTGTTAAAATGCATCTTAAATGTTATATTCTAGTTAATTTCCACTTCATGTCTAAAGTTTAAACTCTTGATCTTACGTTAGTCATTTCTTACTTAGGTCATTTTTTCATTCTGGCTTCTTCCTCAACATTTATCAGAATTGCAGAATGGCAAAGGTGTCCTTAGCTTTATTTGTTCTCCTTATAGCCTAAATAACCCTCCCTTTCGATTAACCTCTCCAGTGTTTCTAGCAATTCTTTTGTATTGTATTTGGGATCCCAACCCTATCTTTTGGGGTTGGGCTACTTTTTGTTTCTGTAAACTGAGTTGTGTTTCCATCTTAAATTATGTCTTCATAATTATATATTTTTTATTATGTCACACTTCTTTGAGTTATTTTCCAGTTTTCTCTATTAAAGCTACAAGCTCTTGGGTGGGGTTTTGTTATAAAACAAGTCATCTTTTCCAGAAGGACAAAGTAAAAAGTTAATAATCAAATTAATTAATAACTAAAATTCTCTCAAAAGTTTTGAAGAAGAAAATCCACTGATATAAATAAAAGATGCAATCACATTTCATCTTGGTGATTTATGGTTTGAAGAAATTTTTTAGAGAGATGGGAATTTTTTTTAGTAACACATTGCAGAAATAATAGATATTTATTGTGAAAATCTCTAAATTACAGAAAATGGCAAGAAAAAAATGAATATCGTCCATAATTGAAACCCACAAAATAACCACTCTTGCAATTATTTTCTTTATGCAAACCATATATTTTATTTGCCCTACTCATTGGTATCTCTTTAAAAATAATAAATTCTATGAATGGTTAGTCACATTTAAATGCTCCTCTCTCATATGATCTTGATAACTTTATAATATTAATTCACATGATTATTTTATAACTTGACCAGTCTCCTATTGCTGAATACTTGTGTTATTTCCAAATTTCTGTTATTTTAAACAAAGCTATTATGAACCTAAATTGTTGTGCATAATTCCAGATATTTCTTTAGAAAAATTCCCTGAAATAAATTTTGGGATTTCTTTTTAAGGTATTTAACATTTATAGCAAAATTGTCACCCCAAGCAAGTCTTAGCAATTTATTTTATGGTGAATTGTTAATCGTGGCTTCTTAAACATTACAATAGGAAGCCAACATTTTCCCCACCTCTGGCATAGCACAAAGAATACCATGATTCTTCACCAGTTCATAATTGGAATTCACTTAATTACAGGTTTCAGAAATTACAAATATCTTCAGTTTTGTAAAACCTTAGTGGTGGTGAGTAAATTTTGCCCTCTACTACATGCAGAAAAACTGGCTTTAGCAAGTACCACCTTAGGCCTTACCATTGTTTATTTAGGAACATATATTTTTATAGCAGGGTTCAATTTATTGGATACAATTTATCCTGTGCTTCTAGAAGTTTGGCATCATTAATTAGATGACTGTTGTGTTTCAATGCAGAAAAGAAAAGAAAATAACCCTGTAACCAACCATTTTCCATGATTAATTATTTCTACTCATCTAGATAAGACATAAATATAGCCTTTGTCCACAGCCTATTATAACAGCTGATCAAACAGCTGTTTCATGTTTTGCATTTTAATTTCCTCTGTAGTTTGCATTCAAATCCTGTGATAGATTTAATTTATTTAGGAGAACTGTAAGATACAGTTGACTATTTCAGAATATCCCTTTTATGCCATGTCAGTTAGTCAAAATCAAATAGCCTTTGTTAACACTGCTGATAAGCACACATAATGCTGTATACTAAAATGAATTGTCCTTGTTTCATCAAATGTGTTTTCCCATCTTGTTATTTTTGCAGGGGGAAATACATTTGTTCATTTTTAAAATATGTACATTTTTAGTTGTAGGTGGACACAATACATTTATTTTATTTGTTTTCATTTTTATGCGATGCGGAGAATCAAACTCAGTGCCTCTCGCATGCTAGGCAAGTGCTCTTCCACTGAGCCACAACCCTGGCCCCCATTTGTTCATTTTTTTTGGATTCATTTATTCATTAAACCCTTGTCAGATGCATTATTTACCAAACACTGGGCTAGATGTGAGGATATACAGTTGGGTAATATATGTGCCCACCTTTGAGGTGTACATCAAACACAGGGAAGCAGATGTGTTCACAGGTGAATGCCCTGAGGGCTGACGGGTCTGAGAAAGACATGAAGAAGATGGTAGCTTCACTTCAAGGGCCTCAGCCCTTGAAGGAAGATTTGACTATAGGATTTATTGGAGATATTATCTTCCAGTTCAAATATTCTTCCTTCAAATATAGCTTTAAGTAGTTAAAATTTAAATTCATAATTTAACATATATATATATATATATATATATATATATATATATATATATATAGTATTGAAATTTCAAGTTACTCTTTCTTTGTCTCTTGACCCTAAAATGGCAGTATAATATATACTGTAATAGGCCTCTTGGAGCCCCCTTCTGGATCTGCTAAGAGTGTTAACACTGCCACTGGCTCACAATTGAGACCTTCTCTGGATATTGCCCTTGACTGAAGGGAACTGACTCACCAAAGGGCATGCCTCTTCCTTGGAGGCACCCTGCAGCCAGTGTGGGTACACGAAGGCCTGGCTTCATTGCCTCAACTCAGGACAACTCTGAAGGGCCTCCTCAGCTTCAGAGCTCCCTATCAGATTGACTGATTTCCCTATTGTGACTGCATAGCAGTTCATTTCACCCCTCTGCTCAATCCTGCTTCCCTTACTTCTTTACACAGCTTGAGCTCTGGTAAAGCTTCTACGTGCAAAACTCTCTTCAACGCTGCTTCCCAGGGACTTTAATCAAGAGAGACATTGATTGAAAGACATTTTGTTCCATTTATCACAAAATGTTCTAATCATGCAGCTTTGGCCAGTTGAAGGCGGAAGCCATTAAAGGATGTGGTATTTTTTCATCAAGGATACAAGAAGCCATTAGGATCTGGGGAGGGTGCATAACCTCATCAGTTCTATATAACCTCTCTTTGACTTCCTGAGAGCCCCAGGAGCAGGGGTGGAAAGTGAAGGCTGATTACTACAGTGGCTCAAACATGCTCAGGAAATCCAATTCTTTTCTCACCGCTCTGTGGGTGGATTTAGGGCTGAAAGTAGAGCCTTTTTTGTGGAAATGCTTACAAATATGTATGTTTTCTTCATTGGAGAAAGTTGTGGCAATGTGTCCAAGGTAGAAATGATGAAACAGACAACATTAATATGTGAAGACTGGATAGAGAACTTGGGGGTTGTCCATTGATCCCAGACCATCATTTTGGATTTAGCTTAGAGTCTGGATTCTTGGAAAAACACCATTGTTGGTGTCTACCTCTATTCTTTCCCTAGTCCTGCCACCGTTTTATGCATATTCCTATAGGAATTCTCACAGGGAGTTGAAGATGCTGAACATGATTATAAAAATGGGCTATAGAATCTCACATGGACAAGGAAGAAAGTGAGACTGTGAATGAGCTAGCTGGTTAGGCAATTCAAATGGAGAGGTTAATAGATTTGAAATTTTTAGTTGAAGGTCTTTCACATTGGAGGATTTTGAGCAAGTGAACTGGAAGGATAGATGATTGTGACTGGGAGATAATGTGCCATGGGCTTTTGACAGGTAATCTTTGATTCTACTTCTGAAAATGACCATAATCCACCCTTCCTCCTTCCTTCCTTCCCTCCCTTTCTTCCTTCCTTATTATGATTAGAGGATCAAACCTGGGATTGCATGCATGCTAAATTCTGAGTTTCACCCTCAGTCCCTATCCACAACATTTTGAATCGGCATATCCTGAGGTGTAATCTTTTGTGTGATTCATCAAGCAATATAAGAGACAGGAAAATGATATGTTTTGTTTTTAAACTAAATCAGCCATTGGCTTTACAATTGGACAGAGAAGAGAGAATTACATGGTCTAAGTTTACAGATTACTGATAGGCCTCTCTGCCCGATTGAGAAAGGCAGGAATCCTATACTTTGAGTCCTCAAGATTCCACATAGAAGCTCGGCACAGTGGCACATGCCTGTAATCCCAGCAGCTGGGGAGGCTGACACAAGAGGATTGCAAGTTCAAAGCCAGCCTCAGAAAAAAACGAAGTGCTAAGCAACTCAGTGAGATCCTGCTCTAAATAAAATAAGAAATAGGACTGGGGATGTGGCTCAGTGGTCAAGTGCCCCTGAGTTCAATCCCCAGTACCAAAAGAAAAAAGATTCTACATAGAGGCATGTGTTAAAATTGGATGCAGTCTCTTGCAAAAAAATATGATATACAGTAGGATGGGGAATTGATCCAAAGCAAGGTGCCTAGGACCCAGCAATGTGAAGCAGGAAGGAGTCTACTATAGACTATACCTGCTGGTTCACCTCCTTCCTTCCTTCCTTCCTTCCTTCCTTCCTTCCTTCCTTCCTTCCTTCCTTCCTTCCTTCCCTCCCTCCCTCCCTCCCTCCCTCCCTCCCTCCCTCCCTCCCTCCTTCCTTCCTTCCTTCCTTCCTTCCTTCCTTCCTTCCTTTCTTTCCTTTCTTTCTTTCTTTCACCAGAGATTGAGCTCAGGGGTGCTTAACCACTGAGCCACACCCCAGACCTTTTTTTTTAAAAAAAATTTGAGACAGGGTCTTGCTAAATTTCTTAGGGCCATGCTAAGTTACTGACACTGGCTTTGAACTTGCTATCCTCCTGCCTCAGCCTCCTGAGTCACTGGGATTACAGGTGTGCACCACTGTGCCCCGCCTGGCTCATTTTCTTGAAGATAATTAGAAAAACTTAGAAAAAAGGCAGAGAATATAATTCAGCATTATTTAAAGTTTATTAAGGACAGGACTTTGTTATGTTGCACAGAAAACTGAGAGAGCTAGAGTTATAGATAGATAGATAGATAGATAGATAGATAGATAATAGATAGATAGATATCAATCCTGTTCTTCCCATGCCTCACCAAATCAAACCTCATGGAGCTAGGCTATTAATTAATATTATGCTGTCTAGTACTTTGAGGATTTTGTTCTTGGATTGAAAAAGAAAAAAGTACCTTATTTATGAACATGTCTATAAAAGGAAATTATGGAATGGTTTTTAGTCTTGTGATTCAGCCTCTTTGTATTTTCTGTCCACCTAAAGTTTGGGTGGCATTATGCCATTCTATCTGTCTGCCACTTTCATTTAGAAAACATTAACTGAATGCTGTATACATGCTGGATGCTAGGAAAGAACAATCAGGAAACAGTTCCAGCTAGATGTGCATGTGTGCACTCACACATACGAAATAATGTGCCCATATATCACTGTGTAAAAAATGTACTTTTCAAATGAAAGAAGCCTCTTGGTCCCATGAAAGATCTTCCCTTTGGACAAAGTCAGAAAGGATGCTAAGATCACTTTGATTTTGGTTTCCGAGTGCTCGGTCCTCTGCTAGCTTTTTAAAAATTTTATTCATAGTTCATGTGATATTTCTGGCCTTAGGAGGGGTAAGGAGACTATCACATGTGCCTTTTATGTTATCAGAAATCAGGCTGAGCACAGGAGTGGGCAGAGCTGAAAGGAAATCACATGGTCCTGCTTGATAAAAAGCAGAGCATCCAACATGCACTGCCTGTGTTCTGTTTTTCTCCCTTTGTTCTTTTCTCTCTGATTTCATGGAGAATGTGTCCAAGGGGAAAATGAGTTTTCTGTAGATAAATCAGCCTGCCAGTTCACAATATTGAGCTTTCAGTGGACAGGTCTGAGAAATGGGGAAAATTACAAAGAGATGACAGGAAGGTAGAACTGGCAGAAGCATTTGCATGTAGAAGAAAAATCATTTGGAGCTTGTGCTTGTTTTATTTCTGGGTTTAAGTTTATGAGCACAAAACTATGAGAGGCTGATAGAGATAAGAAAGCACTTTTCCCCCCTTCCTAATGTGTTCTTTTAAAATGTATTTGAGCAAACACATCTCTTAAATCCGTTTTTCTTTTCCCATACCTAAATTCTTTGGAAGGAGTTTGTAGTTTAAAGATTGTTTGAGAATAAATTTAAAACTTATCTTTAAAATTAAGAACATTAGTGAATTTTAAATTTCCAATGAATATGTGTGTGTATGTTAAGTTGTTTGAATAATTTTTCATAGAAAATTGGGATTTTATAAAAGTATTAGCACTTAGAATTCAAACCAGACTTGAAATTAATGCATTCTATACATAAATTTTTAGCACTGTTTTTCAACAATTTTCAAATACATTAGATGAAGACCTCAGTGACAGTGAAAAATGATGTCTGTGGGTAATTTTTAAAGTGAAAGCTTATTGAATCTTGCCACTTAAATAATTGCAGCTATATGTGAAGAATAAAAAATACACGTGCAAAATATAACAATAATATCTGACTGATATGTCTAAAGGACCTTGGTTATGTATAATTCTTGTCCACGTGATGGGAAAGGCAATATTAGGTTTTTCCCCCTTAACAAATACATTTTTCCTGTAATATGGTTTGTGAATAATTTTTTAATCATTTATACATTCAGTGTGGACAGTCAGTAAGAAACAAAGGGTGGAAAAACCAGGTTGAGAGCTTATATTTATCTCATACTGTTGCTTCATTGAATGTTATTTTCTCAATCTTTGGCATCTAAGCTTCTATAGTGCAGCATAGGGGTGTTTGTATCCCATAAAGTGTTTTTATTTTCACATTTTTGGTGTATTATACTTGTAATGGTGTTACTTGTTGTTAAATATTCATACATACATACAATATCACAATGTATTTTGGCCAATATCACTCACCAGCACTTTCCCCCACTCCCATAAAGTGTTATTTAACTAATATTCTTTTCTAAAATAGTTCCCATAACCTAAGAAAAGATTTTGCAGCCTCTCATGCTATTTATTCATTGTATATTCTGAAACATCAACTCTTCATATCACTCCTGATGCCAGTTTCCTGTTTCCCTCTTAAGTCTTTAGCTGTTCATTCAATCTCCTTTGCCAGCTCTCTTCCTCTGCCCACCCCTACTTGCTTCGCCTTGTTTCCTGTTTTGGGAAGTGGAACCACCTTTAAGCCAGTTTTCAAGCCAAGAGCCTTGACTTTTGTAGTAGACATTGTTGGGGTACCACTAGCTACCCTTGGCACTCATTTCCTATATATGTGGACTTATGGCTTCTGTCTGCTGCAGGTCTTTGTCTTATTAATTTCTCTGCCCACTGAAGCCCCTCTTAGCTCATACACAGGGCAGACTAGCAGTGGGGATGAGCTTAATGACACCCAGGAGCAACTGTCAGCCTATGACTGATATGTGATGGGTAGATAACCCAGCTTCCTTACCTCCTACATAGAATAATTGAGGTGTGTTCCATGCTGCCTCCCAAATGCCCCTATAATTCCCCACAATGGTAATCCACGTGAGGCTGCCCTTTTTAGTGACTACCTTCCTTTGTCTTTTCTCCCCAGACCCCCACTTGGGAGTCTTGAGATCCCTTCCCAAATAAATTAGTTATACCCAAATCCTAATCTCAGGGTCTGTTTTTGGACCAACTCAAGTCAAGACACAATTATTTTACTTCTGTTCTTTTATGATTTCTTTTTTAGTATTTTTTTAAATTGTAGATGGACACAATACCTTTATTTATTTATCTTTATGTGGTGCTGAGGATCAAGCCCAGGGCCTCACACGTGCTAGGTGAGCGCCTATACCACTAAGCCACAACCCCAGCCCAATTCTTCTATGATTCCTAAAGTCTTGTTAGTTCAAGTTTCAAAACATAACTTGCACCTCTCTACCTCACTGTCTCCATGCCCCTTCTGGATCTGGGGCTCCTCATTTGCACCATTGTGTTTATCGGTTTGTTCATCTGTACTCCATCGGTAACTCCAGCCCTTTTTTAGTCCATGCAATTTTTATTGTGGTAAAATATACATAACATAAAATTTACTACTGTAACCATTTCTAGGTGCACAGTTCAATGGCATTAAGCAAATACAAATTGCTGTACATCCATCAGCACTATCCATCTCCAGAACTTTTGTATCTTCCTAAACAATAACTCTCTACCCCTTAAGCACTAATTCCCCATTCCTCCCTCCCCACAGCCCCTAACAGACACCACTCTACTTTCTGTCTTTATAAATTTGACTGCTCTAGGTCCTTATATGAGTGGAGCTGTACAGCATTTGTCCTTTAATGTCTGGCTTATTTCACTTAGCACAGTGTCTTCAAGATTTATCCATTTAATTCATACTTAAGTGAGAACAGTTTGTTTTTAATGGTAAAACAATGTTTAAGTCATAAAATATTGACAGAAGTGAAGCAAATGAAGTTATTCAAAAGCAAAGCTAAAGACCATTTGTTGATCTTTGTGCCTTCATTACCCTTCTAAGGCAACCTATGTTAATAGCCTGGTGTGTGCATTTTCATACTTTTCTCCTAGAAGGTCAACTTTTCAAAAATGTAAACTCATGAAGTTATTCTTCTATTTCACCTTTCAGTAATCTCCTGTTCACCCCAAAATAAACCTGACCACTGCCTAACTTGAAAGATTTGTCTTCTGCCATTTTCTGCCTTTGGCTCTGCCATCACACTGGCCACTTTGAAGTTTTTGAATTATCTACCACAAGGTCTCTGGCCTTTGTACTTTGTCTTCTCCCATATGGAATCTCTTCCTAGGTTTCTTTCTTGTCAAACCCAAACTTGAGTCTGACTTTTGATCAATCTTCTGGATTTATTTTATAACTCACTTTTTTGGGGGGGTCTCCTTGGGAAAGCTGCATGCAAACTACATTGCATCTCCTAGTTTTCCCTTCCTGTGGCACCTTTTTCTGCATTTTTTCTGCCTTCCCTATTATAATGGCTCAGAGGGCAGGTACTATATCTTCTTCACCATCCTCGCAGTGATTGGTACACAGTATGCTCAAAATAAATATTTATTGGTCATTAAATCTTTCCTGGAGAAATAAATTGAGAACTTTGAATTGTATTTGGGCCTTTCTATGCTGTCTCACTTTTCAGGGTTATTTTAATATTGTTACTCTGATGGGTTAGAGGGTGTCTTTTAGGTACACTTGTTTTGAAACCCCACCTTATTGGCCAGGAAAATTACATTGGTAGTAAAGGGAGTGTCTTTATTTTCCCTGATTCTTTTTAATTCCATTTTAAACATCCACATACTCAGCAGTTGTTTGATAGCAGCTGTGGCTCTAATCCACCATAATACAGGCTACAGTCCCTTATCTGCATTTCCACAATCCCTAGAGCTCTGAAAATGGAAAGTATTTTCTGGAGTTTCAAGCAAAACTTGACCAGAACTGATGTGTTTAGTTTACAACTAGCCATATTTTACTGTAGACATAATAATGCAGATGATTATAGAGTGGTTGTCTCAGCTCTTGCTAGGGCGCTATTAGATAACATATACATATTCATTGTCTTACCTCAGTCTGAAAATTTCACAATTGTGAAGTGCACTTGATCCTAAGTGTTTTGAATCAGCAAAGTCATTTAAAATATATATAAGGAAGACAGCATATATTTTTTTAAAAAAGGTATATAATGCCTTTAATATTACATGCCTGTATATTTCATGTAGAATATATTACATGCCTGTAATACCAGCTACTTGGGAGGCCAAGGCAGGAGGATTGCAGGTTTGAGGTCAGCCTGGGCAACTTAGTGAGACCCTGTCTCAAAAAATTTTAAAAAAAGGGCTGGGAATATATTTCAGTGGAAGAGCACCCATGGGTTAAATCCCTAGTACTGCAAAATAAATGAATTAAACAAATAAATAAGTAAATACCTCAAACAAAATGATAGTATACCATTTTCTCCATCTTAAAGTTTTTGTTTTTTAGTTGACATTTTGTTTTTGCTAATGCATATGGCTTATTGTTCTCAGAAAGGATCTGATTATGCTCACCAAACTTTAGCAAAAAATTAATATGTGGGAGTTCCAACAAAATGCCCTCATTTTGTGCTTTTGATAGCTTGATAGCAGCACTTCCATGACATATACTTTTCTGATCCTCTGAATCAAGCCATCATTTACACTAAATTCTAGAGAACATAGACTATACACTAACACTTGGCTGATTCTGGAACCTTCTGTGTTCTAGAATCTGCCAGTCTCAGTGTTCCCCTGAAGCCCTTTGTAGTGTTTCTATGAGTTGGAGACACTGCCATTATGCTACTGTTTTTTCCTACACTGACAAGGTTGACATCTCAGAATCTTATGGACTGAGCCCCAGGTGAGGCAGTGCCTCTGGAGATCACTGCTCCAAAGGCTACCATATTTCCCATGTAGCTTGGTCTATAGCCTCAGTTCATTGAAACATATACTGCAATTATGGTGAATTAGAGAAACTCAGTGTTATTTGCCAATACAAATAAGTAAAATCTAATTCTAAAATCTATCTCTCTGTGTTGGCTAAACAGAAAACCACAAAAGGGTTCTTTTAATGACTTGACCAACAGTCATTTCAGATCTTTCTAGTAGTGTAAGAAAAGAATATTACTTGAGAAGAGAAAAAAAGAGTAAAATGTATTCTGGTTTCAATGTTCCTAGGAGCAGACCCTGAGGCAAGGATTTGGGTGCAAGTCATGTATTTGAGAGATAAGTCCCGCTGTACCAGTAGGGGAGTGGGGAGTGGAAAAGGGAGGTGGAGCAAGCAAGGAAATGAGTGGACAAACTATGTTTTCAAGCCTGGAGTTCAATCCTGTTGGGGAACTGGAGGGTAGGGTATTCCTCAGTTATCTCCACTGAGGTGTGAAGGAACTGCATGATTTAGTGGCCCAATGGCACCTGTAGCCAGAAAAAAGCTTTTGGGCAAAGAGTCAGGGAGGCTCAAGGAAGCAATGGATGCCTATAAAAGTACATAAGGAGGGAATATGAATGGGGCACCAACAGCACTTCTTCAACATCTTTTATTAAAACCGACACATAGCTTAAAGAAGTGATAATACTAATAATTGTTCTTTTTGAGGTCCAAAATTTCACCTTCCTAAGATTTAAAAAAAATAATAGCTTTGTTGATTTGTCATCCACATAGAATTCACTCATTTAAATGTCCGATTCATTGATTTTTAATTTACCCTAATGTAATTTTCAAACATTTTTCCCCCCAAAGGAAATCCCATACCCATAAGCAGTCATTCCCTATTCGTGGCTGTCACCACCATTATCTGTACCCCTGGCAACCACTAACTTGCTTTGTCTATTCTATAGAAACAGAAAGCAAGCTAGTGGTTGCCAGAAGTGTAGATAGATAATTTACATTTCATATTAATGGGCTCATACTATATGTCTTAATCAGATTTTTTATTGCTGTGACCAAAAGACCTGATGAGAACAATCAGTGGAGGAAAAGTTTATTTGGGGGATCATGGTTTCAGAGGTCTCAGTCTATAGACACCTTGTTCCATTGCTCTGTGTTCAAAGTGAAACAGCACATCAGGACAGAAAGGTGTGACAGCGCAGGACATGATAATCAAGATATATATAGAGAGAGGTCTGCTCACCAGGGAAAAAATATATACCCCCAAAGCATGCCCCCAGTGACCCATGTCCTCCATCCACACAGTACCTGCCTACCCTTTACCACCTAGATAATCCTATCAGGGAATTGATTCACTGATTAGGTTAAGGCTCTCACAACCCAATCATTTCACCTCTAAACCTTCTTACATTTTCCCACACACGAGCTTTTGGAGCACACCTATCCAAACCATAATGAATCATACTATAAGTGACCTTTTGTGCCTACCTTCTTTCATTTACCATGATTTCTAGGTTTATCCATGTTGTTGCATATATTAGCACTTCATTTCTTTTCAAGGATGAATACTATACCATTATAGGGATAAATCATAATCTCTTTATTCATTAGTCAATAAACTCCTGAGATGTTGTTGGTTATTATAAGTAGTGCTGCCATGAACATTTGTATGCAAGTATTTGTATGGGCATGTTTTTATTTCTTTTGGATATATAACTAAAGACATAACTGCTGGGTCATAATGGGAACTCTGTGTTTACCTTTTAGGATCAACTTCTTAAGATTTAAAGATATGATCTACAATGATTTATTGGATTTTTCATAGTACAGGGGTACCTAGAAAGTCATTATTATATGTTGCCTTCTGGAATGAGGGTAGAGGTGCCTGGCTTTTGGGGTTGTCTGCTTCTCTCATATGCATTTCCCAGATAGTTGGGTTTGCAAGAGATCCATTGGCAAAACAGCCAGCTCAGCTTCTTCAAGTAAGATATTGCCTGAAGCTGACCTAGTTCTGATCTTACTTAGGCTTCCAAAAGCTAAATACAGACATGGGATCCATGAACCATGCCAAACTGCACCACCCCCTTCCTTTAAAAAAGCTAACTCTGGACCCTCTTGATTGTTTAATTAATAATCAAAACTAAGCCTCCTCTGTGAATTTAGGCCCAAAGTCCAAATAAGATCTCATTGGTAGAGATAAACTCATTCATCAAAACACTGTTTATCCATCTGTTGTTTGAGGTGATTATTTTCTGGATGATGGCCCTGACAATAGGCAGTCTTGAGAGATAGTGTGAAACAGGTGAACTTCCAGGAATGAAATGCAAAATAAATGGAAATTTGGACACACTTTTTAGTTTCCACTTGTAAATGACACTCATGAGACCAATAAAGGTAAAACATATCCATCACTAAAAAAGATTATTCTAAATAACAGATATGTGGTAATAATGTTTTACATATGTGTGTAGATTATATGCTTATGTATATGATGTATATATACATATATAGACATATATGCTTGCAAAATAAAAAAATGCCTCAATATTCACATTACTACTTATGTTAAAGAAATATTTTTATGTATATTTCAGTGTATGTATATATATATATGTTTATGTATGTATATATATATATATATAATGTTGTGTATATTTGCATGGAAAAATATATATATTATATTTAACATGCAATAAGTATTTTCCTTAGTTGGTTTTTATGTGAATGCCCAGGGCATTTTTGTTAAACCCTGAGCCTGGAGTTACAGATAGAGATGCCAAGTTCAATCCCTTAATTGGTGAGCAATAATTACATTGTATTCATCAGTTTAGAAAGCATAATATAAACAATGTTATTAAATTCTAAAGTTTACAGTGTAATCTAATAAAGATGTATTGGTGGTGTTAAAGAAAACACAATTAAGGGAAACAGCTCCCTAGCCTTGAAAAAATAATGTGCCTTCTTCTCTCCAATTCCCAGTCTGATCATTAGGTTGTAATTGAAGTAAATTTCATAAAATATCAAGTAGTTGAATTTATTTTTATTTAATTTGGTATATAGCTGACCTTTGGGAAAGAATTGCTATCAATTTACTTGCATCCACTTTTTTTTCTGAAATAGGGAAGTTTAGTGGCAATATAAAGGAAGATAGACTGATTTATAGAGAAGTTTTGCAGTTATGTTACTCTAAATGCTTAATTTTAGAACTCTAAAATGTCTAAATTTTTGAAGAAAAAATTGATCATTTATATATAGAGTTCTAGAAGTATTCCAATAAATTAAATTGTCCAAAATGGTATTATAACAAGATAGGAGCTTGGGGACTGATGACTAATTCTGGGTAATGTGTGTATGTGTGTGTGTGAGTGTATGTGTGTGTGTGTGTGTTTGTGTTGCAGGAGATGTAACCCAGAACCTTATACATGTTAAGCAGGTACTCTACCACTGTGTTACACTCCTGGACAAATTATTTTTATAAGTTCATTTTAAACTACTATTATTTATAGATATCTACTGTTAACATTTGGGAATATTTTATTTCAGTCTTTTTGCATACATTTATTTTGGTTCTGTGTGTGTGTGTGTGTGCGCGCGCACGCATGCCCACACATACATATGCATGTGCATGAGAACCTGTGCCACACATTTATATTTGTAGTCTTCTCATAAACATAATTTTGTATCTTTTCATCTGATATTACAACATAACCATTTTCCATATTATTGCTGTCTTCATGAACATAATTCAAGTAAAATCAAATAAGGCACATCATAACTTACTGAACTTATACCAGACTATAGGACATAATGTATTTTGTGTTTGTATATTTGTTATAAATGACAATGTACTCAATATCTTTAGGCATAATTACTTTTTTCCATATTTGGTGTTATTTCCTTCAAATTGAATCATAGAGTAATAACTTCTGATTTAAAAATATGGAGATTTTGAAGTTTTTGACAGATGCTGCCAAATTGCTTTTCTCAAGTGCTTTCCCAATTATTCTTTCAGCAGCTTTGTTTCATTACACTGTTGGGAGCATTTAATATCATCCTTTTTTTTCAGTCTTCCTCAAATTGAGAAGTACAAATGGTGACTTTTTATTTTTAATTACTAGCAAAGTCAAACATTTTTTCTCATGTATAACTCAATTATATTTTCTGGGAAGGTGATTTTTATTTTAATTTTTTCTTGACTTGTAGCTGGAACTACAAATGGGATCCATTTTTATTTGAATAAACCAGTATTTTTTTTTAAAGAGAGAGAAAGGAGAGAGAGAGAGAGAGAGAGAGAGAGAGAGAGAGAGAGAGAGAGAGAGAGAGAGAGGAGAGAATTTATTTATTTATTTATTTAGTTTTTGGCAGACACAACATCTTTGTTGGTATGTGGTGCTGAGGATCGAACCCGGGCCGCACGCATGCCAGGCCAGCGCGCTACCGCTTGAGCCACATCCCCAGCCCATAAACCAGTATTTATCCATGTTTTATGTTTCTGAATTGATAAGTAATTAATATCAAAAGCATCTTGGCCAAGCTAACCAATTGCCTTTGAGAGCTCTTATGTCCTTCTGGTGTATGAATCCTCTTCTATGGGCCTCCCAAACATGTCTAACATACAGAGTTCTCACCCAGGTGTTTGACCAAAGCTGCAGCATGATTCCTGATCCTACAATTAAAATGGTCTAATCCAATAAATAGGCTTCCTTGAATGTGTTTTCTGTGTAGTGTTGTGTTTCTACTACTTTTACAAACCTCCAGGAGAACTCAGTGGTTTCAAAACTCACCTTTACTAAGATGACTCCCAAATGTCTATACATTCTTATCCAAGCCAACAAATAAATCTTCAATTTGTGAAAATCAGTAAATATGTATTTGCTTTGCTTTTTGATCAGATAAGATAGGCAGCAGGAATTGGGGAAACATTGGGGAAGATGGACATGGTAGACACAAAGCTTAGAATATACAGAGACACCTACGCAGACACCACTCAGAGCAAAGGAGCTCCAGAAATAAAGGCTTGTGGGATCAAACATAAATCCAGAGGGACAAAGAGGCACAAAAGAACATACTATGACAACATAATTTCCTGGTTTTAGAAATTTGCCACTAAAGACCTTTAAAATGTATTTTTAGAGACTGTGGATATGAGTGGTGACATTGCCATTTTCAGTTGACAAAAGATTCGCTCCTTTGTCTAGGAGGAATTTGTCAAGGATTAAAAGTCCCTCAGATCTGGATTATACTTCCTTCAACAAGATAGAATTGACTCTGTCAGCAGAAGTGGTTTCACCTTTCAGCTTGGAAAGCTGGATTATATAGTTTTGGGGCTGTGCCCAGTATTTGGGAGTACAGAGAGTTTATTTAAAGTACTTCACAACACACACACACACATACACACACACACACACACACACATGTATGCATGTGCATGCATGTTATTTAAGCTAAAATACAGATTAAAGCACATTTAATCTGTAAAAAAAATTTTGTAAATTGCTAGAATACCATAGACTGTTTTTATTTTCAGCAATCTAACAGTACAGACCCAGAAATGTAAATGCTGCAGGGGAATTAATAATTAATAAAACCCTTGAAATAACTTTAGAATTGCAGGTGTTCAACTGACCTTCAGCAGAGGCAGCTCTTTAATTTTCTGACAAGAGCCCAAAATGATGTTGTATGGACTAAAGGGCACTCTATAGACTTTAGACAGGAAGTAGACAAGTTGTAGAGTTGACATTATGCTGTCACTATTTGGGGGCATGTTTTGAATCCTTGTCCAGGTGGAAGACTGCACTTCTGCATTAGTACTTTAATTTTTTTCCAAGTAAAAGTTCATATTAAATTTTTAATTAAAAAAAGACATTTGGAGCAGAAAATTAGGAGCTGAAAAAATTAAGGGACACCTGTGATCAAGTGGTCACATTAACATTAAAATGAATTCTGTGATTCATCTGACTTTGAGTAGAAATGCATTCTAAGGAGTCTAATGGAATAAGTTCTTTGCAAAATGAGCCATTCTTCATCCTTCCCAGCTGAACTAATTGCCTTGCCTGATGTCTTTCATGCTAGCAACTAATATTTATTGAAGTTGTCTGTTTGCCAGATGCTGGAGATAAAGCAGGAAACGACATGAGCTTCTTTCCACCCTCACAGAGGTTATGGCTCAGTGCATGTGTGTGACACATAATAAATAACCAATGAACCAACCAAATAGATACTTATTTCCTTACAAAGTACTGCTAGTGATAAATAATTCATGTCAAATAAAATAGGATAGGGTCATAGAACACAGTCAGAGGATGCCTCTTCCTTAAAGATGAGATGTGAGCTGAGATCTGTGATGCTGAACATGTAATATCAAAGGGAACAGTGTTACAGCAGATTGGGACAATTTATTGCAAAGCCCCTAATATGGAAAATACATTTTCAAAGAACATGGTGGAGTGAAATGAAGAAGGGGTGGTAATGGAACATATGTAGGTAACAGTGGAGATAATATGAGGCCCTACATATTAGCTATTCTGGTGAGATCTCCTGTTTGTAAGGTAAGTCATTGAAAAATTTGGAACAAAGAAATATCTTGAGTTTTATTTAGTTACAAATATACTCTGTGCTGTGTAAATCTTAGACATGTAAGAATGGAAGCAATTGCAAGTCTATTGCAATGGCCCAAAGAAGAGATTGTATCATCTTAGACCAAGGTAGTAATAGGGATTCTAAGAAATGGTTGTACTTAGGTAGAGTTGACTTGCTGATGTATTGACTGGAGGACAGAATGGTCATAGAAATAAATAATCAAGGACAATCCCTAGATTTTATCCTGAATAAATGGGTGAATTGCGGTATCATTACTGAGATAGAAAATTCTGGAAAGCAATTGTTTTGGGAGAGGGGATTCAAGCACGCTACTTAGGACAAGTTAAATGTAAGATGTTTATTACATATTGAAGGTACAAATAAGTAGACAGTTTATATATCAAGTCTGAAGTTTTAAGGCCATGGGATTGGATAATATTACCTGGGAATTTAAAAAGAAAAGATAAAGAAGTCCATAGGCTGCGTCCTGGGTTTCTTCAACCCTTAAAAATTGGGAAGAAATGATAGAGCCAGCAAAGGAGTCTGAAAAGGAGCAAAAAGGTAGAAAGGAAGAAAAAAAATATGAACTACTATTTTAAAATATTATTCTTTTAGTTGCAGGGAGAAATCTATCAAATACAAGGAAGTGTGTGACTTAGAAATAAAGCACAGCTAGTAGGGCAAGAAGGAGAACATGAGCAAAAGTTGTTAAGAAAACAAATAGTTTAAGGACAAAGACTGATCCAAGACTGGATTTGACAACGTGAAAGTCACTCACATCCTAGACAAGAACAAATTCAGTAGAATAGTAGAGATGGGAGGTGGGGAAATAGTGGCAGTATATACAGATTACTCTTGAAGAAGTGCTATGAAGTAATTCAGAGGGGAGAGGTTAGAGCCGAAAGGAGATGTTGGGCCAAAGTAAGATTGGTTGGAAATGGGAGACATTAGCACAGTAGTGGGAGCTGGTGGTAACTGATCCAGGACAGAAGAAGTTGCTAATTTAGGAGAGAAAGTATATAATTATTCCTGGGAACAAAACCCAGGAATATTAGAATCTAAAGAGAGTGTGGAGTATTGGCAGCCCTAAAGAAGAGACACTTATTTTAAGCAATAGGAAAAAAAAGTAGCAACAAAAGCACAGGAGAAAGTTGCAGGTAGGTTTATTTTGGAAAGATGACCAAATTCTTTCATTTTCTCCATGGAGAATGAGTCAGAGTATCTTAAGTCCATTTTGTGTTGCTATAAAACAATACCTGAGGCTAAGTATTTTATAAAGTGAAGAGGTTTATTTGTCTCACAATTCTGGTGGCTGGACAGTTCAAATAACACAGCACCTGCATCCTGGTGAGAGCCCCCTAGCTACATGATAACATGGCAGGGAAATGAAAAGGGAAAAGGCTGAAGGAAGAAAGGATCACATGATGAAACAGGAAGCAAGAGATGAGGATGGACCAGGCTTACTCTTTTTATAGCAATCTACACTCTTGGAAATGAATCCACTCCTCCCAGACCCAACACATTTCTTGAGACCAGCATTTATTCATTCATGAGGGTGGAGCCCCCATAGCTGACATAATTACCTCTTAGAGATTCCATTACTTTAATGCTGCGACACTGGAAACCGAGCTTCCAGCATATGAATCCTTGGGGAACAAATGATTTCCAAACCACAGTATGGGGTTATTAGTTGAAGAGAGATGGGGGTGGGTCATTGTGATATAGAAAATTTAAGAAAAAGAAATATGAAATAGCCATTTTGGACAGCAGGAAATTATGAACTAGTGTTTTAAAATATCATTCATTTAATTGCAGGGAGAAATCTATCAAACACTATGATTTTAATTTCAGAGAATAGAGGCTACAATATTTGTTCTTATGACAACTAAGCAAAAGATACTGCTTAGATTGCTCTAAGCCCATGACTAAAATATTATCAATATGGAAAAAATGGCCTTGCCTTTTCTCTGCTCTGGTTAGTGAACATTTATCCAATCCATGATACTAGTTATCTATTTATTTTGCTATATATTAAAAAAGAGGGCAGTTTTTAGACCTTTACTCCTGTGAATGTGGGTATGTGTGTACGATGCACAGTTTGAAGAAATGTTAAAATCTAGGAAGTCATGTCATTATTGGAAGACTTGACCTATAGATAAGTCATCTGTTGAGTCAAAGGATGATGGTGTGCAAAAAGCCCTAAATTGTCAATAAGCATTTTTAAGAACATGAAAGTTAAGAAGTAGAAGAATCATTCATTCCCAAGCCCATCACCAGATAGCAGCAGCAGGCCCAATACATGCAAATAATTTTGCACACAATCTTTGCATCAACCCTACTTGGAAAGTATAGGCCCTGTTTTATACACTGGAAAAAGGAGAAGTAAAGAAATTACTTGTCCAAGATTCACAGTGCCTAAGAGGGTGGATATGGAACCAGCTTCTTCCCATTTCAAAGTCAAATGCTTTCTAAAGTATTGTACTCATTTCTTCATTAAACAAATATTTGTGGGGCACTTGTCATGCAATAGGCACTGTGCCAAGTACCATATATATGTTGTATCATTTTCTATCACTGCTACTTGATGAGGTAGGGAAAAACACTGTGACTATTTTGCAGATATGCAAATTGAGATTTAAAGAATGGAAAAATTTTGATCATCTGATCACCTAGTCAATAGCAGACCCAGAATATGAAAGATGTCTAATTTTTGTAACTGCATGAAAATTTCCTTTTTTAAGCCAATGTAACATAAGGGATTACTTAAAATAATTGGATTGCCAAGGATTAGGACCCACCACTCAGCATGACATCTAGATATTCAACTAAAATCATCTAGGTTTGTTTTGTAATTTGGGGTGACTGTGTAAGTGCTCTAAAATGAATGAGGAAACTGGTTCTCAGACACATACACCCCTAGAATAATTTGCCCTGACAGCAGTGTATATTTTTCCTCTAACTTGTTGTGTTAGTGTTAATTTTTTTGTGTGCCAGGTCTTCTTATGATACCAATCTTGATAACTGAGTCCAGGACCTCTCACTGAGATTTGGAATTATCATTTTTAAAAAGTATACTTTTCTGAAAAACGGATTAAACCTAATAAAAATATAAGTAATTCCATTTGATTTCCATTTGAGGCCTTGTCTTTAACAAGCATTGCCAGCTTGTTTTGGCTTTCTATTTAGTCTTTTATCAAATCACCAACTGGGTTTTGGCCAGACATGGAAAGATTTCAACCTATCTTCAATCCGTTGGTATGGAATAACAGGAAATAACTCTTTCCAAAAATACTTGGAGTGAAAAGTTTAAAATTGTGGAGTTCCCAAAAAGATTCTTGTGGATTTAGATGTGAACTCTGCCTCAGTTTTCCTTCTCTTGTGTTCTCCTTCTTATTGTGGGTGGTCCAATAAGGAATGAAGTATTCATTCCTGTGGAAACCCCTACTTGGGGTTCCTAACCCACCCTGGGAGCTATATGGGGCAAACTGACTAGAGGAGGTGACACCTGAGCTGTATTTAGGAGTGGTGGTGGTGGTGAGATGGAATTAGGTGAAATCTCAACAGAACCAAAGCCTAGAAACACTCAGCAATGTTGGGTATGAAAAGAACCATGGGGGAAATGGTGCAGTATTTGATAGTGTAGAGTAGGGAATAGACAAAGAAGCTAGAGAAACTGACAAGATCCAGGTTTTGCATTTGGGGTAAAATGGGATAAGGGCCCAGAAAGACTCAAGGATGAAACCTGGGCTTTAGGCTTGAGCCCTTAGACAGATAACTGGATCCATGTAATGAGTCAGAAAAAAAAAAGTTGAGAAAATGGGTGGGATTTGATTATTTGTTGGTTTCAGGATGGTCAATTATCCTTAGATTGTAAACATCCTGAAAACTGGGAATTTTCTTAGTTTCACAAAGAGCTCTGCTTGGCAATAGGGAGCTGATTTTAACCAGAAAAATGGTGTCCTCTGCTGAAGCTACAATGCCAGTAATGAAGTGAGACCCAGATGGTAGTTGAAAGTAAGGTTTTAAACCAGAAACCACAGAAAGTTGGGGTTAGCTTTCTAGTGTTCAAAATCTAATTTTAGTGCTTTAGTTCAGCTCTCCAAAGCCCATGTTCAAGGCTTTCATTTTATATGTGCCTGCTTCATGCTTTACCTGCTCTGCTGTTCCCTGAGGCTTTTGGGTTGTCAAACCTAGACTTGGAATGCAAAATAAAAAGAGATCTTGCCACAACTTCTATAAATCTGAGACAAATCCAGGCAATGAAATTTCCAGGAGGTGACACTGAGGAGGTGGGAGATGGAAGAATCTTACAGAGTAGCCAAAAATGGGGAAGAAAATTCTTTGCAGCCAGATGGACGGATGCCTTTCCTTTCTCAGGAAGGCAGAACCCAGGCTGAGACATACTTCAGCACTCCTGGAAAGTGTTTTTGGCTATCAGCCTTGCCCATGTTCCCATTTTATGCCCTCTTGCTTACTCTCTACAGGACACTTGCCTTGGTAGTGTTAGCCGGAAGAGCTATGCTTTCTTTCTTTTTTTTTTTTTGACCTTTTCTTTATGGCCTTTTATTGATCTGTTGTCTGTTCTAGATGAATCAAGTAAAGAACATTCTCAAAGATTCCAATTGTTGGTCATATAAGTTGCTCACAGATTCAGCACATGCATGCATGCATGTGGTTTTGTGCAAACTTGTGTGAACATATGGAAACATTAATATGCTAGATACTGAGCCACTTTATGTGGCTCAAGGTCACACTGTTAGGGGGGGACTCTACAATGCTTTCCAAATGAGACTTTAAAAAGAAGAACAATCTGCTTGACCTGTAATTTTGGGGGGTCAGTGTTTTCATGCCAGAACTGATTCCTCTGCCTCTTTTGACTTCTATTTGAAGTGGTTTTTAAGGCCTTAAATGACAGATTTTCACATATATGTTTTTTGAACAGCTTACACCCATTTACATTTACACTCTTGTCACTGAGTTTCCATCCCATCTGGTCTGGGTAACCAACAGACTCAGAGCACCTGAATTGACAGGATAGAACTCCTTTTGTCTGGGTTTGTCACAACTTTTCTGTGGCATTGAGAAAAGCATTGAGGCCCTGGAGCCAGAGTGTTTCTTAGTGAGCTGAATAGTTATATAAATATCATGGACAATCCTTTAACGTTTGAGTTTATTGGCAAAATTAAACATCAGACATTCTAAAAATTCTACAGAATTCATATCAAGCAAAGAATTTGTATAATATTGGCACTGGCTATGTTTGTGAGTGAGTGTGTGTGTGTGTGTGTGTGTGTGTGTGTGTGTGTGTGTGGTGCTGGTGATGGAACTGAGGACACTGTGCATGCTGGGTAAGTGCTCTACCATGGAGTTACACCTCAGCCTTCTTGTTAAGTCACATCTCAGAAAGCTTTATTCCTCACCTAGGTTCTAGATCATTCACATACCCTCATTATTATGAGCTTCTCTGTGTCCAGTGGTGAGAGGCCACCCCTTTTATTATGCTATTTACAATTCCAAGGCTAAAACTTTGATCCCATCCGCTTATGTAATATCTGTGTGGGCCAATGTCTGTGTCTCAATCCCCAAGCCCAACAGGTCACCTGAAATAGTACTTCTGCTAGGAATGTCCCCTTTGCTTTATCACCCCTTCGCCACCAACACTCCAGTGTTTCTGGCAAGATAAGAAATGCCATGGGCTGGGGATGTGGCTCAAGCGGTAGCGCGCTGGCCTGGCATGCGTGCGGCCCGGGTTCAATCCTCAGCACCACATACCAACAAAGATGTTGTGTCCGCCGAAAACTAAAAAATAAATATTAAATATTAAAAAAATTCTCTCTCTCTCTCTCTCTCTCTCTCTCTAAAAGAAAACAAATGCCAGCCTCATCTGGTTAACTAGCACTTTTATCACCATGTTATCCACACATAAATGCAGTGAACAGTGAAGTTAATGTGGAAGATAAGATTCCCCATGTTCATTAGTTTGCTAGGGCTGCCATAATGAAGTATCACAACATGGGTGGCTTAAAACAAAATAAATACATGTTCTCACAGTTCTGGAGGCCAGAAGTTCAAGATCAAGTTGTTGATAGGATTGGTTCCTTCTGAGGGCTGTTAGGAAATCTGTTCTCTGTCCTTTCCCTAATTTCTGGTGGTTTTCTGGCCATCTTTGGCATTCCTTGGTTTGTCAGTATATAACTCAAATGTTTGCTTTCATTTTCATGTGACATTCTCTGTGTTCAGATTTCCTCTTTTTCTAAGGACACCAGTCAGATTGGATTAAAGTTAGTCACAATAGCTTCATTTTAATTTGATAATTACTGTAAAGATGACTTCTAAGCAAGTTCACATTTTTTAGTTGTAGATGGACACAATACCTTTATTTTACTTACTATTCATTTTTCTGTAGTGCTGAGGATTGAACCCAGTACCCCATATGTGTTAGGCAAGCACTGTACCACTGAGCCACAATCCCAGCCTGCAAGGTCACATTTTGAGGTTCTGGGGGATTTGGAATTCAACATATGGATCGGGGTGGGGCATAATTCAACTCTCAATAGAATGCTAACCAAATTTACTCATGTGATTGTCCCTCAGCCAATTCATGGCTCCTCTGAGATGAGGGCATTCTTTCTCTTCTTTCAGGTTCCAGTGGAGGTCATTGTCCTAAGCCTTCCAGGGCCCTGACCTCTCTCCCATCTCTGGCCTGCCTTCATCTGGATTAATCTGTTACTCTGGCATGTCCTGAAAGATTAAAGAGGGAATCTTCCCAATAATTTCTTTGTGGGACTCTTTTTTTTTTTTTACTTTTCATATCATTTTTTTTCACTTTTCTGTAACTCAGCTACATCAAATGTACTTCCGGTCTCCCCAGGAAACTCCCTTTCCAAATATAGTCACACACTGTTTAATGATGGGAATACTTTGTAGGTAATGTGTCGTTAGGAAACCTCATTATTGTGAAAACATCATAGTGCACTTACAAACTAAGCCAGCTCCAGTGTCACTAGGCAATGTCATCTTGTGGTATCATCATCATATATATATGGTCCGTTGTTGACCAAAGCATCATTATCCATAGCTTGACTGTACCTTATAGTCACCCTCTTCCTGCCTTTGTGGTACCTCTCCTATTAGGCTTTGATTTTTTTCTAGAGGCAAGCCATGTTTTAGGCATCAGTCCCTGATAATGCACAACCTAGGACAATGAAGTCACTAATAATGTTTAAATTGTTGGGAAGAAGGGAGAAAGATTTTATTTTGAGGGGAAGTTTCTTTGACAAATCCACCATCAGGTTAAGCTACATTGATCAGACTAACCAGTTGCTTTAGGTATGTTTCCCAAAGCATGTAGGGAAAATTTCCACCCAGAGAAAAATCACTTCTATCCCTATCCCCCAGTAAGTTACAAAGAGGAAGAAATTATATAAATACTACATCTATTACCTCCTGATGGAAGTATAGGATATGTTAATTTAACCCTCTGACAAGTCCAGCTGAACAGAACTATTTTAACTTTTCCAGAATTTCCTAATTATAGGACATTTCAGAGAATTGTACAGTGAAATCATCTAGACACTAGATTGTACAATTAGCATTTTTGCTATATTTGTGTTATTTAATTGTATCCATCTAGCATGCCTCTCTCCATCTATCAAACCCTTTGTTTTGAGATGCATGTCAAAGCAAAACACAGACATCATGATATTTCACCCCAAGTATCTTAGCACACCTACCCCTAAGCAGCTTTGTTTAAATCAGTATTTCTTTGCCCTCCATAAGCACAAAAATCACGTTTGTATTCATTTTATTGATGTCATCCATATGTCTAACCACAAAGCACAGATGCTTTGGGTTCATGAATATACTACATATGTAATAAAATCTCAGCTTATGTGAGATCACTATTCTGTTTCATTTAGTTTAATCACAGGCTGTAAGGGTCCTAATTTAATCACATTATTTTTATGGAATGATAAAAGTGAGAAAAGTGAGGACTTTTGCCTGAGATTATACAGCCAGGAAGTGGCATGTTAGGCAGAGGGCTTTTCCTGCAGAAGGGCATCACTCTGACTTGTTCTGGAACCGGGCTGTTTTCCTCCCACTGTGGTCCTTGCACATCTCTGACTGCCTTGGACTTTGTTTCACAGGCATGTTTAAGAGCCCAGGAAAGTAAAGCTCCTGAACCAGGCCCCAGTTCCACAGGCTTAGTAGGTTTCCTAGAAGATGGAGGAAAGGCCAAATAACTCTCTTCTAGTAACTCATTATGTAACTCTCTTCTAGTAACTCATTATGTCACTCCAGATGTCTTGCCAATACCTACATTTTATTCTCTCCTTCTAGAATTCTTAATCCATCACCTTACATTTGGTAAAAGGGGATATTTTAATGGAGAAGTAGATCTCTGACACTTCATGTCATTTGTAACAGCCATCTGGTTCAGAGGGTAGGATCTGGGGAGAGGGTGAATGTTGAGGCATATGATTGCTCTCCAGTTTTATATTCTGCCTTGAAGATGTTTGTGATTCTAAAAATGAGGTTGACAATCCTTAGGAGGACTACTATGGTGCTGGGGGACGTTTCATCCTCAGATCACTGTCAAGGAGACTATCATGCCATCCTATGATTATCTTCTATACTTAAAAAGCATTTTGCAGGTTGGAAGTGTAACCCAGTGATAGAGCACTTGCCTTGCACATGCAAGGCCATGGGTTTGATTCTGAGCACTGAAAAAAAATAGAAAAGAAAAGAAAGAAAATAAAACAAAGCAAAAAAGCAGTTTTCAATTTTATTAAAAGAATACATATTTATTTATTCATACACAGTACATCTAATTCTCAAGAATATTTGAGGCAAGTGAATTAAAATTATAGAACTGAAGGTTTAAAATGGAATAGTATAGCCAGGTGTGGTGGTGCACACCTGTAATCCTAGCAGCTTGGGAGGCTAAGGCAGGAGAATAGCAGTTCCAAGCCAGTCTCAACAACACAGCAAGGCTCTAAGCAACTTAGTGAGATCCTGTCTCTAAATAAAAAAATATAAAATAGACTGGGGATATGCTTCAATGGGTCAGCACCCCTGGGTTCAATCCCTGACACAAAAAAAAAAAGAAAAGAAAGAAAGAAAGGAAGAATACCTGAATAGTATAGCACACATATTTGAGAAGGACATAGCTATAATTTCTGGGTTTGTTTCTTTTATTAATGAGAAACAGTGTTGAGGTAAAAAGAAAACAAATTTTGTCTACCATGATTACAATAAACAAAAGATATTTGACTCATTTCAAACAACAAAGGGTAAAGACAAAAGCTTGGATATGAGACAGAGATTCATTATGGTTGCTGACATTTTAGAAAAATGCAATCATTTGCATATAAAGCGTGATGAAGAAACAATTTTTATGGTTTTAGAAATATTCTGAAAGGAATGGGAAGGCAATCTCATTCTAGTATCTCAAAGGGGCTGCATCTGGAGAAAGGTTTCTATGGCAACTTATGGAAGCTTGATGTTTTCTATCCTTTTCAAGAGCATAAATCATCCCATAGCCTGAGGCTCCAGTAAAGGTTTCCTTTATTTTACAAGATTTTTCCATTTGTTTTTGAGTTCTGTATTTTTATCATCTTAGAGAAAATAGAGCAAAGGTTATCATGCTTCCAAGAAGGTTTAGAATGTTTTTTTTATTTTAGAGAACAAGATGTAAATAACATAATTATAGTTTTTTTCCTCAATGATCAAAATGATGTGTGTGGTCTAAATAATGTGTTACTTCAGTTTTTCCCAAAATTGTGATGGGTATGTTCCCAGAGAAGGGAAGTCAGTTTGAACTACAGGAGGAGAAACTGTTTGGCAAAGCCCTTCTTTGTGTTTAGAGGTCCAGATGCCCTAAAAAGCCCCGCTTTCTCCAAATGCTTCCAGATCTCCCTCCCTCTAAAGATAAGGTTCAGGACTCTGGACAATAACAGGCTTCCAGTAATTTTTATCAAGATATTCTTTCCAAGAATATTAATGAAGAAAAATGTTCTGATTTTTAAATCCTGTCTGTTTCCAGAATTTATTTTATCTTAAAATTTTATTTATATTTATTTATTTTTGCAGTACTAGGAATTGAACCCAGGAGGGCTTTACTACTGAATTACATCCCTAGCCTCTTTTATTTATTTTTTTATTTTGAGACAAGGTCTCACTAAGTTGCCAAAGCTTGCCTTGAACTTGTAATCCTCTTGCCTCAGTTTCCTGAGTAGCTGGGATTACGGGTGTATACCACTGTGCCCAGCCATATTTTATTTTAACAACATAAGCTTTGTTATGTTACAGGAGGTAGTGTGGCTGATGGGGCCCAGAAACATAATGAGATTTCAGACCTGGCTCTGCTCTCACTGTGTGACTCTGAGTAAGCCCTTGAATCTCTGAGCCTCTATTTACTAATCTGAGAAATAGGCATGATGATGCCAATCTCATGGAGTTATTGTTAAATACTGAACGTGTGAGTGTGGAGTGTTGGAAACTGTATACTGCTGCACAAACATGAGGTAGTTCTTATTATGGGGTGGTTGTCTTTATTCCAGCTGAAAAAAATTCAAGAGATTCCATTACTCAGTATCAATATGCCTAAATATTTTTGTTTCTTGGACTATGTTAAAATAACTTATGCTTGGGCTGGGGCTGTAGCTTAGTGGCAGAGTGCTTGTTTAGCATGTGTGAGGCACTGAGTTCAATTCCTCATAAAATAAAAATAAATAAATAAAATAAAGGCATTCTGTCCTTCTACAACTACATTTAAAAAATAACCTCTGTTTATATAGAGAATACTGTAACCACTTATTTATTTATTGAAATGTAATTGCCATCTTTGTTGAAGGATATTAGATACCTTCATTCAACAAACATTTAAGTGCTAACTGTGTCTCAGCATTGAGAAGAAAAAGAATAGATAATTAAAATCTTGTTCAGGAAATAAGCTTCAAGGGCACCTGGGTGATGTAGTAAAAGGGGGATGGAATCCAGCCCCCACTCTGCCAGCCAAGCCTTTTGCACCCATATGGGCTGCATCTTTTTTTTTTTTTTTTAATTTGCCTGCCAGGAATGCATGCTTTCTTATAATTTACACAAAGGCATGGAATGTGCTAGCAGTAGCCTTGATGCTTGCTTGTGTGGTGCTTGATGTTAAAGGGAAGGTTTTTGATGTTTCACTGCTACATATGCTGGTGTATTTATTATCTGGAGTCATATTATCTGGATTTGAATATTGGCTTTGCCACTTGCTAGCTGTGTGACTTTAGGCACATTACTTGGCCTCTGTGTTTCACTGTTTACATCTGCCCACATTGTAATATTGTTGGGATGAATAAGTTCTTGTATGTAAAACACCTAGAACTGTCACACCATTGGTTCTCAAAATGTTAGCCATTTCAATGATGGCTTTACTTGTCCAGGGTCTCTGCAACTAAAAGTTCAACAACAAACATCTGAATTCTCTCTACAAATACCACTTTCCTGCAATGAATTTAACTTCAGGTGGGGATGTTTTTCTTCTTATTCCAGACCTTTTTATGGGTATTTGTGTTAAATAACTAAAAAAGCATTTTCTTTGGAGACATCAAAGAATTTCAGTTCTTTGATCAGAAGGTTGTTTGGTTCTTTCTAGAATTTCCTCAGAAAATCATTGCTTTGTCAGAAGTGACAGAGATGATGGGTGCTATTTGCATATTTTCCACTTTTATAGGTCCTGAGAGAATGCCTGTATAGTTTTCCAAAGTTACAGGATTAGAGATTCTTTGGGGGATACAGTGAATTTCATTGTCCCTTCAGATACAATGGTTCTTCCCTCCTTTTGGTAACTTTAAACTGGGAAAAGGTCCTTACATGGTATCAAAGTACTGCTATTTCATAATATTTTCAAGGCAATTAACTTTGCATTTTAAAGTGTTTATAATTTTTTTGTTAAATATCACATTTTGATATGAAAAGTATGAGAAACAGATTGACCATGCAAAAAATGAGGCAGGGGTTGGTTTTGATTTTATTTTCTCTCCTCATCCTAACTTCTCCACTGCTCTGAAGACACTTTGAATGGGCCCCTTCCATTGTCTCCTCCACTGTATATTTGCTAGTCTCGTCTAGGATCTAACTTGGATTACTTTCTATTTCACATAACTGGAAACAAAATGCTAATAATCTTATGCATCACTGATTTCTAGGTCTTCAAAATAATTTGGATGTCTAACCATAATTGTTGTACTCATTGCCTAGACAGAACTCTTTCAAAGTAAACTAATCATGGAGATGCAATATTTGTATAATTTCATGGCATTAGGTATTACTCTATTATTATTTATGTATGATTTATGTAGGATTATTTATGCAACAGCCTGTCAGGGGCACATAGGGACAGCTTCTGGAAGTGCTGAATGATTATTTGTTTATGAAATATTAATGGATTCTGCATATTAAATTTGAGTTTCATTGGCTTTTCAGAAGTACAAATCGACTATAAACTTGCTCATAAATTGTTTGCAAAAGTTAAAAATGTATTTAAGAGAAAGTCTGATATTTTAAGATTCTTATATTTAGATACAGAGCACAATGTTTTAAGACTCTTTGTCAGGATGAGTGTACAGATTTATTGTAATTTAATTTTTCCATTTTTGGTCCAAAGATAGTGGCCAAGAATTCAGGTTTGGAGTTGAGCTTTGACTCTGCCACTGAATAATTTCATAACCTATGGCAAATCACCATTCTCTTCTTCTTAAAATGAGGATTAAAAATACTTACTTCTTGTCCTCATGGTGAGGATCAAGTGGGCTTTTGGGTGTAAATCATTGCACGCAGAACCAAGTAAGTGCTTCATGCTTTATGGTGGTAGCTGTTAATATGTGGATATTAAAAAAACAACATTTATTACATTATATTGTTAAACTATTGTGTTTAAACTGTGCCAATTACATTGTCTAGTATTTTAAATTATGAAATTTTTTGGCAGTGCTATTTATTGCCCTTGAAAATTCCCAGACTTCTCAGAGAATGTACCATCCCTCATATTTTTGTTTCTATAGCGAAATGTGTTAAAAGTTCCAAACAACCAACACAGAAAAGAATGCTTGGGGAAAAAATAACCCTTTTGAAAGTTGTCTGCTTATTCTTTGAGCAGTCAAACCCTCAATCTTTTTATCAGTCAGCACTGAGGGTTCTCTGGACAGTTATGTCTTTTTGGCAATCCAAACTGCCTTCTGGCCAGACTCCCAAACTGTCCAATTTCTTCTGTATCTAAAAAAATCCTTCCTCCGAAAATGCAGGGACTTCCTTAAGCCAGTCAATTGTTTTTCAAATCAATCTTTAACAGTAAGTGCCCAACCAGCATTTTTTATGGGTGCATTATAATTAAACTTAAATGTGAGGCTTGTTATGCCATATTTATACATGCACATGATGTAATTTGATTAAAAGTCCCCAGGACTTTCCTTTTCCTTCCCTTCCACCCTCCCCAGACCCCCTTGTTCTATATTCCCTATGGATCTCCTTTCTATTGTCATTATGTTTATTATTTTAATTCATACCAACAAGCATTTTAACTAACCCCCCAGAAATATTAGTGAGAGAAATGGCAAGTTATTTTTGACAAAATACTTTCGTGTTGCCTATTTAAATATATTTTTGAAATTTTGTATTGAGAATATTTTAAGGCACATGAGCAGAGAGAATTCTGTTCAGTGGTTTGATAAGCCTCTTGTTTGTTCTAATAACTGTTTACATTTCGCACCAGATGTTATTGGGTAATTGCATTTATTCAAAACCAGTACCTTTTGTGGAATCTAATATGCTAGTGTATATGCCCGATGTTGTATTTCTTTCTCAACCCTTTTGTTTAAACCTCAGCATGCTCCTGCCATTTATCTGAATTCACTGATAACAGCTGTTACTATGGTTGCATGTTATTTCATTTGTTGAACTGATGCTTGATAAGAGAAATGTCATTGAATTGTCTGCAATCCTGAATTTAAAAAGAAGAGGTGTTTTTCCCCCTCTTATGGAGGTAAAATTAGGAAACAGGAGTTAAAAGTCCAAGCCCTCTATTTCTAAATCTACGTTGAGCAATGCTTGTGTGTTTGTGTAATACTGCATGTGGGCTAGGACTTTGGGACCCATTATCGAGCCCCCAACTAGAAGCCTGAGCCCTGCCCCCAGGGGTAGAAATGGAAAGAGGCATTAATTCAAATAATGAAATGTCAAATTACCCTCTCTGAAAAATGGGTTTCCTCTCTTAAGATCACCAAGAGATGGTGACTGAAGCCTTAGTTCATTACAGTTTTACACATGGGCTCATATTTTATGTTCTAGGGATTCTTACCAACCCACATGATTCAACTCTATCTTCAAAGTACATTGATTCAAATAAAGTGAAAATACCTTTTGAAATGTAATTTCTCCCAGTAGCAAATATTGAGAGATGTGATCAACGATGAGGATAGCCACGAAGCCCCATGGGAGGTGGGGCAGTGTAGTGATTGCAACCTCAGATGCTGTATCGGAACTGGCTTTGCCACCTATTCTATTATGTGGCCTTGGACACTTAATTTTGCTTCCGTTTCCTCTGTCATAAGATGGGACTGTTCATAGTACTTTATCTCACTGGATGGTTACAATAATTTGTTGAATTAATATATTTTAAAATTTGGGCCGGGCATGATGGTGCACACCTATAATCCCAGCGGCTCCGGAGGCTGAGATAGGAGGATTGCAAGTTCAAAGCCAGCCTCAGCAATGGCAAGGTGCTAAGCAACTCAATGAGACCCTATCTCTAAATAAAAAAATACAAAATAGGGCTGGGGATGTGACTTAGTGGTCGAGTGCCACAGAGTTGAATCCCTGGTACAAAAAAATTTTTTTTTTTTAATTTGGACGGGGGATCCTGGGGATGAAACCCAGGGTCACATGCATACTAGGTGAGTGCTCTACCACTGAGCTATACCCCCAGCCTGAATTGATATATTAAAACATTTAGAATTGTGGTTTAAGTGTAGTGAGCATTATACAAGTATTAGCTATTTTTAATAGAAATCTTTTTTTTTCACCAGGGAAATCTAAAAGTCCCAGAATTCTTAGTACCATGAAACAACTCTGAAACTGTTTTATTTACCTATAAAGCACAACAGTTCTTGGCCTTTCCTTGATTTCTTTTGGTCCCATGAAGCAAATGAGGAAGGTAATTGGAATTGATGAGATTAAATTTATCAGAAGAGCACTAGAGCTCTGTTCTTGGAAGAAACTCTTGCTACAATCTGTTAAGAGTAATTTTATCATAGTTGTAATTTATTTTTTTATGCCTTGTCATGCTAGGGATGGAACCTATGGCCTCCCATATGCTGTCAAGTGCCCTACCAATGAGTTACAATCTAAGCCTAACAGCAATTTTAAAGATGCAAGATATTTAGAGTTCTAATACCAAAGAAACTATATCTCAGATGTATTATTACCAAAGATTATATATATGTATATATATGTTTAATTTCAATAAATATTAAGCCATGTGAATGAATATATATATATATATATATATATATATATATATATACACACTAAGATTTGTGCTTCATGAAAATTCACTGAGCTCTATGCTAAAATAGGTGAAATTTACATTTATCTCAATAAAACTATGATTTTTATTTTCTGATACCAAAATTAGAACCCATGGGTGCTTAACCACTGAGCTACATCCCCAACCCTTTTTTTATTTTTTATTTTGTGACAGAGTCTTGCTAAGTTGGTTAGAGCCTCATTAAATTGCTGAGGCTGGCCTCAAACTTGTGATTCTCCTGCCTCAGCCTCCTGAGCTGCTGGCATTACAGGTGTGTGCTACCATGCCTGACTAAAACTGGGAGTTTTTAAAAGCTAGGTCCATGGTGGTGAGAATGAAAAGCTAAATGTGTATATAAATGTAGTCATTCTTTAGTGATGGAACACATTTTGGAATTAAGATGTAGAAGGAGAAAATTATGTGTACATATTTGTTGTAGATGGACACAATACCTATATTTTTATTCACTTATCTTTTAATGTGGTGCTGAGGATCAAACCCAGGGCCTCACAAATGCTAGGCAAGTACTCTACCACTGAGCCACAACTCTAGCCCAGAAGGGGTGACTTTTTGGTTTTGAAACTTTATGTCAGCTTCAAAAGTCTGATTTAACAGTAAATTCCAGGACTTCACATATCATTTGAAAGCCAACTTTGCCCCAGTTGATTGATTTTTCAGATGTACTTTAAGAATGAAGTCAGTGTCCAGCCTTGGACTTGTATCTGCTGTAGGGTGTATGATTCTCTGCTGAGTGTGGCCTTGCTTGTTTTCATTTACATTGTCACATCTGTAATTTAGTTCTTAAAGTAGACATTTTGATATAGTGACTGAGGATGTTTTTCAGTTTTGAGATTCAAAAATGAAATCCCTTTTACTCTTTCTAGAAATATCAGTTGGTTTCCCAGACTTAGACTCTGGGCCTATATTAAGAAAACCTATCAAGCTGGAGGTTGAAGGTAGTGGTCGGCCATGTGTGTGAACCAACATGAATATTTTTCATGGGCCATTAGGATAAGGAGCTTGTCTAGAGTACTTGTAAGGTATTTAATCCTAATGTCTTATTGTACTTTCCCCCAGGTATGGCAGCAGCCAAACTTCTGCATGACTCTGGCCTAAATGTGGTGGTTCTAGAAGCCCGGGACCGCGTGGGAGGCAGGACTTATACCCTTAGGGTAAGACACTAACGATGGGGTGAGACTGAATCTGAGTTTTTTGTTTGTTTGTTTGTTTGTTTTTTAGTTTTTTGTTTTTCCTGAAAGCCTTCAATTCCATTTGATTCTTACAGAGAAGGTAAAATACTCAGGAAAAATTGGCACAATCTCACTTACTGTCTTTTGTTTCTCTCTTTTGGTGCTATGAATGGAACCCAGCACCTTGCACATGCTAAACACATGCTCAACCACTGTGCTATATTCCCAGCCTCAGCCTCTCTGTTAACTTGCCTCCCTTTCAATTCTTTCTTCTCCCCTTTTAGTCCTCTCACTTCATGATATATTACATCATAGAGTTAGGACTGGGGCACAGGGAACTAGGGAGGGTATGCATATGTCTGTGTTTGAAGTAGAAAGAAGAATATCACAAGTCCATACTCTCCACCTCTGACTGTGAGGCTTCTCTAGAACCAACATAATTATTTCAATCACATAAGTTAAACTTTCATTTTGGTCTCGTTTATTATTTATAATTTATTTTAAAATTTATATTATTTTAATCAACAACTGTTGTGAATAATGGTGTTCAGAAATATCTTGCCTATTCAATATTAAAGCAAGTTTTCTTTAAATTAAAGATTGATTTAAGTGGAGCATGGAGACACATGCTTGTAATCCCAGTGACTCAGGAGGCTGAGGCAGGAGGATCATGAGTTCAAACCTAGCCTCAGCAACTTAGTGAGGCCTTAAGCAACTCAGTGAGACCCTATCTCTAATAAAATATTATAAAAGGGCTGGGGATGTGGCTTGGTGATTAAGCACCCCCTAGGTTCAATCACTAGTACCAAAAAGAAAAAAGAAGATTGATTTAGTAAATATTAAGCCATGTGAATGAAACACAGTGGAGTTGTGAACAGAATCCAGTTTTCTATGATATCTCAAAATATCTATATAACCTGTGAAATGCCATTTTTTTTATTTGGGGACTTTTTACGTTTAGGAGTATTTTCACAAATATTTATTTTTTTTCCATGGGGAAACAGAACCAAAAGGTTAAATATGTGGACCTTGGAGGATCCTATGTTGGGCCAACCCAGAATCGTATCTTAAGATTAGCCAAGGAGCTGGGATTGGAGACCTACAAAGTAAATGAAGTTGAACGTCTGATCCACCATGTAAAGGTAAGGCCAGAAGTTAAAGGACTTGAAATACTGTATTAGTATCCCCCTATATGAGTTTCAGATCATTCTCTCAGAGAACTTTTTTCATTTCTGGATGATGCATATATATTTTATAAATTCAGCCACTCTGAGAATTAAGTTGTTATTATGAAAGGAGAATTAGATGGAAATTCTAAACCTATTTAGGAAGGTTATTGACAAACTGGTATCCTCCATTTGGTAAAATGCTTAATTTCAGTAAAAAGAAATGTCATTTATTTATTAAATATCTAAATACCCATGCCACTTTCATGTTATATAAAAATCTGTGTACAGTTTTACAAATACTGCCTTACACTTTATATTATAAATACTATTTGCAATATGGCTCATGGTATATTTTGAAATTTTATTATTATATCGTATGTCAGTTGAAGTTATTCTTCTTTGAAGATTGATGTAAAAGTGGCTCAAGTCCCAAATCCCATATTTTTCAGGGTAGTTCCATTGATCTCCCCATGATTTCTGTCAGTGTTCTGGATCCCTCATTCTCATGATCAATTATGGCTCATTGTTCCTGCTTCCATGACACCTGTGCTCATTCACATTTCAAGTTCTTTGACTCTTTTTTTTCCTCTTCTATATGCCAAACTGAGATCAAAGTCACCTCTTCATCTTAATTTTTCTCAAAACCACCCCAAACATTTTTGTGCAATAGATGTGACTGAAGTTTTGAACAACAGAGGGCTTTTTTTTTCAATATTTATTTTTTAGTTGAGTTGGACATAATACCTCTATTTTATTTATTTATTTTTATGAAGTGCTGAGGATTGAATCCAAGGTCTCGCATGTGCCAGGTGAGTGCTCAACCGCTGAGCCACTGCCTCAGCCCCAACGGAAGGCTTTTGAGTGGCAGAAACCCAAACAGCTTAGAACTGCATATTGGACAATCTAATAACCCCTCATACCAAAAGACACCTGAGGATTTCTCACTGGTCTTGTTTCTGTACAGATTCCAGTCTCCCACTATGTTGCTGGTCCTCAAATTCTCTTCACATCTCCTTGATCCACTGTTTTCCCAGAATGCTTGCTTTGGTCCCAAAACTCACAGATATTCTATGACAAGAAAAGAGGTACTTATTCAGGGCCCCACCCTGGGGTCCCACAGAAGAACTGGCAGAGGTTTTGAATTTCACCCTTTCTTTTCTTTTCTTTTCTTCACTTGTTCCAGAGGTATAAGTCAGCAACATAAAGACATATTTTGCACAGGTACAAATCATCCCCTTAGAAGACACTGATGTACTGGGGCTATAACTCAGTGGTGGGGCATAGGTTTAGCATATGCATGGCCCTGGGTTCTATCCCCAACACTGCAAACACCAAAACAACAACAACAAAAAAGAAACTAGCAACAGTTTCAATTTACATAACAATTTTTGCACTTATATTTATGAGTGATGATATCAAGAAGGACAAATAACAGACCATACATTATGAATCACTTAGCAAAACAGGAACTAAGCTTTTAACTTAATTTGGCATAATGTAGTTATAAATAGATATTTAGGTTAACATTCAAATTTTGTTTTATAAGCCTTTTCTTGCTTCTAGTAGGAAAAAAAAGACACAAATTAGAAATGAGAATATAGCATTGGTGATAGTGTCATTTCTTGAACAAAATCAGCAGTTTTTAGTAAATATCCATCGTGGGGTTTCTTTCTTTTTTTAAAAAAATGTAGGTCATATTGATTGATTTTTAAAATGTCTTCCTTATTTTACCCATATGACTTGCTGAAATTGACTTCTCAGACACTAGGATGTCATAGATTCCCCCAGGCAAAGGATGTAATCAGAGATTATATTCACTTTTCTGTTTTTGCATGCCCAGAGATTTCTTGGGAGAGCACAACTATGTCCAGGATGCTTTGTTTTCTCCTGGGAATCTTACAGCTCCCATTATGTTCTTTGTTTTAGAGATTTCCCACAGTTATTAGTTGTAGAAACAGTGTTACACTTAAATGATTTTTCATAGAGATGGCCAAATGTGCTGCTTTCTTAAACTATATCCAATAATCTCTATGCAGCTGAGAAAATATAGTTAAGCAGTATCCATGACTTAATACAAGGTAGATATATATGCCAACAGTGCTCTTAATAAAATTGCAAAAAATGAAATTGCTTTTTCATTATTAAAAAACTATAACATGCCTATTGAAAAATATAATTAGAAAATATGGGTAAAGAAAATAATTTTAAAAACCCTTCCATAAGCTTATCTTGAGAAAAATCACTCTAAAACATTATCTTTGGTTCCTAGATTTTCATATTCCAGAATTGCTATTGTCTGACCTCTGCTGGAGGAAATAGAAATATCAGCATATTAAAAATATATGCATATACATGTGTATATGCTTGATATGCTGACCTGCTCTCTGATTAATTCTCACTAATGAGACAAATTGAAACACTAATGATTCTGTGAAGCAAAGGGTTTTGCAATCTTTTTTTTAAGTTGTTGATGGACCTTTATTTAATTAATTTTTATGTAGTGCTGAGGATCGAACCTAATGCCTCACACATGCTAGGCAAGCACTCTACCACTGAGCCACAACCCCAGCCTGGGTTTTGCAATCTTAACAAAGTGTCAGTTTGACCTCCTTGTGAAAAGAGGTATACAATAATTAAAAATGATAAAGACCTGGTAGCTAAGAAGACTTCCCAAACTAAACATTTGTTTTTTACCTTCATCACTTCTGTGTCTTTGGCCACATATGTAATTTTTCTCATTTTCAACCTATAAAAAGGATCTTAGATGTCTATGTCTGTTTCTGGAATTATTGAAAATAATTGACATTCTATCTCCTATTTCATGCTAGAGAATGTGGTTCAGAAATTTATCTCCTCCATTATAGCACTTTAGGCATTTGAACATTGCCCTCTGTTACCTATTTTCATGAATACTGTTCCCAAGTTCAAACTACTATTCATGTAAGTATTGTATTTGTTCCTGGTTTCTTCAGTGGACCTATATATATTTCTTAAACTGAATCCTGAGAGTATCATATATGCTGATTGCCATATTATCTGATCCTTTGTTTGAATAAGCCTGTTCAAAAGGATCAGTTTTTTTAAAATATCCTACATGGTTGGTAAGGGAAGATGGAATTTTATGTGGGGCCTTAATAACATTGGGCTAAGGAACTTGGATATGTTGGTTGATATTGAAAATGATGAAATGGAACTACTAAGAAGAGGAGGATACAGCAGTTCATGAGCTACCCAAATGAAAGGATGTCCTGCCCCAAGAGAGGATGAATCTCCTGACATCTTGATATTTCTCGATATCATAAGTTCTCTAGTAGTTGTAGAAGAAATGGTCTGCTTATACGTGGGTGTGTTCATATTGACTCCATAATAGGCATCCATAAACCACTGGTATATCATGATGAACATGTCCCTAAACTGCCTGGATTCAGTCTATCAGAAATGTTTATTTCTACTGAGTGGCATTCATTTTTAGTGTTACTGTTGATCTGTTTTTTTTTTTTTGTTGTTGTTGTTAAAATGTGGTTTTCCAAAGATGACTTTGTAATAAAAGATGTGATACCAAACTATATTGGGATTTTAGTTATTAATGGGAAAAGTGATTGCTTCAGGCCAAATTTTTGTAAGATGTTCTCTTCAATTTCAAAGTCAGTGATACAGCCTTTACTCATGGGTTATTGTTAAACACCTACTGAAGTTTGTTTTGTGAATAGTCATGTTAATTTCTACTGGTATAGTTTAGAAGGCTCATGTTTAGATGCCTTTTTAAGGAATACCTCATTATTAAAAAGAAAAAGACAAAAACAAAAACATCTTAAGGAATCCTGTTGTATTTTGACTTTGGATTCTTCCTCTTTCATGTGTTGTCATGTGTTCATGTGTAGGGTTGTTTGGTTGTTTGTGTTTTTGTTCTTTTGAGTTCTTACCTTGAAGAAGTTGCAAAAAATTCTGAAGTTTGGTACAATTTAGGCTATTGGCAAATAAGATTTCTCTGTCTCAGAAGCTTTCATCGGTCTGGAATTTGAAACTGAAATCTAGTCAAAGTGCCCATGAAAGTGCCTTAGGACTGAATATTCATTTGTTAAAAGTTTGGTCAATGTTAAGATGTGACTTAAAATCCAGATCCCAACTTCATATTGATAATCATTTCCAAGCTTCAGCTATCTGGAGGAACTGAACAAAAAGACCTTCTGGTCTTAACTTACTTGCCAATGGGCAGAAGTGAAGTTCATTATTCAAAGTCCCTTTTATGTTGTATATGGTCAGCTTCAATGATAAAGAGGCACATGAATGGGGAGACTTGTCGCTTCTATAATTGTTATCGCTCAAACAACCCCATGGAGGGAGGAGCACAGCTTGTCTTGTTGTTAACTGTGAAATCCAGTTGAAAACATGGTACCTGAAAATCACATAAAGGCAGAAGGGAGAAACTGTAGATATCTATCTATAATACCATATAAGTGAATCAGTCTAAATTGTTTCTTGATATTGGGGAATAGGAACAGAATTATAGTAGCAATGTTGGGAATTAAAATATTTAAATAATAAGCATGTAGCAAATGGAAATCATCCTGGTGCATAAGACTTGGCATCTCCCAGAGATCAGCAAGCCAAAAGTGCCCAGTCTTCTCCAGGCCACTAATGTCACCTTCTTCTCACGCTTATGCCCAAACCTATTAAACCAGGGAAGCCTGAATCAAAGTCCAGAGTGTATTTGCTTTTTTTCATAGTGACAGAAATCTCCGGGAACAGGTTAGGCAAACTCTTGTTTTTCACCCAGGAACAGCTGCCCATTTCACATGAACTTCACCCATGTCATGATGACTATATTGGCTCTGCAAATATGCCCATCTGAGGTGGGCTTAATGAACTTTCTGTTCCACCTCCACCCAGACTCCATTTCATTTCTTATTTGTTGAGAGCTAGTATGTTCTATCATTATGGGAGTATTTTTTAAAGAAAAAAATTGGAGAATAACAATATCCTCTTCAAAAAATGAGATCCATTTGGTGATCATTCTGAAGTTTATGTAGTTATTCTGGAAACTGAAGTGCTCATTTGTGTTCTTTAGAAAATAAGGGCAGCTCTTTGGCATGTAATAATATGCTGAAATTATGCCTTTGATGACTGGATTTGGAGCAACATTTTGGGTATGAAATGAATTTATTCTTGGCCCTCTTTATACCCATTTGGAACTTAAAATATGATAAAAATCAGTAAATTTATTCTCTATGCACACACACATCTGGATAAACTTACCAGTGACTAAATTTGTGGGAAACACAGAGTGAGGTTTAAATTATGCTGGGAGTAGAGGATAAAGAACATATAGAATTCAGTTATGATGGTGAGATTCACTAAGGGAAACAGGGATATAGCATTAAGTCTTGTGCAAAATTTTGCCACATCAGACCATGTGAGCATGAGGTATGGCCAAGTGGTCCAATGAATTCACAATGACTGGGGTCCAACTCATCAAAGGATGATGACTAATAAGAACACTATTTAATAAGTTGTAGAGATTCAGCAGTCTGTAGCAACAAGGGATTAACAGGAAGGACAATATGGCCTCAAGTGCATCAGCCTGCCTTGCTAAGTCCTCTGCAACAACAGCTTGAAGAAAGGTTTAGGCATGGATTCCCAGGCTGTATATTACATGGTCTTGATTTTCTCTTTGCTTCTTCTGCCACCAGATGAGGACATAAAGGTTAAAGAGATTAATTACAACTGACAGGAAGCAATGGGATCAGAGCATGAATTGAAGTCTTCAGGTGCCAAGAACACCTTATAAAAAGCTTATTGTTTGCTGAATGGAGTGGGGAGGTGCATTTTGTCATTCCCTTCTAAGCTCCAGCTCTCAACTGGTCCATCTTCCTTACTGCCAAACTTGCCCCTGATGTATTGGAAAAGTCAAGTTCAAGATTCTCCTTTTCTTAAAACGTTCCACAATTGATTAGTTATTCCAATGGCTAATTCCCAAGCCTTGTATATAAAAAAAATATGCTTTGTATGTATATATAAACACATACACATATATAGAATATTTTGTTTAGATTTAACATTATTTTATTCCTATGTTCATACTTTTTATATAGAAAAAGTTTTGACATCTGTTTTTCACTTGTGAATATTTCACAAATATTTTCCAAGGTCATTAAAAGTTCTTTGTAAATTCAATTTTAAGTATATGCATAATATTCAGTTATGTGAACACTCTGTAGTATAATGGCTATGTAGCCAATTGGTTGCCATTTTAACTGGTGGATTATAATTACAAATAATAGTGGGATTCATTGTTACATATTTGTACATGCACACAATGGAACAATATCTGGTTATTACTATTAATGAAGCATTTATTCTCTATTCAGATTATCTAACATTGATTCAGCCTCTAATATATGGGAGGTAGTGAGGTAAATGATTAAATTTGAGACAATATGGTGTGCACATGTTGTGGATTTGTACAAAGATTATCTTTCATGTGAAATGAAGTGAAAAACAACAACAACAAAAAGGAAAAATTACTGGATAAAATAAAGAAGAAGAAAATGCCCATGCCATAGTCAAACTAGAAAAAGGGAACAGGCTTAGATCATCATATCTGAAAATTGATGGCAAGGAAAATTAAGTTCCTAATCCTGGCTCTTAAATTTCCAGAGATAAATTATTTCTAAAAACAAATGAATTACACAAGTAAAAGCCAAATATCACTAATACTCTTTCTGGAAGATTCTCTTAAAGCTTCAAGGCTGATAAGTATTTGGTTTGCTTTCCAAATTATCCAGGCCACAGTTTTACCAATGCCTTGCCACTTTGTCTATATTTCAATCCCGGGACACTTATTTTCTGGCTACTTGTAGCTTGTTCATTAAGCCAATAACACATAATTGAAAATTTTATCATAGTGGTACTCTGTTTCAAAATATCAGCAAGTAATGATGCAAAGAATTCAGGAATGTGCCTGTAATCCCAGTGACTTGGGAGGCTGAGGCAGGAGGATCTCAAGTTTGAGGCCAGCCTGGGCAATTTAGTGAAACCCTGTCTCAAAATGACAAAATAAAAAGGGCTGGGGATGTAGCTCAGTGGTAGGGCATCCCTAGGTTCAATTCTCAGTATCAAAAAAAAAGAAAGAAAGAAAAGAAAAAAAAAGAAAATTCAGGAATGTGTCAGCTTTGGTGAAATTGTTGTTAAACACTGAATACATTTAAATAATTTATGTAAAAATTGGAAGAATTCCAATTGTAATATAGAATATAATTGTTAAAAACTTTATATGGTAAAATATTACATAATCAACAAAATAAAAATGTAAAGAGGGTGAGAAAGGAAAAAGTATAAAAAGGGTACTAACCACTTAAATCTTCTTTCATAGCACGAAATCAATCTACATGAAAATCGTGTAGTTAATTTAAAAAATACAAAAACTCAAATCTTTTAGTTATTCTTACAATCTTTTGACAGTACTACAGTACTCTTTCAGGGACTAATATTTCTGAGGTTTATGAAGTTTAGCATTTACTCCAATTCCCTTCAGTTTGTGTTTCTGTCATTAAATATACTATCTTTATAATATACTTATATTTATCTCATATAAAATAATATGATTCAATTCTCATATTTTTTTCACTTCTTTCCTTACCCTTTCCTTTCTCTTTCTTTCGTCCCTTGTTTCTTCCCTCCCTATCTTGAGTGTCTGTTTGTTTATTTATCCCCCTACAGCAACTATTAATCCTTTGATCTATCCATCTTTCTATCTTATAGATGCTTATAGAAAGGTCTGCAATATCATACAGCAATTGGTATGACTTTTTCTGCTAATGTGGATGGTGTGACATGGAGGTCATATGTTGTTTTCTTCTTTGTACATTTTTGTATTGCTAGACCATTTTATAAAAAGCACCTCTCATATTTGTTTTTTAAAAATGTAATTAGACTTTGGAGAGCTCATGATCTATGAGAAGTTAGACCCTGTGTTGCCAGTAGAACTCTACCTCTTGCCAGCCTTAGCAGTCTCCGGGGTTACATAGCTATTAAAAATAATCAAACTGCTTCCAGCTAGGCTGAGATCCTTTGAGTTTTGACAGTCTAGATCCCAAAGCAGCTGTTCTAATGCAGAACCTCAAAGGCTTTTATCCTGGTATTACTGGGCTGCAGAATTTCCCAATCTCTCTCTCTGTAAAACACACACACATCATCATCATCATCATCATCATCATCATCATCATCGACCTTTTGTGTGACCTTGCCATGTTATTTATTCCTCTATCCCTTGATTTCTCCATCTGGAGAGAGGGATAATTGTAGTAAAATTCAGTGCTCCAAGGTTTTACAGAGAAAGGTTATTAAGAGAAGACACTGATTGACATCATTGACACCCAGAAGGCTGATGTGATACACTAAAGATCCTAAGAACATTTTAATAAGAAGACTAATCTGTTTAATTTCCTTCTGAAATCATAATTTTTAATAGGTTTGGCGGGTTCTTATTAAGTAAGAATTTACCTGATGAGACATAAGGTAGGATAACATTTACAAACTCTTTTCACAAGAGAATCAGGCCAATAAATTTATCCTGAAAATATTTTTGTAGGCTCCTTAGAACGGAACTGGAGGGTCCCTTCCCTACAAATCCTGTCTTCTTGGTTTGGTTCCTTCTTGGTTTGGAGATTAGCATTTGACTGCAGCTAAACTCTCATGCCCACACAGACTAAAGAGATCATAGAAAAGAGAAATAATGCACCATTTTCTGGCTGGGTTAACTTCTAAGCTTTCTTCTACTCCATTCTGGAGTATGGGACAGTGATTATGATTAGGGTAATTGAGATGCCTTCTACTGGATTACTAAGTGGTCAGGCCATAGAGCTAAGTTCAGAGAATTCAAATACATTATTTATTTCCTCTTTTTGCTATTTGAATGAAATCTGATAATTCTCATTAAAATAGCTTAAAACATCACTGTCCAATAGAAATATATGTACGTAAATAAAATTTCTAGGACCCATATTAAAAAGTGAAATGAAACAGGTGAAATGAATTTTAATAATGTAATCTTATTTAACCCTATATATCCAAATTATCATCTCAACTTATAATCAATATAAAATATTATCAATGAGACATTTTACATTCTTTATTTGTAATAAACTTTTTTTAGCTGTAGATGGACACAATACCTTTATTTTATTTACTCATTTTTATGTGGTGCTGAGACTCAAACTCAGTTCCTCACACATGCTAGGCAAGCATTCTACCACTGAACCACATCCCCAGCCCCTGTAATAAACTTTTTAAAGTCAAGTGTGTATATAGCACATCTCAATTCAGACTAGTCACAATATCAAAAGTGCAACGACCACATGTGATTAGTAACTACTATATTGAATAGCACAGGCCTGAGAGATTAGCATATTCCATGTATTTGTACAAACATTTCTAATGCATCTTAAATTTAAAAAAATATTTGCAAAATATCTGCTTAAATCTCCCAACATAAATCCTACATTTTATCAAAAATCAATTTCACATCTTCTGACAATCACAAATAACGTGGAAGTAAACAAAGTGAAATTCCTTGTATGCCTGTTGCTTTGATTCATTTGGAAAAAAACTCTCCTATATGCATAGGGTGATGCTACATCCCTATGATTTTAATGCATGAGAAAGTGATCAAGTTGGAATTCAATGAGGTGGAAGTGGTCAGAGAGAAAACTATAAGTGAATATTTTTAACACTTCCTCAAACCTTGAAAGATTCTGTCCACTAAATTTAGGAAAATAACTTTATGGAGAGCTTAACTGCTTTTCATAAATCATCATTATTTTAATGAATTTGTTAATTTGTTCCTAACTATGACCACCAGAGGAGTAATCATAGAACTGGCCCAAAGAAGTATGAGTAGTGATTTTCTTCAAATCTGAGAGGAGTCCAACAAATAAGGCAATATAGAGGAAATAAGCCTTCTTCCATGGAAGAAGTTTATTTACTCAGTTCATCTTTCAGCACACATGCTCCATGCAAAATTCTAAGCAGAAGGGCTGTAGAGTGATAAGGAGCCCTTTACTGCTGACCTTTACTATTCCCCCTTTATTGAAGTTGGCAAATGTTAAGGGCAGCTGCTGTGGACACATTCTAGTCTTGTGCAAACCAAGAAAAAACTTTAATTCATAAATTACCTGTAGTTTAGTTTCCTGAGTTGAGCCAAATACACATGTACATGGGGAATCTTGGAGATTCAGTTAAAAATTGAATTTGATAATAACAATAATTGTGGTCCTAGGATATGGCACAGTAGTAGAGTGCTTGCCTACCATGCTTCCTAGCACCACACAAAAAATAATCATCATTATCTTTTAAAGTTTCCATATATGCAAAACTCTGTTCTAAGAATTGTATATACATTATTTCTCTAATACTCAGAAAAGCCTAATGGTTATTGTTATCTCTCCTTTATAAATGAGGGCATTAAGGCACAAAGTATTTCCATGGCTTGTACCAGATCACCCAGTTAGTGGGTGATAGAATATGAACTCTAACCCTGATCCATCTTATTCCAGAAGTGAGGGCTTGATGATTCAGTTGAGATGTTAACCTACCTGGAAAATCATATAAGGGTAGGTGAAGTCTCAGAAAGACAAGAAAAAAGAGTGAGGATACTAGGGGGCCCTCATTTCCAATTTTTGCTTCCTAATGCTGACTTTTTCTGTCTTATGCCCCATTACAGATTACTTCTTAATCCTCATTTGACTTCCCAGATCTCCCCATAGTATTAGCAACCCATGGAAGAACTATCCTTTTGATTAAATCAAAGACTATAGAGAGATATTTGCTGTAGTTTGGATATGGTTTCTCCTCCAAGGATTCATGCTTTGGAAGCATGCTCCCAAGTGTGGTAATGTTAAGAAGTGGTGGGACCTTTAAGATGTGGGGCCTAGTGGGAGGTTATTAGGTCATTGGGGGTTATGCACTGATTAAGGTAGTTAATGATTAAGGTAGATCTCATGGACCCTGGTTAGATCCCTCAAGGACAAGTTGTTATAAAAGAACAAGACTGGCCCTCCCTGCTTTTACTGGCTTCCCATCTTGCCATGGGATATCTCCTCACATGCACTCCTGTCATGATGCCATCCAAGTTGTCACTTAGTGAGGGAGACCCTCTCCAGGGTTGGTGCTGATGTTGGTGCCATTCTCTTTAACTGCCAAAACTATGACTAAATAAACCTCTTTTTAAAAAAATTTTATTTGTTATTTTTAGTTATACATGACAGTAGAATGTATTTTGGCAAATTATACTTACATAGAATATAACACTATTTATAGTGGTTGTACACAATTCAGATTATCCTGGTTGTGTATTCAAATACAAGGCTAGGAAAGTTATGTCCAATTAATTCTACTATATCTTTTTTAAAAAAGTACCTTTGAGTATTTTGTTATAGCAACAGAGAAAGAATTTATACAACATTAAATTATCTCATTTAATTCTTAATCCAGGAACTTAAAAATTATTAAAGCTGCTCATTCTCATGAGACTGCTGGGACTCTGTCACTGAAGATAAATATATGAGTATATGACCACATATGTATCTTGGGCTGATTTCCTGTTTCCATTGAAAGTGTAAACATAATAAAATTAGAAGAGGCATTTATTTCTGTATAACTTCGTACTTAGGCAGAATGGAGAAGATAAAACTACATATTTAAGAATGACTTATGTAGAGTAGATGTTTTAGCAGTTAAAGAGTGCCATTATGATACCTAATGACATTGATCCTTTGGATTAGAAAGGATGTGAGTCCATTGAAAAACAACAGGTTGTTGTAAGCTGCCTTTTGTCTTTCTAAGGTCAGTGTAGTTGTGCTGGTGCTATTTTGGGGGCTTCATATTTCTCCCTGATTGGTTCCAGGCATTTCTCCCAGAGTTCTGTTGACATCTTCACTATGTATCCAAGCTGGAGTAAGGTGTTTTTTTTTTTTTTAACTGTTGAGCCCTGAGAGAAAAAGAAGTAGAAATAAGAAAGAAAATGAATAAAATCCAATCTTTATCATGACCTACAAGTACCTAAAGGTTATGTGTCCACCACCCACCTGACTTGGCTCTATTCCAGCCACTCTGGTGACTACCGTGCCAAGTTTATTCCAATCCCCTAGCTTTTGGGTTTGAAGGTTGATAACAGATGACTAGCCATGCACTCTTTGATGGTGTTCCTATGGAGAGGGAATGGTGGGATCCATGCCCATTCTCTTTGAATCTGGCAGGGCTCTCACTGCTTTGACTAGCAGAATATGACAGAAGTGATACTGCTCCAGTTTGGTAGCCCAGGCCTTAATAAACCAGCAGGTTCCACTTATCTTGTAGTACTCACTTTTAGAGCTTGGAGGAGTTATGTAGATCATGGGAGAAGACCAAATACCCCAAGATGGTTGTGCTGGAGTGCCATGCTTGGTAAGTGCTCTAGCACCAAGCTATATCCTAGCCCTTTCGAAAATTTTATTTAGAGACTGGACCTCACTAAGTTCCCCAGGGTAGCCTTGAACTTGCGATCCTCTTCTTAAACCTCTGAAGAGGTTGGATTATAGCTGTGCACTATCATGCCCAGCTGTGGGGTTATTTCTTTATGCAACAGTAGATAACCAAAATATGCTTGCTATTTCCTCCACTTATAATGCTGTTTCTTGGGTCTTAACACAAATATCACCTCCTCAGAGAAGCCTTCCCTGGTGGCGCTAGTCCCTACATAAGGAGTAGCCTCCACTACCCCCATCTGGTATTCTCTATTAATTTATCTCTTTTTTCCTTTCTTTTTTTTTTTTCATAGCACTTATAAAACTCTGACATCATTATCTGACATCAAGATATGTTTGTTTTTTATTTGCCTTCTGGTAGAATGTGAGCTCCAAAAGGGCATAAATAAATAAATAAATAGATAAATAAATAAATAATATACACATTACATATAAATAAATTTATTGCATAAATATCTTTCTCTGTGTGTGTGTGTGTGTGTGTGTGTGTGTGTGTGTGTGTGTGTGTGTATCCATTGCTGTATCTTCAGCACTTGGATCAGGATGTAACACTTAGTAGGCCATAGGTAGATGTTTCTTGCATGAATGAAGGAAAGAATGGGTCTTTGCCTCATGTGAGTCTGTCCCTTTTTTGTGTGTGTTTGTGTACTGGGGATTGAATTCAGGGGTACTCCACGGAGCCACATTCTCCAGCCCTATTTTTTTTTTTAAATTTTATTTGGAGACAGGGTCTTGCTGAGTTGCTTAGGGCCTCACTAAGTTGCTGAGGCTCGCTTTGAACTCATTATCCTCCTGCCTCAGCCTCCTGAGTCCCTGGGATGACAGGTGTGTGCCATTGTGCCCCTCGAGTCTGTCCCTTTTAGAGAACAATTGGATAAATCTTGATTTGGCATCACTCTTTGGGGGGAAAATTGAAATATTTTAGTCACAAGTAATCAAGTCTTACAAGAAAATTAAGTGTTCCCCTAGAATGACGTCAAGAAACTAGAGGGTTCCCCCTTTGCAATACATACTACTAGCTCCCACTCAAATACCACAACTAAGACTATTTTCTTAGTTATAGTCAAGTTATGAATAAACTGGAGATACAGAAGTGAACAAAACTTCCTGTCCACAAGGAGCTTGTGTGTTAACTGGGAAGGATATATAATAAGTTAACAAATAAGAAAATAGAAAATAACATACACCTAAAATAGAATTAGCTATGCTTAATTTTACATTGCTTTTTATTTGGAGCGAGTGGCATAATCAAAAAATATGGTTGAGTTGGAGGTAAAACTCAGTGGTAGAACATTTGCCTAGCATGTGTGAAACCCTGGATTCCTTCGCCAGTGCTGAAAAAATTAAAAAGTTAAAAATGCTATAAAATATGAATTTTCTTAAATGAGATTAATTTAGATGTACCAAAAATTCACATATAACTTTTTCTGGAACTTCATAAAATTGCTGCTTTTTAATTTAATACTCTCAATTTTAATGGGTCTATGAGTTGATTTTTTAGTATATTTTAAATGCCATCACAATTAAAATTCAGTTAACCACCACCAAATTGCTGAATTATCCAAAGAGCTTTGGCTTTTAAAATCTGTTATTTTTTCCCAAGGTAAGATTTAATTGATACTGATGTTTTGAGTTTTTAACCAGATCTGCTAAATCTCCTATATACTCATATAAGATGTTACTGTGTTAAAATTTATGTATAATAAAGCATTTCCTTAACAACATTTGAAAAATATATTTTAAACTTGCTATCCTCCTGCCTCAGCTTCCCAAATCACTGGGCTATAGGTGTGTGCCATGATGCCCAGATCTGACTCATATTCAAAGCAGTATTCTACAGAAGTTCCCACATATGCAAGTAGATTCTCTGCACTCACAAATGTCTATGTATATTCTTCCCCATACATGGTAATTCACCCAGGTCAGTACTCTCTTCTTTCTTTGGGGCAGATACAAAATAATATACCTTCTTTCCTGTGAAGGGTCAATACTCTTTCAGCATTTAGGTATCTAACCAAGAACCCACTGAAATAATAATGCCTTATATTATCATGATTTTTGAGAATAAGGATCATTCAACTCCAGAGGTTCTCATAGAAGTGAAATTCAGCACATGTTATAAAATCATGATACCATCACAATTATTTCTATTACTTCACATCTCATTCACTGGTGATAGAAAGATTTGAAGGATCCCACTCTGTTCTCCAGCTCTGAGGATATCCAAACTGATATTTGTATGTCTGAGAGATGAGAGTGTTGTCAGTATTCCTTCAATAATTTTGAAGAGGACAAGTTGAAACTTAAGACACTCTGCATTTCTCATTATCATTGTCATCACTCAAACCCATTTAGTTCAGTGTAAGTTACCTAGCACCCTGTGGCCTTCCTTGAGATTTAAAGCCATTATATATGACCATATCCCCAATAAAAAATTAAATTGAAACTATGCATAACAATGGTATTGGTGGGGCTGGGGTTGTGGCTCAAGTGGTGGAGTGCTCATCTAGCAGGTGTGAGGCACTGAGTTTGATCCTCAGCATCATGTAAAAATAAAATAAAGATATTGTATACACCTAAAACTAAAAATATAAATATTTTTTTAAATGAATGGTATTGGTGGGGAGTGGGTATGTGGTGCACATCTGTAATCCCAGCTACTCAAGAGGCTGAGGCAGGAAGATCACAATTTCAAGGTCAACTTGGACAACTTAGTGAGGCCCTGTCTCAAAGCAAAATCAAAAAGGTCTGGGGATGCAGTTCAGAGGTAGAGAACTCTTGAGTTCAAACCTCAGTTCTGAGAAGTGGGAGAGTGAAGGGGAGGGAGAGTGATGAAATGGTGAATGGTATTAGGGGTATTTTAGGGGCCTTCTAAATTAAAAGATTAACTTTGAGTGGGTCCAGATAATACAGATCAAAGAAAGAGAAAATATTTTCACAGTGACAGACTTTCTGAGCACAAATACATAGGCTTGAAGATGGAAAAGGTGGAATATTTAAAAATAACATCAAGAGGGAAGAAAAGTCAAATGCTTATAAATTTAACAGAAGCCATGAATTTTTACACATCTTAACGATGTTTATATTAGCTAAGAAAGAAACACTCTATCTCAGTGATCTTTTGCTAATATCTTCCAGAAATTCCAAGATATGTAGGCATTATCATATCAGAGCTACTCATAGCCTTGTATTTTTCCCCCATTTTTATTGGTAAGTTATAGTTGTACCTAATGGTGGTATTTGTTGTTACATATTCATACACAGTTTAACAATATAATTTGAACAATATCACTCCCTAGCACTTCCCTGCTCCCTCCCCACCTCTCACCTCCTGGTCCCTTTCCTCTACTGATTGCCCTTTGATTTTCATGACATCCCCACTGCACCACCTTTCTTTGCCTTTTTCCTCTCTATCTTCCACATATGAGAGACAACATATGACCTTGACCTTCTGAGTTTGGCTTAATTTCACCTAACATAATGGTCCCTAGTTCCATCCATTTTCCTACAAATGACATAATTTCATTATTTTTATGGCTGCAAAGAACTCCATTGTGTGTGTGTGTGTGTGTGTGTGTGTGTGTGTGTGTGTGTATATATATATATATATCACATTTTCTATATCCATTCACTTGTTGCTGTATACTTACACACTAGCTCCATAGTTTGGCTATTGTGGAATGTGCTGCTATAAACATGGATAAGCATGTACCACTATAGTATGATGATTTTAACTTTAGGATACACACTGAGGAGTGGTATAGCTGGGTCATATGGTGGTTAGCCTTGTATTTTCTTAGGCAAGTCAAAAGACATAATAAGGGACTGGAGTTGTGGTTCAGTGGTAGAGCCTAGCATTTGTGAGGCCCTGGGTTCAATCTTCATCACTACATAAAAATAAATAAATAAAGGTATTGTGTCTGTCTACAACTAAAAACTAAATATTTAAAAAAGACATAATAATAAGCACATCTGTAATAATATTCAGATTGATATATCATAGATTTAGAGCCTAGAGGGCATGAATTTGAATTTCAGAATCACAATCTATTGGCTATGTGATTTAAGGCAAGTTTCTTTACCTCTCTCTGCCTCTGTTTTGTAATTTTAAAACTAATAATAACAGCTTTCTCATAGTGTCATTGAGAGAAATGAATGAAATGTATAAAATACTTGAAAGCATTCAGCAAATACTTACAAAGTGTTAGTCATGATGATAATGATAATGATGGAGGTGGCAATGATGATGGTGCTGATAATGGTGGTGATTACGATGCTTGCTGCTATAGCTTAGATCTTTAGTGTTTCCTAAGGCCCATGTGTTAAAGCTTTAGATTCCTACCTTAGAATTATTGGGAGGTTGTGAAACCTTTAAGAGGTAGAGCCTTGTGGGAGGCCTTTTGGTCATTGTGGATGTGCAGTGACAGCAGATAGTAGGGCACCAGTCCCTTCCTCTTCTTCTCATCTTCCTTCTCCCACTGGATAGAGGTAAGGGTTCTGCATGTCTTCCATGATTTACTGCCTTGCCACAAGTCCAAGGATATGGTGCCATTTGCTCCTGGACTGAAATCTACACAACTGTGAGCCTTTTGTCTATTCAAGTTGATAATCTCAGGTATTTTGTTTTAGTGACAGAAAGCTGACTACTATACCTACTTATTACAATCCTTACTTCTCATAACACTTTCTTCTTGCTCATGAATGATGCTTATTTTGAAGTGGTGATAGTGGTGATTAAAAAAAAAAGATGATATGGGTGCTGACCAAAAATATCCCTTAGGTGAGATTCTTGGAACCTCCTCTTGAACATTTTTTTTTTTTCACATAAGCAGATGCCTTTGAAATAGCCCTTTCTTCACAGTCCAGTTGTTACAGTTTGAATTCTCTTAAAGTGTCTTCCATGTAAACTTCACAAGTTGTTTCTTTGCCAAATTTGTCTCTTGCTTTATCCAAACCACACTCTGGGTTTCCCCTGTCATGTCATTTCTCTACTAGTTACCAGGATGTTCTTTTCATCAGCAACTGTTCAACGCCCTTCTTCCTACCTCAACAAGTGAATCTTCCTTAAGTCAACACAATTTCAACACTAGAGATTAATGTTCACAGCAACAAAGCTCCTTTTGGGACCAAGAAAACATTTGCATTTGTACATGAAATCTCTTTTGATTGATTTTAAGTGGAGTTTTCATTTCACAGCATTGAACTTCTTTGGAAGGAGTCTTCTGACACGTCTAAGTGAGTCATCATTTTGGTTTGTACTGCCAAAGACAGTCAGCATTTCTTTCCAATAGCTTATGGAGTATAAAGCTTGTACCTATAAACATTAATCAGAGGCCAAGCTTGGCACTGAATGAGTGATTCAGCAGAGAAAAGAATATATTTTGTTCTTGGATAAATTCAAGGTCATGAATTTCCATCTCATATAATCTTTCTTGAGAAGAAGGCATGTTATTGTGGAGTCACAGACCTCTTAAATTTCTAGAGTACCAGTAAATTCACCATGGACTCTGGGCATGTAATTTAATATATTTTAGGAGCTTCAATTTATAGTCTGTAAAGTGGGACTATTAGTTTCTCCCTCCTGGTGTTACCATGAAAATTAAGTATGACAATATATGAAATGACTTTTTAAATATCAAATACTTTCATCATGATTATTTTATCTTACATAGTAGAGAAATCCTTTAGGAAGGAATTTGTAATGCTTTCATTAGTGCATTATAGTTGTACATACTAGTTGCATTCATTTTGATATCAGAATATATACATAGAATTTAACTTGCTCCATTTCAGACCCCTGTGTTTCTCTTTTCTTCCCCTCTTCCTGTATTCTTCCTATACTCTACTGATCCTACTTCTACTTATTTATTATTGATTGATGTTTTATAGACACACACAAAGATGGAATTCCCTGCGGTATATTTATACATGCACATAGTATAATTTTTGTCAGATTCATTCCTCATTTCCTCCCTTCCCCATCATTCATTCCTCCCTCCAGTCACCTTCTTCTACTCCACTGATCTTTCCTCCTTTAGAATGTCACTCCTTTTCCCTCACTTTACTAAAACCAAGGAAAAAAATTTTTTGATAACTTACTTTTTAGACATATTTTTTCCAGACTTAGATCATCACATGTCCTTAGATTTTAAAATGATAGTCTGGTAACCCAAAGATAATCAAAATCTAAGGAAAAACCTGTTTTTTAAGAAAAAAAAACCATTTGTTTTAAATGTCAGTTTTTTTCTATTTCTTACTCTCCCTACCTCCTTTTTTATTGTGCTAGACTTGGACCCAGGTTACAAAGAGCTTTTTCATCTTCTTATTACTCTGTATATTTCAGGGACATCAAAAGCATTCAGATAATATCTTTGAAAGACAAGGGACACACCTGTCATCCGGCACCTGTGACCCCAAAGAGGCTACAGTTGTTTTGGATTAGCTGATCTGCTGTTTGAGGCTGGAGTTCAGGGTCCAGGCTTGGAGGTTCAGAGAGGGCTTGCTACGTAATATCACCAAATGAGCTCTTTTGCAGACAAGGGGATACTAAGTTGAGCACTTCAGGATTTATTTTTTTCTCCTGGTAAATCCCAGCATGTCCAGCAATACTATAAGGATGGGAAGCTTTGAGATTTCTACTACCAAGTCTGTGGGTTCATACAACAAAATTGCCCTAGAGGGTTATGGGAGGCTCAAGATGTTTGTGGAAAGGGAATTGATAATTAAAGTCATGATACCAATAATAATTTATATCTTTTTAAGAATTCTGCATATATCAACTCATTTAATCCCTGCCACAACCCGGAAGGTAGGTGTTGCTATCTACATTTTGCAAAATCATCTGGAAAATGGAAGTGAGCTGCCCAGAAAACATCAGAGATATAACTTACCTAAAAGTCACAGAATTAAAATGAGTTTGTTTCTTGATCCAAGGCTCCCATATTCCAAATGAAAGTTGGCAATACCTTTTGTGGAAAGAAAAATATAGGGACACTAATGATGATATTAGTCAATATTTACACACTTACTATGTGCTCAGCACTATGGTAAGGGACATAGATACATTATCTCATTGTTTGTCCTCAATATCTCCACAACGTTGGCTCTATCTGCATCCACATCATTTACAGAGACCCAGACAGCTTGTTGCATGCCTGAGTTCATGGTTACCTGCTGAGATTTTGGTTGTCACAGCTGTTCTCTGATCTCTAATAGCATGTATATGTAGGCAAAAATGATTTTTTGTTTTTTGCAGTGTTGGGATAGAACCCAGGGCCTTGCTCTACCACCAAGTTATGCCTTCAAGCCCAAAATGGATCTTTCGCAAGTGGATTCAGGTGTTTGGATAAAATAAGGGTTTACAATGATTATGACACTGAGTGTCCTTTTTGTCCCAATGCTATTGTGTTTGATTCTCTTTCTTTAGTGGCTTAAAATATAATCATGATAAAAAATCACTTTAAGCTGGTCACGATGGCACATGCCTATCTATAATCCCAGCAACTTGGGAGTCTGAGGCAGGAGGGCCACAAGTTCAAGGCCAGCCTCAGCAAATTATTGAGACTCTGCCTCAAAATAATTTTTTTTAAAAAAAGGCTGGTAATGTAGCTCAATGGTAGAGTGTTTGCTTAGCATATTCAAGGCCCTGGGTTCCATCCTTGGTATTGGGGGAAAAAAAGAATCATTTAAAGTTTGAATTGAAAATTTCCAAACCAGAACATATCTGTACAAACCCAAAAATGTACAATTCTTTTTTTAATTGATTTTATATTTTAAACACATGACAGAAGAATGCATTACAATTCTTATTACACATAGCACAATTTTTCATCTCTGTTTGTATTTAAAGTATGTTCACATCAACTCATATCTTCATACATGTACTTTGGATAATGCTGACCATTAAATTCTTAATGGCTATTTAAATAAGCATTATGTTAATATTTTATCTATGAATAGCCACATTATATTTTTTAATTAAACTAGAAAATGAGATCTGGGAAAACCAACTTTGGTGTAAATTATTTATGGAAGATTTTATGAAATCTTATAGTGAGACTAAAATTATCTTTTCTCTAATTTAAGAACTATAATTAAGCAAATATAGTTAGCAGAATATGATAAAAATGTGTGGAAGAAAATATTTAAACATTTAAATATTTTAAATTTCATTGAAATTTGGAGATTATGTGGATTTTACCTCCAAGATTCTTTCCTAAATAACTCAAAATATACAGTAATTGTTGCTTCTTAGGCCCTTAGATATTTTTTAAGATCACAAATTCACTCTTCTTCATTGCACAAACCTTTATTATATGAACATTAGTGGGATTTTAAAATTGTGATCTATGATATAAAAGTAAGCTTTTCCTGTGGGCCTTGGATTTGATTACAAACTTTCTCATCTCAACTTCCCCTTTTCAAGACTCTAAACATGGCAAAAAATATTGTCTTCAATTTGTTCACTTGAGTCTGTATTGAGCAGTCATTGTTGTATTTCCCATTCCCTGTTGAGGATCATGGAGAAGATTGGGTTGTCCCCACCAAACCCCCAAAAGAAAACATCCCTATTTTCAAATGAGGTTCCATTGGACCTATTTCCAGAAGTTTCTCATGAGGTCTTGGCCATTCCAGAGCCATGGGATTGAGATACTGCTGTAGTCTGCTATGCTTAGTCTAATGAGTGGCCATCACAGGAGATGGAGAAGTGCATGCAGAGGCTTCTTAGCTCTGAGGATCCACAGCTATAGCAGAGGGAGAAGTCAGATTGAAGTAGTTTCAGTGGAAGCCTCAGCTAACTCTGCACTGAAGATAGGATGACCCTTTAGGGCTTTCCTGAGCAGGCCAAGAGGGCAAGGCCTTGATATTTTCCTGTCACTAAGTCTTTGGAAGTGAGCTTTCCAGAGAAAGCATTATGAACTTGAGCAAAGTGACTGTGGAAATCTCTGGAGACTGAGTTTCAGGGGCTTCCTGCCAACAGCACACCCAGCAGCCAAAGGACTAAGTGCCTTATTTTTAAAGGGAGATGAAAATGTCTATGTTTTTGGGAAGTACATGAAACACATACAGGAATGAATATAATATATAGTCTCAGTTGCCATGAACAATTATAAAGGTCAACACAAAAACATTTGAAAAGTGGCATTTGAGGAAATAAATTGAGGAGTGTTCAAATGAGAAAGTAAAGTACTACTTCTGTGGAAGTAAAATTTGAGTAGTTATTTGAATGACATGAAGGAGTAGCCCATGTGAATATTTGGCAAAAAAGTGTTCCTGAACTGAGCACGGACATGTCTATAATCCCAGTGACTCAGAAGACTTGAGGCAGAAGGATCAAAGATTTGAGGCCAGCTTCAGTGATTTGATGAGACCTTGTCTCAAAATAAAAAATGAAAATGAATGAGAATATAGCTCAGAACATCCCAGGTTTAATGACCAGCACCAAAATAAAAAAGTGTTCCTGGAAGAGGGGATGAGAAGTACAAAGGCCCTGAGGCAGGTATAAACTCTTTTTTAAATCTAAGGAATAACAAGGAGACAAGTGAAGAAAGTAAGAAGGTGGTAGATGAGGAAAGAGAAGTATGTCAGCCTTGTTGAAAATGGCAAGCACTTTGGATTTCCTATAGATATGATAAAAAGCCATTAGAGGAAATTGGTTAAAGAGTGACATGCTCTGAATTATATCTTACTGGGTTAATCAACTTTCTTCTGCTATAATGGAGTACCACAGGCTAAATAATTTGTAAAGAATAGAAATTTCTTTGGCTCATGGTTCTGGAGTCTGGGAAATCTGAGAGCCTGACACTGGCATTTCATGAGGGCCTCTGTGCTGCATTGTAACATGGTGGAAGGGCAAGCCAACAGGCATAAGACAGAGAAAAATCAGGCTGAACATATCCCATTTATCAGGAACCCACTCCCCTGATTACTAACCCACTTCTATGATAATTTCCATTCCCATGACATAATCATATCTTAAAGGTCTCCCCTCATAATACCATTATGGTGGCAGTTAAATTTGAATGTGAGTTTTGGAGGAGACATTCTTGGAGCTAAAGGTGGAGGAGAGAATTTAAGAAATTAGTGAAGTAATAAAGATCAGAGCTGATAGTGGCTTTAACCAGGGAGCTTTCAGTCAAGGAAGTGAGAAGTGGTTGGATTCTAGATATATTTTAAATGTACAACTGACTATGCATGAAAGTGGAGAAAGAGAAGTCACAGGTGATGTTTAAGCAACTAATTTTAGACAATCTGTGCTTTACTGATGAATGGATTATCATTGGCAATAAAAGTAATGGAGAAGTAAAAAGGAGTACAATCAGTTAATGAAATTCATCCAACTCCCCAAAGAATCATTTCAGTCCATAGTTAAAATACAGATTGAGTCTGGATTCTTCCAGGAGAAATACTACTCTTAAAGAACTCAGACTCTTGTTAACAGCCACTGAGGATGGCATGGAAGCTCATCTACTTAAGAAATGAGCATCTAATGCTAAGAGGCATCAAACACAACATCAGCCCATTCTGGACTCTGAAAATTGTGAATCTCTTTCCTCAGGGTGGCCTTTCCACCACCATCAGGACACAGGAAATCTACAATATCTGTGTCACAGATAATGGTGGCCACTTCAAATTCAGTGTAACTGGAATCCAAACAGGAATATGTGATTTTTAAAAACCCTTCCTCTCCTTTCTGTCTGAGGGAGTCAGTTATGTAATGTGTGGACATTGAACATCCTTTCCAAGAAGGGACCTGTCTAGTGATCTGGGTGCCATCTCAGTGCATCAGATTGCAGGAATCTTGGCTCCGTATCAGTCTATTGGTGTTGGCTGGGTCAAAACGAAAGTTGAAATTCCTTTCCACTTGGGTAATCAATAAATCTATATTTCTTAAGACAGTGCATGACTCTTCTCTTTTGCTGGCTGCGAATAACCTCACCCACGATTCAGAAGTTACATCAACCATTCTTTTTTTTAACAGCTTAATTGAGATATAATCAACTTATCCACTTAGAATGTACAATTCAATTCTGAGTAGGTAATTTTCTTTGGTTGTACTGGGGATTAAATCCAGGACTCATATACATGCTAGGCAAGCACTTCAAACACTAGGTTACATTGCTAGCCCTAGTAGGTAAATTTTTATTGATATATAATATACATACAGAAAAAGGGATAAAACGTAAATGAGCAGCAGCTTCATAAATGTTCATAAAGTGAACACAACCATGAAGCCAGTACTCAGGCCAAGAAACAGAACATTACCAGTTCCCAGAGACCTCCTCATGTTCCCTTACAGACATTACCCTGTCCTCAAGGATAACTGCTATATCAACTTCCGTCACCATAGATGATCTTGCCTGTTTTCAAACTTTATATGAAATAAAATTCTGCAGTATTTAGTTTTTGAGTCTAGGTTGTGAACCTATAACTGGAATTCACACCCATGTTTTTAGGGGTAGCTGGATGGTTCATTGTCATTGCTACATGGTGTTATGAGTCAAAGTTATGTGTATACACAGCTTTAGTAGATAGTGCCAAACAGTTTCCCAAAGTGGTTATACTATGTTACCTTCCCATTTGTGGAGAATAAGTGTTCTGGTTGCTTGTGAACCACAACAAACTGTTGATATTGTTATTAGGCTTTCTTAGTCTCAAATTCTGGAACTTTGTGGGGGGGCACAGATAAGCTTAAAGTACATTCTTTTGTCAGTATATACAAAATTACTATATATGTGCACTCTACTGGAGAGACTCCATGGCTTCAGCAAATTTTCAGAGGACTCCTTGTTCCAGCTCATAAAGCTGAAATTCAAGCTCTATCACTCCTATGTGCAGTTTATTGTATATCAAATCAATCATGCTTCAATAAAGCTCTTTTTAAAAAAAAGAACTTGAACTCTAAATACACAAACCTGAGGTTAAATTCTGATCCTACCACACCCAGTCATGCAACTTTGAGTTACCCCATCTCTCTGTGCTTTGGAAGTTATCTGCAAAATAAAATACACTATTAACACACAATCACTCACTGGCTTGTTGTGAGTATTAAACTAAATAATTTAATTTAAACTGTTAGCTCAGTGTCTGACAATATAATTAAGAAGGTAGGAAGCTCCAGGATCAAAAGCATTGACCTCTGAATGTCTGAATTGAAATCTTGCTGCCACTTATTGGTGTAAGAATTTCATCTCCTTCTCTGCCTCAGTTTCTCCATATGAAAATGACAATATTGTGACTGTCTCATAGGGTCATTGTGAAGTGCACAGAGTACATGTAATATGTACCAGACAGGGCCTATATAGAGGAGTATTCAATGTTATTGGTTTCATTTTTGTTATTATTACTAAAGGGCTTTGCTTATTTTTCTTATCCCCAAATTCCCCATTGATCCCTATATGAATAATCACAGGCCTTTTGCATGCTGGGGTGCTTCTGGCAGATCCCCAAAGCAAGACTTTCCCATTGTTTGGTGCAATAAGAAGACAGTGTTGATGCCAGGTCTGGGCACTCAGAAAGATGAATGAGGGCCACAAAGAAGCATGTGAACAGAGGAGGGAAATATTTGCTTAAGAAGAGTCTTAAGCAAATATTCCCCCCTCTCTTATCCCATGGAAAAGTCCTCCAAATTAGTTTATGGCCCAGGCATAGCCCTAGTTGGTGGCTGTAAAACTTATTGAGTTATAAAGGGACAGGCACCCTACCCTAGGTCCCCATGGCTAAAAATGTTTCCATGGTTATCAGAGGAGACATCCTGAGAGAAAGATGTCTTTCCCCAGGATCTGGATCTAAGAAGGACTAGACCACCTGTCCTTATTGGCAGGGACTGGGGCCAGCATCAAGCATAAGATGGCAAAGGGGCTTCTCTAATTTGACAAAAATTGGGGTTTGAGGTCTTGGCTTCCAGAACAAAAGTCAGGAGGACAGGACACATGAATCATTGAAGTTGATATTAGAAATGCTTGCCTCCTCAAGCCAGCCTGTTTTTGTTAAGTAAAGATTCTAGAAGGCAGAGTTCAGATGTCTTTACTGAACATGACAAGTCTTTACAGGCTCTAAAATAAGGTCACATGAGCATTAGTTTGGTTGCTGGTTTTCAGCAAGTTTGTTTTAAAAAAGCCCAAACATAAATCTTCATGCTAAGAATTCAGATTAAAAGATTTGTATTAAAAAGATTAATAATAATGGGAACATGGATTTATGAGCAAGAAGTGATTGTATAAATGACAGTTCATTTATCACAATCACAAAACCATCAGCAACATTCATCTAGTGTGTGTACTCTCCGTACTGTGTATAATCTCAGTTCATTCCTACCACACAAATTTGAGATAGGTACCATGATTCTTATTCTAAATATAAGAAAAAATAAAGATTACATGTGTGACTGGGGTAGAGGATTTGCCTAGAATGCTCAAGACCCTCAGTTCCTTCCCTAGCACTGCAAAATAAATGAATAAATAAAATAAAGATAAGCTTATAAATGTTGAGTAATTTGCCTGTAATCAGATAGCTATCACATTTCAGAGCCAATTTGAGTAAATTCTGTTAGTCTCTTAAAATACCATCCCTTCTCATGAGGTTCTATATTAGCACCTCTCAAACTTTTACATTCTTTAAAATTATTAAGAATCCCAGGTAGCTCTGGTTGACATGACTCTATCTATATTTCCCATACTAGAAACTGAAATAGTGAATCTTTAAAATATTTATTAACCCATTTAAAATAATCATAATAATACTATTACAAATTAACATAGTCTATTTTTATGAAAAAGTTGGTTTCTAAAGCACAAAAGAATGAGTGGCATTAACTTACATTCTTGTGTACTGTTCCCATCTGGCTTAATAGGACATCTGGATTTTCATATATGCTTTGGCATTCTTTCTGTTGCAATCCGTTATTTTGGCTGGAATATATGAAGAAAATTTTCCCTTGTATGGATGTGTTGGAGTGCCGAAGTCTGGCTTGGCACAAATCAGGAGCCACTTGTCAAAAAGAAACTAACTTTATTTTTAGAACTACAAACGCCAAACAAAACAGCTCCAGGGAAAAACCCTCAGAGCCCAACTGCCACCACCGGCTTCCACAAGCCTCTCCCCCCCACACCAGCCTCTCAACCTCCCACAATCCTCCTCCTCTTGAGGCCGATTGGCTGGGTTGCATGGGCAGAGCCAAAGAAGTCACCCAATGAGCAGCTCCGTGGAGGAGCCAATCAGCTAGATGTTGCTGGGGCCGCTGTGAGCCAATCATCAGCTGGCAGTCTGAAGGGCAGGGAAACAGCCCAATGAACATCACTGCAGAGGAGCCAATCAGCTAGATGTTGCTGGGGCAGTCTGAAGCTTGCTGGCAGCTGGAAGTTTGCTGGGGCCCCTTTGGCTGTGGCTCTCAACATTGGAGAAAAGGAGAACCTCAACTACACCATAGGTGCATTTCAGGAACCCTAAAAGGTCTTTAAACCCCAGTTTGAGAACTGCTAGGCTCTGCATATTATGGAATATTATGTAATAATCAAGAAAAGTATGCTTAACAAGCATCAATGACTGGAATGGGAAGTATTTAGGATATAACATTGACTGAAAATTAGAAGGACAATAATTGCATGCACCAGAAGACCTCAATTGTAAAGTGTATAAATTGAATGAAAGAATAAAAGAAATATTTTGAAGTGTTAATAAGCCAAGATGGATTTTTTCTTGGCAGGATTGTGAATAATTATTTTTATAGTTGTTTTTGCTATCTAGAATTCCACAATGGATAAAACATACATGCATATTCATACATGTGTGCATGTGTATGTGCATATGTGTGTGGCCATTTACATCAAGTGAAGCTCCTGACTAGGCACAGCAGTGGGGATATATGCTCTTCAGTCCTTTCTGACTCTTTCACAAGTACTCATTCTCCTTGAAGTGTCCCCTATAGAGCTCTGGATTGTTTAGAACTCCTATCATCTCTTTTTCCCTGTTTCCACTTCACTGTTCCTTCTAGGGAGCCCAGAGGACAACTTCCTTTCAAATACCAAAATTCCTATGTTGATGTTCCTTTCTCAACGTGTTTGCTACAGATGATTTTTATCATAGGGATTTTTACATGAGGCATTACTGTGTGTTTATGGGCTAATGAATGTTTCCTGACAATTGTCAGAATACCCCATTCTACACACACCCCCCACACGTACACATGCACATACACTTTTGACCTACACAGATACTATAAATTAAATTGAATTTCCAGTAGCTTCTGCTCTTGAGCTATGAGATCCCAAACTAGTCATTTAAACCTATCTGTGCTTTATTTTCTTCACACACAAAAGAAATAAATAACTTCTATTGGGCTACCTCACCGGGCTATTTTGAGGATAAAACAAAAATATTGGATAAAATTGGACTTTGTAACAGGTACATCCTGACCTGGGGGATTATTCTGAGTTTTTTTTTTTTATGATTTCTTCAGAAGGACAAGCCTCCTTGGACAGTGTTCAAACTAGTAACAATCGGTTATCTCTTTCTCCCATGGCCAAATCAGAAGTTCAATCACCTTCCAGTGGCTTTGCTTGGGTAAACTTAAGAACTTAGACATTTCCTCCCTATCTTGATTATTCCCTGATCCTGAAGATTTTTTTAACTGAGTGTAACAATAGATCTTTCCTGTGTTTAATAGAAGCTTTTCCTAGTCTTATAAAAGAATACTTGCTTTTATGAATCTAGCTAAGCTAAGCCATTATCTCTTTGGATGTGACCACTGAGGACTGTTAGTAAATTAGTGCCTACAAGATGCTTCTTCTAAATGGTGCTTTTTACATATAATTTAGTTTCAATTTATTCATACAGAGTCATTTATGGAGGTCACTTTCCACTGATTTTGGGGTTCTAAACACACCCGCTTTCTAAGAGTATTCCATAATTAGGAGGGTTTTGGCAGCTGGTCTCTGATATCATTGCTTTGCTGTTGGGGAAATCTCACTGTGTTTGGGACTCCATTGAAAAAGAGTCTCTATACTTCAGCTGGGTTGACATTTCAACTGGGCCACTGAGCTAGAATCTGTCAAATGAAGCATTGGAAGGGGCCCTCTAGACCCTATTACACCACTTCCACATGACCCGTACTAGACAAAGATCTTATCCCTGGGGAAGAGAGGGAAGTGTGGTGGAGAAATACCCATTTCACAAGGTGTTCCAAGTGGAAGATTAATGTAGACAGTGGAACAGGATACTGTTATTGAGTGGGGCTCCGTGTGTATTATGATTTGTCAGTTGAAACTGCCCTTATCCAAAACTTATCCTTCATCTTTTCTCAGGCCAGGTTCCATGAGTCAAATTGAAATTCTCTCTTTCTGAAATAATTTTCTTTGTGTTCCTACCATGGCTATTGGGGGCAGGCCTTGGTGATGACCAGCAAACATGTGTTAGCCAAATTTGCTGTGCTCACACTCTTCTTCAAGTCATATGCTGGGCATTTCTGGCAGAACCAATATGCTTATGAAATCAAACAACAACAACAGAAATCTAAATAATTAAATTGTTTAGCTGAGTATGAACTTCTTCCCCTCCATCTTTGTCTTAAGGGATTTTCAAACAAAATTGGTGCTATTCTTCCCATGTCAGGAGTGGCTATTCAACCTGCTTGTGGTTTCATGTTTCATATTGCCTTTACCTATGGGACACATTGTCATTCCCTTTGAACAAGTGTGTGTATGTGAAAGGTAGAAAAGAGGAACAGGGGCTGGCACTATTCTGAGGGTGGAGATCTGCAGAGGTCAATGGTGTTTCTGGGCTCAATGGGGGGCTTAAAACAATGATGTTAATATTAATGTAGAAGACCAGAGTACAAAATATCAATTTAGAAATCAGGACATTGTGTATCAAACAAATATTAAGTTCAAGGTTACACAGATGAGATATCAAACATATATAGGGAACCTACTATGTGCCAGTGGACTACACCTGCAGGTCCTGAGCATATAAAAGATAATTGTCACGATGTCAGCTGCAATAATGACGCCAACATTGAGAATTTCCAAGTGCCGGTCACTGACTAAAGTAACTTATATGGATCAACTCATTTCATCTTCCCAATATGTCTCTGATGTAGTTACTATAATCACATTTTACAGTCATGTGAACTGAAGCACAGAGAGGTTAAGCAATATAACACAGATAGTGAATGGAAGAACCATGATTTGCTCTAAGGAGGTTGGCTCTCTTGCAGCTTAGAGCCCAGTAAGTAACACAGAATGATAAACGCATGAGGTAGGGACAGTGGGGTTAGAGGCAGGTGAAACATAAACAGAGATGCTCACTGCAATGGTTTGACTAATGCTTCCAAAATTCACATTGAAACATGATCTCCAAATTCATATGTGGATGGTATTTGGAGGTAGGGTTTCTGGGAGGGATTTGGGTCTAGTGAAGAGGAAGAGAGACCTGAGCTGACACACACTTGCTCTGTCTTGCCATGTGATGCCCTCCACTACTTTACGATGCAGTACAAAGGCCATCACAGATGCCAAGCAAACACCAGCACTATGCTCTTGGATTTCCCAGCCTCCAAAACCATGAGCCAAATAAATGGCTACTCTTTACAAATTACCCAGCCTCAAGTATTTTGTTACAGCAACACAAAACAAACTAACACACTGCCTAGCTCAGCTATTTATGGTAACTTTGGAATACTTCCTGGGGGAAGATGATAGGGTCTATGGAGGTTACATTTACAGAAAGAGTGATATCTGGGGCCCTGGGATATTAAGCAACTGACTTGCTCTTTGTCAGTCAATTTAAGAAAGACAGAGCTAGAATGGGAATTCACATCTGCTTTGGGGAGAATAATCCCATAGATCAACCCACAGATATCTACCGAGTAATTTCTGTGTGCTGAGCTCTAATAGAGGAAGCATAAGAAGAGGTTTTATTTAAAAATTTTTTTTTGCAGTGCTCAGGATCAAACCCAGGACCTTGTGCCTGCTAGAAAAGTACTATGCCACTGAGTTAGACCTTCAACCCTGATATATCGGGATTTTAAAATTTTTTTCATTCATTTTTTTTTTTTGGTCTTGTACTTGTTTTTTTTTTTTTAATTTTTAATTTTTTTATTGGTTGTTCACAACATTACAAAGCTCTTGACATATCATATTTCATACATTAGATTGAAGTGGGTTATGAACTCCCAATTTTACCCCAAATGCAGATTGCAGAATCACGTTGGTTATACATCCACAATTTTACATACATTTATTTTTATATAGGTTTGAGGATTGAACCCAGTGCCTCAAATGTGCTAGTCAAGCACTCTTCCATTGAACTACATTTCAGCTCCATAAATAAGAAATGTGGTGGTTAATTTTATGTCTTAACTTAGCTAGATCCCACTACCCAGATATTTGGTCAAATATCATTCTAGATGTTTCTGTGAAGGTTTTATTTTCTAAGATGATATTAACATTTAAATCAGTAGACTTGGAATAATGCAGATTACCCTCCAAAATGCACTTGAACTTCATTCAATAGAGGCCTTAAGAGAAAAAGATTTATGTCTGGGGTGTAGGTCAGTGGTAGGGCATTTTCCTATCATAGGCAAAGCCCTGTGTTAAGTACACAGTGCATGCACACATGCACATGTGCGCACACACACACATACACACACACACACACACACACACACACACACAGATTTGACTTCCTTTGGAGAAGAGAGAATTCTGCTAACTGACCGCTTTCAAATTTGAACTGCAGCTCTTCCTCAATTGTTTCTCTAGAGAACCCTGACTGAGAAGAACTCTTTCCTATGAATCTTATGGGCTTTGTTGGTGAGAGAAGCTCAACACAGCTACACAGCCACATAGCCACAGAGTTAATAAAATAATGAGCATGAAATCTCCTCTTATTTCACAGCTCTGGTTTCTCTGCTTACAAAATCAATACAAGATGAATCTTTATGGAATGACTCAGGTGTTGTGAGATTTGGGTTGACTGAGAACCTTGAGTTATTCCAATTTGGTTGAAAGATGCTGTCAGAATGCACAGCTGACTTCCAACTCAAAAGTTTTAAAATTGATCCAAAGTATTTTTTGTTTATGTCCCTAAACTGTCATGAACAAGTTAAAACTCTAAGACATGATTTGTGCACTGACTTATCTTTAATCCTTTGCAGAGATGTGTTCCCTTTATCTCTGTGTCAAGGTTTCCCTGTAGAGAGAACCAGGTGGTATAAAAATGTCCTGAGGATAAGCCTGAAGTCGTCTCATCTTTCTGCTTTGATTTTACCAGTCTCTGGCAACTTCTGTATTGATCTTGAGAGAGCTTGCTGGGCCCCATTTTGTGATTATTCTTACAGATTGTTGCATTTCTGCAATTGGTTTTTTATCCACTTCTAAATTGTATAATGTTTATACTTGTAACTTTTTGATTCTCTGTGAACACAGGGGCTCACAGGGGTTCCTGATTCTGATATTTACAGGCATTATTGGCAAATATGACTTTTGGTAACCTTCTTCTGTATGTATGTACTGGCATTTAAATTTTACATGGTAAGGATGCCGCTTTCAGAGAGAAACCTCTCTATTGTGCTTGGTTTGATATCAAATTTATGTGGTGAACAGAAGATTTTACTGGAAATCTCTGCTAAAACGTTAAATAGGCCAGGCACAATGGTGCACACCTGTAATCCCAGTGATCTGGGAGGCTGAGGCAGGAGGGTTGAGAGTTCAAAGCCAGCCTCAGCAAAAGCAAGGTCCTAAGCAATTCAGTGAGATCCTGTCACTAAATAAAATACAAAATAGGGCTGAGAATGTGGCTTAGTGGTTGAGTGCCCTAAGTAGCCTCCCCCTCGGGAAAAAAAAAAAAGTTAAATTAGGATTCTAAGGACACAAGGAGCCAAGAATTGAGGGTATGTTACATATTGATCACTAACATGATTTTGTTGGCTGACATTTACCAACTTGGAAGATTTAACTACACTTACATTATAGCTAATGTTTCTTTCAAAAAGTATTTTGTGTCTCACAGGGCAAATCATACCCCTTCAGAGGCCCATTCCCACCAGTGTGGAATCCAATTACCTACTTAGATCATAACAACTTTTGGAGGACAATGGATGACATGGGGCAAGAGGTAAAGTTTCCCAGAGCTTCTTTGATGGTATTTGTATTTTTCTAATCTATTACCCATCTCCCATGCCTTACACATTGTGAGCACATAGTAACAATCAGTAAAGATCTGTGAAATGAATAAATTTGTTTTTAACCTCTAAAAGAATGAGATGTCAAAAGACTGCTATTTGTATACTACTGATGAGCTATAGAAGATTATGTATGGCTCAGCCTTCCTGAGAAGATGTTTCTAATTTAGAAAATCCTCAGGACACTGCAAAGACTTCTGGATCTTTTATTCTACACTGTGCCCAAACCTGAAGCCCATAAGTAAACACATGTAAAGCCTAACTGAAGACTCTGATTTGTTGATTTAGTGAAGCTGTCTGGTTCTAGTTAAAGAGTTAAATTTAAAAATGTTCTCTGTAAATTAGTAAGTTAGTACAGTATCTCCCCCTTATCCATGGATTTACTTTCTGCATATTTAGTTACCCATGGTCAAATATGGTCTGAAAATATTAAATGGAAAATTCCAGAAATAAACAGACCCTATTCACCTTTTATTAAAATACATTGCTAAAAATTATTCTATTTTGTTTACATTATTAATCTCTTACTGAGCCTAATTTATAAATCAAACTTTAATTATAGATGTGTATGTATAGGAAAAACAAGGCATATACAGGGTTTGCTACCATCTGTGGTTTTAGGCATCTACTTGGGGACTTGGAACATATCCCCCATGGATTAAGGGGGAAGTACTGTGATCTGTTCTTGGAAATAGCCTGAATACAGCATACTTTTATTTTTTGTGCAGGAAGTGTTATTGTTATGTACAGGTTGAATAGTATAGATACTTTAGCAGGAAACCTACAAAGACAATGTTGTTTATGCAGTGCAAGAAACTATTGGAAGAATTTGGAAAACTTGCATTTTTTCCTTTGAGTTTTTAATACTGTTTAAATAGTTATTTAGAGTGGAAAATTACTGTTGTCTTTCTCCTTCAAATCCTAATCTGAATATAGATTCCCAGTGATGCCCCATGGAAGGCACCCCTTGCAGAAGAGTGGGACCACATGACAATGAAGGAGCTGCTAAACAAGATCTGCTGGACTGAGTAAGTAAAAAAGGACTGAGATGTAGCTCAGTGTAAAGAGACATTGGATTCAATTTCCAGTACTAAAGAAAATTTAAAGGAAGATAACTATATATCCAATTTCCTTCTTTGGAACAGTTTTGCATCATGAAGGTGGTACTAACCCATAGGGTACTCAGAACAGACCAGAATGTGTTGCCTACTTTCCTTAGAACAGCTTAATGATCTCATTTTCTTAAAGATCTCATTTTCAAGTTGTTGATATAGGAATATTTTTGTATTCTGAAGGTCAGGTGCACAGATGATTAGCTTATGCATTTGAAATACCTTTTGTGATGTTGGGCAACTCCTTGAAGTTTGAGTAGGACTTTCTAGGCAGTTCATAACTGTAGGGGAAACATGTGATTGGGACTACCATTATCCTTTATCGAAAAACATGTAGTATTGAGAGGAAGTATTTATGAATCAAATATTAGAATCTTATTGTTGGTGCTAGAAACTGTATAAAAACTGTGAGGAGTATTTAGACAAATGGCATAAAGAGGCCTGACCACTTCTAGACAGCAGAGACAGTGGAAAGAATTGTGGGGGCTGTAATTCAAGCACATGGGGAGTTTGTGGTCAACAAAGTGAGAGAAACGGAAGCCAAGTTCAAAGAGACGGTCCTCTTATGTTGAACAACAGAAGTGAGAATTGTATTTGGCTTTGGGGTTAAAATTCTCTAGGCATTGGGGGGGGGAAACAGAGTACTGACAATCAAACAAAAATATGGTTTTAATAAATATCTGAATCTGAGGTATAGAAATACTCAAAAGCCATTCAGTTTGCATATTTTTCAATATAATTCTTAAAGAAGAAGCATGAAAAGAACAAAGAGAAATTAAGCATACAGGAGGGAGAGGAAGAAAGCCAATTTAAAAGCATCATTTTTAAAAGGGAAAACCTAAAAGCCAAAAAAATAAAAGATTTACTGAATTAATTATGGCACATTCCAAACATTGAATACTATAGAGTCTTTTAAAATTATGTTGTAGAGTAATACTTAATGGTTTGAAAACTCATAATATTAAACACACAGAAAAGTAGGCTGTCATAGAGTATTACAGTGGGATATATGATCTCATTTCTAAAAAAGAAGCTGCTTATATGTGCACTGCAAAACAATAGAGATCCATTAAAATGTTTTTAACATTTAATATTATAACACAGACATTTATTTCAAGATTGTTTAAAGACATTACATTATTAAAATTATTCATCAAATATCACATTTCATAGTTGGAGAATATTCCATGGAGAGCAAATATCATAATGTATTTAATCCGTTATCATTCTGTTGGACATTTTTATTACTTCTACTTTTTATTCTTATTATTATATAATTAATCTCTGTAAGAAACATATTCGTGCTTCTCCTATGTCTTCAGCCTTTGAGAGTAACCCTATCTGGAATAGTAAAATCATTTGTCATGAAATCAATGCCTAGCATTAATTGTATACTTTAAAACACATGTCTAATGCTATTTAATTCTTCTTATGAGAACATAGTTTGAAATATAACTTATTATAACCATAATAAGGTTGTATCATTGATTTTTAAATGCTATACTTTAGATTTCCAAAATACAGTCATTATATAATCATCTGCATTGTTTTATAACTTCTGTTATGAAAAGTTTTTTATAAATTCAGTTTGATCTTTTCTCCCCATAAACTCCTTGAAGATTGGGCCAATTATAATTCCTTATAATTGTAGAGATTTGAGATTTTCTATCATTATTCTTGGCCTAGTTGTCCACTTAATTAATACTGTAGGTTGTTGACTAACAAAATTAAGCATTCTGAGATATTAGGAGTTTGAAAATACAAGGCAACTCTCTAATTCTTCCTAAGCAAGATACACACAGGATCATTTGCTGGTTTTATTATTTTTTATCTTTTTTTCTTTTTATACATGACAATATGGTATATTTTGACACGGAGTATATCTTATTCTATTAGGATCCCAGTCTTGTGGATGTACATGATGGTGAGATTCACAGTGGTGTATTTATGTATGTACCTATGAAAGTGATGTCGGATTAATTCTACTTTCTTTCCTATTCCTATCCCCTCTTCCTTCCCTTCATTCCTCTTTGTCTAATCCAATGAACTTCTATTCTTACCTCCACCCCTGTTGTGTGTTACCATCCACATATCAGAGAGAAAAAGAAGTAATCAGAATATTCAACCTATTGTGATTCAAACTAAAGCACAATCATACATTCAAAGACTAATGTTGATCATTCTTTCAGTTTTTGTCATTTATAAAATGCTCTTCAGGAACACAAATTATACTTCTTTCCTTTTTCCATACATGTATTAGTGAATTATAGTTGTACATAATAGTAGGATTTGTATTTACATATTTGTACATGTACACCATATTACGATATAATTTGGCCAGTATCTTTCCCAGCATTTCTCCTCCCCCATCCATCTGGTCCCTTTCCTCTACTGATCTCCCTTTGATTTTCATGAGATCCACTCCCACTTTTCTTTTCCTTTTTCCTCTTTAGCTTCCTCATATGAAAGAAAACATATCACCTTTGACCTTCTGAGTTTAACTTATTTCTCTTAACATAATGGTCTCTAGTTCCATCTGTTTTCCTGCAGATGACATACGTTCCTTCTTCTTTATGGCTGAACAAAACTCCATTGTGTATATATACTACAACAAATCATATTTTCAATATGATCACAGCTGTGATCAGTTTTAGAAAACCTATGCCTATCAAAACATATCAAAATGAGACTGGTAATTATATTTTTGGGTGTAGAATATGGAAGATACCCTTCCCTTATATTTTTATCTTATGAGTTTTCCAATTATCTAATATACATATTTTTCATGTAGAAAAATGTTATAACATTTATCTCTCAAAAAGTCAACAGAGCAAAACCAAAAATATTACACTAGTTTTCTCGACCTTCCATACTCAAATATTGTTCAGCTCATGCCCTTTCTTCTGATGGTCCCAGAGTAAATCAAATAAAGGATTAGAAATGGATAGCCCACCCGAGAGAATTAAAGTTGTCCCTGCCTTATCTACACCTTGGCTTTCTGTGGTCTCAGTTATCCATTGTCAACCTCCATCTGAAATTATTATTTTTCAGGATTTTTTTAGAAAGAGACTTTAGTCACATAACTTTCATTGTAATATATTATTGTAATTGTTTGATTTTATTACTAGGTATACTATTTTATTACTAGGTATTACTAGGTTCATCTCTTCCTGTGCCTAATTCATAAACTGAACTTTATCATGGTATATATAGGGAAAAAACAATAAATACAAGTTTTGGTACCATCTAAAGTTCAGACATTCACTAGGGATCTTAGAGTGTATCCCCTATGGATAAGGGTGGACCACTATACTTTTAGGTCTCCCTTCATTTCAAACTAGGATTATTTCTTTCCCACCAAATTGATGACAGGAGCAATTAGAATCTCAACAGCATTTTTGTGTTTAATATTGGTTGTCTAGCTGGTTTCCCTGCTAAGATTTTATTATTTATGACTCCCTTTAGTCAATGTCTTGAATTTACCTATAAAATTAAGGTATAGAAAACAACAAAAGATATTTTCATTTTGAAGTACTATTTTAAGATAATGTCTGCATATTTGCTTTGGAAAGATGCTGCAAATTGATTTTGCAATTTCCATCCTATCAGTGATCATATTGAATCTTACCAAACTAATTCTAAGTCATTTCAATGTATATATAATACCATTTGTGGGATGGAATGATGGTAACTGTCACAAAAGTGCTGTCAGGTTGCAGACATTGTCAATAACTTATATGTTAGTCACAATCCTATAAATTTCCAGGGTTAATATACACTAAAGTAGAGATCTTCCCTTTGGTGGGTATCTGTTCTTTCAAGGTTGTGAGTTGACTAATGATAAATAATTTTGAAGTTTTAAAAACCTGAGTTTTGAGTAAGCATGATAGTGAGTCATGTAGTTATATATTATTAAACTCTCTGAGACTCAGTTTTCTGACTTGTAAACTGGGGAAAGCTAACAGTTATTTTACAGGGTCATGACAACAATTGAACAAAATAAAAAGTTTAAAGAAGCTGGGCAGGTTAGTGGACACCTGTAATCCCAGCAGCTCAGGAGGCTGAGACAGGAGGATCTTGAGTAAAAAAGCCAGCCTCAGCAACCTAGTGAGGCCTAAACAACTCAATGAGACTCTGTCTCTAAATAAAATATATAAAAAGGGCTGGGGATATGGCTCAGTGGTTAAGCACCCCTGGGTTCAATCCCCCATACCAAACAAAAAGTTTAAAGACTACTGAGTGTGGAAAAACTTAAACAAATAAAAAATGGTATAATTTATTTCACCTTTTGTCAGCATTATCAAGTAGAAAATTCTGCCTCAAGTGTAACTAAACTAACAATATGCAAACTTTACAACAAAGGCAAAACCGATATTGGTCCTTATTAAAGCTATCCCAGCGTAATCATTACTACTGAATTTTAGGGCATGTTAGATATAACCGAGACTTTTGAATTACATGAGATTGTTTAATTTCTGATGTGCTTCTTGACAGTATATATCCTCTAGCTATTTACATGCCAAGAAACCAAGCAAAGGTTCACCCTCTATGCTTTGTTAATTGCTGTCCCACTGGTCCAGCCTTTAAGCTTGTCTTCTGTTAGAGAGTAAAATAAATTGAATGGATAACTGTGACTAATTTTGCATTCAACACAGCACCTAGCATATCCTTTGTACATTAAGGATGTTTCAAAAACAGTACTTAACTAATAGTTCTTCTCATTTATTCATTCATTTAGGTCCCATCTCTCATAGGTTGATATTATAGTGGGGGAAATAGCAATAAATATAATAAATCAATAATGAAGATAATTTCAGACATTGAGAAGAGTTCTAAAGATACTGTACAATGTCAAAACAACAAAAAATGCCAAGATTCTGGGAATATGGAAGCCAATGCTCATTTTCACAGATAAATAAGAACACATCTTTCTTGGGAAAACATTAGAATGTGTGTTGGGGGGAGTTGAGGATGAGATAGAAGAGGTAGGCATGGGCTGTGTTACTTGGGGCTATCTTATTCTGGTTTTGATAGGATGCTAGTAGAGGGATTTAATAATAGAATGACATGACTTATTTTATATTTGAGAAAGAACCCCATAGTGGGGAAGGAGGTAAAGAGCATCTGTCTTCTAGTGTGATCAATGTATATAAGGTGAGGACAAGAGGAGGCAGAGAGGTTAGTCTGGAGGAGGCAATTTCAATGGTAAGAGATGACACTCATTTGGTGGTGGTGAAGGTAGAATGGTGTGTTGAGAGATGACTGGACTTCCTGATGGATTGAGTTGAGACAAAGTAATGGACAGAGAGAAAAATTAAGCTTGATTTCTAAGATGTTGGTTTTAGCTACTGAGTGAATGTTGGTGTGTTCCACTGAGATGAGGAATCACTGAAAAACAGTGGGTATGTGGGAACAAATTGTGACAGCATAGAATATGGTACACAAGCTGATTCTGAGTAAGGTATTTTGTTTAAGAGGAAGAGAAATCCCTAAACATCTGATGTCTTGTTTATAATATTGGGTTATATTGACATTTTCCTGCAACTTGTCAAGTTGTGCTAAATTTAGCCAAGAAAATGTATTATTTGAATAATTTCTAGATAATTAAGTTATACTCTCCTACATTTGCCAATTTTGCTGTTGCTTTTTCCTGAGCAGATCTGCAAAGAATCTTGCCACTCTCTTTGTGAACCTTTGTGTTACTGCGGAGACCCATGAGGTCTCTGCTCTCTGGTTCCTGTGGTATGTGAAGCAGTGTGGGGGCACAACTAGAATCATCTCAACGACCAATGGAGGACAGGTACCAATTAATTTCACCAACATCTCAACAGAAAACCACTACTACTTTCAATCATGAACTGCTGAAACTTGAGGCAGGCTTGTGGCTTTTAGTGTTTTATCATGGTTGCTCAGAGTGATATTTATAAGGAACAGTCTGTAATCAGGTAACCAGTGTAAGAACTGAGTAGCCAATGTAATTTTAGGATTAGACTTATCCCTTTTTATGTACTTTTGCCATTTCCATTTGTAGATATTTCCAATTATTGTTTGGTAAATCTGTAGACTATCAGATGGACATAACTTGAGCACTTCTTAGAAAGCTCAAAAAGAAAAGTTAGAAATGCATTTTCAAATTTAAAACACATGGAATTAATTCATTCATTCATTCCCCATTCCCTGAGCCCCAGTATTACATGAGACACTATGCTAGGCACAGTAGGAAGGGGATTAAAGTCCTTAGATAATCTGCTTAATAGTCACATTCATTTTCTTTTCCTTCTACTTTCTTTTCTTTTTCTCCCTCTTCCTTTTTACTCCTTCTTTTTCTTCCTGGATCTGTTTGAAATTTAAAAAAAAAATTAACTGAACTGAAAATTGGAAAAGAGTAGACAGCTCAACTGTGTACACAGGCAGGCAGAATATTTGGAATCTTTGGAACATTTGGAAGCAGGGCTCAGGACAAGTGGGTGCAGTGAGGTGAAATGACCTTGGTGACCACAGAAGCATCAGGAACTGTCCCAGGCTGACCTGTAGGGTGGGGTGTGGTGTGGAGGCAGGGATGTTCTGAGCCTCATTTATAGGGCAAGGCCTAGGTGAGCTCAGTCAGGTGGTAACCGAGTAGTAGTTTCACAAGACCCAACAGCTCAACAAAACAATGCAGAAGGGCTAGGCATAGTGGCACACACCTGTAATTCCCAACTACACAGGAGGCTGAAGCAGGAGAATTGTAAGTTCTAGGCCAGCTTGGGCAACTTAGTGAGAACCTATATCAAAATAAAAAATAAAAAGGGCTGGAATGTAGCTCAGTGGTACAGTGCTTATGTATACAAGGGCCTGGGTTCCATCCCAGTATTGCAAGGAAAATAAAAAGACTGGAGGTATAGCTCAGAAGTACAACAGTCCTGAGTTCAACCCCCTAAATCCACCCCAAATGCAAATAGGACATAGATCAGGGATAGTGGCAAGGCAGATGGGACCTGGAGATCATTCTAAGGATGTCCTGCTGAGATTGGATCCTGGAGATCTACAGGTTGCCTTGAACTTGATTTAGAAAACCTCTGATTTTATCAAAAGTCATCAGTCCCCAGTTAGAAAACAATGGTTAAAGATATGATTCACAACAGTTGTAATTCTACATCTCAGATTGAAGAGAAGCTAGGAAAACAAGCCGCTTAGAAATTTATACCCATTCTTGTATTTCCCACCTGCCTTTTTTCTTTCCAGGAGAGGAAATTTGTGGGAGGATCTAATCAAGTGACTGAGCGAATAATGGAGCTCCTTGGGGACCGAGTGAAGCTAGAGAGACCTGTGATCCACATTGACCAAACAGGAGAAAATGTCCTCGTGGAGACCCTAAACCACGAAACATATGAGGTAACTGAAACCCTTAAACAGGTAGAGGTGGGGAGACCAGAGTCTCATAGATAACCAAAGCTTACATAAAATCAAGAATATCTCAGCTGTCATAAACCCTTTGAGAAGGTAATGTTTGAGCACAGAACTGAAGAAAATTCTGGATTGAGCCACGTGTCTCTTGGGGGAGAAGATTGTTCCAAGTAGATGGAATGGCAAGTGCCAAGGTGAGAAAAAGTCTGGCATGATCAAGGAACAGCAAGGTGGTGAAAATGACAGAAGTAAGAGGAGTGAAGTTGGAAGATCAACATGAGGTGGAATCAGAAATGTACCAGGAGTCTGTTTCATGTATGACCTTGGATGTGACTGTGAGGAACTTGACTTTGACTCCAAGTGTAATGGGAAATCATTGGAGGTTTTGAACAATGAGGGTTTCTTTAGGTTTTAACAGGATCTTTTCAGTTTTGCTGTCGAGACTAAATGAGGACAAGGGTGAAATGAGAGAAGATCATTAGGGAAAAACTGAAACAACATACCAATGATGTTTAACCATGTTGCTTTTCTTTCAGGCAAAATATGTGATCAGCGCTATTCCACCCATTCTGGGCATGAAGATCCACTTCAACCCACCTCTGCCAATGATGAGAAACCAGCTGATCACTCGTGTGCCTTTGGGTTCAGTCATCAAGTGCATCGTTTATTATAAGGAGCCCTTTTGGAGGAAAAATGGTTAGTACTTTTCTCATATAAAGATTTCTGCAGAAGGTCTAACACACTTGGTGTCAATATAGGCATTTGCTTGTAACTATTTTTATTAAATAAACCCATCAGCACAAATTCTTGGAATTAACTTTCCTTGGTATCTGACCAACTCTTTAGTACAATTAGATATAACATTTATTTGATCCTCCCACAAAATCTTGGGAAAATAAATTAGTACCATTTTCTAATACTTTTTTGAAATATGACTTTGTAAAGCTATTTGCAGTGGTGGGAATTCTGGAAATTTCCAGGCCATCTCTCATTAATGTCAAGATTCTACCATATTAAATTAAATTAATTTCTTCATTCATATCTAGTCCTCATGGAGGACAGTACACATGGATGCTCATTGAAGTCCTCTATTTTGCAATGATAGAAAAGTTCTAGATCTACTTTATCCAACACACTAGCCACAGTCCACATGTGGATGCTGAACACTTGAAATGTAGCTAGTTAAATTAAGGAACCGAATTTTTCAATTCTATTTCGTTTTAGTAGCTAGCAGCTACTGCTTTGGACAACACAATGCTAGAGTCTTATCACATTTCCTTTTATCACGTCTCCTTTTCTTCCAAGTGGAGATCAGGAAAGAACAGTCAATCTCTGGGATTGAGAGCAAAGAGCAGGGTGGGCTGAAATGAGGAGCAACACAGCAGAAAGGAAAATGGCTGGAGACAAATGGGAATAATGTCAGTTTGGTCTCAGAGTAGTATTTTCTGTGTACAATCAGCCCTTTGTATCCACAGGTTCTGCATCCATGGATTCAGCCAATCACAGATCAAAGCTACTTGGATAAAAGCATTCAACCTTTGACTTTTTTCATTTACATTTTCCTGATTGCTAGAGATGCTAAACATTTCCTCATATTTTGTTGGCCATTTGAATTTCTTCTTTTGACAAGTATCTCTTTAGTTCTTTTCCCCATTTACTAATTGGATTATTTGTTCTTTTTTCTTTGGTGTTAAGTTTTTTTTGAGTTCTTTATATGTTCTTGATATCAATGCCCTATCTAAGGGGAATGTGGCAAAGACCTCCTATTTCCTAGGTTCTGTCTTCATGAACTTGTTTTCTTTGCTGTATAGAAGCATTTTAATTTGATGCCATCCTACTTATTGATTTCAGGTTTTATTTCTTGCAACTTAGGAATCTTATTAAAGAAGTCAATTCCTGTGCCAATATGTTTAAGTGTTTGCTTCTAACAGCTGGAGAGTTTCTAGTCTAATTTCTAAGTCTTTGATTCACTTGGAGTTGACTTTTTTGCAGGGTGAGAGATAGGGGTCAAGTTTCTTTCTTCCACATATGGATTTACATTTCTCAAGGCACCATTTATTAAAAGGCTATCTTTTCTCCAACAAATGTTTTTGGCATCTCTGGTATCAGATATAACCAGTTTTTGATTGCTTCTTTGCCTTCTCCTAGCATCATGCTAAAAACACTGCCTTTATTTTATTTTATTTATTTTATTGTGTATATTTAAGGTCTACATCATGATGTCTTAATATATATACATAGTAAAATGATTTTTGAGGTCAAACTAATTTACATATATCTTTACATAGCCATTGTGTTAGTCAGCTTTTCACTATCATAACAAAATGCCTGAGATAATTTGTAAAGAGAAAAGGTCTATTTGTGGTCACAGTTTTGGAGGTTCCAGTTCCATGTTAGGTTGACCCCATTGTTTTTGGGCCTGTGACAACACAGCACATAATGGTGAGAATGTGTGGCAGAGAAAAACTGCCCACCTCATTGCTAAGAAGCAAAAGAGAATGAGGAGGGGGTCTACAGTCCTACAGTCCCCTTTGAGAACATTTTCCCAGTGACCTAAAGACCTCTCTCCCACTATGCTCTTTCCCTAGGTTCAATTTAAGTTCTCATAGGTGTACTATATATAGGATGGTGGGACATAAGGGATTATTAAGAATGAGACTCTATTCAATTTGAGGGGACACTGTGTGAACAGGCAGGTCCCCTAAGCTTTCTAGCTGCAAGTAATGGAAAGCCCACTGATGCTGCATGAAATTCCATTGGCACAAACGTGCCTTTTTCTCTCTGCCCCTTGATTCTTTATTTTCTCTAATTGCACCCACCTGACACAGAGTCCACTTTCACTCAGGGAAGAAAGTGTCTGAAGAGCCCCCTCTACTCAGAAAGTAGCACCTTCACCCTGACCATACCTGGTGTTCTATGGCAGTTCATGCAGCTGATTCCTACATCCTCAAGATGTGCCTGCTCATTTTGCTAATGAGATCTCTTTCTTTCTCTCTCTCCCTCTCTCTCTCTCTCTCTCTCTCTCTCTCTCTCTCTCTCTCTCTCTCTCTCTCTCTCTCTCTCTCTCCTCTCTCCCTTTTTTTGGGGCCACACTGGAGATTGATCCCAGGGATGCTTTACCACTGAGTTTCACCCTGGGGTCCTTTTGGCCTTTTCATTTTTATTTTGAGACAGGGTCTCACTAAGTTGCTGAGGCTGGCCTCAAATTTGTGATCCTCCTGCCTCAGCCTCCCAAGTTGCTGGGATTACAGGCATGCACTATGATGCCTTGCTTTCTGCCTTCTTATAACATGTGATTCCTTAGCTAGTTCTCTTATATTCTTAAGTCTTCTTGAATTCTTGGATGGACTTTGAATTTTTTTTTCCTTCTCATACTTCAGTCTTGATCAACATCATTCCCACCGCAACACACCTAAGGGGCACACAAGCACATTGACTTTCTCATAAGTCCACAGAGGGGAGGGATGTGAGAGTAGAGAGAAACGCAAGGGCAGTTTAAAAAGCCTCTGGGTGTGTCTTATCACACATTTGTGCCTGAGCACAGGTTGGGGAGGTGTGTGCCTGCAAAGTTCTTTCTCTGTTCTTTCTTCCTCATTTTGAAACCCTCCTGTTGGCTTTTCTATATAACATTTGTTCCAGAGTCTTCCACCATAATTTTGTTGAAACAACCTCCAATTTGCAAGTAAATGATGGGGCAGGGGGAAGAGTACATTGCAGTAGGATATTATTATAACATTTCAGACCCTGGCCTGACAGTTTTACTGCTGCTCTGCCACAGTCTTTTGTTGAAATTGAATATATAGTCATTCCCAGGATCCACGGGGGACTGGTTCCAGAACCCCTATAGATACCAACATTCTCAGATGATCATGCTCCTTATATAAAATGCCATGCATCCTCTTGTATACTTTAAATGATCTCTATTTATAATAGTTAATGCAATATACATGCTGCATAAATATTTATTATACTATGTTGTTTAGGGACTAACAACAAAAAAGTCTGTACATGTTCAGTACGTGTGTAATTTTTTAAAACATTTTCAACCCAATGTTTTGAATCCACAAATGTGGAACCCGCAGATTCAAAGGGCTGACTGTGTTTGGGGTTTTATGGGGGGTGGGTGCTGAAGGAAGCCCTTTTATCTAGAATGAGCTGAATTTGTTTCCCAAGATTTTCTTAAAGGGGAAAGGATTTTTGGAGATCATGTTTGAAATGAAGGTTTTGGACTCTATGAACTTTAGACCTGTCTGCCCTGTTTTCAGTCAAGAAATAATTCAAATAGAATAAGTGGCCAGATGTAGTGGTTCACACCTGTAGCTTCAGCTACTTGAGAAGCTGGTGCATCTGGATCACTTGAGCTCAGGAGTTTGGGGCTAGTCTGAGCAACACACCAAGACCCCATCCCTAAAATTCAAAAATAAAAAAAAATGAAAACAAAACAGAAGAAGTAGTTTTTCATAAAATGTAAATATCAAGTCCCTTCTGTTTTACAGGAAAGGACTAATATTTCCCTTACACATCTTTGATTTTATTCTGATTCTTTATAAAAAAGAAAATACGGGACACAAGTATTAATGGCAAGAAAAACCAGATTTTATTAAATGGTGACCTGGATGAATTCAAAATATCATATTGCTCTATTCTTTGCAGAGAAGAAAGGACTTATAGTTTGATTTGTTTTTTTGCTACTCAGCCCTCTTATCAATATGTTTGGTTTGTCTTCATAAATTTAGAGTGTACTATGCTGTTTTCAGACTTCGGGTTTCTCAAATTGAAAAATGTGTGCTTTATTGTAAGTGCTACAGATAGTTTGATAGGATGATGAATGAGTTCTTCCATTTTGCTATTATCCAAGATTACTGTGGAACCATGGTTATTGAAGGAGAGGAAGCTCCAATTGCCTACACACTGGATGATACCAAACCTGATGGTAACTATGCTGCTATCATGGGGTAAGACAAATTATGACATTGTGGTTGTGTTCAGTATTGACAAGATAATCAAACACTATTAATACATGTGCCTCAAACTTTGTTAAATAATTTTTTTACTGAATGACACTACTATCCAAATCCTGCAATAGAAAATTTCATATTGCTTCTTTTCTTTGATGTGTGCCAAGGAATAAATATCTACAAGAGACATATAATACCAATAACATTTTTAATTTGCTATATTAATTTTCCACTTCATATTTAGTGCTGGGATGGAGATATACACATATATATATATACATATATATATATATTATATATATATATATATATAATCTATTATTTGTTGAAACATGATTCAAAGACATAACTTGGAGTGTTTTGCTAAGAAAGCTTCTTGTGGAAGCTGTGTTGACACCAGTGTTGTGTTAATCTGTTTTGTGTTACTATAACAGAATACCAGAGACTGGATAATTTATAAAGAAAAGATGTTATTTTAATTCACATTTTTTGAAAGTCCAGGACCATGGTTTCAGCATCCACTTGGTTTCTGGTTAGAGTCTTGTGTTGCATCACATATGATGGAAAAGTGAAAGGGAAGTGAGTGTGTGACATAAGATCACAGTGAAAGAGGGAGGAAGAGAACCAGCAGAGGAAGCCAAACTTACTTTATAACAACCAACTCTTTCAAAAATGAATCCACTCTTGTAGGAGCTATATTAATCCTTTCATGAGAGTGAATCCCTGAAGTCTGAAAATGCCTTTTAAAAAGCCCCACCACCTGTCAACACAATCACATGGGAATCAAATTTCTACATGAATTTTGATAGGAATAAACCATATCCAAACCATAGTAAATGTTATTCCTGTGAGATGCTGAGATTTTCTCATTTCTGCTAGAGAGGAACCAAGGTCAGTCCTATCCTCAACTTTCCAGGAAAGATAACAGCACAGATGGGAAACTGTCTTGGGGGTCCAGAACCTGTTCCAAAGAGGTGTTTAACTGAAGCAACTAAAATTGTGATGGACCTAGGACATGTATAAGTTTATTTCATACACATCCAAGGTGAGAAAGGGCACTCAAAGTCAGTTGTTAATTTGAAAGCAATCATAGTGCTGTAAATGGAGAGAGAATCTAAAAGTTCACTGCTAGGGAGACAACATGGTGGAGAAAGAACCAAAGAACAAGAACTAGGTTACATTGGAAGGACTCAGATGCAACCTTAATTAAAGCATTTGAGGTCCAGGGTTCATTCCTATTGGCCACCAGCCAGATGGAGGAAAGTGAGTCACTCATCATATTACCCTATGCAGAAATCATTGCCAGTCATCTATTTTTTGTCCCTTGTTCCTCAAAGCTACAAGATGCTCTTCAATGTCAGGAATGTAACATGTAAACAGTTAAAACTCTGAACATGAAATAGGTAAATGTATAGATTGTTTCTTCTGGTTGGCTTTGAACATTGAATACCAGGCAAATGTATAGTATAAAAATGAGACCAGGATGAGGGAGGGGAGGGGAAGGGGGGAAAGGAAGGACAGAAGAATAAAATGGACATTATTATTGTTGTGGGTATATGTGTGACTACATGACCAATGTGATTCTGCAACCTGTACACTCAGAAAATGAGAAATTATATTCCATCTGATCCAAATGTATGATATGTCAAGATTGTTGTACTGTCATGTGTAACTAATTAAAACAAATAAAAAATAATAAATAAATAAATAATGAGACCAGGATGAAAGAAATCATTAATTTCCTTTCTCTTTCTTGTTTCTATATTTCAGATTTATCCTTGCTCACAAAGCAAGAAAATTGGCACGTCTTACCAAAGAAGAAAGGTAGCAAAAGAAGTGTTTCTTCTTCCTTCCTTCTTTCCTTTCGCCCCTCTCCATCCCTGTCTCCATCCCTGCTTTCCCTCTTTCTTTTCTTCTTTACTACCTATCTGCTTGCCTTTCGATTTTACTGAATTTCAAACTTACAAACTGCCCAATAATATGTGCATTGACAATACTGTGTGTCTGTTATGCTAATTATAAGGGGCTGGTTGTATAAAGGCACAGAGCTGATAACTTAAGAACCAATTATTCAAATTAGTATTTATTGAGTTTATTGTACACCAGACACCATGCTAGGAACTATGAAGACTGTGAAAATGAATATAAACCAGGGGCTGAAAATGCACTGGTGGAGAAGATAACCAGGTAGAGAAATTATTGTGTTGCAGAGCCATACATGAGTGATGCATAGCAATTACAGATTATAGGTACAGAGGGACTGATTTCTCTGGAGGTGGCAATTTCTTCTGGCAATTAGTATTCATCACTGCCAATTATGTATTCCCACACCACTACATATTTACCAACTAAGAGCCCTTAGTAACCTCATGTACATTCTTTCCCCTTCTGTCAGCATGCTCCTTTGTGACCAGTGACATCTCTGTGTGTGTGGCCAGGGCTATAGAGGTCTGCTCAAGCCCTCATCTCAAAATGTCCCCATTGCAATATAAGATCCATGAAAGATAGGGAGTGTTGTTTGGTTAGTTCACTGCAGCCTCTCTAGTGCCTGGAACAAATCTTTTCCCAATTTACCTTTTGATTATATTTATATCTCATTTTTATACTATAGTATCATTTTATCTCTTTATCAAATTTATCCATTTTAAAATCATCACTGAAAAATGCTCTATCATGCATAGAAAAGACTTTCCTATTGCAAGATGATTTTTCTTTTAAAATCACCAATTTTTCCACTACTTTTCTAGGCTCATCTATTTTATGCAAATCTTTAATCCTTCTGAAATATATTTTGATATAAGAAATAATATAAGGGTCCAACTTTATTTATTTCTTTCATGGGCAGCCATTTGTCCCAGAGCCATTTTATTGAATAATATGTCATTTCTTCACTGGTTTAAAATGTTCACCTTTATGAATTCTAAGTCCTTTTATGTAATTGGTTCTATTTCTGAATTTAATTTTACTTCTTTGTTCTTTCTGGCTTTTTCTCTGCTTGTGCCAAACCATTTATGTAAAAATTAAGAGGGAGACAGATAAAGGGAATGAGAGAGAGGAGAAAATATTAGGCATTTTAATATACTTTTATAAAAAAATTTCTGAATTCAAAATAATAATGATAATATTTTTAAAATTATTGGCTTAGCTTTAAAACATGTTCAAGACCGTTATTAGCATTACTATTCTGTTAAAAGCAGGCTTGAAATAACTTTATTTATAGAAATATAGTTGATTAATTGAATTGAATAATCGACTTATTTTAGTTGAGTAATTATAATGGTTGCCTTATTTCCAAATTCCCCATTAGACTTAAGAGCTACTATTTGTTCAACATTTATTTATTACATACCAGTTAGTGGGTGGAGAAATTGACATCAGTGGTTTTCAAATTTGAGAATCATCTGGAAGATTTGTGGAAATGCAGATTGATGCTACTACCCTTGCTGAATTAGGAGATCTGGGGCAGGACCTGAGAATTAACATTTCTAACAAGTGCCCTCATAGTGTTGATGCTGTAGATCTGGGAACTACAGTTTTCCATCATTAATGAAAAAAACCATGGAGATTGTTGTTAAAAATAAAGCTCAGAAAGCTCTAGTAATGTGCTTGAGATCTCACAGTATCTAAGAGGCAGAAACAGAAATCACAGCTTTCCCTGCTCCTTACATTCTCCACTGTACCCACCACAGCCTCATAGTAGGGAGGGAGATAGAGGAAGGTAAGTAGAGCTATATTGTCACCCTCCCAGAATCTTCAGTACTTACTAAGGCAGATGGACTGACACTTAAGAGGTACCTGCTCTCTTTTATCCAACAAACGAAGAAATTGCCCTGGGTCCCCTAGTGATTTGAGCAACACATTATTTGACTTTCTTAAAGATTTATCAACAATCTCTCATGATTCATATTTGTGATCTCATTGGTTTAAGACATTTGAGTTAGGACAAAATGCCTTGATCTAAAAACTTAAAATGAAATGTTAAAGTAGAAGCAATGGCTTACAATCTTTTTTTTTTAATTTGCCTATAATTTCACAGCTGGTGTGTGCCTGGGTCTACATTTTATTTTGTCTATAAGTTCTATTTTTCTAGATGAGGTTTATAATATACAGTATTAAGTGGCCCTTAATCACTTGGCCTACTGTTCTTTTTAAAATTCTTTGTAGTTGTATATAACATTAGGGTACATTTTGACATAATCACAAAAGTATGGAATATAACTTGCTTACCGAGTCTTTCTTATAAGGGGATGGGTGCCCCTCACTTTTTCTTTCCCTTCCTTTCTTCATCTTTACATTTGTCTTTTCTGTTGTTATTGTTGTTCTGTAGGCTGAGGAAACTGTGTGAGCTCTATGCAAAAGTTCTGGGCTCCCAGGAAGCTCTGAAGGTAAGACTGCTTCCCATCTCTTTCCTAAAGGTGATAGAACTTGTTCATCCTGAAGCAAGGATGGGTTCACACATAATAGAGCCCTAGAGCTCATGTTTACTCTGATATGCTTTCAGAGGATCTGCATAGGGCTGGTTAATTTATAAGTGCTCCCAAAGAGTATGGGTCCTGGATGTGCTGATGGCAGGTAAGGAACTTTGTGACATGTTGTGGTTTTGGTGGTGCTACACTTGTCCCTGAATTCAGAGCTCTACCTGGAGCAGGTTGTTGGGCTCCTCTGCCTCCAGCTCCATGAGGAGGTGAAAAGGGTAGGGGTTTCAGCTACCCATAGGAGTTTCTAGATCCTGGAAGCCATGATAGGGATGAAAAATAGCTTTCCTTTATTCTGGTGATCTTGTAAGACCAGAGTCTTATTCATGCCCACAAACTAACACTCACTTCACCCTCACTGTTTTACAGTTAAAAATAGGAGGACCTGTCCCCCTCCCTGTAATGTCCCCTTTTCTGCCTTGTTTTACCCTTGAACATTAGGGATGGAAGGAAGACAGGCTGATGCCAATCCCTGTTAGATGAGTTTCCTAGACACCTTTGGAAGTAATCCTGAGGAAATGATTATCTTCAAATTAATCAGGTAGAACTCTGATATGGTTACAGGTCAGGGTGGGGGCAGGTACGAGAGGGTGGTAGAGTGGTAAGCAAGCAAACCAGTACTTCCTTGGGACGTTTAGTGTCAGAGGGCCCAAGGTGCTCATAACCATCTCCCTCATCAATATTTAAAATGACAAATTGCTGTTCTTGTAATGATCACCAGATTGATGGATTTTTACTGCTTTGACATGGATTATATCACCTTTTGAAAGTGGTTATTAAACCCAGGTACCCATGAACCATTTGAGGACAGTGGAGAGTGGTGTACAAATGAGCAATTAAAATGTGAAAAAAAAAAGGCTGGTGATATAGCTCAGTTGGTAGAGTGCCTGCCTAGCATGCACAAGGCCTTGGATTCAATCCCCATTCCCACAAAATAATAATCATCATCATCATCATCATCATCATCATCATCATCATCTAATGAAGGAGCTGAAAATGTTTCACTAGTAAACCACTCAGACACAAGTCTTTACAATATATACCATAATCTAGCTGAACAGCTACATAGCTTAGTGCTATTGCTCTAATATATACATTGCTCTGTTTTTGGAGTGGCTGACTTCTTCCAGGTCAAGTAGTTGTGGCTTTTGATTTTGTTGACCTTTCTTTCTTTTCTTCCTTTCTTCCTTCCTTTCTATAGTGCCAGGGATAGAACCCAGTGCTTGGCCACTTAACTATATCCCCACACCCATTTTTTTTTCTAATTTTGAGGCTGGGTCTCACTAAGTTGCCCAGGATGGCCTTGAACTTACAATTCTCCTGTCTTGGCCTGCCAAGTGGCTGGGATTACAGGTGTGTGTCATCAAACCTGGCTTTATTCATTATATTAAAACATGATTTTTAATTCCATTAGAGATTATCTGTTCTTGATATAGGTGAAACACATGCTCTCAAGGGTTTTTGGAATTCTTGCTAATAAATGAACAAAAACTAGTCATTGATTGGTTTGGAGAGAAATATAATATTAATGAAAAGTATGCTTTGTTTTTTACTTCATATGCCATTAGTAAGTATAAATATAAGCATAGACTCCAGGCCTCAGGGTTGTATAGCAAACCCAAAATATACACACTAAAACAATCATTTAACATCTGTTAAAATTCATTAGATTTTCGTTTTGTTTTGGTTTTGGTTTTCATTTTGTGTTTGCTTAAAAATGCTATTAGAGATATTCCAGCTTCTTTGAAGTCACATTCTGAGACACTCTCAGGCCAAAGCAGTTTGTAATTGAAGTTTCTCCAGCAACTTGTGAGGTGGTTGTCTGGCGAGGAAAGCAGTTATTTTCATATTTCCCAAAAAAAAAAAAAGGGTGGTCATTTTCATTTGGAAAAATCTCTTTCTAATGTGGGATGATTAATTCCAGATGATAAAAATGAGTTGGTTCTGTCCTTGTATGGTTTTGTCATAGAGAGAGACACTTGCTTTACTCTTGCTTTAATGTGTATTGTGTGGAAGGAAAAAAAAATATTCTGAAAGCAAAGAAAGGTGAAAGTGCAAATTTTCTTGAAATTGCCTGCAAGCAGTCAGAGAAGGATGCTCAAGAGGTGGCTACAGCCCTCAGATGCCAGAGCATGCTGTATTGGGAACACCACAACAGACCTGGAGCCACTAAACCCATCAGGCGAGGCTTCATCCTTTGCAAATCGGATGCCTTAAGAATGACTATCCAAAGTCAGTTATGCAATTGCAAAATTTTTTTTAAACAAAACGTTTTTCAAATCTATTTTAAAGAGACTTTTTTCTCTTAAAACTTGCTATGTTGATTTTATCTTTTCAAAGTAATGTTTATTGATAAATTATCTATTTAGTTTTTACCTCCTAGGGCCTTGCTCATGCTAGGTAAATGTTCTTCCACTGAGTAACTCCCAGTACTTGTTTTTTTTCTTACTTATTATTAGAGCTTTATGTTTACACATAATACCAACCAACTCATACATGTATGGAAATTGATTTCAATTCATGATACTCCCTTTTACCTCCTGTCCTCCCTCTCCTCCTCTCCTTTTCTCCTTCCTCAACTTCACTTGATTTCCTTTAGACTGTCTATTAAATTTATATTTGATTGCTTCTTTATGTTATCCTATCCTTTCCTCCCTCTTTCCTCTATTTTACTCTAGTTTCACATATGAGAGAAAACATTCAAACTTTGAGTTTCTGAGTTTGACTTATTTCACTTAGCATGTTATTCTTCATTTCCATTCATTTACCAGCAAATGCCATAATTTCATTCTTCTTTATGACTGAGTAGAACTCCATTGTGTGTGTGTGTGTGTGTGTGTGAGAGAGAGAGAGAGAGAGAGAGAGAGAGTATGTGTGTGTGTGTGTGTGTGTGTGTGTGTGTGTGTGTGTATCTCACTATTTCTTAATCCATTAATCTATTGACTAGCATCTGGGTTGACTTTATAATTTAGCTATTGTGAATTGTGCTACTATAAATACTTAGGTGGCTGTATCACTGTAGTGTGCTGATTTTAGATCTTTTGCCAGCCCTTGTTTTTTAAAAGAAGTTCAAACTTTGTACAATCTCACATGAAGTATTGCCTATTAAGACCAATATTTGTTTACAAGTACCACCGTCAACAGTAACACCTGCGTGCCACAAAACCTAGGTTTATCTTTCCAGCTCCCCTTAACAAAGCTCATCTTCACAAGAAAATATGAATCTGCTCATCCTTTTTCTTTTTAAAAAATTATTATTTTAGCTGTAGTTGGACACAATACCTTTATTTTATTTATTTATATGTGGTGCTGAGGATCAACCCCAGGGCCTTGCACATGCTAGGTGAGCACCCTACTGAGCCATAACACCAGACCCTATCCTTTTTCTTTGACAGACATGTTTTTCTGATTTTTTTCTGTCCAACCACTCCAGTAAGCACAAGTTCTTTTTAAAAATATTTCTCAAAACCATTAGGGACTACAAACCTCTTAATAGATCAGATCAAGTTAAATATGGAAATAAACTACAGCTTATGAACAGTACTTATGGCAAGACATGCACAAACCAAGTGAGAAAATTTACTAAAACCTGAATTTCTTTGAGGTTTCTTACCCAAAACATTGATCTGCCTAAAGAAAAATCTTGAAAAAACCAGGATATGGGGCTGGGGACATAGCTCAGTTGGTAGAGCGCTTACCTTGCATACACAAGGTTCTGGGTTTAATCTCCAGCATGCCCTGGGCTCAATCCCCAGCACCACACACACACACACACACACACACACACACACACACACACACACACTCACACACACACACACACACACACACACACACACAGGGAGAGAGAGAGAGAGAGAGAGAGAGAGAGAGAGAGAGAGATACACCCACACACACAAACTGGATAATGAGACTCTGTTTCAGAAATGTAGGCAAATTCTGTACCTATGGATTCAACCAAATGTGATGGAAAATATTTGGAAAAAATGCATTTATAATGAAGATGTACACAATTCACAATAGCTAAACTATGGAACCAACCTAGATGCCCTTCAATAGATGAATGGATTAAAAAATGTAGCATATATACACAATGGAATATTACTCAGCAATAGAAGAGAATAAAATCATGACATTTGCAGGTAAATGGATGGCATTAGAGAAGATAATGCTAAGTGAAGTTAGCCAATCCCCAAAAACCAAATGCTGGATTTTTTCTTTGATATAAGGAGGCTGATTCATAGTAGGGTAAGGAGAGGGAGCATGGGAGGAATAGATGAACTCTAGATGGAGCAGAGGGGTGGGAGGGGAAGGGAGTGGGCATGGAGTTAGAAATTATGGTGAAATGTGATGGACATCATTACCCAAAGTACATGTATGAAGACATGAATTGGTGTGAATATACTTTGTATACAACCAGAGATATGAAAAATTGTGCTTTATAAGTGTAATAGGATTGTAATGCATTCTGCTGTCATAAATAAATTTAAAAAATAATTTAAAAACTAATGAAGATGTACATACTTTTTCTTGTTATTTTTAAATAAATGTTATGTTACAAAACAGTAGTTTTACATAGCATTTGCATTGAATTAGGTATTATAAATCATGTAGAGATGATTTAAAGTATATGGGAGAATGTGCATAAGTTATATGCAAACAATATGCCATTTCATATGAAGGACTTGAAAATCCAAGGGTTTTGGTACCCATCAGAGGATCTGGAACCAATTTCCCTTGGATTATGAGGAACGACTGCAAATTGGTTCTCTACTATGAAGTCTCCTAGACTGTGTTTGATTTATTCTAGATAAGATCTTTCCCTATACATCTCCTTCAGGCTGTTGTCACTGTGTCTTACAGCCAGTGCACTATGAAGAGAAGAACTGGTGTGAGGAGCAGTACTCTGGAGGCTGCTACACAACCTACTTCCCCCCTGGGATCATGACTCAATATGGAAGGTAGAGTAAAAAAGTGCTAAGCAGTGACTGAAATCCCCTGCATCAGAACCCAAACTCTTCATGTCACTTCTCTCCTCTGTTTCTTGTAAAACAAAAGAAAATAAATACCAAACAAACTAAAAATTAAAAAAAGAAAAATAAATACCAAACAAACTAAAAATTAAAAAAAGAAAAAATCCCCGATTTGTTTGTGTCTTGTGATTCTCAGGAATGAAGCACCATGATGCTGCTTTTCATGCTTCATTCATCTGGAAGAGTATTCCCAGTCAATATAACCAAAGAAGGCTAGGGCATAAGAATAGCTATAGGGATAGTCAGAGGGTTCACTTATATTGGATGAAGAAGGGTCTTTATACTGAATTTAGAACTCAGTCAAACTTCCTCCAGTGCACCTCTGTAAGTCCAAGATGGGTGCAGCATTATAAACATGAAATGAGTTCTAGACTGGTGTGAAAGGACTTAGGTTCCTGTTTGGACTACCAGTAGCCAACTTTATTATTTTGGACAAATTGCATTTCTCTGAGTCTCACTTTTCTTAGCACGTGGATAGAAATGCACAAAATGGCACATGATAAGCAATAATCAGTGCATTAATCAGAGTACAAGTTATTTGAATGACTTTATTGAGATATAATTTATATCCTATGACCCTCCCATTCAAAGTACACTGTTCAATGACATTTTGTATTCACAGCATTGTGCATCCAAGTATGATCCACTGAAGTTTTTAGTTCATTGTATTTGATGACAATTAACATGGCATTAATTAATAATATAGCAGTAATTATTATGACCATTATAGTTACACTAAACTAGGCAATCATGTAATGCCAAGAGCTCAATCAAAATAAAATGGGAAATGTAGAATAGTGAGTGAAAGGCTGTTGAGAGTAGTCAACACACAAAGGGTATGAGTAAATGGAGTTGGCTAATCAATAAGTCCCTAAAAATCTAGAGAGATTAAAAGCTGTTTTTTAGAAGATGCATAATGATTTTGGTTAGCACTTTCCTTATCTTCTTGCACATGGCAAAATATGATCCAAGAGAACATTCTGGGGCCAAAGAGCACTACCTGATAAACTATTGAATCATTAATTTTCAGATATGCTGAGTGTAGAATAAGTCAATAGTAATTGTTTCATTTCATATGTATTGGCTAAATGCCAGCTCTTTGTAAAACATTGTACTGGAAACTTAAATATCAAGGACACCCCTCCCTGCTGAGGGGCTGACAGTGTGGTGGGTCAGGGTGGGTGTGAAGTGGGGACAGAACATTTAAAAAAAGATTGGTTTTAAAATATTGAGGTAAGTGCTCTAATAGAGGGACATAATAATACCCTGGGAATACAAGGAGGTATGAGTTCACCTCACCAAGGAAATCTGCAAAGGCTTCACAATGCAGTGTGTAGGAAACAAAAGGCCACTGGGGATACAGTCTAGGCAGATGGCACTGCATGAACTAATGCTTGGAATCCTGTAAGTTCTTAGAAGGTCCAGGGCAAAGCTTAGCATGGCTGGGCTATAGGTGTTATTGTGGATGGCATAGAGAACCAGACCAGAAATTTCTATAGGTTCTTTTGCCTCGTGTGACATGTACAGAAATATAAAATTTTGTCTTTCTACAAAGAAAGGGCACCATTGCATTGGTTTTGTTTTGGGTTTGGTCTTAAATCCAAAGCGAGATGTCATGAGATTTTTGACCACAGAGTGGCAAGTTTTATATTCAATCCTATAGACTATCAGGAAAATGCCTTTTGGAGCTGGAAGCAAAAAAGAACACTTACACTGGCCTGATCCTGATCACGTGAGAGAAGCATGATAATATTGCATCAGTCATTGGCCGTAACATGGTTATACTTTCTTTCATCTCTGTTCTTTCCACAGACATATGCCAGGGTTCATATCACTACCTTCAAGTTGTAGAGTAGAAACTAAGGCACAGCATAGTTTAATGACATATTCCAGCCAGAGCAGAGACTATTTCCCCACAGGACATCCCCTGACTCTTCAGAGCAGTGGCATTTGGAACACTGCAAAGAGTCCGATCTTTAGGGCACAGGAAGGACACAGTAAGTGTTCTGTTTCCAGAAGGAAGACAGAAGACAGAGTTCAAGGTACAACTTTGCAAAGAAAAAAACACACATTTCTTAAGCATTTTTTTCTTCTGAATACAAATAAAAACTGATTGTAACAATTACATAGTAAAATGCATAAGCCATCAGAAATAAATGTGGACCTCTCATTTATGATATATTATATTTTTTTGTGAATATATACTGTCTGCTCACTCACCTACAAGAGAAGGGGGAGGAGTTTTCTTATCTAGCTGTGGAACTTGTTTTTCTCTCAAAACAATTTCCACATTACAGTGGAGGGAAACTATCTCTTTTGTCTGTTTAAATTAATTCTTGGTTTATACGTTTTTACATTCTGATTGTGAGTATGATTAATTCTCTAAGACGGTTGTCCCTCTTCTAATCTTTAACTCTAGGGCTTGGCCAGACCTCCCAGAAGTCTCCAAATGGAATAAGTTCCCTCTGTAAAAAGTGAACAAGCAGTAAAATACAGCATAGTTTAATGAACATGGAGTGGGAAAATCTACCTTCTTTTGCAGGAAACCTTTCCTGAATACACCTAGTTCTTGATTATTTCAAATTATTTCATGTTATTATTATCAGCTTACCAATATTCTATAATATCTTCTCTTTTATTTCCTCTCCCTTTTTTGATGATAGCAATAAGGGCAGGTGAAGAAAAATCTACCAATTCAGGCCAACCTGTTCACTTTTCTGATAAGAAGTCCAGTGATGTTTTCTGATAAGAAGTCCAGTGTTCACTAAAGTGCAACATGAATGTGAGCTTTGGACATTCTTTATCTGATAAAATACAAATAATGACTTGTGGGCAGTGCTTCTCTTATGACATTTATTTTCAGTTTCGATAGACTTCCCCTCTTACAGGCCAAATGCCATCGCACTTGCATTCCTTTGCATAGCATGTGGGCACTCTGTTAACTGGTAATGGTGATGATATACTAGGAAAATTGTATAGGATAAAAACAGAGACTGACTTCTGTGGGATCTGGTTCAAACCCTGGCTCTATTTTCTTTCAGTGTAGCTCTTGGTGAGTCACTGCATATTTCTCCCAGTCTCAAATTCCTCATGTGTACAAACAGATAATAATAATAGCTATTCATAAAACTCTTGAAAAGATTGAAAATTAAGCTAAAAAGAACAAAAATAAATAAATAAATAATAAAACGTTGGGATTAAAACGAAAAAAGAAAATCAATGCAATATACAGAGGAAGAATAACCGGTTGACTAAGACTGTTGGATTCCAGATTCATATTATTTGGGTTCAAATGTAGTTCTGCCACTTATACTCTGTGAGCTAGAACAAATTAGTTTGTCTTTGTAGCTGGTTATGTTCTAGGAAGCAGTCTCTGAAATAATTAGGGTATATGTTAGTGCATACCCTTGAAATTTAACACTGGTGGAAAGGAGAGTCCAGTCATAGTCAACCCTAGCAGAGGAAAGTGCTCAATGAATGGTAGTTATGAAGCCATAAGGCCCATGGATTTGTTCTATGTTGCTGATCAAAACAGTATTAGAAATCACCAGACCATCCCCTTGAACAGATGGGGAAGCCAGAGCTCAGTGAAAAGAAATGATTCGTCAAGTTCATTGGTGGAATAACCAGGTGGGAAATTGGGGGCACCTGTCACTTTACCCAGAGATGGTGAGCCATGAAGGGAGCCATATGGGGCTGGGTTCCTATAGTCCCTACTTCATGTAGGTGAAGCAAGTACATATTTTGCCTCCATTGATGTCAGCTCTCCTTTAACTGTGAGCTCTTGGTACAGGAGTAGACTTTGGCTTTTATCCATTTTTGTCTGTGACAGAGATGATGCAAAAGCTGTGGGAACCTAATGAACATTATTCGAAAATTACCAATGCCTTCCTTAAAGTTTTGAATCTGAAGAAACTGACCAGCCTTGATCTTTGTGGAAAAGCTCATCTCTGACTGTCAGACAGTAAGCACACTTACCTTTTTTCTTTTGTTTCCAGGGTTCTACGCCAGCCAGTGGGCAGGATTTTCTTTGCTGGCACTGAGACTGCCACACACTGGAGTGGCTACATGGAGGGGGCTGTGGAAGCTGGAGAGAGAGCAGCCCGAGAGGTAAGGCCTATTGTCATGGGCTGTGGGCAAGCAAACAACATGTGGACCTAACAAGAAGATCAAAGATGTCTGAGATCCTGGTGGCCATCCCCCACCCCATAATCCCCCTCTGAAGAACAATATAATGGTGGTTTCAAGTAAAAGAAAACTCCTTAACCTAAAAGTAATAACCAGAATATCTAACATATCATCCAAAATAAAAAGAGCTTGTGGGATTACACTGGAGAGATAACCTAGGTCTGATACTATAGAATCAGACATGTTTCTATTAGGATTCAGAATTCATTTTTATCTTTCTTGACAATTCCCCTGATCTCATTGCCATTAAAACAGGTTTACAACTAATAAAATTTATGGTAAAACTTTTGGAGCCTTTTAAAGATTGAGTAGATTGCTCTAGCCTTTAATTTGATATTTTTGATGGAGACATTCACTTAGTTCTATATCCAAAGACCAGATGAGGAGAAGGATGGTATAAAGTTTTCTCTACATGAATGTGCTCTTTTCATTTCAGATCCTGCATGCCATAGGGAAAATTCCAGAAGATGAAATCTGGCAGCCAGAACCGGAGTCTGTGGTAGGCTATATTTTACTTCATGAATTTAGATGTCAATCCAAAGATTGGATTGACAACCATCTTTCCTAAAAGCAGTTATTTGCAAGAAAACACACATGGTTATATATCCATAGGCCCTTTCTTAAGTACTTCACCCCATGAATGTTTAAATAGGCATCATGGGTTAGGGCAGAGGTGAGAGGTTTAGATGAACTCTGATTAATTTATAGCTGCCACGCCCATTGCATGTTATTAGAAAAAAATATTTTTTGATGAGGGGAAGACACTCCTCTGATAATTCTAAACTTATTTAGAACTCAATAGGAAGCTGGAGATATACCTCAGTGGTAGAGCATCTGCTTAGCTTGCAGAGGCCCTGGGTTCAATCCCCAGCACCACAAAACAAACAAAAAAAATTTAAAAAACACAAAGAACTTAATAAATGTCTTTTGAATAAATATCTGACCTGATGAATCTCTACAGGAGGAAAGGAAAGTATATTATCTCCAGTCCAGGAGCAAAGGGATAGAACAAAATGGAACATATTTAGATTAAAATTTATTTTAATATATTTAATTTTTTTGTAATAAAACCCCAGGAAGTTTTCCTGGATAGAAGGAAGAATGCATAAAAATTATAAAGAAAATACATTGTAGAGGACAAGAGGCAAAAAGGTCAAACATTTTCTCTATCTTTATGAGTCAAAGAGAATAACCCTGATACTCCAAAGTGATTTTCTAGTGCTTCTACTAGAGATGGGATTGTGGACTGCAGGAACCAATGATGCATTTGCTCAACAAATATTTATGGCCCATGAGTTCTGCATTGGCCATTGAACCAACGTTATAGTAGTGCTTTCATAGGGCTCCCCATGTAGTGGGAAATACAGATAATGACCCAACAAGCACAGAGTATGACAGAGAAGATATGCTGAAAGAAAATGTAAAAAGAGGGGATCATCTCAGGTTGGGGGCTGCAGAATGGCTCCCTATGGATGTGAAATGAGGAAGCGGGAGTGAGTGGTTTAGCAGAGGGAAAGTCATGTTTTAATGGCCTAGAGATTGGGCAGAGTGAATCACTTTTGGAGCAGTGGTGGAAGTAGAGTCTCTGAAATGAAATACACAAGCCCTGTGTTAATACCAATGTTCTCTGAACCCAGGACGTCCCTGCACGACCCATTACCACGACCTTCTTGGAGAGACACTTGCCCTCTGTGCCAGGCCTGCTAAGGCTGATTGGAATGACAACCATCTTTTCAGCAGCAGCTCTTGGCTTCTTGGCCTACAAAAGGGGGTTATTTGTGCGTGCCTAAAGGATCTGTAATCGCACCCTCTTCTTACTCAATTTGGGATATGAGCTTGGGGAAGGGATTGCAATAAAATTCTACAGACATAAAGAATGCAGAATGAAGTGGGGATCAGGAGAATAAGTCAGACCCCAAGAAACAGTGTATCTTTCTTTGTGTTGGCCCCTGGTTAGCATCCCTTACCTAGCTTATCCCCCTGCCCCAACCATTTCCAAATTTATTGCCCTTAGAATCTTTAGAATGATAGATTTGTTTAAGGTCCTTGCTTTCCCACTACATACCTTGCCCATATGCACGTAGCTAGTTTTTGTGCATCTGTGTGGCTTTCTGCTTGTCCTTCCTTGTACCTATAATATCCTCCCTTTACCAAGTTCCCTGCATTTGTCCTTAGAATCCTGTATTGTTATAGCTGGAAAACCCTAGAGACCATGTAATTTTCACCTTCTGTTTTAGAACTGAGTAAATCAAAGTTGTCAGAAGTGGAACTAATTGTCCAAGATTCACAATAAACCACTGGTATTTGGGTGACTGGAACACAGGTTCAATGCTTTTTCTACCTCCCAAGATAAATTCTCCAATTGTCTTCTTGCCCCCCCCTGCCCCGCCATCATTGCTAATGGTGTCCCGTGTGGGGATGTACCCTGTACTATGTTGTATTGTGCAGCTCAAATGCTATTCAGTATATACCCTTAAGCATTGATGTCTTGTTCACTGTCTCCAGCTAACTTTAATTTTTTTTGAGAGTAGGAATCTTGTCTTTGTCTTTCTTTTGTATCCTCCATTATGTCTCTACACAAAGGTCAGTACACACTTCAGTAATTAAAAATAAAGCTGATTGAGCAGATGTCTGCTGTCTTTTCTTCTCTTTTTGGGTAATGACCTTCAAGGTTTTGACAGACCGAATCAAGATCCACTATTAGGTATATAATTGTGGCTTGAAAGCATTTAGTCAAAATTTTCTTGAAGCCCGGTTGATGCATGCATTTTGATTGTGTGATCCATCATGGGTGGCATATGTGTCAAAACTTGGTAAATGATTTATAATGATATGGTGAGGATGTTAAGTGACATGATTCCTTGCTCTTATTCCCCTAAAAAAAACTTTGAAAACAATTGACATATTAATAAGCAAGATGCTTCATTATTAAAGTAATTATATTTCAGTTGACCTTTCATATTCTTTATCAATGCAAAGCTTTTAACTAAGTATACTCATTAATTTAAAACTACAGTTTCACAGTCCATTAATTCCTATTTGAACTACTTTTTAAATGATATCATCATTTCAAAGCACTCATGCCTCTTGACACTCAAGGTCGGTTTTTATCAGGATGTATTTAAAATCTACAAATGACCATTCTCACATTCTCCTTTAGAAAAATAAGCTGGTTATTCTTAGCATAAGTGAAATTTAAGAAATCCCCCAGGATTAATAAATAATAATATAGTGTTTCTGATTTTACACTGACATTCACATACATGAATTTATAGGAAGTGTGGAAACTAAATGAGGAAATTAAAGAATCCACAACTTTCTTTGTGACTCTTTTAGTTTTTTGAATCTATTTAAAAATGTTATGTAGGGGCTGAAGATATAGCTCAGTGGTAGAATACTCACTTACCATGAGAAGGCTCAAGGTTCAATCCTCAGCACTGCAAAAAATAAATAAAAAGTAACAAGTAACATACTTGGCACAGAGGTGTCTTCTTGAGCATGTACCTTTCGGAAAAGTCCCTTTAAAAAGTTGTCACATTGGGGCTAGGATTGTGGCTCAGTAGTAGAGCGCTCACCTAACACGGGTGGGACCCGGGTTCGATCCTCAGTACCTCATAAAAATAAAGGCATTGTGTTGTGTCCATTTACACCTAAAAATAAATATTTTTTAAAAAAGGTTGTCACATTACTGGGCTGGGGTTGTGGCTCAGCGGTGGAGTACCTGTCTAGTCCATGCGGGGTGCTGGGTTTGATCCTCAGCACCACATAAAAATAAAGGTATTTTAAAAAGTTGTCACATTACTAATGCCAATGTGTCCATCAAAAAGAAGTCAATACATCATCTATAATCAGAAGAATGATCTGTATCAAAGTGCATTTTGCTGTCATATATAACTCATTAAAACAGATTTAAAAATTAAAAAAAGAAGAAGTTGACTAAGGAATTGCATTCTACAAATATATCCTGCACTTCCATCTGGGAGAGGTGACCCTTTTATTTGTTCTCCCAAAACCACATGCAAAAATTCCCATCCCCTACTTACCATGTGAAATTGCAATTGTACAGTCTTGTTAAAACACATGATTTGACTGAGGTGCCAAGTTATATTTGTTATCAATTACCAAGGTAAGTCTGGAGATAGACAAAAAATGAGAAATGTCAAAGGAAATACCCAGAAGTTTCCTTGTTGAATCCTGTCACCAGTTTTGAGAATATAAAAAGAGTGGGGAGAGGGTTTTGAAAGGATAGATTTGTGAAGACAACTCTTTAGAGAGATCTGTAATGTTCTGAGTCCAATACACCTCAAAGAGAGGGTTGGGGGCTACCTTCTTATTCCAAGTCTAATGAGGGGACATCAAGGTTAATCCTTTACCCCTGCAGAATCTGAAATCCTGGATCCTGCTCAAGATAGTGACCTGAGAGTGAGAGGATGCCAGAGAAACTTCCAGAAAACAGAAGTTGAACAGGGGTCAAATTTGGCTAACCAAAAGATCTTGTGGTACTGAGTTGTGGTTGTCAAAGTCAGGACCAGTATGAAAGTGTCTGAAAAAACATCACATAAGTGTCCCCATAAGAAAAAGCCAATTCTCCAAATACCCTGGATCAGAAACTGTTTTTAATCTGTCTTTCAAACTCCTTGTCTTCCATGATGCCTGAGCCTTCAGAGTGTTTCCAACAAACAAATAAATAAATAAATTCCTGAACTTTTCATTTTAATTCTGAATTGACAATTCTGCTGTACCTACCTAGCAAACAGAATACTTCTAAGGTCTCTTTTGCAGAAAACTATGATTTTTTTCCTTATACTTATTTTGAGAGTATCATTGGCCTTATTGACTATACTGTAGTTGAGGCAGTACTAATAGCTGGGTGCAGTTTCCTTCTTGGGTAGATTGATGGATCTAAAACTGAGTCTCAACTGGAGGTTCAAATCAGAATGATTGGGGGGCTTTGGAAAGACCATGTTTTTAAGTATTATATATAATAGGTTGGTAGGGGGATCACAACATTTTCATAGACCTTCTCTGTGAAAGCCTTAACCACAGGATAAGATACAGGAAGTTTGAAAATCTGGTGTTGAGCCTGTCACAGCTCTGCTGCTCTGTCCTCACCCTCTTTCAGCTGCCCAACTATAGCCTAATGGAAAAAGATGCATAGAAAATGATTTGGAGTCAAAGAAAACAGTGTTACTCTTTGAAATAACATTAAGCATTAATTCAACAAATTAAAGAGACATGTTTCCTAGATCATAGGAACTGCTTGATTCCTGAGTCAAAATATGCTGTGGGTTGCCAGTGGTCCATAAGTTGATGTGACTCCAAACCTTCCTGTGACAGTGGTGAAGACGAAGTGTATACAGGAGAGAGCAGGCAAAGTCACAGGAATGGGGGAAGGCTACCCCAAATCTCGAGGATTGATAGTAAAGTGTTTTCTGTATCACTCAACTTATTGAGACATCTCAACAGCAGTGACTAATGCTCTAAGGCATCATTATATCTGACTGAACCACAGTAGAAATGATCTTTCTTACTTCTTTTTGCCTGTGGTTTTTCTATGGAAGCATGTACCTAAAAAGAGACATCTTTACTCTGCTAACATTCACTTGCCCTCTTAACTGCTTGCATTCAAACTTTAACTTTGCTTGTTCCCAATTACCTAGTCCTGTATTACTACATACCCTTTAAGATCTTGTTTCCTGGACATCTATTAAAAATTCTTTTACTTCCTTCTTAACATTGGGTCCAAATTAAGTAACATAGGTCTTACATCAAAGTAGGGTATTTTTTTCTCAGTCTTCATTCCAATAATGGAGTTACCTTTGTAACAAAAGAATAGTCTAGGAGATTCTGCACTCAAGAGGAATGAGTAGACAACTTACTGAAATATATTAGTGGATTTTTGTTATTGCTTGTTTCCTGTTAACTTTTTTAAGTACCAAGGAGGACTCATTTGAATTAAAGTTTTTTCTAGTGACAGATCTTAATGATATTTCAGCTTGTGGACACTAGAAACCAAGATTCTGTATGAGAAATATCCTGTACTTACCCTAGACTGCTACTTTCTGATGTAATTGCTCTTGTCATTTCTGCTTAGACCACGTAATGAGTGGTGTCATCACTCCATCAGGATGACATTTCAGCTTTTAAACCCTAGCCCTGATCACTTTGACCCCTTCTTTCACTTTTTTTTTTTTAGTTCTTTAATCCCTAACGTTTCTTCCTTAAGCATTCTGGTTTAATTTGTTCTCCTTAAAAATCCACTTCCTGGGCTGGGGCTGTAGCTCAGTGGCAGAGCGCTTGCTAGCCTGTATGAGGCACTGGGTTCTATCCTTGGCACCGCATAAAAAACTAAACAAATAAAGGCATGCTGTTAATCAACAACTATAAATTTTTTATTTAAAAAAATACACTTCCTTGCAAAGCAAAGTGCTGAGTGGAGTTTCACTATTGCTCTTGATTTGACACATCTGTGTCTTACTGCTAGGCTGTTTCATTGCATTATACTTTCTTTCCCCCAACCTGCTATCAGAAACCTTTTAAATACTAGAATCACCCCAGGATTATAGAAAAAATCCAAGATAAAGTTCTGGAGATTTTTGGTTTGTACAGAGAGGACCACCAGCTATTTTAGAAAAGAGTAAGTGCTGCTTCAGACTTTAAGTCCCTAATCTTACCACTGAATCCCTTTTCTCTGGCTTTGTGTTGTCTCCTACTTGATCTCCTTTTCTTTGCCTAGTGATACCAAATTCTTAGGTCTTTATTTCATTGGATAAGGCTAGCATTGAATACATAAAATTTATTCTGGAGCTAAGGGCTCTTTGGGACTGTTGGCCCTTTGGCCTATGTATCCAGATATTTTGTGAGCATTCCAAGGACAAAATTGTCTTCAAATTAATATCTTTTAAAATATTCTCATTAAATGTTCAAACCAAGACATAAATTATGTGTCCTTAAGTATTATAGGCACCTCCTTGCCAAGTCCCTGCATCCCCTGTCCATGTATCTTGAGCCCCCTTCCTTTTGAGAGCCCCATGCTGCAGATACTGCTTAATCAAAGGACAATATAAAAGATGAAGCCTGCCATGGAAAGGAGCAATATGGGAACAGGGTTCACAGAGGGAGGCTTGGGAGTTACAGGTCATTCCCATTGGCCATATGTTTTGGAGACACAAGGTAAGACAGAATGTTGGATATTCAACTTACTTGATCTACACATCTACCTCCTTCCTAATAGAATCTTTAATTTTTGTTCAGCTCTTCAACCACTACTATGCTTCAGGAAAGGTAGGCTGATCACATCCCCAGTCCAAAAGGTGCCACTGGTTAGTCTAACACAATTGTGGTTAGTCTAAGGAATAGCCAAGGGCAATTCCCTGGGGATCAAAAAATCAGTGCTAACATCCTGAAAGGTAAGGAGATAGATCTGAGTGGCATACCATGGTATCCACTGTACAGTTAGCCTTCCATATCCACAAGTTTCACATCCACAGATTCAACCAACTATGGATCAAAAATATTTGGAAAAAAATTGTACCTGTACTGAACATATACAGATTTTTTCATTTCCTTTGTCATTGCCTGAGTTTGTTACAAAGTTCTGGTCAATAACCAGAGGGAGAAGTTTTCTTGGGAAGTGGACTGGTACTCGTGGGAAAGGGCTCTCACTTTTAAAAACAGACAAATGAAGTAAAAAGTGTCATCTTATTCTTCCTGTGGATGTTACAGGCATCTGGACATGACACTTGTAATTGCTATAGCCACCTAACTTTCAGATCAAGGATGCAGTCCACACACAGAAAAGTCAAGTTCAAAAAAAGTCATGAAGAGGGCTGGGGATGTGGCTCAAGCGGTAGCATGCTCGCCTGGAATGTGTGTGGCCCAGGTTCGATCCTCAGCACCACACACAAACAAAAGATGTTGTTTCCGCTAAAAAAATAAATAAATATTAAATTTAAAAAAAAGTCACGAAGAAACAGAACTGTAACCAAGATGTACTTTGCTTTTAGCAGACCTTCTTACAAAGACTATCTTTAGGTACTATATGCTCATTATTAATTACACATGTGCCACACAATAACATTTTGGCCAACCACTGGTCATATATAGGATAGTGATCCCATAAGATTATATTACCTAGTAATGTTGTAGCCATCTTAGTTTGTAAATGAGTACACTCTACGATGTTCACAAAAACAAAATTACCTGATGATGCATTTCTCAGAATATATCCATTGTTAATCAACAAATAACTGTATTATCACTATTACCTTTTGTTGAATATGTTATTTATAAGATGTTGCACATCATCTCATTTTATCCTGACATTATTCCCATCACCTCCATTTTATGGATGAAGAGTCTGATTCTGGGAGACATTGTGAGACAAAGGTCTCATAAATGTTGGAGTTGGGCTTTAAAGCCAAATAGGAGTTTCTGTAAGTCTGTGAGTGTTCGCCTCACTGTCTCTACTCCCTAGGTCAGCCTTAGAAAATCACTTTGCCAAATACTTACAACCTGACTTTTCTGAATAACTTCCTCCTACAAAGCTTAGATATTTTATTTTTGGGAGAGATTTTTATTGCTCTTACTTCTCAATCTAGCCCCAATATCTTCTGGATATTGCCTTTTGCCTATTCCATTACATGGCCTAAAAGTGATAGCCATTAAACAACAACTCACCAACTATGTATGGAATGACCACTCTATTTCAGGCATTTTTCTAGGTACTAGGAATATAGTTGTGAGCAAAATTGAAGAAAAAAAATCCCTTCCCTCATAAAACTTAAATTCTAATAGATAGTAAATAAGTAAATGTGCAGTATAATATATACTCTTAGGGGGAAATAAGCATTAACAAGAAAAAGTAGATAAAGCAAAGGAATACAGAGTGAGATGGTGGGAAGGGATGGCTACAGTGGATTGAGTGATCTTGTTAGGCCTTCTTGAGAAAGTGATGTTTAATTAGTGGAGACTCAGGTAAAATAAGGAAATAAACCATGATGCTATTTGGGGTAAGAACATTCCAGGCAAAAGAAATAGCAAGCGCAAAGCCCAGAGGTGAGAGTATGATTGGATTGCTAAAGGGATAGTATAGTGGCTAGTGTGGGAAAAGCAATAGTAACAGAACATTAGTGACAGGAAATGAGATTGGAGAGCTAGACAGGGGTCAGATCACGAACAAAGTCTTAGGCCAATTGTAAAGGCTTTGGCTTTTTTTAAAGTACAAAGACAATTTATTGAAAGGGCTCTAGTAGAGCAGTAGGTGGTTCACCAAATGTTTACAGGAATCACACTATAGTGGATACTGTAGTAAACAGTCTGCATCTCCTTTTCAGAAATGATACAATCATTCTGCCAGCTGCTGGAAGTTGGGAGGCTGAGAGCTCATAGAAGAATCAGAGACATGCCCCTTCCTAGGGTGAATTCACTTCTAATGACTGTGCAATGAGGGGTTACAAAGGACTATTCTAGCTTCAGAGCTAGAGCTCCCCTATGGGATCAGTGGAAGCTTTTATTAAAATTACTTCAGAGTTCAACTTTACACTCTGCCTAATTTTGCTTCCCTCACTAGGAGTGTTGATCCCAAGAGCACCCTCCCATTAACTTTCTGCAAGCATATCTCCATCTAGGTCCATTTCCTGGGAAATCCAGTGTGTGAAACACTATATCATGTGGAAAGCAGACTGTTGGGTGGTAAGTGAGGAAGCAAAAGACTAATTAGGAGTCCAATGCAGTTAGATGTCCAGGCCAGAGACCCTGGTAGTTTGAAGTAGTAGGATAGACCTATTTATTAGATATTCATGGACATCCAGTGGAGATATCCAGTAGGCTATTGACTATGAATGTTGGTGATCAGAAAAAAGGTTGGGGCTGGTGGTAAGATTTGGGGAGCCATGGAATTGGTTATAAATGTTGAACATCTTAGGATAAATCCTGAGAAACATTAGATGTGAAATACCAATATACATAGTTAGCTCTCTGTATCTATGGGTTCCATATCCACAGATTCAACGGATTAAAAATATTTTATTGATTGGGTTATTTTTTTTTTTTGGTGCTTAGCTTTTTGAGTTCTTTATATCTCCTAGAGATTAGTGCTCTATCTGATGTGTGAGGGGTGAAAATTTGTTCCCAGGATGTAGGCTCTCTGTTCACCTCACAGATTGTTTCTTTTGCTGAGAAGCAACTTTTTAGTTTGAATCCATCCCATTTATTGATTCTTGGTTTTAATTCTTGCACTATAGGAGTCTTATTAAGGAAGTTGGGGCCTAATCTCACATGATGAAGATTAGGGCTACTTTTTCTTCTATTAGACGCAGAGTTTCTGGTTTAATTCCTAGGTCCTGGATCCATTTTGAGTTAAGTTTTGTGCATGGTGAGAGATAGGGGTTTAATTTCATTTTGTTGCATATGGATTTCCAGTTTTCCCAGCACCATTTGTTGAAGAGGCTATCTTTTCTCCAATGCATGTTTTTGGTGCCTTTGCCTAATATAAGATAATTGTAATTTTGTGGGTTAGTCTCTGTGTCCTCTATTCTGTACTATTGGTCTACCAGTCTGTTTTGGTGCCGATACCATGCTGTTTTTGTTACTATTGCTTGCCAAATGTTTTCTCTGATATAAGGAGGCTGATTCACAGTGGGGTACGGAGGGGAGGCATGGGAGGAATAGACAAACTCTAGATAAGGCAGAGGGGTGGGAGGGAAAGGGAGGAGACAGGGAGTAGCAAGGATGGTGTAATGTGATGGACATCATTATCCAAAGTATATGTATGAAGACACAAATTGGTGTCAACATACTTTATATACAATTAGAGATATAAAAATTTTTGCTGTATATGTGCAATAAGAATTGTAATGCATTCCACTGTAATTTGTTTTTTTCTAAATCAATAAAATAAAAAAGAAAAAACATTTTAAATGCATCTCTATTGAACATGCATAGACATTTTCCTCATCATTTTCTAAACAATAGTTATAACCACTATTCACATAGCATTTGCATTGTATCAGGTATTACAAGCAATCTAAAGATAATAGAAAATATACAGGAAGGTATGCATAGGAATATGCAAATACTATGCTATTTTATATAAGGAATTTGAACATTCATAGATTTTGGTAACCATGGGGGTCCTGAAACTAATCCTCCATGGATACAAAGAGATGACTCCAATTGCTCAATTATAAACAACTCTAATCCTCAAAAGAAACAGAAATCTGAGAACTATCATAGATTATGTACTCAGACCATCATTCACTATTATTGTTTTTCAGTGATGATGATAGCCTAATGTTAAAAAGTGAGTACTTTTAAAAATATTTTTAAAACATTTCTGTTACATATTTATGGTGTTTGAACTCCTGGTTAAACAATCTGCTGCTGTATTTATTTATGTAATTTTTGTTGTTGTCTGCTATTTCCCAGAGAGTTTGAGACAACATCTAGCAACACATGGAAATACAAAGTTAACAAAGCCAAAGGGGATGGTGGTTGAACATTAAGTGGATGAGAAGGTGGACAAGCAGATGGGTACAAAGACAGACAGTTGTTGTCTAGATAGGGAACCTGAGAGACTCCAGCAAGGATCGATTGATCAAGGGCTAAAATTTTCTTACTTCATTTTGTTGTATTCTCTGAAATACTACATCAGAAAGCCTCTTGGAAAGGAGAATAAAGGGAAGGGAGCAAGGATAGAAATAGAAAAGATAGTAGAAGGAATAAGACATGAATACATGACCAGTTAAACTCCACATCACATACAGCCACAAGAATGAGATCCTAATTACAATAAGTTATATTCCATGTATGTATCATATGTCAAAATACACTCTATTGTCATGTATATCTAAAAAGAACAAATAAAAATTTAATAAATGAATGGGTGTTTGTGTCAAATTCTTTTTCTGCATCCATTGAGATAATCATCTAATTATTGCCCTTAAGTTTATTTATGCAGTGAATTATATCTATTGATTTGCATGTACAGAACCAGCCTTGGAGTTAGTGTCTTCCACTTTTTCTATGGCTTTGAAGTGTAACATTAAATTATTTATTTGGTGTCTTTTTTATATAGGAGCCTCATGCTATAAATTTTCCTCTTAGAACTGCCTTCATATTGTCTCAGAGATTTTGATAAAAAATAGAAAAAGAAAGCCTCTTGGAGTCTCTCCAAATATACATTGGGATTACATTGGAATGTGGCATGTTTCATCCTAGTATGAATGAACATCAAATTGGGGTCAGTCCAGGGAGAAATTCTACCCCAAAGATAGAATTCTGGGCAACGGCAGCACAGAGTAATGGGAAGATATTGGGAGACACAGTGATTCCTCCTTCCACAACACCTTCTGGGCTCCTTTTCTATACACTTCCTCCTTTTTCTATACACTTCCTCAATGTCATCTTTTTCTCATGTCTCTCCTTGGCTTTCTGCTGGAGCACCCTTCTTCAGTGGGTGACCCTCCTTCTCAAGGTCCTGCCAATCTTTGGAAAGTGGATCTCAGATATGCCCAGTGCTTCCCAGGTTTAGCAAGGGCATGCTTAAAATAAAACCACACACATTTACTGGCTTAACTTCAGAATACAGGGTTCCCTATTTGCAAGGCTCTATGTGAAATTGGATGAGTGAGAAAACTAGAATAAATATCAGAGAAGTGGGAAGGCTTGATGAATTCTATTGACCTTTTGTCCACCAGAGACTGTGGCCCAAGAATCTTTCCCTGGGACTTGTACCTGCAGATCATGCTACTCCTTTTTTATTGTGTATATTTAAGATATACAATGTGATATATATATAGTGAAATAATTACTACAGTTAAGCAATTCACATAACCATCATTTTACTTATTTACCTTTTCTCTCCTTTGTTTTTTTTTTTTTTACTTTTTTATTTGTCCTTTTTGGATATACATGACAGTGGAATGTATTTTGACATATTATACACACATGGAGTATCACTTCCCATTCTTGTGGTTGTACGTGATGTGGAATTACACTGGTCGTGTATTCATATATAAACATAGAAAAGTTATGTCCGAGTCATTCTACTGTCTTTCCTATTTCTATCCCCCCTCCCTTCTGTTCATTCCCCTTTGTTTAATCCAATGAACTTGATTCTTCTCTCCACCTCCTTGTTGTGTGTTAGTATCTCCATATCAGAGACAACACTTGGCCTTTGGCTTTTGGGGATTGGCTTATTTCATGTAGCATGATACTTTTACCTTGTATATCCTCCCTGTTGTCAGTCTGAAGAATTTCTACATTTTGTATGTAGCAACTCGGTTCCAGAATTTCCTTCTTTAGGAAATCAAGCAGAGGAGGGTCCACTGAGATTCTTCCCCCACCTCAGCCCATTGCAGTTGGCAATGTTAATCACACTGGAGGCCTATTTGACTTGGTATAGTGACCAGATGGGCAGGCAGGGCAAAGCAGCAGGATCCACATGGGGCTGACAGGTACTTCCACTGAGAGTTTGCAGAGGTTAATGAGGGTGTATTCAGGAACCTAGCCCTCAGCTGTGCTATAAATAGTCATATTCAGCCGATGGGGAGAAGATTGGTCACACCTGTATGCTAACCATAACTCTGCCCCAGATGGGGGCTATGGTGAGAACAGGGAAGTTAAGGTCCCCAGTGCCCATTTTTCCCCAGAGCTGGGTCTCCTCAGGAGCAGGACTGAGGCTCCATGCCCAATAGCCTCAGCAGTCACCCCTCCCCCAGACTCTGTTTCTTGTGTGTAGGACTCTCCCGCCTGAGATTGCAAGTGTGTCTTGCCATAAATTTCCTCTTATAACCCTATGCCAATTCCCTGAGACAACCCAGATCTACATGCCTGAAACCCAGACTGAAGATGGCTGGGTCCTGATGTAGCAAGTCCACCTTCCTCCTGAACATACCTGACCACTGAGACTGTTATTTCCTGTTGCTCTCATTCAATCACCCTGGCTACCCCACCATGTTGTCTCTGACCTAGGAAAAGATATTGTGCCATCTATGGGTCTCTTTTCTCTGTCTCAGAGGGACTGTCTATGCAGAACTACAATTTTCCTGGATGCAAAGCCATGGAGGATGTTATTTGTTGCATGCTCAAAAGCACCCACCTGATGCCAAACAACTCTCATGTCCTTTCAGTATATCTTCTCTCTTTACCTAACCAGAATTTTCTATCATGAATTCATGTGTGTGGGTGGAGATGAGGAGAAAGTGGGTAGAGAAGAAGCCAGAGGCACCCTTCCTGGGTATGCTTAGTGTCAGGACCAGCCCTTGGAGTGAGCTGGAGTGAAACTGTATTTACTGTTTCCTCTCTGTGCTTGTTACTTTTAATTTGTTAACTTTATATTTCAGCCAGATACCCAGCTTCCCTTAGAGACTGGCCATGTCATAAATGATCGAATGAAATAAATAATAAATAAATGCTTCTCTCTTGGATTCCAATTTAAATCCAAGGAGCCCTGGTGAGATCTGAGGACTGGTCCTGTCAATTATTTCTTTCAGAATGACCTCCGGTTACTAATTGGCTCATTTAAATTCCTTCTTTTGAGGGCATGCTACAATGGAAGTAAAATAATTAAAGAGCAGCAAACTTGAATTTGTAGTTGGATATGTTTGAAGCTATGTCATTACCATTATGATACTGGGCACCATGTGAAATTGTGGTCCTGGGAAATGATAGTGGGTTTTAATTTTTCACATGCAAGTGATGTTTCATAGTAAAACCTGAATATTAATGGTGATCCTTGATCTTTGCTTGCTCATATCTTCATACCAAAAACACTGGCTTAAGGCAGTACTCACCAACATATTTTGGATCCTATCACACAGAAAATAAATGATTGCATTTGTGTGGCACACTGGGTAAATGGATAAGGTTACTGCATGTCTGAAAATGAGCATCCCAGGGTTGCAGCCACCTAAGACCCTGTGCCTCTGCCTTAGAAGGGTTGACAGACTCCAGGTCTCTGCACACATATAATCTGTGTAGGGTGGGTCTTATCTTTTGGGGGTATTAAACAATCATTGCAACAAATTTGTAATTTCAAATCTTTATTGAGTAAAAGTAAAAACATTTGTAAGAGACCATGATGATAATTAATTATGGGGGTAGGGTTGTCATGAATGCATTTCTGAGGAAGTTTTATGTCATCAGTGACCTCAAATTTAGCTAAGTGAAGAATAAAGAAACATCCAGAGAGGGAAAAAAAGAGACAGAAAAGATTGGATATATCTGAAGGGTCCGAGGCAGAGGGGAGTGCCTCAAGGCAAATGTAGGGAAGCAGGTGGGGGATAAAGCATGTAAGACCTTGGTGGCCACAGTGTGCCATCTACAAAATGCTGGGACGGGCTGGGGTTGTGGCTCAGTGGTAGAGTGCTCGCCTACCATGTGCAAGGCCCTGGGTTCGATCCTCAGCACCACATAAAAATAAATAAATTAAATAAAGGTCCAACTACAACTAAAAAAATTAAAAATTTCAGGGAGTAGTTATTGAAGAAACTTGAGCTGGACTGATAGGATCAAATTTGTGTTTTTAAAAAGACCACTTGGGCTGTTTGGGTGGTATGGTACAAGTAAATCCAAAGCATTTTGTCAAGAGATGAGTCACCAAAGAGATGGTAGAGTGGAGAGAAGTAATTCAAAATGGTTTTTAAAAATAGGAGTGGACCACAAACCTCACTTGTGTGTGTGTGTGTGTGTGTGTGTGTTTTGCAAACATTTATTGGCCCCAATAGCTTCACCTTCATTTTATTGAATGTTCAGAACAAATTAACAGCTCCATTTATCAATGAGAAAATGTGTGTTCAATATCAAGATTCAAACCCAGACCTAGCTGACTCTATAAATCTGAACTCCTAACTATTTTGCTGTCCCTCAAAGGAGGCTACTTAACAAAGAGTCTCTTTCTAAAGAAACCTCTTGGAGCTAACAAATCAAATGTGCATTTAGGAATAATAAATATTCCCAGTTCTGTGTTAAATGCAAGAAACACACCAACATCCTTTTGTTTTTGTTATGGTCATTCTATCTGGAGCAAGTTGATATCTCATTGTGGATTTGATTTGTATTTACCTGAATGATTAGTGATGTGGAACTTTTTTTTTCATATATTTGTCAGCCATTTGTATGTCTTCTCTTGAGAAATGTGTTTAGGTCTGTTGCCTATTTTTTTGAATCAGATTATTTATTTTGGTTTCGAGTTTGGGGAATTTGTTGCTATTGTTGTTATTGAGGTGAGTTTGTTATATAATCCCAATATGAACTCCCATCATATATATGGTTTGCAAATATATTCTTTCATTCTGTATGTTGTGTCTTCATTGATTATTTTTTTTTCCTATGCAGTTTTTTTAGTTCAATGCAGTTCTGTTTGTCTGGTTTTGCTTTTACTTCCTATGCTTTTGGGGTTTTATCCAAAAAACTCTTGCTTATTCCAATGCCCTAAATTGTTTTATCTATGGTTTTTTTTCCTGGTTGTTTCAAAGTTTCAGGTCTTACATTTAAGTCTCCTGTGTTTATTACATTATTATTCAAAATAACCTGAAAAATGGAAAGAACCTAAGTGTCCATCAATTGCTGATGGATAAAGAAAATGTAGAACATATACATTATGGAATACTATTTACCATAAAATGATTCCATCATTCTCAACAACATGGTTGTAACTGGAGATCATTATGGTTTTCTTTTGTTTATCTGTTCAACACATAAAATTGCATATATTTATGGGGTATCATGTGATAATTTGAGTACACACATATACATTGTGTAATGTTCAAATCAGGGTAAACCTATCTATCTCCTCAAACATGTATTATTTCTTTGTGGTGAAAAGCTTCAAAATCCTTTCTTTTAGCATTTTGGAAATATATAGTACATTATCCTTACTTATAGTCACACTAGTGTGCCATAGCACACCAGAACTAATTTCTCCTATATAACTGTAATAGTACCCATCTATCAACCTTTCTCCATCCTTCCCCCTACTTTACTCTCTCCAGATACTGGAAACCACTATTCTATTCTCAACTTGTATAAGATCAATTTTTTCAGATTCCTCATATGAGTGAAATCATGTGGTGCTTGTCTTTCTGTGCCTGGCTTATTTCACAAACAGCTTAATATAATGACCTCCAGTTCCCTTCCATGTTCTGTTTGCAGCCTGGGGATGTGGCTTAGTATTAAAACAATTGCCAAGCATGTGTGAGGCCCTGGGTTTCATCCTCAGCATCACAAAACACCAAAAAGTTATACTGCTGCTCCACATCTGTGTGCCTGGAATAGCAGGGATTTGAAGGTAGGCCAATGCTAGCATTTAACTTTTGGATTTTACTAACATCAAGGTCCATATGGTAGGATGAATAATGACCATGTCAAAGATGTTCATATCCTAATCCTGGCACCAATGAACATGTTGCCTTATATGGCAAAAGGGACTTTGCAGATGTGATTAAGTTAAGGATATAAAATAGGGAGATTAAAGGGTCCCTACAAGGAGGCAGAAGGGTTTCAGTGAGGAGGGTTGAGATATCTGTGGAAACAAGAGATTGTAATGATGTTACCAGGAGCCAAAGAATGTTGGCAGCCTCAGAAGGATTGTCCCTGCTTACACTTTGATTTTAGTCCTGTAACACTAATTTTAAACATTTTTTGGGGGGGGGAGGGATACATGGGATTGAACCTAGGGGTGCTTAACCACTGAGCCACATCTCCCTAGCCCTTTTTATATTTTATTTTGAGACAGGGTCTCACTAAGTTGCTTAGGTCCTTACTAAATTGCTGAGGCTGGCTTTGAACTTGTGATCTTCCTGCCTCAGCCTCCCCAGCTGCTAGGACTATAGGCGTGCACCACTGTACCTGGCTTGATTTTAAATTTTCAATCACCAGAACTGTAAGACAATAAGCTTATGTTGTTTTAAGCCACTAGGTTTGTGGTAATTTGTTACAGAGGCAATAAGACACTAATAAATCCCATAAAATTAAAGTGGCTACTGTAGAAAAGACATTGCACACACTGGGCAAATAGGCCAACTTTATTCATTTTCTTAATGTAAATCTACTGCACTATCAGGCATATGTGTATGTCAGACTGGGGATACACAGTTTACCAGCTGGGATATTGATCTTCCTGAGGGCAAACCTGCTGAATTTCTTTCTATTCCACTGAGAGCTCTTAAATGGAACCCCTGGGATTCAGGCACTGCTCAAGATACCAAGCACCATTAACTGTATGCTCTGGGGACTTCTAAGATGGTCCCAGTATAATGCAGTGTCTAAAACAAACATAGTCTGGGCTCCCAAAGCTTGAAGGGTCATGCAGATCTCTATTAGGCCACACATTCCCAGCCAAACTTAGGAAGTGTGGCTTTCTCCTCTCCTGACTTTTCATCTCCCTAGGCTGTCAGTGGAACTCTTGAAAATTCCTTCTGCTCTCCAGGTGCACTTCTCCACAGCCCCAAGATGCCTTTCAGAAATGTTTTCTTCTCCCCAGTCTCCCTCTCTGGCTTTTCCCAGATTATGTTCCTGCCCTTTCTACCATGAAATCAATTCTATCTCTCTCAATTTCTCCAGTCAATTTTTTTCTTCATTCATTACCCAAATGGATACAACAGAGGTCAAGGAACCAAGTAACTCTAACAACAACAACAATAAAACTTCTAGGGAGCATAGGCCAGAAGAAATACTGTCAATATTAAATACTAATATTTTTTTATCCATATCACCATTGACAAGAAAGTAAGTGATCACCGGCAGATGTATTTGGAAGAAATCCTGGGTGAAGGTGACACCTTTGGCTTTTCACCAAGGACAAGACCGTCTCCAATATTTAGGATTTCCTTTGCGACGAAACAGCAGTGTTTGACCAGAAGATGGCGATCTTTTAAAACAAATTTAGGTGGTTGCCTAGCATGGGGACCTGGGATACAGTGAATCATAGTTGATAAAGATTTCCTGGTGCAGAGAAGGGCTGTGGAGACAGAGGAACAGAGAAAGACTGATGCAGTGAACTATGGTCAATAGGCAAATGAGACTTAACATTCATACTTATTGATATTTGTTGTGATTTACCCTCTATCCATGCCATCTCTTTTTCCCCTTCCTCTGTTTTATGCAGGATTCTTACTGATTTGCCGTGTACACTGATGTTTATGAAGAACTGAGGCCATATTCTAGTAACCTCCCTTTAAGTCTCACTTTCCCTGTGTCCATAGTATCCTATGTTCTTCTGTAATAGCATCAACCAGAGGCCCAATTAATGTACTACTTGGTATCTATAATCAACTGTGTGCTCTATGAGGTGGGCTCTGTTTTGTTCACTGCGGAATCACAGCATAGTATACCTTCCTAGCACATAGTAAGTGCTCAATAAGTATATGTTGAATGATTGTAAGAGATTCAAGGTTGTAACTGACTTGAATTTAAAAAGTGCTTTTTGTCTGCTTCCATTCTAAAAGGCCCATGGATGATAGCTGATACTGAGTGATTGCTAAACCTTAGCTGCATTATCTCACTTTTACCATGAACTCTATAAGGTTATTCTGAACCAGAGTAGCTAGCTATGGGTATATAAATAGTAAATGACACAAAGTTCAAGGGTACCCTTTTCACTTTGGTGGTATCAACCCACCAAGATTCTCATTAGTGTGCCACTCTGTGGACCTTAAAGCACCTCCTACATTCTCCTCCTCTTTCCTTGTTCTCACTTTACCCTCCCCAACTGACAGAAAATGCCCACACCATTCTACCTCACCCCATTTCAGTCAAGGACCTCAGTGGTTCATGGAAAATATCTGAAGTCTATTAATAGGAAAGCCTGGTTCTTAATGAGGTGATTATAAAGAAATGTAAATAAATAATAGCTTTCAATCAATTGATCACAAGTACATTAAGTGAGGTCTTGCTAGAAGATTCCATGGCCCATTTTGAAGCAATGGTAAGGTTTTTACATGAGGCCTCCAAAATCTACCTTCAGAAACCTGACTAGTCCTTACCAGCTGTCACTTTAAGACCTTCCTTCACCTTTGAACTCTGAAGAGAATTGCCTGCTCAAAGAGGGGAACAAAGTCCTGAGTTCTGATCGAAGAAAGACAACTGTTGTTATTAACTAGTATCTTCCTTTGTTTTTGTCCTCTTCTTCAATTTCTCAGTTTTTGGACATATGACATGTCTTGTATTTTAAAGGCCACTTTGGTGGAAAGCAGAATATAGTTTTAAAAAGTTAACCCAATGTTGATGTCCTGCTTACTAGAATTATATCATAGCATAGATGAAATGTTGACAAAAGAGTGGTGATTTGTATCTCATTTTGAGGATTTTTTTCTCTAAAAGTCTAGCACTGCCCTCATTAATCATGACATCGATATAGCAGGAGATATGGACAGGGGAAGGGATATTTCTTGAGGGCTTGCCCAAGAGAAGTCCTCCGGATTTTTTGTTTTCCTGTCTGTGCCCTTCCAAACCAGGCTTCTCTTACTCTAAGTACTTTCATAAAATGGTTGCTGGAGATACTCATTTCTTGGAAAATCAAAGGCATCTGAGAAGAATTTGTCATTCAAGTGATTCAAAACCCAACTTTATATTTATCAGGTACTTGAGGACAATTTGGATATGCAAGATAAGCCTTCAAATGTGTTTTGATTGGTCAGCAATCATTTAAAAGGATTTAAATACAAATGCTCTCCAAAGGGCAAATTCTTCCTGGGTCAGCCACAGTCCTCACCATTCCCTAATGTTCCCTGTCTATTTCTGTTCATTTTTAGTTGTCTGACTCAAGACATTGGATTTTGGACTGTTTTTTGTAAATGTATATTTTACCCTTTGATCTTTCTGTTAGTAATCAGTAGGTAAGGCTGCTTTATTGAGATAAAAATGGAATCATTTCCAGGGTTTCTATAATCTTGATATTTTTCTTTCATATAAAGAACAGTGCATCCAGGTGTGGTGGCATGTGCCTGTATCCCCAGCTACTCAAGAAGCTGAAGTGGGAGGATTAATTGCATACAGGAATTTGAGACCAGCCTGGACAACAGAGTCCTGTTTCCAGAAAATCCAATCTAAGAAAACGAGAGAACCAAGATATGCAAAGGCTGAATATCTTGCCCCTGCCATACAAACAGGCAAAAATAGAAATAGTACAAACAACAAAATGCATAAATCACATTAATGTTGCCATGAAAAGAATCCTTAGAAGTGACGTAGGGCCAGACACAGTGGCACATGCTTGTAATCCCAGAGACTCCAGAGGCTGAGGCAGGAGGATCACAAGGTCAAGGCCAGACTAGGCAACTCAGCAAGACCTTGCTACAAAATAAAAATAAAAAGAGCTGTATATGTAGCTCGGTGGTAAAGCACCACCTGTTTTGATCCCTAGTACTAAACAAAAAAACAAACTAAATAAGACAAAAAGAAACCACTTAAGCAACTTACTGTTTCTCAAATGGAGAAATTGAGGCAGAGAACCAAAGTGATTTGCTCAAGGTATCATAAGCTATTAGGTGAGAATCCTTGCTTTAAAATCTATACCTGTGTTCCAGTTGGGGAGACTACAGTATTCCAGACAACCTCAATATCACATAAGAGTCAAACCCTATGTTGAGAAGTTATAGTCTCACATACCAAGTAGTTCTTTTTTAACTCTACTTTCAGTTAATTTTTTTAAAAAAAATTGTTCTTTTTAGGTATTTAAGTCTATCCTCCATGGACAACACCTCATCGTGACCTCCTGCTGCAAGAGGCCACCAAACCTTCTAAACAGCTCTCATCAACCAAACACAAGAGTCAGGTCTGAATTGGGGGGTAGTGCACTTTATTCACAAATAACACAGTACCATACAGGCAAAATCTTACTTCATTGGCAAAACACAGACATATGCATACTCCCAAATGTAGCACTGGGGCAAACTTTAGACACAGAACATTATATACCAAGTTCACAATCAAACATGACATAGTTCACAATCCCTCAATATTTTTTTCTTCAGTGGAGTATGACACCTTATTTAACAGTTAACCAAGACAAACAGATGAACTTCTTAAATCTAATTCTCGACCTAACTACGGAATGAGGCCGACTCAGCCTTCAGAACTGTGTAGGGGATGCCTTAATGGAGCCAAGCTCTTGATTCATGGTCTCTTCATGCTGGATGAGCTCATATATAGTAGGTGTTCTCAGCTCCTGTTTCAAATTTAGGCACATCCGGACTGGCATTCATTTTGATACCCAATCTGTAGTTTAACAGGGTTGATGTGATTAGGATAAATTAATTGGTTTTCTAAACCATGGGAGAAGAGGGTAAACTTCACACTCAGGAGGCCTTCGACATGCAAGATTTCAATATGTTAACAATCCGATTACTGTGAAAACTGTTACTGGTTCAGACATTTAAATCAACATTTCCCAAGGTGTGTCAGGACTGAGTTAATCAGTAAGTGAATTGAAACAACTGCAAGAGATTAGGGATGTGATTTCTCACTGCTATTTGATATAATATGCAGCATTTCCTTATGAACTGCAATATATCCAAGACATCAATGAAACTTTTAAGTTAGCAAAAAAAAATGCTTTTGAATTATAAAATAAAGAGTGGCAGAAAAATTTAGCTCTTTGCTCTTAGGATAGGCAAAGCTTTGGAAGACCTTAAGTCCTCATATTGGGATACAGAAATGTAAGTTTGCTCTTAAGATAAGGTTAATGTTGTAATGAACTTGAGTTGGATGAGTTCTTCAGGTATTCTTTAATTTTTCTTAAATAAAAATATATTTATATTTTAACAAGAAGTATTTTATGGTTGAAATGTTTTGGAGGGGTTTCTAAAAACATGACAAGTCTTTCAAATGAGAAAGATAAGAGGTGGGCACTGTTCTGAGCCCACATTGCTCCTAAAATAGAGAACTCAGTCTTCATATGTAAAAATCACTCAATTTCATGTTTGTTAAAAAACTTAATTAAAGCAAGGGAGGTTATCATATAAAGCCCTTTCTGTATTTTGACAGTCTCTATAAATAATAATCAGGAATTTTTCATGTATATTCCAGTACTAGATAGAAATTGACATGCTAATATTTAACCATGTTTAAGACATGTAAGTGAAGAGATCTGTCTAATTCTATGGCCATAAAACAAAAGGAAAATATATATGACTCTAGGGGTCTTCAGGTAGTAAAGAACCACATGAAATAATACTGCTTTCCTAAAACTGGTATAGTATGTTATCACTAATAGGGATCAACTGATGTCTACCCATGTTCCAAAGGGAAAAGAAGGTGCCCTTTGTAGTTGGTGTCACATGAAGCTAGTCAGGGAGACCTCTTGCTGTGATTTTATTCTGTTCATCAAGTTAAACATTTGAACTCGAACTCGGTAAACACTCTTCTCTGTAAGATGTAAAAGAGAAAAATGTACAAAAAAACCTAGCACTGAGGCTAGATGTCTAGAAAATTCACAGAAATTAAAAGTGGCCAGGAGATTCCTGGGGCATCAGACTGCAAGATGTCCCCATCCTGGTCTGAACGAACCACATATCCCTGCCCCCACCCTGCTTATCTACTTCCTTATGTAAAGTGGGAGCCAATTAGCCCCGGAAGCTGTGAGGCTATGGGCTCTGTACCAACACTTCACCAGTGCCTAAGTACAGTTACAGGCTAAGTCTTAACCTACTCCACTTTATTTCTGAAATCAGGTATTTTTTGTTAAAGAAGAATGGGACACAAAAATTCTCATAAGCACATTACATTAACTTTTTGAAATTAAGAGAGCAATCACAAGGTTTTATTCTATCAATCAACATGAATTGATCTACATAGACAAGATGAAGCTTGATCTTACTGAAATTAATTAGGTAATTCTTTGGGTTGTTCTTACTTTAATGCAGACAGACTAAACTGAGGAGGGTTAAATCAAGTGCACTTAAATGGCCCAATGACACAGCCTTTAGTTCTTCCACATTTTCCTTTTGATGGTGATGGTGATGGTACTGAGAAGAAGGATACAGAAGGCCAGAAGTTGGAACTTCATGACCGTGGCAGCAGCTTGTATTTGTACAACACAATCCAGAGGGCAGTTACTGAGGTGGAAATCCCGATGAGCTTCAGCAGGCCAGATATGGAAGGCAGGTTTCTCTCTAGGAAGGTGGTGGTGATTTCAACTGATGGAACATCCTAGATAATAAACACAAATCATTAGTAGAAAACTCTTCCACTCATAAAGAGAAAAAATATCTGTATTATCATGCATGGGTATACCTGTGAGTTTTATGACTAGTCTATAGATATGGACTAGCCAAACTTACCTTAGATTCAGGTTCTTGTGCCCATATATCTTTCTTAGCCACCTTCCCCAGAGCATTCAAGACCTGTAAGAAAGTGACCATGGTATTATGAAATGCGGTTGTATAGGTGTGTCAGATTCAAAGTCCTATTTATAGGCTATTAGATAAGCCATATAAATGAGGGGCACAGAAATGAATATTTTCTATTAGCATCAAGAACTAGACAAATGAATGGCCAAAGAAAATGGGAAACACACACACACACACACACACACACACACACACACACACACACACCATGGAATATTATTCAGTTTTAAAGAAAAATGAAATCCTGCCCTACGTGACAATATAGATGAGCTTAAAGGACATTTTGCTAAGGGATATAATCTAGGCACAGAAAAACAAACATGTTCTCACTCACATGCAGAAGCTGAAAAAGTTTATCTTAGAGAATATGTAACAACAAATCCCACTATTATGTATAATTATAGTACACCAATAAAAATAAAGAAGTAGAGAGTGATACAGAGGCCACCAGAGGCTGAGAAGGGTTGAGGATAGAAGGGATAGTGAGAGAATGGATAGTGGATACCAAAATACAGTACGACAGGAGGACTAAATTCTAGTGTTTTATAGCACAGTACGGTGAACATAATGGTTTGCTATACATTCCAAAATAGCTAGATGAAAGGATTCTGAATGTTCCAAAGAAATGATGTCTGATGTGAAGGAAATGTTAATAACTCCAATTTGATCATTGCACACTGTATGCATACATCATAATATCTTACTACCCCCAAATATGTATAATTATGATGTCAGTGAAAAAAATGGGCAAATGTATAGTTTCATAAAAACATCATTAATCCATCTAAAAATTTTTAAAAGAAGAACCAGGAAGACCAGATGCCAAAAATGCTGCTGAGACTCAGGAGGGGACACTTCAGCTTCCTCCCTTACCTCTCTAGCTGCGCGTTCTCCGGCCTCAACAGCTCCTTCCATGTAGCCACTCCAGTGTGTAGCGGTTTCTGTACCAGCAAAGTAAATCCTGCCCACTGGCTGGCGAATCACCCTATGAGGAAACAAAGAGGCCACACAAAGTTACCTGGGATGCTTCTGAGGGGAAATGAGACAATGACTGCTCTCATTTACTTTGCAGAAGACAGGGAAACTCAAATTATTTATAAATCACAGCCCAAGGTAAAAGGTTCCTCAAAGGCTACTCCTTATTTCCTAGGCCTGTACATAAGGAGGCTGTCAGATCATCAATCTCTGAAGATGATGTTGACCTTTTTCAAGCTGGCCAGAATTGGAATGTGAGAACATGCATTCAGTCTACAATCGGATTTTTTGGCTGTGTGTCTCCTATTTTGTAGTTGATTCTGCTTCCCACACTGTTTTTCAAGGGGGAACATTCTTTTTGAGATCACACAAAGTCCAGTCATGTAGGTACTCCCAGTGTATTAGGAGGGACTGTTGCACCAAGTGGGAAGATAAAAATGGACTATAAATTGACTAATTCTGATAGAGGAGAGACATGAGGGATTACATACATGAGTTTGTCTCTTTAAATTACAACTTCTGTAAAGTTTCTCTGGACTTTCCTAGGGAATAGCTGAAGGCAGGAAATGGCCCTCCTCTTATAAAGAGGTCCTGCCAATGAAAACCAAGGAAGGGTTAGACCAAATACGTAACTGTCCCCTCCAGCCTTCTCAGGGTTGAATCCTGCCATTCATGCAGCCACTTTCATAAACTCTCTCAAGCTGAACACCCCACCCCACCCCAACCCAAAGACTTTCATTTCAACCCACTGGCACTTTTTTTTCAATTCAGGAACCCTGTGTTTCATCTCTTCCTGACCCTAATCCCATCTTCTAGACTTCTACATCACAACAGAACTAATCCAATTTATGAACTCTGCTATCACAAACAAAGGCTGTTTGAACAGTTAACAAACAAGACAGGGCTGGGGGTGCAGTTCAGTGGTAGAGCACTTGCCCAGCATGTGTGAGGCCCTGGGTTTGATCCTCAGCACCACAAAAGGAAAAAAAAGACAAACAAACAAGCTTCCAAAAGGAAATGGTCAACAAATGCTTATTTCTTGTGGACAAATATGACCTAGTGTTAACTTTCTAGCTTTTATTGTCTGGAAACCAGATGAAGGTATAATGCTACATATGTGACCAGGGAATACTGCTTATGCTAAAAATGTTACCTTACCCATTCTCACATTGGTAAACTGCATTCAGGCTGAGAGGATTGGGAATGAACTGTAAATACCTGGAGGGAGACTGTCACTGTGGGCTTCCTTGAGTGTGGTGTCTCTTCTAACTGAGCAAGTGACCCTGGGCTTTATGCCTGGGACACATAGTGATAATGGCTTCAATGCATCAAGGGGCTTCTAAGTCAAAGTGAATCCCTGTACCCACTGCCTCCACCCCAGTGAATCTCATCTCCTCATCACTTAGCTATATACAGCAAGGATGTGTGATAGTCCTCTGTTGGCCAGACAGATATACTGGATTAATGCATCGAAAGTCCTTCTGTATAGACTGGTGTCAAGGAGCCTAGGGTGGTAGTGTGAGACTAAATGTTGATCTGAACTCAAGAAGGCCCCTTGAAGGACAGTGCAGTTTGCTTCATTCTCACAAATATTGCTGACTAATCTCAGCTACTCAGAGACTGGAGCAGAAGGATCACAAGTTTGAGGCTAGCCTGTGCAACTTAGGGTGACCCTGTCTCAAAAACAAAACAAAAAAGCCCAAACAGAAACAAAACAAACAAACAAACAAAAAAAACAGGTACTGCTGACACCTGAAGTTCTTCTCTGTGCTCGGCTATTGCCTATTTGCTGATATCCTAGTTTTTCCAGAGACATTCAGAAAGATACGAACTATCTATCTAGGGCATTAGAAATAGGAATGGCAGCTATTTCTAGAATTCTCATTGAATACTGCTTCTGTTAAATGTGGTACAGGTCTTGTAATAACTGGTGTAGTGCTTGGGCAGTACCTTCCATATTGAGTCATGATCCCAGGGGGGAAATAGGCAGTGTAGCACCCTCCAGAGTACTGCTCCTCACACCAGTTCTTCTCTTCATAATGCACTGGCTGAAGTTAGTAGGGAGAAAATTCCAAAGAGTAAACAAAGCTGAAATGCTATAAGTCACAATGAAGGCTCTTACATGTTTTACTTTATCAAAAATTTCACAGATAAAAAGACAATAACCCTGTTTTTGTAACTTGCTGAAGGGGAAACATGATATTACCAAGTAATAGCCTTTTGTGAGGTACCAAGTTGCAAAACATGGACATTATGACTTTTTTCAATCTCTCAACTAGGGAAGACAAAGTATCTCAACATCTGGGAATGAGGGCATCTTCATGCTGATGCTGAAGAATTTAGAGCTAAAACTTTAGGGAAATCCATCAATGATCAGCTTGTAGAAAGATCTGCTTCAATTTCTGGAGTCTCTAAAAGAACAGACTTCACTTCCTTATCTACCCAGGTGTTTCTGCTGCAAAAAAGTTGTGAGTCTCTGAGTAGCTGGGATTAGTCAGCAATATTTGTGAAGACAGTCACAGTATGTAAGAAAGGATTTGGTCAGAATCCTTTCCCTAAGCTGGAAAAAATGAATGTTGGAATTCTTGCTAAAAAGGGGAACAATTAAGATGTAAAATGTTCCTAGAGGACATGAGAGAATCTTCTCTGAATTCCATAATACACTATGAAAATGTATTATTTAATTAATTTACAGATAACCCCTCAAAAGAGCCCCCAGCTATCAGTGGGTTCTTCAAAATTCATTTCCCTCTCCTGATTGCTTTCAGTGGTAGACTAAAAGCACTGAAATTTCTAAATGAGTTGTGAATTGAGTTGCACATGTAAAACTAAATTATTATGACTTTGACCTAGGCAGAAAGTCTACATTCACTCTGTTCTGTCTTGTATGTACTACTAATGTATTCACCAACAGAAGATGACATATTTGGGGTTTTCTTTCACATCTGGCAGTTGACACTGACTGACATGAGGGCAGGACCTCTGTTCTGAGAACCAATCTCTCCCATCCTTGACATAATTCCTGCCATGCCAGGCTGTAATCACACTTTGATGATAGTTATTCAGCAAACATTTAAACTGCACAAGAGAATTACAGCTTTGAAATTCCATGCACCTGACACCAATTTTAATGGCCTTTTTTTTTAACTGCTAAAGTTCATCTTTCAAGTTAAGAATAACTCTTCTTAACTCTCTTCATAAGACTGTCAGAAATCCAGAATCTGCTTTGCTTTACCAATTCCAGTGAGCAGAGCACAGCCTGTTAGGGACTAAACCTTGAGGTTTTCTTACTTGTAATGCTTCCTCAGATCCCAGCACTTTGGCATACAGCTCACAGATTTTCCTTTTCCTATTAAATAAAAAAAAAAGGAGCCGAAAATGTTGTTAAGGAAGTAATAACCGATAGGTATAGAGTAAATACAGTGAGGTCCAGGGCATTCACCAATGAACCAGATTTATTACAGAAAAATGAAACTCAATGGCCTCCTGTTACTATACAAAGCAAACAATTCAATGAATCTCTGTACTCAGATTAACTTTCTCTGCCTTGATAGTCATTTGAAAGAGTCAATAGACTGTTCCTTCTTTTTTTTTTTTTTACATTTTTGCCTCTTTTACTATCTATTACAATATCTGAGATAAAAATGGGTAAAATAAGATTAAATTTAACTTAATCTTAGGGTTTAATTCCATATAACTTTTCTGGAATATATAGAATTCTAGAATGATCCTATCTGTAAAGATGTAGTTCATATGATACCAAGTCCTTTAACTCTCCTATTCTTGTTTTGTAAATATCTGAAAACAAATAATACTCATTTAGTATTTTAAGCATAAAGTATATGCTATTCTGAGAGAGACTTACAGTCATTTCAGTCTAGTAATCTGTAACTTAGATAGAATGGTCTGTGGACCAGGACACTGTGTTAAAGGGCATCTGGGGGATGGACACAATACACTACATGATGATACCTCAAAAAGTCTTTGGCTGGGCTGGAGTTGTAGCTCAGTGGAACAGTGCTTGCCTAGCATGTGTGAGGCACTGGGTTCGATTCTCAGCATCACATACAAATAAATAACATAAAGGTCCATCAACAACTAAAAAATATTTTTAAAATATTTTTAAAAAGTCTTTGGCTATCCTCATAATTCATGACATAGACGAAAAGTATAGAACATGAATTATATTATATCTGAAAAATCAGTAGCTATATTTACCTAAAGTTTTCTTAAAAGAAAAAAAAACATTTTAAACTCACTACTCCTGCTTAAAAAAATTTTTAAAAAGGTCTAATTATTAAACTCACCATTTGTAGAAATTAATGGTTCTATTTCAGGATTTGTTTGAATAGGTTCACACTGAACCAATTACATACTATTTATATTTCCTTTTTTAACTTTTGTAAAATAGTTTAAACATGTGAAACTGTCCTTAAAATACTTGTTGAAGACTAACAATCAACTGGAACATATTCATTAAAAATGGGGCAAAAAGTTTAATTCAAATCTGTAAGATAAGCATAAAGTGCATAACTAAAAATAACCAATAAAATCTGACAAGATGAATGGCCAAAAATATTCAGGGTGGGGAGAGGTCAAGAATACTAGTAATAAAAGAAATAGAATTTAAAAACACTATTTTATCTTGCCAATTAGATTAGAAAATATTATTAAAACATGCTCCCAATTTCTCTAAATAATCTGGAAAACAATGTCAACTTATAAATTTATATAAAGCCTTCTATACCACTTATACAACTCTTAGAACATCCATCTCTTAAGTATAGAGGATTAAATGAGGAGGAATAGATGGAATTCTAAAAAGGACTTGCTATGCTGTTTTCCCATGGAAGGTTCTAAGGAAGAGACAAACACTACTCCTGACATGATGTCACACAGCATGAGGTGAATATTTAAATTCCAGGACACATCGAAAATCATAAAGGTAAGAAGTCTCAAGACTACTGTCCACCTGTCTCTCTCAGTCTAATCTGCGCTATTCATTTCAGAGATTAGGAAGCTGAGACTCAGTGAGCTGCTGAGACTTATTCAGCATCCTTCAGCTAATTAATGGCAGGGTGAGGCTCTACATTTCTGAGCATCCTGCTCATAGTAGATGCTCAATAAATGTGTGGAGAATCAAAGTCCATGCTTAGCCTAGTGTGGGACCCTCTCCTCAACTCTATGAATGATTCTTATCTACTACAAAAGAGTGTTACAAGCAATGATTCAGATATTTTAAATCAATTGAAAATTAAGGATATTAACGGTCAGTATTCTAAAATGTTTAATGATGCTTAGCTTATTTTTTGGACACATAATAAAATCTTTATTAAAGCAGAGTGAAACCCCAAAATCAATCAACCTCCTTTCAGTTAATTTTTTAACCATGAATGATAAAACCAGTTATAATAGAAATACAAGCCATTTAGTATGCTTTACATATATTATTAGATGAGCCAAGGACAGGTCACACAAATACATCAGGGAATTATCATTCTCTTCCCATCTTCCCATTAGAATTCAATTTTATGGGGGGGGATATATGTAAGGCAAGGATATTAAAACAATGCATTTTTTCCTTTTTCAGTGCTGGGGGTAAAACCCAGGGCCTTGCACATGCAGGGCACATGCTCTACCACTAGGTTACCACCCCAGCATGGAGCAATCCATTTATTCAATCAATGCATTTATTTGGCTTAGCTCTAAAATCAATAGAATGTATTTTAAATTAAGGCCTAAAGAAGTCACTGTGCAAATCATCTTGTTGAATTTACCTGCTGGCTTTTATATCTGGATACTCAATCAACTGAAAAGCTTGTTAAAAATACAAATACTCGGGTTCCTTGAACCTTGCACCTACTGGATCATAATCTTACAGGCCTCAGAAAAATATATCTTCTAAACATCTTTTGGAAGATTTTGAGGCAGTCAGTTCTGGAAGCCACTGTTCTCATCAATGATATATTTAGTAAGGTTTTTGCCTCACAAGAACTTTTGAGAAGTTGAGCCACTGTGTAGAATTCAAAACCAAATGCCTACCTCCAGGCTGGTATTTATTTTATTATTAATAAGGAGGGAAAGCAGGAAATCCAAAAGAAAATGTCAAGCTCAGAATGATGTAATGAAAAAGAGTATGTGTTATCTGCTATTCCGGTCACAAGTTAGCTGCTATGGTTTGAATACATATGTTCTCCAAAATTCATGCATGTTGAAACTTAACTTCCAAGGTGATGGGATTAAGAGGTGGGGCTTTCGGGGATGTGATTAAGTCACAAGGGCTTTGTCTAGATTATAGTTTTTATAATTTTCATTTATTCATCTTACAGAAAAACTCTACCTCTCAACCATTATAAATAAATACAAATGTGTAAAATTGAGTTAATATACACATATGGACAAAGGGGCCATAGCAAAATACAGAAAGGTTGATTTGTTGGGCTGAGAATATTTGTAAAATATTATGTTTTTCCTGATGAAACTCTACTTTGTTAGTGCAATGAACACAATATAAAGCTTGCTTTTTGACTATTTTCAGATTGTTATGGTTTGGATGTGAGGTGTTCCCCAAAAGCTCATGTGTGAGAAAATGCAAGAAGGTTTGGAGGAGAAATGATTGGGTTATGAGAGCCTTCACCCAATCAGTGAATTAATCCCTGATGGGATTAACTGAGTGGTAAAAAACAGGCAAGTGGGGTGTGGCCAGAGAAAGTGGCTCATTGGAGGCATGGCTGTGGGGTACATATTTTGTTTCTGGAGAATAGAGTCTCTTTCTCTACTTTCTGATCATCATGTGAGCTATTTCCCTCTGCCACACTCTTTTGCCATGATGTCCTGCCTCACCTTGAGACCCAAGGAATGAAGCTGTCCTTCTATGGAGTAAGACCTCTGAAACCATGAGCCCTCAAATAAACATTTCCTCCTCTTCAATTGTTCTGGTGGAGTCCTTTAGTCACAGAAGAAAAAAAAAAACTGACTAAAACACAGATATAAATTCTTTACCTTATTTCTTTGTGGAGCTTAGCAAGTCGATCAGCTTTCCGGGCAAGGATGAAGCTGGAGAGAGAGGGCACACTTGAATATCAGGTTACAGTCTTTATGCATTGTCCCTTCTCAAGTCTTTTATTACTGCTGTCTACTCAGTATTAATAAACTCTCCCAGACCCTCCTATATTAGTGCAAATACCATGTTGTCTTCAGTCTCCCTCTGTGTCCAAACCCAGATAGGCTTGTTATGGGCCAGGCTATATGGGCAATGACCAAACAAACTCCATTTTACCCTGAGACTCCATATCATGTAAGAAATGCTTCTCCCATGAAAAAGCCCCACCTCTGTACCCATAAGAGTTGTTTAGCATAGCATGTTTGGCAACACAAAATGGCAATTAATATACAATGGAAAATTATTCTCTTCAGTTTCCACTTTTCTTGGGCAATGTACCTTGTTAGAGATTGACTGTCTAGACATTAGTAACCATTCTCTAATGTATACTGAACTAGGGTCATTTTGACCCACCTCCCTTCTGCTTGCTTACTGGTATGCCAACCTGGAAAGTCCTGTGGGAAATACCAATGTACCCATTGCATTGTCTCCCTAACTGCCCAATTCAGCTTCTGTACCTGCTGGCTTGCAGCTACATCAACCCAGATGTGTTTTTTGCCTTTAAATATCCTAAAATGCTCAGGCTCAGGGCTGTTCCTTGCAGAGACAGTTATGGGTCTTGTGGGGAGTAGTCACCAGGCAGCCGACTAAATAAAAACTCTTCAATTTGGACAAAACTGGGACTTGGTGTGTTTTCTGAGTGACCTGCCCCACAACAGGCTGAGCTCCTAAATAAAAGGTCACTTCTTACTCAATATTTTGCTTGTAAAATTTAATACAGTATTTGGTATACAGTAGGAAATCAAAGGTTGGACGAATTAACGTTGCACTAAATAATTACATTGGCAATGATTATTGTCTTCTGTCAAATACTTGGTAAAAGCTGGACAAAGAAATGTTAATATGTGTCTGTAGTGGATTCCAGGGTGGGTATCCCAGGTTCCCCCTTCAGGACTTTTACTTGGTAGCCTTAACTCACAGTGGAAACCTTCACCAACAATTATACTCAGCAGGAGAGAACTGCCTCAATCAAGTTTCTGCCCTTCCTCAATAGCCAGCTCTGGGATGGGGTAGGTACCAAGGCTCATCCCCACACCTCATTTCAGAACAACTCTGAAGGGCCATCCCAGCTCCAGAATTTTCCATGAGATTGAGGACATCTTTGTTGAGAGAAAACTAGAGCCCAACTTCTCCCTCTGCCTGATTCCAATTCCCTCTCTTCCCCCATAGGTAGTAACTCCTAGGGCACTTCCCAATAAATCTCCGGTACCCAAATTTCTATTTTCAAGTTCCTAAGAAACTGATCTAAAACAGTCCCCCAATAAAGGAACTCAGTAGCACCCAGATATAATCTGTCTGCTTTCCTTTAATTGAACAGATTCTATTATACTAATATTACTAATTATATATATATATATATATATATATATATATATATATATATATTAAAGAATTGAATGTGATATGAAATTCTTAATCCCAGTATTATTATAAAGCTTTCAAAAATCCACATGAAGGCTGTGGATGTAGTTCAGTGGTAGAATGCATGCATAGCATACACAAGGCCCTGTATTTAATCCCAGGAACCACATACATGCACAAATCTAAATGAGCCATAGAGCAATGAAATTATTTCTCCATTTAAAAAAGATTTTATAGGGCTGGGGATGTAACTCAGTGACATAAGGCTTGTCTAGCATGTGAGAGACTCTGGACCCTGGGTTCCATCCTCGGCAGTGCAAAAAAAAAATCTTTAAAAATTATATTCCTTTGGTTCCAAATCCGCCAAAAAATAGATTAGAGCTAAAAACAGTATTTCTTCCTGTCCCCACCTCCAAGTTAAACTGTTCCTCAATTGGATTGGCAATTCTTTTAGGGTTGTGATTTGAGATCATTCTGGGAAGAAAAGACACAAAGCATGTTAACTCACAGAACAGTATTTCTGAAGAAGCTGTGGACTATTTAAGAAATTTAAACAACTGAACTTTATGGGATATAGTCATAACTTTGTTTGACTTAACCCTTAAGTTATGACTCACTAGCAAAGATTTTAGTTAAATTTTAGGTTTATGAAAGAATCAGTAAGGTTGGGCCTATAAAATATTTAAAATAAAACCACCACGAATATCAAATGAAAGTTTAAATGACTTATCTGAAAGCCCTTTATTCAACTCATCATATATGTTTTTATAGTCCAGTTAGTGTATAAGAACAGTTAGTGTTGACTATTTCTATCAAATCTCAAGTCAAGCATGAAATAATCTCTTATCTAACTATGCACAAATATTCTTCAACTTTCACTGGTACTTTATTGTGGAAATCATGCATGCTATCTTTGTGTTGAGGACATTTCAAAGTCTAAAGTACAAGGTTGTTTCCAGTTTTCCAAAAGGTGATAATTATTGCAGACACAGTGCTAGGCAATTGTCACCTCTGTCTTTGAGGCTTTCTTGGCCAAGTGCAAAGAACAAGGTGGAGGCGATATATTTTCAATGCTTTAATTATCAAGAACAAAGTTCTGGGTGGAGCAACTGTCCCGATAAGACAAGGGAGAAGCTGGTCAACAGACATAAAAGAGAATAGACAATTTCTCCTCAACCTTATAAATTCATAGTTGGGACAGACTTATGTAACAAAAGATAGATTAACAAGAGAAAAATAAGCAAGTTTATTAACCCTGAAGTACACATCACATGGATCAAGGTAGTGGTTTGAGTCTAGCTTATATAATTATACCTAATGAAGACCAACAAACTTTAGAGACAAAGGAAAGCTTCTAAAGGGAGCAGGCCTACAATGGTAAGATAAATATATGGGAAGACACTAATAAAATAAAGTATACTTGCAGATTTCTCTGGTTCTGTCTCTGAATTGATGAAGGATTGTCTCCATTGAAGGATTTATGTCCTATATATAGGGGGAGGACAGCGAGACCTTTTGTTTTTGTAAACTCTGCCTTGCTTTTAGGCAAACAGAGGAAAGGCAGAGAGCTCTCTTATATCTTAATTGTCTTCAGCTAATGACCCTTCATATTTGGGGGAGATGTATTCTGATCTCCTACAGATATAAAGTTTCAGATAGACTGGAGGAATAAGGTCTGAATAGTAGGATAATTGTAATTCAGGAGGCTGAGGCAGGAGAATTGCAAATTCAAGGCCAACCTTGGCAACTTAGACCCTGTCTGAATATAAAAAATAAAAAGGGCTAAGAGTATAGTTCTGTGGTAAGGCACCCTTGGTTGAAGCCCCACTATTACTACTACTACTACTACTACTACTACTACTACTGCTGCTGCTGCTGCTGCTGCTGCTACTACTACTATTACTACTACAACTACTACTACTACTACTACTACTACTACTACTACTGCTGCTGTATATTTCAGAACACCTGAAAGAGAGGATTTTAAATGTTCTTATCCCACAGAAATGATATCTATGAGGTGATGAATATGCTAATTATTCTGTTTTGATAATCCCATATGTATTGAAATATCACATTATACCCTATATATAGCATTATTATTTATTTATTTATTTATTTATTTATTTATTTATTTTTTTATTGTTGGTCGTTCAAAACATTACACAGTTCTTAATACATCATCTTTCACGGTTTGATTCAAGTGGGTTATGAACTCCCAACTTTACCCCGTATACAGATTGCTGTATCAGACACTAGAAAAGCAATATGTCAATCAATGGAAGGGTAACTGATGTGATACAGCATTATTTTTGTTAATAAATAAAACCAATAAATAAATAACAGATTAGAATACTACTTTTTAGGAACTACTTAAATAACCCCATTAACATCTGGAAGGGTCCTGCCACTCATGTCTCAGTTATTACAGTTGAAGCAAACCCAGTAGGGCATATGTCAGTATATCTAATGCCAAGGGCAAGAAGAATATCAATATTCTTCTATCCATAATTGGATAGGTCTTCAACTGATATTCTCCTGAAATCTGTCTACCAACCTTCTGATTTCCTCTAGCCTAGCGAAGTGAATGTTAAACTGCCAAAATAACTGTACCCTTTCTTGCTCAATGCGGTTAGGCGATGAAGAGGATATGTTGTTCTTCTGGTTATTATGTTGTAAGTATCTGCCTTTCTCAGGGAATCTGGTGCTATTTTTTATATTTAACAAACAGGGAAGTGATTCCAAAATGTCTTGTTAGCAGCCCAGTAGTATAGCCTGCCTTTTAAATCCTTCAGGACATGGATTTGCTCCTTTTGACTCTTGTAATTTTTCTAAAATGATCTGATATGCATGAACTCACTTCTCCCCTCAGGCAGGAGGCATGCATTTCCCAGGAGCAAAGTGGGAAACCACTGGATCATGTCTAAAATTCACTTGATTGCTACTAAAGCTGTGTTCTTTTGTTTTGGTGGGGTAAAATAATGAGTTTTTTTTTATTAGTACAGTTTTTCGGAGGGCAAAATGGTAGGTAATCAGGAGTCTGTGGTCCTGCTTAGTGTTTCCTTTGTGGAGGTCCTACCTTCTTTGGACCACTAGTCTCTAACAGGCAGATGGTGTAGAAGAGAAGAGTTCTTTCAATCTCCTCCCAAATGTGCACATAGCTGTACTCTTCTGTGCATAGGACTATACCCTGCACCATCCATTTACTTCCAAGGGCAAGAGAAGTACCACAGGTGAAGGATAACTACAGAGTGACCAAGAAGAAAAAAGTGCCATGCCATTCACTCAAGGCCTGACTCCACTGTGAACTATTCCTCCTGATAAACCAGTTGTTTAGTATCCCAGGGAACAGCTTAATAATTGTTCTGTAGCATGTGTTTGGAATGAATAAAATGATAAAGCCCAGAAACCCTGTATTTGGAAGACTTTATGGGATAAAGCAGTTGTATTTCCAGAATGGTTGTGGACATTCTGCCTCTAGGCAAGATTGGCTACCATACTGCCTGTCTAGCTGCTTTTTCCACTCCATCCTTAACATGCAAGTTTTATAAGAGAAATAAATATATGGGCATCAGTTCAAAATGGTGTCAGTTTTAGTAGTCTCTCAGTGTTCTTGTGCCACATGCAAAACATAACTATGAATATTTTAATACATAGAAACATAATATATTTTTGTTGGGTTATTTATCCTTGCTTGAATTTGATCCCAAAACAATATACTTGCCAGCATCTACACCAACACAATTTGAAAAATAAAGAACACCCAGTTCTAACTTACCCCATGATGGCAGGCAGTGATCCATCTGGTTTGGTGTCATCCAGAGTTATGGAAATTGGAGCTTCCTCATCTTCAATGATCATGCAGCCACAGTAATCTTATCCAGGAGAAAATCAATAAGAGATTGAGATCAACCCATATTACAGAATTAGAGGCACATAAACATAGCATATATGTATACACTTTTGCTAAGAGGAAGATAAATCTTAAAATTATTGGGTTTTTTTTGCCCCAACCCTAGAAGTCATTTCCTGTTAAATACACACACTGACTATACAAGAATGTCTCACACAGGGATAATGACACTTTATATAAAGGGCTTATGAGCAATGCATGAGAAAAATGGTAAGATGGCCCTGATGTCTGGAAAAGATGGGGGAAAGAGTTGAGTATATTAAAAGCAATTATCTCTATTATCCCTGGAAGAAGTTGTGAAAAGGCATCCTGTGAGTATGAGCAGAAAGCTAATCAACAGTAGGAACAATATATAGAGAGCTTTCTAAGTCCCTGATTCTATCTCATTTAATCCTCACACCACCAGGGTAGTATGTATTTTTACGACTTTATGCTTAGAGACTGAGGCTAGTAAGTAACAAAGCCTAGGACTCTTCAACTTCAAAGGATCACTTCTTCCCCAGAGCTCCTGGTCTTACTTTGCCAATAAAGAATAAGTGGAAGGTCAAGTGCCAGGAGCCAGGGCAAACCCCAAGTGGTGTTCTCATGATGGGCCCTCTTTTCCCTCCCATTGCCAACAAGTGCTCTTGGAGTCATTTTGTGTTGCAGGGCACTGTGAAGAAATTGACAGAATTCTGATCCTTTCTCTACTAAATCAAAAACATTTATCTTTTTCTATTCAGTTCCTTCTGTTAAATATTACCAAAAGAATGTGGTTCCTTCACTTAATACATTTTAAACATGAATAAGAGCAGCGTACCCTTTTTCTTCCAGAAGGCATCCTTGTAATACATCATGCACTTAATGATAGCCCCCATTGGAAGACGCTGAATTAGCTGGTTTCTCTCTGATGGAAGCTCAGGTTTGAAGTGGATTTTAGCAGTCAGGGTCGGAGGGATGGCACTAATTACGTATCTGCACTAAAATACACATATGCAAAACATCACCTCAAACACCAGCTGTAGTCTTTGAAGAGGGTGTGAAACATCTCTAATATTTTGAATGATATTAAGCAGTGACAACATGCAAAATTAGACAATTTGGTGCAACAAAATAAAGAAGTTGGGTCTACCAATCATGCTGGTAAATTGGGAGAGGAGGCAGAAACACACCAGTATTAACTATACCACAGCTTTGATTATATTTAGTCAGAAACTGCAGAAGACACAAGGCGTATTTACTATAGACTCCTTTTGACTAAAATTACCTCATAGCATTCATGATTCAGTGTCTCTATGGTGATGTTGGCACCAGATTGGTCAATATATGTGACAGGATGGCTCAATTTCACCCGGTCCCCAAGGAGTTCCATTATCCGCTCACTCACTTGACCAGAACCTCCTACAAATTTCCGTTCCTACAGACAGAGGTAGGCAGAAAAGGAAACAGAATCAGGGACTTAGAAAGCCTAATGGAGGGAAATCTTATTTTCCACAGATTAGGAAATCTCCAGAAAGTCACATCCAGACCTTCACTCTCCAAACACTCTCCAAACACTAACCATTAGGATAGAGGCAAAGGAAAAACATCACCTCAAACACAATCATAGTCTTTGCAGAGGGTGTGATATATCATCTTTAACATTTTGAATGATGCTGAGCAGTGACAATATACAAAATAAATTGGATCCTCTGTACAGTTATCCTCTGTATAGTTTCTAGCATAAAATTACAGGTCAGAAAAACTGTTCTGCTATGCCAGTACTGCCCTGATTGAAAGGAAATAGCAAGTCTGTGGGCTTCAGATACCTAAGAGAGTGAAGCATGAAAGGGTCCTTGGGAAATGGAGGGAGCTGTGCTTGTCCCAGTGGGTGCATTTTCTAAGAACCAGGGGAATATTATTAGCTTATTGCAGAATATTCATTGGATGGCTAAAAACGCACATCAGTAGGCTGGGGCACAGTCCACAATTGACAATTAAGTACCTCAATCATGAGTATCCACACAGTATTTTTTTTTCACTTTTATAATTGGCTATTATTTTATGGCAGCACTAAAGTTATTTGTAAAACTATCCCCATGGTGGTTCAAACATAAATTCATAATTTGTCCTTCCTCAAGAAACAGGTACCACTTAATCTACAATCTGACCTATAAGTTTTCCAAGGGTTGCTCTGAATTTTAGTGTAATGTAAAGATCACAAACCATTACAATATTGTCCACTATCTATCCCTCTATGTTTAGTATTTGTCTAATTACATTGTAAGGGGGGAACTTAATTTCTTTAGAAAGATATTGTGATAATGGCTTGAGATTCATAATCTGAACGTTAACTTTCCATAAGGTCCCGTAGGGTTTGTTTAGAAATATCCTGACTCTTCTGAATGAATGATACAAATAACATATATGCATAAAGATACCTCACAAAGCAAAATATGGGTTAAGAAGAGTAATGTGGGAATTCTGCCTTTAATTAAAGACACTTAAAAATGCAACAGTCCTGCATTTGCCAAAACTAAGCATTCAATGAACAATAACTCTCAGTGTCACAAGAATAACTTGGGAACTTCTATAGATCTAAGAAAAATAGTTCACTTGGGGGGAGAAAGATTTTACACCTTGTGAAATGCACTCAGAATTCTGGGACTCAAAGAATAGAGTATAAATTAGAAATAAACTGCTACTAATTAAACCTCTTCACTCCCAAGCATAATATTCCTAGAAAAGAGATACTCATTCTCTTTGAATATGGAGCTTTAATGTAAAGAATCTCAGAGTCTGAGGAACCAGGAAACTAGAATTCATGGAAGTGGTATGGAAACTGGGAAAATAAAAATGGACAACAGAAATTTGGAATCCAAACTATAGAATTTACTATGAAAAGAATGACCATAAATCACTGAGTTAATTAGAACAGTCATTTCCATTATGTAACAGTTAATATAAATAAATAACTATGAAAATGGCACCAAAGCCTTATGTTTAGAATAGAGATGATTTTCAGTGCAATAATTTTACAAGTATTTAAACTTTTTTTGAAAATAATTTATTTTAGTTTTCTAGTTTCTCCTACATTAATTTGCTTGATTTTTCTACCTCCAAAAGGAAAGAATGTGATTCCCAGGACCTAATTAATTCAAAATGAAATATTCTTTACTTGTGAACTTCTTTTCCAGGAATAAAAAAAAGGAAATGAGATTTTTTTAGATCGTTTTACATTGCTAATTATTCATGACTGGAAATACTGAATCAATTATTATGACACTGCTCTGGGTGAGTGCAAAATAATAAATACAGTTAAAATTTTGGAATAGGCATGCCATACCTGGCCTCCATTGGTGACTGAGAATATCCGAGTTGTTCCACCACATTGTTTCACATACCACAAGAACCACAGGGCAGATACCTCATGGGGCTCAGAGGTCACATTGATATTCACAAAAAGAGAAGCAAACTCCCTTGCAGTCCTGTTTACAGAAAAAGAGAGGAGAATATGTACATGATTCACAGGAGCACATGTTTTCAAAATGCAAGTAGAACTAGGCGTGGTGGTACACACCTATAATCCTAGTTATTCAAAAAGCTGAGGCAGGTCAATTGAAAGCTCAAGGAAAGCCTTCGCAACTTAGTGAGATCTTATCTCAAAATTTAAAAAAATGTTAAAAGGGTTGGGGATGTACTTCAGTGGTGGAGCACCCCTGGGTTCAGCCCCTGGTATCATAAAGAAATGAAATGTAGTATTTTTAGCAAGTACTTCCTGCTTTTTTGGGAGAAAGAAACTTCATAGGCTCAAGTTCCAAAGGAATGCATTTTTAACTCTTGGGAAAAATAAGTTTTCTCCCTCTTTAAGAAATTATGGAGGGCTGGGGTTGTGGCTCAGTGGCAGAGCATTTGCCTCCCTCATGTGAGGCACTGGGTTTGACCCTCAGCACCACATGAAAATAAACAAAATGAAGATTAAAAAAGAAATTATGGAGCCTGTAATCCCAGGTACTACAGAGGTTGACAAAAAAATCCAAAGTTCAAGACTAGCCTGGACAACTTACCAAGACAGTGTCTCAACAAAAATAAAAAATAAAAAAGGATGGGGATGTAGCTTAATAGTAAAGCACTTGCCTAATATGCACAAGCCTCTAGGTTCAACCCTCAGTTAGTACTGTGTACCGCTCCCCCCCCACAAAAAAAAAAAAACAAAGAAAGAAGAGGAAGAGGAGGAGGAGGAGGAAGAAATTAATTAACTAATTTTGGGTTAGCTACAAATGTGCTAAGCATGGTTATGTCTAAGAGTCAATGTTCTTGTTGGGGACCATTAGGGATAGTTTTTCTCATCTATTGTAACAAACATCCTATCTCCTTTGTCTCTGCCCTAGTTCAGGATACTAATGTCTCTCACCTGGCCCACAAAAATGGGTGCTCCTACATTCCCCCATATATTCCCTATGCATTTCCTCTCATATCTTTTTCTGTCCTATATGCAATGAGGTCTTTTAAAAGTATAAAACTAAAAAAAAAAAACAAACTTCTGCTTAAAACCCTTCAATAGCCTAAAACAGAGAAAGGTACAACCTCAAATGTAGTCAATACATATTGCACAACAGGCTGCTCAACCAGTACCCAACTTTCCCTTACACCATTTATTTTTATTATCTCTATGATCCAAGCACACTGACCATCCAGTTGCTAAAACCTGCCTATATCTTTCTCATCCCAGGACCCTCAGAAAAGTTGTTCCCTGTTCTTCCTACCTAGAAGATATTATCCCCCTACAGCATACAACAACGTTCCCTGTCTTCCCCTGCCACTGTGAGTCCTTCCTAGAAGATACCCTCCCTACTGCCTCTACCTTTCCCTGTCTCCTCCCACCTTCTTTAGGTCATTCCTGGAATAAACCATTTTTCTTTCCTGTTTCCCCTAATCACTGTGCATCATTCCTGAAAGATACCACCCTGCCACACTATGCAAGGTTCCAGTGTCCCTCCTGTTACTGGCTCTATCCTTGGAGAAACCATAAACCCCACCTGCCAACTTTCATGCTTTTTGCACCCCTCATTCAGTGGATCAATCTTGGAAAATACCAATCTCCCAAAATCCATCCTAACTTTCCCTGCCTCTTGTGGGTGATTCTGGGAATATCTAATCCCACCAAAACTCCCTATGTATCCTACCCTATTCTGTGGCTCACTCCTGACAGATATCATCCACCCAACTCAATACATCCACCCTGTTTTCCCTAGACCCCTTGGATATAATGCCTGGAAGATACCATCCCCTATACCCCTCCATCCTTCTATGCCCTAGTCCTTGTGGGTAATTCTAGGAACATACCATGTTCCCAAATTATCCAATTTTCCCTATCTCACCCAACATCTATGTGTCAATCCTGGAATATACCATACCCACCAAATCTATCCTTCCATCTCCCCTTCTCAATCCTAGTGGTGCATTCCTGAAAGATACCATCCCCTCAGTATCCTCCCATCTCCCTTTAAACCTATGGATCCTTCCTGAAATATACCATCCTGCCATACCATTCCTCTCTCCTCACTGACTGGTTCTTTCCTGGAAATATTCACGTTTTCCCCCATCAACCACCCCCCTACCCTGGTCTCCCATAGGACCCTAGCAACTTGCTGGAAAATACCATTCTTCCTGACTATTTCCACCCTTTCTGCCCACCCTTCCACTAAGTGGAACATTCCAGGAAGATACCATTGTCCCAACACCATTCATCCATCCTGTCTCCCCCTGCCTCTGTGGCTCATTCCTGAAATATACCATCCTTCCCCAGCAGCTACCTTCCTAACTTTTCCAACCTCTAAGGTTCAATTCTTAGAAAATACCATTTTTTGATTGTTGTTTTATAGTCCTAGGGATTGAACTCAGGGTACCCTACCACTGAGCTAGATCCACAGCCTTTTCATTTGCAATATCCCACCACATCTATACTATGTCTTCCCCTCAGCCCCTGTGGTGCACTTGGAGAGGATATTATCCCCAAGACAGATTATCCACCCTTCCATCTACACCCACCCCTTTCATTCCTGGAATATACCATCGTGCCACATCATACACTCTATCTCTCCAGTGATCCTGGTTCTTTCCTAGAAGATAGCACATTTTCTCTCACCAAACATCCTTTCTTCTCCCCCATGACCCTGGTTTCTTGCTGGAAGACACCATCTCTCTTCACAACTTCCACCCTTCCTGACAGTCGTCTATCCAGTGAAACATTCCTGAGAGTGTAGCATTGTTCCATTACCATCCACCTATCCTTTGTTCCTCTGCCTCTGTGGGTAATTCCTGAAATGCTCTTCATATCCTTCCCCAGCAGCCACCCTTACTTTTCTATACCCAAAGAGTCAATTCCTGAAAATACCATCCCCCTACTCCACTCAACTTTTTTTCTTTCTTCCTGTCAAAGTGGCTAATTCCTGGGAAATACCAGCCCCCCAACACACAGAGGAGCTGCTGCCCTCCCTCAGACCCTTTGGATCATTCCTGGAATATACCATCACCTCCATAACATCCCTACATCCTGTCTCCCATTCCTGATACACTGGATCTTTCATAGAATATACTTTTCCCTCCAATATGATCCACTTCACTTGTTTCTTCCTGCCCCTGTGGATCATCCCTGGGAGAAACCATTCTGATTATATCTACACTTACCTGATTCCTCAAAGCCCCTGTAAATCATTCCACGAAGATATTACCTACCCGTCCCACAAATTTTTCATGTTATATCCCCAGGCACCTTTGAACTATTTTGAGAAGATACCATCCTTCCATACTGGCAGCTCTTTTGTCCCACTATCCCCTCTCGCTTTCTTTTTTTTAAAATTTATTTTTTAGTTGTAGTTGAATTCAATATCCTTATTTTATTTATTTATTTTTATGTGGTGCCAAGGATTGAATCCAAGGACTCACATGTGTTAGGCAAGTGCTTTACCTCTGAGCCACAATCCCAGCCCCTATCCCCTCTATTTCTTACAAGATACCATCTACTCATACCATCTGTACTTCCTATCTCCACCTGTACCTGTGAGTCATTCCTGGAAGACAAATTCCATGCTTCCTTCCTCTACCCAATGGGCCATTCCTGGAAGATACTACAGTTACACCCACTGTTAACCCTCCATCTCCCCCTTGCACCTGTGGGTCACCTCTGAAAGATACCACCCTGGCATACCATCCACTGTTCTTGGGTATAGCCCCTTACCCTGGCTCTTTGGAAGACCATCTCACAAACATCATCCACCCTTTTTGTCTTCCTCTGCCTCTGTGGGTAATTCCTAGAACATACCATCCTCTTAAATCATCTGACTTTCCCTGTTTTCCCCAGGTCCTCTTATGTCATTACTGGAATATACATCCCCCCACACCACATCTACCCTTCCCTATCTTCCTCATCCCTGCTGTGGAGTACTCCTGAAAGACACTATCCCCCCAACAACTACCCACCATACTAACCTCCCCCCCAACTCCTATCTCCACTCCTATCCCTGCTGCTATGGAATATACCATTCTGCCCCAACACCAAAATACCATCTTTAGCAATTGTCCTACTTTGCCCATTTCCCTCTAGCCCTTATGGGTCATTCCTGGATGATAACACCCTCCCTAAAACATCTACCTCTCCTGTCTTCCCCACCACCTATGGGTCATTCCTGGACGATATCATCTACCACACACCACCACATGTACCTTTCTCCATACTCTATGGTGTATTCCTAGAAGACACTACACTTTCCAGGATCCGCCCTCTAGTGTCCCTCTGTGGGTCATTCCTTCAATGTACCTTCCTACCCTAACATCCGTTATTTCTTTCTTCTCAACTGATTTTGGCTCATTCATGGGAAATATATACTCTACCATCCAACTTTCCCTGAGTTTTCTAGCTCCTATGGGTCATTTATGAAACATGTATCTACCGTTTTTGTCTCTCTCTTACACCCATGGATCAATTCTGGAAAATACCACCTCCCCTACACCATCCAACTTTTCTGTGGGTCATTCCTGGAAGACATCATCTTACCAAACTACCTACTCTTTCTGCTTGCTTCCCAGACTCTAACTCTTTCCTTGGAAATAATACTTCCCCATCCACCTTCCCTTCCATCCCTCTCATAACCTGGGCTCATTCTTAGAATATATCATCAACCCCTGCAAAACATCCATGCTTCCTACCTACCACCCTCCACATGCATTGGATCATTTCAGGAAAATAGCATTCTACAAACAACATCCACCCTTTTTGTTCTCCCTACCCCTATGGACCATCTCTGGGAGACACCATCCTACCCATATCTGTTCTTTTTTTTTCCTATACTGTCCAGTGTCTCATTCTTAAAAGATACCAGCCCTTCCACCCCATCACCATCTACATATCTTGTTTTACTAAGCCCCTTGGGTCACTCCTGGAAAATACTATTCACACACTCCACCAGTCTCCCCCTAAGCCCTGATGTGCATTCCTGGAATATAATATCCTCACCATCTAATCTCTCATTTTACCCTGCCCTCTGGGTTATTCCTGGGAAGATATCATCCACTCCTAAAACTTAGACTCTTCCCATTTCCTCCAAGCCTCTTTGTGCATTACTGGAAGATATCAGCCTGCCACAACATCCATCTTTCCTGTCGCATTGAGCCATTCCTGGAAGACAGCATCCCCCTACACCAGCCAACTTTCCCTGTCTCTCTGTCACTATAGGTTCTTCCTGGAAGATAGAATTTCCACCATATCTACCCTTCCCAGCCTCTCCCCAGCCCCTAGAACTAATTCCTGGAAGATACTTCCCCTCAACCTTCCCCTACCCCTACAGGATCCATAGTCTCTTCTTCCCCCATCTCCTTTGGGTCATTCATGAAAAATGTACCTTCAACATCATATATCCATTCTGTCTCCTCCTGCTCCTGTTGATCATTCCTGGAAGATATCATTCTTACCTGAGGTCCCCAAAGTCCCCATTAATCAGTCCTTAATGATCCTATCCCCTTCTCCTCACTATCCATTCCCTGTTTCTCTCCTCCCCCAGCCACAATGGTTCATTCCTGGAAAACCCATAACAACTTCCCTGTGTCCTGTCTCCCCACCCTATTCCTCCACCCAGTAAATCATTCTTGGAAAACAATATTGTCCCAATACCATCCACCCTTCCTGCCTCCCCCTGTCCCTGGAAGATACTATCACCTACCCTCAACACCCAAGCTTCTTTGTCTTCCCCCCAATCCCTAGGCACATGCCCAGAGGAAATTATCATTAATGTCACAATCCACTCTCCATCTATCTCCTCTCTGCATCTGTGGGTTGTTCCTGGAAGATACCATCTTGCCACACCATCCATTCTTCCTGAATAGAATCTCTGACCCTGGGTCATTCTTGTAAAATACGAGTGCCCAAACAACACCCATCCTTCCTGTCTCCCAGATGGCACTCAGTGGATAATTCCTGAAAGGTACCCTCCCCCAACATTATCCTCTATCCTGTCTCTTTCTGCCATTGGAGGTCATTCCTGGAAGACAGCATCCCCCTACACCATCTAACTTTCTCTGTTCCTCCCTAGAAGCTTTGATTCATTCCTACAATATATATCTCTACCTCATCTACCCTTCTCTGTCTCCCCCAAGCCCCTATGAGTCATTCCTGGGAGATATCTTCCTGCCACACCATCCACCATTCCTGTGTTCCCTGTCCTTGTGGGTTATTTCTGGAAAATATCACCCAACCCATACCATTTACCTTTTCTGCTTCCCACCCTGGCCCTGTGGGTCATTCCTAAAAGATACTAACACATACATATCATCCACCCTTCTCAGAATCTGTAACTCATTATTGTGTGATATTTTTCCCCCACATCATACACCATCTCATACACTGCTCTCTTCTCCCAAGCCTTAAGACTCAATTAATTCACATGACAAAAGATACCATTCTCTTACAACATCCGCAATTTCCTGCCTTCTTCCAGCCTCTTTGGGCCATTCTTAGAAGATACTATACCCCAATACCACCTACCTCTTCTGTCCTGTGGGCTACTCCTAGAAGAAACCATCCTCCAAACCATGTATCCTTCCTATGTCTCCCATTTTCCTGCAATTCATTCTTAATTGATGCACTAATTCCTAAGTTTTAGTTTTAAGAATGCTGCACCAAGAAATGCTTTATTTTATCCTCAGACCAGATGAGTTTCTATCTGCTGTAGGCACTCTCTTAGAGTATATGTTCAGTGTCAGTCTTGCTTGCTAGAATGTAAGCTTCATGACAAGTTCAACACCATTCCTTAGTCAGTGCCTGATACAGTACCCTCGTATAGTAGACCTCAAATAACTACATGCTAATAAGTACATAAATATATATATATATATATATATATATATATATATATATATATATATATATTTTAAAATAAATGTAAAACTAATAGTCATGCTCCACATAATGACATTTTGGTCCATAGTGGATCACATATATGATGATGGTCATGTGAGATTATATGCCTATTGATGTAGTAGCCATCTTAAAGTACACTCTAGGATGTTCATACAACCATGAAATTGCCTAAGAACACATTTCTCAGAAGGTATCCCTGACATTGAGTCATAAATATACTAGTGAACTATAAGAAATGATTAAAGTTTATATTTTATTAGCTTCCCTCTAGTTTCTATTTATTCTATATCTATAGAATTACTTTTCAAATATCACCACAAATGCTCTTGTCGGCAAACTGCATATAATAGAAAAGCATAATTAACTGGTTTTATTGAAGACCATAAGACTCTTTTATTAAAAGATGTCCTACTCTAGGTACCTTATTAAGTTTTTATTCATTCTTTGTTCAAACCTGCTCTGAAGTACCTAAAGTGCCCTCAAAGTTAATACCAACTGTTAGATTACTAGATTTCCTCTAAACTTTTTTCCCGCAAGTTACTAAGAAAAGTACTGAAATTTAAGACAAGATACAAAAGATCAGAAGGGAAGATAAAAAGGAAATTTTGAATAATCAAGTATACTTTGTCCAGCAGATTTTATCGATAAGATCTTTCATGGTCATCTTGTCCCATTCCTCAGCATGAGGGGCCTGCCAGGGAGCATCAGCTGGAATCTGCAAGGAAAGAAGGTCCCACACTCAGGTGTTATGGTAAATGCCACTACAAACCCTCAAAGAGGCCTTTATGAGAACCTCTAAAAATTGATTTATCGGTCTCTGTTGGAATGTGTGTTTGGCTTAGAATTCTATGTAGAGGTGGGAAGGCTCTTTACCTTAATGTTGTTGCCAAAATAATAATGATGATGATCATAATTACATATAAGAATATGTACAGGGCTGGGGATGTGGCTCAAGTGGTAATGCGCTCACCTGGCATGCCGGGGGGCGCTGGGTTCGATCCTCAGCACCACATAAAAATAAAATAAAGATGTTGTATCCACCAAAAACTGAAAAATATATATTAAAAAATTCTCTCTCTCTCTTCTCTCTCTCTCTCTTTAAAAAAGGATATGTATAAACTTATGTATAATTATGATTAGGATGATCATTAAAAAATAATAACATTATTATTGAAAGCTAATACCCATTTTAGGTCACCAATTCAAATTTATAGAACTTGAAACTAAGTGAAAAAATCTTGGGGCAGCAAGTTCTTCCTTCCTTTACTATTTAAAGTGGTATTATAGATGGACAAGATCACTTTAAGTAGAGATATTTGGCAAAAATATCATATAAAAGTTCAATGGCATAAGATCTAAGGTAAACTGGCATTAGTATAAGTAGGAATAAGTCTGAATACTGGTTCCCTTGCTGTGTGGTCTTTAGTCAATTACATAACCTCTTGGTGCTCATTTTATCCAATTGTTGAGTAGAAAACCTACCACCTTTGGTGAGTTATTGGGTGCACTGGAAATCATATGCATTAATGTCCAGAGCAATATTCCCTGCCCTATGGAAGGATATTAAACAGGTGACACTACTATTTCACGAATAGCACATGTGCAAACTGAACACACACTTTACCTCCTTTCCCATATTATCCATTGTCCGCCACAGATTGTTGTAGTCCAGATATGCAAGAGGATTCCACACAGGAGGAAATGCTCCCCGAAATGGGTAAGTTTTCCCCTGGAACATAAAAGCAAAAGGTATTAATTGAAAAAAAATGATATCTTAAGTTAGAATGGCATTCAAAAATTATAAGAACCACTAATTTAAGTTAGTTGTGTTCAAAGTAATAGGATTCTTTACTGTGTTAGAAGCATTCCCTTCGGTGAAAAATAAATATATTTTACCTATACCAGCCCAATTTTAAAAAACTTAGCAAAATTTTCCCAGTGCTGTATAAGCTGTTTTTAACTTACAGGAAAACATAGCTTTTGATTTATTTCCATTTATTTGAGTAAATAAATAAATAAATAAATAAATTCATCCTAACCTGAGGAGAGCAAGATGAGGACATATAGGACTATCTTTAGACCACATAAATGACAGTAATAGCAAAGTGGGATATCTCAGACCATGTTTTAAGGTTTACACAGGCTAAATAAAGCCTGGCTAGATGATAGACTATGTCTGATGTCAAGAATCAGAATGTTAGCAATGTAGAATAATGGACATTTTCCATTTGGAGCTGCACAGCATCTATTCTACTTTCATACTAGTACCATGGTTCCTTTTTGGGAAATTGCCCCTCCTCCATCCTAGGAAGGATGATTCTCAGTACTAACTATCATTATAGAAGAGGATGAATTAGATTCCTTTTCCTCCTCCCCCACACCTATTGAACCAGCCCACTTGTGAGTCTGTGATATGACCTTGACCAATCACACACCCTCAGAGTACTCTGATTCTGGAGATCATCACCCATGGATAGAAGAAATAGAGATGTAGGCTGTCTTTCTCTGGGCAGCATGCTGTGCAGATGCTTCCTACTACAAAGGTCATAGCTAGGGTTACTGCCCCTAACTTGCCAGAGCTTTCCTGCTCTCTGGCTCATTCTCAAGTGCAGTTCTTCAGCTTCATGTTGATTCTGTGTTCCCTCTCATTTCCACTTAGTAAATTTCCTTTATTACTCCAAATAGGTTTATATGGCTTGATATCAATATCTCTAACATGAAGACTGCTCATTATTAGCAACAATTTACTTTATTTCATTGTGTGACACACACTGAGCTATGTAAAAGCAAGGGCAAGTGAGGCTGAATCCTTAGGAAAAGAGATCAAGACTGGATAGTTTCTAAGATCTTATTTACAAATTTAATTCCATTTGTAGTCAGCCCTCTGTATTCTTGTATTCTGCAACTGCAGATCCAAACAAACACAGATCAAAAATATTTTTAAAAATTGCATCTGTAACTAAACATGTGCAGACTTTTTTCATTATTCCATAAATGATACATTGTAATTATTTATGTAGCATTTACATTGCAATAGGCATTATACACAATCCAGAGATGCTTTAAAGTATATGAGAGGAAGTATGTAAGTTGTTTGCAAATGCTATGCCTTTTATTATTATGTCATTTAATATAAGGGACTTGACTATCCTTAGATCTTGGTTTACACAGTAGGTCCTGGAATGGATCTCCTGAAAACACTGAGGGACACTTGTACTTTCAAAATAAATATCTTCTCACTATTCATAAGATAAAAATCTTTTTTACCAGTAAAATTGTGCATAAGAATTTGGTTTTAAATATTTGCAGAATGCTTACTGCATGCACTGCACAATATCAAAAGTTGTATTAGATTTTTCACAAAAATTGTGTTAGATTTTTCAAGCAAAACTGACTATTAAGGCAGGGACACAAAATATAACACTGTGCATGCATACATGACACACCCCAGGTGAGTAAGAAGATATGGCATCCAAAGAAGTAAATTTCCCTTCCACATAACAAATTCAAATAACCTTGCTAGATTATGTGATCTGATTTCTTATCTGAAAATGCTATGTTGAAATGGAGCAATACAACTTTTCAAGACTGAATCCTTTATCACCATCACCACCATCATCACTAACATTTATTGAGATCTTTCTCCATGCCCAGCACTGGCTGGAGCTCTTCATATGCGTTATCTCATGTTATGTTCCCCACAGCCCTGTGAAGGCAATAACTATTAATATTGCCATTTTATAAATGAGGGAACTAAAGCCCAGTGACAGTAGCTAGTAAATAGTAGAACGGAAATTTCCTGCTCCCAAAGCCTTTGCTCATAAAATGTGCTTTCCTGCCTCCTACATGGTTGATGAAATGTAGAGATAGGTTTGTTCTAGAGACATTTTAAACTTCCCCACTAAAAGAAAAAGAACTCTGAAATGTGAAACTTATAAATCTTCCACATGCATCTTTTCTGTTTCAAAGTAGTAAAAATAGAGACTAAGAAACCCCAAGGGAATAAGAAGACTGCCAAGAAAACATGGCCAACTTTGGAAAACGCTACCGCATGTTCTGAGAAAAACGGTCAGAGACATTTTACATAGAACACAAAAATAGCTATGGAAAAGAGAGAGTCTGGGGTTAGATTAATATTTTGGGCAGCCTTTAGAACAGCTGGTTCTTTTTATAATTCTCCCCTAAATTGAAATCAGGAAAAAAATCTCCATTTTCCTCTGTAAAATGCACTTATACTCAAGGAATAGTCTCATAAGAATCTTATCTGTACTCTGAAAAAGAATATTTTATTTAGAAAACTTAAATATTCTCAATCATCTGGAGATATTAAGCAAAGAATTACAAATATAATTCAACAAAATGTGTTCCTTATTCCCATTAAAGTTCTTCATGGGGTGATACCTAAGCATCCTTTAATCTGAGCCTTAATAAACACACAAACATGGCAGGAGAAGTATTCGAGTGTTCAGAGAAAGAGGAGAATCTGGCCTGGCAATGTCCTTAGGAATGGGAGCCATGGAATGTTCTAAAAGAAGACCATGAGGACCCTCATACTATAACAAATTTTCATCCTGTTAACACTGTCATTGGTTTCTGGCTTCTCTGTTCTTAAGGCACAGAAAACTAAATCTGCCACAAAGAAATACACATATGTAGGGAACTGGTAACTACAGGGCACTTCCTCCTTTCTCACCAGTGAATGAAAGGGCTTAGTTCCTCCATGGCCTACTTCTAGACTAGACAAATTGAGATTACTTTCATATGTGTGAATCCTAAAGCAATTCAGTAGGAGCCAGGGATGTCTCTTAGCTGAGTGAGAACTGCCTGAGAGTAGGGACCTTCTCTATCTCCTAAATGTGATCCTATAGTTTCTCACCAAGGTGTCAGCAGCCCCTCAATCCTAAACCACTTCTCAGTAAGAAATGTCTTTGTGACCTAAGACTGTGAGGCAGGAGCTCTAGAAATAGACTTTCAAATGACTACCACTCTTTAAAAATAAAAGGAATTAAAAAATATAGAGTAATAGTCAGATTTATTTTGTGGATATGTTCTGAAACTTCACTACTTTTCCAAAATGGCCTTTAATCTCAAAAGGACTGACACAGCAGAAATTATTGCTGTCGAGTGGAACAAAATGTCCCTGGCATTGTGCCTCAATACTTAAGTCCCTTTGAGAAATCACATCTTTAATCTACCAATGTTCCTAACAGGAGGCTATTGACAGGAGATAGTTTATGGCTCCCATATTACTCTTTACTGTTGGTCATATAAGATAAGCCAAGTTTATAGTAAGCAATTAGCATTTACTTATTGGCACATTGAAAAGTTTCATCTCTCTGTACTTTTATAATTTAGTTAAGCAAAAAGGAAGTATGTGCTATTACAGTATCATAGGTCACTCTGGAAGCTGCCAAATATCTTTCTTTAATCATCTAGAAACTAACAGTTTCTGGATTGGTTTAGGGACATGCCTGTCCAATTCATATGAATTCCTTGGGACCTGTAGTTTTGTTTTGTGACAAAGCCTGTAAGAGAAATCTTTTGATAGTTTCTTTTTTGTAGTTCATAAAAATTATTTAAATAAAGAAATCTATAAAGAGACCCACTAAATAGGAGGGCAGGATTGTGCTGTAGTAAAGGTTAATAACACAATTTTCTTCCCCTTTCCAAATGTAGATAGCTAAGGTAGCCAAGCTTTCTTGAAACATATAATAACTTCCTTCACTCTACCTAGAAAAAGCCTCTATACTCTACAACTCAATATGTAAACACTGAAAACATCTATCTTTTTCAGTTGCCATTCACTTTTTTTTTAACTTTTTATTTTTTGGTACTGGGGATCAAACCCAGGGCTTCATGCATACTAAGCATGTGCTCTACCACTGAGCTATACCCCTAACTCTGCATTCTTCTTTCAAAAGTCAAATGCAAATGATGCCTCTGTTTCTTTCATATCCTTTTATTTCCTAAAATCTGACTTGTGTCCTCAAAAATCCACAGGGTCCCTTTTCTCTAAGGTTACCAAGGAGCTCCTTATAGCCAGATATGAAGGAATATATCTACCGCATTATCACTTGGCTGCATGTGACATTGACCCATCACATTGTGCTGTTTCTCCCTGTTCTTCATCTAGTTCCCCAAGACCCTTCGTTTTCTGAGCCACTAAATTCCCTGGGTCCCATCCTCAGCCTTTTCCTTTTCCTTTACCCACCGGTTTCCCATTTCCCCAGGGAACTCATATACCATCTGGTTTTATTATTGTATTTGCACAGTGTTATGGTTTGCATTTTTATGGTTTTATTCCTTCTATGTTTATAAGTACCAAATTGCTATCTACAGTCACTGACACAACTTCAAGGTCTGGCAGCATATTCTTGTGTATTTGCTCATGATCCTATATTTCATTATATCCTCAGCCTTTTTCTCAAGGCTTGCACAGTGGCCAGCACATCCAGTGGGTCCCTGAGTTTCACAGCCCCATCTCTGGAAAAAGAAAAGCATTACACTCAGGTATAAAAGATGCCCTTGCATCAAGATAGATTTTAAATGAATAATTATGCCATTGTTCTTAAGAAATTCTAGTTATATACAAAAATCGAAAACAAAGCAATTAAGATAGAAGTAACACAATTTCCTCTGGAGGCTCTTGGGAAATTAAAGATTATTAGCAAAGAAGTTTTTATATATATTTCTCTTCTTTCAAAAATGACATTAACTCAGGAAAGACAGGCAGTTTGGAAAAGGATGAAAATGTTACACTGTGGGGACAAACGGCTGTTAGTTTTATTAACCTATCATTTACATACCCTATAATTCATCCATTTAAAGTTAAAAATCAATGATCTTTGGTTCATTGAATATTCACAGAGATTGCAACCATCATCACATGGAATTTTAGAATATTTTCATCATCCCAAGAAAAAAATCTATACTTTTTAGTAGTCACTCACCATTTTTCTCCACTCCATTTTTAAGAATTATTAAATTATTTTCCCAAATGATTGTACTATTTTATATTCCCACCAGAAATGTATGAGAGTTCCAATGTCTCCCTGTCATCTGCAACACTTATTATGGTCTGTATTTTTTATTATAGCCATCTTGGAAAGTGTGAAATGGCATCTCATTGTGATTTTTAATTAAATTTCTGTTTTTATCTGCAGTTCTGGGGATAGAATCCAGGGCTTTGCACAAGGTAGGCAAGTGCTCTACCACTGCACTAAATCCCTGGACTTGATTTTTTTTTTAATTTTTGAGGAAGAATCTCACTATGTTGCCTAGGCTGGCCTACACCTTTTGGGCTCAAGGAATCCTCCTGCTTTAGCCTCTCAAGTAGCTGGGATTCTAGGATGTGCCACTATGCCTGGCTCTTCATCTGACTCTTCATTCCCCCAGTGATGGACGATGTTAATCATCTGTTCATATGCTTATTGGTCATTTATATATCTTCTTTAGACAAGTGTCTCTTCAAGTATTTTTCCTGTTTTTTAAAATTGGGTAGTCTATATTTTTACCATTGTGCTTTAAGAGTTCTTTGCATATTCTGGATATGAGATAATTTGCAAATATTTTCTCTTATTCTATGGATTGTTTTTCAGTTTCTTGAGGATATCCAGATAACGAAACTTTTAAAAAATATTTTTATAAACTCAAATTGATCTATTTTTTTGTTGCTTGTGCTTTTGGTATTATCAATCAAGTATTGCTTAACCCAGATTTAAAACATTTACTCATTTTCTTCTAAAGTTTTTTATAGCCCTTATATTTAGGCATTAAATCTGTTTTGAGTTAATTTTTGTGTATAGTGTGAGGAAGAAGTCTGACTTCATACTTTTGTATTTGGATATCCAGTTATCCCAACACCATTTGTTGAGTGGATCAAACCCAGGGTCTAATGCATGCTAAGCTACATCCCCAATCCCACTTGTTGAAAAGACTGTTTTGTCTTCTCTGACTTGTCTTGCCATCCTTGGGAAAGATCATTTCCTTAAATTTAAAGGACTATTTCTGGATCCTCTATTCTGCTCCATTGTTTTGTATTTGTGTGTGTGTGTGTGTGTGTGTGTGTGTGTGTGTGTGTATGCAAATAGCACATTGTTTTGATTACTGTAGATTTGGAGCAAGTTTTAAAATCAGGAAGTGTGAGTCATGATCAGCATATTTTCATGATCAGCATAAATCCATCACTCAGGCTGAGCACATGTTACTGATGCCCCACCTTGCATCTTACGTTTGAGTTTACCATATGCTGTAGTAGAATATTCCTAGACCTCTGCTAGCTCCCTATTTTAACTGAACCAGTCCTTCTACTTCCCTGCCTGAGGGCTTTCTTCTGGGACTTTGTTCAATCTGAAAATAGGACTGCATGAAAATGGTGGGAATTTGATATTCACAAGGGAAACACCAGCCAATGAGGGGCATGAATAATATATCTTGGTTTTCTTGTCCTTGGTGGGGCAATTCTCTATCATATTCCACATAGTATCTCAGAGAGTCTCTAAAGGGATTGAGTTTCAGTTGCCCATAGATAAGATGGATCATTAACATACCTTTGTATTCCCCTTCCTGGAGGTAGTTTATTTAGTTTATTAGTTTATTTAGTTTATTAGTTTATTCCACATCTACTTTAGGGGCATAACCAATGTTTCTCAGGTCTGTTTTTTGCAAAACAAATTAAGACATTAACCTATGTCTCTCTCTCTTGCCCTAGCTGGACAGCAGATGTGCTGCCTGAAGTTCTGCCTTTGGGAGAATATTTCTTCACCATTGACTTAGGGGACTCCCCTAAAAGTGATGAGATGCAGTAACCACCCACTTATAGTTGAGAACTCTGGAAGGTACAAATCTTTCTGCAATCTAGGCCTTTGTTTTCTCTTCTTCCATCCACTATTTTTAGGGCATTCTCTATGAGGTAACATGTATGGGTTAAAGGATAAGAACCAAAGAAAAAAATGGGCACCTTAGGAATCTAAATAACCCCTGCTCAAATAGTTTGCTTGTGCCTCCTGAACCTGCTCAGCCTGGGCTCAGAGGTATCACTTCCATTTTATAATGGAATGTGATACATGACTAACTTTATAATTCAGTAGAGCACAATTTGAATCTATGATCCATACATATGCACATTTTGGACTTATGATCACTTGTTCAGTTATTCGGTCTATACCAGGATCTGACTACAAGCAATGAACTGCTTTTTCCAAATGAAGGGTAGTTGTCAGCAAGAAAAAAAAAAAGGTCTTACATAGTTTCATTCTAAAATCCTAAGAGGTCTTTGCTCAAATTCTTCTACTAGAGGTTATCAAAACCTGCAGACCATATCTTTGTCTGCCATGACATTTCCATATCACTGCATCTGCTGGATCAATGAACCAAATGGAAAAAGGAGCTCACACTGGTCCTGCTGCATGGCCCTTTCTTATTTTAAGAACTGGTAGCTTTATGAAATAATGTGAAAATATATTGGAACTGCATGCCCCAGTGTGGTTGTGTTACTTCTAAAACCCAACAAGTGTTTTCCCTATCTCCCCAGGGTATAGAGTAGCTATAGTAGGGTGGAGAAGGGTGGAAAGTGGATATGAAGGAGCAAGTTACAAGATGAAAAAGACACTGTTGCCTTAAGTGACACATGATGAAAATTTACAATTCACTTCATTTTTCTTTGTATCTATCATGTTGGCTGTCTAGATTCTATCAAGCTTCATTGATTGGATTATTATTGTTTGAGTCTTATCTTAACTTTAAGATTTGTCCCCCAAGTCAATGTGCTCCTGTCATATCATAAAGACTCAAAATGCATTAGGGATTTCTATAACAATGTCTCCAGGTTCCAAATGAAGGGGGGGCAGTAAAGAATTAAACTGTGATCCCTCAGCTATTTTGAGCGATCAAAACTCCTATAAAAGGTTTAAGGTAAAATTTATCTTATACCAAAATCCATATAAATATTGGAGTCTGATGTGTCTAGTACTTGAATGGAACAGCTGAGACATTACAGAATGGATGGATAGGCCATTTCAGGAAGGTTTTCTTTGATCTAGTTTTAGGAAAGATAGCCTTCAGTATTAATAGATTTGATATAGAAAGATCAGTATTCATGCTAAAAATAAAGTCAGGTTTCAGGGGCTTTGGTTCCTATAGAGTAGTGTTTTCTCAACCAAGGAGGATTTGGCTCCCCAGGGTATATGCACATATGTCTGCAGATATTTTTGGTTGTTACAACTGGGTAGAAGATGCTACCATACATTGTACAATGCACAGGGAAGGCCCCTACAATGAAGAATTATCTGGTTCCAAATGTCAATAATACTGAGGTTGAGAAATCAGTCTACAGACTGATATATAAATGTGAGTGAATATCATAAACCCTTTCCATTAGCAGTATTGCTAGATTTGCAGAATCACATGCCTCATAATCACTCAGAGTGCTTGTTTAAATGCAAAGTATAGGAATCATGTCATTAGACCTAATAAATCAGTGGTGTAGGACCAAGAAATCTATATATTTAACAAATGACAGGTTATTCTGATGTGCACTAAAGCTAGTTCATTATTATATTATGGTGTTTGTATAAAATCACTCATTCATTTAGCTATGCATATTGTCAAATTGTTTGAATGATAATCAAAAGAACTAAAATACTTAATCTTGTAAACCATTTCTTTTTGATCATTATGTTCATTAAACTTCAAAAACTATAAAGGAAATGATATTTCTTGTTGTAGCTGTTCATTTCCTGCATTAATATATATTTCTCTTAATTTTTTTCTTTAAGAGTCAGTCAATTTATCCTTCTCCCTTATATCCTTGATTTTACTATACCTGGAATTACACATTTGATTTCTCTTGCTTTTTATTGCTCTCAAGTAACAAGGTATGATCATAAATGAGATGCATTGTAAGGTAATACATTTGGACAGCTGTGGATGAATTCAGTAAGTCTTTGAAGACATCCAGAGATCCACATTATATATGTATATTATATTTTTAAAATACATGTAGAAGCATGTGCATTTGGATGCATGCATGTGTGTATATGTAATTTGCTTAAACCCAGCTGGTGCATGGCAAAGGTATGTAGTTCATATCTCCATGCTCTTGGTTCAAACTCCCCCTTTGTCACTCATAACCCCATGTCTTAGATTCCCAGAAATATCAGTTCTGCAATGTCACTGAGCTGATCCTCCTAGAAGTATATCAAGATATACTTCTAGGCCTGGAGGTTGTATGTCTGAATGGAATACTGACTGAAGATAGACATAGCTCCAAACATCCTACCTATTTTCCTAAGTCAGAAACCACTTCTATTTCCTCTGTTGGACTACAACACCTTGTTCATTGCCCCTGGCCCTCACTAGTCATGACACTGCATTAAACTGATTTATGTACATGTCTCACTTTCCTGACTAATCTCAATGCACCTGTGAAGAAGGACTATGTCTCACATGGATTCATATCTCCCATACTGCTTTGTGCATAGGAGGGTTCCAAGAAATTGATAAATGAAGGAATAATCTGCAACGTGCAAGGCTGAAACATGAGGATTACAAGTTCAAGACAGCTTCAGCAACCTAGCGAGACCCTCAAGAACTTAGCAAGACCCCAAAATACAAAAAGAGCTAGAGATTTACTTGGTGCTGTAATAGTTAAACTGTGGAGACAACCTAGATGCCCTTCAGTGGATGAATGGATAAAAAAATGTGGCATACATACACAATGGAATTTTACCCAGCAATAAAAGAGAACAAAATCATGGCATTTGTAGGTAAATGGATGGCATTGGAGAAGATAATGCTAAGCGAAGTTAGCCAATCCCCAAAAAACAAATGCTGTATGTTTTGTCTAATATAAGGAGGCTGACTCATAGTGGGGTAGGGAGGGGGAATATGGGAGGAATACAGGAACTCTAGATAGGAAAGAGGGGTGAGAGGGAAAGGCAGGAGGCACGGGATTAGCAAGGATGGTGGAATGTATTAGACATCATTATCTAAAGTACATGTATGAAGACATGAATTGGTGTCAACATACTTTACATACAAAGAGAGATATAAAAAATTGTGCTGTATATGTGTAATAAGAATTGTAATGCAAAAAAAAAAGAGATTTACTTGGTGCTGGAGTTCAATCTATAGTATTGCAAGAAAAAAAAAAGGAATAACAAGAGTAATGGAATCATTGCTTTTATAGCCCAAATCATATAACATCTAGCTTCTCCAGGCTCCAGAAAGGACCCCATAAATTTCTACAAAAAAACTTCTCCTTTTCCTCTCCTCAAATTAAACCTTCTAGTGAATGTCAACTTAGCACTAATTTTGAAATATCATTTCCACATATAAACCTTTGCCAAAATGACCAGGATATACATTACTATCAAATTGACCAGAATTCACTATGTGTAAAATGCTGAAGGGAACAGAAAAAGATGGAAGAGTCAATCCCCTAGAGGACCTAATAAAATCATTTACTTTGTTAGTATTTCTCACTGTGATCTTTACAGATGCAAAACAGGTTCCATGGTCATAAATCTTGGGAATCTTGGTTTATAAACAGGCTTTTTTACTTCCAGACCTCAAAGGATTTCTAATTTGCTAATGGGCATCTGGAATACCTCCAAAATTTATCTGACCACCAGACCCTCTCTACTTCAAAACATTTTTGAGATTGATGTTGTTTAGAAAACACTCAGGAAATATTTCCCCAGGCATTTTTTTTTCACATTCTGACAGGCCCTGCCAGGAGCCCAAGATATAACACAGAGAAACATGGGATGAAAGAGGAGCTTTGATAACCAGAATACTTATTTTCCATGTGCTACCCATGGGAGGACATTCTCATTTGTATCCATTCTGACCAAAAGAGTATATCATCCCATAACACTGAGTCAAATAGGAAAGATGAAATTCCTTGCACATCTAGCTAAAACTGCAAATGCACCACAGGCTCTGCGTTAAGTCTGTGTGCTGAGCCCTTCCCTCTTTGTTACCAGAGAGTGCAGTGAGAAATTATGTCACAGAAAGTGAAAAGGACACAAAGCCAAGCAGAGCTTCTAGCTAGGATGTTAACTGAGGGCGTCCATGTTATGTATCATACAGATGGGGTGGATTTTGTAGCCTTGTCCTTCTCCTAGATGAAGTCACTTCAATGATGGCTCCAGGATCATGAGAGCAGAGACAAGATGATAGCATGGAGTAGGGCTAGGAGCCATTAGACTCTCAATACAGTCTTCCTGACATCTGTCTTTCAGAGAAGTATTTTTTAAAATCTAAATATTGGATGAATTTGTTGACATTCAAGACTATTCCAGTGGTGGGTGTTCAAATAATCATGTGGATTAACAACTGTATCCATGCTCTACTTTTATCACCTGTGGCAGGTCACTGAAGCTGATGTTTTTCAGAAACATTTATCTCTTAGATATGGCTGTAGAAATGAGGCCACTAGGTACCTTGGCAAACATACAACATTAAATATCAGCTTGCAGTTCACCGGGTATCATTTCAGTCTGAAAAATTACAGGAGTGCAATGGGAATGAAAGGAAATGGATGAGTTCAGTAATCATTCCCTTTGTTTGAAAAACTTGACATGACATTTTAGTCTTCTATGAAATGAAAAAATTCACTTCTTTAGCCTTCAGGATCAAACTGTCCATTACACTCAATGGTAATTAACATTCAAAGTTACTGTGACTTCATTGAGAATTTTCTTCTGATTGCATGAAACCCAAACACAAAGCAAAAAAATAAAATGAAGTGCTATGAAAACAGTACCAAGCTGCTTGAATATCAAATATCCACATTATTATCATGATTGTCTCTTTTCAGTTTTAAGTTCTGGGTTTGCGGAGGTTCGTGATTGACTAAGCTTTCACCTCTGTCTTTCTCTCTCATTTCTGTTAGGACCTTGAGGCAAACAATCATTCTTACAAATTTCTCTCATCTCTAAAGTAGGAATAACTGTCACTTACTAAAACTATGAGACCCATTGGTCTTCAAAAGATATTTATTCTTTGAATTCAACTCAGAAGTGAAAAACCTTTGAGTCCATACCTGAGACAGAGAGCTACATGGCAGCCATCTGTCCTATTGGATGTAAGGATGTGCAACAACAAAAAAGATTTTCTGTCTGGGTAAATGTGGGCTCATGGAACAACTGAGCTTCCTTCTTCAGGAAGTGCTCATAATGGACCAGATATGAGATTCCTAGGACATTGGAGGGTTTTTAAGGTTTTACCTGTTAGAAGATAACTGCAATTGTTTGAAATTCAGGATCCAGCTTTGTGGGTGGGGCAGTGCATATGTGCTGTGGGGAAGGGATAGAGGTTGCAGAGAGGGAATTAGGAACAAAAAAGCAAAAAGGGATAGGGAAGGAAGAGATTTTAATCTCCAATGGGTAACCTACATTCTAACCTGAGAGGTCAGAATCTCTAGGAGTTAGGTTTTATCATGGAGATGAGAACAATTTCTCCTGGGGAAACTGTTTACTTAAAAATTTCATTCCATTTATAAAGTTCTTTTGGGCATTTACCTAAAAGAGGAGGTGATTGCAAAGTTCTGCAGACTGAGTATGAGAGAAATTCTTTGTATCTGATCTACCCCATTTTCTGGGCTGTTAGAGGAGGTCAGACCAAGGCAGGAGGGTGACTCTAGGACCAGTTCTCAATGAATGGTTAGACAAAATATCTATAGTGAATTAGCCCCTATTAAAATTAATGAAAGAGTTGGGTTCTGTGGTGCATGCCTCTAATCCCAGGTGATCAGGAGGCTGAGGCAGGAGCATCACAAGTTTAAGGCCAACCGGGCAATGTAGCAAGACCCTGTGTCTCAAAATTTCAAAAATAAAAATAAAAAGGGCTGGGGATGTAGATCAGTTTTAGAGTGCCCCTGGGATAATTCAGTACTGAACAAAAAAAGAGAAAAAAAGGGAAGGAAGTTAGGCATGGTGGTACATGCCTATAATCCAAGTTATTTGAGAGGCTGAGACAGGAGGAGCCCAAGTTTGAGGCCAGCCTCAGCTACAACAAAATCCATCTAAAAAATTAAATAAATGGAAGAAAAAATAAAAGGGTTCTGTGGAGCTAGGATGTAGCCCAGTGGTAGAGTACTTGCCTAACATATGCAAGGCCCTGAGTTCTATCCACAGCACTGAAAAAAAAGTTCTGTGGATAAATGGCAGTGATGATAGTTGTACAACAATGTGAATGCATTTAATGCTACTAAACTAAATGATGAAGATGGTAAGTTTAATGTATTGTATTTTGCCTCATTTTTATTTTATCGATTCTTTTTAGTTATACATGACAGTAGAATCCATTTTGATATAAGTATACAAACATAGGATATGTTTTATTCTAACTTAAACCCCAGTACCTCTCTTTCCTCTTCCATTTTCCCACTCTCTCCCCCTCTATGGATCTTTCTGCCATTTACCCATAGTTGTTTTTTAATTAATTTCTTGTGGGAAAAAATGAATAGAAGAAAAAATATCCAACAATTAACCTTGCTTCACTATATTGGGCTATTGCTTCTGCTGAGTAGAAATTTCATATTCTAGAAACCAAATAGATTTATCCCTTAAAAGTATAGCCATTTCCTCTCATTTCTTTGCTGTGCTGGAGAACAAACCCAGGGCCTCATGCATGCTAGTCCAGAGTTCTACCATTGAGCTACCTCCAGCCCTAGTGTAAGTTTATAAGAGCAACTCTCATTAAGATCTCTGGTTAACACACAAGCAGCAAATTAGGTATTTTCTAAACGGGGGTGGTGGAGATTACCAAACACTATTTTTAATAAGCTACCTCCATATATCATTTTTCCACATTTTATTGGTGCATTATAGTTGTGCATATTGATGGGATTTGTTGTTACATATTCATATGTGCACACAATATAACAATATAATTTAGTCCATATCATTCCCCAACACTCCCCCACCTCCTCCCCACTGCCCACCCCTTTGTCCCTTTCCTCTACTGATCTCCCTTTGATTTTTAGGAGACCCATCCCCCTCTTTGTTTTCCTCTCTAGCTTCCACATATGAGAGAAAACACATGACCCTTAGCCTTCTGAGTTTAATTTATTTCACTGAACATGATGGTCTCTAATACTATCCATTTTCCTGCAAATACTATAATTTCATTTTTCTTTATAATTAATAAAACTCCATTGTGTATATATACCACATTTTCTTTATCCATATATATTTATATTTTATTTGATAGATAAAACTGAAAATATATAAATGTTTACAGCTTCTCTTTTTAAAAACTTACTTATAATTGGGAAATTCAAATGACATAAAACATCTATATGTATATGTAGGGCTGGGGTTGGGGCTCAGTAGTAGAGTGCTCGCCTAGCATGTGCAAGGCCCTGGGTTCAATCCTCAGTACCACATAAAAATGAATAAAATAGAGGTATTGTGTCCAACTACAACTAAAAATAAATATTTAAAAAGACATCTCTATGTAAAGTACAGTGCAGATGGAAAGCATTATTGTATGTATCATGAATTTAAGTATTTGAACGTAGTGATAGGACAAGCAATATCCCTATAAGGGCTTAACATATTCAGCTTCTTAAATTTCTTTCCAAAAGGTGCTGAAAGTGAAAAATATAACTTCATTTGGAGACAAAAGAAATGCCTTCCATGAGTTAATATAGAAAAGGTGCTAAAAGAAACTTAAAATTAAATGTCCCTTATTCAAAGAAAACAGTCTTAAGAAAGAGGTCAAAAACACAAGTATGTCTGATAAGCATTAAAACAAATTAACACAAAACACTATCTTCTACACAACTTACTTGTTAAAACTGAGTTCATCTCTTAGTAACCAAGAAAATTTATTTAGTATTCCAGGACACACACTGTCTGAAGAGCTTTTGACTTTAGTCATAAGCATAGAAACCAGGAGTAAATGGCTGCAGGCAGAATAGAACCAATACTAGGAAAATTGCTTGCTGAGCTATTATTATCAGGAAAGCCTTTGTTGTTTTAAATAAATCCTTATCATGCCACTCAAAAACAAATGTGTGGTACATGTTTAGAGTCTCTAGTTTTATTTAGAGAGGATGGGAAAAGCAGGGAGAAAGCAAGAATACAGAAATATGTCAATTTTTCCTGCAAATAAGCTCTGGCAAAAATGCCTTGTTCCATCTCTGGCTGGGTTCTCCATTCCACACCATTCACTCTACCTGCAAAATTGTGATCTAGAGAAATCCAAAGAAGCAAAAAAAGAAACTGAGCATTTCCTCTTTCTTTTATAAGACCTGGCCTGCAAAATTTAATATAAGGTCGCCCCAACTTAACAAAACTTGCTAATAAAACAAACTTAATGAGGGAGCATCTTATTTACTAATGCAAGTAATGAATCGATCCAATAGGCATTCAGGGATAGCTGTTTCTCTTACCATCCAAAAGAAAAGAAATGACAGAAAATGTGTTAAATATATTTAACTGATGCCATTTAAAATCCACCTTTTGGGTTAAAGACAACACAATTAATTTATATTAATTTCACTGGTAGATATAATCTTTCAAATAAAGCTATATGCAATTTATAACATTCATAAAACCTTTTCACTATAGTAATTTCTTTGTTATTTATAGAAAGGAATACACTGTATTAGATTACAGAAGCCAGGGTTGTCACAAGGCAATATAGAGTGTCACAAGACAATTTGTATTACTAACCCAATATCCTATCATGCTAGAAAATCCATTTCTCCCCTAGAAGTGGAGAGAACTGATAGTTGTGATGTTTTACAGTTTTAAATAAGTGGAGTTATTAACAATCTTATCTACAATATTGAACTAAATATCTTGCCTTCATACCTTTTCTGTGATACGGGACTCAGTAAAGAAGAACCATCCTTATCATTACTATGGGAACAAGGCTGACTTTGAGGAATTGACTACTGCAGTGTAGATTTAAACAAGATATTTGCTGTCTAAAGTGCAGCTGAAGCACAAGTCTTAGTGCCAAACCTATCAGATTCTGCATGTTCAATAATTGTGATCTAATATTACCTAATATTACATATTACTATGTTAATGTGCATAGCCATGCAATGGCAACAAGCCAAAGGTTATCAATTACATTCTTTTAAAAATAATTACATTCTTGAAAGCATCTTCAGGCAACCAAATCCAAAGCCACAACAAGATTCCTTTTTCTAGTATGTTATATATGTGACAGCCACACTTGTGTTTTTGTGAAATAAAAATATGGTAGGATTTGAGTAGCTCCCACCTCTAGAAAGGTGAAGCTGTGCTTTTTCTTAGAAGTAGGACTATCAAGGATGGCATAGACCTAAATTTAGAGAAGGACTCAACAGCAGCAACAAAGAAATCGACCATAGATACTATCCTAACATCTCTCTTTCCTTAAATTAGGGATATGATATAGCAAACAGCATTTCTTTAAGACAGTTCATCCTCTAGTAAAGCTTGAAGCAAAGCCTCTAAAAATATAAAATGATCAGACCCGGATTTCTTGAAACCAGGGTTCCCTATGAAGCCCAGAAAAATTGTAGTCATTGGAAAGCCTGATATTTAACTAATAACACTTAACTCACAGATTCTGTCAGGAAGGTTGGACAGCATACTATCATCTGTTGATAACCTTCAACAGTCAAAATTCTGAAATAGCACTTTCTCATTCTAATTCCACCTTGCCTCCATCAAGAATAATGAGGAGTTGAATTACCAAAGCTGGTTGTGGGAGCCATTTTAAAATCACATCTTACCACCATGTTTTAGAGTGGTATAGCTGGGAGACTAGTAGGTACTTAGTTTGAGGACACACCTACAAATTTCCGGTTTTTCCCCAGTTTTCAAAATGTACATAAAGGAACATGAGACTGGAAGAAGAGTAAGGAAGTAAAAGAAGAGTGGTCTTTCAGTAACAGCATCTGCTCATCATATGAGTCAAGCTTCAGGGAAATTGGTGGTGAGATACCTTACAATAGATATGTGTTTGGTTAAACAAACATTGGAGGCCCTCCCTGCTTCTGTTCATTACCCTTAGTTTCAATTCTGAGACCATATATGCATTCAAGGATTAATAGAATGCTACTAGGTTTTTAACCTTGACATCACTTTACCTCTTTGAACATCAGTTTTCTCATCTGTAAAATGAGGATAATTATGCAGCCCAGTGGGGTAGATGTAAGATTTTAATTAGTTCATGCATAAAAGTATTTAGTTGTTTGTTTTATTTTATTCCAAGTAAAATAAAAAATCTCTCAATGCCTGAATCTTAGGGATAAATAGATAATAAGCGTGAATCTGCTTAGATGGCAAGTAATCATCACACTCATTTGCTTCCCAGTTGGAGTTGAGAGTGAATTTCCATGACTGTTTAATTTGTAGTTGATTGCAAAGGGTTAGGCTTCCCTCCTCACATTAAATGCAAGAATGTAAAAGGGCTCAATGACTATTATTCTTTTTAGCTGCTATTATTCTTTTTTGGGGGGGGGTACCAGGGATTGAACTCAGGGGCACTTGAATACTGAACCACATCTAGAGCCCCAGTTTTGTATTTTATTTAGAGGCAGAGTCTCACTGAGTTGCTTAGGGCCTCACTTTTGCTGAGGCTTTGAACTTGCAATCCTCCCATCTCAGGCTCCCGAGCCACTGGAATGACAGGTGTGCACCTCTGCACTTGGCGCTATTATTCTTACTATTGTTATTTCTTACTAACTTAAGGAAACTCCACAGTAAACAGGAAAGAGAAAAAGGGGAAGCAAAAGGTATTCTCCTTTCTGATGGTGCCCTAGTAAAGTCAACATTGTTAAGCACTTTATATACATTTTTTATGCCTATTGAGGATTAAATCCAGAGGCTCATACATGCTAGGCAAGTGCTCTACCACTGAGATATAGCTGAAACTGAGACTTTGTATTATTTTTTAATACTTTCTTTATTCCTCCCTTAATCTCTGTACCCACAACATTTCTAAAAGCTACTGGTTTTTTTTTTTTTTTTTGCATTTGTTACTGCCAGATTCTCCCATGCATTGCAAACAACATGGCTATCATACTTTGCCATGATTCCTGATTTCATGCTTGGGCATAATGATGCCCAAGTTTTGGTATGCATATACCACAAGTTTCCTTAATTCCCAGGACGCTCCCTAAGTGCTGTAGCCTCCATACCCACAGTGACTGCCTGCAGTGGAGTCAGGGGGAGATGTGTCTGCTGATAAGTGATGTGGTTACTGGCATGGGAATCCTGCCATTAGAATGAGTAAATAACCCCTGCCCTTGTGCTGCAAATTCCAAGAAGTGAGCTGCAATGTCAGATGGGAAACTTAAGTTCTCAAGGCATATTTCCAGACTCTAGTCATTCCATGTTTGCTTCAATGAGAAAGAATAACAGTGGCAACAGCTGCTGTTTCTTAGGTGGATATGAACAGCTTAAGTTTAAACAAACTCTTGTATAAACAGTAGGAAAATGCACTAGACTTCGGGAGCTAGACTTCCTGAGTCAGATCCAAGTACAAAGGAAATGATCAAGTGCTAAAAAAACATCTAGCTAACACTTTGAACTGGAGGAAGAACCAGTTCAAAGACTAAAGAAGTAATCTCAAACTATTGAGTTCCTTGGGATCTTAGAGATGGCTCCTAAATGATTCAGGAGTTGACTGGGGCTGGGGTAGTGTGTGTGTGTGTGTGTGTGTGTGTGTGTGGTGTATGCATGAAACCATATCTGTTGCAAGCACCCCTAATCCCAGGGCTCTGAAAATATATTAGGAAGGGGAATGGAGGTACAACTTATGAGAGCCATAGTGGGCAACAGGGAAGAGGACCAAGGTGAGACGTGATCTCCCACAGTGCTTCCAGGAGTCCTTAGCAACTTTTTTTAAATGAAAAAAGGAAAAGAGCCTAATTTTTAAGATTGCTTTGAGACAAATACCAACAAACATACAAACAAAATGTTTTCTTAAATAAAATGTTCCCCCATTGGTCATCTGGATAAAAACTTAGACTTACCTTGACATACTGAACAAGACGCTCTTTGATGTTCACCTTGTAAGTCTGTAGGCCCAGCTCCTTAGACAAACGTAAGATTCTGTTCTGGGTTGGTCCCACATAGGCTCCACCAACGTCTACCCAATTAACATGCTCATTCTGCAGAAAGAAAAAGTGGTCAGAAGGCTTTAGTTAAGACTTGGAAATAAAAAGTCTTTATGTCTCATAAAAAATAACTCCATTTATTTTGCAAAATTAACTGTGCTTTACATCTCCCCTTATAAAGTACAACTGAAAATGGCAATCATTTTTCTTCTTCTCAAGAATTGGGGCATAACATTGTCTGACACTTCACTAAGCACCTTCATTTGCAGAGCTGTTGATGTGGCCGATCAGCAATATAACACATAAGGAATAAAGAACTCTGTAGTAAATCCTACCAGTCTAGATCCTCTGCAACACATTCAAGTTATTATGTATGTTTTTCTCTGGAGTTATTGCTGGAGGAGCCACCCAGAGACTTATTAGAGTTAATTCCATTATTTCTATCAGGAAAAAAAATCTTAAATCAGCTTACATTGATGAGCTCTCGATATTTGAAAACACTTCCAGGGAAGAATGCATCATGGGAAATAAATATTAAAAACCATAAAAATATTCATATATCTACTAAATTATTTATAAATATGCAAGCTCTCAAACTGAAATTGTTTTCCTTCCCCCTCCTAACTTCATTTCTCTATTTTCTTTCACTTATTAACATATTTCCCGATGATTTGATCAATGAATTAAATCTTGGTGAACTACAATTCCTCCATGTTTTATTAAAAATATTTTTTTAGAGATGGACACAATACCTTTATTTTATTTATTTATTTTTATGTTGTGCTAAGGATCAAACCCAGTGCCTCACACATGCAAGTGCTCTACCCCTGAGCCACAACCCCAGTCTTCTCCATGTTTTTGTAATAACCTCTTATGGCTCTATTCAATTTCTATTTTGTTGTTTATACCAGTTCTTATGTGTGAATGCTGCCTTTTTTTCTTGCTTACCTGATTACATTTTTATTGTGTAGTGCTCCATATACTTGAAAAACATGCAGAAATAATTTGAATCCTTGGAGATATCTTTCTCGGAGAGAATTTATGTCTGTTTCCACCCAGTGCCTGAGATGCTAACCATAATAAAAAATAACTTTATTCCTCTTCAGTGCTGAAGTGATTTTTAAAAAGCTGGGATGACAGAATGATCAGATGTGGGAGCTTTATAAATTGAGTTCGAGGGGCTGGGGTTGCGGCTCAGTGGTAGAGCGCTTGCCTGGCACATGTGAGGCACTGGGTTCGATTCTCAGCACCACATAAAAATAAACAAAATAAAAATATTGTGTTCATGTATAAATAAAAAATATATTTAAGAATATTGAGTTTGGGACCCCTCATAGACCAAAGTCAGGCAGTCTTCAAACTAAGCAAGTGATCAAGCTCACAGGAACTGATCAGGAAGTTCACATGGCTTAGGTAAAGTGTCTGGTAAGACAAGAACAGCAAACATTAAGTCCAGCCTTGGAACTTCTTACATGTTTCCTATAAGGACTGGAATCAGTCCTCAAGGCAGGCTGGATGGGAAGGCAGCCCAGCTGGAGTGGGGATGGTAAGAGCAGAGAAGAGGGCAGGGTCTGCTCTTTTTTGGGGTACTTATCCTAGGCTACACAGTATCAGCTGTTAGGAACTCCAAAGAACCTTGAAATGAAGAGGTTATATACTCAAACATCTATGTGGGCCAGACAGGTGTAAGGTCCAATTATGAGTGGAAACTGTGACTAACTGGAAGGAACATGAACAGAGGGACATTTGCTACTCAGCTCCATGTGGGAAATGTGACTCATTGTTGCCAGATCTTCTGGTTTTCCAGAGAAGTCAGAAATCTCTTCAGACGAAAGTTTCTGATCTTTAATGCTGTTAATTAATTTTTAAAAATCTTCAGAAACATCTACTGGCCAAGGAAAACATGTTTGTGGTTGATTTGGCCTGTGTGGAGAATCCTTTAGCTATATGCTGTACTTTAGCTATAGTACTTGAAAAGGCCAAGTGACTTGGGTGGACATTCCCTGTGAGTTTTTTGATGCCCATGGGGATGACATTTATGCTCTATAGAAACAATTACTCAGAAATTACTTTGGATTTAAAACTCAATTTTTAAAATTTACTCAATTTTTCAAAGTTACAAACACTAAATCCTAGTTCTTTTCTAAGTTTTTAAGTTTAGCTTTCAAATCATATTTTATTTAATGTTTGACCAAAGGCAAAGTCCTATAAACACTTAAATGGTACTTTAAGTTTTCATTTATTTGACCAAAACAAACATTCCCAAACACTTGAATTTTTCTATCCCCAATAAATTGTTTATAAATAAATTTTTTAAAATGCTGGGCTGAAATGCACATGTGGCCTAGTACTCTTGCAGTTCACCATTAGTCCTAAGATGTAGCCCAACCCAAAGCAAGGAGTTGAACAAAACCTTCCCCATATACACACATACTTCGTTGGGCTCTGGAATTGACATATTATCCTAGCTTCAAAAAACTATCAAAAGAACTGTTCAGTCTCCCAGCAATATTTTCAGTAGCCAACAACTCTCCCTAATACCCAAGAAAAGGTAGGTCAATCCTTTTTGGATACTGGCCCCATAATTCTTCACTACATTCTTAGCTCTCTGGCTCTCTAATGCTCTGAAGATATATGAGTGTGTATACATGCACACATGTGTGCGTGGTGAAATCTGTCTAGTCTCATTGTGCTTTGGTATAATTTACCCAATCTGTTATTTCCAGAAAAAGAGTACTGCTGGCAGAAAGAAGAGCCAGTGTGAAGATTCTAAGGCAAAAGCATACCTGGTATGTTTAAGAAACAGCAAGAGGGCCAATGTAGCTAGAACAGAGTAAGCAAGGAAAAGAGAACTGGAGATAAGGTTAGAGAGTCTATTGGGAAACAGGCCAGCCTCACAGGACAATGTATGCACACTGGTTTTTGCTCTAAGTGACAAGGAGAGCCTTTGGAAAGTTTTGAGGAGAGAAATGCTAATGTCTGACTTAGAGTTTAAAGACTTGTTGCTGCACTAAGAATTGATTATTGGGAGCAAGAGTAATGACAGGGAAATCAGTTAGAAGGCTACTGCAGTCATCTACCCTAAAGATGATGGTAGCTCCCGCAAGGAGGTAGCAATGAAAGTGTTTGGGGGGGGGGAGTATTGAACTCTCAATATGTTTTTAAAACAATGCCAAAATAATTTCCTGGAAGAATACAGTAGGTCTGGCAGTGTTAAGCATTACCCCAAGTGTTTTTCAGAGTTGCCATCTTATTTGGGGAAAGATGCTGGAATAACAGTCTCAGTGAGAAACATAAGAAGTTTAGTTTGGGATGGTTGAATTTGAGATGCCAATGCAATATCCAGGAGGATCTACAAATGTCTAACTTCCCTGTCAGATCTGTACAGTGCATTTTATTCAGCATTTTTCTTATTTCAATGGGGGGGGGTTATTCAGGGTTACCTTGCTGCCATAATAGCAGAAATGAAAGTTTCTTTAATCTGTCCATCCTAATCCTTATGTTCTCTTTTACTAACCATGAGTACTGTCCTCCAAACTTCTCTAGACTCTAATTTCCATTTTAAGATTGGAGAACAAGTACTCCAGTAAATTTCTAGGATTTAACAAAGACAGCAAGAGGACCCTTGAGAGTTTTCATATGTCTTTAGAACACTGACAATCTCTTTAAAGTGTATAATCCTAAGTGAAGTAGTAAAAAGAGTGAGGCATTTTACAGAAAGCTTTTTACAAAGCAAAAACATTCTATATATGATGCTCTAGGTTCAGCATGAAGACATTAGAAATGAAATATGGTTTTCTGCTATGTTGCACCTTAGTCTTTAGGGCCCTTATTTAGATCTTATTACTCAGCCTTTGAGGAGGCCACTGAGATGCAACTATATTAGCAAACAAATATACCAACCTTTTGGTGGCCCTGTGGGCATTTCAACTTTATTTATTTGACTCTGAAAAATCATGGAGGGATCATATTAAAAAAATTGGGATGTTCTGAACTAGTTGAAAATCCATCCAAATAGTTGTCAGGTAAAAATACCATCTTTGACATTTCAGTACTTAAAGATGTAGTTTTTATGACATCTTCTGCCAAAATTATCCTAATTGATAATGCTACTAGAAACAATTATAACAATGTTTGATTCAGTTTCTTATTAAATACCATTTTTGTCCTTTTTAAAAGCCTTCTGAATCTTCCATATGAAATATTAATGCTAAGTGGTAACTTCAGGCATTTCTGAGATTCCTTTCTCATATACCTAAGAGGTACATGATATCATGAATATGCAGTAATAGTTCTGTCTGGTGCTGACATATATAAATGATGCAGCATGGCCAAGCAGCTTAGGCCAATAACACAGATTGGGATAAGCATGTTGGATTTCTCATTTCCCTTATGCAAAGAAAGTTGTTCTTAACTGAAAATCTACAACATGACTGATGCTCCTATTTAATAAGCAAGAGGTTTCAGAGATAAGAAAAGCAGGGATAAGGCACAACTTAATAACTACCTACAAAATGAAGGAATATTTTTCAGAAAAATGACAGAAGAATCATATCTACCAAAAACGTAAGACAGAATATGCAACCTTTTTTTTGCAATACCATACACTGTTTAGAATCTGAAGATGAAGGGAGCTTCCTGGAGGACATCCAGATTGTATCATATCACTCAGATGAAAAAACTGGGATGTGAAGTGCTAACAGGACTTACCCAAGACACCATGTCAGGCCAGTACGGTGGATAGAATCCCAGTTTCCTCACTCCCAGACCCATGGCAGACTGCATCCAAAGGAGTACTCAGAAATTCTCCAAATAAACTTAATCTGGATTAACATTAAATGAAAGCAAGCAAGTGTGTATATACCAGAGAGCCGTGCTTCTTGTAGCCTCTCCTAGTGAGCTTGTCAAAATGTAGATTCAGATTCAGCAGGTTTGGAACATGGCCTAAAATTCTGCATTTTTATCAAGTTCCCAGATGATTTCAAGGCTGCAGGTCCACAGACCCCACTTGGAAAAACAAGGCTGTGAAACACTATTAGAACTAATCAAGTAGGAAAAGGCCTCAGATACATCTTCACATATCTAGCAAATATCATATGAATGTGTGTGTATGTGCATATGTGTGTATGTTTGGGGTGTAGAGTCACTTCCAGTCCAGAAAAACTATAACCCTAGCCGAGACACTACACTAATTTTGAAACTAGAGATCTCATCTCTAGTTTCAAAATTATGACACTGTATTGAAGTTATTTGTTCATACTTGCTGTCTTCACTAGAATGTGAGATATCATACCCAAATGATAGAAAGGGCATGGCATGGTGTGACTGAAAGAGTTCAGAGTTCAAATGTCATCAGTTGGCTATTGCAGTAACCATTGAGGTTACCTTTCTCTTGCCTGATTACACTCTGCAGTCTGGAAATGTTAGATATCAGACTTTCTTATAGCTGAAGGGAGCCAGGTGACCTAACTCTGCCCAATGAAACTGAAGCAAATGTCTACCTGAGTCTTCCAGTAAAGATCACTCTCCTTCCTACCTTGAACGAGGACTTGATGCTTAGATGTCAGCATCTACCTTGTTACCAGAAGGCAACATAAATCAACATGCAAAGAATGACAGAGCAGAAGGACAGCAATAGATTAAAGCCTTGAAGATAAAGCTGAACCCCTATCCCAACTTGGACTATGTACCATCAGACTTCTATGAAATTATTGAATATTTGCTTGGCTTAATCCACTGCTATTATCATTGCCTAGGCCATTCTATTATCTAACTGAAACATCTTCTAGTTAGATATATGCATTCTCTATTTCTAGTCAATTCAACAAGTCTGTATTTTTTCCCTTTTTGCCAATCCTCACTTAAGTCTTTACAGTTCTTATTTGTTCTAGCAAAGGGTCTCATTAATGACTTTCTAATTGCCAAATTCAAGGGCCTCTTTCCTGCCTTCATTCTTTACCATCTGAGTCTGTTGAGCATCCCTTTCTCTTTCCTCCACTGACTGGCTAGCACTGCTCTAACCTCCTCTGCATCTACAGCTTCTCTCTGGTTCCTTCTGTCTCTGCCCACCCGCCCCCCTTTAACCTACAAGCTCACCAAACATCCATCTTTGGCCCTATTTCTTCCCACCCTGCACCCCTCTCTGTGTACTTTCATCAGCTCCCACAGATTTAGTCACATTCAAACACACTAGTAGTAACTATTTTAGTAAATAATATAAGTATACACTTTTCCAGAATGGTATAAAAAGGACAGTGGTTTAGCAAGAACTGTGGTTCCTTCTCATATAATCCAGACCCGTCTTGAACAAAAAATCCAAGGGAAAAGTTGCACAAAAATACATACATTTGCTCCTGCTTACTGTGACCATCAGCTGAGTACTGCTGGATAAATAAACAAGGAACCTACAGTATGTGTGCGTTTGGGGTGTATAGTCACTTCCAGTCCAGCAAAACCATAACCCTACCTGAGATACTACATACTTGATGATTTCAGTCTCTAGTTTTGAAATTATGACACTATATTGAAGTTATTTGTTCATACTTGTTGTCTTTACTAGAATGTGAGAAACTGGAGGTCAGAGGTTGTCATTGTTCAGTGAGTGCTTGTTGATGAGAATGACCCTTTACTTCATGAAGTAAATTAGAGCTATGGAGGACAAATGGCTTAAATGCATAAATTCTTAATATTTCTTCCAGTTCTGTGACTTCCAAAGGCTCCAATTCTATTTTTAGGGGGTTACCAGAGATTGAACTCAGGGGCATGAAACTACTGAGCCCCATCCCCAGCCCTATTTTGTATTTTATTTAGAGACAGGGTCTCACTGAGTTGCTTAGCACCTTGCTTTTGGTGAGGCTGGCTTTGAATTCACAATCCTCCTGCCTCAGCCTCCCAAACTGCTGGGATTACAGGCATGAGCCACCATGCCCAGCTCACTTACAGTTTTGAGTGAGATATATCATATGCAAGTATTAAAATCACTTACCCTCACAGTGTATGTTCTTCCTCCAACTCTGTCCCGAGCTTCTAAAACCAAAACATTAACTTCATGTTCAGATAAGAGTTTGGCAGCAGCCAATCCTAAAGGGAAAACAAAAGAGAACTATTAACATCTAAATGCTAGACATACAAGATTTAACCAGGTCTACCCATAAAATGAGTGCAGGGCATTGCACATACTCCATTGATTTTGATGTTTTTTCTAAGAAATTCTGACCACACTGATTAACTGAATTTTATTACACAGTTGCTGAATTTTACTAAGTTATTTACTTTATTATCTAACATAAGGGATTCAAAAATCTCCTAATTCAATCATCTTGGTTGAAAAAAATGTAATAATTTTGATAATATGCATTTTGTTTTCTGGTAATAATCAAATTATGTTTAGGGAATTTTCTAAGTCCCATGTCCAGAAATTCTGATCATATAAACAGAAGTGTATATTTTCCTGAAGATTCTCCCTGGTTACACCAGCTCTCAGTATATCTATGGCTTAATTTAAAATCCCATATGATTATCTCTTCTGGTTTATATAAGGATGACATTCTTCCTAGATCTAGTTTCCCTCACTAGATTCTAAGTTACCAAAAGACAGGAATCATGCTTCATACTATATTAAATGGATTCAAACAAAGATGAGAACAGGTTTTAATCTGTAAATAAAAGCTTTTAATAAAGATATAATATTTTTGAACTAACATAGTAACATCATAAATGTTGAGCACAATGTAGTAGAATAACATTATATTAAGAGAGCCTGATACCACAAGTGTGGTGGCACCCGCCTGTAATCCCAGCTATCTGGAAGACTGAGGCAGGAGGATCACAAGTTTGAGACTAGCCTGGGCAAATAAGTGACACCCTGTGTCAAAATTTTTTTAAAAGAACTGGGGATGTAGCTCAATGGTAGAGTGTGTGCCTAGCATGCTAAGCCTCTGAGTTCAATCCTCAGTGCCGTAACTAACATGAATAAGTAAATAAATAAATTATTAATTGATTTGATTACTGATGTTGACCTTGATCTGATCACTTAGCTAAGGGATTGTTTGTCAGGTCTCTACCAAAAGTTACTCTTTCACTCCCATTTCCCTACTGTACTTTTTGGAAGGATGGTTATGCATACACTTTATCTAAGGCATGAGCAGTTATATTCTACATCTTTACAGCTGTCATTAAGAAAGATTTTGGGCATGGAGATAAAAAATGCAGATGTAAAGAAGATGAGATTAAGTAAAAATATAGTCCTAAGTATGAGTAGGAATTTTTGGTATCATATCTGTATACATTCAATAAAAATATTTCCACATCCCATCCAATGAGAAGGGCTAGAAAAAATAACCTACCCAGTAGCAATGAGCATTCCAAACACCCAGATTTTGATTTCTAAAATTTCACTTATCACTACGGTGACCTATTATATATCTGAGGCAGGAAATGTACAAGATGAGCCTTGAACATTAAATTATACTAGAAAGTAAGAACACTATCAGAGTACTAGGATTATGTCAAAAAGATTCAAGAGCCTGCCTGTATAAACTTCCACTGTCCAAAGATGGAACAATTTGAATATCAAATAAAAATAACTACAGCAACTTAAATCCATGAGTTTACAACAATACCAAACAAAAACTCTCATTGTCTACCTTTGGAGAATTATAAGAAACTAATAACATTTTGAAAAATTATATACAAAAGAATCTAGCATTTATTAGCAGGACCTATAGTAGTTGTGCCCATGGAAGCATCTTATCTCCACAGTAGCCTGCAGATCCATGCTAAATGTCTTCCCTTGTTGCCTGTTACACCCATCCCTCAGAGTATTTTTCATTATTCCTGTATTCCAGATAAGAAAAACAAGTGGCTGATATGACCATAACCAAACTCAAAAAGCAAAGGATCTGATTCTTCATACCCTACATGGAGCCTTAATAAAACCTAATCTAGCATGTTAACTCCAAATGAGCTTGGTAAATGCCTTTCGGTGCCAGCAATAAACAATCACTACTCAGAAGACTAACTCCTTTTTATACTTATTTTGTATATCATTATGCATTTCACCCTCTCCTTTTCACTATAAAATTCAAAGATCACCTGTAGAAAAAAAATATCCCAACTGGATTAGTTTAGGATTAGTTTAGGGACTTTTGCCATAATCTTTCAAAATGTTTATTTAGGATATTTTGGTAAACAGAATCAAATTGTTAGGAAAGGCTCTTAAGTTTGAAGACAAGTCATCAAATAAAATGTGACTACTATAAAAATAGATTTTATAACCAATGTTTAATTTTTCACATTTATTATTAAAAGGGAAAAAAATCTCACCTTGAATCTCATTTTGTTTCTAAGTAAGATAGATTGCTAAAGCAAAACTAAAAGCAATGTGTATTATAGCTTTTCCTTTCTCTCATTTTTCTATCAGTTAATGTCCACATAGAATACAGAGTAAGAAACCTACACCTCTTCAAGGTTAACCTGGGTGGGGGTGGGTAGAAGGCACCTGTTTTGCAGCATTTGGGATTCCATGGTATGTGTATGTGTATGGATTTCAGACCATGAGTGTGGATTTCAGACCATAAGTGTGATTTCACACTACAACATGATTGTCTATTAAATCAGCAAGTATTTATGACATTCACTGTTGTGTAGGAGCTGAGGGGCCACCTTGGAAAGCAGTTCATAGTCTAAAGTGTGACAAAAGCCTATAATTCTCTCACCTGTGTTTTTGAGGGAAGAGGTCTAAGTGGACATATTAAAATCTATGGAGCCCTCTCTCAAATCATGACAAACAGAGGTAATTAGGAGTAAAGGTCCCAGGACCCACGTGTCCTGTGGTTTTCTTTGAGTGTACAGAGCCCAGAGAAACCACAGTCATAAATGGATGAGAGAGAGAGAGAGAGAGAGAGAGAGAGAGAGAGAGAGAGAGAGAGAGAGAGAGAGGAGGGAGGGAGGGGGAGAGAGAGAGACACTACATTTACAGTTTGTTAAAGTCTTACGGTGTGAATAAGGTGATCTGACTTACTTTCAAATGCAAAAACTTGAAAACTATGGGTCATGGCATAGGCAAAACTTTAATCATATTGCACTATTATATTTTTTATCTATTTATTTATCTTTGTGTTACTGGGGAATAAACCCAGGGGTGCTCTACCAGTGCTACATCCCCAGTCCCTTTTATTTTGAGATAGGGTTTTGCTAAGTTGCAGAGGCTAGCCTCGAACTTGATGATCCTCCTGCTTCAGCCTCCTGAGTGGCTGGGATTATAGGCATGCACTACCATGCCTGGCTTGTTGCAGTATTTTAAATAGGGCTGATGAATTTAAAATGATACAATTCTTCTCCTGATGTCACTCTCTTCAATCATTTGGGTTTTACAGAAGCCAAAATATTGAAGAATTTCTTAGAGAGGGTTTTTTTTTAAGGAAGTCTGCTAAAAGCACACCTTATTAAGAGTTCAGGCAATGATAGCCCTGGTTATTAGATCAGAAGAGCCTGGGTGAGAGGTTGCTTGCAGCCAGCAGAGGTGTTGTCATAGCAACCTCAAACCAAGCTCCTGCTTCTTAAAGCCACTGTTCATGGAAACTGCTTCCATAGATTCTACAGTGCTTCCAACATCCTGGAATGGCTATTGTTCCCCGATAAATGATATAGGAAGTGATTTTACCTATATGGCACACCTTAGGATTTAATATCTGTGATGAATCCTTCAGGAAAATTACACTTTTCTCCCTGGGATATAAATCTCAGGCATCCTTTTAGGGTGGAACCTAGCTTCCACACATATCCCTGCCTTCTCTACCTTGCAAGTTTCCTCTGTTTTTTTTTTTTCTTATTTCTTTAAGCAAATTCATATTGCCAGAGGAAAAGATGAAATTTCTCCATTGACTCATGCCATTCTTTCCAGTTCCTGTATGGCTTTCTGATTTTCTTCTATAACACATAATCTGCTGTCTCCATTTCCTCCATACAATAAATCATGAAATATGAAAAATGCTCATGAAAAATGCTCAGTGGCCCCACTATCATTGTAGACAAACAATATAGTCACCTGTCATACTCTGTTTCAACTACCTATATTTTTCTCCTTAGAACACATCATTACCTGGCACCATGCACATGTGCACACAACACACTTTCTATAATTATTTAATTAAGCCACTGTGAAAATAAGGTCTTTACTTGTTGTGCTTACTGCTATATTTCCAGAGCCTGGCACACAGTGGACCATCAGGAAACAAAATAAATTATTTTGTTGAAATAATTTATTAATGAATGGAACCTTCTTCAGAGATTGCAATTCAAAAACCCTCACAAATTCAATGGTATGTGTTCCTACTGAAGGGCATTCACAGCTAAAAAAAAAAATAATAAAACAAAAATCCTATAATAAATTGGTGAAATAAAACATGCCTGGTACAGGTTCCTATTGGATTCTCTTAATATTTTCAGTATCTTTGAGGGATTGTTTCCCAAGATGCTCATGGATACCAAAATATATGGATACTCAAGTCCCTTATATAAAATGATGTTCAATTGCATATAACCTATGCACATCTTCCATATACTTTAAATCATCTAGATTACCTGTAATACTAATTACAATGCCATGTAAATAGTTATTATGGTATATTATTTAGGGAATAATTATAAGAAAAAATATGTACATGTTTAGTACAGATGATATTTTTTTCTCAAATGTTTTTTGGTCCAAGAGAAGTTAAATATGAGAATGTGGAACCTATGAATACAGAGGGTCAAGTGTATTTTTGGAAGAGTTTCCACTATAGAGTGTGTGATAATCCTAGTAATGTTTCTTCAGCCCTTTTTTTTAATCTATAAAAGGAGATAATAATAATGGCTCTTTCCTAGTGTCTAATATTAGGATTAAACAAGGTAAGACATAATTATTCAGTCAAGTGATCGGTATGTAGTAAATGTTATATTATTGTGAGCTGTCATCATCACTATCATCCGTAAGGTCACTGATGACCAGTTTTCTAAGGCTCGTGGTTTTGCTTCAATCCTAAAACTTATTTATGCTATTCTAGGTAGTGTTGATCACCTTTTGTAATTTCAGGAACTATCTTAAGTACTACTTCCCTGGTCCTGATTACTCTAATTCAGGTTTTCCCAAAGGGTATTCTGTGGGAAAGAAATTCCTTGGGATGTACACAGGATTTCTCAGGGTTGTTCTATAAGATAAATACATGAACAAGTTCATTGTGTTCCAGAGTATAATAATGGAATACAAAAGGTGCTATGGAGACACTAAAGCCAGCTTGCTAGGGGTGATTTGGGAAGGCTTCCAGGACTTTTGCCATGATTGGCTTGACACCCATGCTTATGGTGACAACATAGCGGCATTAAAGTCAGAAATGATGTAGTAATGCCCACCAATACCAATTTTATTTAACATCATATGGAAGGTACTAGCCAATTACTTATTTTAAAACCTTCACCAAGTATAATAAACCTACCTGAATTCATTCCTTCAGCCAATAAATAACAATGTGCTCCTAACTAGTTCCTAATCACTGTCTTAGATGTTGTGATGCAGAGATGAAATAAGCAAGCACTCACAAATCTTATATTCAGTTAAGATACACATATAAATAAATATTAAGTGTTATAAAATATTAATGAAATATTTAGTTCTGTGAAGATAAATCAAAGCAAAGGGAAAGAAGTATAATAGGAGTAAGGAGTGCTTTTTTAGATAGGGTCATCATGGAAAGTCTCTTAGAAGTGACATTAAAGCAGACTTTAATGAAGTAGGGAAGTGAGCCATGCAAGTATATGGGGGAAGATAAAAACAAGTTTGATGTGCTCAAAGAACAACAAAGAGGCTAGCACAGCCACTCCTTCGAGTGAGAAGATGAAACCAGACTAAGAAGATACAAAATGACATCGTACCTTGTACATTTTGGCAAAGTCTCTGGGTTTTGGTCTAAGCATGATGGGGGAGCCATTGAAGATTAAAAGTAGAGGGGTGGGGCTGGGGATGTGGCTCAAGTGGTAGCGCGCTTGACTGGCATGCACAGGGCACTGGGTTTGATCCTAAGTACCACATAAAAAAATAAAATAAGATAAAGATGTTGTGTCCACCGAAAACTAAAAAAATAAATAAATATTAAAAATAAATATTAATAAAGTACCCCAATTGATTCAAATGTATGAATTGCCAAGATCATTGTAATGTCATGTGTAGCTAATAAAAAAAAAAGACCATCCTGGTTGCTGTAAGGAAAGCAAACAATAAGGAAGAAGAGAGGAGGGGAGGACGGAGACTAAATAAGAGGCAGATCTCTGGGAAAGTGATCATAGTGGCTTGGACAAGGGCAATAGACCACAATAGTTTGAATGAGAGTGGCTGTGGTTGCAGTGGGGGGAAGTGGTCAGATTAGGGGCATATTTTGAGGCTAACCCAGTGAGGTTTGCCATTTGAATGGCTGTGGTGTATGCCAAAAAGAGAGAAGTCAAGAATGGCTCCAAGATTTTTGACCTGGGCAACTAGGTAAATGATGGTACCCCTTACTAAGTTGGAAACAGCCAAGGTAAAATGAATTATGGGGAAATAGTAATCATCCTGTTTTAGAAGTATCGGTTGAGATGCCTTAAGAGGCTAATTGTGTGTTATAAACTTTTTGAGAACAGAAATGTATTATATAACCTTGTATCCCTAGAATAGACCCTGCCAAGTTTCATGTATTCAAATACTTGTTGCAACAATAGAAGAGCCACATGCTAAAAAAATCAAAACAATGCTCATAAGGATGATGAGGGTGACAGGGAAATGTCCAATGCTACTTAGTTTGTCTTTATCTCAAGCAACCAAGACAGATTGAAAAGAATAGGGTGTCAGGTCATTTTAATCTTTATGCATTAGTCAGCAGATTTTAAATACGACTAGTATAGTTTTTTTTTTAAATTTATAGTTGTAGATGGACAGCATGCCTTTATTTAATTTTTTATGCAGGGCTAAGGATCAAACCTAGTGCCTCACACATGCTAGGAAAATGTTCTGCCACTGAGCTATGGCCCCAGCCCACTAATACAGTTTTTGATCTTTAAAGCAGTATTGTATTTTCTGGCAGAAGAGAACAGAGAATATCAATGTACATATAAACTTGTCTTTGACACATACACCATTCCTATTTATCTATCTATTGAACTATCTAATCTATATCTATATCTATATCCATCTGCATCTTTGCTTTTTTTCAGAGAAATCATTCTCTGTTTTTTAAAAGGCCAAAGCTCATAATCCTTCACCTTTAATAAACTAAACAGATATGGTTGTCTCAAATGATAAATAGAAGAAAGCTAACAATTAAGTTCAATTTGCCCTGAATTCAACAGACTGGCTGTCTAGACAGTCCTAATTTATTTGATTATTGTTCAACATTCATCTTCACTTTAGATAAATGGGTCTCACTCAAGTTAGGGAATGCAATTATCCCTTAATTCATTATTTGTCCCCCTTCTTTCATTGAAACTTAAATTTTTAAATACTACTAGTACAGTTTTTTTAAAAAATTTATTGTTGTAGATGGACAGTATGCCTTTTTTGTTTAATTTTTTAAGCATGAGCATTCTACCCAGCCATACTCATATTTTGCATACTAGGATGGGCTATAGTTTAAAGTCACAGTTCTCAAAATGTTTTTTGGAACACTAGTCCTTAAGCAAGATGCTTCAGGGAAAACTATCAATGAAGTTGGGAGACCTTACACTGTTTCTCCTTCTAAGAAATTCTCAGAGAACACTGGTATATTAAAGGCCCTGAGAAGTTCTACAGGGGAAAAAAAGACTAAACTCAATTTTCCACCTACAAAGGGTGATAGATACCTTTCTGAAAAATGATGCCTCAAAACATACTGACAAATACACCATTGGTAAAAGATAGTTTCATCTCTTATATGATTATTCAACAATTATAGTAATAAATTTCCATAAGCAGGGCCCTAGGTGAACAATGCCTACAGAACAAGCCAAGAGTATCAGAGTAAAGTTTTGGTGTAGCTATAACTTATGTTCTGCCATATCACATAGTTCTTCTTTATCCCTAAAAGTGACATTTTTTAAACTGTAACATTCATCACCACCCAGGAATGTTTATAGAGTAAATTGCATAATACATTTTTAAATTAAGTCTTTATTACTTGTCCCTGGCCAACAGAATTCTCGCATACTGCATACTGGGACTCTTGGAATGAACACTACAAGGACAATAAAAAATATAGACAAATATCAGCTCACACTTATATTTTCAAGGCAATGTTCCCAAAGCAAGAAAACAGCAAAACCCACAACTTTTATTCACAGTCCATAATGAGCACTCAATTGATGAATATTGAATGAATAAATGCAGGCAACGCACGGAGAGATCTTTAAGCCACAGCTTACAGCTAACTCATTTAATTTGGAAATAGTCACCTTAAATGTCCATTTAAATACATTTCAGAATCTATTTAAAAATCAATGACACTACCATCAAGCATAACTTTCTCAATGAATTACTTTTCCTATCATTTACTCTATGTATAATTAACTTTTCCCTTCTCTTTGCTCCCACAGAACTTCAGATCCAACCTTGGGTACAAGTTGAGTATCCCTTATCCAAAATGCTTGGGCCCAAAGTGTTTTAGATTTTGGATTTTTTTTTCAGATACTGTTATATTTGCATATACATAATGACCTATCTTGGGAATGGGATCAAAGTCTAAACAAAAATTCATTTATGTTTCATATACACCTTATACACAATTGCCTTAAGGTAGTTTTATAAAGTACTTTCCATGTGTCTGCTTTGATTGCAACTTATCACATGAGATCAGGTACAGGAATTTTCCACCTGCAACATCATGTTGATGCTCAGAAAGTTTCAGATTCTGGAGCATTTCAGACACTTTGAAAAAAATCCTCAAAACACGCTTTGGGAAAATATGTTTTGAATTTCCAGATTAGGGATGCTCAACCTGTATCAACAGTACTTCAGGCTCATAGCTATAACCAACCCATGCTGCATAGAGGGGCACTGGGTTTCACATGAGTCATGGATAGTCAAATGGGCTGACACATGAATTAGAGAATACCCTCTGACCAAAACTTTCCTCTTCCATGTGCATCTAAATTTTTTCAAGTGCTTTCAATGGCCAACGATATTTGTAAGCAAATACAAATGCATGGTAAATCATAAATGCATATGTAATATCAATGACTTTAATATATAAAAATCTTTAAATACCTGTATTGGGAAACTACTAAAAGTAATCAATCACGTCAACCACAACAGTCTTCCATTACCTTTCCATTTCTTCCTAATTTTTTCTTTTCAAAACATGTTAGGTTTTTCTCTATTTGTCATGGGCTTATTTAAATTATAAAACATAGGTGCCTTAGTTTTGGCTTGAATGTTTTGACTCTTTTCATCATGGTCTAATACATTACCATTAACTCTCCCATGATATAATGTTTTTAATTATTTTTACCACTTCTGTGAAATTTCAGTATTGGCCACAAATAATTATACTACAGGGACAGTGACAATGAAGAGGTTTCCAGAACATAAGATGTTGGGCTGGTATGGGGGAAAATGTCTGTGTACAAAAACGTGCTTTTTTTTCCTTTTTGTGAAAAGGTCTAATAGCTTTCATCAGATTTTCAAAGGTACATTTGCTCCAAAAGCTGATCAAAACTGTTAAACCTCTACATATTATCTTAAACATACTAATTTAAAAATTAAATGAGTTTATCACATGAAAATAATTATACCTAATAGGTTGCCCCATATTTTGAAATTTAAATAGTCACAATGTAATAACTTCTGGTGTAATATAGTCTAAAGTATAAATTACAGTCAAGCAACAGTTACAACATTTTAGAGCATAAAATTTCAAAGTAAAACATAATAATGTTTAGTGGAGATCTATGAATATGCCTATAGGGCAAATCCAATGAGGTCGGGAATAGAAAAAACACTATCCTGGTAGTCAGTATTGTAGGGGCCCAAGGCCAATTATGTCATGAAGAATTCTGTAGCATTTGGTAATTTACTTACCCCTCTGAGCTTCCTGTCCAGTCACTTTGATCTCTTATGGGCAGTCATTCTTTGATTCTTGGACATGGTTAATATGTAATTAACTCAACTCTCAAAGCTTATCTATCATCTGGTGTTAAAGTTCTTATTGACACTCTTACTTATTCAATCAATTAAATGTTGTTAATAATTGCAGCTTTGTTTACTTTGGCCTAGCAACAACAGGAAAAGGGATTTTAAATAAAAACTCAAAGAAGCCACCAGGAAGGTGTGAATGAGCACTTGTGCAGAAAGTCAGGCACCCTATTTAAGTTAGTGGAAGATGTCAACATGTGAGATGATTCAAATCCTTTCCATAATGAAACATGGAAGAAAAAAAAATGTTTAAGAGGGGGTCCGAAAAAAAAAAAAAGCTAAAGATATGGACCTTGATGAAACTGACTAATTACCAAAAGAGATACTGAAAAATATGTCATATATAATTTAATCCAATCTATTAAATTACAAAATGATGGCACAAAGACTTTAAATTTCCCTAATACACAATGATAGATGACAATATAACTGGGAATAAGTCACCCAAAGGAAAATAAAAATTGCTGGTAAAAATGTAAAATAATTGTGACTTTAAATAAAGTGGAAAATTAGTCCTAAAAGTCAAGTTGTCTCCAACACAACATTTAGAAAAGATTTTAATGCATTTTATGAAGTTCTAATCACTTAAACCTAAAAATTAAAAAAAAAACTTTACATTATGAAATCCATCAATTTCTTACATGCAAGTATAGTCTTTAGATAAGTACTGATAGGGTGTCTATACTTTCTAAATTACAGGGCTGAGAACTCCTGCAAACTCCTGTATGTGATATAAAACAAAAATACAACTCCAGTTTTTCTGGATATATCTGAGACCAAATACTGCAAGATTTTTCATATGTTAAAACATTCCTATGCCATAATTTCACAGATTTTATGAGCCAATATTTGACAATATATTTCTCCATCATTGATCTCTGTGATTCATGAAATTATACTCTACTTAGATCTACTATTAAAAAGAATTTCTCATATGAGCTGAGGATTATGTATAAATTCAAATCAATTAATATTGACTAAACACTAAAACTGCCCATTAAATGTCAGATTTATTAAAAAACTCATTTGACCATGAAGATTAAAAAAAAAAATCAGAACCCAAATAAATGTAATTCTTGTATTTGTTGTTCAGCATAGAAAAAATTTACACAGGAAAGTAAAAGTCTCCTAGTTTGTTTTTAATGAGAAATATATAAACTGGGGAAAAGTATCCTAAAAGATGCAAAAGTAATTCTCAGCGAGCACTGAACTTTAGGGTATCCAAATAACTAAGTCATCAAAAATTAGTACCATTTTTAAATGGAAGCTTTTCTTAATCACTGTAATACTACACAGCATGTGCTGCCAAGCTCTGGGTTAAAATGCCTAAAATGGTCCTAGCAGAAATGAGTGATTTATTTCAACAAAAAGGGAAACTGTCATATGTTGTGTACTCAATTTTTGAAACTAAGAACGTTAGTCATTCTTCTTGCAAAACGGCTTTTTTGTCTCAGATGATGAGAAAAATCCAATTCTTGCCGGCTTTATACAAACTGAATTCTGGGCAGCTAGTGCTTTCAATTCTTTTAGTAGAGCTCAGCTCGTAAACAAAAATAAGGGGGGAATTCTATTGCTTAGACACTGTTTGGACACTAAAAGCTCTTTATACAAGACACTTTTTGCAGATTTTTTTAAAACTCCAGGGCTATGACTAAGGTGTTTTCACTGTGCCTTTGTTAAATATTCACAGTTCACACAGGCACAAAAATCTGGCAGAGTTGGCACACCAGGGTCATCTCAATAGCTATCAGCATCACATCCCTAGAGGCACAGGGGGTAACTCTTTTCCTTCCCTGGCATTTCTGCTGGGGGCTTATATTAAGCCCTGTTCATGTATGACTTACATTTTCCTGACTCCTTACTAGTGTGTCTCCAATTCTTCCTGTTTGGTATGTCTTTTTTCCATCTTCCTATTCCTATCCGTTAAAATCCTACTTCTCTTTGAAGGTCCCAGGACGTTGTTCATATTCATAACATTCATATCTATCTCACTATATTCATGTCAATTATTTGCCCACTTGATTACTTCTTCCAAGAGGATAGGGGCACCTTCTGGGCAGTGATGCTATTTACTCATCTTTATCTACCTCTATCCCTTGATCTAGCCACTGTATAGCATATGGTAGCGGCTCAAAAATGCCTGAACAAGTTCGGGAACCAGAGCTACTGCTGCTTGTAATGAGTTGCTTTGAGGAATATAACATTCACTTTCCCCTCGATGTGTTCAGAGCTATAGTCAGATAATCATTAAGGAGATGCTGTTAGGAGGATTAAAATCTTAGGTGATCCAACTAGATTGCTTTTAAAACCCTTTAGACTCAAGGAGTCTGAAATTCTAAACAGCCCTGTGAAAGATAGTATGCATTGTCCCCTAGAGGTGGGCTTTTTTTCTCTTTTCCTTGTTTTTCTCTTTAAAGAAAGACATCTCAGAAATTTCCAGTTAAGGGCAAATATTAAAATCTGTTGGGGCTGGGGTTATAGCTCAGTGGTTGAGTGCTTTCCTGGCATGTGTGAAGCACTGGGTTTGATCCTTAGCACCACATAAAAATAAATAAAGATACTGTGTCCATCTACAACTAAAAAAAATCTGTTGCTGGTCTTCTATCATTTTTTCTATTTGTAGCAGCTTGGCTTATGAGCAAGAAAAATAAAAAGCATCTTACATTAGTGGCTCAACTACTATCCTTAAAATAAATCAAGAAATAAGAGGCAAAAATTGAATGTAAATTGTTAAATGCAGATTATAAGCTCTACAAAGAGGATGGTGGAGTCAATGGGAGCCAGAGTAATCAATGAAAGGATCTTCCTCCAGGTATTGCAGGATGGATAGGGTATAAACAAATGAACAGAGAGAATTTCCATGTTAAGAAAGAAAAAAAATAGGAAAGTTATGAGGGAAAAAATAAACACAGTGTGGCACTGAGAACAAGAGGCAGCATGACTAAAGTTCAAGTCCAAGTTGGGGTAGAGTAAGAAATGCTACTTGTCTACCAAAGCGGGGTGAGATAATTGGGAACATGAAGGGTTCTTAAGAGGCTGGTAATAGGAGACCACTAAAAGTCCTAAACAGATGAGCAAGGTAATGGAAGAAGAGGTTAAGATAAATCAAGTCCTGGAGAATACTGCGTGTAAATTAGATGCAAAGGGAGAGCTATTACTGTAAAGAGTGACAACTGGGAAGAGTATCAATCAGATAGGCTTCAGGGGTCAAAATTTTGCCCTGGAGATTGGGGGTAGAGGAATGGTCACAGGGGAAGCAAAAGAGGAATATCCCCAAAGAGAATCTAGACCTGCTAAAAGGGTATGGGGGGGGAGGTTGGGAATGTAGCTTTGCAGAAGAGTGTGTGCTTAGTGTATGCCAGACTGTGGGTTTGATCCCCAGCATCGCGAAAAATAAGGGGGTGTAGAGAATGAAAGAAAAAAAGTATGTGTCAAGAATAATAGAAAAAATAGTAGTAACTCCTTCTCCCACCCACTAAAAACCAAAAAAAAAAAAAAAAAGGAACTAAGGAAGAGATGCTGAATTGAAAGACATGGTAGCTTTTGGACATGGTCAATCTACAGTATTTCCAAATATCCAGGAAGATAATCTAAAGGATAGAAGTTGAAAGAAAGAAAAGAATTCAAATTAGAGATGTGGGAGCTTTCTACAGATAAGAGAATGCTGAAGTTCTCCGTTGTGAAAGAGAGGACAAGTTCTCAAAAGCTCAAAAGTGATGAATCACAGAACCTTGAGATCATTTCAAAACCAGAAGTTCGCAAGAGTATCAACTCAGTTAAAGGAAGAAAAAAAAAAACAATCAATGTGATATAAAAATTCAGAATTTGAAAGTGTCACAGAAAACATGAAGAGTTTTAAAAATTCTTGTTGATAGATAATGGGTGATGATGGACAAGGGCCAAAGTAAGTAAAAGAAACCAGTATACTAATAAATAAGTAGGGCTGTTTCCCCTTTCAGCTATTAACATAGTATATAAAATTATTTAGTGGGTGAACATAAAGAAGGGCTTTGTGGCTGTAAGACACACTCCATTTTATTCTATTAATGATAAAAGGAGATATAACAAGATGTGCAATTATTTGTACAAAGATAGTTATAATTCTGTTATCATATATTGATTTTGAGTAATATTATTGAGAATATGTATCCTCTGGATGTTACATTTAGGAATGACACTACAAATGCTAAGTATTGGTCATATGTTATAAATGTGTGAGTAACTTAACAAGTGTTTAAGTCTCAACAAAAGTTAAAAGGAACATCCAAATGCATTTAAAACCTAGAGAGACTATCAACTCATGGTATATGGCCAAGCACATACAAGGAGGATGTGTTTTGGAATTCACAAGAATGTATAGGAAAAAAATGCTGGTTCATGGAATACCCAGTCTATGTTGGGACCTAACAGAAACCAGTTACATCTACTTCTATTTTAGTTGTGAATCATCTGAAAATATACTGAAGACAGAAAAAAAATGTTTCTGGTCAGGTTGGGTATTAAAATTACTCAGATCTGACTGATAGAGATGACATTTGGGGAAGCCAAGTGCTTTCCCCACTGTCATTGATGAACAGGAAGCTGGCCTCTGGAATAAAGACATGAACTACTTACTGCTCAAGAAATGCCTTCAATTTGTCCCAAATGGAAATGAACAAATTAATAATAATGACTATGAACAGATCCCAATTTGGTGGGGTCTTATATAATTTCGACATTCTCTTTATAAAATAGAAAGCAAAATTGTGAAAAGAAGATTCAGTACGGAACTAGTTATTTATTTAGCACAAGAAACAGAAGGGACTTCAAGCTGTAAGGCCATAAAGCATAAGGTTCATCAGCTACATGCTAAATCCACATCTGATAATGACCAAGTATTGGGAATCGGGTGGGAGAAAGGAGAAAGATCAATAAATCAGGCAGAGGGAAAAACAAAAAATAAAACTCTCTTACAGGAATACTGGAGACAAGCAAAGAAAAAGGTAAGAATAAAATCCTAGAAAGATCCCCAAACTGTGTGGTATATAGACAGAAGAGGAGACAGAACTCCTAATCAATTAATCCTACAAATTATCATCATATTAATTTTCCAGTGACCAACAATCATATTGCTTCTAGAATGCTTGCCTAGAAGGACAAGGTGTTTGAAAATACCAGTCAACAAGTGTTTGTTAAAGGAGTGAATAAATAAAGGAATGAAGGTGAAACAATAGAAATGCTCCTTTTTCTTACTCTCCATCAAAATCTGCTATCGTCTGATGCTCCTACCTAAATACATGTTTTTTCTCAAACTGGCTGGAATTGCAAAGCAACAGTTCATCAGTTCATGTCAACCTCTTCTCTGGTGATCAAGACTGTTTATCCTGAACAGCCTGAGTCAAAAGCTATTTGTATCCAAAATTAATATATGAATATGTTCAGCCTCGTCAAAAGATCACACATAAAAAAAATGGCTCCTTGTTGGGGTACCTTATTTAGTCCCTTCCACCTTTCTTCCCCTTCTTTCTAAATCACATTCTATAGGTATATTTGAAATTACTAACACCTGGGGAGAGGGGACATGTCAGTATGGGATTCTAGCTAGGACTGAAACATATAACACAATCTCTAAATTTCAAACAATATTATGGCAATTTATATTAACAATGTAAATTAAATATTAATATTAACAATATTAATGGAAATTTAATGTATTAATCATGATGAAGCTTCCAGGGAGATACCCAAAAGCCTTATGCACTACTCACTTGATCAACCACAAACCCAAGCCAGAACCAAGGGACAAAATGCAAGTCAGTAAGGGTTCTTAAAAAAAGGACACAACCTGCCCTCAGCCCCTGCTTCATAAAAACATTCCCTTGGGCAATAAAAGCCCTACACCTTCCTGCAAGTTCTGAAAAAATGGGAGTAGTAATAGGTTGAAACTAAGAGCTCACCTTTCCTTTTAATTTTTAATTTCACCTTTTCCTAAAGGATTCTATCTCCCTGCTCTTCACCTACCAAATTTTCTAAGGAAAAGTGCTTTAGAGAAGAGCAGGACTGGATACTACTACTACTACTACCACCACCACCTCAATACTACAGAAATTTGTAGTTCTGTTTAGAGCAAAGGATGTGAAATCAGTAAGGTAAAGCAGCCACCTCAGTAATTAGGAGTGAGGGTTTTAAATGAGAGAAAATGGTTCAGCCACTTCCCAGCTAGGCTATTTGATCTCCTGACAGTTATTAAACCTGTCTCCTCCCAAGACTTCAGTTGCTTGGTTTTGTGAAATATGGCAAATTTGGCACCCACCATATAGAACTACTAAGGACTGAGAAAATCTACAAAAAGTGCTAAATGTAACTGTAACTGCACAGCAAGAGTTAATTAAATATTAGTATTTAATAATAGTAAAATAATTGCGCCTCCCTCTCCCAGTTCACACCACTAGCAAAATGGACCCAACCCCCATTCCTACCTCATAGGATTTGGAGCCCGGGCACAGTTACACTCTACACATCAGAGACCTCCAAATACCACAGTCACATTGCAAGTCCCCCACCCCAGGCAGGCCAGGGACCCTCAGGCCACCGCTATGGTGCACACTGACCTGAGATGCCGCCTCCTATCACGACTACGTCGAACATGTGGCCTGCGGTACTCGCTTTCTCCCGACTCGCCATGCTTTGGTTGGAACTCTCCGGACGCGGAGGCGTGGGTATAAGAGTGGGGACCGCCAAGGACCAGGCGGACCCTTTTACCCCCTCTAGCCCGGCGTCCGGGGGCGGAGCCAATCTTTCTAACGATACCCAGGGGTAGGGCAATGAAGGCGGGGCGGACTCTGGTGCCGACACTCGGGGAGCGCCTGGGGGCGGAGCTGATCCTTCCAGAGATACCAGCGGGGAGCCAGGCGCTGAAAACTGGGCGGGCTCTTGTACTGACACTCGGGGGGTGTTATTTGGTACAGGAGGTATTTGTAACGAATTCCGGGGAGTGCTGCGCACTGGGGGCATGGCGGACCCTTGTATTGATATTTGGGAGGCGTTATTGGGCATCGGAGGTCCTTGAACCGACATTTGAGAAGGGATATAGAGTGTACGAGGTACTGGTATTGGTAACCAAGGATAGCCGGAAAGAGAGGGCGTGATGGATCCATGTACTGACCCTTGGGGGGAGTTATTGGGTGTAGGAGGTGCTTGTACCGACAGTTGGGAAGGATTATTGGATATAGGAAGTCCTGGTACCAATACCCAGGGATAGCCAGACATTAAGGTTGGGGTGGGCTCTTGTAGCGACCCTCGGGGTGTGCTGTACACTGAAGGTGCGTCTGACGCTACTAACTCTTGATAAGAGCTAGGCATAGAAGTCAGGGAGGACCCTCGTCCTGACAGCTGGGAGGAGCCCAAGGGCAGGGTAGATTCTGCTCCCGATTCCCGGTGAGTGCCAGCGTCTTGGGAGGAGGATGGGGAGGACCCATGTAAGGTGGTTGACTGACTGGCAGGTGTGAGGACATGATCCTTAACTCCTTGGGAGCTTAAGCTCCTGGGGCTAGCCGTGGAGCTGTTATCATTTCTCTGGCCAGAACTAGTGCTGAGGTGGGAAGGCGCACTGGAGCTCCGGGACTCAGTAGGGTTCTCAGTATGCAAACTAGATGGGACATCAGAAGTTGGTTGGGATAGGGTCCGCCACTCAGAGTGGGTGCTCCACTCCGAGTTGCTCGAGCCTGTACCCGCGTCGGAGTCTAGGTTCTGGACCGCGGCAGGGAGGTCCGGGGCTTTGGAAACCAGCCCCGCCTCACGCCCCCTGCCGCTGCTGCCGACGCCAACGCCGACGCCAACGCCTACGCTGCTGTCTTTGCCTCTGCCTTTGCCGCCTCTGCCGCCGCCGCCGCCGCCCGAGGTGGCCACACTGTATGCGCTCATGGTTCTTGAGTTCGCGGGGCGCTGGCAGAGGCGTCCTGCCACCCCTAGCCTCCCCTACCCGCGCTTGCCTTGCGGGCCCCGCTGTCAGGAGTCTGCGCTCTCAGAAGCCGGGAGGGAGGGCCCAGCCCATTAGGAGGCGGGGAGATGAGGCGCTGGTGTGGCCTAGCTCCGCCTTCCCCGTCTGCGGGCCGCTGCGCGCGCGTGCAGAGCTCTGCAGTTGGTAGTGGCCAAGTGATACCATTGCAGAGGGGAGGACAGTGGCCCGGCAAGAGTAGGAGCGTAGGTGTAGGTGTGGCCAGGTGGGTTCTTAACTTGTTGATTTCTTTCTTATGCTTCAATTAAGAGGGATATTGGCGGCAAGGGGCTTGGAAAATCAGATATCTGAAAGAAACAAACGCAGTGGGCAGGGTCGCAAAACCACGTCCTGGCTGCACTTGGTCTGCCCCCTTTGTGACGTCACTTAGGGCCTGGTGAGGTCTGCGCAGCCGCGAGCTCTCCCTGAAGAGAGGAGGGGTAAGGTGGAAACTGTCACTTGGGGGAGACCTGTTAGTTATTAGTTCTTTATGGTTTTTTTTCCCCCCAAGCTGAAATGCTTAATTGAAACAGATAGGCAGGAAAAATAACTCGGTTATCACAGATTAAGAGGGACAGGAATATAAAAGTGAAAGTCAAAGGATGGCTAAGGCACAGAAACAAATAAAAAGGAAAATGTGTTTCCCCATTCTCCTGAAACAGCGATATGTAGTGCTTACACTTCATTGTGCAGCTACTCTTCTGTCTTGCTAGTTTTATTTCTTTCTTAAAATCCCACATTTTCCTATCCTTCTAAAATGGAATTTGTCATCACTGGAACCCTCAAATAGATGACAGTATGATATGAATTTAGGGTAAATGATGAGAACTCCAAGATATTAACTAAATATGTGTTCCTACCTATAAAAGTTTATCCTGCCTGACCAACAAACATCTTTTGAACAAGCTGTGAGGAAATATAGATGTAGTAGTATTTATCTGTATTTAATAGTTTTTACCACCTAGAAAAGGACTTGAAATTGAACTAAATTGGGATCATTTTTATCTTATTAGACTCTGAAGTACTGAGAGAGGAAATAATAAAGAAGCCAGCTCTTTCTAATGTAATTCTACCCAGTTCTCTCCTTATTCATGTTGCTTTTATTTTGGTTTTCATTCCAATATGTGATCTCACACTATTGCTAATGCAAGGAACGGGAAATATGCCGGCAACACAAGACAGGCCATTATCATTCCAACACAGTCTTGTAGAGGTAGGTTTTGAAAGCTCAGACCAAAAATGGAATCTTGGTTTATTGTGGAATCTGACTAGAGTTCATTGAAAAATAGAAGTGAGACAGAGTGAACAACCTGATTGTCTATAACCTACTCAACCAGTCAATTGGTTACAGTTTAACTTGTTTATTTGTTATAGTTTAGTTACTTGGCTACAGGGTCTCCTACAACCAACCAAAATGCAGTTACTGTAATTAAATTCTGTATTGGTTTGGTCTGTTGGAAGCAATGCAGGTGCCCAATCCAAATCCATGACCTATGCAAGTTTTTATTTAACATGTATTCTTACCACACTGGAAATTACCTTTGTGTGAGGAAAAGTAGAAATGTTCCAGAAAGAGGAAACAATGTGAGCAAAGGTCCTGTGGTAGAAAGAAGCATGGTTCATTGGGGCAACTAAAAGTCAGCCAGTGGAGCTATGGCAAGGGGGAAGTGCTGGAGACAAAGCTGCTGATGACAGCTGAGCTAAGGTAAGACTGTTGATCTGGACCTGGGAATATAACTCAGTGGTAGAACTCCTGCCCAATATGCACAAGGTCCTGGATTCTACCCTAACACTGAAAAATGTCATTTTCCTTTATCCAAAGAACACTGCAAGATTTTTAAGTAAGGAATTATGCCCAGAGTGAGTTTTGAAAAGATCTGGCTTCCTGCCATGTGAATAAGGGGCAGAGGGAAGCAAGAAAAATAAATAGATACAGAAAGGGCAAAGTTAGGAATTCTTCATAGAAAGAGATAAAAGTGTCATAGACTAAGGACTTTTTGAAAAGAGCTACCTAACGTAAGTTGTGCCTTTTAGTTCAGGGTGCACCCAATTTACAGAAAGCTTACAGGGTGGAAGCCAGGAAGATAAATACCCAGCCTTCATGTTCTGCCTCCCTCCAGTCTTCCACTGATCCTATCTGTAGTCCTAATCCAACCCCCAACTATGTGACAAGGAAACCTGTTGATGCAGTTCATACAGATCAGCCATTAGGGAACAGAACATTGGCGCAAAGGGAAGTAGTGTTGAAGTGAGAGCTAAATGAGCAAATGGATATAACACTTAGTGTAGTACCTGATATGTAATGATTACTCAGTACATATTCACGTGTTAATTTTTAAAAGCTACATTATATTTTCATAGCATGTATTATAATTTATTCAACAATTATATTCTTTTCACTTAAATTTTTATTTTCAGACAGGGTCTTGCCAAGTTGCCCAGGCTGGCCTTTAACTTGTTATCCTTCCATCTCAGTTTCCTGAGGATCTGAATTACAGAAGTGTGCTACTGTGTGCAGCTTCCAATAGTCTTTGTGTTAATCAGTTTTTCCATTGTGACAAAACATCTGAAAAAATCAACTTAAAAGAAGAAAAGATTTATTTTGGCTCACAGTTTCAGAAGTTTTAGTTCATGATCACTTAGTCCATTGTTTCTGAACCTGTGGTAAGGCAGTACATCATGGGAAAAGGCATGGCAGAGGAAAACTATTCACCTGGTGGTAGCCAGGAAGTGGAGGGAGAGAAAGGGAATGAAGGAGAGGGACAAAGGAGCCTGGGACAAAATATACCTTTCAAGGGAACAACCCTGGTGACCTACTTCCTCCAACTAAGCACCACCTCCTAAAATTTCCACTAGTTTCCAGTAGCCCATTTAGCAGTTAATCTATTGATGAGGTTGGAGCCTTCATGATCCAATCATCTCCTAAAACTCACACCTCTGAACACTGTTGCACTGGGTGTTCAAGCCTTCAGCACATGAACTTTTAGGAGACATTTCAGATTCAAACCATATCAGTTTTGTCTTTTTAAATTTTTTTTTACAAATTATTTACAATATTCATACACATTCTTTTCATTAATACAGTCATATACTTAAATGAATTTGAAACTTATTTCATCCATAAAGAATTCTCTTGGTTAATTTAGTTGAGATGATGATGTTTTCTAAACATTAATTTGGGTAATTTATATTTGCCAGCCTTATTTAACATCTTTTTAAACAGGTCTTCATCTCCAGTATACCCAAAGGAAATTGTTTTCTTTATCCCTGATACTAAGCAATTTTATAAGGATAATGTATATGTGTTTGAGCACGCATGTGTGTCTCTGTGTGTGTGTGTGTGTGTGTGTGTGTGTGTGTGTCTGTACAATCATAAATTCTGTGATTTTTAAATTTTGAGTTTTTTAAGATATGAAAAATTATACTCTATAGCTGTAATAAAAACTGTAATGCATTCTGCTGTCATGTATTTAAAATAAAATAAAATCAATAAAATGGAATAAATAAATAAAACCACAAGCACCAATAAATAAATAAATAAATAATTTTTGAGTTTTTTTATTAATCCCTATGATAGAACTTGGTTTATTGCCTCTAACTTGGTTTATTGCCTCTATTATAAGTGTTTGGTTTCTTCCTGAAAAAACACCTATAATTATTGTTAAGGTTTGTATCTTAAGTGTCTGCCATAAGTTCATATCCTAAAGACTTAGTTGCCAGCCTATAACACTATTAGGAGGTAGAACTTTTAGAGGTGGTGGGCCTAGTTGGAGAAAATTGGGCCACTGAGGTGTGCTCATGAAGGGTATATTAGGACCCCCAGACTCTTCTTCTCTCTGTTTGCTTTCTGGCCACCATGAGGTAAATAGGTTTCCTCCACTATATGCTTCCACCCTAATTTACAGCTTTGGCACAGATGTATATTTACTGAAATCAAGCAATCATGAACTGGAACCTCTGAAAGGAGTAAGAGTAGAATGCAAGTAGGGATGGAAGTGTTCTTCTGCATGTGCTTAAAATTGTGTATCTCCCATTAGGGAGTCTTTGTGGTCTTAACTAAACCTTCAGACTCACAAAACTACCTATATTTGGCATCAGTTTGCTCAACATGATATAGAACAAAAACCACAACTTGTAGCAGGCCAGTGTTCAGTGTTTACTTTCCAAAGGAGTCCTTGTAGCAGATCATAAAACGATCCAAATAGTGAACTGCAGCTTAGTCTCCTAAGCAGTATTTTGGTAAAGTAGAACAAGATTCACATCAGACAAGTGTGGAGCCTAGATTGTCTTAACAGACTTATACCTCATAGGAAGTAATGAATTTTATAATTCCTCATGTATTGTATCTAGGGATCATATTAAATGCCACTACATTAAAGGAAGCCCAAAGTTATGGCTTTTTAATTATTTATAAATGTTTAACTGTCTATCAGTCCAGAGGCTATTTCCAGTGAGAGGGCACATAAGTAATATGTTGATTAACAAAATAGGAACAACTTGAGCATCAAAAGAAATTATGAGGGCTTGGGCTCAGTGGCAGAGCACTCCTCACATGTGTGAGGCACTGGGTTTGAGTCTTAGCACAAAATAAAAATAAACAAAGAAAATAAAGGCATTCTGTCCATTTGCAACTACCAACTTTTTTTAGAAAGAAAGAAATTATGAAGCCAGGTGTGGTGGTGTATGCCTGTAATCACAACTACTCAGGAGGCTGAGGCAGGAAAATTCCAAGTTTGAGGTGAGACTGGGCAACCTAGTGAGACCCTTTCTCAAAATAGAAAATGAAAAGGGCTGGAGACATAGCCCATAGGTAGAATATCACTGGGTTCAATACTTAGGATTGTTAAAACAAAAACAAAACAAAATAATTTTGGTGATAATTAATAATACATTAATAGAATCCATCAGCCAAAATAAGTCATGAAGCATACAAAGAAAGGGATTAAAAATAGAAAGCTCTTATTTACAGAAAAGTATTAGGCAGTGAGTGTGGAAGGAATTATTTTTAAAAAACACTCTTGTAATAATTGATTGGAGCAAGAATCTCAGTAGGTACTGAAAACTTTGAAAGACTATTGGGAGACATTTTATTCACAAGTTCTTCAAGTATCACTCCACAGATTATTTTATTAACAATAAGGGAAAAATTACTTTACAAATAAGAGATCTGGCGGTTACCACTTGAACCAAATGATTTAACTTCAGATCACTAGTCATGATTAATCTAATTTGTCCTTTGATGTAATGCAATAAGTCTACAACGTCAATTATGGTGTAATTTTACTAAAAATGTTTAACTTGAATATAATCACAAGGAAACAATCAGACAGAGCTGGAGACAGGATACTTTAAAAAACAACTGGATTTTTAAAAGTTAGTATTGTAAAAAATTAAAAGGCAGAATAATTGTTAAATATTTTTTTAAAAAATAGGGCTGGATGTTTAACTCAGTTTTAGAATGCTTGCCCAGTATGAAAAGGGCCCCGAGTTCCATCACCAGAAAAAAAAATGAAGAGAATAAATTGATATGGCTAAAGACTATGTGAGACTTGATTGGTTGGATTCTGGAGTGAAAGATGAAAAAGCTATAGACATATGACAATTGAGGAAATTTAAATATGAGCTGTATGATATTATTGATTAGTGTTAATTTTCCTAAGTGTCATATTTAGGTACTACTACAGTCATGAAGGAGAATATTCTTATTCTTAGATACAGGTTGAAGTTCTTTGAGGTGAAATATCATAAGTACTTCGATTTATTTTTAAATAATTCTAGAAATATCCAGACAAACAATCGAAGTATGCTCTCCTCCACAACACACAAGCACAGAATCATAAAACAACTGGTGAATCTATATGCAGGGTATATTTGTGTTAAACAAAATATTCTTTTAACTCTTCTATAGATTTGAAGGTTTTTTTTCAATATTAAGTGTTGGGGGAAATCAGTTCAATGGAAAAAGTATTTCAAACCCAAAATTCTTTACCAAAATAATTTATTAATTATGAAGGCAAAAGAAAATCGCCTTCATCCAAGCAAAAAAGAAAGCTTACCTCTTTTTCTGAAAGATAATTTGAGGATACATTCCAGAAAAATAAAGCTGAAAACTAGAAAGACTGTCTCATGAAAGGAACTGTCTAGAAACCCAACAAAATAATTGGAATGACCACCAGTCAGCAGTCCAGAAAGTAAATAGAATTTATAATTCAGTGGGCTCTAAGAATATAGTGAATTCCCCAATGGAGATATAGAATAAGTAAAGTTGAAGACATTAACACTACGGTAAGTAAAAGGATGGGGTTCAGAACACATTACCTTAAAATATTGCACATTGCCATTTGAGAAAACAGCTGAAGGAGAAAGGCCACTCTCACCTTCCTCTTGTCATATAACTGTGAAGCATACCAGAAGACCTACATTCAAGTGGTGCTCTCCTTATGCCTGAAGAAAATTCCCTTTTCTACAAGAATATACAGACAGAGGGGAGAATCTGAAGAAGCAGATCTTGCTAATCCCTCCATGTTTATTACCATTACATGACCCTTTTTTGTCCTCCATTTATGATTGTCCACTCTTCATCAAATTGAAGCTTAAAAATACATTTTACCTATTTATTTAGGTCTTAATTTCTGAAGACTCCTATGTAAAATTTATATTAGATAAATATGTATGCCTTTTCTTATTAATCTGTCTTTTGTTATAGGGGTCTCAACCATGGCCCTAAGATGGGAGGAAACGTATTTCTTTTCTTCTACAGAGGGAAATTATTATCCTCTTAATTAACAACAACAACAACAAAAAAAGTCAGGGTTGAGGGTATAGCTCAGTGGTAGAATCCGTGCCTAGCTTGTATGAGGGTTAGCTCTCCAACAATGGGAAAAAGGAAAAGAAAAAACAAAAGAGTCAGAGAAACAAATAAAAATGAGGTATAACTGAGCAATTTGTTACATTTAAGAAAAGTGAATCCACTTTCATCTCAGCACTAAGAAATTCTCCTTTTTGTGGCACAGTGACCATGACTTGAAACCAGAAAGAAAAAGTATTGTATAATTATGCCATGCTATTTGGCTCTACAATGAATAGTTTTCATAGTATCATGAATTGGTATTGTGGTAAAATAAGCACTCCCATATGTTGCTGCAGAAGTATAAATTTCAGTAGTCTCTTTGAGGATAAACTATAATTAAAATCTTAAAAAATATGCCCTTCCACCTAGTAATTGAACTTGAGGGAATTATCCTAAGGAAATAATTACAAGAAGAAATTTAGCTATAAGCACTTCCATTGTTATATAAGTGACCAAAGGGGATTTGTTAAATTTGTTTTGGTTTACCCATAAAATGATGACTGCAGCCACTAAAAAGTATGATATATATTTTATTCAGGAACCATCATGGCTGTCTTAATCTATTGACTTATTTAAGAAATATTTATCAAGTACCTGTTTTATTCTAGGCATTGTTCTGAATATCATGGATATATAGATAGCTAATAAAGCTTATATGGGCCGGGGAGTAGCTGGGGTTTGAACTCAGGGGCTCTTAATCACTGAGCCACATCACCTGCAGTTTTTTAATATTTTATTTAGAGACAGCATCTCACTGGGTTGCTTAAAGCCTTGCTAAGCTGCTGAGGCTAGCTTTGAACTCATGATCCTCCTGCCTCAGGTTCCTGAGCCACTGAGATTACAGGTGTGTGCCACTTTGCCAGGCTAAAGCTTAGATTTTAATGGGAGAGAAGAATGAGCAGAGAAAACAATAACTCAATGAAGAGAGGTAATGTTTCAGATGATAAAATTTCTCTGAAGAAAAATCAAGCAGAGTAAAGAGAAAGAGAATAATAGGATACTGTATAATATTTTGTATAAGATGGCCAGTGAATTGGGGGGCAGAGCCAAGGATATATCTGGAGAAAGAGCATTCCAGGAAAACAACAATGACAAAACAGCAAGTGCAAAGAAATAATGCTAGAAATATGCTTGCCTTTTTTTGAGGAAGAGCATAGAGAAAATATTGGAGTGGAGTGAGCAATGAGGGAACTGGTGGGAAATGTTGGGGGCAAATTTTATTGGGCCTATGTACTATCCTAAGGAATTATTATTATTTTTTCCTGAGAGACAGGAACCATTTGAAATTTTGAGCAGAGGAAGAAGATAATTTGACTTTAATTTTAGAAAAGTAATACTGTTTGCTTTGTAATTGATAGACTGTAGAGACCTTTATCCTGGAATCTCATCACTTCTACCAAATTCTATTGTTTTATAGAAGTGATGCTATGCAACTTCTGAAGCTAAGCCATTGTTATGATCTGAATGTTTGTGTTTCCTCAAAATTTATATATTGAATCTTAACCTTGGAGACAGTATTGTGAAATGGTGCCTGTGGGAAGTGATTGAGGCACATGCCTATAATTATCCCAGCTACTTGAGAGACTGAGGCAGGAGGATCACAAGTTCAAGGCCAGTCTAGGCTGAGGCAGGGGGATCACAATTTCAAGGCCAGACTTGATGAGACCCTGTCTCAAAATTTAAAAAGGGAGTGTGGTGAAGTGCAGCTTAGTAGTAGAGTGTCCCTGAGTGCTATCTCCAGTACTGCCAAAAATAAAAATAAAAAAGAATAGAGAGAGAAGAGGGAAGGGGAGGGAGGGGAGGGGGATAGTAGAGGATAGGAAAGGCAGCAGAATACAACAGACACTAGTATGGCAATATGTAAATCAATGGAAGTGTAACTGATGTGATTCTGCAATCTGTATACGGGGTAAAAATGGGAGTTCATAACCCACTTGAATCAAAGTGTGAAATATGATATGTCAAGAACTATGTAATGTTTTGAACAACCAACAATAAAAAAATAAAATAAATAAAAAAGAAAAGAGGCTGAGGGATACCTTTCTGCCATTTCTACCATATGAACACACGTAGAAGGAAATGAGAAATAGACCCTTACCAGACACTGAATCTGCTGGTCTTGATCTTAAACTTTCCAGCCACCAGAACTGTGAATAATAGAGTTCTGTTGTTTATGTTACCCAGTCTAAGGCATTTGTCAAAACAGCCAGAAAGGATTGACAGTCCTATAAGGTCATGAATTTTCTACCTGGTTCTCTTGGGATGTTTGCTCTGGTTAATATTCCTCACCACACAGAAGTTTGACTATTTGAGATTTCCATGCTGAAGGGTCCATGTGTTAGGTACTCTAGTCAACAATCCAAGGTCAGTTTGCAGATGAAATTCATCAATAACTATCATGCCCATGAATATACCATTTAGGATGTCCAGCTCAGATGAGCCTTCAGACAACTAAAGCCCTGGATGGCACTGGCTGCAACAGCATTAGTCAAGATTGCCTGAAGTTTTGACCTACAAAATCATGGCAAAATGAAGTGGTTATTGTTTCATATAACCGAAACACCAGATGAGAGGTGACTGTAGCTTGAACTTCAGTGGTAGAAGTAGAATTGGTCAGATGTAATCATGGCACACAAAAATGATTATGTAAGATTGAGTGAAAAAAATACTCAGCATAATAAAACATTTAAATCAAGTGTGGTGTCAATTGTATAAAGCAAAATGTATAGGATGACCACATATGTATAATATGTCAAAATACATTCTACTGTCATGTATAACTAAGAACATAAAATTGTATAGGATGAGTCAATCCCTGAAACACAAAATAAAGATTTAAATTTTTATTTGGAAACAATTATAAATTCACAGGAACTTGAAAAATATGACAGAGAAACCCCTTTATATCCTTCATCAAGCTTCCCCCAAAGGTAGCATTATATATAACCATAGCACATTATGAAAACCAGGAAATATGATTATATAGGTTGATACATGCTCACTTGTATCACTAAAGTTATTTCTGAGTGATGGTACACATAAGACATTAGCAATTATACTTGACTTAAATATGTATCACTATTAAAATGCTAATACTTCATCTCTAAAAATCTTGTTATTTGGTAAAATCTAAGAAATATTTGTGGTCAAATTGCCTGTATTATACCAGTATCAATTTTCTGGTTTGGCCCTCCATTCTCCTCTCCATTCTTCACTTCTCCTACATACATCTGTGCACCAACAATAGTAACACAATGTTTTATTATGTCACCCCTTTGTTGTTTCCTGAGCTTTATTCTCCATATGATTTTTTTTCCTGGATGTTCCCTATTCATTCTTCTAGACCAAACCATTATCTCCTATGAAGCTATCACAGATAGGTTCTATGGAAAGCTGAAACAGACGGAACTAGGAATGGGAAAGGTTTATTGGGAAAAGCACTATTGAAAGGAGATGGGGAAGAAGCAGGATTGGGTAGGAGAAGTCATGAGGGATCGATGCAGATCTGAAAAGTTGCTGCCAGCACAGAGGGACCTCTAAGTAAAGGGCACACATCAGAGGAACTCTGTGATGGATATTAATGGCTGGTCCAAAGTACTGTGGCCCTGATCAATCATATACTAGGGATTACCCTAAGAAGACTGCTTTGCTTAGTCATTGACTTGTGCTTCATCAAGAATATTGTGAAGTTAATAATAAAGCTGAAGCAGATTCTGAAGAAAATCACAGCTGGAGGCTGTCACTAATTGTACTCTTCACATCTGAATGGAATCTTTTATTGCTTGTTTATTAGAACTGGGAATTGAACCCAAGGGTTCTTTACCACTACTGAGCCACATCTTCAGTCATTCTTATAATTTATTTTTTGAGACAGAGTCTTGCTAATTTGCTTGTGATCCTCTTGCCTCAGCCTCTCAAGTTACAAGTGTGCACCACCATACCAGGCTGACCAGAGTCCTGTATTGAAGGAGGATATGAATAACACATCCCCAGGGCTAGCTTCACGGATGTGTGACCTGGGGATGTGTTATTCATATCCAGTAACATGGGGCCCCATGCTCGGAAGGGCCTTGCCCTTAGTTTGACTCCCTGCTGTCACAGTTTTGAAATTCTTAATAATTTTATCTTTGAACTTGCATTTTGTGAATGAAGCCCCTTGAGACTTCATTAGCAAATAGAATATATGTGTGCACTGAGGAGATAAGTGTAACATGCAAGTACTCTGCTCATTGTTATCCCAAGAGTGCATCATTTACATGCAATCTTACCAATGCCCTTTTTGAATGACGGTTTTACATCTTTGTTTTGCATCAGGTCATGCAAATTATGTATCTGGCTCTGACTGAACCCTCCTTGATCAGGTTCTAGTTCTGAATTGATATCTATTCCCTGGTCCCACAACAGGCATTTCATCTTGTACTATGTAATATATTACTGCATTTAATATATTAATACAAATACATTAAAATTTCCATTCATATGTCTATTGCCATATGTGGTACTTATTTTATTTAGTATAATTCCACTCTTAAAAAGTATTAATGCCACTTTGAATAGTTTTTTGTACAGGGTGAGAGATAGGAATCTTGTTTAATTCTTCCACATATGGATATCCAGTTTTTAAAGCACCATTTGTTCAAAAGTCTTTTATCCAACGTATGTTTTTGGCACCTTTATCAAGGATCAGATTACGGTAGCTATGCAAATCTGTCTCTGTGTCTTCTTTTCTATTCCATTGGTCTTTATGCCTGAGTTTTTTTGTTTGATTGTTTGCTTGTTTTCAATTTTTTTTGTTTGTTTTTGTTTTGGTAGTATGGTTTTAACCCAGGGTTGCTTAACCACAGAGAAACATCACCAGAACTTTTTATTTTTTTATTTCAAGACAGGGTCTCACTAAGTTGCACAGGGCCTTGTTAAACTGATTGTTAAACTGAGGAGGCTGGCCTTAAACTTGTGATCCTCCTGCCTCAGCCTCCAGAGTCACAGGAATTAAAAGCATGTGCCACCGTTTCCAGTTGCATGTCTGTTTTTATGCAAATACCATTCTATTTTTGTTACTATTGTTCTATAGTATAATTTGAGATCCAATATTGTGATGCCTTCAGCATTATTCTTATTGCTCAGTATTGTTTTGGCTATTCTGGGTCTCTCATTCTTCCATATGAATTTTAGGACCATTTTTTTCTAGTTCTGAAGAATGTCATTGGTATGTTGATATGAATTGCATTGAATCTGTAGATCAATTTTTGTAATATAGCCATTTTGACAATATTAATTCTGCCTATCTAATAACATGGGAGGTCGTTCCATCTTCTAAGGTCTTCATCAATTTTTTCTCTTCGGGTTTCTATATAGTTTTCATTGTAGAGTCTTGCACCTCCTTATATTTATCCCTGGATATTTCATTCTTTGATGCTATTATAGAGGACCAAAGACCTAAGAATTAGACCAGAAACATTACAACTGCTAGATAAAAAATATAAGGTCAGTACTCCTGCATATTAAGACTTCTAAAACTCAAGAAATAAAACAAAGAATTAATAAGTGAATGGCATAAAATTAAATAGTTTCTGTACAGCAAGGGAAACAATTAAGAGTGTGAAGAGAAAGCCTACAGAATGGGAGACAATCTTTACCAGCTACTTTTCTGACAGGGGATTAATATTCAGAATATAAATAGAACTAAAAAATACACTTCACATCAAACCCAGCAACAACCACAAATAACCTGATCAATAATGGGCAAATGATCTAAACACACATTTCTTGAAAAAACAAATGCAAGTGGAGAAGAAATATATAAAAACATATTCATAATCATTAGCAATCAGGGAATGCAAATAAAGACCATACTGAGATTTTATCTCACTCAGAATGGCAACCATCAAGAATACAAATAACAATAATTGCTGGTGAGGATGTGGGAATAAGATACAATTATACATTGTTTGTGGGATTGCAAATTACTACCACCACTTTGGAAAGCAGTATGAAAATTCTTTAAACAACTAGGAATGGAGCCACCACATGACCCAGTTATCCCATTCCTTGGTATTTATACAAAAGAACTAAAATCAGCACACTGTAGTGATATAGGCATAACAGTGTTAATAGCAGCACAATTCATAATAGCCAAGTTATGGAACCAGCCTTGGTGTCTGTCAACAGATGAATGCATAAAGAAAATGTAAGCTGGGTGCAGTGGTGCAAGCCTGTAATCCTAGCATCTCAGGAGGTTGAGGCAGGAGGATTGCAAGTTCAAAGCCAGCCTCAGCAAAAGTGAAACACTAAGCAACTCAGTGAAACTCTGTCTCTAAATAAAATACAAAATAGGGCTGGGAATGTGACTCAGTGGTCAAGTGCCCCTGAGTTCAACTCCCGTTATCCCCCCCAAAAAGAAAATGTGGTATATATGCACAATGGTGTTTTACTCAGCCATAAAGAAGAATGAAATTATGGCATTTGCTAGTAAATGGATGGAATTGGAGAATATCATGCTAACTGAAATAAGCCAGACTTATATGTCAAGGGTTGAATGGTTTTTTTTTCTCATATGTGGCAGCTAGAGAGGAAAAAAAAAGGACTAAGAAAAGACACCTTGGGGGTTGGAATTATGGCTCAGTGGTAGAATGCTTGCCTTAGCATGTGTGAGGCACTGGGTTCAATCTTTAGCACTACATAAAAAATAAATAAACTAAAGTTATTGTGTTCATCTACAATTAAAATTACTCAGAAAGAGGAAAAGGAATCTCACAAAAATAAAAGGGAGACCAAATGGTCTTTATTTGCATTCTCCTGATTGCTAATGATTTGCTAATGATTAGAATGGAGGAAGGTGATCAAGAGGGAGAGAAGAGGAGAGGGCATGGGAAAGCACTGGGGAATGAAACCTACCAAATTATGCTATGTCCTTGCATGAATATACCACAATTAATTCTCCTTGTATATACAACTGTAATGTAATAATTACTCTAATAATAGTAGAAGGCAGATCAGTAGAATAGAGCAAGAATAACAGGGAGGAAGGGAAGGAAGGAAAGGGGAATGACATTGATCAAATTATGTTATGTTCATATAGAAATATGGTATTTATGAATTCCACTCTTATGTATAACTTGTAATGTACTAATTTAAAAAAAAAACATAAATGCCAAGAATTTATTCATTATTTCCCTTCTTTTATCCTTCTTCCTTTAATCTACTCATCTCCTACTCTATAGTAAATGAAAGATCACAGTGGTTATCAGACACTTACATATCCTCCAATATCTATTTTCCCTTTCTTCTTTAGAAATAGAACTAATAGTTTTTACTTCTCTGAGTAAATACTATAATTTCTCTGCTTCCCTTATAGCCAAGTATGACTAAATTCTGTTCAACAGACATAATTGGAAAATTCATACAAAAGTCTCAGGAAATTTTTTTAAAAGGGAAGAATTGTCCTGTCTTCTTTCCTTCCTTCTTCCTGCTACCTGGAATGTAGACGTGAAGGCTAGAACTCATATTGCTATCTCAGACCATAAAAATGGAAGGATGCTTGCTGGCAGAATGATTAGAAAGATTATATGCATTTGCTGATTTCTTTTACATGAAGGATGCACTTGGTTTTGTTTAAGGCACTATTATATGCGGTTTTATGTCACAAGTAGCTAAACTTATCCTACTGATATAGTTCTTTTTTTAAGTACAGCATATATTTATTTACTGAACTTTCACCAAGTGCTGAGAGCCATTAGCCAAGTAGGTATGACAATTTCCTTGCCAGAGTACCCCATATTGCTTAGAGGAAGGACTCCTGGAAATGGACTTGCCTTGGACATTCGAAGTGACATTGCATGTATGTTTGAGAAAGGTGACCCTGCTCAAGGACCAGGGTAGATCCGGGTTTAAGGAGGATCCTACTGGGATCTAGGGCGGATCAGGTTTTAGGGAGTATCCCGCTCCTTGGGTTTAGGGTGGTTCCAGGTTTAAGGTTATTCCTGCTGGGAATAGGTGGTATCCTGCTGCCTGAGTTCCTGTTGAGTTCTCTTGGAATTCAGAAAGTATTTGGGATTCAAAGCCTGGTGGAGTACGTGAATTGGGCGGGCAGAACTTGGATTTCCCCAGAACATGTTTGTAGAGGGCCGGTGTGAGTTTGGGAATAAAGAGTTGCTGTTTGAATCTACAAAGCTGTGAGTGGCTCATGATCTTGTGCCCAGCCAGACTGCGGCAACCAAGATTGAAAGGGTAAACTTTATGATTCTATCAGGAGAGTTTTATTTTTTTATATATACATTTAAATTTGTTCTGATATAGTTCTTTAAATGAATTTGGAACAATAAGTATATGTCTACTGTTCTGCTCAAGAAGGATACTCCCAGCTGGTCCTATTCAGTTCTTCCTTACCAAGATTGAGGCTCTCCTTTCAAGTTTCCTGTCTCTACCTTTTGGTTGGGGATTGGGGTGGGGGATTGACTCCAGGGCCTCACACATGCTAGGTAAGTACTCTATCACTGAGCCACATTCCCAGACTTAGTTCAATATTATTGGAAGAGGGATTGTCCATAGATTATGAGTTGTCAGGGGTAAGGGAAGGAAAATCTTCACTTAAAATAGCCCCTCCTTTGAATCCCTTTTATTCATCTGTCTGGTTATTGTGATAAAAGTTCACCCTCCCATTCTTCTATCCTTTCTCTTCAATTTAAGTCTCTACTTTGCCATCTCTTTTTACTTTGCCCATGCTCTATCTCATTTAATGTCTAGGAGGAGAAAAGCTAGCATACAGATTTGTGTTACACACTTTAAACACAAATTAGAAGTCTCTTTGAATATTTGTATGTACCTTTATTTGACCTTTTATGTACACTGGAAGAGTGAAATTGTCCTTGTTGTATCAGTGACAGTGAAGAGGGACAGGGGAAAACATAGAAAACAGCCAGAATAATACTTTGATGTATAACTCATAGTGGCAAGGAGATGCACTAGTTATCATAGTGATAACCAGAGTAGTACTATTGAGATATGATATGCATGGATCAAAATAAATTCTCAGAAGAATCTCCCAGGTCCAAGAAGTAAAATGTATATATGGTTGAGTTCCTTTATAAATGACAGGTAATGAACTCAGAGTGAGGCACCAGATGTATAGTGATGAGGTGGGAGTTACATCATCCCAGCTGCTTAGAGGTTGAAGGTACTTTCTAGCCTCAAACCACAAGAGCTACTTCCCCTTTAAAAAGTTCTTATGTACAAGGACAGAGAATCAAGGAAAGGTAGAACTTTCCAAGTACATCAATATCAGTTCTATTTCCCAGACTTCTGGTCAGCAGTGATATTGAATCAAGTCCTTTGAATAAGTTTTAAAATGCTGGCTCTGGCTGTCTGCACTGAGAGCCCCTACAGGGGCTATGTCTGACATTTATAAACGTGTTTACTCTTTTCTTCACATACATAGGCAAGAGTCAGAGAATCCTCTGAATCATGTGGCTCTAGGCAATTTTAAGTCCAGGCTATTCTTCAAATCATCCCTTTAACTTTCAATATTACAAGACACAATTTGAACAACAAGAATTACAAAAAAAAAAAGCCAGTCAGTTCCCTCCTTTGAGCAAATAAGCAATTAAGTTCAAATCAGCCTTGCTTAAGAGATTACAGCTCCAGGCATTCCCACTGACTGGGACCAGGAAGGCAAAGTAAAGTGGTAAGGTAAACAAACAATTATCTACACAATTTGATCAATATGGAACATTAGGCAAACAAGACCTTTCTTAAAAGCATCATCTTAAGAGGGACTTGAATTATAAACCAGATAACTGTCTTCAATTTCCTCAACCTGTTTTTGTATAAACACTATTCAAAAGGGCGTAGGACCTGTGCTGGTTACTCTCCATTTCTTCCTCCTCCACAGTGATTTTCTGCCTTTCTCTGCCCTGCTATGACCCTGTGGAATGCACCACCTGGGTGCCCCAGCCTTTAAGCTTCTAGAAGTTTGGGTTGGGACATAGGACTAGAGGCTGGCAAGAGATTAAAGGCAGGAGAGAAAGGTCAGGATGTTTATTTCATCACTAACATCACCCACCTTCCCCCACTACTTAGCTGAGGTCATAGCCATGGTTTGTTTCCCTCTAACTATAGCTGGGATTCCTTAACATCATTTCTACTCCATACCATATGAGGTCAAGTAGTGGCTAGTCCCTGGGTGCTTCACCATTTCCTGTTGGTTCCTGTAACCTAGCCCATAACTTTGTAAATAAGTCTCCTCTGAATAGACTTAAAAAGTTCAGATTATAATGTCTAAAAATCCCAGGTGACCTTACTCAATAGTCAACTGTGTTAATATGACCTACTATAGCAGCTGAAAAGCCAGACTTTGGAGCTATGTCTATTTTGTATACTGTACTTTGGAATGAGTACCTTAAAATATTTCAAAAATAAGGTTGTAATCACAGTATATAACACTATTCTAAATTTGCTGAGGCACAAAAGAATGTTCAAAAAGAGAAAGTTCAGGATCCTTTTCTTGGGGGTGAAGTTTCTTTAGAATAGTTTACATTGGTATTTATGAGTGTGAGTCAGCTTATCATTATCTCCAATGGCTTTCAAGTTTGGAATAAAAATTTGGAGCTAATAACTCTTAACACAAGTGTAGAGCACCCATGTTTGTGAGAATCCATCTTGTTTACATCTATGATGTGCTAAGATAAATATTTAAGCAAGATTTTTTTTTTCTTAGGGGGAACTAATGTTGTAGGGACAAACGAGGCAAGGCACTGAAGATAGCAGGAAACAGTTTTATTAGGCTGCAGCCAGGTTCAGAGGGCACAGCTTTTGCTGTAATCAATTAATCCCCTGAACCCCGAGTTCAGGGAGTTTCAAAATTTTATACCCAGCATGTAAGGGGAGGGGCTCAGAAGTTCACAGTCTGCAGAAGTTTCATAGGTCAAAGTTATCGTTTGCTTAATAACTACATGATATCATATCAGAAACAGCAAGCAACCCTTTAAACAATTGATACCAGGGATTGAACCCAGGGGTGATCAACCACTGAGCCACATCCCTAGTTGTTGGGTTTTTTAAATTTATTTATTTTTTAGTTTGAGACATGGTCTCGCTAAGTTTTGTATGGCCTCACTAAGTTGCTGAGGTTGGCTTTGAATTTGCAATCCTCCTGCCTCAGCCTTCTGAGCTGCTGAGATTACAGGTATTTGCCCCCATGCCAGCTCCCTTTCAACATTTTGATCTAATTATTTTTATGCCCTATTATCTTTTGGTTACATGGAGTCACCACTGCTAGTGAGTTTCCAGTTGATCCTGCAGAATGGCTTGTACCTCCAACATTCATTAAGAACCTGAATCGTGTATTCATCTCTTATTTGCATTGTCTAGTGTAAGAGACCAGATTATGCCAACCCACAATGTGACTGTGAAAGACCAAAAAATGCCATCCACAAATATTCCTTTTTAGCATAAGGATTATTTTGAGCCAATTATTTTGAGAAATGGAAGCCACAGAGAATCCCTCAAAACAAAGACATTCCCTACTTGTAAGGAAAGTTTATATCTATCAAAAATATCTCCATTCTTATTCTCCACTACTACCAGGGAGAAAAGACTTATCAATGGGGAGAAGCCACCAACTTAAATCTATATAATAAATCTTACCCTCTTCTTGGACATCTATTCATAACCAACCTTTCCCCCATCTCCTTCTTTCTTTGTTTCAGGGAATGAGAGTTTTTAAGCCTGAATTCCAAGTCACCTCCTACAGATTTACTCATTCCCACATATACATGATATATACATGCTATTGAATACTTGTTTTTCTTTTATTGATCTTTCTTTTATTAAAGGGCCTGTCTCAACTAAAAACTATAAAGAGTAGAGAGAAAATTATTTTCCTCCCCTGTGCCAACTTCCTAACTGAATTGTGCATGTTTATAAACCAGGGGCTTTCTAGGTCTCATTCAGAAATGTATTTAAATAGCCTGATACATGATTACCAGAATCACTTACCAGAATCAGCAACTTAGCAAGGCCATACAAAATTTATCGAGACCATGTCTCAAACTAAAAACAACAACAACAACAACAACTTAAAGAGGACTGGGCATGTGGCTCAGTGGTTGATCACCCTGGGTTCAATTCCTGGTATCAAAAAATTGTTTAAAGGGTTGCTTGATGTTTCTGATATGATAGCATGTAGTTATTAAGCAAATGATAACTTTGATCTATGAAAGTTGGAGGTTTTGTCCTTTGTTCCTCAATCATGGGCAAATGAGATTTCTAAAATGGCAACAGGGGACATTGTTTCTAGGAGCACTTTCCATGGAAGTTATTCTGTACTGGAAATTATTTCTGAATGATGGTCCACATGAGACATTAGCAATTATACTTGACTTATATATGCATCACTGGTAGGTAACAAACAGAAATGAGGAGTGGGAACATGAGGTTAAGGGGATAATTCTTTTTTTATTTCTTACATACATGACAATAGTGGAGTGCATTACATTCATGATTATCCATTCACAGCACAATTTTTCATAACTCCGTATATAAAGTATGTTCACGCCAAATTATGCCATTATACATGAGCTTTCTTATTTTTTGCATACAATTCTTAATATACCAGATGGTCATCATTATACAAAATACATGTTTAAAGATGTGAATTTGGTGTCAACATACCTTATATACAAACAGAGATATGATAAATTGTGGTATAAAGGGATAATTCTATAAACTGGGCCTACTATGCTGTCTCACATATTCTTTCTTTTAAACAGCAATTTACCTACAGCCCTGCCTGGCTTACATCAACAGAATATACTACATTACTCAGCAAATAACCCACTATCTGCAGGAAAAAAGCAGTCCAGAAGAAAGGCTCCTCCCAGCTGATAAGAACATGCATTACCCTAAAAAAGTGGGGAGCTTTTGTGACCTTTACACAGATCAGATTCCAGAACTCAGGGAGATAAGGATAATCCCCCCTAACTATCAAATCTGTAAAAACAAATTCTGATTAGAACTAGTCAGCATGGGTCAAAGTGACCCAGAGTTGCCTTGGATCTTTATCATGTTCAGTGGGGACTGGAAAGTCTGAGGCAATTCTGCTGTCAATCAAATGCCAAGAGATGGACCCAGGTGGGACTCTCTGGAAATTTCCCTTGTTCTCCCAATAAAAATGGAGAGCAGGAGGGGCATGCCATCACTCTCTTCTCTGAGTGGACCTACTGTCTCCATTGAGAGTGTCCCTTTTCTCTCTTTCCTATGTCTTCTAATAAACCCATACCTGCTATTCTGAATGACCATCTGAAATCTTTCCAATTTGATTGCAAGAACTAATAACAGAGGAACTGCCTTGGTTCTGTGGTAGGCCATGGCTCTGTAACCTCAGTATTGAAATATTAATCTTTCATTGTAAAGAGATTTTAATTTGGTGAAATCTGAGGAACATTGTAGTTCAGTTAGTTGTATTGTTCCAGTGTCAGTTTCCTGAGTTTGGCTCTTCACATACCCTATCCTCCTCCTCCAATGTACACACATTTGATACACCAACAAAAGTAGCATGATGTTTTATAATGCTACCCCTTTTTTGTGCTGCTTTCTGGGCTTCATTCTTCCTAAATTTTTACCTGGGTGATCCTTATTCATTTTTCTATACAAAATTAATCATCATCTCCTATAAAGCTGTATCCATCAGTAAATGTTGTGGGGTCCTGGTTATTCCAAGGGTCTGCCTTTCTAAGCAATCAGTTTCTTTTCCTTCCCTGACTCCCAAATAATCATGTTGTGTCTTTCTTCCCTCCTCTAATTTCTTCCTATGTTCATTCTTCTCTCATCTTTTTGCCTGTTTCATACCTGTGTTACTTCTGATGTTCACCACTGTCTGTCAGAACTTTCAGATAGGAGCCTATCATGCTGTTTACATGAAGGTAATTTAAAACAAGACCCAAAGCCATTTTAATTATGTCATCTCAAAGTCATTTGCTAAGAATACCCAGAGAACTTAGAGTGAATCAGCAGTTCCAAAACAGCCTCAGAGGAAAGATATATTCAATAGGATTATTGCCTTGCTTCACAAGGAAGGCAGATCCAATAGTCCTAACTCACTTAAAGATATCTGTTTCCTGGCACACAAAATCAGGGATGGCAGACCCTCAGGCTTCTAATCTTTTTTGTCTGTTTTGCCCGTTCCCACCCCACACTTGTCCCTAAGTGAAATGTAGAAACTTTCAATTGGTTTTAAGCTTTAAATATTAATGGATGTTTGAGTAAATTTGGCATGTGTGGAGTTTTATTAAAAGAAGAGATTTTTGCAGGATGATGAATATCTTTATACGCATTACCAATCAATTTTTTTCTAGCCTATGTAATAGCTTATAATTTGTGAGGTGAATGCCCTGTGTGAATTCTACGAGCCTTTAAATTTTTTATATGACTCTCTCTGAGACAGAGCAAATTTACATCATATTTGGACCAGGATTTTATTTTCTCAGTAGTATACTTTGCTCTCCCCAAATCTATGATTCTTTAAAACAATTATCACATCATTTTCTTTCATTTTCCTTCCTTCCTTCCCTTCTTTCTCTCCTCTCCCTCCCCCCCCCACCATTTTGGTGATGGGAGTCAAACACAGGGCCTTGTGCATGCTAGGTCTGTACCACTGAGCTAGCCCTAACTCTCACATATTATTTTTAAAAAACCTTTGTTCTATTGATTATTATTTTTTCTCTATTTATTTTAAGGTCTTTATTTGGGCATGATTAACATATAACAAGCTACACACATATCCACACATATACACGTCAGTATAATTTGATATGTTTTGGCATATATATATATATATATATATATATATATATATATATATATATCTGAAACTATAACCACATGTAAGAAAATAAATATATTGATCAGGGCCAAAAGTTTCCTTGAGCCCCTTTGTTATCCTTTTCCTCTGCTGTTTTCCTACATCTAACTCCCAGGCAATCCTTGGTCTGCTTTCTCTCACTCTTTTATATTTTCTAGAATTTTGTATATATGGTATTAAACAGAACATATTCTTTTTATTTTGCTTCTTTCACTTGGAATAATTATTTTGAAATTCAAGACAATATTGTGTATCAATAATTCATTCTTTTTGGTACTAATATTTGTGGATATTGGACAATTGCAGATATAGTATAATTTGTTTTTCCATTCACTTCCAAGTGGACATTTGGGTGATTCCAGTTTGGGTTGTTACACATAGAGTTACTATGAACATTTGTGTACAAGTCTTTATATGCATTTATGCTTTCTTTTCTCTTGGATAAATATCTAAAAGTAGAATGGTTACATCATGCAATAGCTATTTGTTGTCAGAGAGGAAATACTATTTCATCTAAACCTTCATAAGTTCACAATTGGGACATATTTCTGTAACAAAAGACAGATTTAATAAGTGAAAAATAAGAAAGTTTATTAACACATGTGGTACATACAGCAGGAGAGACATTTCAATGAAAGGCAGCTCAAGGCAGTGAGTGATACAGTTTCTTTGACAAAACACAATAAATTTGTGGAGAAATGACAGGTTAAGGGAAAAAAGTTTCTAGGTTTCCTTCCCATTGGAAGAAAGTAAATATGTGAAATGAAACTAATGGAATAAGTATTGATTGTAGATTCCTCTGGTGCTATCTGTGAACAGATAAGAGTGGTATCCAATAAAGGAGAGTTCATGTTCTGTCTTTAAGCAGAAAAGGGGGAGAATGGAGAGAGCTTTTCCTTGCCTTCCTGTTTCTTAATTGGCTTTGGCTTTAGTCAAATATAGTTTTTATGTCAAAGAGGCATATTTTGTGGTGACATATTATTGTTTCTATCAATATTTAACTTTGAGAGGATAATGGGGATGAAACCCAGGGTCTTGAACATGCTAGACAAACACTCTACCACATATTACAGTCCCAACCCTATTTAATTCTTTTTTATTTCAAGATGAGGTCTTGTCCTTGAACTTTTGGGCTTTCTACCACAGCATCCCAAGTAACTAGAATTACAGGTGAATATTTAACCTTTTAAGAAACTGACAGACTGTTTTACATGGTGGTAATACTATTTTACTCCCCCTCCAGCAATCTATGAATGTTCTAGTTCCTCCACATCCTGGCTATATTCTATTGAATATTAAGAGTGTCAGTTTGGGGCTGAGGTTGTGGCTCAGTGGTAGAGTGCTTGCCAGCATGTGCAGGGCCCTGGGTTTGATCCTCAGTACCATATAAAAATAAATAAGTAAAAAGTATTGTGTCCAACCACAACTAAAAAAATAAAATATTAAAAAAGAGTGTCACTTGGCAAAGTGAATTTGCTATAATTGCATCTAAAAAGGAAACTTTTTCTTCCTTTTATAAAGGAGTGCAAGTAAATCATCTGTGTTTGGAGAAAATAATAGTACTGTTCTAACAAATGTTACCTGCTCTTAAACTCCAGGTTCTATTAACTTCTTATAAAATATCACATCCTACTGACAAGCAAAGAGATGACAAAGTTCAAGCAAAAAATAAGAAAACCATTAACTTCATATTTTTATAGCTAAGATATTTTAACCCATTAGGAAAAAGTTTTACAGTTACATGGCAAGAGGACAACAGATAAATTTCTTACTCTATCTTTTGGTTTGAAATGTAAATAAAAACCCAAACATTGATAGTGTTTGAGCATGAACACATTCCTTGGTAGGATATAAGGAATTTTTCATATAATGCTACAGCCAGGGAATAGACTTTTATATGTATCAAACTCATCCAGGGCATTGAGGCTAAAGAGGTATGTTAAGTATGTCACAGACCAAGATATTGCATGAGTTTTCTACAATCAAGAATTGTTCTTCTAGGGCTGGAGGTATAGTTCAATGAGAGTTCTTGCTTAGCATGCTCTAAGCCCTGGATTCCATCCTCAGCACTGCAAAAAAAAAAAAAAAAAAAGTTCTAGAAATGCAATAGAAGCATTTCTGTGTATCTTATTATGGGTTTTACTTTAGAATAATTGTACGTAACATAAAGCCATTATCTTCACTTCCAGCTGCACACTGCTAAAACAACACAGGAACGAACCAGTTAATGATGAAGCACAGCTTGAAGTGTATAGCTAATGGATAATGCAGTCTCTTTCCAGAAGGTCCTTGAGCTTTACTGTTGATGCCTTTATGGGTCAAATAACCTTGAGGCAAAAATCCCTTAGGTAGATCAGTAGATAAAGTCTTCTTGTTGAATTTTCCAGAGCAAATAGAGTTAGGGCAATGATTCAGGACTTTACACTATTTAAAAGCCCTAAAATTCTGAAAATTATGCACAGAAGGACAGTGTTTTAACCTGAGTATTGCATTCCAGATAAATTGATGTGAATTAATGATAATCAACATAAGGATTATCCTAAAACTAAATAAAACTGACAGTACCTTTTCAGTATCTTAAATTATTGAGAGAGAAAATAACTTAAATTCAGGATACAATTGTTTATGAATGGTATCAGGTGGAAGAGAAATTTTCTGTTCAATTACAGAGAGGAAATACAGAATGTATATATCTTTCTTCTTTCACTTAACATTACATTATGGCATTCTCCAAATTTTATGTTCTCATAATAACTTTTTATGATTTCATAACACTTCATCAAATGCATATAATGACTTTTTAAAACAAGTCTCATACTGATGTGTTATCATGTTTTTTGCATCTTGAATTAGTGATATGATAAAATATGCAGAACAGTTTTTTTCTATATTTAGAATTGTTTCTTTAGGATACATTTTAAGAAATGGAATTGCTTTAACAAAGAATATTATTCTCTTAGTTTAATATAAAATGTTAAAGTGCTTCCCAAAAAGACTATGCCAATTTGTACCTCACTGTAGTAAGTTAGAGTGTGTTTCATTGAAACTTCACCAAGTTTAGGCATTTTATAATTTTTTAATGTGTGCTAATTTAACAGGGAAAATATGACTGTGTTTTAATTACTTTTTTATTACTAGAGATTGTTTTTATTTGCTGCTTTTGAGCTATCTACTCACATCATTAAACATTTATATCTTTTGAACTATTCATGTTTTCATTTATTAATGCATATGAGCTTCTTAGTCATTGAAAATATCAACCCTTAGCCTATGCATGCACAATTTACCACAAATGAAAACTCAGCACTTCTGCATGAATTTCCAGTTTTAAAATAACCATAGCCTGAAATATTCCTAAAACTGAATCTTCTTAAAAAAATCAGTTTCATATTGACATTAAAGTTTTCCACTTTTAAAACAATATTCTAAGGGAAGTATTTTCTGCTGCATTCATATTTTAACTATAGCTATTTATACTCATTGACTTTCTGTTTCCCTAACTTATAACACCTTCTATGTTTTATAAAGGAATTTTTGAGGTCAGGTTTCTTGTTCTCTAGAAAGGTGACTCTGAGCCAGAGCTTAGTAATACAGAAGTGTGTTAACCTACTAAATCTCCAGTCTTCAGTTCTGTGAATATTGCAACAAAATTGATACATATGTATTAGGTTGGAAATAATAATCTAGAGATTATATATTCTTTGTATATATATTTTAATACATATATTTTCAAATGCTCTAATCATTAACGTATTACTTTTTTCAAAAGGATTCTAAAATCTAAATATTTATTTCAAACATTACCAGAAGTGGTACATTTGCTGTTTAATTTACATTTTTATAGGTGTCCTGCACCTGGGATGATGGGACTTAATGGGTTAAGGATCATCTTCATGATCAACATCTGAAAGAGTTGAAGAAAACATCTGAAGTGTGGAGATACAGGAAGTAGAACCTGGAAGAGCTGAGTTGTGCAAAGATCTCAGCTGATCTTCCAGGGAGTTTTGAAGCTAGAATAGCCCTTTGCAGTTGTCCCACCTGGAGATATAGGGACCAGGCTTTCAACTTCAGGCTTTACCAAACATCAGATGAGATTTACTCTTAGACAGGGAGCATGACCTTAAGGCAGTTAGCTCTTTTTGGCTTATAACAACTCCTGGGTGAACTCAGTTGAGGGCTGAACAACATTCTGGAATAATGAATGTCTCAGTCCTGAAAATGGAATCTGGAATGACAGACCACAGACTCTACTACAGGGTTGAAAATACTGGCAAAACTTGCATTCACTGGGAGGAGAGACTCCGGACTTCCAAAGGCCTCTGTTCATGAGTGTGTCTTTGTTTGCCTTATCTGGAGCTTTATGTTAGATAAAGCTATGTTATGTTTGAATCAAGTTAAGGCTTTCCATGATAGGTATAATTGCTCTCTCTGAGGCTCATGGGACTCTCTGGCAATGAGAAGTTTCTTTTTTTTTGATGTATACATACTCACTATATTGGTTCATGAAGAGGCCTCCACCAAGTCCTCCAGATGTGATAGGACTCTGGGAAACCTGATCTTCTCAGAGCCACTATATACAAAAATAGGTTTTATTACCTCCTTTTCCTCTAACAACCTGTTAGAGTCTGTAAACAAGTCAGGATGGCACCTGGTATTTTGCTAGAGGGAGTGGTTTGTGAGGTGGCGCCAGCGAGCCATTAAGTGTGGAGATTTCTTATTGGTTGACAGCTTTATCTAGTTTATGTTAATTAAGATAAGCTGTGTGGAATGTATAAATACCTCTGTGGTCCTACAATAAACGTCTCCTACTCCTGCTGTATCAATGTACACAAGTTGCTCGTCACCACCCCCCCCCCACCCCCCCCCCGGTTATTTTGCTGCAGCCGGACTGCGGCAACAACCCATATTCTACTCAATGTGCATCTGATAATCCCCGATTAGGTCATAAGTCAATCTGATCTTGAACTTGATTGTTGAAGTTTTTATCCATGCATTGGCTTAAATTCTTCTATCTGCTTTGAGACCCCAATAAGAAAAAAAGATGGCTCTAATCAGCCCAGCTATAACCATGATAAGACTCAATGAATACTTGAAGACTCACAGTTTTGATACTCAAATGAATGCCAAGTACCACTTGAAAGAGGTGAGGAGGAGGCATGGGAGATATTTAGGGGAATCTTGAGGATGATGGGGGCCATTCAAAGTGTGCATTCATAGTAGACCCTTCTGCCTGGAATAGTTGATTTCTTTTTTATGTTTTTTTTTTAAATTTATTGGTTCCTTTCAATTATACATGACAGTAGAGTCTATTATTTTTCTACAAATTATTGCTCTTAATTGAGGATGCTATGTAAGTGGAATTCCAAGACCCTGGTGTGAGTTGCCTTTCATTGTGATTTCTCTTAAGTGATGTGAGCTGCATGCATTAATAAAGTTGTTTGCTTTTCTTTTGTTAATCTGTCTTTTGGTATAGGGGACCATTCCAAATAAGAGCTCATAAAGATTGAGAAAAAAATTTTTTTTCCTGCCTGAAGGTGGGCAGGAGAATGTTCAAATAGGATCCTGCAGCATATGGTTAGGATTTTTTAATTTTATTTCTAGCAGTTGGAAATCTTGGAAAGTTTTAAGTAGGAGACTATTATGATCCATGTTATAGCTGCTGTGTGGAATATGGATGCAAAGGGACAAGTGTAGATATGAAGAGACCAGTTGGGAGACTGCTATAGTGCCAGAGGTCAAAGCTGAGGTAGAGGAGATGAAAATAGAAGTTAAATTCCAGATCTGTTTTAGAAGTAGAATAGACAGGGCCTCCTGTTGAATGAGTTGAAGGGATTGTGTGTCTGTGGTGCTAGGGACTGAATTTAGGGCCTTGTGCATGTCAGGCAAGCACTCTCCAACTGAGTTATACCTTCAGTCCTTCTGCTTTTATTTTTATTTAATTTAAAAAAAGTTTAGGGGCTGGGGTTGTGGCTCAGTGGTAGAGTGCTTGCCTGACATGTGTGAAGCACTGGGTTCGAGTCTCAGCATCATAAATAAATAATTAAATAAATAATAAATAAAGGTGCATCAACAACCAAAACAAAAATAACACAAATGCTGTGACTAGTGTGGCCAAATAAACAGGTTCTGGTGAGGGGCGATGGGAGGTTGGAAGAAATAAAGCTCACATACTCAGATCTTGAAGATGAAACAACTTTAATTGGGTGGAGCACTGCTCTGAGAAGCAGGTCTAAAGAACTACATCAGCAATCTTTATTATATATGTCTCATTAATCAGATTAAAGACTATGCAAGCATTATTCTTTGTATTCATGAAAGTTTCAGAGTTAGCAACATTATGCAGCTAATTTTCTCAGTTACATTCAACAGTTGCAATGTGCAAATGCAGATGTGTGGAAAAGCATGATACACACTATGATCTCAATCACACAAAATGGGATATTGTGTACGTATACATAAGACCTGGAGGGACACGTCCAATTAAGCTGCTTGTGACTAGATGATTTTTTTCTTTGCTTATGTTTTTATTTTTCCTGTAATGCACAAATAACTTTTTAAAAATAAAAGCTCTTTTAAAATAAAAACAAACAAAGCAAATGTGCTCATGCTTCTCCCATTAAGACAAAACAAAGAAGAAAGAAAAAAGAAGAGAAAAATCCATTTTGGTCCCATTCTACTTCAACTTTTACTTATTCAATTCAATCTCATCTTCTTGCTCTAACTTTGTAGCCCTCTCAACCCCCTTTCACAGCCAAAGATCTTGAGTGAGTTGTCTATACTGGATGTTTCTCCTAATTCAGCTCCTACTCCTTAGCAATTTGCATTCTGTCTCTGCCATTCTGCTCCAACTGGCTTTGCCAGGTTTATCAATGAGATGCTTTTCACTAATCTAATTAAAATTTCTCAGTTGTCTCATTTTATTTGGCTTTTGCCAGCACTCCCCATTCCCTTTCTACTTGAGCTTCTCCTTTCCCTATACTTTTGGCATACCACACTTGGATTTTTTTTCCCTGCTTTTCTTGCAGCTCTGTCTCCTTTTCTTCTACCTGTTTCTGGATGTTTTTGCTGTCAGGATTCTGCTCTCTGTGTCCTTTCTTCTCACTCTATACCTCTGACTGGTGATCTTGTTACTCTGACTTCCTTTACCAATGTTGGGCCTCAGAAAATGATACTCCCCAAATTGGCACTTTGATATATTTAAGAGGGCTTAGATGCTGTCTCAGACTCAAGGTCCCTCTAACCTTGTCTTGTTTCTCTTCTCCCAAGCACAGAAAGAGGCTGTCTCTGTAATTCTTTTATCTACATTAATATTAGGTTTACAAAAGGGGGCATGATTGCCTTCCATCTCCAACTGGGAGTCATATTATCTATCTCAGAAGACTGAGGACTGTAACCATACCTGAACAGGCATTACAAATCCCTTCTAGCATTATATTTTGTCAGTCTTTTGGGCTCATTCAAATTCCAGAGAATCCCTTTATATATAAATTAATTTATGTCTCTGGGTCCATTCATTCCCTTAATAATTATTTAAGATCCCTCAAAATCTAACTACCCCCATGAAGAAGAGTATATAAGCTTCAACTATATAGTTCTTCTTTGAGTCTCATACTTTGTATATGACTCCCATGCTGTGATTTTTTCCCCAGCTCATTAATAAATGTGTGTTTTTTTCTTTTATTTATCTACTGTCAATTCATTCCAGCAAATCTTCAGAGGGCAGAGGAGAAATTTCTCTTCACCTGTGTACTATCAACAGTGCCAAAGATGTATCTGAATGTCATCATTGCTTGTGCTTAGGCACCATAAGTTAATTTGACATATTTAGAGTAAAATTTATCTTTTCTAGGTGTGACACAAGTATATGATTCTCCCAAATATGAAGAATTGTTGAGCTAAAGAAAATTATGAGGAAGCCAGTGCAGAGGAGCTGTCCCTCTATTTGCCTAAAAGCAGAACATAGATTTACAAAGACTAACAGTATCCAGTTCTCTTGTCCACCAAGGAGAACAAAGGAAAACCAATAAAGACACCTTGGGACCCTGACTGGCCTAGAAATGGTCTCAGAAGTATATTGATTAATAAACTTAAAAAACTAGCTTTTATCAGTCAGTTATTTGCTTTTCCATGTTGCTTCCCCTAAAGACTCAAAATCCTTTTCCTTAGTCTTATCACTTTTCTAAAAATTTATTGTTTTGTCAAAAGTGCTGTATGAAATAAAATTCAAAGCCCCCTCTTTGAGAACCACTTAGGTGTTGCCTTCACGTATGTGAAATATACATGTTAATAAACTTTTTAAATTTTCCTTTTGCCAATCTATTAAAGAGGTCCATTCTAGAATACTAAATTTATATGAATGTTGAAGAAAAAAATATTTTCCTTTCCCCTATGAAAGCACATGAGAATGTGAATTTGGTGTCAACATACCTTATATATAATCAAAGATATGATAAATTATGGTATATTGGTGTATTAAGAATTGTAATGCAAAAATAAATTTAAAAAACATTTAAAAAAGAAAGCAATGAGAAGGAATACCATAAGAAAAAGAAAAATGGAGGCTGACCTCATGGACCAGTGATTTTTTTTTTTTTTTAAGAGAGAGAGAATCTTTTTTTTTTTTTTTTTGTATATGGACACAACACGATGCCTTTATTTTTTTTAATGTGGAACCCGGGTCCCGCCTGTGCTAAGCAAACGCTCTACCACTGAACCACAATCCTAGCCCCCAGTGATGTTTTATGCAGCACTAGAGGGACACAACATCAGGGACAAAATGGCCACAGGCCACCATGATGGTCTGGCTTTAGCAGAGCCAGGCCATGGGAGGAATTAGTTACTTTTGGCGGGCCTTTTTGGCAGGCAGGGGCATGCCATGGGAGGAGTTTTGGTGGCAGGATCATTTAGGGTGGGGTAGGAGGACAGGTAGGTAACCATATCCTTCACCCTATACTTGCATAAATTCTCCTCTTTATCTATTTATTACCTTTGTGTGTGGAGGACAAGAGATAGGTGCTGGGTATTAAACTCAAGGCCTCACACTAGTTAAGCACATGCTCTCTGAGCTATACTCTAAACCCTCCTCCAGTATCTTAATTCATGGCATCTTCTTTTCCCCTGTGGTACTGGGATTGAACCCAGGGCCTGTAAGTAGTTGTGATTAGAGGTATGTGCCACCATGCTCATGGGATCTTCTTAGCTAAACTATTTCCTACAAGAAGCCTTCCCTGATTGCCTTCACTAGTTTACATCTCCCTGATAAGTCCACACCCTCAAACTTCATATTAGAAACTATATGCTCCCTTGATTCTTTGATTCTCTGAAATAATGGTACTTATGATATTTTATTAAGCGATTTATTTAATTACCTATATCTACTGTTCAATGTAAGATTCATGAGGGCAGGAACTGTTTCTGTTTTTCTTGCTGTTATAATCCCAATAGATAGGGAGCTAGAGTTCAAAACATATTTGTTTAATGAATGAATGAATTATGTTAGAATCATACATGTATAAACTCAGAGTGATGGTTGAAACCAAGGGCCTCAAACATGCTAGGCATGTACTCTATGGGCAAGTCACATCCCCAGCTGTGCATAAACATTCTTTTAAGTGATTTGAGAGAAGGTGGATAAAAGGCATTACCATTTTCTATGTATTGCTAGACATTTCTTCAGCACTCTTCCTCTCATACCCATTCAGGAAAGAAAAAACAGCTCCAGACCTCAAGTAACTAATTTCCTGATAAACCATCACTGCCTAAATGTTTAACATTAATGTTAAACATTAAATAGATAACTCATATTTCAGGAAGAACATCTGGGTTCAGTGGTACACACCTGTAATCCCTGCTATTTGGGAGCCTTAGGAGGATCTCAAATTCAAGGCCAGCCTGGTCAACTAAGCAAGATATTGTCTCAAAATAAGATTTAAAAGGGCAGGGGAGGTAGGTCAATGGTAGTGCACTTCCCTAGCATGTGTATAGGTCCTAGATTCAATCCTTAGCACTGCAGAATTTTTTTCCATTGGAAAAACACAATATGCTATTCTTTTCATAAGAATTTTATTAATTATTCTAACCAGTTCTTCCATTTTCCAAACCTATTATCATAGTCCAAAGCGGTAATCCTCTCATGTTTAGAGAGTTTTAAATTATTGAAGTCAGTTTTTATTATACTTTCCTCTAGTTGTTTACACACATTTTTATTTGCTGATTTTCTCTGTCTCAGTAAGGCATAGAATTGAAGCAAGAAGATAAATACTAAAAAAATCAATACTCAGGAGCATTGCATAATATTGGTGGAATGCTGTCTCCAAATATCACATGAATAAGCTTTCTAATCTAAGACTACTAGTTCCTTTGGATTTCAACAATGTAAATTTCATTTCATCCTCTTCATTTTCCCTATCTTCAATATTTAAAAATACGTATGAAAGATTTATTACAACATGAAATCTCTATTTAGAATCTACAAAAGCAGCTCCTTGACACACATTTTCCAAACCAAAATCCTTGAACCATTATCTAAATACCACAGTTGTCACTGCTTTCATAGAATATGTTTCCAAAATATGTGATAATTATTGATTACATGGTGAGTGCACCTTCTATGCAAATGCATTGAAAAGGAAGTCAGATTAACACACATATTTGGCATTATAAATATGTTAAAACTTGGTATGTTGACATATTTCTCTAAAAGCAGACAGAAAAAAATAATAACCTCAGAATTAAAGTTAATTCTGAAACTGGAATGACTTGGCCTTTTGCATTGGTTTATAACTCACAGTAAGGCAATCCTACATACACTCATTTGTAAACACCATTAATAATGACACACTTCACCAAGGGTTAGGTATATTGGTATATTATTGTAAGTGTATATAGTGTAAGTTATTCATTTTTGAAAACTTCCTGGCAGAGCCTAATCATAGACACAGTTTTCCTTTTCTTTGGATTTCAGATTCTAATCTTTGTCAACTTCAAGTGTTAGTCCTGGACCTATGGTCTTTTAAAAAAATTATTTGTATCATTTTTTTTAGTTGTAGATGGACATGATATCTTTTTATTTATATTTTTTCATGTGGTGCTGAGGATGGAACCCAGTGCCTCACATGTGCTAGGCAAATGCTCTTCCATTGACCTACAACCCCAGCACCCCCATGGTCTTTTTCTTCTGAGAATGTCCTGCTGTTCACTGACAAATTACTCCATGGCACTTCTAGGCAGGCAGAGAGAATAGAACAAATTTTACACAATTTATGATAGTGCAAAATTATTAATGCTCTCCACCCAACCTGCTTATATTCTGTTGACATGCATATCAATAATGAGTGACAATGCTTCACTATGTCTTCTGAATACAGATCAACTAATTTTAGCTTAATGATCATCCACCATAAGGCATTAGTTGTCTATGGCTGCATAACAGATTACCCTAAAACTTAGCAACTTAAAACAATAAGCATTTATTTATTATCTCCGATTTTCTATGGATCAGGAACCAGAGTGTGGTTCCTCTTAGCTGAGAGTTTTTGCCTCAGGTTCTCACATGCAATCCAAATGTTCACAGAGGCCACAGTCATCTCAAGGCTCTACTGGAGGAAGGAGCCACTTCCAAGCTTACTCATGTGGTTATTAACAACTCTCAGTTCCTTGTTGCCTGTTGCCTGGAGGCCATTCTCAGCTTCCCATGAAATAGGCCTCTTTATAGAACAGTTGATAACATGGCAGCTGGCTTCATCAGAGCAAGCACACAAGCAAGAGCTAGAGAGCAAGTGTGAGTACGTGGGTTTGATTCCCATCATTGAAAAAAAAAAGATTTAAGGTGGAAAGCATAATATTCTTGTTTTAATTTCAGAGACTTCCTCATCTATATTTTATAAACCTTCTATTAATTAAAAAATGTTATCATGTTTTCGAGTTCCATTAAAAGAAAAAAAATAGACAAATTAAATTTAGCAGAAAATATTTGAGCAAAGAAACAATTCATGAATTTTTCAGCACCCCAAACCAGGAAATGTTCCAAGAGCTCTATCCAGCAGTATTTATAGGCAGTATTTATAGAAAAAGAATGTGACACACAGAAATAACTTGATTGGTTATACTTTGGTGTAATAAGTCAATTTGGACATGTCTGAGCAGTTTTCAGCCTGTAATTGGCTGAAAGCTCAACTGCTATGATTGGTTGAGACTCAGCTACTTGTTATAAGAACATACTGTCGAGTTAAGTTGCAGTTTGTTTTCATATTATGTTGGGTTACAGTTAGAAGTGTGTGGGCCAAATTTAATTTAGTCTAATAGTTCTAATATTTTTTTTTGAGACAAGGCCTTGCTATGTTGCTCAGGTTAACCTTGAGCTCATGAGCTCAAGTCATTCTTCTGCCTCAGGTTCCTGAATATCTAGGACTACAGGTGTGCCTAACTGTGCCTTGATTTGGGTTGTTTTCTGAATGCCCCATCTGTTCTAATATCATAGTCTTGTTTCATGGATGCAGTAGTTTCTTTTAATTTTCTGGAAATGCTAATAAAGTATTTATATCCATTTTGGTACAACTAAAGAGGTATAACTGACACAGTCAGAGAGCCCATGGGAAACAGGACCCCCTTAGCACTAAGAGACAAAACCTCTCAAGGGAAGAAAGACAGCCAAGCTAGCTCTAAGTCTTATGGGGCTAAGAGGCATACTAGGAAATTAGGAGTTAAGAGGTGAACTACTTTTCAATGTTATGGGAATGAGATAACATGCCAGGAGATGAGAGGATAGGAAAGTCAGCTCAGCATTCTGAGATTATGTAGCCCACAGATATGCCAACTAAACCTAGACAAACCAGGGTCTGCACTATTTTGAAAATAATAACATAAAAAAACTACCCCAGATGATAAGAACATTTTCACATGGTGAGAGGCAAATGTATGTGTAGTCACTAAAGTAACCCACATTTACTTTTACTTTATTAACATAGTAAAACCCACAAGTGGAGAATTAAGGTGGTTTGGGGACATGTGATGCATGAAGATGCTTGAAGAATGCAGGTGTGACTGAAGTCCTAACTCTACCTGTAATGATGTCAAGAGACCAGGTTTCTTCCTATCCAACAAACACAATGTAAGTTATTTCCCTTTGTTCTTTGCTTGAGCCAGCCTGGGATCTCTGTACACCATCTATCTCCCTCCTGGCTCAAGCCGAAGTCCTTAATAAAATCTTGCCTGCATTCAAATTATTTCCAGATCCATTGTTCATTTTGACAACTCTAGATCTAAGAACCCTAGGTCAGTAATAGAACCATTAAGATATGTGAGTGTGTGCATGAACATGTTTGTGTACTTCTTTCTATCTGATACCAGAATGTGAAATCAACAGAGCAGACTGTCAGAAACGGAAGATAACTATAAAGTGGAGAAGAGAAAAATGCAGGCTAAAAGCCCCCAAGGACAGTCTAAAATCCATGTTGGTTTTTATTGCCTCTGACCTTAGTGGTATGGATATTCTGTTTCATCACAGAGTTGGACAAACACCTGCCTCAGGAATTGGAAAAGCTGAAGATTCTAGGGAATGAGGAGTTGCAGGTCCGACAGCTACCTGTGAGGCTAAAGTACTCTGAAAAAGCTACATCTGTATTAAAGATCATGCAGACTGACCTCAGCTGAGAACATTGTGCTTGTGGAGAGACAGAATGTGGCACGTCCAGAGCCCAACTTATCTTGGGATAAGTTAGGCCCTGTAGAAAAATAGTCATTTGGTTTAACCTTTGTATCTTATCTAACATTCTGTGGCTATGAGGTAAACCTCTCAGAATGTAGATTTAAGCTTGACAGACCTCTACCCTTTACCAACCCCAAGGCTAAGGATGTTGTAATATTTGAAACCTACAGAAAATATTTTCTTGCTTTGCTGTAGTCCAACTACCTAATGTCCCATCAATGTACTTGTTAAGTGTACTTTCTTTGTTTTTTAAAGTACTTTTTTTAGTTGTAGTTGGACACAATATCTTTATTTTATTTATTTATTTTTATATGGTGCTGAGGATTGAACCCAGTGTCTCGCATATGCTAGGTGAGCCCTTTGCTGCTGAGCCACAACCCCAGAACACTTTCTTTGTTTTTGAATATAAAATTTCATATAGACTCTTTCACTTTGGATCACAGGATAACTTGAATCTCTGTCCCTGGGCACCAATGAGTAAGTCAGCAGATCAGCAACATGTATGACCCACAAAAATGGCTGCTACTTTCCTTCTGTTCTAAACCCCCCAAGAATCTTTCTTGTGACTGATCCTAACCCAAAATGTGTAAGAAATGAAATTCTGGAAAATGTAGTTAAGCCTAACCAAGCTGATACTTTGTAAAGCCACCACCAACTCTTAAAGATTTCTAATATCATTACAGTTAAAATGCATTTCATAGATTTATTAATTCAACATTTATTGAATCCCAATAGGTAGAAGGGGTATTTCCTACCTTCAAAGAATTTACAGTTTCATTGTATTAGCAATCAATTGGAGAGCAAGAATATAGAGAGTGCTCTAGCATTCTACATTTTCTGGTTATAATAATCTGTTCCTCAGTCTCCATACTACCAGTGGCAGGAATGGAAAGGGAGACCAAAACTCTGCATGTTTCTGGTAAGGTTTCCACCTCCTCCCTCCCTCATCACATCTTTACCATCACTATCTGCTGTTATGGTAGGACTCAGGCCCAGGAAGCAAAGTTCAGGGCTCCAGGAGTAAAGGAAGATGTGAAGCACAGTAGGGATAGTTGACATGCTTTATTCAGAGGCAGCAGCAGCCCTTAGTCATCTTCCTACACCAAGCCATTTCCACAGGCTTTTTTTATATGCAGGCCAGACAAAGAAGACACATTACCAACAGGTTACATAAGTGAGTGCATGATCACAAGCAAATGTTTATATCCTTGAGTACACACACTGAATCAGGGTGTTCATAACTTTGGCTACATACTAAAAACATAGCCCTTTGAAAGCCATGGAGAGGGAGCCTAACTATAATCATCTTGAGCCTGCCCAACAATCCACCCTATTAGGATTCCTCACTATACAATATATGCATTTGAAGTCTTCTGCAGTGATCCCTTAGAAAGGAGGGCAGAGCCCTGCACCTATAGACTACAATAACAATTTAAACTGCAATAACATACAACCAGGAAACAAGCCCTACAGCCTAGGATTACTAAAAACCATCTTCAGGTAGAGCCTAAACTAGCCCACAATTCCTACAAAGGATCATCAGTCAGCTGCTATATGGCCTGCAATTTCAGAAGTCATATGTGCTAAACCCATACTATTATTCTTTTGGTGATTTGGAATATATATACAATACTCAGTTCCAAGCACGGCATATATCCCTCTCTGTGTTGCTGTTAACAAATCAAGTGCTATGTGATTGCAACAAAACCTTATGCATCGGATGCATTTCTTCATTCATTAGTGATAGAGCCTACTTTGTATGGTTTAAGGCTCAGGCTATGTGCTCAGCCAAGGCAGCTATCTGCATCTTGGTCATCTAGGGTGTCTAGTGTGGGAAAAACAGCTAGGGGATAATACCACCAAGGTGTCCAGCACACTCTATAGGATGCTCATATACAGTCTCCCAATTAGCAGGCTCCTGGGGCAATGTTTGGTGTATGGTCGCTGGGTGACATGGAAACCCTAGGTGCAACACCTTTCCAATTCTGTGGAAGATATGGCTACCCATGAGTTCCACAGACCCACAGGGTGCCACGGGGCACTGGGATAACAATCATACTGGTTAGATTGATTTCTGGTTGAATGGTCTGATCAGAGCCTCTAGGGACCCAACCCACAGGTTCTGTACCTTCCATTTTCTCCAAACACTGTGCCACCAGACCTCTTAGCACTACAGTTGCAGCTGGGAGCCAGGTCAGTCCATCTCAGAGTTCCCCAACCATGGGCAAGAGGCATTGAATTGTGCCTGGACAATGTCACATTGTGACAATTGTCACAATGGCTGCTTTGATTTCATCCCATATTGAGATGGCAATAAAAGTCTTTCCAGATCATGTCCAATTGTCCATGGACATAGTCTGGATTCATTAGGATAGTCTATCAGCAGAACTGACAGGCATTTTGGACCCTAACCATAACCCTAACCATCGATAATGTCAGGGTGTTAATTATAGTATGATAATTCACTTCACTACTGGGCCAGGCAAACAACAAGCCTATAGTTATATCAACTGCCATCAAGGCAAATATGGCCTCTTCTGAATTTGATAAATGGCCAATGTAGACAACCTGCCATTGTGTCAAGGGGACACATCCATGCATTATCTGGCTCCAAGGCATTGAGGTTGTGGTATTCTTTTTTTAAAAAAAACATTTTTTTAGTTGTAGTTGGACACAATACCTTTATTTTATGTATTTATATGGGGTGCTGAGGATCAAACCCAGGGCCTTGCACATGCTAGGAAAGCACTCTACTGCTGAGCCACAACCCCGTCCCAAAGTTGTGGTATTCTTGAGCACAAATTACACATGCCTGGTAGGCATCTACCAGGGCATTCCACATTAAAAGCAGATTCCACTGACTACATTCCACATGTATTGTCACATCTGCATGTTGTAGGTGATTGTGCAGCCAGGTCAGTGGGAGGTTCACACTCTGACCACTGCACCCTAGCAAAAGCAACTGTTTCATCATACTCTGGGCTAGCCAGTGGAGGCATGGCCAATAACATGCCCTATAGTTGCCTGTTCCTGATGGCCAAGCTTTCAGAGTTATTGCCACAGAATTTGCTCCCAAAACACAGCACAACTGTCAGTACACATCATTGTGTGGTTACTTCACTGGGGGTTACTTCATTTGTTACCACCATTCAGATAGTATATAGCTCACCTGAGTGGCTTGTTGCAGATTTAAACTGGACAGTGTCCAGCTCTTGTTCTACAGTCACCACTGTCCACACAGGTGGTTGTCCATGACTGGAGCTATCAGTGTATTAAGCATTAGACAGTATAGGTGCCTTACTTCCAAGGTATTGGCTTGATTCTTGTTCACCTACAGAGGTGACAGGCCCTAGAAACTCCTAAAATCTATTGTCTTTGCCAGATCCTAGCACAACTGGGCTCTCCCTTGGCTTCTGTCAGCTCCTAGCACACCTGGGCTCTCTTGCTCAACTAAATGCCTCCATGGTGTTGACTGTTTTGCAATATCTGCTGCAAGGAGATATGCTAACCTCTCATTTGTAGGGCACTACCCATGATGCTATTCACCTTTAAATCTTATAGGCATAACCACAAAGTGGCCAGGGGCTCTCTTGGACTCTGTTTAAATTGTTTTCTCAAGTCTACCAATTCCACTTGACAGGTGGAACACAGTGAACTTGGTTACCTGGACAGGCCCTGCCATCTGCCCACCTGAGTGATCATCTGCTGATGTTTCATTTTCTGTATCACCCCTGGCCACTTGCAGGTATTGATCTTCTTCTTCCTCCCCTTTTGATTCCATCAGCAGAATTTCAAGGTGTGGAGATCCTCTTCTAGTGACCATACTCTGACTTCCAAGTCCTCTTCCTTATCTTGCAACTCCTTCATCTTGGCAGGTTCGTATGAAGCTGAATCAGCCTTTTGCTCTCAGAGTTGTAAGAAACACCCATCTCATAGCCCCAGAAGCCATGTGTGCAACTCCAAAGGTCATTTCTACATCCCATCTACACCACCACTACTACCTTTCTACTTGGCTATGGGCTGGCACCTGGGCTCCACCACTTAGGTCACAGACTGCCCTGACTGGTGCATGTTCACCTGCAGGGCAATCAGAAAAATTTAGCCTGCTTCCCTTCTGAGTGGGTTTTGTAGGTGGGAGCTAGTTGCTTGCAAAGCCTTCTCCATGCTCACAGGGAACCCATCAACTCTTCACAGGAGTCCATGCCAACGGGACTGTTCACTGGGTTTGACCCACACTCTCACCTACATAAAATCCTGTCAACTATGCCAATTGTCATGGTGGAGTTCAGGCCCAGGAAGCAAGGTTTGGGGCTCTAGCAGTGAAGGCAGATGTGAGGTATAGTTGGGATAATTGAGGCATCAGCAGGCCCCCAGTCAGCCCCCAACACCAAGCTGTTTCCATAAGTCTTTTTATATACAGGCCAGACAAAGAAGGCACATTGCCAACAGGTTACATAAGTGAGTGCATGCTCACAAGCAAATGTTTGTGTCCTTGAGTACACACACTGATTCAGGGTGTTTATGACCTTGGCTACATGCTAAATAGCCCTCTGAAAGCCTTGGTGAGGGAGCCTGACTATAGCCATCTTGGACCTGCCCAACATATATATACCTTAAGAGAATCGAATAGTCTAAGACCTCTCTTTAAGAATCCTGTCACTTCTTTTTAATTCCCTCAGACCCTAATTCCCAATTCATTCTCTGAGCTGTGACAAGCCCAACATCAAGCTCCATCCTTCTTTCTTTCATTTTTTTTCTCTGTAGCATGTATAACCTTCTGACACACTATTTATTTTACTGAATTATTTGTCTGTTTGTCTTTATTACAGTGTAAGCTCTAAGTGGGCAGGGAATTTTCCTGCTTTGATCACTCTTATATCCCTAGAGGAAACTGCCTCACACATATTATGTGTTCAATAAATATTTGTAGTGCAAAAGTAAATCATCTACTTATTTCAAGGAGGCAAACCACAGTATGTGCCTGCCAATGAATCATGGTTATATTGAATTAGGAAAGATAGAATAGCAACCTGTGTTACCTGTCTGCTAATGAATCATATTTCTATTGAATTTAGAAAGAGATGGAATGAATAAAAGATTTTCAGATCCCATATTTACTCATGAGTTTAGATGACATTAATGTGCTGGAAACATTCTGTGTATTCATATTTTAAGAGAAATAATCCACAGAAACAACCATAAGGAGCTACTTTATTTTCCTTTCCTAGGGAGAATATGGAAGTAAGCTTATTTTTCTCCTTGTTGTTTTGATAGAGCACCATTTCTTCACTGATTTTGGTTTTCTCAAAATTGTGAAGACTATTTCCAAAATATTTGAGCCTGAACATATAAATAGTTTTTCAGTTGCATTCACATTTTTATAGTCCAACATTTTCCAGGTTTATAAATAAGCTAAGGCAAGAAACTCTGGGTACCACTTTATCTTAAAAGTAAAATTTAATGTCCTCATCTCCAAAGCAGTTTTTCTGTGTTTCCAGTATGCAGTTCCAAATCGAGGATTATTTAACCCTGACAAAACTAGGAGCAAGTAATGGACCTGGAGATGTTTCTCATCAGTTAGAGCACTTGTTAAGCAGGTTCAGAGCCCTGGGTTAAATACCTAACACTGTAAGGAACAGTAAGAACAACTGAGAGTTTTAAGGCTCATCACATTTTTCTAAGAACCAGATAGACAGCTGTTCCTTGTCATATCAGAGACAGTAGTATGTGCTCACCAAGCCCCATTTAATTTTCTATTAGTGGGATACATAGGAAGACTATAGTTTCATAATTCCCCTGTACTGAGGTTTCAATCATGTAACTGGATAATGAATTTTGCACAGAAGTGGGCAGAGCCTATTATTTCCTGAATGGTATGGCCTCAAGATGGTGGCACTTCTGTAACTTGGGTCCTGATTGTACAATGTGAGTAATAATCATTTATTGTGTTAATTCATTGTGATACCACAGTTTATTTGTTACTATTTTCTGGCTAATCTACCTACCATTAGTAAGAATGTGTGACTGAACTGAAAATTTCAGAATTTAAATAAGAACTATATTCTGGTCCTGCCAGGTGTAGTGGCACAGGCCTGTCACCCCAGCTACTCAGTAAGCTAAGGCAGGAGGATCACAAGTTGGAGGCCAGCCTAGGCAATTTAGCAAGATTCTGTCTCAAAATAAAGTTTAAAAAGGGCTGGGGATATAGCTCAGTGGTAGAGAATTTGCCTAGCATACGTAGGACCCCAAGTTCAATCCCCAGTGTTGCAAAAAAAGGGAAAAAAGAATTATATTCTGGTTCTTAGTGGGAAAAAGTTTTAAATGTCACACACACAAATAAAACACAAAATTCCTTTCTTAGCAGGGAGTGTTGTAACCAGGGTTTGAACTCAGAGGCACTCGACCACTGAGCTACATCCCCATCCCTATTTTGTACTTTATTTAGAGACAGGGTCTCACTGAGTTGTTTAGTGCCTCGCTTTTGTTGAGGCTGGCTTTGAACTCAGGATCCTCCTGCCTCAGCCTCCCGAGGCACTGGGAATACAGATGTGTGCCATCATGCCTGGCTCACAAAATTCCGTTTTTTTAAATATTTTTTTAAGTTATACATGAACACATTACCTTTAATTAATTAATTAGTTAATTAATTAATTTTTTTGTGGTGCTAAGGATCAAATCTTCACACTTTCTAGCAAGTGTTCTACCACTGAGCCACAAGCCCAGCCCTAGGTCACAAAATTCTTTAGCCCAAGGAATCATAAATCACAAAATCTCAGTCATGCAGGTCATTCTGATCCAGCTTGGCAGGCTTCTGCAGACTCTCCAAGCCATAAAGCTAATAAATAAACTCAGTAAGATCCTCTTCCTTCTTATCACAATTCTTACCTGGAACGTATAATATAAGTGCCCAAACATCAGTCATACCCTATGTTGTTTTTGTCACCCAATGCAATTGTAACAACCAGTTTGATGTAAATTCCTTCTTTGTTCTTCTTTTTTGAAAATTCTACAAAAATCACTCTCCTCTAATGCCATTAGAGGACTGCTAATTTTAGATGCCTAGAATTCATTCTCCCTAGGTGACTGTCCTCATATTGGATCAGATAAACTCTTTGTTTTCATATTACTGTCCTTAAATTTGCCTTTTAGGATGACACTAGGCAAAAGCTTCAGAAAAAGCTACTTTACTCTACAATGTGGAAAGTTTGTAAGTAAATAAGGAATTTGCTGGAATCTATAAATATAAGCTAAAATTTTTGTCTTTTCTCTGTGTGTTCTTTCTAGAACAATTCTCTTATAGTAGTGGTTCTTCCTGGTGCCTCAGCCTTATCTGTTGGGAAAATTTCCAGGACTGGATCATCATTGTGTTCTTTCTCAGAAATTGGCCCATTCAGTCAACAGATGCCCTTGGGAACTGGGACAAGGAATGGGGGGTAGTATACAACAGACCCCTTTCCTCTGGCTACCCTGTTTTGACATCCTGTTTCTAAAGGGATAGATATCTTTTAGAAAAGATTAATATAAAGCCAGATAAAGTGGCCCAGACCTGTATTCTTAGCTACTTCGGAGGTTGAGGCAGGAGGATCACAAGTTCAAGAGCAGCCTCATTAGTTTGGAGAGAATCTGTCTCAAAATTTAAAAAGGGCTGAGAATGTACCTCAGTGGTAGAGTGCCTGCCTAGCAGGTGCAAGGCCCTGGGTTTGGTCCCTAGCACTAAAAAATATGGATATAGAGGAGACATACATACTAAAATTTTAGCTGCATTTGACTTTCCTTTCCATCTCCCAAGACATGTACCCAAGGATACAACTTTTTCCTTGAAGGGTCTGCATCCCTCAACTTTTTATTTTTTATTTTTGTCAGTATTGAGGACAGAACCCAGGGTCTTACCCATGTTAGGCAAGCATTCTACCACTGGGTTACATCCCAAGATCCCTTTTCATTTTACTGTGAGGGTCTTGCTAAGTTGCTTAAGCTGGCCTCAAACTTGCAATCCTCCTTTCTCAGCGTTCTGAGTAGTTAGGATTAGTGGCACGAATCACTGCATTTGACTTCCCTTAACTCTTAATTGTACTTTTTTTTTTTTACCCTAGAGTTTGACCTCTACATTCCAAGAATACTTTCTTTCAAATTCTCAGCCTGAATACTTTCTTCCCTGTTAGGAAATCCACTTCCTATCCTGCAGGGAAGGATCTATCTAGCTTCCTGTTAGATAAAGAGACTCCTACCTGGATTCCCTTTTAAGTAAGCATTACTCAGCCTCCAACTATCATTCTTTAGGGTGTGCCTCATCTGCAGAAAGCAGCCTTGTTGGAGGTCAGATCTTCTGAAGTAGTCCACATCCAAAGACTAAAATGAGGCAGAGAAATAAGGTCCTTCAATTTTAGCCTGATTGGGAGACAATTCTAATGAGCCACCTCATCTTTAGAGATCCTCATTGGATTACCTAGTTTGTATTGGGCCTGCACTGTAGTTCATCTCCTACCTGTTTTTCTTTCTTTTCAAACATGTTGAGCCCTAATATGCATCTTGTGTCCCAAGCTCTGTCACAGCATCTGATTCCAAAGAACCCAAGCTGCAAGTGGCTCATTGGTTTCCGAAGTCATTACTAGGTGTCCTGCATCTTCTGGGTAGACTTTGATGTCTGTTACTGGTTGTTTACAAAGCAGCTGTGTATGTGGGGGTGGGGTACAATTGTGTGAATGGAGATCTATTATTGTCCAAGCAAGCTGCCAGCCATATACCTCCATTATTCAGTGATGTAAAATGGTAATCTTTAAAATCTTTAAAATGCTAATATCTTTTTAAAATGCTAAATCTTTAAAATGCTAATATTTTTCTTTTAGAGATCACAAATGCATATTGAGAAACAATATTTCTGCAGTCAGTGAAGGATTGAAGGACTGTTTCTGCTTTTAGAGACAATATGAAATGTGGTTTTGTTGTATTGTTTGAGAATATTGCAACTGCCCAAATTCATATTTCTGTTATAATTCAATAATTGAATCTTGCTATAGACAAGAAAATTAAATGGGATAGATAAAAGTCATAAGAACTGTTAAGTATAAATAATAAACTAGAAGCTTAAAGATAGAGGAAATAAGCTGGGCAAGGTGGCACATGCCTGTAATCCCAGCCACTAAGGAGGCTGAGGCAGGAGGATCACAAGTTCAAAGCCAGCCTCAGCAACACCAAGGTCCTGAACAATTCAGTGAGACCCTGTCTCTAAATAAAACACAAAATAGGGCTGGGGATGTGGCTCAGTGGTCAAGTGCCCTTGAGTTCAATCCCTGGTACCAAAATTTTAAAAAAAGAGAGAGATATAGGCAATAATCATAGAATGTATTAAGGCTAGGTGATGAGTAATGTAAATTTTCTAACAGTAAGAATATATGAGGTTTTAAGTGTAAATGGTAAATTCATAATCTACAATATATGTTAAGAGAGAATAAATTGAATAATCAATATAATAAATATTATTATGGATAAAAAGTGGTGGAAATACAAAGACAAGAGATGATCATACTGCCTCTAGGTTGACAGTTATGCAGCCTCTGAATTGGCTATCTATTGGTGAAAATGGGTACAATTTTTGATTTACATATGTTCTTCCGAAGAAAAACAAATTAATCTCATAGCAGTTCAGCAGGCCTGTTGACAAACTACATGTTTTTCAGGTGTGCTTGTCTCTGCATCTCCACAACAAAGCAAGTGTGTCCCCTTGATCCCATTTGTGGGTTCAGAGCCCACAAAATATAGTTTTATCACTATTGCATTAATACAGCATAATGTAGCAGGAAAGGGGGAGGGGGAGAAAGAGAAAAGAAGGGAGAGGAGGAGGAAGAGAAGAAGAAGAATCATCTAAGTATTCAGTGCATGATCCTCCATCCTGCTTGAATACTATACTAATGTATGTATTAGGCCTCCCTGTATTTTTTGTTGTTTCTCCCTCTGCATTTTAAATAGAATTTTACAAATTAAGTGTGTTACAAAAGATTATAATTTGGTTTCTGAGCCTTTCTGTTTCATAACCTCTGGATAGCTCCCCTAACAGTGATCTGGATGACTACCATTGTATAGAATTGGTTTCCCACACAATACAGTATTTCACCATCATTTTGTGTTCTTACTAATCACTCTTAACAACAATCACAAGAGGGTACCAGTAGTATTTAAAAGAAATGTTCTCTGTGTTATAGGAAATCATACTAATTTCTCACTTTAATGGTTATGATGGTTTTAAAATAAGTTCATGGATTCTTTGATGCTCTTCCTTTCAAGAGGTAGTGATTAATTTCTTTCTTTTTGAATATGAGAAGAACTTAGAGACTAATTTTTCGTGAATAGCATATGGCAGAAATGACAGTGTATACCTTCTAAGACTAAGTCATATTGTCATTGTGGCCTCCTCCTTGCTTCTCTTTGTCTTAGATCATTTCCTATGGGGGGGAAACATTGTCATGTGAGAACATTCAGGCAATCCAATGATATGACCCATCAGGTGAGGAACTAAAGGCCTCCAGCTAATAGCCATGTGAGTGAACCTGGAGTTGCATCCTACAACCCCAGTCAAATCTTCAGATGACTATAGCCCTGGCTGACATCTTGATTATAACATCATGGTAGACCCTGAATCAGATCCACTCACTAAGTCATTCTCAAATGTTTGATTCACAAAAACTATTAAATAGCCTGGTGCAGTGGCATAAGCCTGAAATTTCAGTAGCTTGGGAGGATGAAGCAGGAGTATTGCAAGTTCAAAGCCAGCCTCAGCAAAAGCAAGGCCCTAAGCATCTCAGCGAGACCTTGTCTCCAAATAAAACACAAAATAGGGCCAAGTGCCCCTGAGTTCAATCCCTGGTAACTGCCCCCCTCCAAACAAAACTATTAAAGAAATACTTGTTGTTTGTGGCCCTGAAGTTCGGGGGTAAATTGCCATTCAATCATAGATAAGTAATACTATGATGCCCCATGATGGGTAGACAAGGGGGAGGGGGCTTTTTCACATGAATATTCATGGGAAAGTGGTCTTTAATTTTCTTTTAAAAGTCTGACTTTATCTTGCAGCACACAAAGAGCAATAAAACTAGTAATTTGTGGAGAATAAAGAATCAACATTTTTAGGTTTGTGAGAATTACAGGAAACCTTGCATTTAAAATTATTTAATTTTCATAAGGCTATGCCACCTTCATGATATTAAAAAAAGTTTGGAATAATTTGTTTTGCCCTTTCTGTGTCTGAATGATAAATGATATTGCAAGGAGAGTCAATGCCTTATCAGAGACAAAAACCTCATATGGATTTAATGCCTTATTATGACTCCTCAAATTTATATTTAACCTAAAATTGCATTTAACATGCCAGAAACCAAAACTACCCACACTTTCCTCATGGAACAATATGTTTACTTAATTTAATATTCAACATAACCCAAGTTTCAGGAAACCTCAACAATTCAATACTTGTAGAACTGTGAGTCACATCGCTGCAGCAGAGTGATTAAACAACACAATACAGTAAATGTAGATCTTGATACCATGACTTGCCTGTCTTGTGATCATGCCAAAGTCATATTTATTCCTTTTAGGCTGGAAAAAAGGTCCTATATGTTAGGAGAAAGAAATATTTCATTTCTATAAATTATTTCATAGTTCTATCTTTTCATCAAGGATTAACTGAACATTTTGAGAGATGACTATATGACTTGATTTTCTCCACCAATGCACCCACACAAAGGCACCAAAAGGATTTATAATCACACAGACATGGTTTAAATTCTGGTTTTGTTGTTTTCTAGCAGCATGACAGCACAGCACACAATGTCCTTGAACTTCAGTGTTATCTCAAAAATGAACATACTCAATTTAGTCTCACAGTGGTCTTACATAAGGACTCAGTGAAATAATATATGCTAATAATCTGTCACATGTACACACCCTTTTCCTTCCCATCTTTATTCAGCATGGGAAAGCACCACTCATGCCTCCCACTCATAGGTGGTCCATAATATTCCAAAGTGCCTACTCTAGGGCCTCTCAGTGAATATTTATTGAATTCATCATTATTTTCTAATAATATCCATAATACATTGGAGTTTTATAAACTGTGACTGAAAATACTTGTCATAACAGGTATTTGAATAGATGATCCAAATTAAGCACATGTGTGTATAATTATACTACCTGTTATATCTTTACCAACACTAATTAAATTGGTTCAGAGAAACATGGGAGTAGAGATAATTGTGTTTTTTTTGTTTTTGTTTTTGTTTTTTAGAAATTAATACTTGCCTTTCCTTTCCCCAGTCATTCAACTTATCTTTTAGAAACACATTTTGTTGCAGTATTCATGAGTTCTTTAGCATTATGTTCTGAATACTGTTTCCAGATTAACCAGAAACAGAGGCTTCAATGAACTTCTAGGTAAATTGGATCCATTATCTTTAACCAAACTGCTGTGTCTGTGCATCCCATGGTTTTCTCCTTAAATCAATAGGTCTCAAACTTGATATTAGAACCCTGAAAGACATGTTATAAAAGCAGATGCCTGGGCCCTATTTCCTTCCAATTGATTTCAGCAGGGCTGGGGTGAGGTCCAGAAATCTTTATCTTAAGTAAAGAAAAAAAAGTCTACAAGAGATTGTAATGTACATCAAAGTTTTAAAACCAAAGGCATTAACCTTTATTCTAAAGAATTGTGATTGATATTTTATAAAAAAGAAAGAAATTTCAGTTTTTCAAAAACTTTAATTTGAAATGACAATCCTATTTTCCCCATTATGCAAGAAGTAATTGGGTGTTATTTTAGCCTCCTTCCTTCTCCTCACTATGTACATCTAATTCATGGGAGAATCTATCACTTTCTTTCTCCTAGACATATCCTGATTTTGCTCACTTTTATCATTCTCCATTGGCACCTTCTTCATACAGGTACAGACCATGGCAATAGCTCCAAATTGTCTTTCCTGTTCCACTATTTTTTGTGGTGCTAGGATGGAACCCAGGGCATTATGCACAGTAGGCAAGTAAGTGCCCTACCATTGAGTTACATCCCCAGATTTCCCTGTTCTACTCTTGATCTGCTCTAGTGCATCATTCCACATAGCAGCAAAAGTGATCTTCTTAACATCTAAGACAGTCCATGCTACTCCCTAGCTTAAAGTTTTTTTCCTGTGGCTTCTCTCTGTACTTGGAACAACCTCATACCAGCTTCCAAAGACCTGAAAAGCCCTGTATCCCTCAGCTCCTGCTTAGTGCTCCTTACTAATCTTGGATCACTTTCCCCTTGATCAGTGGGCTCCTAGCCCACTAGATTTCATGTTCCAAACATGCCTACTTTTTTTACTTCATGGATTTACCTAAACTGCCTCTTCTACCTACAAAGCACTTCCCTTCCAGTCTTTGTGGGGCTGATTATTCCTTTCTGCAGGTTTCAGCTCAAACGTCATCTTCCCAATGAGGTCACCCCTGACAGTCTAACCCAAGGGACCGTTACCTTACTTTCCATCAGGTTTCCTATTTTGGTGCCCTGTTTTTTATCCTGAATCTATGATAACTTATAATTATTTATTGAAATCTATAAATAATTGATTTTTCTTTTTATCCTCCATGAACACATAACCTCCATGAAGGCAAGAAACTTGTCTCATTCCTCATTATATTGATGATGGTTCTTGCATCTTACAGTGAATGATAATATGTGTTTCCCCACAATACACATTCAATATGCCTTCATCTTTCTTTCACCTATATATGATGAACAAATAAAAATATACTTTTGGCAGCTTGAAAAAAGCAGTTGATTGATTTGGTCTGAAATGTTTACTTTTCAAGTAAAAGCTTTCACTCAGTCAACTGGACAGCTTAGTAATGGAACTTGCGAATAAATAAAGTTTAACCAAGTGGTTTCAAAGCTTCTTTAAACAATAAGAAAAAGCTATAGAATATAAATAGGAAGGAGATAGAGAATATTAAGTTTAACATATCCCAAACTTGAAGCAGGAATTATACAACAAAAAGAGGGTAAATAATCTACCATCTGCAAGGATGTGAATTTCAGAAAGGTCGTTTAATGCATAGTATTCCTGAGAAGCAAAATACCCACCAATATCTTTTATAGGGTTCCTCCTTATATCATCATTATGGGTCCTTAGCAAGAGTGCCTCTTACAAGGGTGTCACGGATGTTGTTATGCATCACCAGGTCTGTCTAAGAAGATATTTCAGCCACCAAAACAGACTGTCAAAGTGTTGGGGCAGGCCCAAAATGGCTGTAGTTAGTTAGGCTCCCTCACCAGGACTTCCATGGGCTATGTTATTTTTAGTGGATAGACAGGGTTGGGAACTGGCTATGTTATGCTTAGTTAAGGCCCAGAACACTCTGATTAAGCAAATAGACTCAAAGTCATAAACATTAATTTGTGAGCACATCCCCCCCACCCCCATGTAACCTGTTGGCAGTGTACCTTCTTTGTTTGGCCTGCATATAAAAAGGGCCTATGGAAAAGATTTGTGGTGAAAGAGGGGGCTAAAATGGAACTTACTGGGGGCTGAAGCTGGGGGCTGGCTAACGGCCATGGCCACCACCAAATAAAACATGTCTACTATCCTGTGTCTTGCACCTTCTACCACCTGCCGAACCTCAAATCTGTTTCCTGGGTCAGAGCCCCCACATGACACAAAGTGTGTCAAGGGAGAACTCCCTCCCCACAAATTTAACTGACAGCATTTGTCTCACATGCATCTGGAGTAGATGAGCATTTTTTAAAGGATTGTTTGCAAGAGAAAAGTGCTAACAGTCTGCCTACTAGTGAAGATCTCTTTGACGTCACATTCTTCTTGGAGACTTCTAGATGGACTCTGGAGTCCAGTTGCTGCTGGCTCTGGAGATGCTATAGGCAGGTGTTAGAAGATTCTAAAGAGCCCCTAATTTCCTCACATAGTGGGAAAAGCAGTTTCTAGAAATACTCCTCCTCTGCATCAAGGAAGTCTGTGAAGCTCCCATATATTCCCCAATTGACTGTAGAGGTTGTATATCTGACAGAGCAAGGATATATCCAGCTGTTGGAGGTCAGACCATTGCCTTGTGGAGCGTAGAACTAGAATCACTGTAGCCTCTTTTGGTTAATAACTTTTCGGAAATAATTTTTCATCTGGAGGAGTTATAAAGATAAGACATAAAACATATATGCTTTACCTGGCTACCCCTAATGTTAACATCTTACATAACAACCATGATATATTTATCAAAACCAAGAAACCATTTGTAGAATACACAGATGCTAGTTGGATTCCATCAGGTTTTGATGAAAAACATGATATAATATGTAGACTTAAATCCGATGTCATCAGTACTCTTTTGATGACCATGATTTTTTTTATAGGTATTCATCTGAGCCAAAGTTAAAAGGAACACCTCTATGAGAAGTGCAACAATGAGTCCCAGGTGTCAGCATTCAATGGATCCAGTAGGAAGTCAGTCTATATGAGTAGCCAAACAGTATTTCAGTTTTCTGAACATAGTCAGGACAGGCGCTCCTTCATCTAAGTTGCTTGTTATGTTTTGTTTTTGGTTAGGTGCTATGGTTCTTTTTCTAGTTAACTTTTTTTCTATTTGCTGTTTCCTTCTATTGTCTATTGCTATTTCCTACCATTGTCTTTGGGAAATGGCAGTTCAGCGAATTAACAGTGAGTTAGAGCAAAGGGCCAACTTTGTTCTTGGTCAGGATGAAACATGTACATTTTGAAGTGTAGTCAAGTCATGGGAACTGTGGAAACTAACTGGAAGTATGTACTAGTAGAATGATTTAGCAGACAGAACACTTAGTCCAGGCACCTTTGACTTTCTCCTACTCTAAATTCTTAAATGAGATTAAAATTCTACATCTAAATCAGATGTCTTGTCATTCAGTTCTAACTTAGAAAGCTCTGCCTGATTAACTGAACATTAAAATCTTATCTGAGGTACATGAGGTAGTTTTTTTCTGCACTAGGGACTGAACCCAGGGTCATTTAATCACTGAGAAACATCACCATCCCTTTCTTTTTTTTTTTTTAATTTTGAGACAGGGTCTTGCCAAGTTGCTGAGACTGACTTTGAACTTGGAATTTTCCTGCCTCAGCCTCTCTAGTCAATGGAATTACAGGTGTGTGCCACTGAGCTCAGCACCTTTCTTAGAGACTAACATTGAATAGGTTAACCATAAATCAAGGATTTGAGATACTCAGGATTCTTGTTTGTTTCTCTTTCTGGTTCCCTCATATGCCAATTCCATTCTGAATCTAATGAACTTTCAGTAGTGGAGCTGTGAATTTAATCAAGGAGATTTTCCAGAAAACTCTCTAATAACTTGTAAAAGTGCCTTTGTACCATAAGTTTAGAGAACCAAGGGGGAAGTTGTAGGGATCTACCATTAGACTATTCTTGTCTTAGACTTATTTCAGAATTGGTAATCCCTGGCTTTTCTATGGTCATTAATACTTACCTCAAATGGACCAGAGCTTTGGCCCACTAGCAAATATACTTTACACTGAATAATGTCCTGCAGATCAAAGTTTATCCACTTTTGTTCTCATTTCATCTTTCAGTATCTCAGTGAGATCTGTATTGCATGACACAAATAACTGAAGCTTTGGATGTGTAATTGCCCAAAGACATAAAATTAGTAAGTGACTGAGTTTGAGTGACACTTTAGCTTTGTTTCCCCTAGCCAAGCAAGTTCATTGGTCTTGACTCAAAACCAGCCTAAGATCTAGCAGAACTGCCACCACCTGTTTGTTCCACATATCCCTGCTCATTGATAATGGTAGAAAGGGCTTTACATTTTGATCATAGTTAGTGTCAGTAACTTTCAAACATAACTTATTTTGGCCCTGAAATCTTTTGGCCAAAATTAATAGTGTGAGGTTTTATTTAACCAAATCATAAGGGAAAAAATAACAAAGAATTTTCTCAAATTGTCAGCAAGGGGTTAACTTATTTTTAACTTCAGAAGTTTCCACTGAAAAATTTTTGCTGGTGCAGAGTAACTACAACATCTACGTCTGTTAAATTCTGACTAACCTTGTTTTTTTTCCAGGCTCTGGCTCAATCAGTTACCTTGAAAGCTTTCTCCTAGTCTTTTTTTTTTCCCACATAGGAGTCTGCCTTTCTAATAGGATTAGGACTCAAGAAAAGGTTTTTTATTTGGGGTCTCATTGCCAAATATTAATGCCCTCAGTTTTTCATGTTTATTGTACTATTAGAACTTTTTAAGACCTAATTAGATATGGACAAAGACCTAATTTCATGAATTAAGGGAAATTTTTAGTGTATCACATCTAAGCAGGGTAAGATTTGTTGCAAGACTGGAGATTTGATAACAGAGGAGTCATGGGGCCTGGGCCCTTTTTTGATGTGATATAGTAAAACTTAGCTTAGAGCGAGGAGGTAAAAATCTGTCCTGCTATTCATCAAGTTGGCTCACTGGATACAGATAAAGCCAGTTGCAAATTATCAAGAAAAAATTTCTCTTCAGGTTATTGAAGCTATGAATTGTCAAAAGTACCTCCTTCTTTGACTACTTATTTTTTTTTTCAAACTTCCCCTCAAAATCATAGATTATCAGAAATTCAAGTGTTTGAAATTAGATTTGTAACATGAAACCTGCTCCTCTGTCCTGGAAGAACCACTGTGACAGAAGTGGCCTAAGGTTCTGGGTTACAACATTTCACATCTAGAGTTGTCCCATGACTCCTCTGTCACATTTCCCTTTTTACTTCAAGTCAACAAATATGAATTTGTTGGAATCTAGGTTTGTTCTTGGCAGTTTTAGGCTGCTTTGAGCAAGATGGATGGCCAGTGGGTGGGTTGGTTTTCCAGGAAGAAGTTTGCAAAAAAAACCCACCAGTATATGATTTTTTTTGAACAGCTGAATCTGTTGGAAGTCATTGTTTTGGTGGGTTTTCTAAGTTGTCATGCTTTCTAAGTTGCCCATCCCTCTGTATAACTGGCTCAATCTTCCAGTTAAGAATAAGGAAGAAATTAAAAAACCTCTATGACATAGGTTTCTCTTGGAAAACAACATTCAACAAACTGCTCAGTCTTTCTCATAATCTGATAAGGATATTCAGTGGTCAAATGAGTTAATAAGTTTCACTCATGATATAAGACACTTATAAAAAGCAGCCTGGCCTAATTTTTAGACCCAACTGTATGACTGGGGGTCATACACCACTATTTCCCTGTGTCTGTGATGGTTAAAAAACTAAAATTACTTGTTGGCAATCCCTGTTGCACACTCTTTGTTTGGCCTAATTTCTCAGGACTTCAAACAAAGGTATTTAACTTTTTTCTTTAAGTATTTAAAAAACTGATTCAGATTTTACTTTTAACCCATTAGCAACACTTTCTACCTCTTAAATACCTTCATGTTCTAAAATACCTAAACCAATTAGCTGTGTAGAAAAAAATGAGCCTTAAAGCCATGACGTGATACCCTTTAAAGTATTTGGGGCTTGATTTGGCCTGCAAGGACCACAAATTTGCCTGTAACTTGCAATTTTCTTGTACATGTATCTTTCCTCCTCAGTTTCCCAGTCCATGAAAGAGTAGATTTTTTTAAATTCCATATGCATAAATTCTGTTGGATTCTGAAACGTTGTAGGCTTTCCCATTTGGTTGCCAGAGGCCTTTAGGGCTCATAAGCAGGTTTTCTTTTGCAAAGGTTCATCCAGCTGCACCACTACTCCTTACCAGGAGAGGGCGCTGTGTGGTTGCAGTCTCATTTAAATCTTACTGGGCTGCTCTTTCAGGTACTCACATAGAGTTGGGTTGCTCAGGACTAGGGCTCTGTGAACTGGCTGTGGTGTAATAGACATTGGGGCCTAAAGCTAGTGGTAATCTCTAGGCATAGAAGGCACCTGTTGAGCAAAATAACAAGATAACAAGTAAGCTATTTCTGTTGAGAACTGAGCAAGGCTGGTAAGCCAGAGGGGCTCTATGGATGCCACTGAAAGCAGAAGGAGCCTGAACTAGGAAGAAACAATGTTTCATACGTCAAACTCAGAAGAAATCTTAAAGGTAAGTGACAAATCGAAAAGTTACATTGAATTGGTGGTGTGCCCTTGTAATTCCAGCTACTGGGGAGCCTGAGGCAGGAAGATCTCTTGAGCTCAGAGATTCGAGGCCAGTGTGGGAATGGTGATTCCCTGTGCCCAGCCCCGCCTCCCCAACAAATAAAAAGTTGCTGAATCAGAGGAAGATCCTTTTGGGGGGTAGCCTGGGGGTTGAATGTGCCCTTCCTTTGAGCTACATCCCAGCCCTGAGGATAATCCATTATGGGGGCAGAGGGCGTACTTCAGTGATAGAGCATTTGCTTAGCTTGTGTGAGACTCTGGGTTTCATCCCCAGAACCATAAACACACAAATGATAAAAATCCAACCTATTTACAAGGGTAACTAGTTCAAAAAGCCAGGAAATCATAAGCAAGAGGGCTACTTATGTAAGGATGCCAAATGACTAGAGGCAGATGAGGACCTCAAGGACTTTGAAAATGGGGAGGAGTCATATCCCCCAGGTACCTTCCATTTGCTGAGCAATCAATGGTGAATGTCTGAGGGATACAAGCTGTAGTTGGTATAGAATTGTTTTGGGGATGAACAATTGCTTGCTAAAGTGTGTTCAATATTGATGTCATTTGTGAGAAATGAAACTGCATGGATATTCCTGAAACCCCACTGCTCTACCTTGGATGCCTGGGAGTGATGGGGAAAGAGAAATGCATGCAGACTTGAGACTTGAGCTTATCCTCAAAAGGTGTCTTTATTGAAAATAAAGTGGTTTGGTCTGTGTATTTGTAAATTTTTTTTTTCAAAAGGTAGTGATTGGAGTAAACCTGTGTTAACTCTGAAAATGTCATTTCTCTGAGGATGTTTTCTGGTTGATGTTACAACAGCTATAGGAAAATGCATACAAAATTCAGGGATATTCAAGGCATGGAATAGTGCAAGATCAAGTTCCCACACCTTGTTCTAATCTAAATTCAGATTGTTAAAAGGAGCTTCTTGAAGGTTACCTATTAGGTCAAGGATAATAGCCAGAGAGTTTTTTTCCAGATATATCCAAAGGAAGAGATGGACAGAAGCCTCTCCAGGAGACAGTGCCCAGGTAAAGTACCCTAACTCCACTTATAATATTGGATTTTATTCTTGCCTTGTGTGGGCTTCTATTCATTGAAGCCAGATTATTTTCTTTGGCTTTAGTAACAGGTGAAAGCCCTTTTGATGGCTGGTAAGTCAGGGATTATTTCAGAGGCATAGTATACTGAAGTACTATGACCTTCAGATGTGAATGATCAAGAGTAAGGGATGGGTAAAACTCTGTTCTTGGTTATGTCGGAGAAACTGAATCTCTACTAGGCAAGCACTACTATCACCCCTGCTGCAAGTTGATATCAACAAACTCAGTGTGCGTGGCTTCCAAAAGTGAGTCTCTTTTGGTTATAGCTCTTGGAAACTAGGCTAGTTGTACAGCTCTATTGTATGCAGATGTAACTTTCTCTGTTTGAAATATTTGTAGAATTGGGGCACTGGGTTCCTAAATATGAGGAGTAAGACACTGTGGTACACAGTTTTGGTGGCACAGCTAAGAAAATAATGGTTGGGTCTTATAATGCCAATGAGGTTAATAGTTGGAAGAACCCCAATGCCAAAGGCTCAGTAAATTCACAGTAAAACAGGAGTCTATTTATGCATCAGTAGCTCCAGGGGGGTGGTCTTGAGATTTTGCCCCAAGCTTGCAGGGGCTATCCATCAATAGGTGGCTTACAGTTTGTGGTGTTTGCTTAGAGCATAGCTTAGTTCACAGTTCTGCCAGTTCTCTTTAATAGAAAATCCTGTTGGCCTTGAGACAGGTTTATTCATTCACACTTCTCAGCAACTCAGAATGAATAGAGAGATGTTTTTTTTGTTTGTTTGTTTTGTTTACCAGGACTCTAAATGCTGAGAGACAGAAATGTGACTACTGTGACTGAGGAGCCTTTGAATAATGAAAGTGGAAAGAAAGAGGCAGATAGGGGCAGGATTATGTAGAATCTTGTAGGCCATAGTTGAGGAGTAAATAATTGGACAGTTTTAAACAGAGCCATAATATTTGACATTTCGATAGAAATGTCATATTGACTTGAGTAGGAGTGAAAATGGAGCAGGGTCAATTAAAATTTTGTAGTAGTCTGCATGGTGGTGGTGGCTGAGTTGGAGGTGATGGGAGGTAGTGAGAAGTGAATATCATTTTGAAAACTCTGAAGCTTGAACTTACAATAATATTGATGGATTAACTGTGGGATGAGAGAAGATTGAGGATGACAAATTTTGGCCCAAATAACTGGGTGGAGATGGTAACATTGACTGAAATGAGTTTGACTGGGTCAGGGAGAGCTGCATGGAGACCCTGCAAAGTTCTATTTTGACAGTGTTGAGTTTTATATTCGTAGATGCCAAATGCCAGGCTGTAAACTGTTTGAGGTCAAGAACAGCCATTTATCTTTTCATCTTCAGTGTGTAATACCTGACACACAGCAGGTATTCAAAGGATTGAAATGGATACAAATACTATTTTTAAAAATAATGAAATTAGATCTAGAGAATTTAGCAGAGGTATCATTATCCCCTCAGGAGGACCCCATTAGTTGTGTCCTGAGTAGCTAGTTTTTCTAGTGTATAGACTTTTATTCTCTGTGACTAGTTTGCCTTGTTTCTGAGACAATTAAATGGGATTTAGTCATTCAAATCTTGGAGCCTAATTTTCTCAGCATATTAAAATATCTATATCCTGTGTGTGGGATTCTAGATCCTGGGGCTTCCCAAAGAACCCACCTGCATTACCCAATTGGCTTAGGTACAGGGCAAATATGGTCTGTCATACTGTTCTCTAGAAGGCTTTTATTGGAGTGAGGATATTCAGTTAGGCCCCAGTGATTTTGCCTTATATTTCTACTATTTGACTTAGTTGGAAAAACTCATCTTGTGCACATCTATAAGAAATACTGACATTTACAAACCAGCCTCAACTCTGCTACCCACAATGATAATGCTAAACAAAGTTGACTGGTATGTGTAAAATTGAATGTAGCTGAGCACACATGGCTCTTTTGGACTCACATAAAATGTGCTTTACAAATTTGATTATAATAATTACAAACCAGCACTCTCTCAAATATTGATTTGCTTCCATCTTTTAAGGGTTAATGTATTCTCATCTAGAAAAGACAAAGGCTTTATCTTTCCCTTTGATCTCAATCAATTGAACACTATTAGCCATTCTAGTGTGCTACATTAGATTGAGGTAGGAAAAAAACAGAGACTCACTGACTATATATTTGTGTAGCATTTAAAAAATGCTATGGTGATTCTCCTTGCCCTTTGGAAAATGTGTTGGAGCAGGGGCTCTTTTGTTTGTTGTCCCATGGACCACTTTGTCTGTTCTTAGTTCAGAATAATGTGTATAAAGGTATAAAATAAAACACTGAGATTTCAAAGAAAGGAACCAAAGTATCACTTTTAAAACAAACTTGTGACATAAATATGTGCATCAAATAACAATGCATGAGGCTGGCGTTGTGGCTCAAGTGATAGAGCACTTGCCTAGCATGTGTGAGACACTGGGTTCGATCCTCAGCACCACATAAAAATAAAATAAAAGATATTGTGTCCACTTAAAACTAAAAAATAAATTAAAAAAATAATGATGATGCATTTTAAGTCCAGGCAAATTAAAACTGGAACACTTCAGTGTGAAGACTGCTAAATTTCAATCAAAACATTAAACTGAGGGTCGTTTTTGTCCAAGACAAGATAGATGTCATCTTGCACATCCGATTGGTTCTGAGGTTTTGTTTAGTGAATTCAAGTGTTAAAAACCTGAATTTTACAAATACATTGTTTCAAAAGGAATTAAAATTTCTCTAATTCATATTTCAAGGCAAAAACACCTAAGTTTACCACAGTCTTTTGAGTTAAATTCCAATTGTAGTAAAACATTGATACTCTGATTAATCTTTATTTTTATAACTCAATGATAGAGAAATAACAATTTAAAAATGGACAAAGGATTTGAATGGACATTTCCACAACAACATAAAAATGACTAATAAATACATAAATATATTATTAGTCATTGTGGAAATGCCCATCAAAACCACAATGAGATATCACTTAACATCCACTTGAATAACTAAATGACAACTACAAATGTCAGCAAGGATGTGGGGAACTGGATTTTCATATAGTGCTGCTGGGAATGAAAAATGATGCCACTGCTGTGGGGAAGTATAGGATAATTCCTTAAAATGTCAGGTATAGGATGACCATGGAACTCAGCAATTCCACTCTTAGGTATATAGCCAAGAGAATTTAGAACATGTCCACACCGTAACCAATACCTAAACATTCATTAACACCATCGTTCCTCATAGCCAAAACAGTCGGGGGAAGTCCAAATACACATCAACTGAATGGATAAATAAATTTTATTCCAGTTCTTCCCCTTTTTATCCCTTTTCCCTCGCCCTCAGTCCATCTTCCTCTATTCCATTGATCTCCTTCAGTTTTCATGGTGTCACCTCTTTTTTCCTTATTTTGATCTAGCTTATGCATCTGTGATAAAATATTCAACCCTTGACTTTCCAAGTTTGCTTTATTTCACTTAGCATGATGTTCTCTAGTTCCATCCATTTACAGAGCAATGCCATCATTTCATTCTTCTTTATGGCCAAGTAAAATTCTGTCATGTATATATACCACATTTTCTTTATTAATGTGTTGATGGACACCTGGACTGGTGCCATAACTTGGCTGTTGTGAATCATGCTGCTGTAAACATTGATGTGCCTGATTTTAATTCTTTTGAATAAATACCAAGAAGTAGGATTGCTGAGTCATATGGTGTTTTCATTTCCAGTCTTTTGAGGAATCTTCATGTTCGTTTCTGAAGTGATTGTACTAATTTTCAATCCTACCAACAGAATCTATGTTTCCATCTGCATTCTCACCAGCATTTATTATTATTTGTATTCTTGATGATTGAGATTCTAACTGGAGTGAGATATAATCTCAGTGTAGTTTTGATTTCCTCCCCTGTTCAGAAGCTTTTACATTTGATGCTATCCCCTTTATTGATTCTTAATTTTATTTCTTGAGCTTTGGGGTCTTGCTAAGGAAGACTGCTCCAATATGTTGAAATGTTAAACCTGTTTTCTTGGAGCATTTGCAAAATGTCTGATCTCTTTCCTAGGTCTTTGATCTACTTTGAGTTGACTTCTGTGCAGAGTGAAAGATATGGATCTAGTTTCTTTCTTTTTTTCAATATGGATATCCAGTTTTTCCAGCACCATTTGTTAAAAAGGCTATCTTTTTTTCCAACATGTTTTTGACACCTTTGCTGATTATTAGATTATTGTTATCTACATGGGTTTTTCTGTCTTCTATTTTGTTCCATTGATCTTCATGTCTATTTTCATGCCAATACTATGCTGTTTTGTTACTATAGCTCTGTAGTAGAATTTGAGTTCAGGTATTATGATGCCTTCAGTATTGTTCATCTTTCTTTGGCTACTTTGAGTCTTTTATTCTTCCATATAAATTTTAGAACTTTTTTTCTAATTCTCTGAAGAATATCATTGGTATTTTGATGGGACTAGCATTGAGTCTGTAAAACACTTTTGATAATATGGTCATTACTCAAAGCCAGTTTTTAAAAATCAATAAGTCATCTTCATCTAGGCAAAGTCTTTGACAGTTTTATATTTAAGAAAAGATGATGAATCTATGGTTGAATTTTGCCACTAAGAAAAATAAACAGCCAGATGTGGTGGCCCATGCCCCTAATCCCACTTGGGAGGCTGAGGCAGGAGGATTGCAAGTGTGAAGCTAGTTTCAGCAACTTAGCAAGATCTACCTCAAATAAATAAATAAATAAATACATAAACAAACACACACCAGGGATGCAGCTCAGTTCAAGGATGCTCCTGGGTTCAATTTCCAGGATACACACCAAAAAAAAAAAGGGCAAATAAAAAACAACAAGAAAACCATCTTTGAAAGAGTGCTGTGGTGTTTCTAGGTGTTAACAGTGATCTTTTGTCAAAGGAATGAACAGATTTTTAAATTGTAGCTTCCTCTTGGTAAAGTACTCCTTCCAGCATTGTGGTTATATAGGTTTCTGTGCCTTCCTGGAAAAATGGTTTATAAATTTGACGACTTTTTAAAAAAAGTTATCTTAAATGTGGGTGGTTTTTACAGACTACACAACCCTTCATAACATACCATGTAGATACCCTTGTGTTTGCGTTTATTTCCTAACAGTATACAAAAATATTAAGGAGAAAACGCCTGTTACTCAGCATATTCACAGTGTATATGACCCATATCATTGCACAGACTGTTAGTATAGTAGTCCCCCCGCTTATCTGGAATATGTTCTAAGACTCCCAGTAGATGCCTGGTACCTCAGTTCCAAACCACAAATGTGTGTGTGTGTGTGTGTGTGTGTGTGCGCGCGCGCGTGAGTGCACATGCATACACACACACACACACACACACACACATAGTTTTTCCTATATAAACAAACATATGCTAAAGTTTAATTTATAAATTAGGCACAATAAGAAACTAACAATAATAGAACAATTAAGAACAATATACTATAAGAAAAGTTTCATGAATCTCTCAAAATACTGTACTATATTTACCCTTCTTGTGATGATGCTTAAAGTATTTTATGGCTTCTCTTTGGCATGTTCAAATTTCCATTATCATTATCTTGTGCTTTGGGAGCATTAAGTAAAATAAGGGTTACTTGAGCATAAGCACTGTGATACCATGATAGTTTTCTGATAATCTACATCACTAGAGAATGACTAACAGGTAGTTGGCACACAGTGTAGACTCTCCCACCTAGGACAGAGTGGGATGGGAGAAGAGTTAATTACAGTATTCAGAAAGGCATGGAATTTAATGCTCATGAAATATTTATTTCTGAAACTTTTCATTTAATATTTTCAGACCTCAGTTTACTATGGGTAAGTACAACTGTAGAAGGTAAAACCACGGATAAGGGAGGATTACATAGCGAAGGGCAGGGGACTACTGTAATTACTGGTAAAATGTTTTATTTTAAGTTACCTTAACTGTCAGATGTGTTTGCACTTGCCTGGTTCACCTTTGTAGTCCATATACTAGCTTTGAAAAATCCTCATAAGAATGACTCCCACCTTCAATGTATATAGCCTGTAAAAATAATTATAGATAGTATACTGGAAAGTAATATGGCTGTCTTAGTTACCCATGAAGTAACTTTCTGCTTCATATTTAGTAGCTGAATATCCATTTGACCCAGAGTTAGGCAACTCATTTGTACTAAAATCTTTAGATAAAAAGAGAACAATCATGTGAGAACTGGTTATTACCCCCAAGTACTAACATGATTTTGAAATAGTGACAAATACAAATTATAACTTGAGATCTATGAAATGAAAATAGCCAATTTCTTTTTTTTTCCTGAGTGGAAATCTTTAGTGCATTTTAAATATACAGAATAGGTTTCATTGTGGCATACGTGTGCATGAAAATAACATACTTTGATCATATCCACCCCCATTGTCCTTTCTTGCCCTCCCTTCCCCCTTCCCCACTCCCTTTTGTCTTCTCTAATAATTTCCCTTTCATGTCTTTTTTCTCCACTAGATTCCACATATGAGCTAAAACATTCGGCACTCCTCTGTGACTGGCTTATACTGGTTAAAAAAATAGCTAATTTCTATTGTGACAATTTCACAGGCTTTTTTTTAAAGAAATGCTGTTGATTGAATATATTAGCTGAAGGAATGTATTGCATTTAATTTAGGGATTAGTAAGATTGAAGATACTTTCCTAGTCAAGTTACACCCCATAATTGTAATGGACCTTCAATTTAAGAACCCCAATTTAAAAGATACACTGCTTATTTTGACCTGCACTTCTTGGGTTGGGGTGATCCCCATTGTGTTAGCATGCTTCATAAGCCATTTAATCACATAAATAATTTTGTTAGGATGAAGATCTAATTACAAGGTTTCAAAAATCTAAGATTTTGGGCAAGATCTCTGAGACTTTACGTGATTAAAATAAGTTTTATATTAAAGAATTTATAGATTCTTGGGAAATTGCAAAAATAGTATAGTGTCCCATGTACACTTAACCCATTTCCCCTAATGGTAACAGCTTATATAAATTCTAGTTCGGTGTCAAAACCAGGAAGTTGACATTGGTACTTTTTCCCATTTTTAAATTGAGATATTGTGCTGCCCTGATTTAAGGAAACAAATCACTGAAGTTGATGATCATCTTCTGTTAAATTCAAGTTAAACATTTTGATAGTTGCTTTTCACTCTGAAACAGTCTCTGGGATTTGGTAAAGCATGGGCTAAACCTATATCATCTGAGAAGGAATAGGATCTCAAAGTTTGGGGTGTTATAAACTGAAGCATCCTACTCATCAGTCAGCCTATGTCCACTTAGAGCATTGGGCTTACTTGATGAGCATTATTTCATCCTCACCAATTGGCTTTCAGCTGCTCTCTATAAATAGTTTTGTAATTCAAACAGCTCTGTGGGGCTTTGGGAAAATGTGCCCCACAATCCCAAGATGTAATATGAAAACTATTTAAATTTCCAGGTTCTGATTTGAGTCTTGGTTCCTATGACAGCCCAAGCTGATATCTTCTTGAGCACAAATAGCCCAGTGAGACATTTTTTAATACCTAAGAATGTAGTAGATAATATCTGGCAGCTTATCCAACAATTTGGTCTTGTTTAGGGAATGCATAGACCTCAAGTGTCATTATGAATACCTTTTGCTTCATGCAGTACCATCAAACATTTGCTTTTTATAGCCTCAGGGCTTGGTGAATATTTATATTACAACACTTAAAATTCAATATAATAAAGTCTGTCTCAGCTATTAGACATAATCTTAAGAGGCAGGGAGCCATCTTAGTCATCTTTCTCCTTCACACATGAAATCTACTTGAAGTCTGTGTAATGAGGAACTGTGTTTTAGTAGAAAGCCAGAGTTTAACATTTTTGTTTCTAATATATTCATATCCAGCTTCTTACAATATCTTCTGTGGCTCTTTGACCATATTTTCTAGATAACTGTTGAAATCAAGTATGTGGCCAATCCTATCCCCTTGGTGTTGAGTACGGCTTTTAACCCAGTTGGAGAAATTCAGCTGTGGGGCTGGAAAGGTGTCACAGTGGTGGCAAAATAGTCACCATGTTTGAAAATCGCTATATACTTATTATTGTCAAATAGAATACCTGGGCCCACTTGGGAGTGGTCCACCAAATGATTAGATGACTCAAGCATCACATTAGCCTTTGTCTGGAGGAGTCTTTCTACTGGCTTATCTCCTGCAACTGTTGGTGCTCATTCTGTGAGCCAGCAGCTACTTTGTAATTTGCTACATGTTACTTTCACCTGTTGAGATGATGCTTTGAACCTGGGCTTTATGTCCTTTTTTTTTTTTTTTTTGGTAACTACTTTGATGTTACTGGAGGCCAATTCCTCTTGCTATTGCCTTTGCAATCTTTGATATTATCAGTCATGTTGGGAAAGAGGAGGAGAGAATCAATATTAGCCCCATGTTGCACTTTTATGGACTACCATGACAGTGCTATGATATCTTGAACATTGGTGAATCTTACAGTAGGTAAGCCAGCATTTTTGTAATGAAGAGCCTATTATCTTTTTTACATAAACATTTTATTCACTATATTTCCATAAACGTTTCCCCTATGTATATAACACAATAAAGGACTCAGGATGAATATCCTATCAGAACAGTAGTTATTCTCTTTTGTGATTTGTATGACTTTGAGTCACTAACAACAAAGATTATTACTTTTTAGCATTCTTCAATCCTGAGTAATGTTTTTTGTGAGTCTAAGAATTTCAGCAACAAGAACAAAGCAAAAGCCTTCTAAACTCTTTTAGAAAAAGTCAAATAACTCAAATGAAATAAGCCAATCCCCCCAAACCAAAGGCCAGATATTCTCTCTGATATGCACATGCCCGCACACAATAAATGAGGGTGGAATAGTGTTCATTAGATTAGACAAAGGGGAATGAAGAGAAGAAAGGGGGATGGGGATAGGAAAGAATGATTTGGACAAATTCTCCTGTATTCATATGTGAATAAATGACCACTGTAACACCACATTATTTTCAACCATAAGAATGGGATCCTAATAAAATAATTTATACTCCATGTGTATGTACTATGTTAGAATACATTCTACTGTCATGCATATCTAAACAAGTAAAAATACACTAAGCTAAAACACAGCTAAATTTACTCTAATAATAGATGGATAAGTGGGTAAAAAATAAAGTCAAATAGCTCTAGGTTTCAAGGTAGTGATAGTCTAACTTGTAGGATGGTAACTTGTTGTCTGCATCTGATAAGTGATATGTTTTATGAATTAACAGTCACATAACTTACACATAAGTAAAAAACAAATGTGTACACTATAGTTAACTATAAAATCTTAGAAGAATTAAGATACAAATTAAAACTTGAAAAGATGGTCAGGGATGTAGTTTAGTGGTAGAGTACTTGCCTAGCATGCATAAGGACCTTGATTCAGTCCTCAGTGCATGTATGCATGCACACTCACAGTTGAAACTGTTATCAGAGTCCTAACAACCAGGTCTGGTCACTTGTCTCAGAAGCCAAACAGAAAAGGTAATGGTGTAAAGCAGGAAAGAAAACTTCATTCATTATGGCCTTTTGGGGAATGCAGAGTGAGATCCAGCATCTCAGCCCTATCTTTGGGATGGTTTAGATAAATGAGCTTTAGATTGAAACAGAAAAAGAATTGGGGACAGGGGCAAGGGATATGCATAATTAATCAGTTTTGGTCGAACTGTTGTCTGGCTGTTCATTCTCTCAGTTTTGTTTCTGTGAGGTAGCTCCCGAGAAATTCTTTATTGCTTGGGTTGGGGTAGTGATTTTTCCTCTTGCTGCTCAGGATGTTCATCTATCAGACCTGTGATCTTGGAAGGGGACAATTCAGTTCCTATGAGGTGATTACTCTTGCTGTTACCAGAAGGTATAGGACAAGGACTGAAGATTTCTAGGTACTGCTAGGTTCTGAAATAGGATGCTTCAAATCTTCCCTAAGTCTTTAAGGGGCCCAAAATAGGTGAGTTTAGGGCTAATAAACTTTGTATGTATAGTTTTTAGATGAATAATCTTTAAATGATTAACATACCTTTGTGCAGAGCAGAGCAGGGACTTGACTCAAAGTGAAATGTAATAAAGGAGACAAATATAAAGTGAAGGCAGAGATACCAGGCTTGATTCTGCTTTTTTACTTTTCCATTGGGCATCTGCAGGCCTAAGTAAAGAGTCAGTGCTTTGAGAAAAAGCAACTTCTCTAACCTTCTTTTACCTATAGATCTGACCCTAGAAAAAAATTGGTAGGCTTGAGGCACATGCATCTAATTTTCTGACTTTTAATTTTTTTTTTCTGAATACCTATTGGCAGCAAATTTTGGAAATGCCAAAGCTAGGACTTTCAATGGGAAAATGTATTCCCATTTTATTGTTAAGCCCTAATCCATTCCCTCAAATTCTATTAAAAATAACAAGAAAAAGACAAGCTCCTATGCACTTGTAACAATTCACAGAGGGTTTTTGCACAATAGCATATTAAACTGCTATTTCTAATTATTTAACACTAAATGCATTCATTAGCTGGGTATATTTGTTTTCACATTTGTTGGGTCCTGAACTATTTCCTTCTACATAGTGACAAGCATATAATATCAGCAGTGGAATATTAAACATAATAAATGCAAATGAAAAGGCAGTACAATAGTGTTACTGATGGCAGAGTGGCCTGAGTGAAGTTTGAGAGGAGGAAGATGCACAGGACCCCAGTATTACTTCTCATACACTGCTTTCCCTGCCCTTCCATGCCTCACAAGTCTGTATTCCCTTGGCCTCTGTGAAAGTGGTTTCTGGCTGGGTTTGATCAATGGGTGATGTAAACAGGAGGATGGGAAGAAGAGAGAAGGTAGGATATCTCTCCTTTGTAGCTTTGGGTGTTACTGTGCTATGGCTCCATCTCTTTCTGAGGTGCAGCTGCTGCTGTGGTTCCTGCCAGGTGACCTTGGCCACTGGGCTTCTGAGAATTCCTTCTTTCCTTTGACCCTCCAGGTTAAGTAAGGGTTGAATTTGGGCCCTGTTTTGCCCATTTCCAGGTTGCCTCACCACTGTGCATCTCATTTCTATGATCACTTGTACAAGCAATTCATTGTATTCAGTTTTATCTGTTGGAAATCCTTGAAGTGTTTTTTGTTTTCCTGTTCAGACTCTGATACACTGTGTTGCTTGGTGAAGGGGAGAAAGTATGAGTTTGTGAAGGAGTGAGAGACTTAGTAAATGCCTGTACTTCAGCCAACTCTGAATCTAAGGAATGAACAAACACTCTTGTTGGCATTCAGGCATTGCAAGTAAATGGTTGTAAACTATCACTGAAGCCATGGATAAAGTGACTTAAATTGGACAATTGTTTGTATTTCCCCTGCTTGCAATGACACTGCTCCTGATAACAGGATTACATGTATAATTGCATTTTGGAATGTATTGATTCTGCTAATGTAATGGTTACATAGACATGATTGCTATTAAAAGAGTAAATTGAGAAGATTTGGCATCAACCATCTGTGCTGCTTCTTCCTTTAATGGAGCCTTGTTAAGGCTTTCAAATAATTTTCCACTTATGCGGATAGTGCTATAGGTTGAATTATGTCACCCATAAAAATATGTTGAAGTCCTAACTCCTGTTACCTATGAATGTGAATTTATTTGGATATAGGGTTTTTGAAAATGTAATCGAGTTAAAATGATATCATACTGGATTAGGGTGGGCCCTAATCTAATATAGCTGGTATTATTCTAAGAGCAAAAGATACAAAAATTAATAGAGAATGCTGTGTGATAGAAGAAGTAGTAATTGCAGTTATGGGTCTACAAGCCAAGGAACACTCAGGATTAGAACACCAGGAGTGAAGAAAAAGACATGAAACAAATTTTCCCCTAGAGCCCTCAGAGAGAGAGAATGGCCCTGCTGACTGACACTTTGCCTCTAGAGGTATGAGAAGAGAAATTTCTGTTATTTTGTGGTATTTCTGGTAATTTGTTATGACAGCCCTAGGAAGCTAACACAGATGACTTTACTTAATGTAGTGAAAATAATGACTCTAATGCAGAAGATGGCTTTTTCTATTTTTGATATCAAGTAGTACTAGTCTCATAAAAGTAGTTGATAAGTGATATTTCTTTGATTTTTCTGGAAGGGAAGAGGAAATATTCATGTTTATCCTTTTAAAATTTTTGGATATAATTGTCCAAAAAATCAGTGCCCGGAGATTTCTTCTTTGTGAACTTTTAAATTATAAATTCAATTTCCTTAATCATTATAGGGTTATTCATATTCATCTTGCTTTGATAGTATTGGTTTTTTGAATAATTTGTTCCTTTCTTCTAAGTTGACAAATTTATATACAAAAAGTTGTAGTGTTTCCCTAATTTTTTGATGACTGCAAGATCAATATTGACATTCCTTCTTTCGTCCCTGATATTGGTAATTTGTATTTGTAATTTTTATCAAGCCTTGCTAAATGCTTATCAGTTTTATTGATTCCTTTCAAAGAACCGGATTTTTGTTTCATTGATTTTTTTTCTCTTATCATTTTCCAATTTTCAATTTCATCTCTGATACATGTTATTCCTTCTATTTGCTTTGAGTTTAGATTTTATAGTTTCTTAAGGGTAGGAACTTAGATTCTTTTAATACTTCCTCATTTCTAATATAAATGTTTAGTACTATAAACTTCCCTCTCAGCATTGCTTAGGGTGAATTGTCTGTATTATGTTGCATTTTAATTTCCATTAACTTCTGTGTATTTGCCTTGACATTTAATATTTGACGCATGATTGAAAAGTATGTTATTTTCCACATATTTAGAAACATTTGTTTTCTATTTTATTTTTTTGTTCCACTTCATTATGGTTAGAGAACAATGGTATATGACTTTAATTCCTTTAAAATTTTTTTGAGGGTACTAGGGATTGAACTCGGGGGCACTCAACTCCTGAGCCAGTCACAGCCCCATTCCTATTTTGTATTTTATTTAGAGAGATGGTCTTACTGAGTTGCTTAGCGTCTTGCTTTTGCTGAGGCTGGTTTTGAACTCATGATCTTCCTGCCTCAGTCTCCCGAGCTGCTGGGATTACAGTCATATGCCACTGCATAAGATTTTTTTACCATTATTTTATGTATTTATTTTTATGTGGTGCTGAGGATTGAACCCAGTGCCTCACATGTGCCAGGCAAGTTCTCCACCACTAAGCTACAACACCAGCCCAACTTTAATTCTTTTAAATTTGTTTTATGGCCAAGGAAATGATCTATCTTGATGAATGCTCCTTAAACTTTTGAGGATCAAAAAATGTATATTCCATATTGCTCAGCCATAAAGAAGGATGAAATTATGGAATTTGCCAGTAAATGGATGGAACCCGAGAATATCATGCTAAGTGAAATAAGCCAATCCCCCCCCCCTAAAACAAAGGCCAAATGTTCTCTCTGATTTATGGATGCTAAACCAAAACAAGGGAAGTTGGGAAGAGGAATAAGAGAAACAGACTGGACTAGACCAAGGATAATGAAGGGAAGGGAAGGGGTGGGGAATAGGAAGGGCAGTAGACTTAACTGGTCAGTAGACTTAAGTTTCCTAGCCTTGTATTTGTATACATGACAAGGGTAACTCCATATCATGTACAACCACAAGAGTGGGAACCTAATAGAATAAGTCATACTTTATATGTGTGTGTGTATGTGTATGTGTGTGTGTATGTGTGTATATATATATATATATATATATTTTCTGCCAAAATACATTCTATAACTAATTTTTATTTTATTCATGTATAATACTAAAAATTAAAAAATGTATATTCCAGTATCATTGAGTGGTGTGTTTTGTATATGTCCATTTGATCTTGTTGCTTGATTATGTTGATCAATTCTGCTTATTTCTTTTTTTTTTTTATTGTTGGTCGTTCAAAACATTACACAGTTCTTAATACATCATCTTTCACAGTTTGATTCAAGTGGGTTATGAACTCCCAACTTTACCCCGTATACAGATTGCTGTTTCACATCAGTTACCCTTCCATTGATTGACATAATGCCTTTCTAGTGTCTGATGTATTCTGCTGTCTGTCCTATTCTCTACTATCCCCCCTCCCCTCCCCTCCCCTCCCCTTTTCTCATCCCTGTTTAATGTAAATCTTCTTCTCGAGCTCTTCGTCCTTACCCTGTCCTTGTTTACTCCCCTTATATCAAAGGGGTCATTTGGTATTTGTTTTTTAACGATTGACTAGCTTCACTTAGCATAATCTGCTCTAATGCCATCCATTTCCCTCCAAATTCTATGATTTTGTCGTTCCTTAATGCAGAGTAATACTCCATTGTGTATAAATGCCACATTTTTTTAATCCATTCATCTATTGAAGGGCATCTAGGCTGATTCCATAATCTTGCTATAGTGAATTGTGCTGCTATGAACATCGTTGTAGCAGTGTCTCTGTAACATGCTCTTATTAGGTCTTTAGGGAATAGACCGAGAAGGGGAATAGCTGGGTCAAATGGTGGTTCCATTCCCAGCTTTCCAAGAAATCTCCATACTGCTTTCCAAATTGGCTGCACCAATTTGCAGTCCCACCAGCAATGAACAAGAGTGCCCTTTTCCCCGCATCCTCTCCAGCACTTATTGTTGTTTGACTTCCTAATGGCTGCCAATCTTACTGGAGTGAGGTGGTATCTTAGGGTAGTTTTGATTTGCATTTCTCTAACTGCTAGCGATGGTGAGCATTTTTTCATGTACTTATTGATTGATTGTATGTCCTCCTCTGAGAACTGTCTGTTCAGGTCCTTGGCCCATTTATTGATTGGGTTATTTGTTATCTTATTGTCTAATTTTTTGAGTTCTTTGTATATTCTGGTTATTAGGGCTCTATCTGAAGTGTGTGGATTAAAGATTTGTTCCCAGGATGTAGGCTCCCTGTTTATCTCTCTTATTGTTTCTTTTGCTGAGAAAAAACTTTTTAGTTTGAGTAAGTCCCATTTGTTGATTCTAGTTGTTAACTCTTGCGCTATGGGTGTCCTATTGAGGAATTTGGGGCCCGATCCCACAGTATGTAGATCATAACCAACTTTTTCTTCTATCAGATGCCATGTCTCTGATTTAATATCAAGCTCCTTGATCCATTTTGAGTTAACTTTTGTGCATGGCGAGAGATAGGGGTTCAGATTCATTTTGATGCAAATGGATTTCCAGTTTTCCCAGCACCATTTGTTGAAGATGCTATCCTTCCTCCATTGCATGCTTTTAGCCCCTTTATCAAATATAAGATAATTGTAGTTTTGTGGATTGGTTTCTGTGTCCTCTATTCTGTACCATTGGTCCACCCGCCTGTTTTGGTACCAGTACCATGCTGTTTTTGTTACTATTGCTCTGTAGTATAGTTTGAAGTCTGGTATCGCTATACCGCCTGATTCACTCTTCCTGCTTAGCATTGTTTTTGCTATTCTGGGTCTTTTATTATTCCATATGAATTTCATGATTCTTTTATCTATTTCTACAAGAAATTCCATTGGGATTTTGATTGGCATTGCATTGAACTTATAGAGAACTTTTGGTAATATCGCCATTTTGATGATGTTAGTTCTACCTATCCATGAGCAGGGTATATTTTTCCATCTTCTAAGGTCTTCTTCTATATCTTTCTTTAGGGTTCTGTAATTTTCATTATATAAATCTTTCACCTCTTTTGTTAGGTTGATTCCCAAGTATTTTATTTTTTGGGGGGATATTGTGAATGGAGTAGTTGTCCTCATTTCCGTTTCAGAGGATTTGTCGCTGATATACAGGAATGCCTTTGATTTATGCGTGTTGATCTTATATCCTGCCACTTTGCTGAATTCATTTATTAGCTCTAATAGCTTCTTTGTAGACCCTTTTGGGTCTGCTAGGTATAGGATCATATCATCTGCAAATAGTGATAATTTAAGTTCTTCTTTTCCTATTTTTATGCCTTTAATTTCTTTTGTCTGTCTAATTGCTCTGGCCAGTGTTTCGAGGACTATGTTGAACAGAAGTGGTGAGAGAGGGCATCCCTGTCTTGTACCAGATCTTAGAGGGAATGCCTTCAATTTTTCTCCATTCAGAATGATGCTGGCCTGTGGCTTATCGTAGATTGCTTTTACAATGTTGAGGTATGTTCCAGTTATCCCTAATTTTTCTAGAGTTTTGAACATAAAGGGATGCTGTACTTTGTCGAATGCTTTTTCTGCATCTATCGAGATGATCATATGGTTCTTATTTTTAAGTCTATTGATGTGGTGAATAACATTTATTGATTTCCGTATATTGAACCAGCCTTGCATCCCAGGGATGAATCCTACTTGATCATGATGTATAATTTTTTTGATATGTATTTGAATCCGATTCGCCAGAATTTTATTGAGGATTTTTGCGTCAAGGTTCATTAGAGATATTGGTCTGTAGTTTTCTTTCTTTGAAGTGTCTTTGTCTGGTTTCGGAATCAGGGTGATGTTGGCCTCGTAGAATGAATTTGGAAGTTCTCCCTCTTTTTCTATTTCCTGAAATAGCTTGAAAAGTATTGGTGTTAGTTCCTCTTTAAAGGTTTTGTAAAACTCTGCTGTATACCCGTCCGGTCCTGGGCTTTTCTTAGTTGGTAATCTTTTGATGGTTTCTTCTATTTCCTCTATTGTTATTGGTCTGTTTAGGTTGTCTATATCCTCCTGACTCAATCTGGGCAGGTCATAAGACTTGAGGAATTTATCTATGCCTTCACTATCTTCTATTTTATTGGAGTATAAGGATTCAAAATAATTTCTGATTATCTTCTGTATTTCTGAAGTGTCTGTTGTGATATTACCTTTTTCATCCCGTATGTTAGTAATTTGAGTTCTCTCTCTTCTTCTCTTCGTTAGCATGGCTAAGGGTCTGTCAATTTTATTTATTTTTTCAAAGAACCAACTTTTAGTCCTGTCAATTTTTTCAATTGTTTCTTTTGTTTCAATTTCATTTATTTCAGCTCTGATTTTAATTATTTCTTGCCTTCTACTTCTTTTGCTGTTGTTTTGCTCTTCTTTTTCTAGGATTTTGAGATGAAGTAAGAGATCATTTATTTGTTGGTTTTTTCTTTTTTTGAGGAATGAATTCCAAGCGATGAATTTTCCTCTTAGAACTGCTTTCAATGTGTCCCATAGATTCCGATATGTTGTGTCTGTGTTTTCATTTAACTCTAGGAATTTTTTAATTTCCTCCTTGATGTCTTCTAAAACCCATTGATCATTCAGCAACCTATTGTTCATTCTCCAAGTGATGCTTGATTTTTCCTTCATTCTTTTATCATTGATTTTCAGTTTTATTCCATTATGATCAGATAAGATGCATGGTATTATCTCTACCCCTTTATATTGTCTAAGAGTTGCCCTGTGACATAATATGTGGTCTATTTTTGAGAAGGTTCCATGTGCTGCTGAGAAAAAAGTGTAACTACTTGATTTGGGGTGGTATAGTCTATATATGTCAATTAAGTCTAGGTTGTTAATTGTGTTATTGAGTTCTATAGTTTCTTTATTTAACTTTTGTTTGTAAGATCTGTCCAGTGGTGAGAGAGGTGTGTTGAAGTCTCCCATGATTATTGTATGGTGGTCTATTAGACTCTTGAACTTGAGCAGAGTTTGCTTGATAAACACAGCCGCACCATTATTTGGGGCATATATATTTATGATTGTTATGTCTTGTTGGTGTATGGTTCCCTTGAGCAGTATGAAGTGTCCTTCTTTATCCCTTTTGATTAACTTTGGTTTGAAATCTATTTTATTAGATATGAGTATGGACACTCCTGCTTGTTTCTGCAGTCCATATGAGTGGTATGATTTTTCCCAACCTTTCACCTTCAGTCTATGAATATCTTTTTCTATCAGATGCGTTTCCTGTAGGCAGCATATTGTTGGGTCTTCTTTTGTGATCCATTCTACTAGCCTGTGTCTCTTAATTGGTGAATTTAAGCCATTAACATTTAGGGTTATTATTGAGATATGATTTGTTCTTCTAGCCATATTTGTTTATTGATGTTTCTAAACCTGATTTGTTATCCTCTTTGACTATTTTTCCCCCTTTACTGTCCTATATCCCATTGTTGGTTTTCAGTGTTATTTTCCATTTCCTCTTCCTGTAATGTTTTGCCAAGGATTTTTTGAAGAGATGGTTTTCTAGCTGCGAATTCTTTTAACTTTTGTTTATCATGGAAGGTTTTAATTTCATCTTCTATCCTGAAGCTTAATTTCGCCGGATACACGATTCTTGGTTGGAACCCATTTTCTTTCAGTGTTTGAAATATGTTATTCCAGGATCTTCTAGCTTTCAGGGTCTGTGTTGAGAGATCAGCTGTTATCCTGATTGGTTTGCCCCTAAATGTAATCTGCTTTCTTTCTCTTGCAGCTTTTAAAATTCTCTCCTTATTCTGTATGTTGGACATCTTCATTATAATGTGTCTAGGTGTGGATCTCTTATGATTTTGCACATTCGGCGTCCTGTAGGCTTCTAGGATTTGTGATTCTGTCTCATTCTTCAAGTCTGGGAAGTTTTCTTGTATAATCTCACTGAATAGTCTGTTTATTCCTTTAGTTTGGAGCTCTGTGCCTTCCTGTATCCCAATGACTCTTAAATTTGGTCTTTTGATATTGTCCCATAATTCTTGGATGTTCTGCTCATGGTTTCTTAGCAGACTTGCTGAGCTGTCTATGTTCTTTTCCAGTTGAAATACTTTGTCTTCATTGTCTGATGTTCTCTCTTCTAAGTGATCTAATCTGCTGTTAGTATTCTCAATTGAGTTTTTAAGTTGGTTTAATGATTCCTGCATTTCCAGGATTTCAATTTGTTTGTTTTTTATTACCTCTATCTCCCTGTGAAATTGATCTTTTACTTCCTGGATTTGTTTGTCAATGTGATCTTTCATTGTCTGATTTTGCTGTCTCATGTCTTCCTTGAGACTCCAGATCATCTGAAGCATATATATCCTGTACTCTTTATCTGACATTCCGTCTGTTGCAGCTATTACCTCTTCTAAAGTTGAGTTGACCTGCATTGCTTGTGGACCTTTCTTTCCTTGTCTTTTCATACTGCTCGCGTTTCTTCTTGCTTGGTGCAACTGTTGTGTTTTTAAAATTTACCTCCTATTTATTTATATTGCTCTTGTATAGTTAGGAAGTCTCCCTTGCAGGGCGGGTAGTGGCTGTGCTCCTCCCCTAATTAGGGTGGTCTGTCTACCACGCTAATTGGTCGCAGGTCTGCCCCCACTGCAGGCACTGGTGGCTGTTCTGCTCTGACCCCACTCCAATTGTGGTAACGTAACTACCACACCCTGGGGTCATTGGTCCTGATCTGGATGTGGGTGGCGGCTCTGCTGTGCCCCCACTCCAATTGGTGTGACGTGTCTACCACGCTGGCAGACCTCTAGGCCGGTGGGTCGCAGTTCTGCACAGCCCCCACTCCTGACTACCTCTCCAAGGGGTCGCTGAGCCCCCTCCGGACCCAGGCGGCGACCCTGCTCCACCCCCACTCCAACCAGTGTGACGCGACTGCCTCAGTGTTACGTGACTGCCTCAGTGTTACGTGTCCACCACGTTGGCAAGCTACCTGGCCTGTCTTGCCAGTGGGTCGCTGGTCCTATTCTAAGCGTGGGCGGCTTCTCTCTTCAGCACCAGCTGCATTTGGGGTTTCATGGTACCACGCCGGCGGGTCACTTGGCCTGCTCTGGGCGCAGGTGGAAGCTCCACTCTGCCCCCACAGCACCCAGCAGGACCCTGGCCGAGAAGCAGTCACCGCCGGTTCCCTAGCCTTGGGCCAAAGCAGCTTAGGTAGCAAGAACCCCACCTTTCCGATCCGGATACACTCTCTCCGCTGGGAGCTGGCCCCAGCGAGCGACCCCCGGGGTTCCCCAGCCCCAGGCCAAAACTGTCTCGGGAGTCAGAACCCAGTCGCCCCAAGCTCAGCACACGCTCCACTCGGAGCTCGCCTTCACAGGCAGTCTCCGCAGATTCCTCAGACCTGGGCCCGGTTAGCCCCGGGAACCCAAGTCCCGGGAACCCAAGTCCCGCTGCTCAGTGCCCGGCGCACGCCTTGCCAGGCAGGAGCCTTCAAGAGTATTCTCCACAGGATCCCTAGTCCCGATCCTGAGCAAGAAATCTGTCTGCTAGACGAAGGCAAATACCAGCCTGAATTCACCTGTTCTGTAGCTGAATGAGCTGAGATCAGCAGAACAATGGGATGATTACATCATCTCTCCAAGATGGAGGCCGCAGTCCTCCGTGGTCAGACCGGTGACTGGAACCGCCGCTTCTCTCCTCTGTCTCAAGCCGGAACTCCGCACCAAGCGCTGCCGATGTATCACTGGCAGGGGCCCCCCGAATCCGTATCGCTGTTCTCCCTCTCCTCGCTGTTCTCCCGCTCCGGCTCCCTGCCGATCCCCAGCACGCGCCGCAGACAACCCGCCGCGGAGCAATCAGGCTATGCGACCCTCCGTGCGGAGAAATGGAGCTCCCACTGCCGAACCTCGCACGATGGAAACCTGTCTATTAGATTCTGTAGCGCCTCAATTTCACTGGAAATTCCCAACAAGATATCCTTCAGCCGTTTCATATCTTCTTTCACTGGCTCAGTGATGCGGCGCACTGGGGTGATGCACTCCCTTCGCCGCCATCTTTCATCTCCAATTCTGCTTATTTCTATTCAACAATTGCTGAGAGGGGAGTGTTGAAGTCTCCAACTATAGTTGATTTTTGGCTATTTCTCATTTCATCTCTATCATTTATTGTTTTATGTATTTTGAGGCCCTGTTTTTTGTGACATGCAATTTAGGATTTTTCTAGTTTCTGGGTGGATTAATCCTTTTATCATTATGTTGCCTTTTGTAGTAGCAGATGTTGTTGGAACAAATGATGAATCACCAAATCTTCATGGATTTCAACTGCATGCAGGTGTACCTTTATACCCAAGCTACAGAGTTCTTAACTTTTGCCACCAGGGCATGCCTCATTTGCAGAGACATAGAAGGATCAGAGTAATATTATGGAGATGATACATCATGGGCTGAAATTTTAAGCAATGAAAGGCAGCTAGTAGACAAATTCTTCCCCTCATCCCCAAACATATTATGCCAAGAAGTAGCTGTTAATATTACCTCTGGGAAGATATTTGTCCTTGATGCCAATCTTATAGAAGTAATTGCTCAAATTGAATAGCATACTTTAATTTTGGCTCTTCCTCCTTTCCTTTCTTGCTCTGGGATGATACTTTAGGTAGTGGCACATGAGTCTTTACTTTTTTTTCTTTTTTAAGCATCTTTCTTAGATTGGATTTTTTAAGGATTATATTTTTATTTTAAAATTATAATGTGTTATATATGACAGTAGAATGCATTACAATTCATATTACACATATAGAGCACATTAGGTTGGATTTTTCAGAAAGAAAATAAATGAACCGAAGATGACAACTCTCCCCTTTCCTCTTCTATCCACTTTCTTTTCAGACCCTCAAAAAGAAACATTCTATTGTGGGAAGTGATCTCCAATGGACATAGATAAGGGGTTTCCTGCTCTCCAGACTTAATGTAAGGTGTAGAAGTCCCAATGATGATTAAATTTAGTTTATAAGCAAGAAACCTTGAGGAACTAGATTCTTGGGCTTCTTCAACATGATATCGTTTTCGGGGCCAAAGCCTGCATTATAATAGTAATATAGTCCCTATAACATCCTGTAATATCACTTAATGCTGAGACCTGGCATCAGGTACTATATACAGTGTAATCATCTTCCTCCAAGCTCTGAAATGCATAGAAAGACTTCTAAGAATGCAATTCTACCAGATGTTGGAGATATGATTCAGAGTTGTAAATATACACAATATAATTTCGAGGGAAGTTGAGCATGATAAAGGGAGAAAAGTGCTTATGGGTTCCCTCCCTAAAACTGACTCCTATCTGTGAACAGTTTGCTTCCTCAAGATTTTGAAAAATCAAAGTTTGCCTGGATTATACAAGTCTTTCTGTTCTCTGGTTCTTGGTTAACTGTAGGATCTGGGTATAATGTGAGAGTATGGAAGAGGGAGGGGTGTCTGAATCCTATATCACTTAAGCTTCCTGAAGGTGATCATCAAGGATTCTACCCTTGGCCTTTTGGTCTGAGGATGTAGATGTAAATTAAAAATTTCCCCATTTTCTTTGAAATCATCTGCATAAACCGTGAAAATGAGACAAATATGTGGATTTCTGTTTTCACTAATAACTCCAACCAAAAATTTGGTAGAATGAATGCTGAAAGTGATAATCAAACTGGCATACACATGGGAGGAAATAGAACATTCTTGTGTTATAGATCACAATAAGGTAAAATTCACTAAATAAGGTAAAATTCATAATAATGATAAAATTCACTCTTCTAAGGTTTCTAAGGACAAAAGCACACCCAGAAATATAAGACCTAAACTCTATGATTTTACTAGTAGGAATGGGAAGCACAACCTAGCTGCAAAAACTTCCTTGGTTCTCAGAGGGAGATTTGGTGAAGTTGAACAGAAATATGCACAGACAAGCCACATTTTGTTCATGTGACTTTTGGAAGAAGTAGTAGCCATAGGGGTGTGCATTATACAAAATCTATATCCATTGGATGAAATTTCCCTTGCCTGAGATAGGACCTTAACCCATCCACAAGTTTGCATTATTATTTTTGACTAAGAGCGAGAGTTTTTCTGAACTAAAGATGAGAATTAAAAAAGGAAAAATCACATGGCATGTTTATAGATGGAAAAAAGAAAGAGGAAGAGTGGAAATAACATGAGGCAGACTGATATAAGAAACATTTCCATGAAGAAAATTAAACTTTGCAATATTTTACCCTGAAGAAGAAAGCTTAAATTCATTGCGTCTATAAAGCAGCAGCATAAAGCAGATGTATAAGAACTCAGAAAATATATGAACATGAGAAAGATACTTATTGAGCTCTACCAGTTCACATTTTATATGAGAGAATAAGAAATATGAAATAACAAGAAATTTGGAAGAAGACAGATGCTACTAAATTCACAGGAAGCAATACAAATAGAATGAGAGTACAATTAAATATGGGTTGGAGTTCCCTTAATCGTCGTTTTTGTTTTTTCATTCTAAGATTTTAAAATCCCTTTATTCTGAGCCATTATTCAGTACTTGGATAGTTTCAAATTAAGCATTCAACTGCAATTTCAATTTGTTTCTCTTTTATTAATGACAGTCTTTTGCTTGGCTGCCCAAAGATTCATTTTGTTTTTGGACTTAGAAGGGTTATCACTAAATCTAATAACTTTTTACTAGGATTGTATTTCTTCCTGGTTCCATCTATTTTCTTCCTTCCTTTCTTGTCTTTTTGCAGTGCTAGGAATCAAACCTAGGGCCTCATGCATGCTAGGTAAGTGCTCTACCACTGAGCTACACCCCCAACCTTGACCTTCTAATTGAAAAGCTTTCCAGAAAGAATGTTGCCTTTCTCCTTCAATATTCATTACCTCTTAAAAGTGGTAGCTGCATGTAAGATTAGTAGGTCATGCTTTATTTCTTGGAGTACTTTACTTACTCTTATTTGGACAAAAGTTTAAAGAAATGTCTACAAATAGTTTCAAATGAGCATTCTAGACTTCAGACAATGAGCCATTTAATTAAAAACCATTAAACATAAAGTTTTATTGAGTCAAATTACTGTAGGGAAAAAAGCATATTGTAAAAGAACTCATGCAAATCAAATATTCTTAAATATATGATTGACTAAAATACATTTGAGTGTTCATATTATGTATTATAACAATATGAGAAGGAAAAGGAGAGCAGTTATGGGAAGCACTATAATTTCTACATTGTTAGAGTTTATAATCATCATGACTTCCTCATAGTTTATAGCTGAGGTTATATTATTTGCTTTAAAGTGTTTGTATATACATTTTACATTGTTAAAGTTAAGGAGAAGATAATAAAAATCAGGTTGCTAATGGAAAGGGAGGGGAAGAGTAAATATACTAATTTGAGAAGTAAATGCCAATCCATTTGTATTTCACAATACACATTTAAATTAAAGTAGTTAGGGTTATCAGGTAAAAGTTTGTAAAATTTAAGTGGAGGACCCAGATTTATGCTTAAACATGTTGGACAAGAAGAGTTTGTCTCTGGGGGTTAATAATTCAAGGCATTTTTAAATTTTTTAAAATTAATTTGTTATATGACAACAAAATGCATTACAATTCATATTGCACATATAGAACACTGTATTTCATATCTCTGGTTGTACACAAAGTAGAGTCACACCCTTTGTGTCTTCATACATGTACTTAGGGTAATGATGACTATTGCATTCCACTGTATTTCCTACCCCTATGCCCTGTCCCAACACTTCCGTCCCCTTTTCCCCTTTGCCCTATCTAGAGTTCATTTAATCTTCCCATCACCCTCCCCCCGCAGCATATTATGAATCAGCATCCTTAAATCAGAGAAAACATTTGGCATTTGTTTTTTGGGGATTGGCTAATTTCACTTATCATTATATTCTCCAGCAACATCCATTTACCTGCAAATGCGTAGATTTTATTCTCTTTTAATGCTGAATAATATTCCTTTGTGTATCTATACCACATTTTCTTTATCCATTCATCTACTGAAGGACATCTAGGTTGGTTCCACAGTTTAGCTATTGTGAATTATGCTACAATAAACTTTGATGTGGCTGTGTCCCTGTAGTATACTGTTTTAAGTTCTTTGGGTATAGGATAGCTGGGTCAAATGGTGGATTCATTCCCAGTTTTCCAAGGATTCTCCATACTGCTTTCCATATTGGCTGCACCAATTTGTAGTCCCAACAGCAATGTACGAGTGTACCTTTTCTGCCACATCCTTGCCAACACTTATTGTTTATGTTCTTAATAGTTGCCATTCTGACTGGAGTGAGATGAAATCTTAGAGTAGTTTTGATTTGCATTTCTCTAATTTCTAGGGATGTCGAACATTTTTTCATATTTGTTGATTGATTGTATATCATCTTCTGAGAAGTGTCTGTTCAGTTCCTTGGGCCATTTGTTGATTGGGTTATTTGTTTTTTTGGTGTTTAGATTTTTGAGTTCTTTATATATTCTAGAGATTAGTGCTATATCTGATGAGCGTGTGGTAAGAATCTATTCCCAATTAGTAGGCTTTCTATTCATCTCACTGATTGTTTATTTTGCTGAAAAGAAGCTTTTTAGTTTGAATGCATCCTATTTATTGATTCTTGATATAAATTCTTGTGCTATAGGAGTCTTATTAAGGAAGTTGAGGCCTAATTCAACATGATGGAGATTTGGGCCTATTTTTTCTTCTAATAGGCACAGTGTCTCTGGTTTAATTCCTAGGACCTTGATCCACTTTGAGTTGAGTTTTGTGGATGGTGAGAGATAAGGGTTTAATTTCATTTTGTTGCATATGGATTTCCAATTTTCCCAGCAACATTTTTTGAAGAGGCTATCTTTTCTCCAATATACGTTTTGGGCACCTTTGTCAAATATAGGATAGCCATAATTATGCTGATTAGTCTCTGTGTTCTCTATTCTGTACCATTGATCTACAGTCTGTTTTGGTGCCAATACCATGCTATATTTTTGTTACTATTGTTCTGTATTATAGATTAAAGTCTGGTATAGTTATGCCACCTGCTTCACTCTTCTTGCTAAGAATTGCTTTAGCTATTCTGGGTCTCATATTTTTCCAGATGAATTTCATGACTGCTTTTTCTATTTCTATGAGGAATGTAATTGGGATTTTGATTGGAATTGCATTAAATCTGTAAGGTGCTTTTGGTAGAATGGTCATTTTGACAATATTAATTCTGCCTATCCAAGAACAAGGGAGATCTTCTAATGTGTTCTTTAATTTATTTCATTAGCATTCTGTAGTTTTCATTGTAGAGGTTTTTAACCTCTTTTGTTAAGTTGATTCCCAAGTATTTTATTTTGTTTTTTTATGCTATTGTGAATGGGGTAGTTTTCCTAATTTCTCTTTCAGAGGATTTGTCACTGATATACAGAAATGCCTTTGATTTATGGATGTTAAGTTTATATCCTGCTACTTTTCTGAGTTCATTTATTAGTTCTAGAAGTTTTCTGGTAGAATTTTTTTTGGATCCTCTAGGTATAGAATTATGTTTTTGGCAAATAGTGATAGTTTTGAGTTCTTCTTTTTCTGGGTCCCTTTAATTTCTTTTGTCTAATTGCTCTCGCTAGAGTTTCAAGAACTGTGAGGAGGGGAGGGGGGATAGAAAGGGGATAGGAAAGGCAGCAGAATACAACAGACACTAGTATGGCAGTATGTATAAACGTGGATGTGTAACCAATGTGATCCTGCAATCTGTACACGTGGTAAAAATGGGAGTTCATAACCCACTTGAATCAAATGTATGAAATATGATATGTCAAAAGCATTGTAATGTTTTGAGCAACCAATAAAAAAAAAGTGGTGAAAGAGGGCATCCCTGTCTTGTTCCAGTTTTTAGAGGGAATACTTTCAAATTTTCTCCATTTAGAATGATTTTGGCCCGGGGCTTAGCATAGATAGCTTTTATGATGTTGAGATATGTTCCTGTTATCCCTAGTTTTTCTAGTGTTTTGAACATAAATGGGTGCTGTATTTGTTGAATGCTTTTTCTGTATCTATTGAGATGATCATATGGTTCTTCTTTATTGATATGATGAATTATAATTATTGATTTCTGTTTGTTGAACCAACCTTGCAACCCTGAGATGAACCCCATTTGATCATGGTGCACTATCTTTTTGATATATTTTTTTATTTAACTTGCCAGAATTTTTGCTTCTATGTTCATTAGAGCTATTGGTCTGAAGTTTTCTTTATTTGATATGTCTTTGCCTGGTTTTGGAATCAGGGTGATATTGGCCTCATAGGATGAGTTTGGAAATGCTCCCTCTTTTTCTGTTTCCTGAAATAAATTGAAGAGTTTTGGCATTAGTTCTTCTCCAAAGGTCTTATAGAACTTGGCTGTGTATCCATCCAGTCCTGGGCTTTTCTTGGTTGGTAGTCTTCTGATGGCCTCTTCTAATTCATTGCTTGAAATTGATCTGTTTAAATTGTGTTTATCATCCCGATTCAATTTGGGTAAATCATTTGACTCTAGAAATTTGTCAATGCCTTTGATATTTTCTATTTTATTGGAGCACAAGTTTTCAAAATAATTTCTAATTATCTTCTGTATTTCTATAATGTCTGCTATGGTATTTCCTTTTTCATCATGTATGTTTGTGATTTTTTTCACTCCTTCGCTTCTCTACCATGGCTAAGGGTCTGTCAATTTTATTTATTTTTTCAAAGAACCAAATTTTTTAAAAGACTTTTTTCATTTTTTTGTTTTAATTTCATTGATTTCAGCTCTGATTTTAATTATTTCCTGTATTTTTCCTTTGGTGTTGATTTGTTCTTCTTTTTCTAGGACTTTAATATGTAATGTTAAGTAATTTATTTGTTGAATTTTTTTTCTCTTAAGGAGTAAACTCCATGCAATGAACTTTCCTCTTATTACTGCCTTCATGGTGTGCCAGAGAATTCAATATGTTGTATCTGTGTTCTTATTCACCTCTATTTTTTTAAATCTCCTCCTTGATGTCTTCTGCATCGAACTCATTGTTCATTCAGTAGAATATTATTTAGTCTCCAGGTATTCAAGTAGCTTCTATTTTTTTTATCATTGATTTCTAATTTCATTCCATTATGAACTGATACAATGCAGGGTAGTATCTCTACTTTTTTATATTTCCTAAGAATTTATTTGTGGCATAATATATGGTCTATTTTAGAGAAGGATCCATGTGCTGCTGAGAAGAAAGTGTATTTGCTCATTTACGTATGAAATATTCTATGTCAGTTAAGTCTAAGTTATTGATTGTATTATTGAGTTAAGAGGTGTGTTAAAGTCACCCGAAATTATTATGTTATGGTCAATTTGACTCTTGAACTTGAGAAGAGTTTTTTTGATGAATGTAGATGCTTCATTGTTTGGGGCATAAATATTTATAATTGTTATGTCTTGTTGGTATATGGTTGCCTTGAGCAGTATGTAGTATCCTCCTTTATCCATTTTGATTAATTTTAACTTGAAGTCTACTTTATTTGATATGAGGATGGAAACCCCTGCTTGCTTCTGCAGTCGATGTGAGTGGTATGATTTTTCACAACCCTTCCTTTAGTTTGTGGATGTCTTTTCCTATGAGATGAGTCTCTTGGAGGCAGCATATTGTTGGGTCTTTTTAAAATTTTTATCCAATTTGCTAGCCTATGTCTTTTGATTGGTGAGTTTAGGCCATTAACATTCAGGGTTATTATTGAGACATGATTTGTATTCCCAGCCATTTTTGTTTATTTTTGGTATTTAACTTGACTTGTTTGTCTTCTGATTAGTTTTTCCTTTAGTGTAATATCTCCTTTGCTAATGTTCATCTTTGTTTTTCATTTTCTGTTCATGGAATATTTTGCTGAGGATGTTCTGTAATGCAGGCTTTCTAGTTGTGTATTCTTTTAACTTTTGTTTATCATGGAAGGTTTTTATTTCATCATCAAATCTGAAGCTTAATTTTGCTGGATATAAGATTCTTGGTTGACATCCATTTTCTTTTAGAGCTTGTTATATGTTGTTCCATGATCTCTTGGCTTTGATGGTCTAGGTTGAAAAATCTGCTGAGATACAAGTTGGTCTCCCCCTGTATGTGATCTGATTCCTCTCTCTTGTGTCTTTTAAGATTCTATCCTTATTCTGTATGCTAGGCATTTCCATTATAATGTGCCTTGGTGTAGATGTGTTGTAATTGTGTATGTAATTGTGTCCTGTAAGCCTCTTGTATTTGGTTTTCCAATTGATTCTTCTGGTTTGGGAAGTTTTCTGAAATTATCTCATTGAAGAGATTATGCATTCCTTGGTTTGAAACTCTGTGCCTTCCTCTATCCCAATAACTCTTATATTTGGCCTTTTGATGCTTTCCCATAATTCTTGGATGTTCTATTCATGGTTTCTTACTTTCTTCACTGAGTAGTCAACTTCATTTTACAGATTGTGTATTTTCTCTTCATTATCCTACGTTCTTTATTCCAAGTGATCTAGTCTGTAGGTTATACTTTCTATTTTTTTTAATTTGGTCTATTGTTTCCTTCATTTCAAGGAGTTTTGACTAGTTGTTTTTCAGAGTCTCTTTCTTGAAGTAATCTTTTGCTACCTGTATTTCCTCTCTTTTCTCTTTGCTAGAGTGATAAATTTTTGCCTGCTTTTGCTCATTTAGGTCATTCTTTAATTCACAGATCATTTTAATTATGAACCTTCTGAACTCCTTCTCTGACATTTCATCAAATTTGCTATCCAAAGGTTCTGTTATTATAGTGTCCTGCTTTGTTTGGTGCACTTTCCTCCCTTGTTTTTTCATGTTGTCTATGTGTCTTCCTTTATTGCAGAGTGGATCTGAGATATTACAGTTTCTACCCTATATTCTTGTAGTACCCATGCAGATTGTCTGTACCCAACCTTGTTGTTGGGCTTCCAGACCCTGCTGGTGTCCCTCAATGTATGCTACTGCAACTAAAGGTGGTGGCAGCATTAGCCAAGGTAACTTGAGATAATAGTGGAGATGCCCCAAGTTCAATGCAACATGTTACAGAGATAGGGCTGAAAGGGTGGGCCTTACACTGTCTTTGGGATGTCTTCTCTGAGATGCAGCTGCTTCTAGGCCCTTTCTGTTGTCAAAAGGTAGGGGCTTCTGCATTGGGAAGGCTACAGAGATGTCTGCATGGTCCTAAAATGGAAGTGGGTTAGGCTTGGGTTCCCAGGTGGGGGAAGGGGTGGCAAACTCGGACCTACCCTGGGTCTGGGTCCCATGTATGTTGGTGTGGGCAGATCTTGGCTGTGCCTGAGCTCCTGTGGTGGTCTGCTGGTCAGAATAGGAGGTCCTGTGCCAGAGCCTGAGCTCCAGGAGGTGTCTGCTGGTGGCGGCATGGACCTAGTCCTACTGTGAGCCTGGGTCCTGCGTAGGCCTGAAATGTTTATTTTAATTTCCCTACTTGAGAAAACATGATAGAGGAGGGCTGAGGTTTTGGCTCAGTGGTAGAGTGCTTGTCTAGCATGTGTGAGGTACTTGGTTCGATTCTTAGTACTGCATATAAATAAATGAATAAAATAAAGGTCCATCAACAAGTGAAAACTATATAATAAAATAATTTTTAAAAAGATAGAGGAGGCAACAAACAGCAGGAAAATATCAGCACATCTTTAGAATCTAGGAAATAAATGTTACTAGACCCCTACCTCTTTTTTAATAGCAAGTGCTAGTAGAGAAGATGCCATGAAAAGTATTCTGATTTGGGCTGTTAATGAAGAAATGCCTTAGAAAATGAGACTATGGAAAGGTAGTACTGAAAATAAAGGAGTTGTTCTAAAAGTCTGAACAATAGGTTGTTAAAGCCCTGACTCTGCTCCTCTGAATCCTAAAGACCACTCCTCCCAGAGTACCCTTGGAAACCAGAGCTTATTCTGAGGATACTGTATCAGGGATATGTACAACTCCAGGACATTAAAGCTAGCAGGAATTGAGGGAGGTGGCATATTGAAAGGAATGATAAAGTGAAGGTCTTTCTCACTCATTGGGGAGATTCATTATCCTTTTTTATGATCACCCCTATTTTTTTGGGGAGGGGGGTACTATGGATTGAACTCAGGGGCACTCAACCATTGAGCCACATCCTAGCCCTTTTTTGTGTGTTTTATTTAGAGACAGGGTCTCACTGACTTGCTTAGGGCCTTGCTTTTGCTTAGGCTGCTTTGAACTTATGATCCTCCTGCTTCAGCCTCCCAAGCTGCTGGGATTAGAGGCATGTGCCACCATACCTGGCTGATCACTCCTATTTAATGCTGGCCATTGGGATTTTTCTTTATTATAATAATAATAATAATAATTATTATTATTATTATTATTTTTATTATTATTCCTCCTCCCCCTTCTCCTCCTCCCCCTCCTCCTCCTCCCCCTCCTCCTCCTCCCCCTCCTCCTCCTCCCCCTCCTCCTCCTCCTCCTCCTCCTCCTCCTCCCCCTCCCCCCGCTCCTTCTTCTCTTCCTCTTCTAGATGAACATAGTAACTTTATTTTATTTACTTATTTTTATGTGGTTCTAAGGATCAAACCCAGTGCCTCACATATGCTAGGCAAGTGCTGTACCACTGAGCTACAACCCCAGCCCTTTTTCTCTACACTTCTGTTCCTCACTGGAGATTGGGCCTGTTCAATATCTCCAAAGACAACATTTCTAAGGAAATGTGTTGATTTCATACTTGCTGTGACTCTAACAAGATTTCTGGACCTTACCATATCATTGTCTAGTGAGCTGTAGAAGAAAAAGAGGGTTCCAAGAAGACAAAACATTCAGTTGTTTTGCAGTCACTTCAAAATTTAGTGACAGTTACATATTTATGGAGGGTAATGTGATATTTTGACATATATACATTGTGGAATAAATAAATCATCTAATTAACATATTATCTCACATATTTAATATTTTGTGCAATAGATCCTATTCTTTCTATCTAACTAGAATTTCATACCCCTTGACCAATATCCTTCTGTTTGTCATCCCCACCCTAACCGAGCTTTTGGTAACCCTTCTATGAGTTTGACTTTTTGAGATTCAGCATTGAAGTGAGATCATGCAGTGGTTTTTTTTTTTTGTATGCTTATTTCATTTAGCATAATGTCCTCTAAGGTTTATTCATGTTGTCCCAAATGAAGATATTCTCAAAGCCTGAATAGTTGTCCATTGTGTATATACACTACATTGTTCCATTCATTTTTTGATAAATACTTAGATTGCTTCTATATTCTGGCTTTCATGAAAAATGCTGCAATGGACACAAGTGTGCAGATTATCTCTTTGACATAGCAATTTTAATTTCCTTAAATATGTACTTAGAAGTGGGACTGCTGGATCATGTTGTTACTATTTTTAGGTGTTTTTTTTTTGAATCTCTATACTATTTTCTATAATGTCTGTGGTAATATAACTTCCTCCCAAAAGTGTACAAGGGTTCCCTTTTCTTCACATCCTGGCCAACACTTATCTTTTGCCTTTTTGACAATATCCATTCTAATACGTGTGAGGCGACTACTCATGTGGTTTTAATTTACATTTCCTTGATAGTTAGTGATGCTTTGTACTTTTTCATATACCTGTTGGCTGTTAGTAGGTGATCTTTGGAGAAATATCTTCAGATCTTTTACTTATTTTCTTAATTGGGTTCTTTATTTTCTTGGTATTGAATTGTTTGAGTCAGTCAGTCTGTCTGTCTATCTATCTATCTATCTATCTATCTATCTATCTCAGAGATTGAACCCAGGGGTGCTAAATCACCAAGCTATATTCCCAGCCCTTTTTGTTTTATTATTTTTTTATGAGATAGGTCTTGCCAAGTTGCTTAGTGGCTGAGGCTAGCCTTGAACTTGTGATCTTCCTGCCTCAACCTCTTGAGCCACTGGGATTACAGGTGTGTACCACCATACCCAGCTCCTTATATATTTTAGGCATTCACTATTTATTGGACATTTGTGAGTTTCCCAAAGTGGCACATTCCATGGCTAAGGCAGGCAATATTTACTCCTTTTATGAAGCAGATTCTACCTCCAATCCTCACAGTCAATGCTGATGTTGGGGCCTCTAGACAACACTGCCTTGTTCTGGACAACTGGATGCTCAGAGCAATGCTGCAGCTACTTCCATCCTTACCACTTCTACTTAAAAGATTAGAGCTCGTCTCAGATGTACAGTACCTTCTTGATGCTCCACTTCTCTTCCAGAGCAATGTCCCCTTTAGAACCTAGTGCCTTCCTTATTTCATAGCCTTCCTAGATTTTCAGTTTTCACCCAGAGGATTATAACATTTCTGCTGAGGATAATTTTCAAGAGTCTGCACTTAAGACTATGATATTGAAAACTCTTTGTAGGAGAAAAATACAAATTTTAATTATTTTAATTTTTTCCCCAATAGAAAATAGGAAAAAGGAAAATGATATTTTATTGTTTTAATATCTGTGATTATGGTTTCAGAAGTCAATACAAGTATGACAAATGTATATCTGAATATATCCCAAATATCCTGAGGTTGATCCCACTTTTAGCATACACTAAAAGATTGTCTTATACTCCTGGAAATTATGTACACTTCTGCTTGAACTTTAAGTTAGAAAGCTGCAACATGAGGGAAAAGAAAACCACATAATTCAAGCCAATACTTTTTTTCTTTTGTGGTGCTGGGGATAGAACCCAGGGTCTCTCATATGCTAGACAAGTGGTTTACCACTGAGCTACAGTACCAGTCACTCAAGTCAATCTTGAAAGAAGGTAAATGTTTTCACAGTTATGGCATAATTAAGGGAACATGCAGATATTTGCAAATGACAAAGATGAAGAGTTACAGAAAAAAAGTCACAAAAGGATAACTGTGCTAGAGGGAAAACAAAGAGTGAGTTAGACAATTGTTAATGTGATTCATAAAATTGAAGGTCTACTTGAGGTAGGTGGCTTAAAAAGATGTACAAGAAAAGCTTAAGATAACCTTACCACTTAGATTTTGGCACTCAGATTCTGAGTCTAAGACAGAAACTTAAATACTGCTAAACCCAAGGAAGTGACACTGATCCCATGCTCAGTAATGAGCAGTTATGGTAACCATTCAGATTTGAAGTGCCAGAGGAACCAACAGGTCCATTTGGGTGCTTAAACTGTCCAATCAGTATGGATGGAAAAGCAAATATAAGAAATCTCCCAGAAAGCAAAAAGAAATGTTGAAAATTAGTGATATCCAAAAAAGGGTCTATTGTCCCTTCCTTGCCTTCTTTCTTCTCTTCTTGTTTGTTGACAAAGCACACCATCAATATCTACTGAAAATGTGTCTAGTTTGGACAGTTAGCATAAGAGAAATATGACTTTGAAGAGTTTGGTATATCATCAAATAATACTTTTGGGGACTTGACAATTTTGGGAAAAACTGAGAATGTCTAGAAGATTATTTCAACACACAAAACAAGCATAGACTTTTAGTTGGAAAAGAATTTTCCTCCACTAATTACTTACTGATAACTAAATTCTAAGTCTTATATAAGATGTGCTGGATTTCCAAATTATTTTCTTTGAATTTAGGCAAATAATTAAGTTTCCAAAAAGAAAAGAATAATAAGGCAAGGAAATCGTAATTCCAAGTGCAACTTGGCTTAGCAGTGACTCATAGTAATCATAGAAAGGTAAATAGTCATTTATATCTACATATTCCACAGCTGCAGTGTCAGAACAGTCATAGACACAAAATATTTCTAAAATTGGTGTGTACTGAACGTATACAGACTTTTTCCTCATTATTCTATAGACATAATGTAACAACTATTTATATAATGTTATCTAGAGATGATTTAAAACATACAGGAAGTTTGAACATAGTGGAAGATGTGTGAGTTTTATGCAAATACTACACCATTGTATTTGAGGAATGTGAGAATCCCTGGATTTTGGTGTCTTCAGGTGTCCTGGAATTGATCCCTCTTGCCACCCTTCCTGAATACCAAGGGACATCTGTATTAAATACTAGTTGAACCAGAAATTGATATAAAACTAGAGGGGTAAGAGACTAGTATTATATAAGAATTCTAAATTCTTTTATAATAAACTTTAAGTAAAAGTAATATTTAGAAAATATGGAAAAAAAATCCTCTTTATTTTTACCATGAACTTTGTGGCCTGTGTTCAGTTTTAATCATGTACTCTTTCATACAAGTTTTAGAATTCAATTAATACTGCATGATATTGATGTGTCACATCCAGTCTTAAAATAAGAAAATGGGCCTAAGAAAAATATCAGAGAAAATATAATACAAATTATCTTTGAGTTGAAGAATTATAGGTCATTTTACTTTTAATTTTTTTGAGCTAAGGTCTTGCTGTGTTGCCAGACTGGCTTCAAACTCTCCGGCTTAAGCAATCCTCCCACTTTAGCCTCCCTAATACCTGAGACTATAGGTATCTATTGCCATGTCTGGCTTAGTATTGTTTTACTTTCCAAGTTTATCAGAATTTTATTTCTATGCTTTAGAACTAAACCAGTTACCTTGCCTTTTCTTGGGATAGAGCAGGGTTTGGTGTAACATTCTCTATAGTTTGGAGCCCACGTGATCCTTTTCATGTGGGATCAGTCTGGGCTCTAGTAGTTTCTGTGCTTGCTTGAGTTAGATCCATATTCCTTAAAATTCTATTTTTTCTCAAGTATCTTTACGTTACCTCTAAAGCCTTAACTGTCTAATGAATTGGTTTTGAATGTACAGAACTACGACTCTCTTCTCACTTATGTCAAATTCCTAAAACCCAGACCTGACAAATATTGGGTGTCTGCAGGTATCCTCCAAGAGTTTTTTATTTCCTTCAATATTTTTAAAAATGACTTTCCCCTATTATATTTGATCTAAGAAGCAGCTACCCTACTTAGGCTCATGTTCTATAACTACTTAGGGATTAATCATACTGTCCTACAAAGGTTTGATATACTCTATGGACCTCTTAAAACACCTTTCAGAGGAGACATAAGCCCTTTTGTTAGTTGAACAGCCTTGGTAGCTTCCTACCTTAGGTAGCCTAGACATAATCTGGTTAAGCAATAAATACTGCAGTGTCCCCAGCTGATTTCAGCATGGTTGTATGAACTCCCCAAGTGCCTGATGTTTGAGAGAATGTTGTTTCTCTTGCCAAACTTATCTTACTTTTTCTGTGACAGCTCAAGGACTTCAAGGACTTTCAGTTGGCACAAGACTGGTTAGGTATTCCCTATTCCCTTATAACTTCTTTATAAGAATGTGGAGCATCTTATAAATGGGTCCCTCTCCTGTTACACATCACATGGTGTCTTCAGTCATCTTCGGCCCAGTGGCATATTTTTCTGGAGTTGGGTTTGGGACTTTCAGTCTCTCAAGCTCTCATCATCCCATAAATAGTAAACAAGGCTATAGCTTGGAAAGGTTATTTCATATGTAATGAAAGTTGGATCTGGTGTTACTGGTACCAGGGAAACAAGTTGAGCCTTAGGCAGACTGTTGCTGCTAATGCAGCCTGATAAACAAGAAAAAGAAATGTAATTGGTTAATGGGTATGGAGCTAGCTCTATTATTCTCAGCTACAGTACTCATAAAAAGAAATAGAGAGAGCCAGGGGGAAGGGAATTTACCACAAATGGTACCTGCTAACTTTCCACAATATGTTTGCTTTAGATATGCCGAGTTCCTAATTGAGAACAATCCTGCAGTGCAGGTCAGAGTGTGGGTTCAGAGACATAATAGCCAGACCCCAATGTACCTATTTTCAAAGGTCTAGCAAGTATTTCAGGAAGATAAGGCATTGAGAGTTGCTAATATAATTTACCTCACTTTCTCTCTCCTGGACAAGAGTCTAGTTTGCAACCAGTTATTCTTACCTGCAAGGTCCTTAGTGTAAATGTGTACATAGAAGACAAATGCCACCAAAGGGATAGTGATGTTTAGGCAATAGACTTCACATGACTCAATGGATGCTTCTATCTCTTTAGAAGGCTACCTTGATTTTTATACAGAGGTTGGTTAGGCATCAGTAACCTGCCCATCAGGATCATGGGGTTCATGAACCAACAACACAAGCATTATCTGTGAACTTTCTAGAAATGTGAATTCTTGGGCCCCATCCCCAGTGTACAGATTCAGAATCTTCTTTATAATGAGGTTCCCAAATGATTCATTTGCATGTTAGAGTTTGTGAAGAAGTTCCCTAAACCAGTTCTCTAGCAGTAGGCTGCTCAGAGGTCCTTATGAGACAAAGTAAATCTAGAGATGGTGTAGGGAAAATGGAGTCCATCAGGCTTTCTCACCCAGATGTCCAAGAAGCAATGACTAAGATGTGTTATGTAAGTCAAAAACAATGGTGCATGAGCATTTTTATATAACCACATATCATATTTGGCATGCTGCCAGCTTTGTTCTACTCCTGTATATAAATTGAACAAGGACTTTCTGCTGCATGGATTGGCCACCCATCAAATCAAGGCATGTTAGATCTCCCTAAGGGTCCATGTATCTTTTTTGGGCTGCCCGAATCTCGAGTTACCTTGCCTAGGATTGAGCAGTTGTACTACAGTTGGTGTAGTTGGCAGAATTAGTAGCAGCCTGATATAAACCCTCTGCACCTGTGGAGGGGGTATTGAGGGATGGTCAGTCATGATTATGTGGTATTCAGTCATGGGCCTCCTGGCTACCTGGGCCCTTCCCCAGGAATGGGCAGAGATTGGCGGTATGGGGTTTAAAAAGACACTACAACAAGTGGGAGAGAGCCTAGAAAAGATGAGCACATGTGTGGCTGCTGGGACCATTGAACAGATATTTCTTACAGCTCTGAAAGTAGAAACTGATTATTACTATGGAAAGCTGTTAAGAAGTGAGAATTACCACACTCTGACCTGCACTGCAAGTGAAGAAGCAGCCTGGAAGCTAGGATACAATCACTGGAAGAAGACCTCCACACCTTGGAGAAATATCTCTTGGCCTCCTGCATAGCGCTGGTAAAAGAGAAGGAATGGGGATCAACATCTGCAAGCTGGGCTAGTGGTAATGCAGAAAATGAAACAGCAGCCGAAGGCTATTTATGGGCATCTGGCAGGGTTTGCTTAGGTAACCGAGTTCACTACATACTGCCTGTATACTCAAGCAGGGTTGGTGGACTTGAGAAAGCAATTTAGACAGAGACCAGGGGAGCCCCTGACTACTTGATTATTAATGCCTTAGGATTTAGGGATGGATGACATTATGTGTAGTGACCTGGAAATAGAGAAACTGGTATCCATATCTACTCACCCTCCTTGTGGCAAAAGGTGCAGGACAGTTGATGCCATGCGGGTGGACCAGGGGACACTATTAGGTTGGATGATGGCTTCTATGTGCACTGTTTGATCTAATGTGGGGAATATCTCTGAGGCCATAAGTAAATGGCAGACATATGCAGACCTGGTCCAGGTAATGTGAGAGCTGGGAATGAGACAGGCCATGCTTAATCTGAATATTCACAGGCTAGATGATGAACAGTTTACAGCTGACATGAGGGATCTAGTATTACAGAATGCCCTGTCAATATCTTTTAGGTGCTCCCATGGCCATCTTGGCTATTTATGTGGGTTGCTGTATTAATGAGACAACCGTTATGGTGGCCAGTCTGGGGGAGGCAGAGGATAGACATCAACAAAAAGGGGTATAGGCTACTACGAAGGCTACTCCAACAGTGCCTTCTCTGATGAGAAAGGGACCTATTAAGGTAACAAGACCCAAAATGTAGACCTTTTGGGAGAAGCAAATAGATGGCAAACCAAATGCGTATTTGCTGGGATTTTGGAAACAGTTGAATAGGGACAAGCACTTCCTCTGTGTAGAGAAGCAGAAGCCAAAGGTGGATGTTAAAAGTGTACCTAGAGAGGTATGCTCCCTATGTCTGGAGGATCGTTTAGTCTCCCAAAGTATTTTGGAATAAGGGGATGGTACACTCTTCAAGTTTGAATAGGGAAGAGGTCAAAGTACTTGTTGGGGGAAAATGGGGACCTGAAGACCCATGTGGAACTGGCTATCCACTTCTCCCCAACTAATGTGCAATAGGTATTAGCACTGGTAGATACTGTGGTTGAATGCACATTCTCTGGTAAGCTGGCTAAGTTCCAGGGTCAAATTTCATACATAGATGAATATGCAGACTATAGAATTAAAGTGTAAGCTATACTGTTCCCTTTGGGCATTGGCTATTTGTCCCCAAATGAATATCCAGTCTCTGTATCTCCAATTCCTGAATACATTTTAGGTGTGGATATCTTCCAAGGGGGAGGGAGTGGGGGGAGGGAGGAGGGGAAAGAGAGGGGTAGAGGCACCCTTAAAGACATAATATAAACCCAAGGGCATTCTGTCAGTGACTCAGCTCCTTTAGCCATACCCAGTTAATCCCTATCAGGGATAAATGCAAAGATTAATTTACAACTCTGATAACTCAATCTTTTCACCTCTAAACTTTCTTGTATTTTCTCACAGTGAGCTTTTGGTGGACACTTAATATGTAAACCATAACATTCTGCCCCTGGTCCCCAAAAGCTCATGCCCATCTTACAATGCAAAATACATGTAGTCCATTTTCAAGAGTCTCCATAGTCTCAACAGTTTAAGGGTGCCCAAAAGTTCAACTTTAAAGTCTCCTGAGAAACAAGGCAAACTCGGCATGCACCTCAGTAAAAAATCAAAGGCAAGTCACATGTATCCAATATATAAATGCATTTTCATTTTCATTACAAAAGTAAGGAATAGGGGCATAGAAAGGGGGGTTGGTAACAAAAGAAGACCAAAATACAGCTGGGAAGACAAGCCTTATAGTTCCATGTCCAGTATCTGGGGCACTTGACATCATGATGTTCTCTCTAGAGGGCTTGTTTAGTTCTGCTTCTATGACCTTGCTGGTTGCAGTCTGCATGGCCCCTCTCTTGGCTTTGTCTCTGGATTTCTGAAGCTTTCCTTAGCAAATGTTTCATAATATTAACATCTCTTGATCTAGTGGGTCTCCACTGCAGCTTCAGCATTCTCTTCATGTCTGTATGCATCATCTTTTCAGGGACAGGTTGTAGGGAATCTGACATTGTTGCACTTTGCCTGTCCTCCCAGATTTTCCTTTGAAATCTCAATGGAAGCTTCCATGATCCCCAAACTCAGGCATCCTTCAATCCTGCAGAACCAGCACCATGTAGTTGCCATGATAGTCTTCCACCATCTCAAACAGTAGCCAAGACTCCAGGGACCATGGCTGCCACAGCCTCTGAGTGCTTGGGTGGCTGAGCATTATGAAACAACTTTCTGTTCATCCCCACCCCTGTGCAATCAGGGTACCCTCATGGTCTCTTCTCAAATGATTTTTTCTTTTATACCCTTGTGCCTGAGATGGGTGTGGTATTGTCATTTCCTGAGATGCCCTCAAACCATATTTTCTTTTTCTTTTCTGGGTACTTAAAAACATCTCTTTAGTGGATGTAATGTCTTTAACAACAATACCTTTCTTAGCCCCAGTTTTATGGCCATATTTCAAGTTCAAATCTTTCTGCTTTGCTTTCTGTTCCTGATGATCACAGTAAACTTGGCTAAAAGCCACCAGCAATACCTATGCCACCCCTTGAAGTCTGTGCTAACTTGAAAGTTCCTCTGCCAGATTAGTCTATCATCTTTAAATTGACCCTCATACAAAGTATCAGAACATGGCTAAATGTAGACAACTTCTTAGAATATAACACAAATGGCTTCTAGTCCAATTTCCATTAGAGTCTTCCTCCTCTGAAACCTCATGAATGCAATCTTTACGGTCCACAGTCCTATTGGCATTCTGGTCTTTTAAACTCCCACCAGATTTACCCATTAAGCTCTGCTCACAATAATCTAAAGCTTTCCTAAACTTTCCAAAGTTCCTTCTTTAAATTCTGAAAAGCTCCAAAAGCTTCTGAACCATATGGTCAGGTTAGTCACAGCAACAATCCCACTTCTCAGTACTAATTTCTGTTTTAGCTTTTTCACTACTGTGTCCAAAAGACCTGATAAGAATAATTACAGAAGGAAAAGTTTATTTTGGGGCTCATGGGTTCAGAGGTCTCAGTCCATAGATGGCCAACTCCATTGCTATGGGCTCAAGGTGTGGTAGAACATCATGGCAGAAGAGTGTGGAAGAGGAAGGCCGCTCAGACATGGCACCAGGAAACAGAGAGAGCTCCCTTCACCGCAGATAAAATATAAACCCCAAGGACATGCTCCTATTGACCCACCTCCTCCAGCCACATTCTGCTTACCTATAGTCACCACCCAGTTAATCACTATCAGTGGATTAATGTCCTGATTAGGTTAAGGCTTTCATAACCCAATCATTTCACCTCTAAACTTACTTTTATTGTCTCACACATGAGCTTTTGGGGGACACACAATATCTTAACTTATGACATCTACTGTGGGGGCAAATTCTGTGTCAGGAACTTTAGTAAGCCAGCAGAAATACGTAACTATATATCATGGGACATGTACCAATGACCTCCCCCAGCAATGATGAAGCTGACACATTAACAAAAGCACATTGGCTAGAAGTAGCCCTGCATGTCTCATCTAGTGAACACAATGTGGATCTGTGGCTGCATAAATGGCTTTAGCGTGCCAGTAAAAATACTATGTGGGCTTCAGTAAAGACTTGGGGTCTACTGGTGACATTGGTTGAAATACAAGATATATGAACATTTTGTACAGCTTGCTCCCAGGAACATTTCTGATGGCCAAGAGCTAACATGGGCCTAGTGTTGTGTGGGTGAGTGCCCCTCACCAAGTGGCAAGTGGACATTATAGAGCCCGTCCCTAGCTTTCAAGGGTATACATATGCAGTTACTTGTTTAGACACTATAACCAGGCTCTTGGCTGCTTTCCTAGTGTGGAACCCTGACCAAAGAGCAATGATAACAGTTCTGGAATGCTTATGTGCAGAATTTGGATACCCATTGTTGATAAAGATTGACCAAGGGACTCATTTTGCTGGTGTATACACAAGAATGAGCTAAGCATGTACACATCACCTGGCCATTCCATGTACCATATAACCCACAGGCAATGGAAATGATAGAACAGTATAACAGCATTTAAAACAAAGACTGCATCATTCGGATGGCATTCTCACATTAATTGGTTGGACCAAAAGACTCTAGACTGTTCGTCAAAAAATGAAGTAGGAGGGGTGCCCTTGCCCTAGTAGAAGCCTTGCGACATCATGAAGTTGTGCTCATCCAATTGCAAATTCAGACATAAGATGAATTACTGTAGCCAGGTTTTAGATGGCAAGGTCATATCTTGCTGGCTCAAAGGTCAAGAAGCCACCTGGACAGAGCCTTGGATGATAATGACACTTCACACAAGATAGGTCACATTGATAGCTTCTCAGAGAAGGATTTAAGTTAACCTGCATGCAACTCCATGGGTAATGGGGCACTGGCTCTCAACCTTAAAGGTCTGATATTTCATGCTTACTCCTATTAATATATTGAGTAGTACTTTTGTATTATCCCTCTGGCCAATTATGAGTTCCCCCTTACTAATGTATATTGAATCATAAGTGCATGGAAGCACCCCCAAAGATGTGGTACCACTGGCTAAGTCAACCTTTATTGACTGCAGTGGTATTGTGCATGGACTTGAAATTTAAGTACATTTTATCAAGAGGAACAGGATTTGCCTTTGTTAGTACCTGTAACTGCCTTGTCCTTTTGCTGTTGGGTACCTGTGGGCCACTGTTCTGGTTGACTGGGTACACATTTATGTCACTACTGCCAATCAGTCTGAATGCTGGGTATGTACTGAGATGCCACTGAATGCTGCAGATGACCTGCGGTGGCAAATTGTTCCAGCAACAACCTCTAACTGAACTTGGTTGCAAATATGGGACATGAGTGATTCTCAGTAGACTCATACATGGAGCTATGTTCTTTTTTTTTTTATTGTTGGTCGTTCAAAACATTACACAGTTCTTAATACATCATCTTTCACAGTTTGATTCAAGTGGGTTATGAACTCCCAACTTTACCCCGTATATAAATTGCTGTATCACATCAGTTACCCTTCCATTGATTGACATATTGCTTTTCTAGTGTCTGATGTATTCTGCTGTCAGTCCTATTCTCTACTATCCCCCCTCCCCTCCCCTCCCCTCCCCTTTTCTCTCTCTACCCCTTCTACTGTAAATCGTTTCTTCCATTTGTATTATCTTGTCTTACCCCTCCTTTCCTCTTATATATCATTCTCACTCCCTTTCCCTCCCACCTCTCATCCCTGTTTAATGTAAATCTTCTTCTCAAGCTCTTCGTCCTTACCCTGTCCTTGTTTACTCCCCTTATATCAAAGGGGTCATTTGGTATTTGTTTTTTAACGATTGACTAGCTTCACTTAGCATAATCTGCTCTAATGCCATCCATTTCCCTCCAAATTCTATGATTTTGTCGTTCCTTAATGCAGAGTAATACTCCATTGTGTATAAATGCCACATTTTTTTATCCATTCATCTATTGAAGGGCATCTAGGTTGGTTCCACAATCTTGCTATCGTGAATTGTGCTGCTATGAACATCGATGCAGCAGTGTCCCTGTAGCATGCTCTTTTTAAGTCTTTAGGGAATAGACCGAGAAGGGGAATAGCTGGGTCAAATGGTGGTTCCATTCCCAGCTTTCCAAGAAATCTCCATACTGCTTTCCAAATTGGCTGCACCAATTTGCATTCCCACCAGCAATGAACAAGAGTGCCCTTTTCTCCGCATCCTCTCCAGCACTTATTGTTGTTTGACTTCCTAATGGCTGCCAATCTTACTGGAGTAAGATGGTATCTTAGGGTAGTTTTGATTTGCATTTCTCTGACTGCTAGCGATGGTGAGCATTTCTTCATGTACTTATTGATTGATTGTATGTCCTCCTCTGAGAAGTGTCTATTCAGGTCCTTGGCCCATTTATTGATTGGGTTATTTGTTATCTTATTGTCTAATTTTTTGAGTTCTTTGTATATTCTGGTTATTAGGGCTCTATCTGAAGTGTGTGGATTAAAGATTTGTTCCCAGGATGTAGGCTCCCTGTTTATCTCTCTTATTGTTTCTTTTGCTGAGAAAAAACTTTTTAGTTTGAGTAAGTCCCATTTGTTGATTCTAGCTGTTAACTCTTGCGCTATGGGTGTCCTATTGAGGAATTTGGAGCCCGACCCCACAGTATGTAGATCATAGCCAACTTTTTCTTCTATCAGACGCCGTGTCTCTGATTTAATATCAAGCTCCTTGATCCATTTTGAGTTAACTTTTGTGCATGGCGAGAGATAGGGATTCAGATTCATTTTGATGCAAATGGATTTCCAGTTTTCCCAGCACCATTTGTTGAAGATGCTATCCTTCCTCCATTGCATGCTTTTAGCCCCTTTATCAAATATAAGGTAGTTGTAGTTTTGTGGATTGGTTACTATGTCCTCTATTCTGTACCATTGGTCCACCCGCCTGTTTTGGTACCAGTACCATGCTGTTTTTGTTACTATTGCTCTGTAGTATAGTTTGAAGTCTGGTATCGCTATACCACCTGATTCACACTTCCTGCTTAGCATTGTTTTTGCTATTCTGGGTCTTTTATTATTCCATATGAATTTCATGATTCTTTTATCTATTTCTACAAGAAATGCCATTGGGATTTTGATTGGTATTGCATTGAACTTATAGAGAACTTTTGGTAATATCGCCATTTTGATGATGTTAGTTCTGCCTATCCATGAGCAGGGTATATTTCTCCATCTTCTAAGGTCTTCTTCTATGTCTTTCTTTAGGGTTCTGTAATTTTCATTATATAAATCTTTCACCTCTCTTGTTAGGTTGATTCCCAAGTATTTTATTTTTTGGGGGGATATTGTGAATGGAGTAGTTGTCCTCATTTCCGTTTCAGAGGATTTGTCGCTGATATACAGGAACGCCTTTGATTTATGCGTGTTGATCTTATATCCTGCCACTTTGCTGAATTCATTTATTAGCTCTAGTAGCTTCTTTGTAGACTCTTTTGGGTCTGCTAGGTATAGGATCATATCATCTGCAAATAGTGATAATTTAAGTTCTTCTTTTCCTATTTTTATGCCTTTAATTTCTTTCGTCTGTCTAATTGCTCTGGCCAGTGTTTCAAGGACTATGTTGAACAGAAGTGGTGAGAGAGGGCATCCCTGTCTTGTACCAGATCTTAGAGGGAATGCCTTCAATTTTTCTCCATTCAGAATGATGCTGGCCTGTGGCTTATCGTAGATTGCTTTTACAATGTTGAGGTATGTTCCGGTTATCCCTAATTTTTCTAGAGTTTTGAACATAAAGGGATGCTGAACTTTGTCGAATGCTTTTTCTGCATCTATCGAGATGATCATATGGTTCTTATTTTTAAGTCTATTGATGTGGTGAATAACATTTATTGATTTCCGTATATTGAACCAGCCTTGCATCCCAGGGATGAATCCTACTTGATCATGGTGTATAATTTTTTTGATATGTATTTGAATCCGATTCGCCAGAATTTTATTGAGGATTTTTGCGTCAAGGTTCATTAGAGATATTGGTCTGTAGTTTTCTTTCTTTGAAGTGTCTTTGTCTGGTTTCGGAATCAGGGTGATGTTGGCCTCGTAGAATGAATTTGGAAGTTCTCCCTCTTTTTCTATTTCCTGAAATAGCTTGAAAAGTATTGGTGTTAGTTCCTCTTTAAAGGTTTTGTAAAACTCTGCTGTATACCCGTCCGGTCCTGGGCTTTTCTTAGTTGGTAATCTTTTGATGGTTTCTTCTATTTCCTCTATTGTTATTGGTCTGTTTAGGTTGTCTATATCCTCCTGACTCAATCTGGGCAGATCATAAGACTTAAGGAATTTATCTATGCCTTCACTATCTTCTATTTTATTGGAGTATAAGGATTCAAAATAATTTCTGATTATCTTCTGTATTTCTGAAGTGTCTGTTGTGATATTACCTTTTTCATCCCGTATGTTAGTAATTTGAGTTCTCTCTCTTCTTCTCTTCGTTAGCCTGGCTAAGGGCCTGTCGATTTTATTTATTTTTTCAAAGAACCAACTTTTGGTTTTGTCAATTTTTTCAATTGTTTCTTTTGTTTCAATTTCATTAATTTCAGCTCTGATTTTAATTATTTCTTGCCTTCTACTTCTTTTGCTATTGTTTTGCTCTTCTTTTTCTAGGATTTTGAGATGAAGTAAGAGATCATTTATTTGTTGGTTTTTTCTTTTTTTGAGGAATGAATTCCAAGCGATGAATTTTCCTCTTAGAACTGCTTTCAATGTGTCCCATAGATTCCGATATGTTGTGTCTGTGTTTTCATTTAACTCTAGGAAGTTTTTAATTTCCTCCTTGATGTCTTCTAAAACCCATTGATCATTCAGCATCCTATTGTTCATTCTCCAAGTGATGCTTGATGATTCCTTCCTTCTTTTATCATTGATTTTCAGTTTTATTCCATTATGATCAGATAAGATGCATGGTATTATCTCTACCCCTTTATATTGTCTAAGAGTTGCCCTGTGACATAATATGTGGTCTATTTTTGAGAAGGTTCCATGTGCTGCTGAGAAAAAGGTATAACTACTTGATGTTGGGTGGTATAGTCTATATATGTCAATTAAGTCTAGGTTGTTAATTGTGTTATTGAGTTCTATAGTTTCCTTATTTAACTTTTGTTTATAAGATCTGTCCAGTGGTGAGAGAGGTGTGTTGAAGTCTCCCGTGATTATTGTATGGTGATCTATTAGACTCTTGAACTTGAGAAGAGTTTGCTTGATGAACACAGCTGCACCATTATTTGGGGCATATATATTTATGATTGTTATGTCTTGTTGGTGTATGGTTCCCTTGAGCAGTATGAAGTTTCCTTCTTTATCCCTTTTAATTAACTTTGGCTTGAAATCTATTTTATTAGATATGAGTATGGACACTCCTGCTTGTTTCCGCAGTCCATATGAGTGGTATGATTTTTCCCAACCTTTCACCTTCAGTCTATGAATATCTTTTCCTATCAGATGCGTCTCCTGTAGGCAGCATATTGTTGGGTCTTGTTTTGTGATCCATTCTACTAGCCTGTGTCTCTTAATTGGTGAGTTTAAGCCATTAACATTTAGGGTTATTATTGAGATATGATTTGTTGTTCTAGCCATATTTGTTTATTGATGTTACTAAACCTGATTTGTTATTCTCTTTGACTACTTTCCCCCCTTTACTGTCCTACCTCCCATTGTTAGTTTTCAATGTTATTGTCCATTTCCTCTTCCTGTAATGTTTTGCAAAAGATTTTTTGAAGAGATGGTTTTCTAGCTGCGAATTCTTTTAACTTTTGTTTATCGTGGAAGGTTTTAATTTCATCTTCTATCCTGAAGCTTAATTTCGCCGGATACACGATTCTTGGTTGGAACCCATTTTCTTTCAGTGTTTGAAATATGTTATTCCAGGATCTTCTAGCTTTCAGAGTCTGTGTTGAGAGATCAGCTGTTATCCTGATTGGTTTGCCCCTAAATGTAATCAGCTTTCTTTCTCTTGCAGCTTTTAAAATTCTCTCCTTATTCTGTATGTTGGACATCTTCATTATAATGTGTCTAGGTGTGGATCTCTTATGATTTTGCACATTTGGCGTCCTGTAGGCTTCTAGGATTTGGGATTCTGTCTCATTCTTCAAGTCTGGGAAGTTTTCTCGTATTATTTCACTGAATAGACTGTTTATTCCTTTGGTATGGAGCTCTGTGCCTTCTTGTATCCCAATGACTCTTAAATTTGGTCTTTTGATATTGTCCCATAATTCTTGGATGTTCTGCTCATGGTTTCTTAGCAGACTTGTTGAGCTGTCTATGTTCTTTTCCAGTTGAAATACTTTGTCTTCATTGTCTGATGTTCTCTCTTCTAAGTGATCCACTCTGCTGGTAGTATTCTCAATTGAGTTTTTAAGTTGGTTTATTGTTTCCTGCATTTCTAGGATTTCTATTTGTTTGTTTTTTATTACCTCTATCTCCCTGTGAAATTGATCTTTTACTTCCTGGATTTGTTTGTCGATGTGATCTTTCATTGTCTGATTTTGCTGTCTCATGTCTTCCTTGAGACTCCAGATCATCTGAAGCATATATATCCTGAACTCTTTATCTGACATTCCATCTGTTGCAGCTATTACCTCTTCGAAAGTTGAGTTGACCTGCATTGCTTGTGGTCCTTTCTTTCCTTGTCTTTTCATGCTGTTCACGTTTCTTTCTGCTTGGTGAAACTGTTGTGATTATGAGTTTTCCCCCTAATTATTTATATTGCTCTTGTATAGTTGAAAAATCTCCCTTGCAGGGCGGGTAGTGGCTGTGCTCCTTCTCTAGTTGGGGTGATCTCAATACTGCGCTGCCAGGCCGCTAGGCCTGCTCTGCCGGTTGTTCGCAGGTCTGCCCACCCTGCGGGAGCAGGTGTCGGCTCTGCTCTGCCCCCCCTCCAATTGTGGCGATATGACTATCACCCCCTCGGGTCGTTGGGCCTGATCCGTATGCGGGCGGCTGCTCTGCTCTGCCCCCCTACTCCAAATGGAGTGGCGTATCTACCATGCTGGCAGGCCTCTAGGCCTGTTCCGTTGGTGGGTCTCAGGTCTGCCTGACTCTGGCAGTAAGGGGAGTTGGGTGTCGAGAGTCCTTTGGTCCTTGCGGTCACGCCCACAGAGAGATTTTGAAGTTTCCCGGTTGTTCGCCAGGTGTGCGGGGCTATTAGCAGAGCCCGGAGGGCATAGCCGTGTACGGGGCCATGCGGGGACCCTTCTAGCTGAGTCGGGCCACCGGGAGCCACGTGAAGAGCGGGGTAGCTGTGTATGCGTGGCTAAGATCCGAGCGGGTGGTTTGGCTGTTCGCCGAGCGAGAGCAGGGCCTCCCGGGAGAGCCGATATGGCGGAGGCGTCTGCCTGTTTGGGCTGCCACTCCGCTCCGGGCCGCCGCCGCTTTCAGAAGCTGCTGGTGGTTGCGGGATTGGACCTCTGCGCCCGCTGGAGGGGCCACCTGTACAGCCGGGAAGCTGCGACCGCGTGGTAGGGACCGGGTGGGTGATGCGGCTGCTCCCAGAGCGAGCACTAGGCCTCCCAGGGGAGCCCGGATGGCGGGGGCCGAATTCCGGTTCGGGCGGGGCGGGCCAAGCCGCTCCGGGTGTCCGCCGCTTGCAAAAATGGCTGCTGTTTACAGAAGATGATTTCTGCACCTGCCACGGGGCCACCTGTCTAGCCGTGTGGCTGTGACCGCGTACTTAGGGACCCGGTGGGTGATGCGGCTGCTCCCAGAGCGAGCCCTAGGCCTCCCAGGGGGAGCCCGGATGGCGGAGGCCGAATTCCGGTTCGGGCGGGGCGGGCCAAGCCGCTCCGGGTGTCCGCCACTTGCAAAAACGGCTGCTGTTTACAGAAGATGATTTCTGCACCCGCCGCGGGACCACCTGTCTAGTCCGCGTGGTTAGGAACCAGGGGGGTGATGCGGCTCCTCCCAGAGCGAGAGCTAAACCTCCTGGTGGGGCCGCTTGCTGGAGCGGCTGATGTCTGTGGGGCTAGATTTCTGTGCCCGCGTGGCCGTCCAAGATCCACTTCTCTGGGACAAACTGTCACTTCCAATAAACCTACCAGTTCACGGCAGCTCTCTTCTTCAGGGAATTATGCTAGAAGTTCCTCCGTAGGTAGGCTGCGGCTGTTCCGATGGGTCTTTCTTATCCGGTTAAAGTGGAGACGTTAGAATCGCTGCTTCCTCGCCGGCCGCCATGTTGGATCGGAGCTATGTTCTTGAAGGTACACAATATCAGGTGAATCTCTCATGACCCATGATGGATATTCGGCATGGGATGACTTAGGACAGCTCCCTACAGAAACTGTAGAGCTTAACCAAAGGTACTCCAGTGTGTAGGAAACAGGGGGCAGGAGTATCTATGAAGTGGATCCCATGGGCTTTATGAACTATAATAATTAATGGTTCTAATACCTGGGAGTCACAAAATGGTAGTTGTGCCTACCCTGTCCCCCTAGGATATTTGTGTATGTGTGGAGAACATGAATGGCCATATTTACCTACCAAATGGACTGGTTGATGCACTTGGGGAAGGCCAAACCTCCCAGCAAAAGTTTAAAAAACTTTATCCAAGCAGCCATCCAATAGGGACACTTTTAAGAAATGGCAGCATGTGAAACTTATTCTATGGTGGTATTATCCCTTAGTCTTGTTCTTACCACAAGGGCCACCATTGTTAATGAGATGAAGATTACAGCCCTGGCACTACATGCAGCCAGAGCCCTCAATGCCACCTATGAGCCCTTGCCCTCTTAAATGAAGAAGTGTACTAAATGAGGAAAGTAGTGTTGCAAAATCAGATGGCCCTTAATATACTGACTGCCTCCCAAGGTGGAGTATGTATCCTCACAGGCACTGAATGTTGTGTATATATACCAGATGAGCACCATCATGTAAGCCAGGCACTGCAAACCCTGGTCTTTGAAACTCAACAGATTGAGCATTTAATAGGGTATGCCTTACAAAAATGGTGGGCTACCCTAGCTGCCCCATGGAGATAGGTCTTGCTTATCTTGGGAATAGCTTGTGTATTAGTAATATTGCTATTTTGCCTTATGTTGCTGTTGTGGATTATGAGCGTAAGACTCTGAACTCCTTGCCAAGGGACCTTCACGGAAGACAGTTGTTGCATAGATTGTATGGTACAGAACACTGAAGGGGTGGAGTGTTGGGAAAATGGAGCTGATCAGGCTCCCTCACCTGGATGTCCAAGAAGCAATGACTAAGATGTCTTATATAAGTCAGGAACAATATCACATGTGCTTTCTTATATAACCATGATATCACATTTGGCATGCTGCCAGATTTGTTGTAATTCTGTAGGTGAGTTGAACAGGGACTTTCTACTGTATGGATTGCCAACCCATTGAATAAGGGCAGGTCAGATCTCCCTATGGCTCCTTGTATCTTTATCAGGCTGCCTGAATCTCAAGTCAACCTGCCTGGGATTAAGCAATTGTGCTATGGATGGTAAAATCTCTCTTTAGGAAGATAGGTTCTTGAACTATGCCTTTTCCCCCCCAAGGATAAGATGTGAACAAGCTGATTCTATTTTCTTTTACAAATCCATTGAAGAGAGAGTCTCTTTTTTTATAAGATTTCTGATGATCCTACCACCAGAATGATCATCTGGTGTCTTTATCACAGAGTCAAAATTGATAGCAAAAGAAAACCCATTCTCCCTTTCCAGGATGGAGGGTGACTTAAGCTTGATTGACTTTTCTCCTGTGAAGGATATCTATTCATTCCAGAAAAGGAAAGATTTTATGCTACATGAATAAGATTGTCTTTCCACTTTAATGTGAATAGTAAAAGACCTGAGGAGTGTGTTTATTAATTAGGATTCTTCAGAGAAATGGACCCAATAGGATATGGGTACATGTAGAAAAACTTATTTTAGGGAATGAACTCACAGGATTATTGAGACTGGCTGGTCCAAAGTTTGTAGTTCGAGTCAAAAGGCTATGAGATTGGCAGAATTCCTCTTTGACTGGGGGAGGTCAGTCTTTTGTTTCATTAAGACCTTCAACCGATTGTATGAACCCAACCTGCTTTATAGATGGCAATCTGCTTTACTCAAAGTCCCTCAGTTTTACTATTAACCTCATCTAAAAGCACCATAAGAGAAATATCCAGAATAATATTTGAGCAATTATTTGGACATTGTGGCTCATCCAAGTTGACACATAAAACTAACCATCAATATATCTCTTTGTCCACTGCTGCCCTCTCTTCATGATCCTATTTTTTCTTCCATGGTCTTCTTGAGTGATGCTTATTCCAATCTAAATGATTCAGAACTTGCTCCAGAGCTCTGTATTACCAAATTGTCCATGTCACTGGTCTTTCAAATTCACTATGGTCCAGACATCTTTGTTTCTCCTCACCTGCCTTCCCCAATATTTTCCTGTATTCAATAGCACAGTTAATGGTATCCCTATCCAATTTCTCATGAAAGTTGGTAACCTGAGAATCTTGGATTCTTTCATCACCTCCCCCTTACCTCTACCCCCACTCCTCCAGCACCACCAAGGGGAGATATTCCACTTGTAGCAGTGCTTACTGCCGCAGTCCGGCTGGGCAAAATAACCAGGAGGTGACAAGCAACTTGAAGGTTGAAGTGGGAACTGCTTTATTGCAGAGCAGGAACCCAAGGTAGCAGGAACCGCTTTATTGCGGAACAGCAGAGGTATATATACTTAACTGATTACACACAGCTTGACTCAATTAGCATCATCCAGATACAGTAGTCAGCCAATAAGGAATCCCCACCATCTTAATGGCTTGGTGGTGTTGCCTCACAAACCACTCCTCCTGGCAAACTGCCAGGCACTATCTTGACTTGATTTGCGATCCCCAACAGCTTACCTAGAAGATATCACTACGACTAACTGTAACCAGCAGAAGGTGATAATAGACCATGCTTTGAATACTGTTGGTAAGCCAGACACTGGACCTAACTGATATTTTCTTCGCCAATGATAGGAATTGAGTAAATATATCTCATAATACCTATGGATTCATTCTGTTGAATCCCGAGAACTAGTTTTAACTCACCAATTAAAATACTCACTGCAACCATCCCTCACTTTCAAATCTCCTGTATTTTTCTCTCAGTGAACAAATTAATGTGTTTCTTCACTGGCATGCTATCCTTTGTCTAGGAAGTTAATATTTTTAATTTTGTGACTTTGTAACCTCTAATGGTTTATATTGTTATTATTTGATACCCCTACTATTTGAATATCCAGTCTATTGATTTTTTACCTCCCAAATATTTATCAAATGCATCCAAAATGCCATTAACCAGGTTCTAATTCTCATCACTTGCCTAAATTTTGAAAATTTTTTCCTAACTGGTTTTTATATTGTGAACTTCTGCCTTAACCTCTGTCCCAATTCCCTATGTTGGGTGGAAGCTCCATTCAGTATTCTTAAACATTAGACTAATAACTGTCCTTCAAGAACTACCTTTCTTGATGAGACAAGAGTTCAAGATACTGGGTACCAGATCAAGATAGCCTCATGTCTCATGTTAACTCCCTTTTTTAGCTTCAACTGAACTGCTATGTCTAGTCTTATAATTTATTTTCTGGTAGTACAGAATTACTCATAGGTCCTCCATGTAAGCCATTCCAACCAATCCTCATCTTTCTTCAGCTGAGCTTAGAGGATGAATATGATTTACCCAGGTGTTGTTTCAGGCAGAATCCCAATAGTGGACAGATGGTACAACACCAATTAGGGTCACATAAGTGTTATTTGCAAGAGATTTAATTAAAATGTAGGTGGGGTGATGAAGGCTACGAGAGATAGTACAGGAAACCAAGACTAGAAGCAGCTGCTACTGCCACTAGATCAGAAGAGATAGGAGGAAGGGGTAGTTTCTGGAAATAAGAATTAGAGAAAATTCTATAGAGCAGGTACCTTGGGAGAAACACAGGCCTTCTGTAACAGGGTTAGGCTGAGAACATGGCATGGAAGGATTCATGGCCTGAGCATTCTCACTTCTTTCTTTGTGAATCCCCGCCATGTTCACAAGGTCTTTTGTCCTCTGGCTTCCAGACTACACAGATCAACCTCTGGAGTGGGCAGAAAGTAGCAAGGAAAAGGGTAAAAAGTGGATCTAGAGGATCAAGGAAAATACCAGCATAGGCATCAATTCCAAAAGTCTTGGGCCTTGTTTTTCCTTTTGTTCTTTGAGCACATCCGACTTCTCTCTCCCACTAGACTGTGTCTCAAGGAAAGTCATTGCTTTACCCAGCTGTGGGTCCATGAAGCCTAGAAAATAGGAAGTGTTCAATGAGTTTAGCCAGCCAGATTTGCTTTACCTTTTCCAGTCACCCCATCCACCCCCCACTGCTTGCTCCCGCCCTTGCAATTTGGCATGTCCTCTTTGGAGTTATTGACTCTTCATTACCTTGGACCTGGTATATTTCTGTTGGCTTCAGGCATGGTGTTACTACACTAGGCTCAGTCCCAAACTGAGAAGATAGGGGGCTAGTAGTCAAAGGCAATTTATGCCTCCTCTTTGCTGTCCTGGGCATCTGGTGCAAGGACTTTTCCAGTATATGATGTTTTGCTGCCACCTTCTGGCATCCTGTCCCTGTAGCCTATACTCAGGATATTGAAGGAAATAGCACCTCCCCTCCAGAGGGGTGGTTGTGTGTGTAAAAGAAGTAGACCTTGCTCAAAAACAGGCCTAGCTAGCCCTAGTTTCCTGTTGGTCAGAGGACTGAAAAGGCTAATACAGGTTGAATATCCATAATCTGTATCTGAAACGCTTCAAATTTGCAAATTTGAATGCCAACATAATACCACAAATAAAAATTTCCACATCTAATGTCTTGTGACAGGTCACAGTCAAAATGCAGGTGTAATAAAAATATTGTATAACATTACCTTAAGACTGTGTATAAGGTATATATGAATCAAAAATTAATTTATTGTTTAGACTTGGGTAGTATCCCCCAAATATTTCATTATCCATATGCAAATATTCTAAAATTTTAAAAAAACCCACTCCTGATCCCTACCTATATTTTGCAAAATAAAATTGTTCTTTAATTATTATAACCTAAACCTTGTTTTCATCCTATTACTAAAGCTCCAGTGAAATGCTGAAATGCCAATCTGTAGCCATCTCCTCACTGTTCTACTGACTTTTCTGCACTACAACTGCAAACATGGATATGGATGTAGCATACTTCCTATCACACTTGAATGGTTGCCCAGAAGACAGGAATTTGATTTTTTTTTTCAATCCTGGGGATTGAACCCAGGGTTTCATGCATGCTAAGATAAGTACTCTACTACTCAGCTACATCCCTGGATTATGGGTGTTAAAATTTATTTTTTGCAGTAAAATACATTATAGCCAGGTGTGGTGGTGAACCTATATCCCAGCAACTTGAGAGGTTGAGGCAGGAGGTTCTCAAGTTCAAAGCCAGCCTCAGCAACTCAGGGAGGCCCTAAACTATTTAGGAAAACCCTGTCTCAAAAAGTCTGGGGATGTGGCTCAATGGTAAAGTGCCTCTGGTTTCATCCCCAGTACCAAAAAGAAAGAAAAGAAAAAAAAAGTGTGTGTGTGTGTGTGTGTGTGTGTGTGTGTATGTGTAAAAATATAATAAAACTTGTCATTTTAACTATTTTAATTGTTCAATTTTGTGGTATTAAGGACATTCACATTATTGGGCAACTGTCACTACCATTCATCTCCACAAAATTTTTATCATCCCAAACAGAAACTTCTCATTCTCTTTGCCACCCTCCAGCCCTTGATACCATCTATTCTACTTTGTGTGTCTATGAATTCACCTATTCTAGGTTTCTCATATAAGTAGAATACTATAATATTTGTCCTTTTGTGACTGACTTGTTTCAGTGAACAATGTCCTCATTGTCTATCCATGTTGTAACATGTCAGAATTTCATTCCTTTTTGGGGCTGAATATTCTTGTGTATGGATACATCTGTGCAGAAAAATAGAGAATACAATAAACAATCTATATAAAATCATAGAGGAAATAGTCAATTTTAAAAAATGAAACATTGCAAATATAAACTCCTTTTATCTACCTCTTTAGTTCCATTCTCTTTCATTCCTTCTTGAAGATAACCACTACCTTGAAGTTGGTAGGGTTCCTTCCATTTTATGATTTGATATTTTAGAAAATGTTAAGTTTTTCAAAAGAACATACATACTATTTTCTTGTTTTAAATATTTACATCAATAGTATATCATGTATTACTCTGAAGTTTGAAGTTTGCATCTTTTACTGTTATTTTCAAGATTTATCTCTGTTGATACATATAGTTCTAGTTCATTCAGTTTTATTGCTTTATACTTTTAAGCATATGCATATGACAAATTAGCCATCTTCTTGTTGCTGAACATTTGGTATCTTTCCAGGTTTTTTTTTTTTTTGGTATTACAAAGAATGCTGTTATGTGTTATTTGTACCCATGCCACGTATTATTTGTATCCTTGTAACACATCTCCTTGAGCACAGGCATTTCCTGAAGTATAGGATATATACCTTGAATTAGAATTGCTGAGCTATAGGCCAGGCACATCTTCATTTGGGCTAGCTACTGCTAAATTTCTACAGGTACAGCAAAATGGCCTTTCCAATTTGGACAGAAGTTTTAGAGAGTTCCCATTTTTTCCACATTCTTATCACCAATCAGACTCCTTAACATTTGACAATCTGTTGTGTGTAAATTGATATAGTTTTAGTTTTCATTTCTTTGTTTTTAGGGATGATGAGCTTCTTTCCATATGTTAAAAAATCATTTGGAGTTAACTTTTTTTTATAAGACTGATTGGTTTATATTTTAGAACTTGAATGGATTGTAAAACATAGCCGACCAACAAAATCTTTCAGTAGGTGTTGACCCATTCCCTTCCAGAAGCAGTAAATGAGAGAACTTCAATTTCTTGTTTCAGGGTTTGCTGCCACCAGATGCCAGCACTGTACCATAATCTTCGAGTCCTGTTTTCCATAAGATGTTAAGATGGTGGTTCTTAACCACAATAAGTACATCCATAGATTTCTGCTTTGGGGGCTCAGAATACCACCCCAAAATATGATTATAGGAGACCAGAATGTGCCACCCCAAATTATACTTCTTTGGCATATTTTGAGCTTATTGTTCTGAGGAACTACAGTTGCAGGAGTTATTCAGAAAAGCTGTCCTTTTGTGGAAGAAATTTACATCTATAAAGGAAATCCACATTTTACATTAGTAAAATTATTTGTATTAGGAAGAAGGCTATTCCAGACAACTTTTATTACCTGAGAGACTTTTATCTGCATAACAAGACAACCTTTATTTACTATGTATTTTCTCATACCCACCCATAACATGTCTGCATCACTCCCAGAATCCCCTAGCTCCTGTTTCTTTCTGTAACTCAGAATGCTATATAAGCTTTTATCAGCTGGTCATTCTTCGAGTTTCATATTTTGTGTGACTTCCATGCATGTGTAATTAAATATAGTTTTTCTCCTGTGAATCTGTGTTATATCAACTTAATTTGTAGCCTAGTCAAAGAACCTAGAAGAGTAGTTGGAAGCCAATTTCCCTTTCCCTATACTACACATTTGTTTAAACAACTTAAAATATACCTAAGTAAACAATATTATTCTTTTTAAAAAAATTTTTTAGTTGTTGATGGACCTTTATTTTATTCATTTATTTATGTGGTGCTGAGAATCAAGCCCAGGGCCTCACCCATATGTGGCAAGAGCTCTACCCTTAAGTCATAACCCCAGCTCCAATATTATTCTTTAGAACAAAATTTCAAAATAATTTAAACTCTGAGTCTAAAAATCTAAATATTAGATTTCTGATTTCTACTGTGCCAATCTTAAAGTGAGATGGTAACAAAATGTTGAAAGCAAATATCTTTTGTGTGGTTAGGTACACATTTCACATATTGCTGTGTAATTCTTATTATAGTTTGAGTTAGGCATCCTTAGTTCATTTATGGAATAGGAATAATTGAGATTTAGAGAGGCTAAGTAAATTTCTCACTAGCACGTAGTTAGTTAAATGTCATAGTCATGGTTTTTCTACACAGACAGACTGTCTCCAAAGTCTGTGTTCCCCACTATTATGCTACTCTGGCTCTCAACATATGCAATTCTGCAATCAGCCCGTGTCCAAATCCCCTAGGCAGTTTGTGCTTAGGGATAAGAATAAACTTGAGCTAACAAGGGGGAATCCTTTCTAAAACTGTCTCCTGGTGGTAGAGATGCATCTGCTTATTTCTGAGGTCAGCTGTATCTTCGAGTAACAAGCTGTTTTTAATCTTCTTTAAAAAATCAGTTTCTAAAATAATAACCCAATTTTTCTTTCACTATGTCTCTTTGCAAACTTTCTGTGAATTTTATATACCCCAAAAGAAAATACCTATTGTCTGAGGCTGTGGCTCAGTGGCAGAGCACTTGCCTGGCATGTGTGAGGCACTGGGTTTGATCCTTAGCACCACATAAATATAAGCAAATAAAATAAAGGCATTTTGTCCATCTATAACTACAAGGAAATTTAAAAAGAAAATACCTGTTTACTAATGCTTCATGTGTCAGTGTACTTTCTAACATATTTGCTACTTTCCCATTTTTACCTGTGCTTCCAATATACCATGCCCCTTACCACATACCTGGGAAGAAAGCATTGCCCTGTCTATCTGCCTCTTGCCTTTTGTAGTCACAACAGATTAGTTCCATGCAGATAACAGACATGAGAGGATATAGTGTAAATGCTAGGGAGAAGTAGAGACATCAGACACCTGCCCTCAAGTGAGGGGGTGCTTGCCCCTCACTTTTTACTCCCATAGTCTAGCCACTTCATTTCACTAAGCAGGAGTCAATATGGTTATATTAGTTCATGTTTTATTGCTATAGCAGAATATCCAGGGCTGTATTTTTATAAAGAAAATAAGGATATTCCCCCAGTATTTTGGGGATCTAAGAGCATGGTGCCAGTGCAGGCTTCTGGTTAGGTCTCACAGCAGATGGTATCACATGGCAAAAGCATGTACAAGACATAGAGATCATGGAGAGAGAGGTGGGGAGGGGAAGGGGGGAGAGAGAGAGAGAGAGAGAGAGAGAGAGAGAGAGAGAGAGAGAAAGGAGGAGGAAGGAAGGAAGGAAGGAAGGAAGGAAGGAGAAAGGAAGGAAGGAAGGAAGGAGAGTCAGCCAAACTTGCTTTAAAATAACCTGATATGGTGGTGACCAATCCTATTCTGTGAGACCTAATCCAAACTGTAAAGAAGTAACCCAGTTTCCGAAGAGAAACATTAATCCACTTGTGAGGGTGGTTTCCTCATGATCCCAAATGCCTTTTAAAGCCTTCACCACCTTAGTACTGTTGCACTGGGGAATTAAGACTTAGTGTACATTTTGTTGGGGAAAACCCACATTCAAACCATAGCAATGATGTCTGTCTGTGTACTGATAGTCTGTGTGAGCCTCATGCCTCAACTTGATGGAGCTGGGAGTCACTAAGTTTCTCCTTCAATGAGGGACTAAGGTGGGGATGATATTTAATATTAACATGGCCTACTGCACAGTCAGTCCTTCAATCCAAACTCCACTGACTGAGGGTTACTTAAGTCAGGGGGTGAGAATACTACAGGGAAGGAACTGGCAGAATGGCAGCATTGAAATGTAGAATTTTTCATCATTTTATCAGAAAACTTAGTTTCTCTATTAGTAGAAATGGGCAGGGGGTTAGGTGGAGGTGTGGGGAGTCTGGGTGATTCTGCTGTAACCATCAAAACAGCTCCCACACTTCTTCCTTAAACATTTAGCTCCTATTTTCTTTGCTTCCAAGCAACCAAAAGGGAATATTTGATGTATTCTTTACAAAACAAGGAGATATAATGTCTCAAATACTATGAATAGAAAAGATTCTTAGAGAAATGATTACTCATAAGTTATCAAGAATAAAACCCCTTATTGAGTAGAATGTAAAGGAGATTTTGTGAATTTAACCATTTTCTTTACCATTGTAAACATTGGTGTTGCTCTTTTCGGTCTCTCCACACATGGTAGGACTGAACTTCCTGTCCCTGAGTGGTTGGGTAGAACCATGAGAACCATTTTGGCCAATGAATTATGAGCTTTTATTAGTGTGAAAACTACTACACATTACCACAGTTACTGGTAATACTACAAATTATAAGTGCTTTCTTAACTTTGGTCCTTAAGTCAATCCACAAAGCACATGCCATATGACTGTGAAATAAAACTTTCCTGTTTAGTATCAAAGTCCTGATAGAATAGGTTATTGTGGTGGCTATTGAGGTATGCCACTTGGATCTCTCTTCAATAAATAACTATCTGATTAACTGTGAGGTGAGTAAGTCTGCTTGTTGACAGTCTCCACCTGCAGTACGTATGGTACCCACTGTAACATTTGAGTTAAGACCATGCTTTTCTTGGGCCACCTCCAGACAATGATGGAAGCTAAGCATTGTGGAATACTCTAGGGCCTGGCTGTTTCTGCTCAATGTGGGGCTTTGCTAATGGACAACCTTTGCTTTAGTATACTCCATTATGTTGACCGGATTTGTCACAAGGGCACTACATCTTGAGGCTCTGCCTTCCGGATGCTGCTTCCTTCCTTCCTTTCTTTTCACATGGGTCTAATCAGCATTGTGGTCTGAAGTTTCTAACCTCTTTTCCTCCCATTTATCTTTCACAGGCATTACTCCCATTATAATCCTTGCACTCTGTTTTAGGCAGCTTTTTCACCATTGTGATCAAAAGACCCAAAGAGAACAACATAGAGGAGAAAGAATTTCTTTGGGGCATATTTCAGAAGTTTTAGTCCACAGTTGGCTTCATAGCTCTGGGCCCAAGTGAGGCATAGCATCATGGTGGAAGGGTATGATAGAGGAAAGCAACTCAGGACATGGCAACAAAGAAGCAGAGAGAGCTCTGCTGACCAGGAACAAAATATAAACCCCAAAGGCCTGACCCTGGTGACCTACATCCTCCAGTCACCCTACCTACCTAGAGTTACTGCCCAGCTAATCCATTCAAGTGGATTAATGCACTGATTAGTTAAGGCTCTCATAACCTCTGACAATTTTACCTCTGACAGTTCTTTCATCGACCAACACATGAGCTTTTGGGGGACACATCTCATGTCTAAACCAGAAAACACTCTTAACTCATTGTCTGTTTACCAGAGGACCTGAATGATGCCATTATGCTATGGTAAAACCACTAATTTTCTGTACATGGTCAAAAGAAGAAGAACAAAAAAAAGCACACATATGGTAGCATGGAAGGAGAAGAAGTGATGAGAAATGAGTAGGGATGAAATTAAGTCATTCTAGAAGTAACAGAGTTACATTTAAGCCATCAATGTTTGAAACTAGCATAGCAGTTTAGGAAGACTCAAACTATTATGTGAATATAGTTGCCTTGTCCCTAAATATGTTATCCCCTTCACTTGAAGGGTGTTATTTGATCAAATCTAACCTCAACCCCTTTCATTATCAGTGCTTTCTCTGTCTATGAATTGGGGTGTGTGTTTGTCCATCACTTTCCACTACCTCCAAAATAAGAAGGGAATCACTTTTATAATTAAAATGGAAAATTATCCCATGAGTAGAAGGAGAAAAATTTCTGCCCTGTAAGTTTCTTTTTGTAGAAGAATATACCATAGACATATAACATCTCTTAATAAGCACAAGAATCATTTGTTTCACTACTCCCAAATGGTTATTATTTAGCTAGGAATGAAAGCACAAAATAGGTCAAAAGGACATAATCTGCAGCTCTTGCACATAGTTATAAAAATAATATGCTTTGGGGTTTTATAATCATTTTAGGTAGCTACTGACTCTTGAAGTATGATATGCCCTACAGGTTGTCCTTACTGACACTGAGCCAGAAGTCATAGCCCCATGCTTAAGTGTTTCACAATTACCTTCCTCAGGATGTTAATTATCAACTTGGATTTCTCTCCTGGATGACTCAGTGGGCTATAATGGCCCTGATGGTAAATATCTATGGCAGGGCTGCAAAGCAATCATCCTCATAAAGAGGGACTGGATCACTAAGATAGAAATGGTTCCATAAATCTTACTGCCTGACAGGTCTCAGGGAGGTGCTTCCTCCAGCTAAGAGAAGCCATTTGGCATATTCAGCACAATCTGCTTTACTGAACTAGAATTACATAGCTCTACTACAGCTGCCTTAACTGTAGGAAAATATGTCTTTGAGAAAAGAATGATTTTCTTGTTAATCCTACTTCTCTTGCTCTTTCATTCACTGTTTAGTGTGCTAGTGGTCCTTCCAAGAAACAAGCTGAGGTGGAGTTAAAAGTGTAAACAATTTGTTGGTGGGGGATGTAAATGCCTATGAAAGGGACAACAGAGGGAGCAAGATTATACAGGCAATGCCTTCAGACCATGACACTGATATGGTACACTAGGAAAACTGGAAAGAAGCTTTGGCCTGGACTTTGAACTTCAGACTACTGTGCAACTATGGCAAAGTCTTGACCAACCTAGTAGGAAGCTCCAAAACAGAGAGAAGAGTCCCACTCTGGATAGATATGGCCAGTCAGAAGGTCTGTTGTGTTCTGTCATCAGTTTTTTTTTTTTAATGTAGCTTCAGCTCCAAAGGTAGAAACTGTCAGCTAACTGCATTTCTTACAGTGGAATGATGAATCCTTTCTTGGAGAAAGATCTGAAGTGCTCCTCTATGGCTTCTGCATGTATTTTCATCTTTTTGTGAATGTGAGATAGACTCATTTTACAGTTACCCTTGGGTAATATATAAATGCAAAAGTAACCACAGGTGTTAAATATGACTTTACAAAGTCTTGCAGGTTAGGGTTTGAGATGCAAAATACCTGGGGGAAGCCAAAAGTCTGAGTTTTGCTCCTTTTTTAGCCTAGTGCTTTGAAACCATTTGTAGCTGTATCCCTACTAGTTGGGCAAACTTTGAAAAGTGTTTAACTTACCTGAGCCTTGTTTTCCTGGTATGCGATATGGAAATATCACTGAAAGATCATCATAAGGGTGAAATGACAGTTTTTAAAATCTTCTTTGTAAAGAACCTAACATAATTTTTTAGTGCATCCTCATTCTCTTTTTAGGTGAAAGTTGACCTTTAAATTAAGCTCAATTAGTCTGATTAAGACCAGTCTGTGAGCTGAAGGTTCAAGAAGATAAATGTCTGATCATTTCAGGATTATTAAAATAAGATGTATTAATCAGTATTCACATGTTGGGTCTCTTTCACTTGCAACCCAAAATTAGATGAGGCAAGAGTGGAATTTATTGGCTTATGCAAGCAATCTGTGAGAGGGCCAGAAATATTAATTGATTCAGGAATAATTGGAGTTTGAAAATGCCATCGGATCTTTACTCTTTATCTTCCTTCTCTGCTTCCTTTCTTTGTTTCAACTTTATTCTCCTAGGTTATTTTTCTCTTCAAGACCCCTATTTCTCTATTGGTGAAGCTGGAAAAGTGTATGTGAGTGAATCCTGGGGCTGCTAGCAAACTATATTTCCTTAATTCCAATTCAGCAAATCTTGTTATAGGTAATCCCCATACAAAACAAATAGAGTAGGGGAGGGTAGAACAGTTTATCAAAAGAAATGTTTTATTGCAGGTCAGAACCTCTAAACTAGAGACCCCTACTATTATCAGACTGGAGATGAAGCAGCCATAGCTTCTGTGTCAGCAGTCCTCTTTTCCCTTTTTCATCTTAAACTGTAGCAGTGACCTGTAGAATTGATGGATGATGAGGAGTGCCATTGCACTGGGAGCTATTATGTGATCAAGAATAGTCATTTGATCTTAAAACTTTCTCCTTGTTTCTTTACTATGCATTTTTCCTCCCATAATTTTATCCTACTGTAATAGGAAGACTGGTATCTTAATTTATTTTCTATGGCTATAACAAAATACATGAGATGGATGACTCATAAGGAATAGAATTTATGATTATGGAGGATGTGAAGTCTCAGAGCATGGTGCTGACATCTGCTGAGGGTCTTCTTGCTGCATCATAACTTGGCAGAGGCATCACATGGGTAGAGAGCAAATGTTCTAGCTTTGATGTCTCTTCCTCTTATAAAGCCACTAATGCCATGATGAGGGCCCCACTCTCCTGAATTTTCTCAATGCCAAATTATCTCCCTACCTCCAAATACCATTATCATATTAATTTGGGGATTAATTTTCCAACACATGAATTTTGGGGGATGTACTCAGATGATTGCATTATAAATTATCTGGTGGTGTTCAGAGGCTGACCCTGAGACATGGGTTTGAATAAGAACACTTTACTTGGCAGATGATCAAGAAAAGATAGAATGGAAGCCAAGAAAATGTACATGAATGGGCAAGTTACCTATCTGTGAAGATTTGGAACTCAGTTCTCTTTTGGGATCTCTAGAAGATGGTATTCCACAATTTGGGGAAAGAAGGCTGGAATATTTATCCAGCAAATACTCAGTTGTTGATTGAGGGCTGTTTCTGGGGATGTTAACTCCTTGGTACTGCCTCTGTATCCTGATCAAATGGGCTCCAGCTTTGTTAGATAAATTTCTTAGGTACTGAGGTATGGGTGCCTTCAGTTGGGTGCTGTTGGGTTGGCATGCGTTAGCATAGTGAGGATATTAATTATCTATTGCTACATAACAAATTACCTCCACACTTTGTAAGATAAATATTTTACTGTTTCTATAGTGTTTCTGTTGTTCAGGAAATCAGTATAGCTGGCTAGTTTTGGATTAAGGTTTGTTGTGAAGTTGCATTCAAGATGTCAGCCAGGCTGTAGTCATCTGAAGGCTTGACTGGGGCTTGAGGATCCACTTACAAAATTGGTGACTTGCATGACTCTTGGCAGGAGGTCTTAATTTTTTGCTGGCTGTGGCTAAGAGGCCTCATGTCCTTACTATGTGGGCCTCTCATTAAGACTACTAGATTATCCCCAGGGCATAAGCAACTGGATTTTTCTAAGTGAGCAATCTAAGAGAGAGGGCAAAGAGAAAGTCACAATGCTTTTTAAGACTTAGTCTTAATAGTCACATACCACAATCTAATTCTGACATGTTCTATTTTTGTTAGAAGCAAATCACTAATTCCACACTCAAGGAGAAGGTTATTAGTCTTCAACTTTTGAAAGTAGGTATGTCAAAGAATTTGTGGACATTTTTTTAAAACTACCACAGTGACTATGAGAGCAACAGCACTTGCTAATGGTGCATCTATAGAACCAGTGTTCTACCTGTCACCATTTCAGGTGCTTATAGTTCCTAGAAGAAGGTACTCAGAATCAGTTGATGATCTGTTAACTACTTTTAAACATTCATTTAATCCAGTTGATCTGTTAACTACTTTTAAACATTCATTTCATCCCTCCCCAAACAAATTACATTCTCTCCCTTATTCTCTCCTCTTTTTCCCTATACCCACCCCTACAAACGACTGTAATTACTTTTTTTTTTTAACCACAAGACTAGTGGATTTCAAAGAAATTGCTTTTCCATGTCAGAATCTATATTACACAACTCTGGAGGCACCATAACATTTTAATCTAAGAGTCTTGAACTCCTGATCCTACCTCAGTCTCCTAAGTAGCTGGGATTATATACATGTGTCATCACACCTGCCTTGATGCTATTTATTTTGTTTTTAATGTTTTTATTAATGCATTATGGTTATACATAATAGGGGGTTCATTTTGACATAATCATGCATTCATGGAATATAATTTGTTCCATTTCAGTCCCCAGATTCTATTTCTTTGATGTCTCCCAACTCTGTCTCTCCCCTTCCCCACTACCATTTTCTAGTTTAGGTCTCTATAGACTTCTTCAACCATCTTTTAGCTGGTCCCCATCCCAAGTATTGTCCTTTCCAATCCATTTTCCACAAAATTACTAGTGTAATCATTATACTAAGTGCATTTATCATGTACTCCCCTGCTTAAGGTAACTCTTGATCATTATTTAATATTCAGTCTAGTCATAGCTAATTACAGAAAGCTCTTATAATCTCTGGGTTGAGTTCACTTCCCTTATTTTCTTTCTTTGGTACTTGGCACTTACTTGGGTTATATTATACAAACTATCCTGTATTTGCATATTTATTTATTTTTTAACCTTTATTTTATTTATTTTTATGTGGTGCTGAGGATTGAACCCAGGGCCTCGCGCATGCACAGCACTCTACTGCTGAGCTACAACCCCAGCCCTGTAATTGCATATTTAAATCTGGGAGCCAAGTCTAGTTTGAATTCCTATATCTAGTGCTTATTATATTCTTTGAAATAAAGGTATCTTCTCTTTTTTTGTACTGGAGATTGAATCCAAGGGTGCTTAACCACTGAGCAATATCCCCAACACTTTTTATTTTTTATTTCAAGTCAGGGTCTTCTTAAATTGCTTAGGGCCTCACTAAGTTTCTGAGGTTGACTTTGAACTTCTGATCCTCCTGCCTTAGCCTCCCAAGCCTCTAGGATTATAGGCCTGTGCCACTGTGACTAGTTTGATAGCTTTACATTTTAAAATAAGGTAAAGAAGCTATTTGTCCCTCAATGATATTGCAAGACAGCCTCTCCACTTTTGAAAGTTTTTTTTCTTTTTTATTGTATCATAAAGGGGCCTTCCTGGTAGAGTGACTCATGCCTTTCTGGCAAGATTCACAGGTACCAACTTCTAGTACTGTTGGTGAGGCCTAAGTAGCAAACATCTTGATGATGGTACCTGGGGGACAGAGCATGACTTTGCCTGCCCTCAAATATCATCATGATTTCTAACACACGGCTCTTATGGAATATCATCTTTAGATAATTTAAGATAATATTCTCATGAGTTTCTTTTAAAATACTCATAAAATTTCTGTTCTTTGGAGGTTACAGGTTGAGCATCCTTAATTTGGAAATCCAAAATGTTCCAAAATCTGACTATGTGCTGACATGAAGCTCAAAAATCTGGATTTTGGAGATGCTCAACCCCATAAAACCTATGCAAACCTTCCAAAACCCAGAAAAACTGAAATACCTCTGGTCCCAAGCATTTTTGATTAAGGGATACTCAACCTATAACAGGATAACAGCCTATAATATCTACTGCCACATCAAATTATTACCCCTCACCTTGCAGAACACAAGGCTCTATAGGGAAGGGATAGAGGGCAATGCTTTTACAGGAGGGAGAGGCTTAACATAAGGTTAGAGAGCAGTAATTTTTATGTGTGATCTCTGGACTGGCAGCATCAACACTTAGAATGAGTTAGGAATGTAAGATTTCAGGCCCAAACCTAGACCTACTGACTAAAGAATGTAGGACTGGTATTCAGAAATCTGTATTTTACTAAGTCCTCTTGACAATTTGGATGCATCCTACAACTTGAGAATCTTTGAAAAAGGCATGTGCATGTGTGTGCTTGCACATACAACAAGCTAAGCCAGGATGCCAACCCCAGTCACCTTTGAGCTTCACAATTCAGGACAATGCTTCTGGTGTCCACTATTGATTAATGGGTTAGAAACACCTGCCTTAGTTGTGAGATGGGGAATGGGATGGAGGTTGCACTTGTCAGTTACAAGGGCATACACATGTAAGCACCAAGAACCAAGACTTTCAATGAATAAATATTTGTGTTGTTAGTGTACCATTTTTCTCTTAACCAGGGCTACTCACATTTTTGTCTACCTATTAAAAATGCTTTCAGGATTTTACTAACATTCAGTTTTTGATTCCGTCTGCCTGGAATGGAACTTGATTGTGTGTTTCTAACCAGCTCCCAGATACTGCTGGTGGTGGTGGTCCTCAGACCATGATTTCAGTACCAAGCTTCTAAACTTTATTTTTTTATTATATACTTTTTAGAGATGGGATCTCACTCTTGCACAGGCTGGCCTCAAACTCTTGGGCTTCAGCAATCCTGTCTTGGCCTCCCAAGTAGCCAGAACTAGAGGTGTAGCCACTGCCCCCAGCTTAAACTTTATTTATCCACCTTATTTTTGAGATTCTCTGCCTAAATATTCTCAGCAAAAGTAAACCAAATATTCTACCATTTTACACATTAAAATTCTGAAGTAAATGTCACCTAGCAAAACCCTCTGAAGGAAAACTAACTGCAGAATCTGAGTGTACCTTCTCTGCAGCACTCAATGACTATTCCTGGGTCCCCTGCTTCTTTCAGATCTGCACTGCAGCACAGCCAGAAAGCCTGAGAACCTTCCCACCTTTATTTTTGCATCTTCTATCCATTGTTCTCAGCCTTTGGTGTAATGCCAGTTGGGAGCCACAATGGTAAACAACATTTGATGACTGATGTCTTTCCCTTTCTTCTCTCCCTTTTGAATAAAATCTACCTGCTGTCAATTAGTGCTTCTAGGCAGGATTAGAAATGCTAGTAAAATCAGGTCAAAAGCACTCTGGACCTTATTCTACCTGGGATTCCCTTGTAGTATAGCAATAATAGTAAATTAAAAACCTCATCATCTTTTCTCCAACCTTCCTTTTCCTTAGCATTGCTTAAGTTATTCTAGTAGGTCTTTTCCTTAAAAAAAAAAGTGCTCAGTCACCATGGTGTACAGTCAGCTGCAGTAGTAGCAACCAAAATCTTCTTTGTATTAATAAATAACAAAAGCTTTATGCTATTATTTTTCTTCCCTTAAAATTCCAACTCATCCAATACATGATAGATTTCTTTGTTTTCTCCCCTCACTGACTTGATTCCTTTATCCTTCTTGTTCTTTTTCTCTTCCTCTCACCCTCTCTGGTTTTTCCACCTCTCCCCTTCTATCTTTTCCCTCTGCTTCCTTTTCCTACTCCTTCATTGTTCCTGGGATGTGTAGGTATTACAGAAATCTCTCTGCCAATGGGGTAAATGCATATATCTAAAGCCTGTCATTGTAGAGTCACCCTGATACCAAGCTCAATGAAGCCTGAAAAGGGTTATTTCAGGATCCCCGTTTAGTAACCACCTTGCAAATGAATGCTCCAATTGTTTGTTTTAGATTAATGAATTGTTATTAACCAATAACCTGATATCCAATACTTGCACTAGAACATAGAGTTTCCATTAATGTGGAGCAAACACAGTGTGTTTAAAGTAGCAGCATGTTTATTGCTTTTCATTTGAAGGGATTAGGTAATGAGGTGGGACGTGCAGCATCTGCCATTTCTGTTTATAGCTCACATCTCATGATGTGAGGCCAAGTGGTTCCGTCCAAGTGAGGGGTGCACACATTAGCTTAGTACTCACCACCTGGAATGTCTTACTGATATGATGAAAGTGTAGGCTGTGGTTTTCTTAACAAATTAATCATGAGCCTCTGGAAGCTGCATGGATGTATGTGTGACATCAACTTTAGCTCATCCAAACACTTCCACTAGGTCCAAGGCTCAGAAGCCCTTTGAGGCTATTTTCTCAATGTAATAGGGAACCAGGAAATAGCAGAATGGTCAGAAATGCTCAGTGCTTTGCCTTCTCACAGCAGCCTTATTGGGAAGAACCCTCCCCAGGGTTTTCCCTTCTTCCCTTGCCCTCTTGGCTGGCTTTTTCCTGCTGAGTTTATTAAAAGCGCTGACCAGGACTTTCCAATTGCACTGCTTTCTGTTGACCAGCAGAGTTCATATTTTATAATTGCTGCACAGTCATAGGCTGACTTGAAGCAAAACAAGGGCAGTGAGTTTGACCAAAGTACAGATGTTTCTTCATTTATAGTGGGGTTATATCCTGATACACCCATTGTAAATTGACAATATCATAAGTTGAAAATGCATGTAATCCACCTGACCTACCACACATCCTAGTTTAGCAACACAGAGCGCTAATAGGGTAAGTTGTTCCTCTTCAAGGTTGCAGGATTGACTGGGAGCTGTGGCTCATTCCCACTGCCCAGCATCATGAGAGGATCAGACCTTATATCACCAGTCCAAGAAAAGAACAAAATTGAAGGATTAAGCTGGGCATGGTAGTGTGTGCCTATAATCTCAGATACTTTGAAAGATGAGGTGTGAGGATCACTTGAATCCATGAGTTCAAGACCAGTGTGGGCAACATAGCAAGTCCCTGTCTCAAACAAACAACAAACAAACAAACAAACAAAAAACCAACAAAATAAAACAAAATCCACCACAAATAACATAAAATAAAATAAAACCATACCAAGGATGGTTTCTACTCAATATGTATTACTTCTGCACCATTGTAAAGTCAGAAAACTTTAAGTCAAAACATCCTAAGTTGGGACCATTTGTTAAAACCCTAGGTTTTTCTCATCTGTCCTCTTTTTCATTATATTTCTAAGACTTTTGGAAATCTACACACCTTGTGTTAATACATTGCAGTCCAGCCTCATATGCACATTTAGCATACATGAACTTTCCTATATGTGTGTAGCAAAGAGTGGTAGAAGCATGTTATGTAACTTTGAAATGATCCCAAGATTCCAAACACATAATAGTTTGCTACATGGGTGACATGTTTTGCTGTGACAGGACTTGGAGTGGGCTTCTTCCTCTAGCATGTGATGTCTTATGAGACCCCCATGTATGAGCTTCAGCTACTGAACTTCAAAATACATTTAAACTGAAGATTTTGACAGACACTTTGATAACTTAAGCCATGGAAGGCTGCCCTCTCAGCTGCTTCCTGCCAGCCCCAGTTGCAACAGTGCCACACCCTGATAGCCTTTGATCTTTGATACCTCTCCTACCAAGACTGGCATCACTCCTAGTACTGAAGGACCTAAATTGTCATCTCAGATCCATACTCTGTTAGACACCATCTCTCCAGAGAAACTACTTGCAAAAAAAATTAAAGCTACTTTTCAAAATTTAATTAGATTTTACTTTCCACAGAGGCCTGCTTTCATCTTAATTGAGCAACTGGACTCTAATAATTTTGGAACTCACTATGTGGTTAATGTACCTGACTATTGAGTGTATTCCCCATGAAATTGGTTCATGTTATTCTCCCATTCTTTAAGCATTGGGAACCTAAGGAAAAATCTTCATATGGCAGCAAACCATGTGATTGGTGAAATCATACTTCGATTATCTTCTTTTTGTCACATATACAATAGGAGATATGCATGTACGTAGGTATTTTGCAATGCTGAGGATTGAACCCAGGGTCTCACACGTACTAGGCAAACACTCTATCACTCAGCCACATCCCCAGCCCCACAACATGAGGTATTTAAATACTTCAAGAGATTCTGTTCATCTTTCACCCAATGGGCATGTGTCCAAGATTGTGAGTTTCCTATCGGGATGGCAGATCCGAGGCTGCTTCTATCTAGTGCTTCTTATAGTGTTTCTTGATTCACTGGGAATGATTCTAGTAGTTGAAGACTCAGTATGTATTTTGAATACAAAGTGGCCCCTGGGCTCTACAGAAGAATTGTTCTCTAAACTGAAGTTGTAGAGGATTAGTTAAGAAAGAGCATAGAAATTAGAATCAGACTGCCTGACTCCAAATTCTGGCATTAGCTACTAGATATTTTGGCCTCCATCTTGCTGACCCAATTTCCCATCTGTAAAATGGGATTAATGTAATAGAGGAAAAACTTCTTCTCTATCCTCTTGGGTTCATTAACTGGAACCTTCAAATTAAACTGACAAAAGACAGATTAGGAGAAAAGGTTTATTAAGCATCCACACAGACGTTTTACAGAGAAGAAGTAAAAACCCAAAGAAGTGGTTAGGCTTGAGAGCTTATATACTACTTTATTAAAGGGGAATAAATTGTTAAGAAGTAACTAGACAAAATAAAATGGGTTTATATTTCTAGGGTAGTAAATTGTGAAAAAGTACATATATAGGAGAAACTATAATGGAAGATAAGTATTATTTAGTAATATTTGTTATGCAGACTGAATGCCATCTCCAAATTGTCTCTGGTGATGAACAATCATTCTCTTCTTCCTGCTATTTGAGTAGGAAGGGGATACACCTTCACAAAGGGAAATTTATGCCTTTCTTTTAAGAGGAGGGCAAAGAGTTTCTTGGGTGCATGTTGTTCCTTAATTGCCTTTATCTCAAAATAATCCTTATGCAAAGTAGCATATTTGATGTAGCACAATTTGACCTTCTTCCATGTAAAGTGTAAGAAACTTCTAGGGCTGTTATAAGAATTAAGTAAACATTTTATATATTTTTTTCTTTTTTAAATTGTTGGTGGACACGATATCTTTATTTTTATTTGCTTATTTTTATGTGATGCTGCGTATGGAACCCAGGTCCCCATGCGTTGAGGCAAGTGCTCTGCCACTTAACTACAACCCTAGCCCCATAAATGTTTTCTCAATGAGATAGTGGACCAGGCTCTAAAATGCATAGCTGGGAAAATACATATGTACTCTTTGGGGATCACTGGACAAAGCAAAGGTGGACAATCATACATCCATGGGGAACAAAGTCTTGCCTCACTGATAAGTTCTCATTAACCATTAGAGTGGGTTGGTGATGAGAGGGCCTGGCAGGTAGTTAGGAGGAGTTGGGCTAGGCAAATAAAGAATAATGGTTCACCAAATAATCCCCAAGCCCACTTCTCCTACCCCAAATATACTATTTAATCATAGTATGCCTATGTTCTAAAATCTTCTACCCATATATAACTCATGAGCTAGTTAAACTAAAGGTCAGAATCAGCCATAGGAAAAGTTGGTTTCTTCATAGCCCTCTTCTTTGCTCCCCAGTGTTTTCTCCATCAATACCAAATACATGTTTTTGTGCCATTTATCAGGATTTTCATGGTAAACCCAAGCCTCTTAGAAACCCCTCTCATTTAAACAGAATCCATCTGAGTCCCTTTTTAGGGGGTCAGCTCAAAACCCAGATAATGAGGCCTGCTGAAGTGTTAACAAGGGTTGAGAATTTAGTCTTACTCAGGTCTGGCTACAGGTGATATATATTTAACTGTCTACTAAATTATTTTATGGCACAATTTCTCTTTCATCTGACTCTTTCCCCTGGGCTGTTGTCATTCTGAAAATCATATTTTACCACAAAATTGTCACAACCACATTAATGTATATTTATGAGCATTTTGTATATCCTAATCTTGCACCAAAGACAGTTTAGTAATAACTGATTTTTAAGTAATAACATCCCACTTTTTTTAAAAAAAGCTTCACATAATGGTTGCACCCCACTTCTTTGCAAAAAATGGCATAAATCTACAATGATTAAACAGTAAAATACAGAATGTCTAATATGAATTGCTTATTTGAGTTAATAAGCTAGCATGTGGCCTGAAAGTTGAGTTCTTAAGTAGTGACATGCTGGAACAACAAGGAGGTCTTAACAAAAATCCCTTGTAGGCAAAAATTACCCAGTTTGGTTTCTGAGGATATGGTGATTCAGGGTGGGAAGAAGAAAACACAGAGAGTGTCCCCTTTGTATTTAAGGAAGTAATTTTTTTTCATCCCTAAAGCTTCTTGCTCTCAAGTCTGCCTATTCATGTTAGATCTGGAGCATTTGCATAGTACCTTACTCCAGGGCATATTCTCATGTGAAATGTTTGGAATAACTAAGAGTTGTTAACTGGTCTATTAAAAAAATGAAATCTGTTATTTACTATAGTATTTTGGTAGATCTTAAATCTTTTTGTTGTACTCTGCCTCAGACTTTCTCTTCTGAACCTGATGTCCACCTAGTTGTCTTTTTTTATTTAGTTAAATATTTTTATTAGTTCTCAGCTAAACATGACAGTAGAAAGCTCTTTGATTTATTGTATACAAATGGAACAGAATTTTTTGCTTCTCTGGTTGTACATGAGGTAGAGTCACACCATTTGTGCCATCATACATGTACCTAGGGTAATGATGTCCCTCTCATTCCACCATCTTTCCTACCTCCTTGACCCCTCTCCCCTTTGCCTCATCCAAAGTTATTCTACTCATCTCATGCCTCTTCCATTATGGATTAGCATCCACTTATCAGAGAAAATATTCAGCCCCTGGTTTGGGGGGATTGGCTTATTTTGCTTAGCATGATGTTCTCTAATTCCATCCATTTAACTGCAGATGCCATAACTTTATTCTCTTTTAATGCTGAGTAATATACTGAGGGGCATCTAAGTTGGTTCCACAGTTTAGCTATTGTGAATTGTGCTGCTATAAACATTGAAGTGGCTGTGTCACTGTAGTATGCTATTTTTAAGTCCTTTCGGCATAGGCCAAGGAGTGGGATAGCTGCATCAAATGGTGGTTCCATTCCAAGTTTTCTAAGGAATCTCCATACTGCCTTTCAGATTAGTTGCACCAATTTGCAGTCCCATTAGCAATGTATGAATGTGCCTTCCCCCCACATCCTTGCCAACACTTATTGTTACTTGTATTCTTGTTAACTGCCATTCTGAATGAGATGATAGTGAGATGATAGCCTCTTCAACAAATGGTGCTGGGAAAACTGGAAATACATATGCAGCAAAATGAAACTAAATCCCTGTCTCTCACCATGCACAAAACTCAAATCAAAATGGATCAAGGACCCTGAGCCTTTCATCATGTCAGATTAGGGCCCAGCTTCCTTAACAAGACTCCTAAAGTGCAAGAAATAAAATCAAGAATCAATAAATGGGATGGATTCAAACTGAAAAGCTTATTCTCAGCAAAAGAAATAATCATTGAGGTGAACAGAGAGCCTATAGAATGAGAGCAAATTTTTGCCACAGGCACATCAGATAGAGCACTAATCTCCAGGATATATAATGAACTCAATAAACTTACCACCAAAAAACAAACAATACAATCAAATAAATAGGCTAAGGAGCCAAACAGACACTTCTCAGAAGAAGATATACAGTTGATCAACAAATATATGAAAAAATGTTCAACATCTCTAGTAATTAGATAAATGGAAATAAAAACTAAGATTTCAACTAGTTGTGTCTTAAAAGCAAAGTAGTATATTCATGATTGTGAGTGCTTATTCTGTAAAGCAAAGAAAACTCTTGGATGGTTTTCAGAAGCTGCAGGTTTGGGTCTAGATGTCTCGGGACTAGGTAAACCATCTTCTTTAATTTTGCTTTGAGACCATTTTCTCGGTGGAGGCTGTGTTGTGTGGAAATAAATGAAGACCACACAAATGAGAGTAAACAAAGGCTATTTAGTCAGTTTGCCATAGGAAGAGAGTCAGCCACCATCACTTGGGTTTTGGCAGAGACTCAAAGGCAGACAGAGGAGGGGGAATGCTGTATGTTGGAAAACAGGGATGGCCTCACACATGCCACAATTAGAGACTGTTGGCATAGCAAAGTTGTAGACAAACTAACTGAAATAGAGCATCCTATATTAGGAGTGCATGTTTGGTTATCTATGATTTGTCTTAATTGGGAGCAGGGACAAACATTAGGGAAACTGTCAGTTATTAATCAAATGCTGGCCAATTTGGGCTGATTGTTACAGGCGTTATTGTTTGGCTTTATGAGGTATTATTAGACATAACAGCCTGGTATTCCACAAGTCTGACTTAGAGATACCAGACTGACTTCCTAGGGTGGTTATGAAAGATTATGGGTTGGATTCCTAGGTTGATTGGTACAGATCTTGGGTCAGAGTTGTTTTATGTGTGCATTTACATATTCAGTCTCTTAGTTGAGAGAGTCAATACTTCATACTTCTTTTGTTAATGAAGTTATCTCCTAACTGAATTTCTTCACATATCCTGCATATGTTTTTGGAAATAGTTCTTTTGATGAATGCTAGAGTGGATGCTGTGCTCTATTGTCAAGATCTTCCTTCAGGATGGAAGGACTTACTTTATCAGCTGCCCTCAGATGGCAGGCCTATTCTCTGGACATTGCCCTCTGCAGAAGCAGCTGCCTTGCCCAAGGTGATGTCTTTTCTATGGGTGGCCATATCTGGCAACTGGTCAAGGCAAGGGGCATTAAGTCTCACCTCTTCACTCTGACTAGGAACAACTCTGAAGGAACACCTCAGTTTTAGGGTTCCCATTAGAGATATTGGTTGAGATGGTATTTCCAGCTAAACTCTCTCTGCTTCAATTCTTTTTTACTTTTTCTTTAGATACTCAGAGCACTGCACAATAAACTTCCTGTTAATCTCCATCACAGAGTCTGCTTCCTGGGGGATATTACCTGTAACAATTCCTCTTTAAATTATCCTAATTTGAGTCTACCATCTGTTTCCTGCTGGGACCCTGACTGGCACAGGATATTACATTTATTATTTATCCTATTAAATGTAGGTTCATGATTCACAACAGGACTTTTTTGTTTGTTTTTCACTAAAGATCAGGGGATTTGGGCTTGTTCTAATTGTAGGAATAGGGGTGTGCTAAACTTGCTTTTTATTTATTTTGTATCACTTTTCTGATCTGTCACATTTACATACACACACACACACACACACACACACACACACACACCTTTTATCATGCTCATGTGTTTAGGATTCAGTACATAGTCGAAGTGAGGTACTACACAGAGAAGGGCTAGCTGCAGCACAGCTTGGTTTGGACTTGACACAAAGACTGTCACAGGCAGCAAGGGTGCCCTGATAAGGCACAGAATTGACAAAACAGTTTGTTTGTTGCTATACAACAAACCTTTTATACTGTGCCTTATGTAACTATTCTGGAAGAACATACACCAGGAATCTGAACAGTTCAGTTTACAGCAATTTTCACAAACATTGGACTTTTCCTGGTTCTTGAGTGAAGTTTAACACCTCTAGACAACATGATCATAGGAAAGAAAGCAGGGTCACTACCCAGATGTCAGTGAAAAAAATAAGATCACATCCAATTTTCTTGTGCTCTGGAAAGGTATTTTTCTTCAGAGTTTGTGAGAAAGGCAGAATTATAGCATAGTATTTGAAAGCAGACCAAGGAGCCAGACTGACAAGGTTCAAACTCTCTTCTTACCCTTCACTTAATCTCTGGCCTTACTTAACTTCTCTGTGCCTCACTTTTCTCATTTGTCAAATGAAGAAAATGATAATACCTGCCCCATAAAATAATTGTATAAATTGAATGGGTTAATCTATGTGAAGTCCTTAGAATAGTGCCTAGCAAAACACTAAGTATCATATTACTATTTTGATGTCAGTTTGCTATATAGAATTGTAAAATTTTTATGTAGTTAGATTATCTTCCTTTTATTTTTTTCTTTAAGGAAAGAAATCAGGAAGAAAAAAATTCTGACTTTAATACCATTAGCTTTTACTGTGTATTTTCTTCCAGTATACTTTCTAATCAGAAAAATTTTAAATATTCATAACACGTAAGTGTACTATAACTTAATAAGAAAGAACCAAGTAGACATGGGTAAAGTATATCTAAAGGCAATTTACAGAAGAAATGTATTTTATAAACATATGAGAGGATGTGTAACCTCACTAATACAGAAAATGAAAACAAAAATAAGGTTTCTTGCCACCTATTATGTTTTCACAACTTGAAATGAATGGACATGATTCCTGCATTCCCCACACCTGCTCCATCTTTTGCCCCATGCCACTTCTATTGTTCTGGAAGCTATATACATCTTATATCCATGGAAGTACATGCTATGAAGATATAGTTTATTTTTTGTTATGAATTAGTGTTTTTCTATCAACATCTATAATTGCAGTGTCTGTATCCTCTCCTTTAATCTGCTTTCATTTTCTTTTTTTAAAAAAATATTTGAAGTTGTAAATTGACAAATTATAGTTTATATCTATAGGATACAACATAATATAATGTATGAATACAACATGGAATGATCAAGCAAATTAACATATCACCTCAAATACTTTTTTATGGTTAGAACATACAAAGTTTGCTCTTAGTAATTTTGATATGTACAGTATATTATTTAATGTATTCACCTTGCAGTCTAATATATCTAAAAAATCAAATTTTCCAACTTGCCTTTGTATAATTTGACCATAATTACCCCATTCCTCTCACCCATTAATCTCTGGTAACCACTGTTCTACCCTCTACTTCTTTGAGTTCAATTGTTTTAGATTCCACATTCAAGTGAGAACCATTGTTTGTCCATGCTGGATTATTTCACTTAGCATAATATCCTCTAAATTCATCCAAGTTATTCCAAATGACAATTTCATTTTTTAGATACTGAATAACATTGTGTATATAAAACCACGTTTTTTTCTTTATCCATTCATCTTTAATAAACTCTTGGGTTGATTCTATGACTTGATCATTAAGAATTATGCTACAGTGAATATGGGAGCACAGATGTCTCTTCAACGTACTGATTTAAACCTTTTTGGGTAAATACACAGAAGTGGGATTACTGGATCCTGTAGTATTCCTATTTTTAGCTTTTCAAGGAACTTCCAAACTGTTCTCCATAATGACTCTACTAACTTACATTCCCATCAACAAAGTACACATGTTCCCTTTTCTCCACATCCTCAACACTTAATGTCTTTCATCATTTTGATAATAGAGCTATTCTGTGAGAGATTTCCCTAATGATTAGTGATATTGAGCATTTTTTTCATACACCTTTTGGCTATTTGTATATTTTCTTTTGGAAAATGTCTATTTAGTTCCCTTACCAATTGAATTATTTTTTTGCTTTTTCTATAGAGTTGTTTGTATTCCTTATATATTTTGGATATTTACTTGCATTTTCTATCTCCCCTCTTTTTACATCTTTTGAATGTGAGTGAGTGAACTGGAAGATCAAGATGAGTGATTTAACTCTGATAATTTCTTCATATGTCCTTTATTTTCTTTAACCTATTTATTTATTTATTGTGGTAGTAGGAATTGAATGCAGAGCCTCACACATTCTACCTCTGACCTATATCCCTAGTCCCTTTTATTTTTAATCGAGGTCTCATTAATTTGCTTAGCTGATCTTGTACTTGCTGTCTTCCTGCCTTAGCCTACCAAATAGCTAGGATTACAGGTTTGTGCCATTGCACCCAGCTTCAATGCATTTATTTATTTATTTTTTTGTAAATCATGTTTTCACTTTCTAGAAACTGGTTGTATTTTGTTTCATAGAAATTTGTTTTGCTTTTCTTGGTACATTTTTCTTTTAATTGTGAGGACTGTGGCTGCTATTTAGGAATTTGGGTGGTATGATACTACTTATGTTTAATATATATCCCCTATTTTATTTAAACAATTTGATTGAATTTGTAGCACCTTCAATAAAGCAATCCCTAACTAGCACAGAAAGTAGACAAGATCATATTTAGGGGCTGGGGTTGTGGCTCACTGGTAGAGCGATCACCTAGCATGTATGGGGTGCTGGGTTTGATCCTCAGCACCACATAAAAATAAAATAAAGGTAAAAAAAAAGAGATCACATTTAGTTAATTGAATCAACAAAGACTTTATGAGGTGGCTTATAATATTTGCCTTTTCAAATGTATATGATTTTAACTACTAAGAATGAGTATAGTGTTTTGGTTGGAGAAAGAATATTTAAGGCAAAGGTGGTGCAAATACAGAGTTTTCAAAGAGCAGGAAGCATTTCACTTTGCCTGGATCATTAGGTAAGTGTTGTGGTGATTGGGGAAGGTTAGTGAGAAAGCTAGAAAGTTATTTTTAGGAACATCATATAGAGAGCATTTAATGCTATGGAAAAGACTTTGGAACTTATCTTCCATTGAGGAGATTCTGAAACGGTTTGAATCAAAGTATAGAATAATCAAAGATGTGTTTCAGAAAAATTCCTCTGTATACCAAGTAGAGAATGGATTGGAATGGTGACCAAGTAGACAAGAAGGACAAGTGGACAGACTTATTGAATTGGTTCAAATAAGGTGTAATGACTGTGTGAGCATGTGGGAATGGACATATTTTATACTCTGTGCAGAATATAGATATCTAAATTAGAATAGTTATATTTTCATGTTCTAATAATCAAACAGTACATGATACTAGATTCTAATAATAAAATGCAGGGTGGCTGAAAATGACACTCTTTATTAAAAACAAATTCACTCTACCTCGTTTATAAACATTCATTAAAAAGTTTCTCTTGATATTTCAACAAATGATATTGAAAGTATGTGTAAAATTAGAATTGCATCATTTGGCAAATTTTTCAAATAGTGATTCTTTCTTTAGAAATGTGATTCATAAAATGAATTCCTAATTTCTAGGGTCCTCAGTTGAACAGTATGTCTCTTTCACTTTTAGCACGTTTCAAAATAATTGTATTGATCTTGTTCCTTGAATAGTTTCTGAGAAAATCTGCATTCTGAAGCCTTTTTTAACTTGAGACTCAGGGGAACTGAGGCCTAGAGAACTTTAATGTAACCCCTACCACCTCTCCCCACAAACAAACCAGGTGAGCTTAAGAATACTAAAGTGAGCATAGGATAAAAGAATTTAATTTTCTTGGTACAAGCACATCTGAGTTTATTTTCCCTATTGGGACTACATATTAATACTGTTAGAACTGGAGGTGAGGATGGGGAAAATACACATATTTTTCAAAGTCAAAATCAATAAGGGCTTGGTTTCAGAACCTCCCATGGTACTCAAATTCTTGGATGCTCAAGTCCCTTATATAAAATGGCATATTTATACATAACTTGCATGAATCTTCTAGTATATTTTAAATCATATATAGGTTACTTATAATACTTAACACAATGTAAATAGTTGTTATACTGTATTGTTTAGGGGAAAATGATAAGGAAAATCATGTTCAGTACAAATGCAATTTATTTTCTAAATGATCCATGGTGGGTTCAATCTGAAGAACCTATGGATAATGGAGGGCTGACTATAGTGGATGCCATAGTATGTCACCCAGGTCTATCTAATCATCTTTCTAGGACTTAAACACTAATTTGCTTGTGCTCTGGGAATATTTTCAGCTCTCTGAGAATTGCCTTTAGCTGAATAAAAGCCCCCTTACTCAAATTCACACTCTTTTCTTGGGAGCAGCCTGTATGCAGTGGATGGTCTGTGTGGGAGTATGTAGTCCCAGTCCATCTGCCAAGCTTGGGGCAACTCTGAAGAACCATTTCAGCTTCAAAAACTCTAAAGTAGAATTGGCTTGAAGCTTTTTATATAAGTTTCCTATTGCTGGATGTAACAGATTACCATACTTAGTGGTTTACAACAACACAAATTTGTAATCTTATGGTTTTTAAGGTCGGTAGTCTGAAATGGATCTCACTGGGCTAAAATGAAAGTGTCAGCAGGATTTCATTCTACCTGGAAACTCTTGCAAAGAATATATTTCTTTACCTTTTCTACTTTCTGGAGGCTACCTGTACTCCTTGGCTTGTGACCTTCGTTCCACTTAAAAATCGCCAGCAGAAACTGGGCATGGTGGTATGCCAATAGTCTCAGCACTTGGGAGGCTGAAGTAGGAGAATCATTTGAGTCCAGGAGTTGGAGTCTAGCTTGGGCAACATAGTAAGACATGTTTAAAAGAGAAAGATCAACAGAACGAAAACCAAAAAATCCAGTAGTATACCATTGTATCTCCTCTCTGACCTCTGCTTCCATCCTTCCATCTTTTCTTGCTGGTCTAATAGGGAATATGTTTCCTTCTTTCCTTATAAGGACCCTTGTGATTACACTGGGCCCACCTGGACAATCCAGAATACTCTTCTGTCTCAAAATACCTAATTATATATACAAAGTCTCTTTTGTTTATATATTCACAGGTTCCAGGGATTATAACATCGAAATCTTTGGGGGAGTAGATGATGATTGTTATTCTGCCTATCCCACCTTTGTTGTGGTCACAGCACAACCCAGTTTTTTCTGCTGTCTGATCTAGCTTCCCTCACTTCCCTGTAGGTATCCACCCTAAAAGCATGCCCTAGTGAACTTCTTGCACATGAGTATCTATCTGAGTCTGTTTCCCAGTGAACTCAACTTTTTATAGAGTGGTCCATGAGGCTAGAGCATGGAACTATACGTTTGCAATAAAGTTAAATTGTAATTACTCTCTAGAGCCTTAGTCAGACCAGATGACAACCCTAAATTCCTGTGGACAGCACTCTATCTTTATTCCCTGAAGGAACATTTCTTAACTCTTCAGAGATTTAGATCTTATTTTAAAAGCAGGGGGCTCAGTTTCTCCCCGACTCCTTCATATAGGAGATTCTTCCATGCAATGCTAAACAATAATGGCATGGGTTTCCCAGAGGAAGCTAGATAAGAGAACTATCACAGGTTGGGTTTCTTGGGAAGTAGATTTGAATAAGAATAGAATGCAGACTATTTCTTAGGGTGTACCTCTTCATGTCAATATCTTTGGAGGAAGAGGAGGAATCAGGATTAGATAAAAAGAAAAGTGAGGCTGCAATATGGTCTCAACAAGCAACTTGGCCAATCCTATGGGTGATTTATAGAGCTGGGATGATCCCTCAGAGTTGTCCCAAGTTGGGCCAAAGGGTTTGGCTCTTGTATTGCCCAATCATTGGAAGTGAGCTACTCTCAGAATGACGGGGGGGGGGGAAGGCCAAACTGTTTTGCAAAATGGCTTTATTATTGTTCATTCCTATGAGCGTTCTAGTTACTCCACATCCTCATCAGCACTTAGTATTGTTGTTTATTATTATATAAAACTTGTATCCCTACTAGAGTATGTGTAATATCTCACTGTTAGTTTGTTGTTGTTATTTGGCTGTACTGGGGATTGATCTCAGTGCTTTGGGCATGTGAGGTAAGTGCTCTGCCACTGAGCTATATCCCCAGCCCTCACATTTCTCTTATGACTAATGATGACAAATATCTTTTCATGTACTTATTTGCTGTCTGTATCTTCTTTGGTGAAATGTGTGTTCAAATCCATCTATTTTTAAATATTGGGTTGTCTTATTGTTGAATTTTGGGAGTTGTTTGTATCCTGGGTACAAATCCTTTATCAGACATGTGATTTGCTTGTATATTCTCTTTTAGTTTGGCAGGTATCTTTTCACAAGGTGTTTTCAAGAATGAGTGATAGTAATATCAACTCAGTGTGAAAATTTAGGGATTGTGATAAGAGAGGAAAGACCAAGGAGGAGAAACTGGAGTAGCTTAACTGCCTTTAAGGGATGCATTTGGAAAGATGACATTTTCTTTTTCTATTGCTACAGCACATGGCACTGATATAGAATTACCAAAAATAAATACAGCAAATTATAACAAGCTTGATTGTGAAACTTTTGAGTTCCCTCCTACTGGGGAGATTCCTGGCAGTGGAAATAACATTCACATAATGCTAATTATACAAGAGTTTCTTACTCTGTATGTAGTGAGGTAAATGGTAAAAGGGTACTCAATAAATAAAATTAACTTTAAAGAGAGAAACTGTGGTTCTGAGCAGCTTAGGTGTAGATAGAAAATCTTAGTTTTGGAAAGAGTCTGTAATATGCTCCTGTTGGGCATATGCATATAAATTGGTATCTGTTATTCTAAACAGAATGTCATACAATCTTTTTGTCTTCTGACACATTCCCCATCACCCCCTGCCTGTTGAGCTCACAGTCATGTGAGAACTGGCTTCTAGGAGGCAGACAGCCACTATTCTTAAAGCTAACTCATTTGTGTTCCCTAGAAAGCAGAATCAAAGACAAGGTCTTTGGTGCATGGTTTTTATTTGGGAAAGGATCTTAGGAAGCAAGTGTAATAGAATGGGCAGAGAGAGAGAGAGGGATGGAAAATAAGCTGATTTAAGATATAGGAAATAATTTCACTGCCATTGTCTAGATCACCTATATTGACTTCCCAATTTCTCAGCTTCCATGTGTTTTAATGGGTCAAACCTGGAGCCTTTATTATAGAAGCACCCTTGAACTGTTAAAGTTGTCTTACCTGGAGACATCAAAAACCAGGAGTTCCTCGGAATTTACGTCTCCTTGCCTCCACCAATCCCCAGGGTGGCCCATAGTCAAGGGCTGATTGAGTAGTATGAAACTCCAGCTCCCTTGCCTCCAGGAAAGAAAAACTGTATGGTGTGGTTTATATTCCAGATTTCTCCCAATATTGGGATTCACCTGAAATCTTACTCTTTGCTTGTTTATTCACAAGCCCTGCTTTGCTTCCCCACCTCCCTTATGCTCTCTCCTTAATAAAATACTCACAGAAATCCTATCTCAGAGTCTGTTTGGAGACCAGGACCAAGACTCAAAGATACATTATGGAGATTGCTTCTGTGGGGAAACAGGACCATTATTTTGTCAGAACTTTCTGGGAAACATACAGAAAGATACCTGCCTTGCTTTACTCCAGAATTGGCTGCCTAAGGATAGGGAGACTGGGACATTTATCTACTGCTTTCAATCTCCTCTTGGTTGAAGGCTGAAACCTGAGGGCAGTTCAGTCCTCCATATTTCTTGGCTGAGTTGTTGTTGCTCCTGTGTAAAGCAGACTTCTGAGGCATCAGAAAAGGACTCCAGGCAGAAAGTAGAGAAATGGATTCAAAGTCTGAGATAGGAGCTTGTGTGGAACTGTCTGTGGTAGCTGTTTTTAAAATCAGAGATGGGCCTAAGGGTATGACCTCAAAAGTGAAAAGTAGATGCTAGGCTGACTGAGCAAGTACATCCTGGAGAGATGTAACCCTGTGATTCTCCTGAATGGTGCAAAACTGCAGCTGTAGCTTTAGCTATTCAAGCAGTTTACAGAGTTTAATAGTTACACCATATAGCAGGGGTAGAGTACCAGCAATTGGAAACTAGGCTATGCTAGTAAAGCAATGTAGTAAAAATTTGGTGTGTAACCCCTAAAGATAGATCAAGACTTCCATAGGGGATATATATTATTAGTTTGCTTAGGCTGTATTAACAGTACAACACAGGTGATATGATAAAAACACCAGAAATTGATTTCTTATGGTTCTGGAGCAGAGAAGTCTAGGATTGAGGTGCTAGAAGACTGGTTTCTGGTGAAGCCTCTTTCCTTGGCCAGCATAAATGGCTACCTTCTCACTGTAGCCTCACATGGCATTTCCTCTATACATACACACTCCTGGTGTTTCTTACCCTTCTTATAAGGAAACCAGTCAGATTAAATAGACCTTGCCCTTATAACTTCATTTAGTCATAGCTACCTCTGTCAAGGTCCTATATCCAAATATGTTCACATTAGGGGTATGGACTTCAACATATGCATTCTGGGTGGACACAATTCATGGGTGGATACAATTCAATACATAACAGGGTACATTCACATCATTTTATGAGAATCAATTTCTAGTCTCAATTCTGATATGTAATACTTGGTAAAACTGAGACCATACATGCAATTAGGTCATCTTTGCTCTTCTCCTTTCATAGTTGCCTTTTCCAAACTTATAAAACTCAGGCCTGCCTCTTACCCATGCCAACTTTTACTGAGGTGCAGTACCCTGGTATGTAAAACACTCTGGACATATAGACATATAGACAATTAGACATTTGACAATTAGATACAAGCTTCCCTTAACCACGGTACTATGAACTTGCTATTAAGTTTCACATTTCTCTTTATTATACATGTTTCTCTCAAGGATGTGTAAGACCCTGGGTACTATCCTCAGCACTGCCAAAATAATAATTAATAACACCAGGTGAATTTTTAGCCCATCTCATGAAAGTCTCAAGTTCATTAGATTTCACTTACATGATTTCAAAAGATACCTTAAACAAAGCATTCATTTCACAATTACAACATGAAATAAGATAATTCTTCTCCATACTTCTGCCTGAAGTTGGGAATTCAATCTGTATACAGGTCTGACACCTTCTGTATAGACTAAAGGAGACAGTGGACAACAGTTCCTGCCCCTGTGCTCTATTGTATTTTGTTTTTCTTTTCCTTACTGTAAAACAGAAATATTCAACCGAGGTGATTTTTCTACTACTTTTGCCCACAGGGATGCTGTAGACCTATTGACTAATTATAAAAAGGAGTGACAGAGAATCCTTTGATGACATCCTTTCTTAAACAAAACATTAGCTCCATCACTTTGAAATAATAACTCTTGGCAAAATGCTTTCAATAAAAGGCCACAATGTTTGCTATATAATTAGGGAGTTCTAAGGTACCAATGACAATTTAGTAATGTATATATTTACTTGATGGATTTTGAGTATCTGATGCTTTTAGCCATCCTTGATTATTAATTTTCTAGGAGAACAGTCTTTAAACAACATAACCACCCATAATAACCAGCTCTACATTAATGGATTTGGTTTATTCAGATTGGGAATTGGCAGTCTTTTCCAAGAGCAATGGAATTTTCCTTGATCCTTTTAGTTATACTTTATATAAATGAGGATTCATCAATATAACCACTGTATTCATTGTACTTGTTAATATTTCAACAGTATTAAAACCAGAAAAAAACAGAAGGAAGTGATTTGTTGTTATGGTAAATTTTAATTTTGGAAAGAACCTGCAATCATGGCAAAGAAAATGTGAGTTAAGTTGATGGTGAACTAGACTGTTTGATTTTAAGTGCCCCTGAGAGAATGAAGACAGAAGAAAAAAATTATCATGCCACATTTGACTCCAGAAAATAAACAGCTTCATCATACACCAGTGCCTAAAATATATACGAGTGAACATTAGAATTGCAAATGAATTGAGGGAAGAAAGAATTCTGTCTGCTTTTACATGATTTTGTTTTGCATTGGGCTAAGGGATTTTTTCCCTAGTATAAACTAAGAATGAATTCCCAACTTCAGGCAGAAGTATGGACAAGAATTATCTCATTTCATGTTGTAATTATGAAATAGATGCTTTGTTTAAGGTCTCTTTTGAAATCATGTAAGTGGAATCTAATGAACTTGATTAATTAGAAAAAGAAACAATATTCATGACAGGAAAACATCTTACCACAAATATAGTTATTGTTTGATTAACAATGGGAATGTGTTCTGAGAAATGTGGTGTTAGTGGATTCTACATTTGTGTGAGCAGCATAAGCATGTACTTACCCAAACTAAGAGGGCTATGGCAATACTATGTGATATAATCTTATGGGACCACTCTCACATATGTGGTCCATTTTTTTTTACCAAAATGCTATGTGGTATGTAATATATGCATATATATACATATGTGTATATGTGTGTATGTATACGTGTGTGTATGTGTGTGTGTGTGTGTGTATGCTTAATTTCTAAAGCATATTGTCTTGTGTATACATGTGTTCAGGTTCCAAGGTTTTTGAGATTTACATTCAGATAAGAAACCGGACCCTCTCTGATTAAATGAGCAGGTCTTAGGATGCTGAATTATATGGTTTGTTTTTATGTGCCCTGAGAGAATGAACAATGATCAATAACTGCCCACTTTGTTGCCTCCCAAGAGCTGATTCTTGCTTTTTTATGATTTTTTTTTTGTACTGGGGATTGAACACAGGCATACTTTACAAAATACTGAGTGCCACCTCTGGCCCTTTTTATTTTATTCTATTTTTTGAGACAGTCTCTCTCACTAAGTTGCTCAGGGCCTTGCTAATTTGCTGAGACTGGTCCCCAACTTGTGATCCTCCTGCCTCAGCCTCCTCGTTGCTGGGATTAAAGCTGTGTGCCCATGCCCAGCTTGATTCTTGCTTTTTAAAGAGAAACTAAATGGGATCTACTGTGATTATTATGATGTTTGGGGATTTTTCTGCCTAACCTTATTTTGAATAACAATATGATACACCTCCTCCTCTGTATGTATATAGGATCAAATGAGAGTTAGATGGAAGCAAATCTTCTAAAATCTTCTAAATATGTAACTTCAGGGAACTCAGTCTCATATTTGCATCTTGGATTTGGAGTTTTATTACCATTTACAAAGGATTTAGTTTTTTACCTCCATTATATCTGCCCTATTTGCATCTCAACATAAGTTGTAGAAGAGAGGTCTTGAACATATACAAAGACTTAAGAAAGTAATATATGCCCATAATTATATGGATAAATAAGAGTGTAGTAGCCTAGGGTTAATGTGGCCTTGAGTCTGTCCTTGTTCTCTGGTTATTCAACTTTATCTGTTTCATGGAAAAAGGATCCCATATGCCAGAGAATCTGAGATTGTCTCTAGTGTATTTTTCAACTTGAATAAGTCTAGATAAAAAATGGGGAAATAAAAGGTATGCTATCTAATTGCAAGCTTAAGGATAAATCTAATGAAAAAATGAATGAGTGGCATGGTCTGTATATGAATATGTGAAAATGCAATGAGTAGTGATGATAGATTGAGACCCACACTTAACATTCAGAGAATTACTGTATAGTGAATATGGACCTGGGCAGAGACATTAGGGCATTTCTCTCAGTGCAGATGTGACTCTTCTCTTGCTGGACAACCCTATACTAACCTCATTGCAGGAAGTTACTTTGCAAGTGGATGCTGAGTCTCATCAAAACCTACCTTTTCCATCTTTCCATGTTTCCAGACCTATAACCAGTCATGTCATAGCACTCTAAGTGAGGGACAAATGAAAAGATTGAATATGAAGGAGAGAGCTTAAATATTTGTAAATTGGCAAGGTTTTCTTGCTAAATCATATCAACAAACATTTGGGAAGTATTATGCGAATGAATTGTGATGATAATAGACCAAGGGGGATGAAAGATAATATTGATTAAGTATACCTCTTATCAGTAAATTCTACTTTATTGGAACTCAAAAATTTGGACATGGGTTGGGGCTGTAGCTCAGTGGCAGAGTGCTCGCTTAGCATGTATGAGGCAATGGGTTCGATTCTCAGCACCACATAAAAATAAACAAAGGCATGCTGTCCATCTACAACCACTAATTTTTAAAAAATCTGTACAGTCCATACAGACTGGACTGAATGTATTAACTGCTGGGACTGGTTGACTAAAACCTGGATTCAAGAGTGATCAGTGTTCAATAAGATGCTTACGTCCAGTAAGCTGAAATGCCAAAAGTAGCCCAAAGGAATCCAAAGGCCTACAGAGATAGGAATATTGAAGTGCATGAATGTTGGAGTGGATTTACTGTATATGTCCTTCTCCTAGTATATTCTCTGAGAATAGTGTTAATGCTCCCCTTTTCTCAAGGTACTAAGAAATGCATGGGTAGGAATCTTTGAGAGTTGTCATAGCTATCTTCTTTTAGATTATCAGTGATGGTGAGATATGCTAACATTGAAATGGGCTTCCTTGAACATCCATTGGCCATTTATATTTCTTCTTTTGAGAAATGTCTGTTTAGATAATTTGTCATTTATTGATTGGGTTATTAAAATGAAAGGACTTCCTCATTTTATTAGGAATGATAAAATTTCAGAATGGTAGAGGTTAAGGGAAAGCATTTAATGACTTGAGACAGAGTGGATTCAGTTACCAAAATGGGAAGTAGAGCCAGAGTGACAATAGGTTTTATCATGTAGGGATCTTCAGGGACAGATTAATGATGTCAGTGTTCCTAAGATTGAAATAAGTTACTAGCCTATTGTTGCTGTTCAGTTAAGCTTCCTCAAGACTAAACTGAAGCAAGATTTGCATTAAGAAATTTTACTGGGGAGTGCTCTTAGGATCAGTACTCACTGGAGAGTAAAGGAAGCAGGATTAGGGTGAGGAAGCTGAAATGGACTTGCAGAGTGCTGTGATTTTTAGGAATGGTTAGTGACCTTTATGTCTCTGCACTGGGAAGTTATTGGCTATAGAAAGGAGCATGATCTTGGGCAAGGCAGTTCTCTCTTCAGGCCCAGATAATCCCTAAAGAAGGACTTAACTGAGAACTGTTGTGGCCAAGACTCTTAACAACTGGGGGAATGAGTTCTTTAGTCTTAAAGGTAGGAGATAAGCTTATTAGAGGTATTCAAAGTACCCAGATTCCTACTGGAGTCTTGTAAGATCTATATAATAAGGGGTAGGAAATTTAGGACTATTGAAGAGAGGCCTGACTTGAACTACTATAATGAAAATAATGGGGTATCACCCTGTTCCTAGACCTAAGCTAATTAACAGATTAGAATCCCTTCAGTAAAGGCCATTGGGTCCTCTGGAAGAAGGATTCCTATGACATTTCCATGAACATATACTGTAAAATTTCCTTGAATTCTTCCTCCAAGTGACTTGAATCCATTTGTCAGAGTGACCGTGGACTGGGGAATTAGAAATAGTCATATTAGGGATTACCAGATAGAGGCTTAGTGTTGATGATAATCCTGGAGTTGTCAAATGCTACTGTAGCCTACCAGTCAGAATGGTAACTAAAGATTTAAGTGGCTAATAGAGTTTAGGAAGAGACTATGATTATTTAGATCTGGAATCATGACTGGGATAGCTGTACTTAGAATGTGGCAGCACCTCCTTTGGCTCCTGAACTCTTAGAGTGAGCCCCAAACAGTAGGAATGGCCAAGTGAAAACCCCTGGAACTTCCATTCCCTGCCAGAATAATAAACCAAAAGCAGTATTACTTTTCTAAGGTAGCTGCAAATATTGCTGTCACCATGAAAGTTGGGAAAGTTGATTCCTTTCATATTTCCATTTAATTTGCCTGTTTGTCTTCTGCCAAAGAGGTCTGAGTTTTGGAGAATACAGATAACCACACACTTGTTTGGGTATTAGCTCTCATTTCAGCAGCTGCTCCATATTGTGTTCCCCTCTCTAGACCAAATCAAGATATCTCTTAAGCCTTAGTAGAGTCTTCTTCTGACCTTTGGGTTGTTTCTTCTTCCTCTTCCTCTTCCTCTTCCTCTTCCTCTTCCTCCTCCTCCTCCTCCTCCTCCTCCTCTTCCCCTTCTCCTTCCCCTTCCCCTTCCCCTTCTCCTCCTCCTCCTTTTTTAGTTGTAGATGGACACAATATCTTTATTTATTTATTTTTAATATCTTTATTTTATTTATTTTATTGTGGTGCTGAGGATTGAAGCCAGTGCCTCACGCATGCTAGGCAAGCGCTCTACCACTGAGCCACAACCCCAGCCCACAATATCTTTATCTTTATTTATTTATTTTTATGTGTTGCTGAGAATCAAACCCAGGGCCTCATACATGCAAGGCGAGTGCTCTACCACTGAGCTACAACCACAGCCCACCATCTTGATTTTTGCCCCTCAGTCTTCCAACACTTTGTAACTTAATTCTCTTTATGGAATCCCTTTTCTACTTCAACACTCTAGAGGGATGTTTCACATTTAATACTCTGGGGAGCAGACTAAAAGAGAGATTATCATGCTATTTATTATATATAGGGAAGGCATTCAGCAGGATTGCACAGAGGGAGAAGTTGGGTTGTAATGCAATATCAACCAAAATATCAGTAAACCTCACTTGCATCCCTGAAGGTAGAATCACCCTTCAGTGTTGTCCCATGATGTGGTGAGTATACAAGGATGTATACTTTGGTGTTATCCAGTTATTTAATAGGAAGGATATTATGGTTTTAATATAAAGTATTCCCATTAAAGCTTGTGTATTAGAAACATATCCAATGTAGAGATGTTCACAGGTGAAATGATTAGATTCTGAGAGCTGAAACCTAGTTGGTGGATTAATGAATTTGATTGACTAATAATTTTAGTGGATTCCTATTTGGTAACTATAGGCAGGTGGGGTATGGATGGAGGAAGTAGGTCACCATGGCCATGCCTTGGGGATTACATATCTTATCCTTGGCTCCTTTTCTCTCTCCTTTCTGGGTGCAATGAACTGAGCATTTTTTTCTGTGCCACATCCTTCTGCCATGCTCTTCTGTTTCACCTTGGCCCCAGAACAATGGAGTTGTCTGACCATAGGCTAACCTCTGAAACCATAAGCCCCAAATAAAGCTTTCTTTCTCTATATTTTTCTTGTCAGGTATTTTGGTCACAGTGACAGACAGCTGACTAACACAATGGGTAAGACCGTGACCTTGGGTAAGAGAACTCTTTTTGACTGAAAGCAGAGGGCTATATATTATAAACAATCTCAGAATCTGCAAAAAGAAGATAGGATCTGGATTGTACACAGATCACAAGATCCACTATAAGTGAGAAGTGGAAGAAGAAAGGGTGTTATGGAAAGTGAGGTGGCACAATTGATTAGGATTCCCCATCCTAGGGTCAGTTGTTCTTCAGTAGGCAAAAGATACTGGACCAACTGCCTCATTGATCAATCCACTTTTTAAGATTTTTTTGTTTTAATCAGTTATACATGAAAGAAGAATGCTCTTCAATTCATTGTACACAAATATAGCACAATTTTTCACTTCTCTGGTTGTATATGAAGTAGGATCTCACCATTCATGCAATCATACATGTACCTAGGGTAATGATGTCCATCTCATTTCACCATCTTTCCTATCCTCATACCCCCTTTCCACCCTCCACCCTCCACCCATCCTCCCTTTTGCCCAATCCAAAGTTCCTCCTCCACTCATCTCATGCCCCCCATTATAGATTATCATCCACTTATCAGAGAGAACATTTAGCCTTTGGTTGTTTGGGATGGTCAATTCAATTTGGGTGGGTATTTCCCTGCTCAAATGATCACGTCTCTTTATTTTTCAGCTGCACAGTCTCATGTCTAGTCAGATAACATACAGAGCAGTATTTATACCCACACATGCTACAAATTTACTATAAATTATATGATTGCATTAAATATTCTCTGTTTCCTAAACTATTTCAGAGGAAAATCTTCCAAAACAGCTCCTTTATGGCTGTAGAGAACATCTCCTTTGCAATTGCACTTGTCAAAACAGCTTATCCTGCATCCTTTCTCTCCACCCTGCCTCTTCAGCTTTGTAGGGGAAGAAATGAGAGCTAATGAGAGGGAGGAAGAGAGAGTGAATAGAGTGTATGTGAGTAAGCAGGGATGTGGAATTCAGAAAAACAGTTAAAGGGAAACCTTGAAGACTTCTGAAAGCAAGCTTGACCATTAGGCACCCTTTCTTAAAAATGCATGGAGATGACCCAATTAGCTGGAGAACTGATTTGTTTTTCTCCATTTGTAAGATGAACAGTGATAAAACAGTGACTGGTATCTTTATGGCTGGTTATCAAGGGAATCTGTAGAAAAGAGTGAATATTATGATTGACGGGAGGTAAGGCCACAAGGAATTTACCAGGATTGTCAGACAGATTTCCATGCTGCAGTGGGGGAGATTTATGAACAAATAACTGGGAGAAAGAAAAACTCAGAATGAAGAATGATATCACATTTGCTGGTACCAGTGCTGGTAGAGGATTAGAGGAAGTACAGCATCTGTGTGAGCCTATGTGGGACATACTGTTTTAGAATAGGAGTGGCAGATGAAGTTGACTCCTCTTGTGACATCTCTTGGACCCTAAGAAAGTTGTTCCTATCTTTTCTCTTTACTCCCAAGAATTTCTGAAAATTTTCAGTTAGAAATTACTTCATTATGTGTCCTTTGTCCTATAATTCTATTTTGAAGCTTATAAATCTAGCACAAATTTGAGTTCGTGGCTGTATCCTGCCAACACTTTCTAATTATTTTGAAAATGTGAATCCTCTTAGGAGTGGAAACATTGCATTTCATGTCTAATAGGGAATAACTACATATGAAACATACTTACTTTCTTTAGCTATCTAAGAGCACTGGTCATGCACTTGAGAGGAGGGACATTAGGAAAAACAGTGCCAAAAAGGGAGGAAAAGGCCACCAATAGTCTCAAAAGATTTGCTCTTCCTGTTTTCCCATGCAGCTTCAGACCATAGAAAATTTGTGTGATGGCGTCAGTTTTGTGGGTTCCAATCCACCTTGAACTTATTTTTTTAAATTAAATGTTATAAGCTGGGCACAGTGCTGTGTGCGTGTGATCTCAGCTACTCATGAGACTAAGGCGGGAGCGTTGCAATTTCAAGACTACCCTGGGCAACATAGTGAGATCTTGTCTCAAAATAAAATTAAAGGTTATAATATTAACTGTGAATCTCAAGGTAAAAAAAACAATGTCTTAAGTAGAAATTATCTGTCCCTTAAATACCCCATATCAATAGAAGAGTTTTTGTGTTTCCCTCTAATATTTGTCATTCTACATATTTCAAATAATTGTAATATAGCAAAGGTATTTTATTTTCTATTTTTTTTACAAAAATATTTTTGCATTTTGTCACACAGGCTTGATGATTTATTCATGGGTTTATCTTCCATGATTCATTCAATCATATGTCATTAGGAAATTGTGCTAGTTTGTAATTTTCGCACTATAGAATAGCCTCAGATTTGAGAAGAGGAACTGCTTGGTCAAAAGAGTATGAATATTTAGACAGCTTTTGATATATTGCTTGTTTTCTGTTTGTGGCAATTTATAATCCCCCAAACATTTCTATTTCACTTGCCAATATAACACATTTTAAATGATTCTATTTCAATTGGTGTAAAATGAGACTTTGCTGCTTTACCATGTAGTTGTTTGAGGATTAGTGAGATTTAATGGGTTCCCCATATGTTTAAAATAATCTCAAATAAAAAGCTATATATGACACACACACTCTTTCACGCACACACAGAAACACATTGCAAGATAAGTACAAAGATCTCTGTATATATATATCCTAATGTACCATTTGGAAACATTTTGCCACAGTGTTATCATATTCTCTCTCTCTCTCTCTCTCTCTCTCTCTCTCTCTCTCTCTATATATATATATATATATATATATATATATATATATATATATATATATACAACACACACATATATATATTATACATACATATTTATTATTATTTTTCTTGAACCATTTGAGAGTATGCTGGATACATCATGCTGGTTTACCTGTTAATAATACTGCATTGCATTAAAGTTCCTGAATTTGATAATTATACTATGTTTATGGAAGAAAATATCCTTGTTCTAGGGAATGTGCACTTAAGCTTTATCTAATCTACATTTCATATTCCAGTTTTACAAATTGTTTCAATATTATCTTTGAGTACAGAAGATTTTGCTGTCCAAGAAGCAATCCAAGATTGCACATACACTTAGTTGTCATGCTTCTTTAGTTTCCTTTAATATGGAACATTTTCTTAGCATTTTTCTTTCATGACAGACATTTTCAAAGAGTACAAGGCAATTATTTTGTAGAATATCTAACAGCATGCTGGTAAATGCTTAACAGATGCCTCTCTGGAAAAAAGAATCCTGCTGTGTAGCATTTACTAATTTCCCTAGCGTAAATATTCCCACCATGGCTGATGTCAAGCTTCCAATGTGATGTTGCTGAATATGCCAGCAGAAAGAAACGTGCACAGAGAGCTCTTGTGAGATAGTATATATGAGCAATCTCTAGCATATCACTGAATATTCCTCAATTTGGGTTCATCTTATTCCTTTCTCATGAGTAGAACAGGAGTACCAGTGAAGTAATGTTATGTTCTTCTTATGCAACTTGTCAGGAGGCATGTGATGTAGATATGTCCCACCTGTACCTACTTTAGAGTGAGTATATATGTATATACATGTGTGTATGTTTATTTCCCCCTTGGTATATTAAATGCATAGAGGCAGGGAAGTTCTGATTAAATCAAAGGAAGTTAGATCCCCTAGGTCCTGTCTTCCCCACATGTACCCCAGAAAGTGCTCTGAATTGTACAATTTGAAATCCCAAAGACTGGGACTTGTTTCATGTAGTCCTCATGTGGCATAAATAACCCCAAAGTATGTACCATTAAATAAAGACAAGCTATAAACACAAACTCTGTTAGAGAAAATGTGACTTATCCATAAGTGTATTCAATCAGAATAGAATAAAGTAGAAGCACTAGACTCCAGCTTCAAGTTAGGAGTGTCAGGTTGCATTGAATTAAGTTGGATTTGGTGACACTCATGTAACGGCAGTGTCTTAGTTTGTACTACTCCAAAAACTGACCTGGAGACCAATTTTTGGGTAATTAGTTTGGAAACTGATCACAGGAAATATTAATGGTGGAGAGGATAGCATAGAAGAAAATCAGTACAGGGTGTGGTTATGAGCAATTACTCTAAGTAATTGAGAATTATTCTCAACAGGTACCTCTCAGAGGCTGTGCAGAGCATACTTCATATTTGTTTTACCTGAGATGCAAGGAATTTGTTTTACCTGAGATGCAAGGAAATCAGATATTTATATACCAGCTCCCATCTATTGTTGGCTGAGGGGTGCTCACAAGGGCATTAGACTCCTTGGAATTTCTGGCCCATCTTACTTGCAGATGAAGCCAGGTTCTATAGCCAGAGAAAGTCCTTTTGCAATAGCAAGACATTAGTATGCACAGGAAAGCTGAAAGTGGCAGGGGTATTGGTGCATCACCAATAGCATTTACTTCAAGGGGCAAAAAATATTTGCTTCCTTTTAGAAATAGAAAAGTTAAGATATACAATATAACTGAAATCTAGCTCGAGATGTGCATTATAGTGGATGTCATATCCAAGTTAGTAAAGAATTTAGAACAATGAACTAAAGTGGCTCATTGGAGAAGGTCACACCTTTGCCTCCTCCAGATTCCCTTTAGATCAGCTTCTCCTGAAGATATTAGCTGCTCCTTTTAGACAAGCACAGGCTTTCACTGCATGTATGTGTAAAAATGGGAGTTCATAACCCACTTGAGTCAAATGTATGAAAGATGATATGTCATGAGCTTTGTAATGTTTTGAACAACCAATAAAAAGTGAGTTTACTATACAACCCTTAGTTACAGGAAATGTTACATGCTTATATTTCTTTAAATTTCATATATTTGGAACCATGCTTGCTTGGTTGACAGGAAGTTTAATCTAGAACTCCCAACACTCCAGCAATGTATGTAGAAAATGCAGGGTGCAGGTTTATGTGATGCTAGAAAACCACTGGAGACCCTCATCTTATTGTGAGATAGTTCTATCAGTAGTTGGCTATTCAACACTGGCTGGGCTCAGGGGGTCTTCTCCAGCTCACCATGCTTGCTGAACTCTCCTTGATGTCTGGAGTCAAGTTGCATTCTGGTACTTGCATGGTCCATACCACCCATATACTGAGCTGATCCAGGCAGTTTCTGCTCCACTGACATAAATTAAATACCACCATCTGGGGCATATGGCTTTTTATGTGGCTGACAATGGACTGAATTACACAATGGGGTAAACCTAGGATAATGGAAAACAGTGCTAATCAGGTAAATTCCTCCTCTTTAATAACTTGTATGAACTGTTCTGACATGTGGTTTTCCCTTGTGCCTTCCAGAGGAATCCTGATACATAGACATATACATGCTAAATGGCCTGTTACCTAATTTCTTGGCTATCATGAAACTGTGGCCAGTGAAATAATGTATTATATCACTTCATGTTATTTGCCTCATTGCCCTTTTTCTTCCTTACCCTCACTGTCAAGAACTTGCACCAAATATGGTAGTAGAGTTCCAATCCTTAGCTCAGTTTCTATTTATTAGGGCACCCAGAGTAAGAAACTATGCTTCTTTCACCTCCTCTTGTTTTCACTTTTGCTAATGGAGTTTCTGAAAGGGGCACTTCAGATCTCTTGAGTCACATTCCTGGAGAAAATGTATGAAAGAAGGTTGCTGACTAATATCTGTTGATGTTAGAGAGTAAGTGGCTATGAAAAAAATTATAGTAAACTTATTCCTCCTTACTTAAAATGTCCTAAATTAAGTCATAAATGTATTAAAGGTAAAAATTCCAGACTCATTTCTACTCTTAGATCGTATGTGCCTGCCTTAGAAGCTTTAGTCTTTTAATCTCACTAGTACTCTTAAATCCAGAGAGACAAATCATACAACAATTGGCTTCTGGCATGGTAAATTATAAGCTAAATGGAGGATGAGGGTTTATTTTCAAAGGGCATGGGGTTCTAATTATTCCTGAAGGTTGTACAGTGTTAATAGGAAGGATTAATGACTTATTAAAATCATGCCTGTCCAGTGTGCTGACCGAAATGCATCAGTGGGGCACACTTCCACCTGTAGTTATTTAACTCAAATATATTTTTAATTAAATAGATTTGCATATCAGGGATAAGTTTCTCCTAATTTAATTCTCTCCTAATTTCTTAAAGAGTGCTATACTTGGATTTTAATATTTCAAATTAGACCGTCCTCACAGGAAAAGAGACCAACCTAGGCCTCCATAGAATATCTGCAGGACTGTCAACGCTACCCTCTCTTAGCCTTGTCTTTCTTAAGTTTGAAATCTTATTCTAAGTGGACTCAGATCCAGGTTGGTACTTCCTCAGCTCTATTTTATGGAGCTCTGTTTTTTCCAGGTTTCACAACACTCTGGTCACATTTTACCTTCCACAGGTACCCATAGTTCCTCCTATTAGTCCAAGGCATTTAATGATAAAATGACAAACAAAAATAATAACTAGACAAAAACATACTGTCTTTGAGGCAATGATTTTATAGTTGCTATAGTATTAGCTGAAACCCCAAAATGAAAAATTTTAAAAATTATATTAAATGTCATTCTTACAATAATAAGTACATACTTATACTTCAGTAGACCTATAGATTGTTAACATATAAATCTGACACACAGATTTTCATTTTGCGTTTAGAATGTTTATGTCTGAAAATGAGTACTCAGATATTAAATGATTAATATGAAAAAATGGCATGCCTTTTTGTAAGATTGTGATGTTATTCAGGGAGACCAGAAATGATATCAATGTGGGGTGTTTGGCTGTTCAACCTTTCAGAGATTGAGATCTAAGAAGAGTATTAGATTTCGGCTAAACACTGAGGTTAAAGCTAACTTTTATGTGCCCCTAGAATTCTACTCCTGCTTAGCCCTTTAGTAATTTTTTAAAAAATTACTTTTAAAATGTACTTTTGCTGGGAAAACTGCCAAGGCCTTTGCCAGATTTGCAGAACCTCTAGGGCACAATCACAATGCTGGGTGTGCCAGGCTTTGTCTCCCCTTGTCCTATTAACTCTAGAGACAAGGGCTGAAAACCTGCACTGGGAGACTATGTTCAGTCCCCCAAGAACTCCTCTTTGTTCTCAACTTTAGGTCTGTTCATCACTCAGTCAGTTTTTAACAGTGTTGAAAAGGTAAACAAAGAATAGAAACAAGACCTTAGATATGACAACTAGTCTAGGTCACGTTTTGGAGGAATGAATAGCTTGAGGTGCAAAGACAAGACACGGAAACCCTGGCTGCCTAGCATGTCAGAATAATTCTTCAAAGTATCTTGAGATTATGAAAGAAAACAAAAGGGAGGAAGCCAAGAAAAAAAAGTTACAAAATCCTATAATATCTGTGAAGGCAGAGGCCATATTTTGTTTTAAAACTAGGCAAATTAAACTCCATCAACCCACTTCTCAGGTCTAGCCAAAGAACTGTCTTGATCTAAAGAAAACTCTAGAGAAAGGAAACCTCAGATTGTCATGTTTTCCCCACTTCCGTACATTCTTTCTATGATAGTTTTAGTGACTAATCAATTGTTAAATAAAAATTACAGGTGGCCATTATTTTGAATTAAGCTCCTGTACTGGGCCCCAACAGACCAGACTAAAAATCAAAGTGGAGTCACTCATTGCTAATGTTCCCCTGTCACAAAGCTGAAACTAAGCCATTTATCTGACCTCCTGAGATTCAGGATTAGATAACAGCCAAATTTGCCCAATTTTCTAAACAGTCCAGTTTTAATTGGCATGAGAATGAAATTCCCTCTGCTTTAATCCTTACACAATAAAAGAACCCCAAGTAACCTGATGTTAACCAATCATTCCTCATTCTATTGTTCTGTCTCACTGTAGCTGCCTTAAAAGCAAAAGTAACTTTGAAATGACCAATCTGCTTTTGTTCATTTGTTTCTGCTTTCTTTAGCCTTTCTCTGTCTATAAACCAATGACATCTGTTCAGCCCATCAGAACACTTACTGTGTTTTATGGGATGAAGAGTTTCCTGGATTCTCGAATCTAAAATAAAACCAAATTAAGATAGTTAAGTTGTTGTAATTGTGTCCTTTGACACACTAATTTTTTCACCAAATATTTATTGAGTGTCTTGTATGTAATACTTTCCATATTGATATGAACAAGACAAATTTGATCTTTACCTCAGTGTTAGCTAAAAGTCCAACCCTTAGCTAATTTAGCCCTGCTGATTGGCTTAGAATAGCTTCAGGCATGTACGGAGGACAAACCCAATTCTCTGATGTGTTTTCTGGGAAATGATATTGCTTGCATGCTTCAAAATCCTCTTAGGTTCTTTCAAGGAATGAGAGTTCCTTATGCTATAGAACCTAAAACTAAGGTTTTATTCAATAAAATGCATCTAAACAAGATAAGTAAGCAATAGTACTATTTTTTTTTAAATTTTTAGTTGTCAATGGACCTTTGTTTATTTATATGCGGTGCTGAGAACTGAACCCGGTGCCTCACACATGCTAGGCAAGCACTCTACCACTGAGCCACCACCCCAGTCCCAATAATACTATTTTTTAAATATTTATTTTTCAGTTTAATGTGGACACAATATTTTATTTTTTAATGTGGTGCTGAGGATCGAACCCAGTCCTCATGAATGCCATGTGAGCACACTACCACTTGAACCACATCCCAAGCCCCAATAATACTATTTTTAATACACACAAAAGAAGCAATTCTGGGGGGAGGATGTTTCTCAGGTTCCCTAAATCTTCTACTTCCAATGCTATATACTCATTCCAAGTACAAGAAGAAGACAGTATTACAGATAGCTTCATGAAAAGAACAAGCTGGGTTATTTTTACATCTTTACCAGGTTAATAAGTCTATGATCTTCTTAAGAATAACATGTTATGGACAAATTGATTATGCATGCAAACGGAACTGTTTGCAGAAATATGTCAGTTGTCTGCTGTAGTCATCATATATATCTGCAGAATATTTTCTTAAACGAAAATGATTCTTCTCATGAATATTTGTGTCCTTCACCCCTTTATCAACACAAATGAAAATCCATTTTCAAGGAGCTGTAATTTTTAGAGGCTAAGATGCACATGAGAGGGATTATTTTGGAAAAGGAGCTAATTTAAATCCTGTATTAGTCAGGTCCTCAATGGGAAACAGATGATGCTCTTGAATTAGAATAATTCAAAGAGGGATTAATAAAGGCACTATTTATATAAAGATGTGGGTGGTATGTAGAGTAACCAAATATGGTTTTGGGGAAAATACTGAGCTTACTGCTGGTAACTGCAAACATGCTAATGTTGATTGACTGAAAGGGAAATGAGAAAGCCCTTACTGGGACCTAGAAAGCAAGAGTCTTATAGAGAAGGTTTGCCTTTGGTGGAGGAACCCATGCAGCTCAAAACCAACTGCATGGAGGGAGGTATGGAAATAAATATTCTGAACCTTGCTTTGTTTTCATTGTGATTTAACACCTAAGCCCAACTGGAAAGTTAAGAACAATGAAGACATTAATATAGTTTATATAGAGCAGGCTCTCATGGCAGAGAACAGGATGGGAAAAGATGGAGCTTAGATCTGCAATGGTAAATGAAAGATATCCTGGTACATCTTCCCTATTGCTTTTTTTTTTTTTTTTTTTTTTTGGTGGTGCTGATGATTGAACCGAGGGCCTTGTGCATATGAGGCAAGCACTCTACCAACTGAGCTATATCCCCAGCCCCTTCCCTATTAATTAGAAACCATTTAAACTCCAATGGAGGGCAGAGAGATAATAACATAATCTTAGTTTGAGCCACATCTCCAATTTTGTACATTTATGTATACCTATTTTCAGCCTTTGTTTTGCACCAGGCTCTATTTGATATAAATAAAACAGACCAAAATTCCTGCCCTCATTGAGCCTGTATTCTATTTGTGGTCATTTGTCTTAACAGGAGTCATTTAGTAGCAAGAGAAAGTGACTCAAGTTAGTAATTTAAAAAAGATTGATTTTAAGGAATCCTTCTTGAGTATTGAAAATCTGTCAAGCAACTACTCTCTAGGTTCTCTATTGTACTTCTCTCCTTTCTCTTTCAATCTTTCTCCCCATACCTCCTGTCCAACAGAAAAAATTAAAGTGATTTTTCTTCTCTGTATATTTCTCCAGATCTGTACCACTCTCCTCTGTGGAGGCAGGCATCATTTTAAGGTTCTTATTTTCTACTTCCTATTATTTTCAGTTGGCAATTATCTTGGCATCTTCTCTGCTTCCATTAATTTATATGAAAGTACTTAGAAAATCTCAAGTGGTGGTTCTCTTCCAATCTGCCAATGTTTTTGTTTTTTCCAATGACAGATGCTCTCCTGCATCATATCCATTCACCCATTTGTTTGTTTATTGAAAGTTCTTTGAATATTGAGTACCTTCTTACACCAGAGGTCAAGGTAGAATTCCCAAGGAGTGGTAGGTGCTTCATTCACTCAAGTTGGCATTGGTGTGATAAGTTGGCATATGGAAGAAATCACTGGCAGGTGAAACAAATGAAAGCTAAAGTTTGTCTCAGTTCTAAGCACAGTACCCAAGAAATGGGAATAAAGATCAACTAATCTTCAGAGTGATTGAAAAACAATAGAGGGACCATTGGGTTAGAACAAGAATGTAGGTTCACCAAGAACAGAATGCTGTGTCTCAGAAATTATTTCAAATGTCTGGAGATTATTTGAGTGACTAATTTTACAGAGGGGCATAGATCTGGTTCCTGCTCTTAGGTGATTTTATTCTTTCACAAAGGTGGAATAGGCAGTTGTTGATAGTTTCAATGGCCCCCTTTTATTAGTGTTCCTGACTCTATTACCTTTGCTCTGGATTTTCTTTAACATTGACATATATGAGACATTTCTATTCCATTTTAAATAACAGGTCAATGTTACTACCTTCTCCAAGAATAGTTTTCATTTTGTTCTTTAATTTACATTAAAGTATAACTGCTCATTCCCCACATCCTTGCCAACACTTACTGGTGTTTGTATTCTTAATAGCTGCCATTATGAATGGAGTGAGATGAAATCTTAAAGTGGTTTTGATTTGCATTTCTCAAATTGCTAGAGATGATGAACATTTTTTCATATATTTGTTGATTGATTGTATATAATCTTCTGAGAAGTGTCTGTTCATTTCTTTGGCTCATTTATTGATTGGGTTATTTGTTTTTGGTGTTAATTTTTTTGAGTTCTTTGTATATCCTAGAGATTAGTGCTTTATCTGATGTGCGTGTGGTAAAAATTTGCTCCCATTCTGTAGGCTCTCTCTTCACCTCACTGATTGTTTATTTTTGCTGAGAAGAAGATTTTCAGGTTGAATTCATCCCATTTATTGATTCTTGATTTTATTTCTCGTGCTATAGGAGTGTTAAGGAAGTTGGAGCCTAATCTGACATGATGAAGATTTGGATCTATTTTTTCTTCTATTAGGCGTGGGATCTCTGGTCTAATTCCTAGGTGCTTGATCCACTTTGAGTTGAGCTTTGTGCATGGTGATAGAGATTGGTTTAATTTAAATTTGCATCATCTGGATTTCCCAGCACCATTTGTCAAAGAGACTATCATTCACTCCCATCAGAATGGCAGTTATCAAGAATACAATAAGTGTTGGTGAGGATGTGGGGGGAAAGACACACTCATATGTTGCTGATGGGACTGCATATTGGTGCAACCAATATGGAAAGCAGTATGGAAATTCCTTGGAAAACTTGGAATGGAACTACCATTTGACCCAGCTATCCCACTCCGCAATTTATACTACAGTGACACTGCCACATCAATGTTTATTGAGGTATTATTTTTTGTGGTGCTGGGGATTAAACCTAGGGCCTTGTGCATGTGAGGCAGGCATTGTACCAACTGAGCTATATCGCCAGTCCCACATCAATGTTTATAACAGCACAATTCACAGTAGCTAAATTGTGGAACCAACCTAGATGTCCTTAAGTATATGAATGGATAAAGAAACTGTGGTATATATACATAATGGAATATTACTCAGCAATAAAAAAGAATAAAATCATGGTATTTGTGGGTAAATGGATGGAGTTGGAGAATATCATGCTAAGTGAAGTAAGCCAATCCCAAAAAACTAAAGGCAGAATGTTTTCTCTGATATGTGATACTGATCCATAATGGGGGTGTTGAGAAGCTTGGGAGGAATGGAGGAATTTTAGATAGGGCAAAGGGGAGAGAAGGGAAGGGAGGGGGTACGGAGGTAGGAAGGATGTTAGAATGAGATGGACATCATTACCCTGAGTACATGTATGAAGAAATGCTATGACTCTACTTTGTGTACAACCAGAGACATGAAAAATGGTGCTATACTATGAATTGAAATGCATTCTACTGTCATATATAACAAATTAGAATAAATAAGTAAATTATTAATTTTATTAACATGTTTATTTTTTATTTCAATTGCTTGTGCCTGCATGTGTGTGTATCTGTGTTTTGATAGAGATTAAGAAAATACAGGGGTATTGTCTCTTAGTTGATCTATTCTGTCTACTGTAAAGGTTTTGCAGTAGGATTTAAGTTGTAAACTGTGCTACTTGAGTTGATATTTGGAAAGATATTCCCTACATTCAAGGTATAGTTTTGTATTAATTGTGTTTTCTTGAATTTGAAGAAGAGTGGGCAAAATCATGCTCTTTTGTATTCACTCTCCCTTGAGTGCAGATACTGTGTTATTTCACTCTAGACCAAGTTTCTCAAAGTAGTACTTCATGTATGGCCTGCTGTAGGCCATATCCCCCTAGGGCCTTTGATCCAATTGACCATAGGTATATTCATTTCCTAGGGCTGGTATAACAAATTATCCCAAACAAGGCATCTTAAGCAATATTTTCTCATAGTTCTGGAGGCTGGAAGTTAAGATCAAAGTATTGGAAGAGTCACCATCTTTCTGATAGAGCTAGAGAAAGTCTCCTTCCTTGGCTTATGGCAGCATAACTATAATCTTCACATGGTGTTCTTCTGATATGCATGTATGTTCAAATTTCTCTTTTTTAAAAGGATACCAGTCCTAGTTGATTAGGTACCCATCCTCCTCCAATTTAAGTTTAAAATTACTCAACTAATTGCATATGAATGAAACACATATTCAAATTTTGTCACATCCCAAACTATGGGCAGTTTGGACTTCAACATATGAATTTTACCAGAGTGCTAAGAGCCACAGCCAAGTAATATGATGCATGGCATTTTTGGTTGAAAGGTGACCCCAGCTAGCCATTGAGATGATATGATTATGTTAAGATTTGCATTCATATGGATATTGGACTCCTGCTGTTCACTTTTGCCTGCTACAGGACTCCTGGAGAGTTCCCATTGGTTGGGGAAGTGCAGTAGGAGGGAATTCCGGGGGAGGAACTTCCTCTGGGGTTCCGGGAGAACGCCACGGGAGTTGATCGGCAATCTTCCCGGGCGGTACGGGGCATTGGCGGCAGTTTCAAAAAATAAAGTTTGTTTCTGCTTGAATGGCTCGTGATTTTGTGCCCAGCTAGACTGCGGCACCAGAGGACATAATTGAAATAACAATGGATGATTAGGCATTTTTTAAAATGCTATATCTTCTGATATGGTATGTTAAGCTTCTATTGCAGTTTTGGCCCTATCTTGGATTCTAGTAGTCTTAATGTAAACCAGTGCTAAGCAAATTTTGTTTTATTTCACACAGGTACATCTGGATAACTTCTTACCTCAGCCAGTACCTCATATTTCTTCTTGCCCTAGTTTCCTATTACACAATAGCAGGTGTGTTTTTCAGTTTTTCATTGCTGAGACCAAAATACCTGAAGATAGCAACTTAGAGGAGGGAGAGTTTATTGGGGTTCATGGTTTACAGAGGTCTCAGTCCGTGGTCAGCCAAGGTCATTGCTCTAGGCCTGAGGTGAGGCAGAAAGAACATCATGGTGGAAGAAAGCTGCTCAGCTCAAATAAGCTAGGAAGCAGAGAATAAAGCACCAAACTATAAACCCCAAAGGCATGTCTCCAGTGACTGATTTCTTCCATCCATGTCCCAATTGTCTACAGTTATCACTCAGTCCATTCAAAATAATCCATCAAATGGATTAATGCACTGATTAAGTTATGACTCTCATAATCTAATCATTCACCTCTGAGAATACATCTGGATAACTTCTTATCCCAGCAAAAAAAAAAAAAACCAAAAAAACAAAAAACAAAAACATAATTAACATAGCTTTTGGAGGACACCTCAGATCCAAACCATAACAGAATGGAATGCCTGTTACAGTGTGTTACTCAGCAGTAACGCACGAATAACTCAGAAAATGGGTAAGTTAAGACCCCGTGGGTGACCCTTGACTAATGAGGGATGAGATCCAATAGATAAAACTTCTCTTTCTTTCTCCCAGGTGAACAGACCAAAGTCCTTTCCATTAAGGTCTTTAGAGATCTCTTCCCAAATACCAGTCACTACTAGCAGTGGTCAACTTGATAATGCAGCACTGTGTTGCTTTGTATGCCATTTTATTTCTTCAACTCCTTACTCCTGCAGCATGAGTTGGCTACCCAAATAAACTACTGGTATGAAAACCTTTGTCTCAGGTTCAGCTTGGGAGGAACGTTGACTTAAGTTTTAAGCTTCCCAGGTGATCCTGATGTAAGTGATCATGGACCAATCATTGAGGAATTCTTCAGATTTCTGTGTAAAACAGAATGAGTTAAAATCATACCTTAATGTGTTTGTTAAATAGGATATTCCCCGTACCACTCTCTTTTGTTAACTTTAAAAATATGCAAACATTATCTTGAAGAAAAATTATATGAGCACAAGTCCAAAATCATAGTAAATTTCAGAAGAAAACCACTCTTGACAGAAGCCAGTAAGTATGCAGATGCTATGGCTAGTACTGTCTGTCCTCAGATGATATCTGGGTTATGGATCAGTGTGCCTCAATTCTCAAAGCCTCATAACCTATGTTCAATAAGGAAAACTTATTTTGATGCCCTGTATAGCTGTGGGTCACATGCTGCCACCCTTCATGAAACAGGGTCCTATGAGGCCCAGAAGTAGCCAATAGGTGGGAAAGCCAGTAGGCAAATCACTTGCAGAAGGTTAGGATATAATAAGCTCCCATAAAAATCGGACTCATGCCACTGAGAAATCTATGTCAGTCTTAAAGCTTCATCTGAGTAAATCACCTCTAATAGCCTTTAACTTGGCAGAATGGATATTTTAACCTGGAATTTTATACTTCTGCTGCAAGACTGACCAGAGGGCCAGTTCTCTCTGGGGCTGACTTGGAAGTTTAAAAAGCCAAACAATTATTAAACAGAATAGCCAGCTCAGCAGAAGGAGGGACGTTCTAGGCTCTGCATAGCAGGATTTAAAATCCATGCCAGAGCTTCTCAGTCCTAGGTGCCTAGACCCAGTTGGGAAAAATAAAAATTTCTGGAGAAGAGAAATGATAAACTGAGGAAGATAAATTCAAAAGATTGTGTGTGTGTGGGGGGGAGATATTAATGATAATATAATCTTAGCTAAGGATGAGGTGCTTCATGTTCAGAAGAATACTTTGTGCATGGGTGACTCACCATGAAGGAAGAGAGTAGACAAAACTATATGACAGGACAGATTAGTTAGGCTGAGCCTAAGCAAGGATCTTAAATCTGCTGGTAATGAAGGAAGCCATTAAGTGGATATCATAATACCCTTGTTGAACTTCAAAGGGTCTGGAGTTGAACAGATTTGGATTTACGCCACAACTCATAACTCTACCACTCACCAGCTGAATACCAGCCAGTTACTTAACTTCTCTAACACTGCCTATCAGGGATGTGAGTATTTAGTGAAACAATGTATAAAGGGCAGCCATCTTAATATTTCAGAGTAGCCATTCAATAAATGCTATATATAATTATTATTATAAGAAAACTGTTTTAATGGACTAAATTTAGTACAAACAGGATACATTTTGTATTTTGCATGAGCAATCTTTTTTTCCCACATATAAAAGTTTAGAGTTTTTTTTTTAATTTGTTACATGTGACAACAGAATGCATTACAATTCATATTACACATGTAAGCACAATTTTCATATCTGTAGCTGTACACTGCATGAGCAATCTTAATTCCTGAAATACCTAACGAATGTAGTCATACAGTTGTCAAATGGTGTTGACCACAAGGATAGAATTAGATGAAATTTTATGTGCATATGAGATCATTAAGTGTATGTATTCATGTGTGTACTTACAATGTTATGTATGTACATTGTTATTTTTAGAGATATTTCTTTTAAATCTTTGTTCCTTTTTATCCTACTCTTTTTTCATAGTTAAGGTTTATTCTCAGCTCTGTGAGGTATTGGGAGATTATTCAGGAGAGGAAAAGTTAAAGTACCTGTTTTCTCTAATTGCTTTTTTTTTCTTTTTTTCTGCTCATCTGGTGATGCTTCATAAGAGGGACACTAAGTGCTGATTGGATGCTTTTAGCACTAGTGGCATTTGTCAACTCTGAATGCTACCATAGAGATATCTGAATGGGTCATTTGCAGGGGGGGGGCAACTTTGATTAGGTCTTTTATCATGGTCTGGTCATTTTCCTCATAAAAGGCTTTTCCAATAACTTGCCTCAAGTATAAAGGCCTACCTAATGACTAGAATTCTAAGAGCAGAGTGGGAAAGAGGTCTGAGGAGAGCTCACTGTCAAGTATCTATTTCTGTCTTGATTAAACTAGAGGACACTAGTCACAAAGACCCTACCTTTGACCTTCCCAGAAAATAAATCTCCAATAATGTTCAGGAGTGACTGCAAGAAGCTTTGAGTGAAGCAATTGATATGGGGACCTAATTGTTTCCTAATTAGATTTTCAACTTAGTTTCCTCACTTTGGGTCTTCCTTTTCTCTTTCCTGTTCCACTTCTGTGGGTATGTGATATTGCTATTAGGGGTTTTGTTGTGTATGTCAGCGTACATTGTGTTGTTTCCTTATTGCCCTCTTAAGATTCAGTGTTCTTGTGTCTCCTAAAATCTTTTGTGATTGCTTGCCTATCAGTTTTCCAGTTTCCAAAATTTTGTTATTATATCCTCTCCTGTTTTCTCAAACATTGTGGTTTTAGGCCTTTAAAATGTTATTGAGATGGGTTTGTTATATCTGCTATTTTTTACCTATATACTCATATATTTATATTATGATTCTTAATTAAATGTATATGGTCCAGAAGTTTTATCTTTTGTTCTTTCATAGACAGTATACAGCAAAGCAGAATTCAAAAAATGAAGACAAAGGCAGAATAATAAGGAAAAGAGAGAACAGAAATGGATTATATGTTTTGAACTGTGGACTGTGTTCTTGAACCTGGACTTCAATCCTTTTGTGCCCATGATTCCATGTTTAATTAGGACATTTATGAGTGTTCCTTTTCACAAGTTCCATTCTTGAAATATACACTGTCTTCATACAGTGTCTGCCATCAAGAATATGTCATCTAGGACCCTTAGTTCCTTGTCCCAGAACTGCATCTAAAATTCTTGCTGCCTCTAATAGTGTTAAACAGTACAGTGATCACAAAGGAATAGGCAGTGATATGTGTATATGAGAGAGAGAGAGAGAGAGAGAGAGAGAGAGAGAGAGAGAGAGAGAGAGAGAGAGAGAGAGTGAGTGTGTGTGTGTGTGTGTGTGTTTTGGAATCTGGTATTGACTGTGCAGCCAATTCTCATTCTGTTTGCTGACACAAACTTCAGTGGTCATAAATGAGGCAACCCCACACTCCTTGGTGATGAATTTGACAATGCAAGCTGATTTTTATTCAAGCACATGTGTTTCAGCTTCCCCAGAAACCTCAGCAAATACAGATTGTAGTCCCTTCCAAAACCTGTGATCCAGATGCTCTGTTTGGAATGCGCTGCTCTTATTTCTCCTTTCCACAGTACACTGAAAACTCAAGAGAAAAGGTACAGCAAAAATAACCCCTTTTGATCTCTTCCAGGGGAGCTGCCATATCTTTCTTTTGTCACTGCCAGCCTGTCATATTGCCTCCTGTTTCTTCACTTATATCCAGAAAAGGAAAAAAAATAATGCAGATGTTTCTGAAGCACCAAACATCTAAAGCTTGTTTACCAGTTCCCCTAGTATTCAATAAATGCCACTATATAATTCCTGGGTCCAAGAAGCTGTCATTAAACCCCACTGAGCCACACTTTTTCTATAACATAGGAGAGGAAAACATATGATTCCTTCCAAACTTTAATTATCCTCTTTTATTCACCTACACTGTATCAGGGAATATTTATATTTATACAATTCTACTTTAGGAACCAAATAAGAAAGCTACATATCAGAGAGGCCCTCTGATTAGGTTTTTAATAGGGAGGCTGGGGACACAGTTAATCAAGCAGAGAGGACTGTTTTTTCTTCCCCCATAGGACATTGCCTTTGGGAAAATAATTTAAACCATTTTAGATCAAAATGGGAATGAATAATCCTGTGATTAGTCACATGAATATTTTAAGAGAGATATGGGGCACAGGTGATGGAGAGAAGGAGAGAGAACTGGGGAGGGGATCTCCTCAGTTGATGGAGTGGTCAAGGGAAGTAAGAGAATTGAGGTCAGGATGGGTAAGCCTTGCTTTAATTCTCTATTCCTGGAAGAACCTTTAGAGAGGTTGAGAAGAAGCAGAGACACTGGGACTGGGAACATCCAGCCTGTGGGAATTCATCTTCAGAGAATAAGGCAGACTAGAAGTGAAACTAGAGATTATTGGTTACATAACCAACTAGCTGAGTGATTTGACCAGGTCTAGTCTTCATTTTTCTCCTCATCTATAATATTAGCATATTGGGTTACTACTCTCTAGTTTTAACATTTTATGATTCTTTTAAATTTATTTTTGAGGGTACCAGGGACGGAACTCATGGGCACTCAACCACTGAGCCATATCCCCAGCCCTATTTTGTATTGTATTTAGAGACAGGGTCTCATTGAGATGCTTTCATTTTATGATTCTTTAAAAAGGAAAAGAAAAGGTCCCTCTCTGTGAAAATGTAATTTTTCTTTTTGATGATAATATGAGTTAATAACTATTATTAATTGGTTGCTGCATTCTAGGCATTGAACTTAGCATTTTATATATATTCCAACTCAAGTGAGGTACTTATATGTAAAAAACAGATGCACAATTTTGTTAAAATATTTAATTAACAAGAGGCAAAGTTCCACCTCAGTCTAACAAACAGTAGACTTTGTTTTGAAATTTGGTCCTGCTGTGTTGCTCAGGCTAGCCTCAAGCTTGAAATCCTCCTGCCTCAGCTTCCTGAGTCTCTGTGAGTATAGGTACACACCACCATGCCTGGCTAGATTTTGAATCATAGAACTAGAGATTACCTTAAATGATGTATTCAAGCCACTGTTCCCTCTTAATGCATAAGGAAAGAGAAATCTAGAATCCTTGTCCCACTATTCATTGCAGGCATAAACTTGAGAAAGTCACTCTCCTTGCCCAGTTTTCTGGGTGTTTAATTTTAAGACTGCAGCCTTTTTTTCCAATGCCCTAGGCTGCCTTGCTCAAGAAAAAATATTGCCTCAAATTGGTCCACAGCTGTGTCTTTCAGGAACCAACTGAGTACAAGGGAAGCAACTTGAGCCCCCTGGAGAAAGTATACTTTCAGAACTCTGGGCTCAGCATGCCCAGGAGGTCCTTTGCTATGTAAGTAACTTCTAAATGTGATTGGATGTGACTTTATTTTTTAATGGAACACCTTTTTCCCATTATTCTAGGCCTAGCCTCATTGAAATTAGTATATGTAGTTCTCATTTATAGTGAGCAAGATTTGCCAAGTTGTATCTGAGAAGAATAGCTGCCTCACCTTGTCAACATTTACACAAAGTGTCAGCATTGCCAGGGGCCAACACAGTGCCATGCTTCTATTGTTCCATTGTACAAGTCCCTTGTCCCCTGTGAACACTTTCTGAAAGAGTCAAAGCTGGTGCCTTTGCTGTGTTATTTAATCTTGGACTGCTCTGGACAATTTGAGTGACTAGCAAAGAAGTATGAAAGACAAAAACAGTTACTTAAGAAATTAAAGAAGCGGAAAGAAATACAGTGAAGTTGTAAGAGCTTTCTTTTCACTTTGAATTATAGTTCAACAAATGCCCTATTTTCAAACTGCCTTTTCCTTCCTACTTTTAGTTTAGGATAGGATGTTAAATGATATTTTATTATTTGATATAAAAATAAATTTTAAAAAATAATACAATATTATATATTATGGCTGCTATCATGCAACAATGAGCTTTCATAATGAAGAATCACTGGAAGGTGATAATTGAAAATAAAAATAGTTTTGAATTATGAGTGCTTGTATCTATTCTCAACATGCTTATTAATTTTTATATATGATCTTTTAATTAAAGCACAGAGTTTTTAAATGGGTTCTTGAATTAGTGAGCTTTTCATCTCTATGATTAAAATACCTGACAGGAACAACTTAGAGGAGGAAAAGTTTATACTGGTCTCATATTTTCAGAGGTCCAATCCTTGGTTAGCCAACTATATCCCTTTGATCCCATGATGAGGCAGAATATCATTGTGGAAATCTGCTCAGGTCCCAGAAGCACAGAAACAGAAAATGAGGAGCCAGGAATAAAATACATAATCTCTAAGGCACAACCTCAGTGACCTATTTCTTCTAGCCATGCCTCACCTGTCTATAATTACCACTCAGTAATCCACCCCAAACCATCTGTCCATCAAATGGATCAATGTACTGATTAGTTTATTAGTTCTCATAATCTAAACATTTCACCTTCTGCATCAACACAGAAGTTTTGGGGGAACAACTCATATCCAAACCATAACAGTTCTCCAATAAAAAAATGGGAGAACGGTACATATAAGCAATTCATAAAATCAGTGAAAAATTAATGTGTCAAATTATATAATTTTATTTATGTTAAACTGCACAGTTTATGGTTGATTTTATGTATCAACTTGCCTGTGCCATGGAGTGCCCAGACATTTGGCTAAACTCTGAGTGTGGTTGTGAGAGCATGTCTGGATGAGATTAACATTTGAATCAGGAAATTGAATAAAGCATATTATTCCCCTTAAGGTGTGTGGGCCTGCCCAATCAATTGAGACCTGAGTAGAAAAAGCAGATTAGAGGAAACATTACCTGCCTGCCTGCTTGAGGATCTTTAATACTTCTTATGGTGCAGATCTTCTGATAATGTATTCTTTCAGCTTTGGTATGATGTATAAGAAAAATATTTTACCCCTTTCAGAAGATATTTTCATTAGGCATAGAATTCCATTTAACAGTTTTTTTTTCTTTCTTTCAGTAGAGTCATTTCTTGGTATTTTCAAAGAATTTTTTTCAGGACTCCCTTAGATACCAAACTTCACAAATGCTTATGTCCCTTACATAAAATGGTGTAATATTTGCAGTAGAACCTAAAGTACACACATCCTCTTGCATACTTTAACTCATCTCTAGATTACTTATAATACCTAATGCAATGTAAACTATATGTAAATGGTTATAACAATATATTTAGGCAATAATGACAAGAATAAAATCATCTGCACACATTTACTGTGATCTTAAGTTTTTCCAAATATTTTTGATCTGCAGTTGGTTGAATCTGCAGATGTGCAACCCATGGATACTAAAGGTTGACCATACTTTTAATATGTTGCTCTACTCTCTTTGGCTTAATTCCAATGAAAATCTGCTTAACTTTGTTATTACGCCTAATATTTCCCCCCATCACTAGCTAATTTTTGGATTTTCTCTCTATCCTTTGCTTAATAACTTGGGTATGATGTATAGTGATATTTCTTATGATTAGGAATTATTGACATTTTTGGATCTGTGGGTTTGTATTTTTCATCAAATCAGAAAAATTTCAGCTGTTATTTCTTTAAGTATTTTTCGGTTCTTTTTTTGGACTCTTTGTGTGTGTGTGTGTGTGTGTGTGTGTGTATGTCTGTTTGAAATTATTCTAGAGCTCACTAATATTCTGTTAATTTTTCTCTGTATATTTCATTTTTTGATAATTTCTATTGGTAGGGTTTGGGGATTAGTAACTTTTTATCTCTAGGATCTGTTTAACTATTAACCCCCCCTCTCTCTGTGTGTGTGTGTCTTTGATGTTGTAGTTATTCTTATCTATAAACTTTAAATTTGAGTATTTTGTGTAGTTTCCATTTCTTTAACAAGTTTTATTTTTTGTTTTCTTGGGCATATAAAATGTTGTTAAAATACCTGTTTTAATGACTTTATATACTAATTCTACAATCTGAGTCCCTTCTGCATTTTTTTCTGATTTTCTCATTATCATTTTTATTTTCAAGATTATTTGTACACCTACTAATTCTTTATCAGATGTCAGGCATTGTGAGTTTAACCTTGTTGGGTGGTGATTTTTGTGATCCTATAAATAATTGTTCAGTTTTTTTCTTGGATATAGGTAGATTACTTAAAAATAGTTTAATTCTTTCAAGGCTTGATTTTTTTTTTACTTTGTTTATTGTCTATAACTAATTTCTTCCCTATAACTGAGGCTATTCCCTTCTGTGTACTCTAAATAATTGATCCACTGTCCTGTGAATTGCAAGGTTATTCTGTTCTGGTTGGTAGAAACACATGGTATTCCAGGCCTTACATGCTCTTCAGGAATTCTGGAATGTTCTGTCCTCTACTAATTTTCTTCTTAAACTATTGTGCTGATCAGTATTTAGGTAAACACTTGACAAAGACCCTTTGCAGGTCTCTGGAGCCCTGTCTTTTTTTATATTTGTTTTAATTAGTTACACATGACAGTACAATGATCTTGACATATCAAACATTTGAATCAGATGGGATATAATCTCTCATTTTTCTGAGTGTACAGGTTGCAGAATTACATTGGTCATGCAGTCACGTATATACCCACAGCAATAATAATGTCTATTTCATTCTAGTATCCTTTCTATCCCCTCATCCCCTCCCCTCCCCTCCCCTCCTCTCCCCTCCCTTCTCTCTACCTAATCTAAGGTAACACCTATTCTTTTTTTTCTCACATCTTCATACATGTATTTTGTATAAGAATGAGGGTCCCCTTCTACCATCCATGCAATTCCCATTCTCCCTCCCTTTCCCTCCCACCTCTCTTCCCTATCTAGAGGTAATTTTCTTCTCATGCTCTTCCTCCCTACCCCATTTTGAGTCACCTCCCTTATATCAGAGAAGACATTCGGCCTTTTTTTTGGGGGGGGGGATTGGCTAACTTCACTTATCATAATCTGTGGAGCCCTGTCTTTATGCATCTGTTATTCTGCCCTGTAAGTGTTAGCCACTTTGACCTCCTCAGACTCCCAAATCCATCTTTGTAATTCAAGGAGATAATCAGACTCTTCCTGGGTTTTACTTGCCCGTGTTGTGGCCAGGAAGTTCCATCGGCAGAAAGCTTGGGCAATCAGAAAGCTTACATTATTTATCTCTCGTTTCTTATGACTCACTGTCATATCACTGTCTGATAGCCAGTGTCAGAACACCCTTATATATTTTGTTTCATGTTTTAATTGCTTCAGTTATAAGGGTAAGTATAGTCCCATCACTCCCTCTGGCCAGAGGCAGATGTCTCCTCTTATATACATCTATTTACCATTTCTTGACTAAATTCCATAGTAGTTTTATAAACTGATATTCCTGTTTCAATCCTGGAATGTCCTAATTCTACAGGAAATAGTCTAAAACACTTCCTTAAGTATCATACCACCACTTTTCTTTAAAATATTTAATAATTTCCAGGCAAGGTAGCATAGGCCTGTAATCCCAGCAACTTGGGAGGCTAAGGCAGGAGGATGGAAAGTTCGAGGCCAGTCTTGGTAACTTAGCAAGACGCTGTCTCAAAATTAAAAAAGTATAAAAAGGACTAGGGATGTAGTTCAGTGGTCAAGCACCTCTGGGTTCAATACCCAGTATCAAAAATCTTCAATAAGACTATATCCAAACTCCCTTTTTTTCTGATGTTTTGACCTTCTAGTAGAATGAAAGCATCTCATCCTTTTATTTATTCTTTCCTGGGACAAAGAGAAGATGAAGAGAAGGAAGTCATCTTGATACCTTTCCTCTTTGAGAGATCACACCTCCTCCTCAACAGAAATACTTTGAGTCTTTGAGGGATCACACCTCCTCCTGCACAGAAGTACTTTTGTGTAGAATCTATGATCCTAGGTGAGACTGAAGGTCACACTATGGAGAAGTATGTAGCTGACAATCAAGACTCATGATGTCAGGATCATGTCTTCTTAACTTGAATCCTTAGTGTGGAACCTCTGATATATTTGATAATGGAATATTCTTTATAAACCACAGTATGTGGGGAAAATTGTCAATATAGTAGTTCTATAAAAAATCTTGCCTTACAAGTGATAAATCTTAAGACCTTAAAAGTGTATAAAAACTTGGATCACATTTTTCACCTTTTAAGCAATCAATTAGACCTTATTATCACTGGTATTTTCTATTGCAGATCAGACCATGGCTGTCTCCATCTGGGAAAGCTATTGTTGACTTAGCATTGATTCTCAGTCTCAGAGGCTAAGATTTAACAAAATATTTTAGGGAGGAACTGGAAGGAGAAACAAAACCACACCTAGGGAAATGTTAGCCACTGTGTCCAGTCTTGATTAAGAAAACAGAAAGGTGATTTTCCAAGCATCACAGTTGTCATTTTTATTTGTTAATAAACGTGTTTGAATTTTCCCTGGTTCTTAAACAACCTCCAGCAGCAGCAGGGGTGGCTGAAGCATACACTGCCTGGCTGATTATCTCAGTAGTGACCTGTAAGCAGCCCCCTCTGGGGTGAAATGCAATTGAGTCTGTCTATTAACTCCAGTCCTGAGCGACTCTGCAGCAGTCTTGGTTATCAGGCTCAGAACACATTGAGTTAAGTAGGAAGGCGCTCGGTGGGTAATGGTTTTGTGACGCAGATGACTATCAGTGAGAGACTAAGCTGAAAATTACTTCTCAGGGGCTGCTGAGGATGGGAAATCAGGGTGAAAGTTGAGGTTGAGCTGCAAGGTTTGGTTTTCTATCCTCTGCAAATGGTCTTACTCTGTGGGTTAAAGGCCACTGCTGTACTCATGAATATATACTATTTCTGGCTACTGTAATTGATTAGCTACACTCTGCAGCTGGTTTGATGAGTTTGAGAGGTACTGTTCAAGGCCTGAGGAGCAGTACAGAATAGTATATCCATAGATGCTTTGAGTTCTCCTTGGTTGCAAGGAAACAGAGGGAATGCAACAGTTGTAAGCCAATCTACACAGTAAATGGAACCACTGTGTCCCAGCACTGCATCTATGTGGTTATTAACACTTTATATTTGACAGGAAAAATACAAAGACCCCTGAACATTTAATATTTAAGTTTGTGTTAATCTTCATATATGTATGTATACAGATGGCTATGTCTTTATGATGGGAAATAGATTCAACATCTGATATAGTATGACATTAGGCTGAGACCTGGATTGCAGAGCGGAATGCATGGTGTTGAATCCCAGCTTATCTCTTATCAGCTGTGTGACTCTGGTTAAATTACTTGACCTCTCTGTGCTTCAGAATCTTCATCTATAAAATGAGCATAACCAAATGACCCTCATATGTTTTTTTAAAGTACTAAATGAGCTAATAAATATATATAAATACATAAAGCACTTGCATAGTGTTCACCACCTTCTAGGTCTTATTCTAACTTTTAGTAATGAGTATTATCTGAAGTGACGAAACAATGACAGTGTACATGCATACTGTTCAAAGTTGGGAATTCAAGCTGCGGTCACTTTCTCATCCTTGATCTTAAGCCTCTTTCTGAAAGATTTTCCTTTGTATTTGGCTATGCACATATGTAATTTTTCTCAGGTTTGTGATTGTGCTCTTATTTACTGAGTAGAAGCTCTTCAGATGGAGATTTTTACTTTCCTCTCACTTGCTCTATAAATAAGGAGCAGCAAGCACAAAGAAATGAGTATTTGTAAATATCACTTTTAGTAAATGTTTTTCACTATATAAAAGCACTAACTTTATATGCAGCCTCTACACTTTGTTGCTGTGAGTGCAGAGCTGCATGTATTAGCTTGTTAAAAATCTGATGTTGGGCTGGGGTTGAAGCTCAGTTGTAGAGCACTTGCCTCTCATGAATGAGGCCCTGGTTTGATCCTTAGCACCATAAATAAATAAATAAATAAATAAAAATAAAGATATTGTGTCCATCTATAACAAGAAAAGTTAAAAAAATCTGGCATTATGTGACTTCTTATAAAGAAAATCCAGCTACCCTATATTGAGTGACTACTATCTATAGGGTTCTATACAAATTCTTTATATAGTGTGTCTCCTGGAACTCACAATATCTCTATCAAGTGCATGGTATTATCTCCAATTTAGAGATGGGGAAATAGAGGGATGAAGGTACTTAGCAGGGTCTCGTAGTTCTCTCATCTGGGTCTGTTTGAATTTAAAGGTCATGAGTTTGTTTGCCGCATCACACTGTAATTCTCCCTGGTTATGTCTCATCCTTATCCTCACTTTCTGTGACATTCATTGATTTTTCCCTCCTCCACATCTTGTATTATTTTAATGATAGTTTTCTTCAACAGTCATAATGTCAGAGTTAAATGATACTAGTTCCCTTTAGTGTAGGAAACACAGGCTAGAGATTTTTTTCCCTGTGGTGTAAATGAATGAATGAAATGGTTAACCTTTGATTAAACATCTCTCCAAGTCACTTGGTATTGTCTTAATAAATGTTTCAATCCATACTCAAACTCTTGAGTACACTGACTGAAGCCCCACTGTGCTTAGAGGACAAACACAATGACAAGGTGAGGGGAGAAATACAGGTTGAACTGGGCTTTTCACAACAGACAGAAAAAAACATAGGCTTCTCTAAGGATTCTGGACTATCTGTCATCAAAGTAATTGCCATTCTTTTTATTAGAAGGGGAAAAGATCTGGAAATGAAATAGAAATAACTATTCCTCAAAGTTATGGTTGAAGAGCGGGCTGCTTCTCAGTTTTCTATTTTCTCCTTGCATTTTGCAGAGTGCAAGCATAGCATAGTGGTTCCGAATCACTTAAGGATGCTGGAGTCTCACGTCTATGTTCAAAGCTCAGCCGTGTTACTGGCTGTATAATGCTAGGGAAGCTGCTTGACTCTATTTAAAGTTCACAATAGCCCTATGAGGTAGGTACTATCATTATCCCCCATCTCACAGATGAGGAGACAGGCACAGAGAGTTGATATAATCTTCCCAAGGTCATCCTTGTGTATCTCCTTAAGTCTTGAAATTTGGGGTGTCAGTATCGATGATTAGGGTTTTGGCATAGATGAAGTCATCATTAAAATGGAAACTTCAATGAAGGACATAAGGGAGCAATGTGAAATCCATCTTTTCTCTCTACCATAGCAAATATTTGTCCCCTTTTCAACTACATCTGTATTTCCTTCCTTATGTATCATCAGGTTCATTGTTCTTCTTTTGACAAATTTTCTTCTTCTTGTTCCACCCCAAGCTTGATCCTATTCCTCTCACATCCTCATAAGTGCGAAGCATCTGTGCCCAAACTGGTGATATGGATTTGGGAAGGTGGAGGAGAGGAGAGTACAGTGCATACTTGATGAAACATTTTGCAATGTTCAGGAACCATCCTCCATGGCTCTGTGACATCCCCTTGGCCTTGTCCAGGGCCTTGTACCTGCTAAGCAAGGGCTCTACCACTGAGCTACACCTCTAGCCCCGATTCATATTTTTAGCAAGCTCCCAGTTGATGCTAATGCTTCTGGTCCACAGTTTATACTTTGAGTAGTAAAGTGCTACATCAGCCTTTCCCCAAAAGAGAGAAAAAACACTAGTGAATATATAATGAACTTTTAGAGGAGTTCAGGAACACAAAGAGGAGCTTGACCAGGTCTTCATAAAATATCTTCCTGATGAGAATTGTGACTCAGCATGGGTCCTGATGAGCTCCAAACACAGCAACAGTGTGCTCTACAATTGTTCCAGTTTGTGATAGCTGGTATGCCTGCCTGAGATGGAACAGGCATCACTCATTCTCATTATGCTCAGTGTCCTCACTGGCCCAGCATGCAGGCCTAAGCTTCTGATATCTCACTCCTGATTTAACTTTTATTCCCTAGAACACCAGTGACTTAACCAGAGCCCTATTTTTTTCTCATGTCTCATTGAATTAAAAAGTATTTCTAATGCAGTGTTGAATAGTAGAGGAGTGTAAGTAATCCTTGTTTTAATTTCAGTGAGGATGGTCCAGTGTTTCTCCATTAAGAAAGATTCTTGTCTTGAAGCTTATGTATCATGTTGAGGGAGCATCCATCAAACCTTATCTTACTCAATATTTTTGGAGAAAAGTATTGAACTTTTGTTTCTTGGTACAGAGAATTGAACCCAGGGGCACTCAGCCACTGAGACAAATACCCAGCCCTTTTTATTTTTTACTTTGAAACAGAGTCTCACTAAGTTTCATAGGACCTTACTAAAGTTTCTGAAGCTGATCTTGAATTTGTGATCCTCCTACCTGAGTCTCCTGAGTTTCTGGGATTACAGGCATGCACCACTGTGCCCAGCAAGTATTGGACTTTCAAACTACAATTTTAGTGTCTTCTGAAATGGTCATCTATATTTTCTTCTTAGATTTTATTGATGTGATGACTTATATCAATGAGTTTTCTAATAGTAAATCATTTTATTCTGAAACCCTTTAGTTATGGCATCTAATTTCTTAATGTTAAGTGTTAGATTCATTTTGTTTGAATTTCTTTTAGGATTTTTATATCAAAATTCATATCTCAAAAAGTCTTGTAGTTTTCTTATGCAAACCAAGAAATTATAAACTAGGTTAAAATAAAAGTAAAGAGAATTTTTATTTAGGTATTGAATAGATTTGTAAATTGGGAGACATAGGTTAAGTTAGAAACCAAACAAATGTTCTGTCAAGGATAAGAAGGACTGAGTGTATTTTTAAAATAAATTTTTAGTTGTACATGGACATAATAACTTTATTTTCATTTATTTATTTTTATGTGGTGCTGAGGATCAAATCCAGGACCTCACACATGCAAGGCAAGCACTCTTCTACTGAGCTACAACCCCAGCCCAGGACTGAGTTCTTATAGGTCAAAAAGAAGTCAGTGGAATGAAGTAACTTGAGCATCTTTTTTTTTTTTTTTGGTCCTCTCAGTTACACAAGTTGTTTTGAAAGAATTTAGACTGGTGCTGGGTCTGTTCATACATAAAGCTGTATGTGATTGGTTGCTAAGGGACTGTTGCAAGGGGTCACCAGTGAACAGTCTTTTAAAACTGCTAGGAAGTCTGCAGGAGTCTATGGTTGGAAACTGTCACAATCTGTAGTCTTATAAGCACATTATTTCCAAACAGCATTCTTTATCTGGGAATTAGAAATTGAGGGAATTGCGAGGCAAACTGCAGTCTGTCAAATGTTATCTCTGAGGCTCACAGAGAAATTTTGCTACCTCTTGACCAAACTGCAGCCATCTTAATTTTTATTTCCACACTTGATATTGTTTAATCATTTCCAGGTTTAGATATCAGCATTTGATGATTTAATAAAATTTTATTTTTAAACTTCTTTTTTCTGTGCACTGAAACGTTTAAAGAATCATTGGGGGGGGGATTTCCTAGTCTTTGAATGTTTGATTGAATATGCAAATATCTAGGCCTAATGTTGAATTGGGGAGTAACCCTTTAATAAATAGTGGTTTCTTCTATGGAGTTGCCCCGTTTAAATTTTTTTCTATCTCTATTATGGTGAGTTTGGTAAATTATGTTTTCTAAAATATTATCCAATTCACCTACCTTTTCAAATGCCTTTTTCATAGTTTGCAACTCAATCCATTACAATTTTGAAAAAAAGATTGCTTTGTTTCAGTGGTTACTTATACCTTATCTTTGCTTTTTTTTCCTAAAAGTTTGTGCTTCCCCCTTTTTTTTCCTTTTCACTAGTTTATATCATAGTTTTTTATTTTTTCAAGGAATTAGATTGAGCCTAGGCCTTGCTCATGCTAGACAAGCACTATAACACTGGTCTACACCTCAAAACCCCATTTCTTACTATTTGAATTAAATGTTTAAGTCATTTGCATTTTTTACTTTTATAAATTTTACTGTTTAAGGCTCTGAAAATTCACATTATCAGTGTTATAAGGGATTATTATTTTAAAAGAAATTCTTCATTTTTATTTATCCCCCTCATTTAATAGAAAGCTTAAAAATATCCTCTAAATTTCTCAGCCTGCTTTTCAGTTTCACTCTCCATGTGACTGGTTCTATCCAATGAACTATGAGAAGTGGTATGTTTCACTTCTGGACGCAGGCAATGAAGTAGATAGTATGGCTCCTCCATGTTCTCTTTTTTATCACTTCCAAAATAAACCTTGTACCACTCAGCAGTCATGGTGTAGAATTAATTAATTCCAGCAACTTTGGAGGTTGAGGCATGAACATCACAAATTCAAGGCCATCTGCAGTAACTCAGAGAGAGGCTGTCTCAAAACAGAAAATAAAAATGTCTAAGAATGTAGTTCAGTGGTAGAGTACCCCACCCCAGGTTCAATACTCTAATACTACAAAATGAAATGAAACAAAACAACAGCCCAACAACAAAGACATTTTAGCTAAGAGAAGTTAAATGATATTCCCAAATTCATACAGATAGTTAGAATTGTGGGAGATTATAGTTCAGAAAATGTACTGCCTACCTATCACAGTCATAAGAAGAATGTTTTTTCACCTGAATCAATGACTTTGGGCTTGTACTTATGACATGCTTTGATCTCAGAGTGGGATGAGTATTTTTTCCCTGTTTGACTTTGAGATTGGCCATGTGCCTTGGTTTAGCTATTGATGTAATAGTAGATTCGATGCAAGCAGAGATGTGAAATGTACTTCTCCATTTGGGTTTATCCTCTGGTGCCTCTGCCATTGTCTTGGCTGGCTGCTATCCTTCATCCAAGCTCAACAATGAGCACCCCTTTGTCAGAGCTGTGTCTCTGCAACAAGGGACTAAGCTTGATTGAAGCCATGGATTAAAACAAAACCATCCAGCTGAGCACAACCGTGATCAGCCACCTACTGATGTATAAGTGAGAACAGTCAATTGGGGATATTTTGTTGTTGTTTTGGTACTGGGGATCAAACCCAGAGCCATGTGAATACTAGGAAAATGCTCTTCCACTGAACTACATCTCCAGCCCTTTTGTAAAATTTTATTTTGAAACGGGATCATGCTTATTTTCCCAGTCTGGCTTGGAACTTGTGGTCCTCCTGAGTAGCTGGGATTACAAGTAGGCACAATTGTAGTTTTAATCCTCCAAACCGTAAGGTGGTTTATTAGAGCATCATTTTGTTAGTAGAAAACTCATAAAGGCAAAGTCTCCTAGAAAACAAATTTTCTCAATCTTTGTTTGTTGTTTTGAGACAGTGTCTCACTATGTTGCCCACGTCTTGAACGCATGATCCTCCAGCTTCAACCTCTCGAGCAGCTGGGTATGGAGATAGTTTTGATAGGCATTTTCATATATCCTTGAATTTAAAAATATTTCATTTGGGGCTGGGGTTGTGGCTCAGTGGTAGCGCACTTGCCTGGCATTCATGAGGCACTGGGTTTGATTCTCAGCACCACATACAAATAAATAAAATAAAGGTTCATCAACAACTTTAAAATATTAAAAAAATATTTCAATTATAGGTTTTCCACTGTTACAGATACAATGCCTTTCTTCACTGTGATAGTGAATTATGTTGATTTGATTTTCTGTTTGTTATAACAATTCATCTTTCTGTTAACTAGAAATAAGTAAGCAAGTTTGGAAATAAACTACAACCCACATCTTTTCCTGTTTAAAACTCAGGTAGCATTTAAAGGCACTTGTTTAATTAAAAAATAAAAAACCCTTGAAACTAATGATTAAAATGTCAATCTACCCACTAACTGTATTCTTAAATTAGAAGAAAACAGCATTTACCTCCTTTCTCCTCTTCTTTTCCTCTCTCTTTCCAAATACTCCACCAAGGCAAAACTGTAAATCTATATCATGAGCTCTAGAATTGATGGCCAAGGAAACAGCTTTTGGTCAGTCTCATTCCTCCAAGGAAGAGGTATTTTCTTTAACCAGTTCTTCTTATTCTTCTTCTTCTTTTTTTTTAAACAGGCCAAAAAAGAAAAAAAAGCAGAGGATAGTTGGAAAATCTTCAGAAAGGCTGGAGATTTTTGTGAGACAAGCATTGATTGTGCTGAAGCTGATAGCTAGACTGATCTATCTTTTCCATTTAAAGAGGATTATTACATAAGCAGCAATACTAGGCTCACAGGTATAAAAATTGCATTTTAATACAGTATTGAGTTCTCTAACTTTTCTATAAAAGAGACTGAAAAATAAACAAATGGTAATTTGTACTTGAACTCCATCATGCAATTTAATTTTAGCTTATGCTATCCATTTTTTATTTCCAATTGTTCATTTAAAATAATATGCTTGGCTTATTTTAAAAAGAGTCATTATGTATTTCTTCTGCTCTGAAACTCTCTTAGGTCACCTTGCCACTAATTGAGACCACAAGACAATTTGCCTCTTAATTGTTTCTTTGTTTCTGCTGTGGTTCTACATCACTTCTTTTCTTGTTTTTAATTATCGGGTTGAGAAGTAACAGATATTCTTTTAGTTTGTATTAAAGAGGTCAGGTGTAATAATGTGATCTTTTAATACTTTTGTTTGCCAAGTATCGATTTCTTGCTTGCAACTAGTCTCATTCCTCTCTCTTTGCCCCCACCACCTGCTCTTCTTTTGTTCGTAGACCTTCCTTCTTCCTCAGGTATTAGAATTTGCTCTCATGATTAAAACTGAACCTTCTTGTTTCAGATTTTATATTTGTTTCTTTTATGATGAAAGTATTTGAAGGGAGAATCAGATGCTCTGTGCTGCTGATTCTTTGTTCCCATGACAACCTTGATGCCAACAGGGAGAAGACACACCAATGCCACAAGGATTCTGGTGTAAATAAATGTTACAAATGCCTTTTAATTGTTGTTTAAGTCTTTTATATGCTAAAAACAACCTCTGAACTTCAGCAGTGGAGGTGGTGAATAAAAGTTTACTCTTTAAAGGGCGCCTACACTACATGGTTCTCAGCTTGCACCCCCATCTATGAATGTTTTTGTCATCAGAAAAAATTTACCTCATACCACACTCACTTGTAACTTAGTAATGCATCCATCACAGGTGGCTCTTATATTTGACAGGCAATTGAGATGAGCTAAGTAGCATAGTATAGTTCCTTCTCTTATTTGTCACAAAAGGAAAGCGTATTTCTACAACTCATCCTGGCAAACAAAAAACCATGTCTGCTTCTATGTGGATGTGGATGTTAAAGGCAGCAGGGCCAGAAATCATTTCCAAATCTCCCATGGAGCTGAAGTGAAACCCAGTCATGACTTTTCCCACTTGGCCATTTTCATGTTGTACCATTTTCATTTTCATTTTTGTCACAGCCAAATACTTCAAAGCTATGACTCCTTTAAAATGAGTCGTTTCTACCTTCAAGGACTTTTATCTGTTTAAATCTTTTATTGAAAAAATTTTATTTAAGCTTGGCCTAATTATAACAACTCCTTTGACAATCTGCCACCCCCTTCTCTGAGCACCACCTACCTCTAAAATAGCCACACAGTCATCTGGCTTCAAAGGGCTGTAGTTAACAGGGGGTAGTAACAGATTTCCACAGTAGGGATGGGCTCCCTTAGCATACAAGAGGAACTGCCTACTAGTCTTTGATGTTCTGTCTTATTTCTCTGGGTCAGGATTCCCGGTCCTAAGATTCCCATGCTGCTCATCTAAATGGGCCTTTGTCTGGACCCAGGCTAAACTAAGACACTCCCAAACCCCGCCTCTACTAGAGTTCTTGTTCTTTTCTTGTCTTAGACTGGTATGTGACGTTCAAAGTGTATTAACAAGATACATTTTGGGTCTTTCTTTGTACACACCTCTCACTCTAATCTGGATTGACAGAGAGGTAGGATAAATACAAACATGTTCTGCCTTCTGAGTTCCACACATTACAAATCAAGTGATGTGAGTTGAGTTTTTAGCATCTTTGCAGTACTATTTCCAAAATACCACTTCACATGGAAGAATCTTATTTTGGGCCCTGTGTGTCCCTTAGTTGCCCAGAGTATACAAGGGTAGAAAACCCACATCACATTGGATGATGTGTTTGGTCAGGTGACAGTTTGCTACTGTAAAGTACTGATGAAGGAATTAACCCTTATTTCATTAATTTCAGCAGTGAATGGTGAATATTTGCTAAGCCCAAATTAGAGTGTTAGACAAAAGACATGTGAGGCATGTTCTCTGTGTTAGACAAAAGACATGTGAGGCATGTTCTCTGAAGATTGAAGATTAGAAAAAGAGAGAAGCAAGAATCACTCAAATTGAATACAACTCATTTTATATGTAGTTTGGGAAAGTACTCAAATTCAGACATCTTTGAGAGTTGCTGATGAAAAAGATGCATATGTTTACCTTTCTAGGCAAAGGAATGAGCAATATGGCAATCATTTACTTTTAAGTTAAAACCAGAGATATACATGATGTTTTGACTTGTAGGTGAGGACGGTATCAAGGATATTTAAACATGATAGTTTAGAAAGAACTGAACAAAGGTGATGGGTGGTGATGTTATGTCTATTGTAATAGATGGCTGAGATCTTTGAAAGGTATGCCTATCTGAAGGTGGGTAAATGGACAAGTATAGTTCATGCCTATACAGTTGACTATTTTCTCATCTGGCTAGATTTATCAGAGTCATAGAAGCAATTAACTATGTGAGCATCATTTAGACTTGTAGTAGACTATTTTGATTACTCTAGTCACAATCCTACAGCCTATCCTAATTTCAAGTGCAGGTATATAGGAAGTTTCATGTGTCTTGTCAATCTCTCTCTCCAAATATTTGTTGTAGCTTCCCCCCCCCCAGAGCTTCCTCCAGACTCTTAGGAGCTTATTCACTCCTTGTGGATGGCAACTTCTTAGTAAGGGGAAGTTAACAGCTTTACATTCAGTCAGCAACAAGGGGACAATTCTAAGGCATTCAGTGGATCCCCAGTTGTCCATTGCAGTTACCAGCACAGGAACATAAACCTTTATTACATTTTTCTTCTTCTTTCACTCTCCCTGTTCTTGCCTGTCTGTCCTTGTATCCCAAATTCCCAAATAAACTAGTGCACCTAAGTTTGTATAGCACATTGTGTATGCACAGAGAAACATCTGGAAAGGTACACACCAAACTATATCTTAAAGTGATTATTAATGGAAATTGGAAGGAATGGGTATGTGAGATAGGAATTGTAGCACATGGTATTGTTGCCCTGCTTATATCTCCTTGGCCATCATTGTTCCTGTACATGCATCTACTTCTTAACTACAAGCACATACATATTTCTAAAGAAGGGCATCCTCTGAACATAGGAGTGTTCTTGGCATGCCTACATGGTTATCCAGAAGGTCTGAGGAGTTAGAATCCCAAGGCCAGCCCTCAGCTAATGAAGAATGATAGATAAATATTTCAGCTCCACACCCTCAGGTAAGACAACTATGAGGTATGTTGTGTACTGTGGTCTGGCAAAATTTTTCTGTAGGGGTCAGAGTAAATAATTTAGGCTTTGAGAATAATACTGCCTGTCATAATTATTCAACTCATAGCAAACATGCAGACAAAAACAGGGCATGGCTCTATTCCACTAAAGCTTATCTACAAAAATAGCCAGTGTGCCAGATTTGGCCCATGGGCCATAGATTCCTAACCTCTGTTTCATATCATCTACTAGAAGTTCACATCTTTTATTGACTTTCTTTCCCTCTCCTGTGTCATTCTCTACTTCCTCACCATTCCTGTTGGTCTTCCAAATAAAATATGTATCATTCTTACCATCTGATTGGTAAAGAAGACAAAGTCTCAGAAGTCCAGAACCCAGCCTTGCTTCTTTTAGGGTATTGTTAGCTTTCAGTAGAATGGTGGAGGTCATGATGTTGAATGTTGTAAATGAAATGACCTTGAATTAATGCACATCCCTGTGGACTTGCCACACCCTACTTTAACCAAAGATACTTCGCACCCAACATCTAGAAATCATCTTCACTGGCTGCTCTTAAGACTCAGAAACTTGTTTATAGAATGTGTCCAACATTAATCTAGGATGTCAAATATTCAAAATACATTTTCAATATTACCCAAGGAAAATTTATTCTTATCTACACACAATCAGAACAATCTTTTGAAAGTGATTATTTCAATATTTAATGTAGATACCTAAATTTGGACATATTCTCTATAACTATCCTTCCCATATAATATCCAGGTACTTAATCAGTTCTTTGCTAAATGGTTGGGGGAATCTTTGAAAACACAGGCTTGTATATGTCAGCAAAACAATATCAATACAGGCTGTCTGTTGGGCTATAAAGATCCCTCTGCAAGGACCCAGATTTTGTTATTGTGTTCACTTTACTGAGATTCTACATAGGGTTTCTTTAATGTTGTACCCAACTATATTGTGCAAAGTACTAAGGATAAAATGTCTCCATCCAAATACATGGAAACAAAAGATTCTTTGGACTCATTATGCTGGGTTGTCCTCAGAGGGACTGGTGGTTCTATAATATGCTCTGTTATGTCTGAATAGATTTAACTTGTTGGAATAAGAATTACCTGATGCTTAGAGAACTAGAATACTGGAGGGAAATAGTTCCTTGGGGAGATGATTACTACTTAATGGATCTCATAGTCTGGTAAATAAGAACCTGCCTAGGAAGAAAGCTGGAGCTTACACATAGGAACTCTTGAAATATTTTTCTACTTCACTAACTCAAATACTCTCCCAGTTCCTTTTTTCTTTCACCCATCTGGGAAACAATGGCCCCAATTCTTTTTGTAAAGCAAAAGTCTTTTTTTTTAATTTGGCAATTGGCAATTCTTTCATAAGCCACTAAGTAAGTACCTTTGGGTTCAAACTTCTGCATTTATTCACCATCAGGATTGTGCTTTCTTCTTTCAGCTGATAGTCTTTGGAAGAACTTGCAGAAAACCAGCCAAGGTCAAAAAGCCACTCTGACTTTTAGGCAACCTAGAATAATATTGGCTCATTATAATATTGAAATGAGCATGTCCAGAAGTGTTTGTATCCACCATCTTTATAACCCGGAATTGAGCATGCCCAGAAGAATTCATATCCACCATCTTAACCTTTTCGAACATGTGGTCTATGACCTTGACCTAACCATGCTTAGAAATACATCCAACCGAGACCCACAGAAGCCCAGGCCCAAGCCCTGGACTTCCCCCACAGACCCATGGGGGAGCCCAGGCCCAGGTCAGGCCCAGGACTGCCCTCACCAACTTGCTGACCCTCGCTGTAGCCCAGGGTCAGGCCTAGAACCACCCCAGACCACCTGTAAGGGAGCCCAGGCCCAGGTTAGGCCCAGGACCTTCTCCACCCCAGCCAACCCAACGACCCATGCCAGAGAGCAGGCCCAGGCCTAGGATTACCCATGCAGATCCAGGCCAGGGCCTGGGACAACCCGGCAGAGCCATGTGGGAGCCCAGGACTAGGTCAAGCCCAGGACTGCCCCCGCTGACCCACCCAAAAGCCCAGGCCTAGCTCGCTTCCTTCATGGGACACTGCAGTCAATGCCATAGCCCTCCCTATGTAGTAGCCTCTACCTTGGGACAACAGACAGGACCTGGAGGCAGCTGCATCTCCAAACAGGGAACCCCAAACCATTGTAAGTCCTACCCTTTCAGCACCATCTCTGAAAGTGATTGCGTTCATCTTAGGACACCCCCACTACTATCTTAAGTTAACTTGACTATTGCTGCAACTACCTTTAATTGTAGTAGCATCCATCTTGGGACACAGACCCGGGACTGGAAGCCTAACACAAAAGGGAGGGGCAGGTAATCTGCAGGGACACTACAAGATTATAGGGTAGAAACTATAATACCTCAGATCTGTACTGCATGAAAGGAAGATGCATAGACAAAATTAAAAAAAAAAACAAAGTACACCAAACAAACCAAGATACTACAATAATAGAATACATTGACAGCACATTTGATGAAATTTTAGAGAAGGAGTTCAGAATACATATAATTAAAATGATCTGCAAATTAAAGAATGACATAAGAGAGCACATATAGGCAAAAATTGATCACTCCAACAAGGAGATAGGAGAGAAAATACAGGTAACCCTTGATCACACCAATGAAGAGGGAACAAATACATATAGCAAAAGATTACTTCAAGAAGGAGATATTCTAGAAAAAAAACTAATCAGAAATCCTTGAAATGAAACAATGAACCAAATTAAAAACTCAATTGAAAACATCACCAACAGTCTAGATCACTTGGAAGAGAACATCAGATAATGAAGACAAAATATACAAACTTGGGGCTGGGGCTATAGCTCAGTGGTAGAGCACCTGCCTCACACGTGTGAGGCACTGGGTTCAATCCTCAGCACCACATAAAAATAAATAAATATATTAAAAACAATCTTGAAAATAAAGTTAACTATACAGTGAAGATGGTAAGAAACCACGAACAGAATATCCAAGAATTATGGGATAACATAAAAAGACCAAATCTGATTTATTGGGATAGAGGAAGGCACAGAGATTCAAAACAAAGGAATGCACAATCTTTTCAATGAAATAATATGAGAAAACTTCCCAATTGAATAATGAATTGGAAAATCAAATATTAGAGGCTTACAGGAACACCAAATGTACAAAATTACAACAGATATATACCAAGGCACGTTATAATGAAAATTCATAGCATACAGAATAAGAATAAATTCTTAAAGACTGCAAGAGAGAGGAATTAGATTATATATAGGGAGAGACCAATTCAGATGTTAGCAGATTTTTTATCCCAGACCCTCAAGGCCAGGAGATCCTGGAACAACATATACCAAGCTGTGAAAGAAAACGGATGCCAACCAAGAATCTTCTATTTATCAAAATTAAGATTTAGATTTGATGATTAAATAAAAACCTTCCATGATAAATAAAAATTAAAAGAATTTATAACTAGAAGGCCTGCACTATAGAACATCCTCGGCAACATATTCCATGAGGAGGAAATTAAAAACAACAATAAAAATCAGGAAAGGGAGGTATTGTACTAAAGAAAAAAAAGGAGAAACTAAGTCAACTTAAATACCAAAAATAAACAAAAATGTCTGGGAATACAAATTATGTCTCAATAATAACCCTGAATGTTAATGGTCTGAACTCACCAATCAAAAGACATAGGCTAGTAGATTGGATCAAAAAAAAAAAAAAAGACACAACAGTATACTGCCTTCAGGAGACTCAATGAGAACTCTGATACAAGTTATCAAAATCTCTGGGACACTATGAAGGCAATGCTAAGAGGAAAGTTCATTGCATTAAGCTCTTTCATTAAAAGAATAAATTACCTGAAATTATATCTTAAAGCCCTAGAAAAAGAAGAATAAACCAATACCAAAAATATTAGAAGACAGGAAATAATTAAAATCAGGGTGGAAATCAATTAAATTGAAAACAAATTTAAAAAGTTGACAAAACAAAAAGCTGGTTCTTTGAAAAAATGTATAAAATTGATGAACTCTTAGCCACCCTAATGAAAAGAAGGAGGAAGAAAACTCAAATTATTAAAACTTGTGATGAAAAAGGAAATATAACACACTACTGAAATACAGAGATAATTAGAAACTATTTTGAAAATTTATACTGCAGTAAAATAGAAAACCTCAAAGACACCAGCAAATTTCTGGAGGCATATGATCAACCCAAACTGAGTAAATAGGATATACACAATTTAAACATATTCTATAAAGCTAGTATTATCCTGATACCAAAACCAGGCAGAGACACACCAAGGAAAGAAAATTTCAGCCCAATATCCCTGGTGAACATTGCTGCAAAAAAAATCTCAATAAAATTCTGGCAAATCACATCCCAAAACAAAGTAGCAGGATATAAAATTCATAAACCAAATGTATTTCTATATGTCAGTGATCAGTGATGAATCCTCTGCAAGAGAAATTAGAAAAACTACCCCATTCACATTATCCTTACTGATAATGATACAATGAAAACTACAGAACACTAAAGAAAGAAATTGAAGAAGACCTTAGAAAATGGAAAGATCTCCCATGCTCTTGGATAGGCAAAATTAATATTGTCAAAATGGCCATGCTCCCCAACTTGCTACACAGATTCAATGTGATTTCAATTAAAATCCCAATGTCATTCCTTATAATAATACAAAAACAATCATGAAATTCATTTGGAAAAATAAGAGACCCAGAATGGCTAAAGCAATCAATCCTTAGCAAGAAGAATGAAGCAGGAAGCATCACAAAACCAGACTTTAAACTATACTACAGAGCTCTATTAACAAAAATGGCATTGTATTGGCTCCAAAACAGACATGTAGACCAATGGCACAGAATAGAAGACACAGAGACAAACCGAAATAAATACAGTTACCTTATACTAGACAAAGGCTCTAAAAATAAGAAACTATTTTGAAATAGTATTATCCTGATACCAAAACCAGGCAGAGACACACCAAGGAAAGAAAATTTTAGCCCAATATTCCTAATGAACATTGATGCAAAAATTCTCAATAAAACTCAGGCAAATCACATACAAAAACATATTAAATAAGTAGTGCATTGTGATCAAGTGGGGTTCTCTCTAGGGTTGCAAGGTTGGTTCAACATATGGAAATCATTGGAGAAAAGATAGCCTCTTCAACAAATGGTGCTGGTAAAACTGGAAATTCATGTAGCAAAATGAAACTAAACCCCTGTCTCTCACCATGCACATCTCACTCAACTCAAAGTGGATCAAGGACATAGGAATTAGACTAGAGACCCTGCACCTAATAGAGGAAAAAGTAGGTCCAAATCTTCATCATGTCAGATTAGGCCCCGACTTCCTTAATAAGACTCCTAAAATGAAAGAAAATCAAGAAACAATTATGGGATGGATTCAAACTAAAAAAAGCTTATTCTCAGCAAAAGAAAAAATCAATGAGGTGAAGAGACAGCCTACATTTGGGAGCAAATTTTTGCCACACGCATGTCAGATAGAGCACTAATGTCCAGGATATATAAAGAACTCAAAAAACCTAACACCAAAAAAACAAACACCCCAATCAATAAGTGGGCTAAGGAGTTAAACAGACATTTTTCAGAAGATGATATACAATTGATCAATAAATATGTGAAAAAATGCTCAACATCTCTGGTAATTAGCGAAATGCAAATCAAAACTACTCTAAGATTTCATCTCATGTCAATCAGAATGGCAGCTCTCAGGAATATAAACAATAATAAGTGTTGGCGAGGATGTGGGAGGAAAGGCACATTCATACATTGCTGGTGGGACTGCAAATTGGTACAACCAATCTGGAAAGCAGTATGGAGATTTCTTGGAAAACTTGGAATGGAACTACCATTTGACCCAGTATCCCACTCCATGATTTATACCCAAAAGGACTTAAAGATAGCATACTACAGGGACACAGCCACATCAATGTTTATAGCAGCATAATTCATAATTGCTAAACTGTGGAACCAACTTAGATGCCCCTCAGTAGATGAATGGATAAAGAAACTGTGGTATATATACATGGTGGAATATTACTCAGCATTAAAAGATAATAAAATTATGGCATTTGCAGGTAAATGGATGGAGTTGTAGAATATCATGCTAAGCAAGTCAGTCCGAAAACTCATAATGTTCTCTCTGATATGAGGATGCTGACCCATAATATGGTGTGTCCATTAGAAAAATGGAGGAACTTTGATAGGCAAAGGAGGGAGGGGATAGGAGAGGGCATGGGGGCAGGAAAGATGATGGAATACATCATCTTTCATGTATGAGTGCGGATATGTTGCGACGCTATATCACATACAACCAGAGAAATGAAAAGTTGTGCTGTAATTGTGTACAATGAATCAAAATGCATTCTTCTGTCATATATACTTAATTAAGATAAATAAATAATTAAAGCAATGCATCCACTCTCTTTCCTTTTTAAACTAAGGCCTTAAACTTAGTATGTTCTGAAATACATACCTTAAATGGTGCATGCCCAGGAATGTGAGTGCCCCTACAGTGCTTTTCTATATGAATATATATAGGCTAACCAAGTAAAATCTCCATGCTTCTATTCCTCAGTGAGAGCATTGCTTTGGAAATAACCCCAATGCTCTCCTTACATGCTGCAGATAATAAATCTTTTTCCACTCTTTCATGTCCTGGTTGTGCTTTTTGACTTTGCAATCAGCAAAATGCAAACCCATGAGTTCAGTTATACTTTGTGGGATAAACTCCAATCCTTTTAGTATGTTCATGAGGTTGGCTTTCAACTGGGGGAATTGTATTTCTGTCATTGGAGTTCTTGGGCAAAAGTTCCAGTCTGATGGTTTCAATACACCAGGCTCAGCCACCTGTCCCAATTTGCCAATCAAAGTGGTAAAGGGCATGAAAGGAGCTTGAATCACTGTGACCTTGCTAAGAACAGATGTAGGTGTACAGTGACCCAAACGATCTCTCTCCAAGGAACTGACAGCAACTTTGAAATTTTATAGAAAAGGGGAATAAAGGCAAAGGGTTGATGGCTTTTATGGCTGTTGGGGGTAGAGGGGTTTGTATACCTAGCAGAGTAGGTCATGCCATGGTGTAGTTGGTCAGTCTCAAGATTGGTTCTGTAAATCTCTGGGAAGGTCATCATTACTTGAGGAAGGATTCAGTTTCCATTTTGAGTTGATTCTTGCTTAGTGGGGCAGCCTCAGTTCCATCAAAGGGTAATTGTTTCCACTTAGAATAATTGGGTGATCTATTCTTCAAGGCTCCCTATTGCTTGGGATAGTTTCAGTCCTTTGTCAAAGGTGTTTATCAGCCAGGCCTCTTGTTCCTGTAATCCAATGTAAGTGTAGAAGAAAATGGTTCAGAAAAATAAAGGAAAAAAAAACAGGAAATATATTCAGACAGGGACAAAATGGAGTTGATTATGCTAGTGGATGGGACCCCCTTCACTCCCATGGATATATGAAATAGAATAGGGAATTTGTATTCTCAGGTATATATATATGAGTCTTGCCAAACGGGATGCAGGCATGGATGGTTTTAAAGGAAACACTTTATAAATCCTAAACTGCCATACTTATTCTTATTTTCTGTGTGAAAAGGCATTTGGGGGTCAAGGCCTTAAGCTAAATTCTCCCACATACCCCTTTTATTTCATAATCTCCTTTATCCTGCTTTCCAAAAGAAAGTCACCTCTCACTCAATCAAAAATCTTATGGTATACCTCCTGGGTAACAAACAGAAAATTTCAAATGTTGGTATCAAAAGCCCTCCTTAAGGCAAAAATAACATTTCTTCTTCTCATTGAGATATACTTTTCCAATAAAAAAATTACCCTTTAGGTTTGATAATTATCAACTTTTGTAATATAGTCCAATTTGATCAAATGTGTACTACTAGGAAATATTTCTTTGGATTGAAATATAATTAACACATAAGCCTTAAGGTCACAGGTAATTTTAAAGTTTCAGTTCATATCTCCTTGCAGTGAGATATGTTAGGGTAATCATTGGAAATTTACAACATAAAATGTATCTCAACAGGATAAAATTATGTAAGGGGAGTAATTTGAAAATATAAGTTCAAGGAGAAAAAGGAATAATTTAATACGTCTGACAGTTAAGAGAAGAGCTTGTTCATGTATTTTTTAAATTGAAGATTGTTGTTCAAATTACTTTGGTATTTATAGTCCTTTGAATACATTTAAAAGAATGATGTGACAGTTTTAATTTAAAATAACAATATTTACAATATGCTGAAAATGATATCCTTTGCAAATATTTAAACTTGTGATGAAAAAGTTTAGATGTCAACTTAAAAGTACCTGAGGAGATACATATTTTTAAAGAAACTTTTTTTTAAAATACCTTCAGATTTACAGAAATGTCACAAAGATAGTATAGAGAATTTCTTTGGCCTTCACACTTGCCAAATCTAAGAAGTTAACATTAACAGAAATAATCAACTCTACTTTATTCATATTTTCTTAGTTTTTACTTTCTTCAAAGTTTATCTCTTTCATTTTTAGCCTAATGTATTTTTCTGTGTTCCAGAAGTTCATATTACATTTGGTTGTTATGACTCCTCTGGTCTGAGACAATTTCTTAGTCTTCTCTTATTTTTCATGACCTAGATAGTTTCAAAGGGTTATTGGTCAGCTATTTTATAGAATGTCCCTCAATTTTGGTTTGTGTGATGTTTTCCTCATGATTAAATTGGGATTATGGGTTGGTGAAGAAGATCACAGAAATGAGGCACCATTTTCTTCATACTACCAACATGACTTTTTCACTGTGATGTTAACCATAATTACCTGGCCACAGTAGTACTTGCCAAGTTTCTCCATCAAAAAGTGAATATGTTTCCATGTCTATACCCATATGGGTTAGAAGTAAGTCACTATGTCCAACTCACACTAAAGGGAGAGGGGATTTAGTTACTTCATGGAAAGAGTGGAATATCTACATATGCTCTTCTGTAGGGAAGATGTGTTCCTTCTGTTCCATATATTTATTAAATCATTTATTTATATAGGATGGGCTCATATATTGAGTGAACATACATATGTACAATGGAAAGATCATATATAAAAATAGAATTCTGACCCACAACCCATAGCCACTAGCCCAGGAAACCAACCTATAATCTTCAACATGTAGCCTAGAAAGACAGCCTATTTTCCATAAGTCATAGGTGCAGAAAGTCAGGTTGCTGTAATCTAATAAAAACTCAGTAAGCCAAATAACAACTGGTGTTAACAATCAGTCCAAATTGACCAGAACTTAATTAATAGCTTCCTTAAATTTTGTCCCCTCTCCCAACTATAACTATCCAGAGAAATCCAAATATTCATCAATAACATAGGATACACCATTCTAGTTAGCTTGTTTACAGCTTTCCCATGCCAGCAAGGTCTAATGAGGACACAATTGAAGTACTCATTTTTTTTAACCATACAGTTTTCTCTCTCTTCTGCCTACCTTTTGAGTTTCTGCCAAAATACAAGCAATGGTAGCTGTAGCAATCACTGAATAAATAGCTTTTGCTCACTCTTATTTGGGTGCTCTTCATTTACTCCCACATTTACTTTATACTTGAATTATGATCTGTGTGTCTGTGTGTGCCTGTGTTGATGTGTTTCCATATGTGTGAGTGTATATATACATTATTTTCTTGGTCACATTGTTCTGGTATTGGCTATTGGAACTTCTTCTTTCCTTCTATTTCCTTTTTGCCCCTTCTTTCCTTCCTTCAATGAATCCAGGGGTGATTCATCACTAAACAACATTCTCAGCCCTTTTATTTTTAATTTTGGTATAAGGTCTAAGTTGCTAAAACTGACCTCAAATTGTGATCCTCTTGCCAGGTAGCTAGAATTACAGGTGTGTACATAGTTGTCTATTAGACATTCCTTCAATTTTGCTTCTGTTTGCCTTTGACATGCCTCCATTTTTGTGTCTTTGAACACTTTCTTAATTTCTGGCACTAAAAAATGTTCCAAGCTTATCCTACATATTCCCTGCCATAATCTTAGAACCAGTCATTTCTCTTAAGAATCTCTAGTTCTTTTGTTAAAGAAGGATATATAGAAATCAAAATATGACCCAGGTATGCTTTGTTGCTACTAGGGATATTATTTCTAGGCCACTCAATATAAAGAACTAGTCAGTAAATAAATATATACATATACACCCATATAATTATTCTTTATGTACCTATTTGTATGTATATTAAGATAAACATGAATTCATGTGTATGGTGTACAAATTTAATTCATAGGATTAGAGTAGAATAACTATTTTTTCCCTTAGTTTATTTGTAACTTCTTTCTCTGTCAGTGAAAAGCATGATTCCGTAACCTACCACTTATGCACTTGTATGTTCAGTTATAACATGCTGAGAGCCATAGCCAAGTAGGAATGACGCATGGCATTTTGGGTTGAAAGGATTAGGGTGGCTCCAGATTTAGGGTGGATCCTGCTGGGAATAGGGTGGCTCCAGGATTAGGGTGGATTCTGCTGGGATTAGGGCGGATCCTGCTGCCTCAGGCACCCGCTTCTTTGGAGTTCCGGTTGACTTCTCCAGAGGTTCTGAGAGGAATTGGTATGCAGAGCCCCATGGAGGGAGTATATTCTCAGGTAGTGTGGGTAGAGTGTCGGTGAGAGTTCAAGGAATGAAGAGTTGCTGTTTGAATCTACAAAGCTTTGGTGGTGGCTCGGTTATTTTGTGCCAAGCCAGACTGCGGCAATAACATATACTTAAAATGTTCAAAATTCATTCCATACGCCTTTGAAACAAAGTTTAACAATTAGTTTATATGTAGTTCTTTTTGTCTTTTACATTTTTAAATTACAACACAATTTCCCCAAGTTACTTGGATCAGCTGCTTTTCCCCCTACACCCTTCACTGAGGTTATGTAATAAATTTATTATACAGTTAGATTAACTTTTCATAGTCTGTATCCCATCTGGAAGTCTCCTGACATTCTGGTTGATTTTTCTAGAACTTTTGCATACTCCAAAGTTCATTTTTTGTGACCAGTTCTTTGAGTTTGACAGATGCACTTAGTCATGTATCCACTAACCTAGTACCATACAGAATGGCTTCATCACACTAAAATTTCTCCTATGCCTCTCCTTTGTCACTAATGATTCCCCTTTCCATTTAATTATGATAACCTGAACAAGCTAACCTGCTTTTCATTCATATAGTTTTGTCTTTTCCAGAATATCATATAAAAGTAATTATAAAATACATATCCTTTTTAGGTCTGGCTTCTCTTAGTTAGCAAAATGTATTTATGATTAATCCATATCGTTGTGTGAGTCAGTACTATTTTTTTAAATGAGTGGGAGAATCTGAAAGTACAGACTTGCTCATGAATAATATCTCTGAATAATGCTCCATTATAATATCCCACAATTTGTTCATCCATTCACCTATTGAAAGACATTTGATTGCTTGCAGTTTTTTGACAGTATGAAAAACTGTTAAAGTATTTGAATGTTACTTTTTGTATAAATGTATGTTTTCAGTTCATTTGTAAAAATATTTGGGATTATGATTGCTGAGTTCAATGGTAAATTAGTAATATTAAACATTCTGAAAATGTCTTCCAAAGAAACTATACCACTTAACATCTCCAACAGCAATGAGTGAAAATTCATGTGCTCTTCATTCTTGGGGATATATTTTTTTCATCAGTTTTTTGGATACACATGCATGCACACATACATATATATACATATGCATGAAGTCAGCCCTCCATTTCCACATGTTCTATATCCACAGATTCAACCAACCGTGGATCAAAATATTTGGGAAAAATTACATTTGTTTTGGACATGTGCAGACTTTTTTTCTTGTCAATATTGCCTAAGCAATACAATTTAATAAACATTTATGTAGTATTTATGCTATAATAGGCATTATAAGTAATCTTGAGATGATTCAAAACATAGAGAGGATGTGCATAGGTTCTAGGGCTAGTCTGATTGGTGGGTAAGGATCATGTGAGCCAGCAGGGCTCACCATTGGACAGCTCTTCTTGGGGGATAGGGAAGTTAGTCTTTGGAGCCAGGGCGACTCCCAACAGATTGGATAACTAGGGATTCTGGCCAAGGAAAGCTGACACATCAAAAAAGCCATCACAGGGCTGGGGATTTGGCTCATGCGGTAGCGCGCTCGCCTGGCATGCGTGCGGCCCGGGTTCGATCCTCAGCACCGCATACCAACAAAGATGTTGTGTCTGCCGAGAACTAAAAAATAAATATTAAAAAAAAATTCTCTCTCTCTCTCTCTCTCTCCCCTCTCTCACTCTCTCTTAAAAAAAAAAACCAAAAAAACAAAAACAAAAACAAAACCAAAAAAGCCTTCACAAGATAGGGTGCATGCCTGTAATCCCAGCGGCCCAGGAGGCTGAGGCAGGAGGATCATGAGTTCAAAGCCAGCCTCAGCAATGGTGAGGTGCTAAGCAACTCAGTGAAACTCTCTCTCTAAATAAAATACAAAATAGGGCTGGGGATGTGGCTCAGTGGTCGAGTGTCCTTGAGTCAATCCTCGGTACCTCCCTCAAAAAAAAAGCCATCACAATGTCTAAGTACTTCATTTATAAAAATATTATACATGGTTTTATGATTTTAATTCATTTTTGTGGTACTAGGAATTGAACCCAGGTCCTCACACATGCTATGCAAACACTTTACCACTGAACTACAACCCCAGCCCTTTTCATTTTTGTTTTTGAGACAGGGGCCGAGTTTCCCAGGCTGGCCTTGAGCTTGTGATCTTCCTACCTCAGCCTCCTGAGTAGCTGGGATTTCAAGCATTTGTCATCACGCCCAGCTTAATTCAATTTTTTCAAAAATTTTTATTGGTGTATTATAGTTGTACATATTGATGGGATTTGTTATTACATATTTGTACAGGCACATAATATAACAATATAATTTGGCCAATATCACTCCCCAGCACTTTCTCTTCCCTCCCTGCCTTCAGCCCCTTGGTCCTTTTCTCCTAATGACCTCCCTTTGATTTTTTAGGAGATCCACCCCACATTTTCCTTTTTCCATCTGTAGTTTCTACATATGAGAGAAACATGTGAGTCTAGACCTTCTGAGTTTGACTTATTTTACATAACATGATGGTCTCTAGTTCCATCCATTTTCCTGTAAATGCCATATTTTCATTTTTCTTTACAGCTGAATAAAATTCCATTGTGTATATATACCCACATTTTCTTTATCTATTTATCATTGGTGGACACCTATGACTTGTTCGCTAGTTTGAGTATTGTGACTTGTGCAGCTATAAACATGTGAATGCATGCATCACTGTAGTAAGATGACTTTAATTATACAGGATAAATTCTGAAGATTTGATATCTAGGTCATTGTATATAGACCTTTTATTCTGCAACCTTGATAGATGAATAGGTCCTCCTACTCAGTAATAGATCTATTTTGTAGATTCTTTAGAATTTTCCATATTGACAATTATGTTGTCTCATATATGATTTTATTTCTTACTTTCCAATCTGCATGTCCTTTATTTCCCTTTTTGTTTTGGCTAGGCCTTGCAGGCCTTTGTTGAATAGAAGCAGTGAGAGAGAACATCTTTCCCTTGTTTCTCATTTTAAAGGGATTATATTTAGTCTCTGATTGTAAAGTATGAAAAAACAATTAGTGTTTTCTTTAGACACCCTTTAGTAGATTGAGGTGCCCTTGTTTTTCTGTTTTTTCCAAGACTATTATTATGAATTGATATTGTATTTTGTCAAATGTATTTTTTCATCTATTGATACAATCATAGGGTTTTTTTCGCATTTTATTTTTTTATTTTAATTTTTAAGTGATTTTATTTTTATAAATATATGACAGTGGAATTCATTACAATTCTTATTACACATATAGAGCACAATTTTTCATATCTCTGAATATAAAGTATGTTCACACCAATTCATGTCTTCATACATGTTTTTTGGATAATGATGTCTATCACATTCCACCATCATTGCTAACCCCCTGCCCCCTCCCTTCCCCTCCCACCCCTCTGCCCTATCTAGAGTTTGTCTATTCCTCCCATGCTCCCTCTCCCTATCCCACTATGAGTCAGCCTCCTAATATCAAAGAAAATATTCAACATTTTTGGGGGGGGCGTTTGGCTAACTTCACTTAGCATTATCTTCTCTAACTCCATTCATTTACCTGCAAATGCCATTATTTAATTCTCTTTTATTGCTGAATAATATTCCATTGTGTGGTTATGCCACATTTTTTTAAAATCCATTCATCTACTGAAGGGCATCTAGGTTGGTTCCATAGTTTAGCTATTGTGAATTGTGTTACTATAAACATTGATGTGGCTGTGTCCCTGTAGTATGCTGTTGAAATCATAGGACTTTTAAAATTCATTTTTTGTAATTTTTTATTGATTTTATCACTTTTTTAAATACACAACAACAGTGGAATACTACAATTCTTATTACACATGTAGAGCACAATTTTTTGTATCTCTGTATATAAAGTATGTTCATGCCAATTTGTGCCATTATACTTGTACTTTGTTTTTCTTTTGCATTACAAATTTTAATACACGTATATACCACAATTTTTCATATCTCTGTATATAAGGTATGTTGAGGATGAAATCTAGGGCCTTGTGCATACTAGCCAAGTGTTCTACCACTGAGCTACACTCTCTAGCCCCACAGGACTTTTTAATTTAACCTGTTAATATGGTGAATTACATTGAGTTGTAAATGCTGAACCAGCTGTCCATTTGTATTATGAAATCCAGTTTATCATGATATATTATTCATTGTATGTATTGTTAAGTTTGATTTCTTAATATTTTGAATAGTAATACAATATTTTGTGCATTTTTGCATCAAGTTCTTGGAGATATTGGTATATGGTTTTTCTATCTTAAAATTTCGTTGTTTGGTTCAGGTTTTAGAATAATGTTGGTGAATTTAATCAATATTAAATTAATAGAATTGTAGATACTAACTTAAAAATGCCTTAAGACATACATGTTATTTTTAGGAACTATTTTAGCATACATGTGAGGAAAATGTGTTTTGTGACCATTGTCTTATAAAATTCTCCACAATTTTATAAGAGAACTTGGACTGTCTTACCAACCCTGGAAATAGCATCTATTGCTAATGCCAGCATGTATGTCCTTTGGATCCCTTTGCCATTTCTGGACTCAACTCTTCCAGCTTTAATATGTTTTGCCTCCACAATCTTGTACCCTCAACCCTGCTCCAGAGAACTGTTAGTCTTAAGTGGAGCTGCTTGTTTCATAGAAACAGAGAAAAAGTAATGACTAGGACTTTACACACCTTCCTATGTGATCATTGGCTAGTGGGCTGATATGTATGAAAGTATGAAAGCTTGATTCTTTGCTTTCACATTCTTAGAGATGAACTGCATTTCAGAATTCAGGACAAGCCTGAAGCCTTTTGCATGCCTTCTTCATTCTCCTTGTGCTTTAATCTTTTGCTTAGAAACATTTAATAAGTTAACTGTGCCCAAGTCCTCCTCATAGGGTTTGCTTCTGGAGGAAGCAACCTAGGATTCCAATCAATCTTGTTTTCTACTTTATTCTCTACCCTCTATTACACAGATATCCTACACTTCCCTTCAACTCCCCATCACTCTGTGTTTTTGTGCTAGAATAATTCTGCACCTTGTTTTACTTCAATTTTTCATTTTTCTCTCTTTTATTCTCTGCATGATGGTAACAAATAGCAGATCCTAGGCCGTCTCAAACATCAACTCTTTTTGAGAAACTCTCCTAGAAATCCTGTGCCAGCCATTGATCCTCCTCCTCTTGGCTCACAAATCTATCTCTTTTGCTAGACTGGGAACTTCTCAATAGCAGAAGACAAATTTTCTTCATTTGTTTTCCCTAAATCTATACTTACATGCAACAAGTGCCTGAATAAATATTTATGGAAGCCTAGTGTACTGGTGCATGCCTATAATCCCAGCAACTAGGGAGACTGAGACAGGAGGATTACAAATTCAAAGTCAGCCTACACATCTTAGCCAGGCTCTAAGTAATTTAGCAAGACCCTGTCTCAAAATGAAAAATAAAAAGTGCTGGAGCTGGGGCTCAGTGGTTAAGTGCCCCTGGGTTCAATCCTCAGTACCAAATAAATTAATAAATAAATATCCACAAATAAATAAATATTTGTGGAATACTTAAATAAATAAACTAATGCAATGCCAATAATAAAGCTTCTTTCCATGTATGTGTATCTCCAGAAAGTCTTTTGCATGTTATTTTATTCTCAAGCCATTTGGTGACTCTACAACCTGAAATCATTACCAACTGACTGATAAGCAGAGACCTTGAGAGATGACATGGTTCATTCAACATTCCTCAGAAGTGGTGATTTCTACATGAAACCAGATTTTCAAAGTTTACAAGCGGTTTCTTAAGTTTAACTTCTAACCAATCTTAATCATATTGTACAGCATGCAATTAATGATGTACACTAAAATACTAGAAAACCAAGGCTAACTGATCTTTATGAGAAAACATGGACTTTTCCTTCAGTGGCTTCCAACAGTGAAAACGCTAAGTAAAATTTATTCAAACTTTTTATCACATTTGAAGACACTCTGAGTTATGGATTCATGACCAAGAAAGTTTAGGGAATAGATTTTTTAAAAATCACATTCTATTAAGAATTGTAATGCAAAAATAAATAAATAAATGAATAAATTAATAACTAATTTTTTAAAATCACATTCTATGTGTCTAAAGACCACTTTTTAGTATTCACCTTGCAGATACACATATTCTATGAAATGGTTCAAAGGTGATTCAAATTGCTTCAATTTAAGGTATTTATTACATAAAGCACTATGTACTGGTACTGTGCTACATAATGTATAAAATGTGGTTTTGAAATATTTTGAAGAAGTTTGTTATTTCTGAATGTGTACTCATTGCCCTTTATCTGTATGAGTGTGCCCAGATATCTAGCATTTTCCTTTTAATTAATACATTTACAAGGTGACATCACTTCATTTGGACATCTTTTTTGTTCAAAAAGGTTTTAAATAGAACTTAACAGCTGTATTCTGACTGAGCTGAGTTAAATTCCTGAAAGTTCAGAATTGCAGATGAAACAAGGCATTCATGGAATAGTTTCTTTTCAACTTTGCCCACTGTATATATTCTTTTCTAATTGGTTAGATATCCTGACTGCCTTTAGCTCGTAACATTTATCTTTATAAAACAAATTTAGTAGAGAAAAGTGAAAGAATCCCAGCTGTTTAGACCATGAGGACATAAAAATATACCACTTACCCCTGCAAGCAGCCTGTCTTAATTATAGGATTAAGTGATTTGGATTAAGATATCTGAAGTTCAATGCAGGGTTGATATTCAAATTAGAGACTGAGCAGCAAAGGTATGTAGTCTCATTTAGGATGATACTATGACAGCAATGATTGTGCATTTGCCTAACACCTTATTTATAGACCATTTATAAATAACAATATTGTACATCTGTATGATAGTTTTAGGCAAGTAGGTTATAGAGTGCCCAGGGTTTTTATTTTTTAAATGCAGCCATCCATACCTTAGGAATTGATGTCTGTGTTCATCAGAGTGGAGGGTGAGACTTATCCTTTCATAGAACTGAATCAGAGTCAGAGGTTTCTGTTGGAGCTATTTTACTCTATATGTTGGGGAGGAGGAAATGAGTGCATATTGGGACTCTTCCTCAGTAATTTTCTGCCTGAACAAAGCTGAAAATGTTCATTCAAACTTTGAATCATAAGCATTTATTCCTAGCCTGAGATTATCATAATAGGCCTTAAAAGCAGAAGACAAAAATAATAGTCACCTCTTATCCATGGGAGACACTTCCAAGACCCTCAGTAGATGTCTGAACACTATGTAGTTAGACTACCATGGAAAGAAAATATTTTTTAAAAGTTCAGCTGGGCATGGTGGTGCATGCCTATACTCCTAGTGGCCCAGAATGCTGAGGCAGGACCACCCCAAGTTCAAAGCCAGTCTCAGCAATTTAGTGAGGCTGTAAGCAACTTAGGGAGACTCCATCTCAAAATTTAAAAAAAAATAAAAGAACTGGAAATGTGGCTCAGTGGTTAAGACCCCCTGAGTTCAATCCCTGGTACCCAAACAAACAAAAAAGTTATGTCTCTTGTGAACATGTATAGACTTTTTTATTATCATTATTCCCTAAATAGTACAGTATTTACAAGAACTATATAGCATTTGCATTATATTAGTATTATAAGTAATCTATAGAAGGCTTAAAGTATATGGGAGGATGCATGTAAATTCTTTGCAAATACTATACCATTTTATATAAGGGATTTAAGTATTCTTGGAGTTTGGTATCTGTTGGAAGTTCTGGAACTCTCATAGATACAAAAAAACTGTATGGAATGTGTTTTTCCTATACATATATATCTATGATAAAGTTTAATTTATAGGGGCTGGCAGTATACCTCAGTGTTAGACTACTTACTTAACATGTGTGAATCCCTAGGTTCAATTCCCAGCATATCTATCTATCTATCTATCCATCCATCCATCCATCCATCCATCCATCCGTCTATCTATCTCACACACTCACACACTAATAACAAAATATAACAAGCATAATATTGTACTGTAGTAAAAGTTTTAATATAGTTTCTCTTAAAAAGAGTCAAGAGACATATTAATATTTTTGGATCACAGTTGACTGTGAATAGCTAAAACTGCAGACAGCAAAACCAAGGGAAAGGGAAGACTACAGTTCTGTTTATGTTCATATAATGCATTGGTCTAGAAGGCTTATTTCACATATATTTTGTAAACACACAAAGAAGGCATTTCTCCTGTAGCAAACCTATCCTTCCTGAGGTCAAAAAGGCCTATTTCTAGGGCAAATGATATTTATTCTTGGGGTCCTAAAAATCGGAGTGTCTTAGAAGAGATAAGGAGCAAAAGATCTATACTAGAGCCCTTTTTTTGTGAGTGAAGGCATATTGTTTCAATCGATGGCATCTTCTGCCTCTGTTCCTTTTCCTGGTGGGTCTACAGAAAAATACTAGTCAGCAGCCATGCCAAAAATTTTCATTTTCTGAGGTCTAGCCAATGGTTGACTTACCCATCTCCCTTCTTGCTTAGCAAATGATTAGAATGACATAAACCTGCCTGAAATGTGTGCTGATGTAGACATGGCTATATAAGGGATAAAAAGAGAAACTCTTTTGAAGGATACCCACTTGTTTTATAGGAACTATAAAAGTAAGTGCCAAGAAACTGTATAGATGTCTGATTAGAACATACAGATATCTTGTCCCTTCTCTGCCATCAGATGTCTCATTCCCTTGTTTGGGTACACTTTGAAGGCCAGTTTTCTGATTCTGGTTGAATTTGTGACAGTGAGAGAAAAGGTAGCACTGGGGAGAAATGATATTGGCTAAGCAGTACTTTCTTTGTCTATCTGAATCTAATGGGGAATCTTATTCTTTTGTATCCTCTTTGAAAATCCATTACACTTTCTAGTGTTCTAGCAAGTGTAGGTGGAATTGTGACATTGGATTTCAGAAAATCCATAAAAGGAGAAAATATTTTCCATGGTATAGATAGAAGAAAGTTTAGAGAATCAAATTTCTCATCACACAGACAAGGATGGAGGGGAAGCCTATAACTCATCAGAGAGCCCTTATGCCTGCTTACATGATCTCAGTAAATATTTATTACAGTCTGCTTTTAATAGGTAGGGTTTATTATCTGTACAGCAGAGATGAAGGAAACTGAGGTTCAAGTAGATTAAATTACTTATTCAAGATTTTTTAACTGTGTCATTCTAAATGGGAATAAGGTAAGGGGTCATTTCAACAAGAACCAATAATGGCATCCCAGGATCTTCTGTTCATTTAGTTGTCAAAATGTCCATTTTGCCCAACCTCCATTATAAAAATGGCTGCATGAGATAGTGTGGCTGAGAATCAAGAATAAAAACTAAAATAGGAATAAAACTAACAGGAATCCCTGGTTTGCCATATGTAAGCACTTGCTTTGCTGACCATTGTTCCAGAAGAAAGCTGAAAAAACAATGGATAGAGAAGGCCTGAAGATCATAAGAAGAAATCATATGCCATAATTTAGATCAACTTCATAAGAGTATGATTGATATAGTTGCTTGGATCCCCAATTTTTTCAAAGATAAAAGAGAAAATATATCTGACCCAAATGTAACATACAGAGGAAATGCTCAGTGTGAATGGCTAGCAAATTGAATAGATTTTGTGAATGAGCAGTGTAACATTGGAGACAATTGGTACTGAGGGGCATAATGGGTTTTTAAATGAAAGTTACCTTTCCTGAGCATCCCTATGTAGTGGACGTCTGATATCCCTTCCCTGTATGGCCACTATGTGCAAACTACATATATGCAGTTTATTCATTTAGTAGGCATCTTTGTGCAGTGAACAGAGGATGAGGCTGAATTCTCTACCTCTGAAATGGAGAAAGTGTCCTTTTCTACTACCTCTGCTTAGAGAGATCACCATTTTCCAATTTGCACCAAGCCCTGAGTTCCACTTTCTTTTGGTGACAACACCACCTTATTTTTTTCTTTGCAAAATGCTTCCTCCAACCCCGAAGCTCACCATCAGAGATGAGACTGGATGGATTTTCAGTTATGTTGCCTCAACTCCCTTTATCCTAGATGTACCCTTATGGGCCAAGCTGGATGAATTGGATTCTCCTGGAACCTACAACTTGAGCACAATGATAGTGACACAAGGATAGAATTTGTCCAGACCTAAGTCATCACAAAGTTTAAGCTAGGCATGAATTCTTGTTGCTGAGCTCCTTAGATATCCCTGGAGACCTGTGCTAATAAGGGCCTGGAATTTCACAAATTCCTTTGATCATCTTCAGCAAAAGAAACATCATTTTAGAAGGAAACTGTAGCTCAAAGAAAGATTCCTATCCAGTTGTTTCCACAAAGGAGAGTGGAATCATATCTCCTTGTGGTTTTATCCATCAAACCCAATATTCATTTAACAAATATTGAGCTATCTCTTTTTGAAATTCTCTGTAGTTATTTTTTTTTTTACCTTTTGGAATAGGTAAATCAGTTTTCTTTTTAAAGCCAATGTGAATCTTGAAGGGAATGTTTCTTACTTTCTCAGATGTCATTCAATGTATAATATACATTATTATCAATAGTTTCTGAGGGGCCCTATCAGATGGTTCTTTATATTGAATTTGAAGGTCATCACTGGAATTTGCCATCAAGACAATAAGCACCTAAGAATATAGGGGTTGGTGACAATCAGGCCTCAGGAAGAATCTCTCTCTGGCTATTTATACTTTTGTATTTTAGTAATTTCCCTATCTTCAGCAAAAATTTCTATGCATTGTTATGTATTAGTTTGTGTGTGTGTGTGTGTGTGTGTATTTAAAATGAGTAAAACTTTTTAGTTCTCATGTCTATAAAAATAATTACTTGGGAGCTAAATATCTCAGCTTTCAGAGTAATATTCCACTATATTTTATAGAGAAGGTGGGGCCAAAATGCTTGGGGTACAAGTCCTGAGTCAGGTGTCCTCAGTTCTCAGAGCTTGTAAAGGATGCCTCAGGCATATTTCTAACTATTTGGATAGATGGATTATCTAGCAGACAATAAATTTTGAGCAATAGGCCATAGACTTGCTTTCTAGAGAATTTGACCCTCACTTCAAAAAATTTCTAAAGTCAAGATGGTTCAAGGGAGAAGGTCTAAAAAATGTAGACTACCTTATAAACTCCATTCTATTTCTTGAAAATTACTGTTTTGCCTCATATTTAAAATTGTTCTTTATATTTGAGTATGAATTTTTATAGGAGATAAATTCAAGGTGCAGTCACATTTTATGCACCATACTGCTACTATATTAAAAGTTAGGGGAATAAGAACGTTAGAAATAGGGGTATATGTAGGATAGAATATTTGTTTTTCTCTGCCATTTAACTATTATGGACATTTTATAAAGATTGTGATAGTGTTTGCCCTGTATGATGCAAAGTGTCATTAAGAGCATTAGAGATAACTTCTGGGAAGATGTTTTGAAAAAGTAAGTGCTCTAGAAATGCAAGTTTTCATTGTAGCTGGTTGTGCAGGCTCAAAAGAATTCTGTCTCAGGATAAGAACAATTTGAAGCAGGCAGACACCACAAATTAGGCATTCCCAGAGCCATCACTGAACTTGACAGCAAACAGAATATAGAAGTAGGGTCTGCCATGAAAATATTGAGCCAAATCAATTATTAACTGGCAGGTATGTATGAAATGTTTGATTTTGAATTACTGATGGGAAGATCTCAAGGATGTCAAGGCAGAAGGCCATCTTACCTCTCTGGGATGTGAAGGTGAGTGGTTGGAGAAGAAAGATGCATACTCAGGGACTAAGATCTCAGTAAGACCCAGTGGAAGTCAGATGGAGATGCTAAATTATATTATAATGTATATTTAACCATCCAGAAGTCACTGTGCTACAGGTTGAAGTTACAAATATGAATGAGGTGAAATATTTACGTGGGAAGGGCATATTCACAATTTCATGATTTAGCTTCAGAGAAGTAAACACTAAACTCTTATACATGGGTTTTCTTAAGTTTATACCTGTGCCTTAAAAAATACAGTTTTTGGAAAAATAGGCTTGGGGCATATCACTCAAAGCTTATGTTAAATATTAACCAAAGCACTAACAAACACAAATATATAAGACTAATAAATTACTGCCATGGGGAAATCTGTACTGATATTTCCACCCTGAAACACAGATGTTTTTGTTTCTCCATTCAAAATAGAATCTTTAGGGATTTTTATTCAAAATTAGAAATTTCATCCAGGATGCACCCTTCTTTGTTATTTTCTATCAACATAAACATAAATATCTTTGCAGCTTCTTCACCTTCTTTTGCAATTCCCCCCAGATAGTTTCTAATCATGAACATTAGAGAAATTCCTGAAGTCACCAAACTACTAGCACTAAAAAATAAATGAATTTATTTATATGGAATTTTCAGGATATTTTCCTTAAAAAACTCTGTTGATGTTTGATTGACATAAAAAGTTATACATATTTAATGTATACATCTCTGTGAATTTGAGGATAAGTATATACCCATATACCCAGGAAACCATCACCATCAAGGCCAAAAAAATATTTCTCACTTCTCAAAAGTTCCACATTCCTGCTATTATTTTATATATATATATATTTGTACTGGGGATTGAACCCAGAGAAACCTAACCACTGAGCCACATCCCCAGCTCCCCCTCTTTTTTTGTATTAGAAACAGGGTCTCACTGAGTTGCTGAGGCTCACTTTGAATTAATAACCCTCCTGCCTCAGCCTCCTGAGCTACTGGGATTGCAGGTGTGTGCCACTGTTTCCAGTTTATAATTGTTTTTCAAAAGAACAATTAATATAAGGTCTTGGGGCTGGGGATGTGGCTCAAGCGGTAGCGCGCTCGCCTGGCATGCGTGCAGCTGGGTTCAACCCTCAGCACCACATACAAACAAAGATGTTGTGTCTGCCGAAAACTAAAAAAAAAAAAAAAAAAAAAAAATGAATAAATATTAAAAATTCTCTCTCTCCTCTCTCTCTCTCTCTCTCTCTCTCTCTCTCTCCCTCTCTCTTTCTCTCTCCCCCCCTCTCCCCCTCTCTCCCCCCCCTCTCTCTTTCTTTAAAAAATATAAGGTCTACTTTGTTAACAAATGAGAAGCATGGCAACACAGTATTGTTAGCTACAAGTGTGTTGTATACTAGGTCTTCAGAACTTATTTAACCTGCATAATTGAAACTTACTACCCTTTGACCATCACCTTTCCATTTCCTCCTCCCCCAATCTCTTGGTAACTACCATACTCTCTACTTCTATGAATAAGACTATTTTACATTATACATACAAAAAAATCACTCAGTGTATTTGGCTTATTCACATAACATAAGCCCTCCAGGTTTATCCATGTTGTTACAAATAGCAAAATAGCAGACTTCCCATCCCTTCCGTGTGTGTGTGTGTGTGTGTGTGTGTGTGTGTGTGTGTGTGTGTGTGTTTGTGTGTGTAAGAGATTCTGGGGATTGAACATAAGGGTACTTTACCATGGAACTATACCCTCAGCCCTTTATATTTTATTTGGAAGCAGGGTCTCCCTAAGTTTCCCAGTCTAGCCTTGAACTTAGAAGTCTCTTGCCTTAGCAGCCCCCCCCCCCCATGTTGCTGGGATTATAGGCATGCACTCACTATGCCTGACTTCTCTTTCTTTTAAACAACAGTTTCTTTATCCAGTCATCTTTGGATTGGTATTTATGTTGTTTTTATAACATGGTTATTGTAAATAATGGTGCAATGAACACAGGAATGTAGATATAGTTAAGAGATCTTAATTTCAGTTCTTTTGGATATATACTCAGAAGTGGAATTACTAGATGGTATGGTAGTTATATTGTTTAATATTTATATTTTTTAGTTGTAATTTGACACAATATGTTTATTTTATTTATTTCTATGTGGTGCTGAGGATCGAACCCAGGGCCTCACACATGCTAGGCGAGCACTCTACCACTGAGCCACAACCCCAGCCCAGGTAGTTATATTTTTTAAGTTTTAGAGGAAACTCCAGACTAATTTATATAATGTTTGTATTAATTTGCATTCCCACCAAGAGTATACAAAGGTTCCCTTTTTTCCATGTCTCCCAGTAATTGCTATCTTATTTTTTTAAATAATAGTCATCCTAACAAATATGAGATGATAGCTCATTGTGGTTTTGATTTTAATTTCCCTAAGCATTTGTGATGTTAAGCATTTTCAAATCTACTTTTTGGCCATTTGTAACCGTCATCTTTAGAGAATATCTATGCGGATCTTCTGTAGTTTGACTGCATTCCTCCCCAAAGTGTATGTTGGAAACATAATCCCCATTGCTACAGGGTTGAGAGGTGGGGCCTAATGGGAGGTAATTAGGCCAGGAAGACATATTGAATTAATGCTATTATCTTGCGAATGGATTTCTTTTAGAAGGATGAATTTGACTTCCTTTTGCTTGTAATCACTCTCTTTTTCTCTTTCTCTCTCCCTTCCCAACTATGAACTCTTTGCTCCTCTGTCATAAGATATAACAATAAAAAGGCTCTTGCCATATGCTGGCTCCTCTGTCATAAACTTCATAGCCCCTAGAACTATCATCCAATAATTTTCTGTTCATTAAAAATTACCTAGTCTGTGGTAGATTGTTATAGTAATACAAAATTGACTAATACAGTGTCCTTTGACCATTTTTAATAATTGTTGTTTTCTTACTATTGATTCATTTGACTTCCTTATACATTTTGGATATTAACCCTTATAAAATGTATGGTAATGCCTTGTAAAATTTAAGGTTATTTCCCAAATTTGAGATTGTCTTTTTACTCTGTTGATTGTTTCCTTTGCTGCATTGAAGTTTTTTAGTTTGATGCAATGCCATTTATCTATTTTTGCTTTTACATGTGCTTTTGAGATCATAACCAAAACTCCTTGCTGAGATTAATTAAAAGACCTTTTCCTCATGTTTTATTCTGATAATTTGTAGTTTCAGGTCTTACATTTAAGTATTTAATCCATTTTATTTGATTTTTCTAAATAGTAAAGTAAGCATCCAGTTTTTTTTTCTTTTATATGTAGATACCTGTTTTCCCAGCACTATTACTGAGGAGACCATCCTTTTCACATTGTGTATTCTTGACACTCTTATTGAAAATCACTTGATCATATGTGTGGATTTATTTCTGGGCTCTCTATCCTGTTCTATTGCTTTATGTATCTATTTTTATGCCAGTACCATACTGTTTTGATTACTATAGCCTTGTAAATTTAATTTGAAATCAGGAAGTGTAGCACCTACAGTTACCTTGTTCTTGTTCAAGGTTGCTTTGGTTATTCAGAAACTTTGTTGGACCTATATGAATTTTGATTTTTTTCTATTTCTAGTGCCATTAGAATTTTGATAGGGAATGCATTGAATCTGTAGATCATTTTCATTAGTACGAACACTTTAACAGTATTAGTTCTTTCGATCTATGAACACAAGATATCTTTTAATTTTTATGTCTATTTTCTCTCATCAGTATATTGCTCTTTTATTTGCTAGTTTAAATTTATTTGTAACTTTTATTCTTTTTGATATCATAAGTAATATTGTTTTCATAATTTCGTTCTTAGATTGTTCATTGTTAGCATTCAGTCTTTTTTCTTAAGATCTTCATTTATTTATAATACTAGATTTTCCTCTTCAGTGTGGAAAGTTTATCCCTAATTTCTTCAATCCATTATATATTGGGAAAAATACATATGAGCCACATCTTCCAACAGGGTAGTTTCATGTTGTGTGGATCCTAAAGTACGTATCATTTTGAAAGTTTCCCTTCAAGAGGAACAACAAATTTAATCAAAATTACCTACAAAATTTATTTGGGAAGACATGTTGACCTAAGTAATTTTTGAAATGAGAAGAGTATATAAGACAAAAGGCAGAAGGAAATATGCATAAACACTGTACTCAGTTTGATAAAATTCTTTCCCATAGGGACATAGTTTAACAGTTTTGAAATCACTATATTTGTATACTTGAAAAATTACATAAATGAATACATAAATAATTACATAAACATTGCTATCAATGTTAGGAGCCAAGTTTCTCATTGAATGGGATGTTACAGATAAACAAGGGGAGGGAAGCTAGAATGATTCAAGTGGTAATGAGTTAGATTTGGAAATAGTATGAACTCCGTATACCTTGATATATATACAGATGGCTACATATAGAAATACCTATAAATATGTATATATGAGTTAGTATATCCACATTTATGTCCTTTAACAGTGAGAAAATCAAGACACAACAAGCACACTAGGAAAAAAAATTTGGTTTATAATACTATTCTCCAATAAAAGGAACCATAAGTCCATGAAGAATTGGGTGATACTAGAACAGGCAGGAAACATAAAAGATGAACATGGAAATATTATATAGAAAGCAAAGAAGTCAAAAGCAAGCAAATGTACTCATACACAATAATGACAGTAAATCAAAGGGATACAGAAACACTGAAAGAATTCTCAGTGGCAAAAGCTGAAAGTACTTGAGCCACAAGTAAAAATAGTATTGAATTATGGCCCAAAGTATAAAATGCGTATCCTTGAGTCTATACTGATATAAATAAATGAATAAATAAATGAAGAATAATTAATTTCCTATGTAGATGAATTCCAAATGATGTATGTGGATACTCTGCCCTCAATCATGTAGATATATATAAGACTCCCTATTCCTTAGAGGGAGCTATGCATAGTCACTTCTTTCCAAAGTTTACCATATGAAAGAGGGGAATAGAATAACTGATAAAGAAATCTGATAAACACTACCTTTGCCACAAGAACAAAGTTAACATCATCAGTATTAAGTCATTTTGGTAGTAGAGTCCTTGTGATGTGATGGTATTGATAGTTTTTCTTTGTAGCCTTCTCTTCAAAAATCCTAAAACCCTAGTTTAATCATGAAAAAACTGAGACAAATCCTAATTGAGGGACAGTTTACAAAATATCTGCCCAGTATTCCCCAGAACTTTCAAGGTCATTTAAAAGTCTGAGATACTGTCATAGGAGGAGTTTAAGAAAATTGTTTACTAAACATAATATGGTATCCTGAACATAGCAGGAATATGACAGGATCCTGGAACAGAAAAAGGATATTATGGAAAAACTGAGGAGATCTGAATAAAGCATGGACTTTTAGTTTTTTGTTTTCTAGTTTTTAGTTAATAATAATGTATTAATATTGGTACATTAATTGTGATAGATGTATATGCAAAAGTAAGATGTTAGTAATAGGGGAAACTAGGTATAAGCATATGAGAACTCTCTGTACTGTTTTTGCAATTTTTCTTTAAATCTATAACTATAAAATGTTTGTTTAAAATTACATAGATGTGTATATGTCATTTTTAAGTAAAATATATACATAGCTATCCATATATATATATATACACACACACTTATATACATATACCACACATATACATTCACGCACACATATACCCTTTCTGCAGGGATAGTATAGATGTTCCTTACCCTATTTCTTTGGTTAAGGACAGCAAGAAACCATGGATATTATGGATAAAACAAACATAGTAAACCCTGAAACATAAAAAGACAAAGAACAAAAAGAAACTTTTGGGACTCAGGAACAACATGGCACTGACTTCCCTTGGTTTCCTTTGTCTCTTGTTAATATCAAGATGGGTATTGGAGAACATGAAATCCCCAAATGCCAATTGGCATAGGATTTTTAAAAAAGCCTCAAATATAGTCTTTTTCTTTCTAGCCAAAGAACCAGAAAAGAGCAGCTTGGTAAGACAGAAAATTTTGGGATAATAACTGCTCTACTGTAGCCAAATATCATAGGAAAAACTCTTCCCCTGCCAACAAAATCCTAGTGGACAGCCTAGACTTCTTTAGTGCCAAGCTACAATGAGGTGCTATGTTAGTTGTCTTTTTGTTATTGTAATGAATTACCTTACATGATGAAATTATTAAAGAGAATGTTTATTTTGGCTCACAGTTTTGGAGGTTCCAGTTCATAATTGATTGACACCATTGATTTGGGCCTATGGTGAGGTAGCACATCATGGTAGGAGCATGGGGAAAAGCAAACTTTTTACTTCCTGGTAGGGAAGTGAAAGAGGTAAGAAGGGGTTGTCATACTAAACCCTTTGAGGGCATGCCTCCAGGACCTAAAGACTACTCACTATATTTTAATCTGAAGGATTCTATTATAACTCAATTCTACTACCTAGGGGGCCAAATTTTTAACAGATGGATATCCAAGATCCAAACTATAGCAATGTTCAGACATATTCTCATAATATATGGACAAGCTTATTTCTACCATTCATGTATGTAAAACACTCTGACCAGGGGAAATGTGAAGGTGTGTTAACTACCATAAATGTGGAGAGATATAAATAAAAGAAGAGATAGAACATATTCATGGATTAGAATATTCACAGTAAAGATATAAAAATTTCCCAAATCAATCTGTAGATTTGAATGCAAACTCTCTCAAATTCCCAGCAACTTTTTATTGACATATTCTATCTTATTTGAAGATTCATATGGAGAGGCACAGGATTTAGTGTAGCTCAAATAATTTTGAAAATGAATAAACTAGGAGAAAGCACTCTACTTGATGTTTAAGCCTAATTTATAACTAGAATATTAGTGTGGTATTAGTGGAAGATTAGATACACAGAGCAGTAGAACAGGATGGAGAACCACACATACTGATTTTTGACAAAGGAGCAAAAGAAACTCAATGGAGGAAAGATAGTCTTTTTCAATAAATCATGCTGGAGCAATTGAATATCCATAAGGAGGAAAACTTCAACCATTCTTTATTTTAAAAATTGACTCAGAGTTACAAAACATTGTGCTGTGAATGGATATTTATGAATATAATGCACCCCACTATTGTCATCTATGAAAGAAATAAATAAATAAAAAGAAAGAAAAAAAATTGACTCAAAATGGACCATAGATTTAAATGGAAAAGGAAAAGTTTTAGGACCTTTAAAAGAGGACATGGGAACAGCCTTTGAGACCTAGGGCCTAGTGAAAATATTTAGTTCTACCAAAAGCATGATCCATAATAGAAAAATTCCATAACTTAGGCATTTTCAAAATTAAAAAGTTTAATCTTGAAAGGCTTTGTTAAGAGAATGAAAAGACAAAATATTTGCAAAGAAAAGAAAAAAATATTTGCAAAGCACATATCTGACAAAGGATTTGTATCTAGGATATGGAAAAACTAAATCTCCCAAAACTCAACCAGAAACAAGGAGAAGAAAGAAGGAAAAGACTGAAGAGATAATTCACTGAAGATACATATGGTGTATAAACACATGAAAATATGTTCAACATTCTAGAAAATTAATCTTAAGGTAAATTAAGATCTTGATGGGATATTATTGCACACCTATTAAAATAGCTAAAAAATGTAGTGAGAATACTAACTGCTAGTGTACTAGTTTGCTTCAGGATGCAATAACAAAGTATCACAGACTCAGTGACCTAAAAAAACAAATTTATTTTCCCATACTTCTAGAGGGTACATTCAAGAAAAGGTGTGGCATGGTTGAATTTGTTTCCTGAGGTCTTTCTCCTTAGCTCACAGATGGGCATCTTCATCTTCTTCTGTCTTTCCTCTGTGTTTGTGCCCTAATCTCCTACTATAATATTACAGCATCAAATTGGATTAGAACCCACCCTAATGACCTCATTTTAACCTAGTTACCTTGTTAAAGATCTTATTTCCATATACAGTTACATTCTGACGTATTGGGGAATAGGGATTCAACATATGGATTATGTGGGGACATAGTTCATCCACAACAACTGACAAGGATGCAGAAAACCTGGATTTGCTTATGGGAATGGAAAATAGTATAACCACTCTAAAAAATCATTTGAGGCATCTACTAAAAAAAACTAAATCACAATTAATATATAACCCAGCAATTACAATCTGTAACATTTTTCCTAAGTAAAGAAATATTTATGTCTATACAAAAACCCATATGCAAATGCCCATAGCCCCAAATGGGAAACCATCAAAATGTATTTCAGTGAATGAATGATTAAATGTACCATGATACACCAAAATGATTGTACATCTTCAAAGGAAATAATTAATGCAGTATTAGCTGAAGTAGGATGTAAGTTTTAGTTGGTTTGAAATCATACAAAAGATATGTTATAAGTGTGCTTATGTAACAGTGGCCCAGTTTATGCTTTGAATATAGCCCTTGATGCTCTGCCACAGTAACTTATTTTAAAATAGACATGTTGGGGCTGGGGATGTGGCTCAAGCGGTAGCGTGCTCGCCTGGCATGTGTGCAGCCTGGGTTCGATCCTCAGCACCACACACAAACAAAGATGTTGTATCTGCCAAAAACTAAAAAATAAATATTAAAAAATTCATTCATATTCTCTCTCTCTCTCTCTCTCTCTCTCTCTCTCTCTCCCCTTTTAAAACAAAACAAAAAAATAAATAAAAGAGACATGTTTCTTTTTTTCTCTCACTGCTCCTCCCTAATCTCTCCCCCTCCCTAATCTTAGGGGAAATAGGATTACTTTTCTTCTCTATCCTAGGCAGAGTTATCTGTCCCTGAATACACACCTACCAAAACACAGTAATCCAGACATTGGGGATGGTATAGAATATCTCAGAAATTACTATCTCCCATATTAACAAGTGAATTACAACTCCAACAGAGAACATGTGAATTGTAGCCTTTGAGTCACCTCTTTAAAAGCCCCCTGTTCTTGCTGATGGGCAGAATCACAGCCTTTGGGACAGGAGTCCCCTGTGTTTCTCCTTTGCTAGCAAAGTAATAAACATTCTATTTTTTTTTCCTTGAAATCATGTCCTTGTTATTGGATTGGCATCAGGGACAAGGACCAAGCTTTCAGAAACTCTTATAGCAATTCTATGAGATAGGACTGGCATTATTAGCAATCCCATTTAAAAAAGACAAATATGTAAACAACCCACTGTGCTATTGTTACTAAATGATTTTGCCACTCTGTGCCTCAGTTTCCATATCTGTAAAAAGCAGATTAAAAGAATTTACCCCTTCTATTATGAAAATAATTAAGATAATACCTGCAAAATTCTTTGAGCTCCCAGAAGAATGCAACTATGTAATTAAATTACTGTGCTTAAAAGAAAATGTACATGGTATATCATACCACTGAATACTATTCAGGCATAAAAAGTGAAATAAGCCAGCCCCCAAAAGTCAAAGGTAGAATGTTTTCTCTGATATGGGGGAGCTAATCCAAAATAAGGGGGGATTAAAAAATAATAGAAGAAATATCAGTGGAGTAGACAAAGGGGGATGAAGGGAAAGGAAGAAGAATGGGATAGGGAAAGAGTGGAATGAATCTGATTTAACTTTACTGTGTACATATATGGAAATACCACAGTGAATGTCACCATCATGTATATCCACAAGACACTAATTAAAAAAAAAGTAAATAGCAGAAAGATCAGTGCAGAGAAGGAAACAGGGGGAAAGAGGAGGAACAGGAAAGGGGAAGTACTAGGAACTGAACTAGAAAAATTATATTTCATGCTTTCATAATTATATCAAAATAAATCCTATTGTCATGCATAGCTAAAATAACCAATAAAAATTAAAATATTAAAATAAAAAAGTAATAAATAAAAAGGACTCAGCAACCTGTAAAAAAAAAATAATGAACTATTGATGCACACAGTAGCTTACATGGATCCCCAAGCATTATGCTGAGTGAAAAAAAAAATGTCATTTTAAAAAGTCACCTTCCAGGGCTGGGGATGTGGCTCAGTGGTAGAGCGCTCACCTAGCATGTATGAGGCACTGGGTTTTATCCTCAGCACTACATAAAAATAAATAAATATATAAAGTCACACTCTAGGCCAAGTATAATGGAGCATATCTGGTAATCTCAACTATTAGGGAGAAGGAGATAGGAGGGTTTCCAGCCTAGGAAACTTAGCAATACTGTCTCAAAATAAAATACTGGTGATGAAGCTTAGTGGTAGAGCACTTGACTAGCATGTGTGAGCCCGAGTTCAGTTCCTAGTACTACACACACAAAATGTCACATACAATACAACTCAGTTTAGATATCATTCTCAAAATGACAAAATTATAGAGATGGATAACAAACTAGTGGTTGCCATTGGTTAGAGATAGAGGAGGAAAGAGTATGAGTATAAACAGCTAGTATGAGTGAGGTCTTTGTAGTGATGGAATAGTTCTTTATCCTGATTCAAGTCATGTATGTATGAATATACAGATGTAGAGATTAAGTATCCCAAATCCAAAATGTTTGTGACTAGAAATGTTCAAGACTTTAGGAGAAAAATTGATTATCTATAATGAGCTTTCCTGGGGGCTGAAACCCAAGTCTAAACACAAAATTAATTTACATTTCATATATACTTTATACATATAGCCTAAAATTGATTTAATACAATATTCTTAGTGTTTCTGTGTTTTAACTGCAATCTATCACATGAAGTCAGGTATGGAATTTTCCACTTGTACTCAAGAAAATTTGGAACTTGGAGCATTTTAGATTTTGTTCGTGTTCAACTTGCAGTAACATAGTACAACAAGACTATTCATGTCTTCATTTTACTACACCTTTACTACCTAGGGTAAGTTGGTATAGTAAGAGTATGCCTGGAAGCCATTGCTGTACTATAACCATCAGCAATAACTTGGTCAGATTGAAAACCACATCAATATTACCCACTTTCCATAAACTAAATGTATCTGCATCTCAGTTTCCCCTTAGCTAGGTACCAAAATGCCTGCATCCAGGAGCCCACCTTGTCCTCAGTTAGTAAAAGGCCAGTTATGGGTTGTCCTCCTTTTCCCCTCCCTGGGAGGAGAGAGGGAACCTTGTCCATCATGAAACTTTCTCATTTAGTGTTTGTTCTCCTCCTGTGAGCTGCATGTAAAACGCTGGACTAGGTAATCATTTAGTTCAATTAAATCAGAGTTTTTTAAATTTAGTGCTCATCAGAATCACCCAGGGTGCTTGTTTGGAAGGAATCATCTGGGCCACCCCAGGGATGCTAATGTGTGTGTGTGGAAGTGTGTGTGTGTGGTGGGGGGTGGTCATGGATTTCATTTTGTAAAGCATTGAGCTAACCCTCCTGTCCTTTGAGCAAGCTCGGCAGTGGGAACTATTTAATTCCTTTTCTAATAGTTACCTCCTGCCTAGATTGCTGGGGGGAACAAACTAATACAAAGTGGCCTCAACTTATCTTGCTACAATAAATGCTCCACAAATGCACAGAGCTAATGGAATAGTCTGATCACTTAGAGCTTTCAGCTACCATTTCTGCAGTCACCTCTCACTGGGTGCTCCATAGTCCTGAGACAAGATAGCAATTTCACCCTGGGGGAGGCAAATCGACAGCATTCAGGAACAGACAACTGCTCTTCTCTTTCTTCAACTATCTACACTTCTGCACCTGAACCACAAATGTCAATTAGATACAGATGCTAATAGCAATATACCCTGAGTATGCAAGCCTTCTGTTCTAAAAATCATTGTACAATAATCTCTGGCTTCATAGTGCTTGAACTGGGAGAAATGCTAATTTTGTATAATTTCTCCTAAATGCATGTGTGGTAACTCATAAGCTGTATATAGTTTACAGATGCAGTACAAGGATTCATGAAGCATTTCCACAAAAAGAAGGATTCTATACCAACTGCACAAGGCAATGAATAAAGAAACCAATTTCCTGGCTCAGAAAGAAAACTCTCCTACTTTCTGATACTGCAGGTGACTGTATTTGTCCTGTTGCAGGATCTCACATGGAGAAATCTTGTTTTCACAAAGGGCTGGACTTTAATTTGTCATGTAGTGATGCACCCCACAGTATTTCAGAACAGACAGGGTAGATAGAAGCTGGAATCATTATTTGTACATTCTCTGTGGACTCCAAAATTCTCATCTCCCATTCTAGCTCCTATTCTCCTGCCTGAAAGACAGCCAAACAAGAATTTAGCTAAATATTATTGAGTGCCTCTTGCCGGCCAGGCTCATTATCTAATTTAACCATCTTAAAGACTCTTTAAGGTAAAAAGTATTTCTGTGAGTTGAGTTCCCTAGAAAACAGAACCTTGGGCAAGGATCAAAGGCTAATGCTTTATTTGGAAGATGAATCCTCAGGGCAATGAGAGCCAGGGAAAAAGGCCAATAGGCAGGAAAAGCAAGGCAATAAAATGAAACAATGTATTGCTATACTGACCACTGTTTATAAGGCCTGAAGTGATACCTATGACTGCTCAGCAGGTTTATCCAGTCATATTTGGGAGGATATCTTTGCACAAACTTATGGGGAATCCATGTTTTGGGAGGTTCCACCTGAGCGAGGAGAGGAAAGAAAATTTATTTGCTTGACTCCATCTTATGTGTTCCATTATTTAATGTTTGCTCCAGGGGTGGATATTAATTCCATCATACCTCCAGAATTGCTTCTTCAAGCCCTTATAGCAGTTGCTCTGGAAGCCACCTAATTATATGGATTTCCCTGAAGTAGGGAAACAATTCAGACAGCAGAACAATGCTTGCTGACATAGAATTGGGTCCACCTGGACTCCAAACTAGGAGAAGATACTGAAATGGAATTAGAAGTTTAATGTAATGTGTAATGCCTCTGAAGGATCAAAATGTAGGAAGCAGGATCAGGCAGAGAAAACTTTCTGAACATGATGCAGACCTGGTGCATGTGATAGGGAAGTGGGAGGAAGAAAAGAAGGAGAGCCCTCAGCCTGATGCAGATATGACTAAGTAGCCAGGGTCCAACCTGCCATGTTCAGTCATTGGCTGGGGCCTCCATGGAAAATCAGGGTCTCAGCTCAAAAGCTGAAGACAGCTCACTGTGTTCCTCATGTCTGATCAGCAAGTTTTTCTTAAAGATAGGTGGGAACAGTGTACCTTATGGCTGCCACAATTGTTTCTGATATCACTAGATGATGTAATCTTATGGGATGTTATGGGAAGTCTGTGGGGACTGAGTTACTTCTCCAATTTGTGTGTGGCTAGTGCTCCTTGATGGTTTCATAGGTAAAAATGTTGAGTGTGGAAAGATTACCCAGTCTTCAGAAAGCACTTGGTGATAGGAGAGATTCCGCACTGTATAATCACCCACCTCTTGTTTGTCTCTTAGTCCATTTTCGTGCCAGACTCTGAGGTAGGTTTTAGGATGTATCTACAAGGAAGGACACACTTCTTGCTCTCTCAGAGGTACTTGCCCTCCAGTGAGGGAAATCCAGACAAGTAAACAGATGTGTTTGAGATGATATCCCAAGAATAAAAGTAAGATTGGGATACTCTGGGTTCTCAGAGAAGGGGCAGTCAACCCAAACTAGGAAATTAGAAATGGTAGTGATACTGATCCATTGAAAAATGTGTGGTAGTCTCTCAAGTTTCAAAATGGTAGGAGCCTACAGTGCAAGGACTGATCTGAGAGGAGGATGAAGATTGAAATTGAAGAAGGGCTGAATTACACAACTTAGCCCAAGAAGCTTAAATTCTATCTTGAAGGGTTATAAGGAGTCATTTATGCATTTTGTGCTCAAGTGTGAAACGTAAGGATTTACATTTCACAAAGATTACTCTGGATAGAGGTTGAAAATGATTTGCCATAGGAAAGGTATGAAGATAGAGACACTAGTTACGGGATGGTTAACTGTAACAGAGGATGTATGTACTTATGTTGCCATAGTAATATGGTAATGGTGGTGAGTACATAGGAGAATGGATTCAGGATATATTATGGAGGTGGAATTGTCTGATCTTAGTGACTGTTTAAATTTGGGAATAAATCTGCAATGTCTAGGGGTGATCTCACCTTTTGTACAAATAGACAATGCAGAGGATGAAGAGAGAAGTGTAGAAGATATAGGTAAGAGAAATGAATGCAATTGTAATCATATTACATTTGGGTAGCCTGTGGGACAACCAGATAAAATATATGGGGAGAATTTTGGAGGAAGACGTTTAAGCGTCAATAGCATGCTAAATGAAATAAACCAGAGTCAGAAATTCAAGGATAGAAAGTTTTCTCTTATATGTGGAAGCTAGAGAGAGAAAAAGAATTAAAAAGGGGGATCTTATGAAAATAGAAGGAAGAGCAGTAGAATAGAAGTGGGAGACCAAGGGAGAGAGAAGAGGGCAGGCAAAGAGGCTGAACTGGGGTATAAAGTTGACAGATTATGCTATTGTGCGTGAATGAATATATCACAACACATTCCAATTTTATATAGAAATATAATGTACCAATTAAAAAAATAAATAAATAGAAAGGAGGAGCAAAAACATGGAGGGGATTGGGGACAGGGAGGAAGGGGATAATTGGGGATTGTAATAGAAAAAACTGCTATACGCATTTATGAATATGTCAAAATGAACCCTGTTATTATGTATAACTACAGTGCACTATTTTTTTTAAAAAAGGAGTCAATCTCATATAACCACATGATGGATGGATCCACAAAAAATGCTGCATTTTGTCTAAGATGAGTATAGAGTGAAATAGAAGATGTTCCATGATAGAACTCTAAAGGATAGTGATTTCAGGGGTTGAACAAAGAAAGAATGACTATGAAGGAGACTAAGAGACTAAGCAGCAGCAACCAAGATCAGTTTTGCTTTTTCTTCTGTATTAAGCTGTACGCAAGCTGGGTGCAGAGGCACACGACTGTAATTGCAGCAGTTTGGGAAGCTGAGGCAGAAGGATTGCAAGTTTGAGGTCAGCCTCAGCAACTTAGTGAGACCCTACCTCAAAATAACAAAAACAAAACATTTAATAAAAAAGGATTGGGGATGCAGCTCAGTGGTAAAGCACCCCTGGATTCAATCCCCAACACCCCCCCAAAAAAAAGCCATTTGGAGTGTCATAATAACAATGATAATAGTAATAAAAATTATCCTTTAATTAAAATAAACTGCAAATTTTATTTACTTTGAAGATTATTAATCCACGCATGGTGAAACATGCTTATGATCCCAGATGCTTGGGAGACTGAGGTAGGAGGATCCCAAGTTCAAGGCCAGTATAGGCAAGTTAGTGAGAACCTGTCTCAAAATAAAAATGGTTGTGGATGTATCTCCAATGTAAAGCACTTGTATCCCTGGGTTAAATTCCTTGTATGGCAAAATATATATATATATATTGTCAACCCAGGTACAGAAGTACTTTTTTATAATCCCAGCTACTTGGGAGGTTGAGAGCAGGAGTATCACTTGAGCCTAGAAGTTTGAGGCCAGCCTCAATAAGAGTATCCTGTCTCCAAATAAACAAGTGAGATTGTTTGTTTATAACCAATTTTTATATTATATATATATATATATATATATGAGATATATTTATATATATTATATTTTATATGTTAGCTTATTTACAGATTACTATATGTATATTTCAACATAGATACATAGGTTTTAACTGTAATTTGAAATGACTGCCTCATATTCTATTATATGGTATTACATGGCAATAGTATAATTTACTGTCTATTCCTCTATTGTTTAGTATTTAAACTATCTTAAATTTGCTAAATTGAAGGCTTATATGCATTTCTTTAGCCACTCACAGACTTAAAGTATTTACAAATTTGACTACTTTGAAATTTCAGTTTAACATTTTAATAGTGATTCAGAATCTAGTTCAAGGTTTAGTTTATTGATGTCTATGTTTTCAGTGACTACCATAACTGAAATCATCATTCTCAGGGGTTCTGATATAAAATAGACACTTTGGGAAAGATTTATTTATGATTAATAGTAACAGTTATAAATCTATACTTCATATAGTCTCATTATTAACTCTGCAAGTTTGTCAACTTCTCCGATCTGATTAAATCATCAAATTTTGAAAAACGTACTATCTAATGAAGACTTGGATAAGTTTAACTGTGTCTTAACATTTTGTTTTGTTTGCTTGGGCTGAATTATTAGCATTACCTGAAGTCGTGTTCAGTCAATCTATCTGCCATTCATTCAGCAAAACTCATTTCTAGCCACTTAACCATTTTATGAGGGTTTGTTTAGTTAAAACCAAAAGATATGAGCCATTAATCATCTTAACTGTGTAAACATCAATCAATTGTAACATGTTATATTATGAAATCTAGTAAGGGAGATACTGAATCTTGAGTGACCCATAACTCTAGACTTAGGAATCAAATAGACTTATAGGTGCCACATAATAAACATTGGTAGAGCTTTCTTTCTTCCTTTTTATTCATGCATAGTTATAACTTGAAATTCTAATATTTCTTCCTTCCCTCAAGTGTATCATCTTGCATCCCTCTACAGTGTGAGCCACCCCACTTTGGAGACTAGTGCTAAAAAACTAGGCTTCATGGTCTTGACAGTTTAACAAATGTGTGCTGTTGTTTGGTGCCTAGCAGTTCTCTGGAATTAATGAATTAGAGAATTCTTTTCAGAGGAAAAGCAGAACCCCAGAGTAATAAGAAAGCATTACTCAGAATAGTTTTTCATTTTCCTGTGATTTTAAAACAATTATAATGTAATCATTACCATGTATAAATGTATAACATCACTGATGATGCATCTTTAGTGTTGCTAGTTAGAAATCAGTGATATAGAATGAAACTATTTATGTAATTAAGAACAATTTTTTCAAGTTTACATAGCACTTTAAACTTAGTTGGTATGGTTACTACACCTCACCCAAGAGCTAGACCATTTTTATTTTCTATCCAGTCCTTCTCTTGCTCTTATTCATTGATTCTTTTGTTTATTCAACAGGATTGTAAAAACTACATTCAATAAATGATAAATAAAAGCTAATATGTATTGATTGGGTATTTAGTGCCAGTCCCTACTCCAAGCACTTTACATGTATAAACTCCTTTAACTCAGAGTTATCCTAGGGGATATTTTTTTTTACAGGCACCATATATAAGCCCTATTTTCCTGAGATATTTCTGAATAAATGTACTGACTTACAAGGTCTCAGTAACAGGGAAGCTAATACAACATCTTAAACATGCTACAAAGCACTTTCTTGCCCTAAAGAACACTCAAAACTGGCAGCCTTTTGGGTGTGTGGGGAAATGGTCTAAATGGCATGTCCAAATATGTTAGTTATTGCTGAGGTATAAAGGCTGAGTAACAATTGCTTTGCAATGAGCTAATCTATGATAGATTAAATACTGGATGCCTGAGAAGCACATTGGAGATTGGCCTTTTTGGAGACAACAGCTACAACACTTGATCATGCATGATCTTGCTGTATCTCCTATAAGAAATTTATTAAGTGCAAAGAGAAAAAAATAGTAATCTTCTAGTAGAAAAATGCTGGAGACATACAACCAAGTGTTCAAGGTGACCTGATAATTGTATATCCCTGATATGGTGCACTAAAAGGGCACAACTCTATGCTATTCTCCAAAATGCATAACTGCAATAAAAATCATTAAAGAATATGATACAAGCCCATATTGAAGGGGAATTCTACAAAATATACTTTTTTGGTAATATCTTCCCTACTTTTCAGTATTCTTCAAAAGTCTCAATGTCATGAATGGTAAAGAAAGACTGAGGAATTCTCCCAGATTGGAGGAAATGAGAAATCCAATATGGGATCCTGGATAGGATCCTGGTACAGGAAAAGGACTGTAGTGGAAATGTTGCTGAAATTCAAATAAAATATCTGTAGTAATACTAATAGTGTTTTATCATTATTGATTTCATATTTTTGATCATTGTACTATAGTTACATATGATGTTATTAGGGAAAGCTGAATGAAGGGTATTTGGGAGCTCTCTGAGATATTTAAATTTTTTTTGTGTGAATCTGCTTTCTTAAATGCAATTTTTAAATTTTTGCATAAATAGAAATAGTGGCCATAGAACAAATTCTGATCCTATCACCAAGTACCTAGCCATGTGACAATGGGCAATCCTGTGGTCAATGAGTACAATGAAAACAAGTGGACTGGGGCTGAGGTTGTGGCTCGGAGGTAGAGCACTCGTCTGGCATGTGTGAGGCACTGGGTTTGATCCTCAGCACCACATAAAAATAAAAAAAATAAAGATATTGTGTCCACTTATAACTAGAAAATAAATATTAAAAAACAGTGGACTGCACTGCCATAATATTCTGTAATTTGATAATCTGTTCACACATTAAAGAATTCATTCTTCCATCAAACATGGCATGGTACTTAGCATGAAACAGATACTTTAAAAACTGGGGATATAGAAATGAATAGGGCATTATCACCTCAGATTCAGTTATATGGATAACATAAGTAAGGCAATATTTACAATATAGCAAATAAGAGCTATGATAAAGGGTTCAATCTCTACCTGAAATGAAGGAAGGCTTTGAAGATGAAGTAATACTTGAACTGGAACCTCAAAAATGGACGAAGGTGTTGTTCCATGACAGTGGTTTATTTTTATTCTTTTCCCTTTCTCACTCTGACAACCCCAATCCATTTATGAATTGCTTAATGACACAAGTCAGAGACAAGGGGCAGCATTTATAAAGTCATAACTTTTAGGAGATGAAATATGACTGGAGCAAGAAGAGACTTGGGGTGAGCACTGAAAGATGATGCAGTGAAGACCTGATGAGGATTAGACATAGATCCCCTTAAATGTGAAGCTGAGATCTATGTGGGCAGCATTCTGAGAAGCCAGCAACTTACTAGAAAAGTTTTGGTGTTTTTATTCTCATGTAAATGAAAGGGCACAAATCATAAGAATACAGATCAATAAATTCTGATGTCCTTGAAAACACCTGTGTAACCAAACTAAGGGCAAGAACCATACTGGCATCTGAAACTCTGTGCTTTATGCTCCTTCCTTTCATTACTTCATATTCCTAAGGGTACCTAAAATTCCAACTCCTAACATTTTGCTTTACCTACTGTTGAAATTGATGCTAGTGAAATCATATATTAAGTGTTTTTTAAAATGTTCTATCAGTTGTCAATGAATCTTTATTTATATGTGGTGCTGAGAATTGAACCCAGTTCTTTACTGCATGCTAGGCAAGTGCTCCACCACTGTGCTATGCCGCCAGCCCTCTGAAGTGTTCTTTTGTGTGACTTATTTTACTCAGTGTTATGTATGTGCTCCTAAGTCCCTTCGTGGACGATGGTCACTTGGCTACCTTGTTGCGGGGGTAGACATGCGGAATCAACACACAGACTCCTGGATCTGGTGAGAGAACTGGCTGGAGATCCACCTCAGGTCGTCATCCAGTAGCTCAGTTTATTTTTGGAATGCATACAACTGTTATAGGGTTCAAGTGGGGCATGCCTGTCAATCATACATAAGCAAGACAATATCCATAAGCCAATCATCTTTTGCCTAACGTAACCGCACTGTGAGGAAACTCTAAATATTGTTGTCATGATGGGAAGCAATCTGGAAGGGTCTTTGGCCCTTACTGAGTCAGGGGTTTCATGCCCTGAAGTCCCTGACTCAGTTCCTGGCCGGGCAGTTTGGCAATGCTAACCACAAGAGCTGAGGATGTGGTTTCACCCCATCCTGCAGGCGCTCCTGTCAGGCCTGAAGGAAGGTGGATATATCAAGCACTTCGGAGCTGCTAGTAGCTGCTAGCTGAGACCAAAAGTTATTCCAACAGTGTTACATATGAAAGTTATCCTTTTTGTTGCCTATAGCTATGTACAGTTCATTGGCTTTCATTGTTGTATAATATCACTGTGTAAATTTAACAATTTATTTATTTTACCCTTGATGGATATTCTATATATTCAAAGTTTAGAATATAATGAATAGTACTGCTATATGAACATTCTTATGTATGTTTTGGTAAACATATAAAAATTCTTGTTGTCTACAACCCTAAAAGTAGAATTTCTTGATCAAAAGCCATGTATATATTAAATTTTAAATAGATATTACAAGAGAGCTTTCCATATTATTACAAATTGTACCCCCACCAGCAATATGTGAGAGTTCATTTACTCTGTATCCTTGCTAATCCTTGATGTTGTCTATTGGCAGTTTTAATTTGTACTTCTTTAATGACGAACAACATTGATCACGTATCTATTGCTATTGTTACATGTTATTAACTGCTTGGATTTCTTTAATAATTTCTTCAAATATTTTGCCCACTTTCCCATTAGGTTGTCTGACTCTTAAAGATTTTCAAGCAAGGAGTGGTTGATTGTCTTAGTTGTTTGGGAAGTCATAACCAAATAGCATAAATTGTGTGACTTAAACAACAGGCATTTGTTTCTCACAGTTCTGAAGATTAAGAAATCTAAGATCAAGGTGTCAGTGATTCAGTTTCCTGATAAGGCCCCTCTTCCAAATTTCCAGACACCTACCTTCTTAGAGAGAGGTGGTGGGGAGAGAAATCATCTCTTCCTTTCTTATAAGGGCATGAATTTTGTCATGGTTTCTCTACCGTCCTGACCTAATTACTTCCCAAAATTCCTATCCAAATATCATCACTTTGGAGGTTAGGATGTAAATGTGTGAATTTGGAGGGGGACACAGACAAATATGACTTGCATTACAGGAAAGCTTTCATTTTTCATCATGTTCTTGGTTATGGTGTTCTCCTTTAAAGGATTCCAGATTTCAGAAACATCTTGGACTTCACTGATTAATATTAATAGCTGTTCTATTATTTTCAAACATTTATAAAAACATTGGAATTACATATCTATTAATTTTTGAAATATTTAAGGATTAAAGAATGGGAGCCAATTTTTTAGCATTTTACCTTGTTAACCATATTATCTCATATAATATTCAGATAGCAGTACATGACAATTATTACTATTTCCATTTTACAGTTGTTAGAAACTGAGGCACAGAGGGACTCAGTAAACTTGACTAAAGGCACAAATAGAATATTCTGGATTCCAAACCCAAGTCACTAAATGTGTTCATTTTGTGAATGCCATTCCTGGGACTAAAATTTATCAGTGGGTAATTAATGGCAAAACCCCACAAGCAACATTAACATGTCATATTTAGATAATACCTAGAAGAATGGGTTTATTCTTTCCTCTAGTCTATCTCAGTGGTTTCTTAAAATGTTGGCTTTAGGGAGCTGTTTGAGGCTCTGGTGTGTGATGTTAAAGACTTTCACAGAGACTAGTTTTCCATTTGGCTTGGTGGTGAGGTCTTCATTAGAAGGAATGGCAAAACAAAAATAAAAAATCACATTGCTCGTTTCAGCTCTGATACACAAAAAAGCCTCTAAGTCATAATTCCCATGTTTATAATAAGAAAAAAATGAACAAACTAAAAGTCAATGAGTTATCTTGAACCCATTAGAGAACTGAATTTATAGGGCAAACTGCCACCAAGAAATATGGAGAAAAGTTGAATGCAGAGAGTCACTCTCAATGCCTCTGTCTTAGTTAAGGTTTCTCTGGCTATAGACTGGGTGGTTTATAAACAACAACAAATTATTTTTCACAGTTATGAAGGCTCCAAGTCTGAGAGTAGGATCCTAGCATGGTTGGGTTCTGGTGAGGGTCCTCTTGTAGTTCGCAAGCTACTTTCTCTTCTTCATATTCTGACATGATAGAAAGGAGGTCAAGGGATCTCTCTGAGGCCTTTTTAAATTTTTTTTTAATTGTCAATGGGCCTTTATTTTATTTATTTATATGTGGTACTGAGAATGGAACCCAGTGCCTCACACATGCTAGGCAAGTGCTCTACCATTGAACCACATTTCCAGCCCTCTGAGGCCTTTTTGATAGGGGTAGTTACAACATTTATGAGGGTTCTACCCTTATGATCTAATTACCCCGCAAAGGCCCCAACCTCCTAATACTACCATAATGGGGGTTTAGAATTTCAACATAAAAATTTGAAGGGGACATAAATATTCTATTGCATCACCTATATCAATAATCATTTGAAATAGGAATGGTCTAAATATACCAATTTAAGTAATTCTTTTTGGTGGATATAAGAATAAGACCCAACTATATATAGTAATATCACCTTTATCTGTGATTTAACTTTTTGGAGTTGAAGTTACCTGCAGTCAACTGCAGTCCAAAAATATTACATGAAAGATTCCAGAAAAAAATTCACAAGTTTTAAATAGTGTACCATTCTAAGAACAGTGTGATGGAAACTTGTGCTGTTTTGCCCCTTTCCATCTGGGACATGAATCATTCTAGTATATCCATGCTATATATGCTACCCAACTCCTAAAGTTTGCATCCTGAATGTCCTCCAAAGGTTCAAGTCAGCCAGTGATACTATTGGCAGGTGGTGGAACCTTTAGGAGGTAGGGCTGAGTGGGAAGTCTCAGGACATCATTGGGGCCATGTCCTTGAAGGGGATGGTGGAATGTCAGCCTCTTTCTCTTTTGCTTCTTGACTATGAGGTAAGCAGCTTGCTTTGCCATGCTTTCCCTGTCATTGCTATCTCCTATCCCAGCCAGAGGCCTAAAGCAAATGGGGCCTATGCAATCATGGGACCTCAAAAACCATGAGCCAAAATACCCTTTTTCTTTATAGACTATTTATCTCAGGAATTTTGTTTTAGTGATAGTAAACTGACCAACACACTATTTATTTGTCACTTAATAGCCATCTAAATCATTAGATTAACAGTTGTGATATTGCAGTGCTTTTGTTCAAGTAACCTTTATTTCACTTAACAATGGCCCCAAAGTTAAAAGTAGTGATGCTGCAATTTGAATATGACATAGAGAAACCTTTAAGTTCTTCCTTTAAGGGAGAAGGTAAAAATACTTAACTTAATATAAAAAGAAAAAATAATCACATGCTGATTTTGCCAAATTCCATGGTAAGAACAAATACTTTTTTTCATGAAATTGTGAAGAAGGAAAAGGAAATTTGTGCTGGTTTTGATCTTATACCTCAAACTGCAAAAGTTATAGCCATGTTGTGTGGTAAGTGCCTAGAATGAGATGGAAAAGGCATTAAATTTGTAGTGTTTACAAAGTACCTACTTTAAATGTATGAATAATACAGGTCAAAAGTACAGAATAAAGAAAAATATATTGTGCTAATATTAATCAAATTAATACTGGAGTAGCCATATTAATCTTATACAAAGCAGATTCAGAACAAGGAAAATTATCAAAGATAGGGGCTGGGGATGTGGCTCAAGTGGTAGCACACTTGCCTAGCATGTGTGAGGTACTAGGGTCGATTCTCAGCACCACATAAAAATAAAATAAAGATATTGTGTCCACCTAAAACTAAAAATTAAATATTTTTTTTAAAAAAGAAAATTATCAAAGATAAAGAGAGGTATTACTACATGATAAAGGGGTTAATTCTCCAAGACAATATCACAGTCCTCAATGTTTATGTACCTAACAACAGAGTGCCAAAATGTTAGGCAAAAACCAATAGAATAAAATGGAAAAATAGAACAGTCCACTATTATAGTTGAAGATTTCAACATTCCAATTTCAGTAACTGATAGATATGCAAGAAGAAAATCAGTAGGAATATAGATCAGTAAGGTTAGTGCTGAATAACACTATCAATCAACTTGATCTATTTGATGTTTATAGAACATTGCATCCAACAAGAGAAGAATACACATTCTTTTCAAGCTCATGTGGTATATTTACCTAGATACACCATAATCTAGGCCACAAAACATCTTTTATCAAATTTAAGAGAATAGAAATCATACACGGTATGTCTCTGACACAGTGGAATTAAAACAGAAATCAATAACAGAAGGAGAGCTAGATGATCTCAAAATATTGGGAAATAAAACCACACATTTCTTATTAATACATTAATCAAAGCAGTCATCTCATAAGAAATTTGTAAACATTTTGAACTAAATGAAAAAGAAAAGAAAATGAAATTTATCAAAATATATGCAATACATGAAAGTGCTTAGAAGGAAATGTATAGCATTAAATAAATATAAAAGACTCTCTAAACTCAACAAAACATTTCACCTTAACAAAATTAGAGAAAGGAGAAATTTATGTCTAAAGCAAATAGAAGAAAGGAAACAATAAAAATTAGAAACCAACAAAACTAACAGAGAAACAATAAAGAAAACCAATGAAATAAAAAAATACTTCTTGGGGAGAAGTCAATAAAACTGATAAACTACTAGCCAAGTTTACCAAGAAAAAGAGATGAAACAAATTAACTAATATCAGTAGTGAAAGGTCATCACTATTGATCCCATGGATTTTAAAGTATAATAAAGAAATACTATGCACAGCTTTATGTCTGTAAGTTTGATAATTCAAAGGAAATGCACCAGTTACTTGAAAGACAAAAAACTATCAAAACTCATGCAAGAAGAAATCAAAAAATAACTTGAATATCCTTATGTTTATTAAAGAAATTGAATCAATAATGAACAACTTTCTCAAAAAGAAAGATCCAGATGTTTTCACTGGTAAATTCCTCCTAACATTTATGATGGAATGTTACCTATAGCCCACAAGCTCTTCCACAAAATAAAAGTAAAATGTATACTTCCAAAATCATTCTATGATGACAGCATTAACCTAATAGCAAAACCAGGTAAACACATTATAAGAAAACTAGAAACTAATATCTCCTTTGAATATAGGTTTAAAAGCCATCAACAAAATGTAGCAAATCAAAGTAAGTATATATAGTATAATAATTAAATGCTGTAAGTAATATTTATATACATATATACATATACATGTGTGTATACATATTTTTTATGTATACTATGAGTCAGAGTTTTGGATGGAGTACTTTCACACTAAAGAAGCATAACCAGAAGGACTTTGAAAGCACTGAATGAATTCCATCTGTTGTTATTTGGATGCGATTTGTCCCCCAGAGGCTTATAAGGTAGAAGTTTGGTCCCAAGTGTTGCGGTGGTGGAGCCTTTAAGAAGTGGGGCCTAAGGGAAAGTAATTAGGTGGTGTTCAACTCCAATAGAATGTATTAATTCTGTCTTACAGGAGTAATTCATGTTCTGTAGGATCAGATAAGTTCCTGTGAAAGCGAGTTGTTATCAAAGAGTGAGCCCAGTTCCTCACTGTATCTTGCTTCCTTTCTTGCCCACATGCCCCTTCTATACATAGCAGATTACCTTTTTGCTTCTGTGCTGTCTTGTGATGCACTGGGACAGTGGTGCCATGCTCTATGGACTTTCTGGCCACAGAACCATGTGCCAAATAAACCTTTTTTTTCTTTATGCATTATCAAATATCAGGGATTTTGTTATATCAACCCAACATAGACAAATACACCATATATCCATAAAGCATCAATGTTTGTTTTTGTTTTTGACAAAGAAATCTTTTGTGTCAGAACGTTAAAAAGTGGACTTTTTGCTAGGGATCACAAGAGAATTTTTTTATTATCAGGACAATTTTTTTTTATTATCATGAGCTTCCTGCATGGAAGAACACCAGTAATTTTAATCCAGCTGTGTACGGTTGGGATATAGCATAACTGCCAATTATTGCATAACCTACTTCTTAATATAGCAAGAAATGTCAGTGATTCTGGAGTCAATGATAGTATTTGATGAATACACTATTTTTGAATGCTCCCTCTACTTAAACTATGTATCAGTTTAACCAGTTCCAGAGCAAAAGGCTTTTCCAACATCTTTCTAAACTCAGGGTGATATCATTCTGTTGGAAGGATGCACATCCAACCTTTAACCAGCTTAATGTCTTCTCTTGGATGCATTTTGTATTTTCCATTTGCTCTTCCAAATCTATTGTGCACCATTCTCTGCTCTATGTTCTGTATGCAGTACCTTAAAGGGACCATTTGTTCTTTGGATTCCTGTTGAGTTTAGATGATGAGGATCATCAAAAGAAGAACAAATCAGAAGGAGAAGTTGAAGTTAAAGAATTTATTCTCCTGATTCCGTCCCTGCAGTGTTGCTGACTACTAGTTATATCTTTCAGAGAGATTTAAACTCCTTTCTCAGCCTTTTGCAAATACCCATATATCCTCTGTGTACTACTTAATACCTAGGGGTTATAGCAGATGTCATCTTGAGATTATTGCACTATTCCTTGAGCTTTTCCAATCTTTGTTCCTTTATAAGTAGTTCTATTATTATGCTTCACATTAACCTGATTTGACTATACCATATTTTTCTTTCTAGAACCCTGACTGATCTGCCCTTCAAATTTACCGTGTCCTCATCCATACCTTCAACCTTTGGATTTGCTCCACCAGCAGCTGTCTTTTAAATATTGGTAAGTGATAACTGCATTCTTCTACTTTCTCAAGCTGAATAGCTTGACTCAATTCGTCTCCCTCAAACCTTACACATAAGCAACAAATACTATTATGTTTACTTAAAAATATATTCAGTCTGACCACCTTCTCATGTTTTTACTGCTATTTATTTGATGCAAGCAAGTATTATCTGTTGTATATGAAGATTATTATTGATTCCTCCTAAATGGTTTTCCTACTTCCATCCTTGCCCTCTACAATGTAGTATTACTCTAACAGAAGCTAGAATGATCCTTTAAAAACAAGTCAGACCAAATCATACCCCCGTTTCCACACTCTAAAGGCTTCTTCTTTCCCATGGAGTAAAATCAAGGTCCTATTCATGTCCCCTGAAAAAGTTCTTGGTCTCAGTTCATAAAACCCGCCATACCCTTCAGTGTCTATGTTCCAGCCACAGTCTTCTCCTTGTTAGGCTTCCAGTAGGCCAAGCACATTCTTGTCTTAGATCTTTGCTCAAGTGTGCCTTAGAGACAAGCCTGTCCTTAATTGTCCTACAAAAGAGAGTTTGACCCTATCTCTCATCTCTGTTCATCTTACTTACCTTATTTTTCTTCAGAGCATTTATCACTACACATATATCTGTTTATTGCTCTTCTCCATAACCTGAATGTAAGGCAGTAGTTTTAATTGTTTTGCTCACTGCTGAATCTCAGGGCCTAGAATATATTTTCCAATCCATGATAGATGTTCCACAAACATTTATTGGATGGATGACCATATATGGTCACTAACATTGTAGGATAAATATTAAGCTAAAGCTTTTGCATTGTGGTAATCTAATTTTCAGTAAAGGTCTAATCATTTCTGACTAAACTCTTTAATGAAAAAGTTTGACATAGTGCAGAGTGTTGCCAGAAAGGAAAAATAAAGTGTATGTTTATGGCTCCTTAGGACTTCTCCATCTGTTGTCAAGATTATCTGAACCAGGTCTCTTTGTCGCATCATATTCAATAATGAAAGTCACAACATGGGATAATAAAGGTGGTTATGTTTTTTTTTTTTTAAGTTTCCAACTTCAGCTAGGCCCATTGTATAAAGATGTAGATACAATAAGTGTAATAGTCAGGTATGTTTTCCTAGATTCCTATCAAGAATTCTATTTGATGGATTATTGTAGACAGAGTAGAGATTATATATTTCCTTACTGGGTAAGGTAGTACTTTTTGCACTGTACCTCTTTAAAGAATTAGAGTGTTACAACATATTATTTGACATAAAATCAAATGATTTTCCCAAGAAGAATCTTTGTACTTCACTCATAAACTTTCCATGTCCCCCTAACTTCTTTTTTCAATCCAATCTATCCCAATGCCCTAGTCTATGTATCTGCTCTGTATTTGTGTGTGTGTGTGTGTGTGTGTGTGTGTGTGTGTGTGTGTATGTGTATGTGTGTTTGTGTACATACTAGGTTTTGAACCCAGGAGTCCTTTCCAATTGAGTTATATACCTGGTCCTTTTTATTTATTTATTTTTAATTTTGTCCTTTTTATTTTGAATTCATTTATTTATTCTAATTTGTTATACATGTCAGCTGAATACATTTCAATTCATAGTACACCTACAGAGCACAATTTTTCATGACTCTAGTTGTACACAAAGTAGAGTCACACCATTCATGTCTTCATACATGTACTTAGAGGAATGGTGTCCATCTCATTCCATCATGTTTCCTATCCCCATGCTTTCTCCCTCCCCTCCCTCCCCTTAGCCCTATCTAAAGTTTCTCCATTCCTTCCATGTTCCCCTCCCATTCCCATTATCGATCAGCATCCACATATCAGAGCAAACATTCGACCTTTGGTTTTTGGGGATTGGTTTACTTCACTTAGCATAATATTCTCCAACTCAATCCATTTCACTGCAAATGCCATGATTTTATTCCCTTTGACTGCTGAGTAATATTCCACTGTGCATATATACCACAGTTTCTTTACCCATTCATCTGCTGAAGGGCATCTAGGTTGGTTCCACAATTTAGCTATTGTGAATTGTGCTGCTATAAAGTTGATGTGGCTGCATCACTGGAATATGCTGTTTTTAAGTCCTTTGGGTATAACCTGAAGAGTGGGATACCTGGGTCAAATAGTGGTTCCATTCCAAGTTTTCCAAGGAATCACCATACTGCTTTCCATATTAGCTGCAACATTTGTATATCATCTGTGAAGTGTCTGTTCAGTTCCTTGGCCCATTTATTGAATGAGTTATCTTTTTTTTTGCGTGCGTTAAGATTTTTGAGTTATTTATATATCCTAGAGATTAGTGCTCTATCTGGTGTGCATGTGGTAAAAATTTGCTCCCATTCAGTAGGCTCTCTATTCACCTCACTGATTGTTTCTTTTGCTAAGAAAAAGCTTTTAAGTTTGAATTCATCTCGTTTTTTTATTCTTGATTTTATTTCTTGCACTATAAGAGTTTTATTAAGGAAGGTGGGGTCTAATCAGACATGATGAAATTTGGGCCTTCTTTTTCTTCTACTAGGTGCAGGGTCTGTGATATAATTCCTAGGTCCTTGATCCACTTTGAGTAGAGTTTTGTGCATGGTGAGAAATAGTGGTTTAATTTCATTTTGTTGCATATGGATTTCCAGTTTTCCCAGCACCATTTGTTGAAGAGGCTATCTTTCTCCAATGTATGTTTTTGGCACTTTTGTCTAATATGAGATAACTGTATTTGTGTGGGTTTGTCTCTGTGTCCTCTATTCTATACCATTGGTCTTCAAGTCTATTCTGGTGCCAATACCATGCTTCCCTCCCTCCCTCCCTTCCTTCCTTCCTTCCTTCCTTCCAATTGCTCTGTAGTATAGTTTAAGGTCTGGTATAGTGAAGCCACCTGCTTCACTCTTCTTGCTAAGGATTGCTTTGGCCATTCTGGGTCTCTAATTTTTCCAGATAAATTTCATGATTGCTTTTTCTATTTCTGTGAGGAATGTCATTGGGATTTTGATTGGAATTGCATTAACTCTGTATAGTGCTTTTGGTAGTGGGTCATTTTGACAATATTAATTATGCCTATCCAAGAACAAGGGAGATCTTTCCATCTTCTACAGTCCTCTTTAATTTCTTTCTTTAGCATTCTGTAATTTTCCCTGTAGAGGTTTTTCACCTCTTTTGTTAAGTTGATTCCCAAGTATTTTATTTTATTTTTATGCTATTGTGAATGGGGTAGTTTTTTTCTAATTTCTCTTTCAGAGGATTTGTCACTGATATACAGAACTGCCTTTGATTTATGGATGTTGATTTTATATTCTGCTACTTTTTAAAATTCATTTATTGGTTCTAGAAGTTTTCTGGTGGAGTTTTTGGATCCTCTAGGTATATAATTATGTTGTTGGCAAATAGTGATTGTTTGAGTTCTTCTTTTTCTGTCTCCCTTTAATTTCTTTCATCTGTCTAATTGCTCTGGCTAGAGTTTTCATAACTTATGTTAAATAGAAGTAGTGAAAGAGGGCATACCTGTCTTGTTCCAGTTTTTAGAGGGAATGTTTTCAATTTTTCTCCATTTAGAATGATGTTAGCCTGGGGCTTAGCATAGATAGCTTTTATAATGTTGAGTGATGTTCCTGTTATCCCTAGTTTTTCTAGTGTGTTGAACATGAAGGGGTGCTGTATTTTGTCAAATGCTTTTTCTGCATCTATTGAGATGATCATATGATTCTTATCTTTAAGTCTACTGATGTGATGAATTACATTTATTGATTTCCATATGTTGAAACAACCTTGCATCCCTGGGAGGAACCCCACTTGATCATGGTGCACTATCTTTTTGATATGTTTTTGTATTCAATTTGCCAGAATTTTATTGAGAAATTTTATATCTATTGGTCTGAAGTTTACTTTCTTTGATGTGTCTTTTCCTGGTTTTGGAATCAGGGTGAGATTAGCCTCATAGAATAAGTTTGGAAGTTTCTATTTCATGAAATAATTTGAGGAGTATTGGTATTAGTTCTTCTTTGAAGGTCTTGTAGGACTCAGCTGTGTATACATGTGGTCCTGGACATTTCTTGGTTGGTAGAATTTTGATGGCATCTTTTATTTCATTGCTTGAAATTGATCTGTTTATCTTATATATATATATATATATATATATATATATATATATCATCCTGATTCAGTTTGGGCAAAGCATATGACTCTAGAAATTTGTTGATGCCTTTGAAATTTTCTATCTTATTGGAGGATAAATTTTCAAAATAATTTCTAATTATCTTCTGTAATGTCTGTTGTGATATTTCTTTTTTCATCAGTGATATTAATAATTTGACTTTTCTCACTCATTGTCTTCATTAGCATGGCTAAGCATTTATCAATTTTATTTATTTTTTTCAAAGAACCAAATTTTTCTTTTTTCAATTCTTTATTTGTTTCAATTTCATTGATTTCATATCTGATTTTAATTATTTCCTGTCTTCTGCTTTTGGTGTTGATTTGTTCTTTTTCTAGGGCTTTGAGATGTAATGTTAAGTCATTTATTTGATGACTTTTTCTTCTATTAAGGATTGAACTCCATGCAATGAACTTTTATCTTGATGGCAGCATATTATTGGGTCTTGGCTTGTTTTTAATCCAGTCTTCCATTCTATGTCTTTTGATTGGTGAGTTTAGGCCATTAACATTCAGGGTTATTCTTGAGACATGATTTGTAAACTCGGCCATTTTTATTTATTTTTGGTATTTAACTTGACTTGGTTTCCCTTTTGATTATTTTTTCCTTTAGTGTAATACCTCCCTTTGCTGATTGACACTGTTGCTTTTCACTTCCTCCTCGTGGAATATTTTGCTGAAGATATTCTGCAGTGCAGGCATTCTAGCTGTAAATTCTTTTAACTTTTGTTTATCATGGAAGATTTTCATTTAATCATCAGATTTAAAGCTTAATTTTGCTGGATATAAGATTCTTGGTTGGCATCCATTTTCTTTCAAAGCTTGATATATGTTGTTCCAGGATCTTCTGGCTTTAAGGATCTGGGTTGAAAAATCTGCTGAGTTATAATTGGTCTCTCCCTATATGTAATCTGGTTCCTCTCTCTTGCTGCCTTTAAGAATCTGAACTCTAGATAGAACAAAGGGGTAGGAGGGGAAAGGAGGGGGCATGGGGTAGGAACGATGGTGGAATGAGATGGACATCATTACCCTAAGTACATGTATGAAGACATGAATGGTGTGACTCTACTTTGTGTACAACCAGAGACATGAAAAATTGTGCTCTATATGTATACTATGAATTGAAATGCATTCAGCTGTCATGCATAACAAATTAGAATTAAAAATAATCTTTATGCTATGCATTTTCATTATAATGTGCCTTTGTGTAGATGTCTTGTAATTTTGTACATATGGTGTCCTGTAAGCCTCTCATATTTGATTTTCGAATTTCTTCACATTTGGGAAATTTTCTTATGTTATTTCATTGGAGAGATTGTGCATTCCTTTGGTTTGAATCTCTGTTCCTTCCTCTATCCCAATAAATCTTTGATTTGGTCTTTTAATGTTATCACATAATTCTTGGATGTTCTGTTCATGGTTTCTTTCCATCTTCACTGTATGGTCAACTTTATTTTCCAGATTGTATATTTTGTCTTCATTATCTGATGTTCTGTCTTCCAAGTGATCTAGTCTGTTGGTGATGCTTTCTATTGAGTTTTTAATTTTGTTTATTGTTTTCTCATTTAAATGATCTTATTTTCAGAATCTCTCTTTCCTCAAGTAGTCTTTTGCTACCTGTATTTGCTCCCTTATCTCTTTCTTGGTGTGATTAATGTTTGCCTGTATTTGCGCTCTTAACTTTTTGTTGGAATGATCAATTTTTGCCTGTATTTTCTCACATAGGTCATTCTTCAATTCATGGATCATTTTAATTATGTACATTCTTAACTGCTCCTCTGACAGTTCATCAACTATGCTATCAATGTATTCTATTATTGTAGTATCTTGGTTTGTTTAGGGCACTTTCCTCCTTTTTTTTTCATGTTGTCTATGTGTTTTCCTTTTTTGTAGTGCTGATCTAAGTATTATAGTTTCTACCCTATAATCTTATAGCGCTCCTACAGATTACCTATATCTAACTTTGGTGTTCAGCTTCTAGACCCTGGCTTGTGTCCCATGATAAATGCTACTACAACTAAAGGTGGTGGTAGCAATAGCATAGATAACTCAAGATAGCAGTGGAGTTCTCCCAAGATGGATGCAACCACTGTCAGAGATGGGGCTGAGAAGGTGGGATGTCTATTTGGAGATGCAGCTGCCTCCAGGCCCTATCTATTGTCCCAAAGTGGAGACTACTGCATAGGGAGGGCTATGGTGATGGCTGCAGTGTTCCAAGATAGAGGTGGGGTAGACCTGGGCTCCGTCATGGGTCTGCTGGTCAGTGGGGTAGTCCTGGGCCAGGGCCAGGGCCTAGAGCTTGGCTCCTACATAAATAAGCTTAGTGGTCCTAGTCCTGAGCCTGGGCTCCCACATGGATCTGCTGATTGGAGGGGCAATTTTAAAAATTTTGATTAGGGTTTTGCTAAGTTGCATTGGGCCTCACTAAGTTGCTGAGGCTGGCCTTGAACTTTCAATCCTCCTGGCTCAGTCTCCCAGTCTCTGTGATTACAGGAATGTGTCACTCTGCAGTTTTTAAACATTACCCTAGAGTAAGGCTTCAAGATTATCAGAGTTGGAGACTTGCATTGCTTCATTTAGTACCTGAAAACCATTCAGTGAAGGAATTGCTTTTACTAACTAAAACTTGAGCACTATAACATTTGACTGAGCATAACAGAGTTGGCAGAAACGAGGTGAAACCGATGGTCACATCTTACCATAAACTTCCCTTGGTATCCTCTCCTTCAGGACCCAAGGAAGAAACTGCTTTCACATTTATGTATCTTAAACAATCAAAGCGCTTAGGAAAAAATGGCATTTAAAAATCTTATAGACTCTATGAGCCATGTTCATTATCATGTTTACTTTATGCGTAGCCACTAGAAAGCAAGCAGCTAAATTGTTGAACCTATGTAAGATTCTGTGTTCTGCAATTCCAATATTACCTCTGTTTTTCTCCCTTTGTATCAACCCTCTCAAGTGTTCATTTGTTTCCTTTTGTACAGCATGTCTTTTTGAAAGCAACCTTAAATCTTTTGTGAGACAATATGAGGTATAAATAAATAATTGTGGTGTGTGTGTATGGTTTTGTTCATTTTGTTTGTTTCCTACTGTGCTGCATCATTAATTGTGTATGAATCTGTACAGAGCTGGAGGAAGATATCAGCACATGTCCTACACTGTATTTTTCAACCTGACCATTACAGAACACTTTCAAATTCTGTAAACTCAAAGCTCTTCTCTCCCGTGGATCTCTAATGATATGTCCTTCAAAAATTCCAGAATTGTTGACATTGTTGTGTCTTTGGCCACAAAATTACAATTCAGTTTTTTGAGTGTTAGTGACAGAAGGTAGTCAAATAATAATTGGTAAATCTAGGTAAAGTGTGTGTGTGTGTGTGTGTGTGTGTGTGTGTGTGTTGTGTGTGTGTGTGTGTGTGTGTGTGAGAGAGAGAGAGAGAGAGAGAGAGAGAGAGAGAGAGAGAGAGAGAGAGAGAGAGAGAAGTTATTCATTGGATTATGTTTGTGACACTTATAGATTTGAATCTTTTTATTTTTTTTGGTACTGAGGATTGAACTCATGGGCACTTGACCACTGAGCCACCTTCCCAGCCCTATTTTATATTTTATTTAGAGACAGGGTCTCACTGAGTTGCTTAGCACCTTGCTTTTGCTGAGGCTGATTTGAACTTGTGATCCTCCTGCCTCAGCCTCCAGAGTCATTGGGATTATAGATGTATGCCACCATGCCCAGCTACATTTGAATCTTTTTTTAAAAAAGGGAAAACAAATAAAATGCAATGTTAGTGAATAATCCTCTGGCCCCACTCCAACCTGAAATATGTTAGACTATGTAAAATTAAAAGAGTCACCAACATCATATTCATATGAATCTTGAAGAAATTCTTGTATTATGCTAATAAGCTGGACATCTGTGCTTCTTTCATTGGGGATAGATGATTTGTGTTAAACAAAATCAAAAGTGTTTCTGAATATTATTCCAAGTTAAATACTGTTATTTTGGGTTATGTGAGTGGGTCAGAACTTTGTTAAATCTGTTATGTATTATAATTAATTTGCATGTATTGTCTGAAAAATATCCTCTGGAAATGTTTTCCTCATATTTTTCAGTTATGTTTCTTTGGGGTTAACATTTGGAAATTAATATGTGTCTATCACTGAAGTCCCTCCTGGATCTTCCCTAACTCAAAGCTAGGGCTTCTTTAGACTTCTTAGACTAGTCCTCATCTAGATGGAAAGCTTCATACCATCTGGCTCTGATTCTGAGTTGATCCATATACTATGAAATATGTTTCTCTAATGACACAAGCTTATCCTCTATCACGTGCCTTGCCAAAGCTGTCAAATACAACTTGAGCCCTAAAATTCAAGGGAGCTTTCCAGATCCACATATGCTGCAGAAGATTTTCTTTTCTTTTTCTTTTTCCCCTAGGAGAAGGGAGTATGGTCTTGTAGTTTACTGTTTGTGAGATATACAACGAAATATTTATTGAGCATTTCCAAAGCACTCTAACAAAGTCCTGGATGAAATAAAGAAATTAGTTGTGGTGTTTATGTTTTTATGTGTTATAATTATATACAATTGTGGAATTCATTGTGACATATTTGTATATAATTTGTACAGTTTTATCAATCTCATTCCTCACACTTCTTCTTTTTCTTACTTCCTCTTATCCTCAGTCCTGTTACTGTACTCTACTGGTCTCCTGTTTTTAAAACAAAATTTTTAGTTTTGTTTTGAAAGTTATCCAGAGTTTTTAATAGGGATAGAAGAGAGTGGTATGCTATATGGCAGAAAAAACATTTTTAAGACATGATAAAACAAAGGATGATTTATTATTATTATTATTATTATTATTATTATTATTATTATCATCATCATCATTATTATTTCTTTTGCCTTCTTCACTGTTTCTGGATATTAATCCCTGTCAGAAGAGTAGCTGGCAAAGGTTTTCTCTTATTTCATAGGCTCTGTCTTCACACTCTATTTCCTTTGATGTGAAAAATTCTTTTAATTTGATGACTTTCCATTTATTGATTCGTTGTTTTATTTTTTTGAGCTTTAGGAGTCTTATTAAAGAAGTCCAGTGCCTGCGCTAGTATGTTAGAGCATTGACCCCATATTTTCTTCTAGCAGTTGCAGTGTTTCTGATCTAATTTGTAGGTCTTGATCCTCTTTGAGTTGATTTTTGTCCAAAGTGAGAGATAGAGATCTAGTTTCATTTTTCTACATATGGTTATCCAGTTTTCCCAGAATTTGTTTAAAAGGGTATCTTTTTTTTTCAATGTATGCTTTTGGCACTTTTGTCAAAGATGAAATATGTCTGTATCTATGTGGATTTGTTTCTATGTCCTCTATTCAATTGATTTTCATGTCTGTTTTTATATACAAATATTATACTGTTTTTGTTACTATAATTCTATAGTATAATTTGAGATCTGGTATTGTGGTGCCTATCACTCTTATTGTTCAGTATTGCTTAGACTATTCTGGATCACTTATTCTTCCATACAAATTTTAGGACTAGTTTTTCTAGTTCTATAAAGAATATCATTGCTATTTTTATGAGATTGCATTGAGTCTATAGATGCTTTTGGTAATATTGCCATTTTGACAATATTAGTTCTGCCTATCAAAGACAATGGAATGTCTTTCCATCTTCTGAGGACTTTGCAGAAGAAAAAAATGACCTCCCATATTCTTATCACCCCAAAACAAAAACAACCCCCCCCAAAGCCCCCAAATTACCCAGTTAATTAATGGGCAAAAGAAGACATTTCAAAAGAAGAAATACAAATGGACAACAAATATATGAAAAAATGTTCAAAAATACTTAGCAATCAGGGAAATACAAATTAAAAATACACTGAGACTTCACCTTACTCCAGTTAGAATGGCAACCATCAAGAACACAAATAACAATAACTGCTGGTTAGAATGATTGGGAAAAGGCATACTCATGCATTCTTGGTGGAACTGAAAATTAGTGCAAAAACTTTAGAAAGCAGTATGAAAGTTTCTCAAAGGAACTACAAATGGAACAACTATGACACAGCTATTCCACTCTCTGGTGGAGAGAATTAAAATCAGCATACTGTAGTGATACATATGTAGCAAAGTTTATAGCAGTGTAATTCACAATATTTAAATTATAGAAATAGCTCAAGTGCCCAGCAAAAGATGAATGGATAAAGAAAATGTGGTATATATTCACAATGATGTTGTACTTAGCCACAAAGAAGAATGAAATTATTTCATCTTCTGGTAAATGGATGGATCTGGAGAACATCATGGTAAATGAAATAAGATAGACTGAGAAAATTGAGGGTTGAATTTCTCATTCATGTGCAGAAGCTAGAGAGAAATAAAGCATAAAACAAGGGGAATCTCATGAAAATTAAAGAAAGAACAATGAAGTAGAGGAAGGTGATTGAGGGGGCAGGAGGAGAGGTTGGTAAAGGGAGGAACAGAGGGATGAAATTGAGCAAATTATGCTATGTGCATATATGAATATCACAATGAATTCTACTTTCTTGTATAACTATAATGAACCAATTAAAAAATAATAGAAGGAAGACCAGTAGTGTAGAGGAAGGGGATCAGGGATTTGGAGGAGGAAAGGCATAGGGAAAGTACTGGAGATTGAAGTGGAGCAAATTATATGTATTTATGAATATGGTAAAATGGACCACACTATTATGTATAACTATAATATAATAATAAAAAGGGAAAAGCCAAATGGTGTATTCAGGACTTAGTAACAACTTTAATTTGGCTAGAATATCCATTGAGTTACAGGGAATAGTGAGAGGTAAACTTTGAAACCATACAAAAAGCTCATATTTGCCTAGTTGCCAATTTTTTATTTTAAATTTATTTATTTATTCATTCTAATTTGTTATACACCACAGCCATATGCATTTTAATTCATAGTACACATATAGAACACATTTTTTATGTCTTTGGTTGTACACAAAGTAGAGTCACACCAGTCACATCTTCATACATGTACGTAGGGTAATGATGTCCATCTCAATCCACCATCCTTCCTACCCCCATACTCCCTTTTCCCCTTCCTCCCCTTTGCCCTATCTAAAGTTCCATCATTCCTCCTATGTTCCGCCTCCCATCCACATTAAGGATCAGCATCCACGTTATCAGAGAAAACATTCTGCCTTTGGTTTTGGGGGATTGGCTTACTCTGCATAATATTCTTCAACTCCATTCATTTAACTGCAAATACTATGATTGTATTCTCTTTTATTGCTGAGTAATATTCCATTGTGCATATACACCACAGTTTCTTTATTCATTCATCTACTGAAGGGCATCTAGGTTGGTTCCACAATTTAGTTTTTGTGAATTGTGATGCTATAAACATCAATGTGGTTATGTCTCTGTAGTATGTTGTTTTTAAGTCGTTTGGGTATAAACCGAGGAGTGGGTAACTGGGTCAAATAGTGGTTCCATTCCAAGTTTTCCAAGGAATTACCATACTGCAAATTTTTGGCACACACATATCATATAGAACACTAATCTCTAGGATATATAAAGAATTTAAAAAACTTAACACACACAAAAAACCCCAAATAGCCCAATCAATAAATGAGCCAAGGAACTGAACAGTTATTTCTCAGAAGATGATATACAATCAGTCAACAAATATATGAAAAAATGTTCAACATCTCTAGCAATTAGAGAAATGCACCTCAAAACAACTCTAAGATTTTATCTTACTCCCCTCAGAATAGCAGTTATTAAGAGTACAAACAACAAGGGCTAAGATTGTGGCTCAGCAGTAGAGCGCTCGCCTAGCATGGGCGGGACCTGGGTTCAATCCTCAGCACCACATAAAAAAAAATAAAGGCATTGTGTTGTGTCCATCTACACCTAAAAAAATAAATATTGTTTAAAAAAGAATACAAACAACAATAAGTGTTGACGAGGATATGGGGGGAAAAGGCACACTCATATATTGCTGGTAGGACTGCAAATTGGTGCCACCAATCTGGAAAGCAGTATGGAGATTTCTTGGAAAAGTAGTTATCATTTTAAACTGACATAATTTTTTTAAACAGATTAGTGAGACATATTGATATGACAACAGTAACTATAAAAGCCCAGGGGGAATAGTATAAGCAGAATATGATTTTTAAAACTGCTATAATATCTTGTGCACAAAGTCATGTAGGCTTGTGCCAGTTTTTTAAAAGTAAAAAAGGCAATGATGAAAGAGAGATGAAAGGAAATTCAGAGACTGGAATGACAGCACTTAGCAAATAATTATTCATTGAGTTATAGGGAATAGTGGGAGATAAAGTTTGAAACCATACTAACCAAATTGCTAAGGGCTGAGTTAAATTGCTCATAGTAATTACTATGTATTACTAGCTTCCAGCAAACTTTTGTAATGCTCTCTGTTATTCCGTGGAGGTTTTTTGCATATATCTTTAAGTTTATTCCTGATATTTGGTGTTTATGAAAGATAATGTAAATGGTGCTTGGGATGTAGATCAGTGGGAGAAGATTGGATGGCATGCAATAGGCCTTGGGTTTCGTCCCAAACACCATAAAAAAGAAATATAAAATAATGCACATGGCATCATCCTTTTAAAATTTCATTATGTAATTGTTCCCTAAAATTGACATTTGTGTATTGACTTTTATCCAGTGACCTTGCTAAGTTCATGAAATACATAATCATTGTCTATGAAAAATGACAGTTGTGTTTATTTATAACCTTACTAATTTTATTTCTTTTAAAACTTTACCTTATTTCACTGATTAGAATGTACTAGAGATTCTAATGTTGGAGCTCAAATCACAATACTCCAAATGTGGGGCTTTGACATTCTGAATACTTTTAACTGAAGGAAGTTGGAAGACTTTAGAAATAGCCTCAGAAACAGTCTCTTGGACTTCATGCCTTCCTGTCTTTCACTGTTTTTCTATTATGAATAATGCTACTATGAATACTTGTGTACAGGTTTTTGTGTAAACATATTTTCAATTTCAAAACAGCACCATGTTATGCTCCTTGCAACACTATTTGACACTTCTAGTTTCTCTACATGCTTATGACATGTCTGTCATTTGGATTATAACCATCCACATATGTGTAAGGAAGTATCTCATGGTTTTGATTTGCATTCTTAGAATGACTAATAATATTGAACTTCTTTTCAGGTACTTATTGGTCATCTGTCTATCATATCTGGAGAAATATTCACTCTAGTTCTTTGGCTATTTTTAAATTGGATTATTTTTCTCTTTTAGCTTTTGGCTATACATTCTTTATATATTCTGGGTATAAGTTGTTTTCAGATATATGATTTGCAAATATTTTCTTCCATTCTCTTAGTTATATTTTCACTTTCTGGATAGAATACTGTTTTTTCAGTGCTGGGAATCAAATTCAGGGCTTTGTGCATGCTATATAAGCATGCTACCATTGAGCTATGACCCTAACCCTTTAGAATCCTTTGAGGCAAAAAAAAAAGTTATTTTAATGAAATCCAATTAATCTGTTTCTGTTCTTGGTGCTACTGGTGTTTGTGTTTTTGGTTTCAAATCAAAGAAACCATGGTGTAATCTAAGGTCATGGAGATTTGGACTTATTTTCTTAGAGTTTTTAATTTTCTCTTTTCTAATTTAACCTTTGAGTTTACCTTTCTATACACTATGAGATAGGAGTCAAATTTTATTCATTTGTTTATGATACTCAATTGTCCCAATAGTATATGTAGAAAAGCCATTTCTTTCCCCCATTGAATTATCTTGGCAACAATGTCAAAGATCAATTAACAATATATGTAGAGGTTTATTTCTGGACTCTATTCTGTGGATATGTATGTCTGTCCTTCTGACAGTAGTACCATATGGTCCAGAAACAACAGATTCATAATAAGTTTTAAATTAGAAGGTGTTAGTCCTATACCTTTTTCTTTTAAAAGTTTGGCTATTTGGGATCCTTTGAATTTCTATTTGCATTTGAGGATCAGTTTATCAATTATTATGAAAAGGCCATTGGGATTTTCACAGGAATTCCATTGAATAAGTAGGTCAATTTGAGGAGTGTTATCTTCTTAATAATATTAAATCTTGTAATCCACAAACATAGGATATTTTTTCATTTTATAGGTTTTTTAAATTTCTTTCAGTGATGTTTCATTCTTTTCAGTGTACAAGACTTGCACTCTTGTTAAATTTATTATTAAACATCTTATTACTTTGAATGTTATTATAGATGAAATTGTTTTCTTTATTTCACTTTTTAATTGTTCCTGGCTGGTATATACAAACAACATTGATTTTTATATATGGATATTAAATTCTGCAATCATGTTGCACTTATTGACTCTGATTTTTTGTGTGTATGTATGTAGATTAAGAGTTTTCTATATACAAGATCGTATTGTGTGTTAATAGAGATAGTTTAACTTTTTCCTTTCTAATCTGGATGCCTTTATTTATTTTTCTTGGATAAGCATCCTGGATAGAATCTCTGGTAATGATTTGAATAGAAATGGTGAGAAGGAATGTCTTTATGTTTGTTCCTGATCTTAATGGGGAAAATTTTATCCCTTCACCTTTAAGAACCATGTTGGCTATGGGGTATTTTTGTAGATGACATGTAAATATATATAAAGTCAGTCTCTCTCTCTCTCTCTCTCTCTCTCTCTCTCTATATATATATATATATATATATATATATATATGGATATATATATATATATCCATATATATATATATCCATATATATACAAACACACATATATAAAATATAAAATATGACATATACATTTTTATCACTTTATATATAAAGTCAGTTTTTTTAACTGTGTGGTTCAAAACTTTAATATCCTTACTGATTTGAGTTTGCTGGCCCTACCCACTGATAGAAACATGCTGAAAACTTCAGCTATTGTTTTTGAATTGTTTATCACTTCCTATTGGTCTGTCAGTATTTGCTTTATACAGTTTGGGCTATATTATTAAGTGTCTGCCAACTTTCGATTGTTATATCTTATTGATCTTGTCAAAACTAAAAATTACTATAGTAATATTTTAGTATAAATTTTACCATCATTTTCCTTTAAAATTTTTGATCCACTTATATTTTAGTCATGTTTCATATAAGGAAGAAAGTGTTTTTTGTCTGTGCTATTTAAATTTAGTCTCACAATCTTAGTCTTTTACTTTGAATATTTGGGTGAATTTGTTTAGCTACTTATATATTTGTACTTAAATATACTGTTTACTACTTTTTTGCTTTTCCATTTGAGTCCTTGATCTTGAAATTTTTCCTCTTTTTGTCGTGGTATTAATCAAATATTTTAAAATATTCCATTTCACTGTTAGTTTTGCATTATTTTATTATTTTAACTTTTACCCTATATATTACAAATGCATCCTTGACTTATTTAATTTTAAAATAAGATCTTTTATTACATTTGGAGCAATGTAAGGCTCTTAGAAGATTGTAACTCCATACCTCCATTCTTTTTTTGGCCTATAGTTGTTATATATATATTCTAATTTCATATATGTATGCATGTGTGTGTATGAATGTATTAAAATCAATACACTAATAGTATTATTTTATTTATTTATTTTATTTTATTTATTTATGTTTGTTTATTTATTTATTTTGTGCCTTCTTGAATTACCATGCTTTTTGTGGTTTTTCAAATTGACCCATGCAGGATGGTAGGCATGATGTCAGCTGCATGTAAAATGTATTTCCCTTCTCTATGAGTTTTTAGCCCTTTAACATCTGGTTCTTGGATACCTCCAAACAATTGTTTATGTATTGGAATAGCATTGCTTGTTCTCATTGAGATCAGCTAATCCTCATGGCTGATAACATAAATGATCCCTTCATGAGTTCTATTTTTAAATGTTTTACTTTAGTTATTGTAGAAAGATTGAGGAGGCATTATATGATACTAAACTTCCGGGAACAGGTAATAGATAGTATTGTAGATTTCAGCATTATCAACATGCATAAAATTTTTGAAAGCTTAGGGTATCAAGGAAATGAGAATTTTAGAATGGTTATTTAGAAAAGGAAAGGAAAGTAGTAAAGGAGAAAAAGTTGTCACTAAAACAGGAAGATAACTGAAGATGTGCAATTTTGCAAAGAAAGACTCAAGAAGGATAGCCAATTCAATCAAATTTCACAGAATTTAAGTATAAGGAAGAGCCAGAAAGAACCATTGGGCTTCATATTTAGGAGGACAATTTTAACAATTGAGTAGATTTTGAAAGGGGATAGAAATACTACTTAGATTGTGAGGTAAATAATAAGATCAAAGATACTACTCTTTCTAAGGAATTTAACAGTGAAAGAAGAGATAAGGGTCATAAGTTTAGTGGAGTAGCAAATCTCAGGAAATGTTTTTAGAGAAGTTTTTTGTTGTTGTTTTGGTACTGGAGATTGAACTCAGGGGAGCTTAACTACTGAGCCACATCCTCAGCCACATGATAGATATAGGCGCTCTAAATTGCTTAGGGCTGTGCTAAATTGCTAAAGCTGGCTTTGAACTCACTCCTCTTGTGTCAGCCTCTCCAGTTGCTGGGATTATAGGATTGTGCTGCCCTACCAGGCTCTAGAGAAGTTTTGAGTACACAAGGGCTTGGTACTAAAAAGATATCAAGGATCAAGTAAAGGAAAGATTAAAGATGCAAGTGAGGACAAGTATATCTATGATAAGAATATTTAAAACATGGAATTGAGAATACATGCAAATTGGTAAGCCTATGAAAGAAGATTATGGAATATTTCATCTTTTGAGAGAAGAGAAGGAAAAAATGGTTCCATTTTTTTTTCAATTCAAGAAGAAAGTCAGAATATATGCTGAGAGGGATGAGAATCAAGACTTGAAAATAATAGGGTTCAAGATGGAGTGACTATGAAGGCTGTTAGAATGATAGGGTTCAAGAGATAATATGGTAAACATGTTAAGCCTCCATTTGGATAATCCACTTAGCTGATCCTAACAATAAACTCATCAGTTACAGAGGTTGAAAACGCTTCAAATAACAGATGTATAAATGGAAGGAAGACAATATGAAACAAGGTGTGTTTCAGAAGACAGTTTTCAAGTAAAGGTGGAAGAAAATAGCATGGAATAATTTTTTTCTCTCTCTTTGGTATGAAAGTTGAGTTAGCTTGTCAGGGAGATATTTGCTTGGGGGAAGTGATTTTTTAGTTAAGGAATATTGTAGAAAAATACACAGATACATAGCAATTTGATCCAAGGAGGCACAGGAAGAAGGAATGAATGAGAGTCTTACAAAAGGTAAATGAAACTGAGGATGAAATGGATAAAGTGGAAAGTAGAAAGAACAGTATTATTTGGTAGAAAAAAGGAGAGGAAATGGGAAGTTAGGTCATAAGCCAGAGGAAGGTGTAAGGGACAATCTGTAATTGTGGTCCACTTTACTTTTTGAATATAACCCTTGCTGCTTATTTTAAAAGGGACATGTTTTTCTTTTCCACTTCTCTTCTTTCCCTCCCTAGTCCAGAGGCAAAGAATAAGATTACCTTGAGTTATTTATTCTCCACAGGAAGGAGATGTCACCAGAAGAACTAAGAAGTGACTATCTCCCAAATTAACAAGTGAATTTCGGCTCACCATCAGGGCTCACCTGGTACCCCCTGTCAGGGCACACCTGGAATGCAGCCTTTGAATCTTTTCTTTAAAAGCCCCCTGTTTTCACTGATGGGCAGAACTACAGCTTCTGGGACTGGAGTCCTCTGTGTTTCTCCTTTGCTAGCAAAGCAAGAAACCCTCTTTTTCCTTTTTCTCAAAACTGTGGCCTCATTGTTAAATTGGCATGAATTGGTATTGGGACAAGGACTGAGCTTTTTGTAACAAAGCCAGTATTGAAGAGGCTATAATTTTGTAACTGATATTTTTTTTCACTTGGCCCAACATGGTCATATTAATATTCCAATGAAAACTTTTAGTTATTTCTATGTTTGTTAAATCAAGGTGTTGGGTTTCTACCACCTCTAAGAAGAGTTGATATTGTGTCTTATAAGCAAGTACCTTAGGGCAGTAGAACTTTTAATTTCAGGAAGATAACACAGATAACCTTTAATTTCAACTTACTTATGTATCTTTCTAATCTTTTCCAATATGATCCATTCAGCAATTCTCTGTTGGGGCTCAGAAAATCACATGCCAAAGTCTGGTTCTTTGACATACTTACTATAACAGTGATCTGCTGAGGGCCATTACCAAGTAGGAATGACGCATCGAAATTTCCTTGCCAAGCGTACCCCATGCTGCTTAGAGGACATTCGATGGGACATTGCATGCATGCTTTAATAAGGTGACCTTGCTCAAGGACCAAGGCGGATCCGGGTTTAGAGCTGATCAGGTTTGAGGAAGTAACCGGCTCCTTGAGTTTAAGGCGTTGCTAGTTTAAGATAAAGGGTTTTAGGGAAGTTGGAGATTGAAGATTATTGCTAGGATTAGGGTGTTCCTGCTGCTTGTTCCCGTTGAGTTCTCATGAGATTAAAATGGGATTTGGAGATAGCCTTGTGGAGTAGGTGAATTGTGGGGGAGACGGCAGAACACGTTTGCCCCTGGACTTGTGTGGAGGCGGTGTGAGAGCTGGAATAAAGAATTGCTGTTTGAACCTACAAAGGTGTGTGGTGGCTCGTGATTCTGGTGCCAAGCCAAGACATTGGCTTTGGCAGTGATCAACTTTACGCTTTGAATGTAGCCCTTATTGCTCTGCCATTGCAATTGATTTTTCATTCCAATTAGTTATACATGACAGTATAATGCCCTTTGATACTATAGATGGAGTATAATTTCTCATTTTTCTGGTGGTATGTAATATAGAATCCCACCAGTTGTGTGTGTGTGTGTGTGTGTGTGTGTATATATATATATATATCTATATATCTATATAGTTATATATATAGTTATATATAGTTATATATATATATAGTTATATATAGTAATAATATCTGTATTACTCTATCTTTTTTACCTTCATACTCCCTCTCCTCCCTTCACTCCCCTCTACCTAAGCTAAAGTAACTCTGTTCTTAACCTAGCCCCCTCTTGTGAATTAGCATTCTTGTATCAGAGAAAACATTCTGCCTTTGGTTCTGGGGGGTTTGGCTTATTTGCTTAGCATGATATTCTCTGATTTTTAAAATGAACATGTTTCTTTCTCTTCCTCTCTCCCTGCTTCTCCCTAATCTCTCTCCCTCCCTAATCTCAGGGGAAACAGGATTACCTTTTTTCCCCATCCTAGACTGAGTTAATCTGTTCCTGAGTTAATTTGTCTACCATGGGAATGAAGTAATCCAGACTTTGGGGATGGTACCAGAAAATCTCAGAAATGACTGTCTCTCAAATTAACAAGTGAATTACAACTCCAACAGAGAACCTGTGGAATTGAAAGGGTAAAGTTTCTAAGCTGCAAGGCCTGAGTTAAAAAGTGAAGGACCAGGTATTGTTAAATTCCTCTGCCACCCCCAAAACCTGAAATTCCTGTAGCTGTTAGGACAATACCCGAACTGCCCAGTAAATATTCCTCCTGATCCTCTGGTTGTTTAATAGCTTAGGACCCTGTGTAGCCCAGCACGTAGGCATCCAGGGCCCAAAACCAATCAGTTTAAATGTGTACCCCACTTAGGAGTGACCAATCGCCCCCGCCCAACCTGTTCCCGCCAATGAATGTACTAATCATGTCTAAGAGTTGCTGTTCAATTTTCCCTCACCTCATGCTGATTTGTTCTGATGTATGCAAAAGCCCCCCCCCCCCGCCCTCCCCAAAAAGAGTACTTAAGCCCTGCTCAACCCCTGCCCGGGGCTCTGGGCTGTTCTCCTTTCTTGAGTGGGCACGGAGCCCCAGCATGCTGGATCAATAAATCCCCTTCTGCCAATTGCATGAGTGGTTTCTTGGTGGTCTCTTTCTCCGGCACTTCGCCGCACCCTTACAGAATGTAGTCTTTGAATCACCTCTGTTCTTGCTGATGGGCAGAATCACAGCCTTTGGGGCAGGAGTCCCCTGTGTTTCTCCTTTACTAGCAAAGCAATAAAGCTTCTTTTTTCCTTTTTTACTCAAAAATGTCCTCCTTATTGGATTGCCAGTGGGGACAAGGATTGAGCTTTCAGCAACAATACTGAGAACTTTGAACTACAAAAAAGCAGTTTGAGAAGCAAGGTCTTTTTGACTCCTGGCCCCATAACACACATACATTTCTCACCCCTCTTTCTTTCTCAAAGTGAAGAAAGAGACTTTCTCTAAAGTTCCTCTGTACCTAAAGTTCAAATCCTCCAGAAGATTAACTCACAGTACAGAAGACTAGAGTTGACACCACACTAGAACATAGACAAACTTGACTCAGCCTATTGTCTGTTCCTTAGACACATTCCCTGTTGTAAAAATAATTTGTTCTTCCTCTAATTTGCCTACATCCCTTTTCTCCTATAATGAGAATATATACTCTTCTAAAAGTCTTTGGGTTATTGGATACTCACTTTCCTGGAATACTCTCATGCATGTGTTGAGCATATATGCCTTTTCTCTCATTAATCTGCCTATTGTCAGTTTATTTCAACATTGTCTCAATTATTGAACTTTCAGATGGCAAAGGGGAAGTTCCTTTCACCTCTACAACTATCTAGTTAGATATTTTAGTTTATTCTTGCAGTTGGTTTTGATTGCCATGAGCTCACAACTTTTCAATTTCACTATTTCAGGAATTCTAGTTTCTCAAGAGGTCATTTCTACTTCAGAGTTCGCTCTTTACATGCACCCACAATCCAAAGACTTACGATTTATATGTTTTCAAAGTCACACCTGACTGATATTAATTATTCTAAATCTAGTCCTCTCTTTAGGATATAGTTTTGTTCATCTTCTAGGAGGCTGATTTGCAGTTGCTATATGCATTTTTTAAGGGAACAATTTCCACAGTGTTTTCTTTCTACACTTCTCATCTGTTGTATTCTTCTTCAAATGGATGTAACAACTCTCTCTTTTGCTAAACATATGGTTCAGTGCCTAGTATTCACTGGCTCAATCTTAGACCTGATTTATTAGTGTAGTCTCCAGTTCCCCAGTTCCCTGTTTTTGTTTCTCAGTTTTTTCAGTTACTTTCTTTAGAGTGCAAATACCACTCATGCTGAGACTCTTCTGATTTAGACTAAACCCATAGTACACACATTTGGAAACCTATGGCTGCTTGGGGGGCCATATGGCAATTTAAGAGAATCCTTGTTATTGCTGCCAAGTCCCTGACTGTTAGGGAAATACAACTCTATTGTTTCCAAAACCCTGGGAGGGGGGAGCTAATTTTTCCTCCTTCTTTTGCAAAACAGCAGGAACTGTAAATAACAATCCTCTAGATAACACAAATAGGTAAACATTTCCAGGGTTTGTTATCTAAAGTGATAAAAATCCTTCTTTCTTATTGTGTTGTTGCTCTGCTACTTACAGAGTTTCAGGACTTCTGCTGCTGATAGGTAGACAGCCAGAGGAGAAATTATATGCAAGAGAAAATAGTATGTTTGCACTTAAGAAATATGGAGTAAATCTGTTGACTTTTATTGTATTTTGAATCTGGAAAAACATTTTACTCCAGAAAGATCTTCCATCCTGACAAAAGATTTAGAACACAGCTCTGTTTTATTTTTATTACCATTTGCTATAGGACAACCATTTTGAATTCTCATATAATTTTGAGTGACTTTGCGATCTTTATTGATTTTTTTTTCTCAGTCCTGGGAATTGAACCCACAGGCATTCTTAGGCCTTTTTAAAATATATTGTTTATTTTGAGGCAGGGTCTCACTATATTGCCAAGGCAGGCCTCAAACTTCCATCCTCCTGACTCAGTTTCCCAAGTAGCTGGAAATATAGGGGCGCATTATCACACCTGGATAAATTCTTATATAATTTAAAAGTCTTCTAGTGAGTTGACAGTTCTTAGATATAATAGACATTAAGAGCAAATCCTGAGTTTTTCTCTTTAAGTGTGAACAGTAGTGTATCTAATGGATTTTTATTGGAAAATAATGTTCTGATAGTGACAAATGTGAAACAAGTAGTAGTTTCTTGGCCTGATTATTACAGAATCACTATAAATGTGGTTGCTATGCATCTAAAGATATATATATCTTCTAACAAACCACATGCTTTGGTATTCATACCAGCATGAATTTTCTTCCCTGTAGTGAACCTTGTTAATGAACAGGCTTTCAGGATCAGTCTTTTTATTTTTTTTTTCTAAATGATTTCTGTATTCAAGTGGTCTGCTGTATGCTCAAGGACAAAATGTATTGCCTTCCCTCCTTGAATGAATGCTCCATCTATTGCTGTCTGAGTGTTAGCTGGGGTTGGAAATCTGGAAATCACGTTGTGTTTCTCAGCTCATGTGTTCTAACAGAAGATTTCAAGGAAGACACAAAATGTAGTAAAAGTATAGTAAAGTTTGTTGAAATAGAAAGGAAAATTCCCTCAAGGGAGATGGTGGGTTTCAAAGAGGAGAATGATATCCTACCCCCTTGTTCTGTAATTTTATTGAGGTCCCAGGCATGTTTCTAGAATCCCATCCATGTATATCACCTCTTAACTCTTAGCTGACAGTTGGATTGTATCAGATTTTTAAGCCCCTACTTTGCATGATTTTATCCACATGTACCCAAACAAAACCCACAGGAGGTGTGGAATTTTTCTATTAAGATGACATTTAAATGACATGCTAAAGCTCTAAACACAACTCTTGGTCACTTTGGTCCATGCTGACTAATTCTTTTTTTTTTTTTTTTTTTTTTGAGAGAGAGAGAGAGAGAGAGAGAGAGAGAATTTTAACATTCATTTATTTTTTCTTAGTTCTCGGCGGACACAACATCTTTGTTGGTATGTGGTGCTGCTGAGGATCGAACCCGGGCCGCACGCATGCTAGGCAAGCACGCTACCGCTTGAGCCACATCCTCAGCCCCATGCTGACTAATTCTAATTGCAACTTGTTTTTACAGATTTCATGATCACTAGGCTTTGCTTTTAATTATCATGAGTTGTGGAAACTTTGGGCTGCATAAAGGTCATGAAAGTCCCATTTTAGGGCAACTTGTGTTCTTATTGAATGAAAGGAGTTTTTGGATATGCATTCCTCACCCCTGAGAGAATAACTCTGAAGATAACAGGTTGAGAACTATAACATATCCTATTGACTTAAGCCAGTTTAGAGCCAAAATGACCTTGAGTAAATTGTTTATTGAAACAAAACATGTGTGGGGGCCGGGGTTGTAGCTCAGTGGTAGCACACCTTCCTGGTACATGTGAGGCACTAGGTTTGATTCTCAGCACCACAAAAAATAAATAAACGTTAGAAAAAAACAAAACAAAACATGTGGAGGGCCAGCACATATGCCCAAGTTATAAAATTATCTCTAACTTCATATTCCTACCTCTCATGTCTATTTGCTACCTGTCATAATTTATGTCTCGCTGCATATTATAACAGATGTGTATATAAGTGCTGAAAAGCAGTAATGATTAGTTTTGATTTTAGGAAATCAGGAAAAATCACAGAATAAGTGAAATGAATGATTTAAAGAGAGAATTCTAAAATTGGGAGTGAGGACAGAATTTCAAGCAGAGGAAAATACATGAAAAAAAGCATATATTTAAACTGTCTAAATTGGTATCTGGTTCTAAATGCTGTGGAAAGTTCAGGCTAAGTTACATAGAACAGGTTGTTGTTAATACAAGTACTATAAAATAGTATAGTAGTTATATTTTGATATCACTGGGTTTCAAAAAGAGTAGACCTCAGTTCAAATGTTAGTTCCCAGTTAAATAATCCATAAGATGTGTTTCAAATATTTATCATGGAAATACATATGGGATAGCTAGGCCTTTTTGTCTCTTTGCTTTCTCTTGCCTTTGTGTTCAGGAAAGCTAATGATATAATTTACCATTTTATCTTAAGATATAATACCACAGCTAATCCCTTAAGCATATCTCATTTTGTATGTCATATTCATTATCAGCTTACCTGGATGTTAACCAAGGTGCAATAATTCTAACAGCTTCTGTTAGAGATTCCTCAATAGTTTGGCCTTAGCATCCTTTCCCACTTTGATAGTGATAGTTCAGAAGAGCAACTTTATCACCAACTCAAGATGAGAAGGGACTTGTGGTAGCCAGCTGTCAAAATGGCTATCAATGATCTTTCAATGGTTCTCTGCTTTCTGGTATTTATAATCTTATATAAATTCCCTCCACTATGGTATGAAGTTTATTTGGAGTAACAAATGGAATGCAGCAGAAATGATGGTATGTCACTTCCATGATTTGGTTATAAAAACCCATGACTTCCATCTTGGATTATTTCTCTTGCTCTCTCAGATCACTTGCTCTTAAGGAAGCCAGTGGCAATATTGTGAGGATAAGTAGTCAGGTATGGAGATGACCATGTGACAAGCAACTGAGGTCTCTAGCCAATGGCCAGTGATGAACTGAATCCTGCCAACAACCATATAAGTAAGCTTAAAAGTAGATTCTCAAGTCTTGAGATGACTGCAAGCTCATGAGAGACCCCCAAGAAATGACTGCTTAGTTAAATTGTTCCTGGATTCTTAATCCATAATAAATTTTTATTGTTTTAAATATCTAAATGTTTGTGAGGCATGGTGGCACAAATCTGTAATCACAGTGATCTGGGAGGCTGAGGCAGGAGGATTGCAAGTCTGAAGCCAACAAGTTGTATCCTATCTTAAAATAAAAAAATAAGTGTTGGGTAATAATAATAATAATCTCAGTGGTAGAGCACCCCTGGTTTTAGACTACAGTGCTGCAAAAATAAAATAAAATTTGGGGTAATTTGTTATGTGGCAATAGATGACTAATACAAGATACTTCTGAGTGGAAACTTGTAACAATGGTCCCTTCATTTTCTGATTGTAGCCCTCATTGTTCTGAGGCTTATTTTTTAAAAAGAAATTTTTTAAAAAACTTCTCTCTCTTTTCCCTTGTCCCCCTCCCTACTAAGATTAGGGAGACAGTGTTATCTTTTTCTTTCCCTAGTTAATTGCCCTTGAACACAGCCACTATAGGAAGGAGATGCCTGCTGAGGATCTGGGAAATGAATATCTCCCAAATTAACAAAAGTGAATCCTAACACACCATCAGGGCACCTTGGGACCCCCTACCAGAGCACACCTAGAATATAACCCTTGAAGTGTTTCTTTAAAACTCTCCTTTCCCTCCTGTTGGGGAGAATCATAGCCTTTGGGACAGGAGTCCCCTGTGTTTCTCCTTTGCCATGAAAGCAATAAACCTACTTTTTCCTTTTTCTCAAAACCATGTCCTCATTATTGGATTGGCATCTGGGAAAAGGATAAGCTTTTGGTCACAAAATTTCCCTGGTACAGAAACCACAGAGTGGACTCAACATTTCTTTGAATCAGATCCTATGTCACTTCAATAATGAGGTATGGCCTCTGAACACCCATTTTAGAACTATGTCCAAATGAGATAACTATACAACAGAAGTAGAAGAGAGAAGCTTTATTTATTTGACCTATCATGGTTGGAATCACACGTTTTCCTAAAATATTAAGCATCTGTGTTCTGATACTTGATCCTTGTGTCTGTCAGCTTCATATCATTATAACAAAATACTGGAGACAGGCTATATATGAAGTAAAGAGAGGTTTATTCTGGCTCAAGATGCTGGCAGTTCCAGTCCAAGATCAGGTAGTACTGCTGCTTTGAGTCTCTGGAGAGGGCACAGGATGACAGTGGTGGGAAGTGTGTGTCAAAGCAAATTGCTTTCATCTTTAGCCAGGAATTAGCAAGAGATCAAGAATCAAGCAACTGGGATCCCACAAAACCCAATGACCTAAGGACCTCTCATTAGCCCCCACTTCTCAAAGATTCCACTATCTCCCAGTAGTGACTCCCTGGGGACCAAGATTTTAACACAGAGACCTTTGGAAAACTTATCTAAACCATAGCAATCCTTTTATTAAAAAGCAGTCAGTCTTTTATTTATCCTGTAGGGTGGAAGAATATGCCATCCCCAAATATGCTGCCCTGGCATAAAGATTATTTTGAGCTGAAGACAAATAAGAAGTAGAGTATGGAAAAAAAATCTGCCCTTCCTCTCTTTGCCTAACAGCAGGACATAAATTTCAAAGGTAGTGCCTCCTTTTGTTGTGAAGTAGAAAAGTTAATCACACAACTTTAAAACTTTACCTGCCTGGAGATAGCACCTGAGGAATCTATATAAAAAATTCTACCAACTACCCTTTGCCCATTATTAGTTTCCCATCTATTTGCCTTGTCACAGTTTGCCACTTTAGGGACTCAAAGTTGTTTTCCTTTGTCTTGTCACTTCTCTAAAAATGTATTCTTTGTTTAGATGCTGTTTAAACACAAGTTCTAACCAAACCTTTGAGTTACTCATCTCTGGGTACTCCCATGTGTTACATTTTCAATGTACATGCTAATAAACTTCTGTTTATTTTTCTCTTGTTAATTTGACTTTTGTCAGTCCAATTTAAAGAGCCCCAGGCAGAGAACCTATGCAGTAAGAGAAATTTTCCTCCCCTGCATTTAATAGGTGATTCAGATCCTAATTTTTGCTTTTAGCAAAACTATAAAAAGCAAAAGGCAATCTTCATAGTGGGAAATGAGGAAACAAATCATATATTAGGCTAAGATTGATCCCTTAACAGCTGCATAGCAATTATGAGAGGAGGATAGGCTTGTGAATGAATACCCTCTATGGGGCACAAATGGACCAAACATGTTGTTCAGTCACTCTGAGCCTTGGTATCTGCTTTTCTAAGATTAGGTAAACAATATTTGACAGGGAGTTTGTAATGATTAAATGTGATACTGTTTGTGAAAGCATTTGCATCTATTAAATAACACTTAAGAATTATTTTCTTTTTTATTGGTTGTTCAAAACATTACAAAGCTCTTGACATATTTCATACATTAGATTCAAGTGGGTTATGAACTCCCATTTTTACCCCAAATACAGATTGCAGAATCACATCGATTACACATCCACATTTTTACATAACGCCATATTAGTAACTGTTGTATTCTGCTACCTTTCCTATCCTCTACTATCCCCCCTCCCCTCCCCTCCCATCTTCTCTCTCTATCCCATCTACTGTAATTAATTTCTCTCCTTGTTTTTTTTCTCATTCCCCTCACAACCTCTTATATGTAATTTTGTATAACAATGAGGGTCTCCTTCCATTTCCATGCAATTCCCTTTTCTCTCCCTTTCCCTCCCACCTCATGTCTCTGTTTAATGTTAATCTTTTCCTCCAGCTCTTCCTCCCTGCTCTGTTCTTAGTTGCTCTCATTATATCAAAGAAGACATTTGGCATTTGTTTTTTAGGGATTGGCTAGCTTCACTTAGCATAGTCTGCTCTAATGCCATCCATTTCCCTGCAAATTCTATGATTTTGTCATTTTTTAGTGCTGCGTAGTACTCCATTGTGTATAAATGCCACATTTTTTAAAATCCATTCATCTATTGAAGAGCATCTGGGTTTTCTAGTGTCCAGTGCCATGTCTTTAGGGGACATGCCCATTGTGAAAGATAATTCCCTACTCCATTGAACATTTATTACCTAAGCACCTACTAGGTTCGGCGAGGCACAGTGTATGGTGAGGATTATACAAATGGTATGGAAGGAACACATCTTCTACCTGTCTCAGATTCTGAACCTGAGGCTCTGAAATTTGAATTAGCCAAAGAAAGATTAACAAGAGAAAAACATGTTTTAATATGTGCATCACACTTACATGTGGGAGTATCCAGATGAATAACTCAAAAAATGGTTGTGATACTTTGCTTTATATATCCTCTTAAGATAAAAAAAAGAAAAGGGGTTTGAGGTCTTGGGCTGGTGGCTGCAAATTATGGAAAGGTGACCTCTAAGAGTATAATAAGCAGGGGTTATAAATATGTTTATGCAGACTTGAATCTGTTTTTCCCCAGATAAGGGTTGTTAAAAGTCCCCCCCACTTCTTGGTATTGGAGAAGGAAATATCTTGACAAATGGAAATTTTCTTTATAAATGTAAATTTCTTTTTTAAAAGGAAAAATGTGCCCTGTTTTTAGAGCTTTGTCTATATCTGCTGGTTCTCAATGGCCTTCAGCTCAAAATAGCCCATATGCCAAAGAGATATATTGGGAGTTAGCATATACTGATATCTTTCATAATGAACAAAAAGAACCTGGTCTTTATTGTCAAGGCACTTAACATTGCTAGTAATTAAATAATATACCAAATGGAAGTAAAAATTCAGTTGTGTCTAGTGATTAGATAGAGGTACTATGAAAGCACCCTAAGGGGAGACTTGACCTAGTGAGGGAAATAAAAGGATGTTTCTCCAGGAAGTCACACTTGAACTAAGATCCAAAGTAGGGGTAGGTGTTAAAGAGGGGTGGGAAGTGCCTCACAGATTAAGGGAACAAAGAGTACAAAGATCAACTGGCAAAGGCAATATGGTGAACAAGTGGACCTAAAAAGCCAAGGAAGCTGGGCTGATGGCTCATGCCTTTAATCCCAGCTACTTTGTAGAACAAGGCAGGAGGATCACAAGGTGAAGGCCAGACTTAGCAACTTAAACATGGATGATGGTGGTGATGATGATGATGATGATGGTGGTGGTGGTGGTGGTGGTGGTGGTGGTGGTGATGATGGTGGCGGCGGTAGTGTCATCAGTGGCTGGGGATGTAACTGGTAGAGCACCCCTGGGTTCAATCTCCAGTACCACACATACACATAGCTAGGGAAGCTAGAGAGCAAATAAAATAAGGGGAGCATGGTAGATGATGTAAACCCTTTTCTTAGTTCATATGCCCAGTAAAGTCTATAATGGACTGAATGGAATATCTTTACCGTGGCTACCACATAGGGTAATATTTTGTCATAGTCTTTTCAGGCTTCTATAACAAACTACTATAGATTGAATCACTTATAAACAACCAAAATTTCTTTCTAACAGTTCTAGAGACTGGAAAGTCTAAGACCAAGGTGCCAACAGATTTGATATCTATTGAGGGCCTGCTTCATGGTTCATTAGACAATCATCTTCTTGTAGTAACATTACATGGCAGAAGGGTCGAGGGAACTCTCTGGGGTATCTTTTTATAAGAGCACTAGTCCCATTCATAAGGGCTCAACCTTCATGACTTAACACCTACTTATGCCCCATCTTTCAATACCATTGTTTTGGAGGTTAAGATTTCAATATATAAATCTTGGGAGGATGTAAACTATTCAGTATATAGGATCTTGTTTTAGTTATTCCTCACTGTATAAGAAAAGTACAGCTGACAATGCTTGGAGAATTTTTTTTTAAAGAGAGAGAGAGAGAGAGAGAGAGAGAGAGAGAGAGAGAGCGAGCGCAAAATACAGACTCCAAAGTCACACATCCAGTGACCTACTTCTTCCAGTCACACCCTACTTGCCTACAGTCATCACCAAGTTAATTCATTTGTCAATTTACTTCACTTCTGAAAATTCTTGCATTGTTTCACATATGAACTTTTGGGGGGGGTACCTCATATCTAAACCATAGCAGACATAAACTATATTGTTATTATAGCTTAGATACCATGAAGACTATAGTTAGGGAATGATAGGAACCTTCCAAAAATCCATGATTTAAACTGTGATGTCCTGTTTACTGATTGTATTTCAATCATTTTGATATCATACCTAAGAAAGCATTACTGACAATGTAAAGATTTTATCCCATATTTTTATCTCATAGTTTTATTGTTTTAGCACTGACATTTATATTTACTATCTTTTCTGTATATATACATAAAGAAATTTTGTGCTGGGAATGGTGGTGCACACTTGTAATCCCAGTGGCTGGGAAGGCTGGGCAAGAGGATTATAAGTTCAAAGCCAGCTTTAGCAATTTAGCGAAGCCCCTAAACAACTTATGAAGACCTAGCTCAAAAAAGAGGGAGGTGCTGGGGATGTAGCTCAGTGGTTAGACATCCCAGATTCAATCCCCAGTACAATATATATATATATATATTGTTTATGGTATGAGTTAGGTGTCCAAGCTGATCTCCTTGTATGTTGATATTTCATTGTTCCAGGATTATTTGTTTTAAGAAGATTTTTTTGAAAATCAATTGATCATAAATATAAGGATTTATTTCTGACTCTCAAATCTATTCCATTGATCTTTGTGCCCATCTTTATCCTAGTACTACATTCTCTAAATAACTGTAGCTTTACAGTAAGTTTTGAAATCAGAAATACCCCAATTTTGTCCTTATTTTTCACAATTGTTTTGGATAGTATGAGTATTTTTCTTTTTTATGTGTATTTTAGGATTAGTGTGTAAATTTCTGAAAGAAGGAACTTATTGGAATTTTTATTGGAATATCATTGAATCTATAAATAAATCTGGGTAAAATTGTATTCCTAACTATAATGAATCTTCCCGCCTATGAAATGTAATATTTCTCTGTTTACTTAAATATTTTAAATTTCCCTCAGCAGTGTTTCATAATTTTTGGTATTCAATCTTGTACTTCTTAAATTAAATTTATTCCTAAAATAACAATCACATCAAATGTATGCTTTTGATGTGATTGTGAAAAGAATTGTTTTCTTAAATTTTGTTTTCAGATTCATTATTGTTTCTACTGTTGGGGTGCAGCGGAGCGTCGGAGGGGAGAAACCACACAAGAGACTCACTTCATGCAATCGCAGGGGGGAAGTTTATTGAGGATCCTGTTCCAGCGCGCTGGGACTCTGTGCTCACTCAAGAAGGGAGAGCAGCCCAGAGCCCAGAGCAGAGGTCAAGCGGAGCTTAAGTACACTTTTTGGAGAGGGTGGGGGGCTTTGCATACATCAGAACAAATCATCATGAGGCGTGGGGAAATTGAACAACAACTCTGAGACGTGATTGGCACATTCATTGGCGGGAACAATTAGGGCAGGAGTGATTGGTGCTCCTAGGTGGGGTACACATTCAAACTGATTGGTTTAGGTCCTGCAATGCCTACGTGCCAAGCAACTCAGAACCCTTAGCTATTAAACAACCAGAAAGTCAGTGGAAATATTTACTGGGCAGTTCCAGTATTGTCCTAATAGCTACAGGGATTACAGGTTTTAGGGGTAGCAGAGGGACTCTAACAATACTAGTCTTTTACTTTTTAACCCAATCCCTGCACTTTGGAAACTTTAGGATGCCTGGTCTTTTACACTTTAACTCAGGCTCTGCGGCTTAGAATCAGCTTGGAAATTTTACCTTTACACTACATAGAAATGCATTTATCTGTATATTAATCTTGTATTCTACAATCTCACCTATCAATTGTGATAGTTTCCTCTGTGGATTTATTAGGATTTTCTATATCCAGGATCATGTTATTTGCAAGTACAATTTTTCTTCTTCCTTTTTAGTCTAGATGGTTTTCTGCTTTTCCTTATTACATTGGCTAGAAACTCCAGTACCAAAAGCAGTAGTGAGAATGGGCACTCTTCTCTTCCTTCCTTTCTTGGGGGAAGTTCTTCATTCTTTCATCATTAAGAATGATATTTGTGTAGATTTTTTTTTAGACAATCTTTATCAACATATGAAATTTTTCTTTCATTCCAAGTCTGTAGAGAATTTTTGTGATTATGTATGACAGTTGGATTTTATCACTTTCTCTTTGTTTATTGAGTTGATCATATAATTACTGTCTCTTAGGCTAATAATATGTGTGATTGATATTTAGATATTGAACTGACAGGGCTCAAGCGAACATGATACCCCAAAGTGGCATGCTGAGTACTTTGAACGAGAAGGGACTACAAAGGCCTCAGAAGCAAGGTCATTCTGGCTTTCTCCAACCCTCCTGTCTCTTGCCCCTTTTTCTCCCTAAAGAAACCATAGAACTAGAATTCTCCTTCCCCAGTGTGCATCATAGAAACTTGAAAACCTCCCCCTCAATGTACTCCCTTTCTTCTCCCTTCAACACCCTCATTCCAGAGGGGTCCTGCTTGATAGCTAGGGATGAAGGCATGCTACACAGTGAGTGTCACAAGACAAAATTCAAATTAAAATGCCATAGACACCAACCGGTTTTCTTAAATTGATCCAATAGGTTTTCTTTCTTTTTTAAAAATTTTTTTTCACAATAACTTCATTCTATGTATTCTTTATTTTTGTGTGGTGCTAAGGATCACACCCAGGGATTCTCATGTGCTAGGCAAGTGCTCTACCACTGAGCTACAACCCCAGACCCCAATAGGTATTTTGAGTAAACATTTCAGTTTGTTCTGTGACTTTGGTTAATTTTTTTGAATTTATAAAGTTTTTTTTATTGTTTTGTCAGTATTTTCTTTGCTTTTATGGAGCACCAGATTTACCAAGGCCATTTATTCTTCCACTTAGGAAGTTCACTTGATTTCTCATAAATTTAAAAAAAATTTTTTTGTAGGGTTGGGGTTATGGCTCAGAGGTAGAGCACTTGCCTAGCATGCATGAAGCCCTGGGTTTGATTCTCAGTACCACATAAAAATAAAATAAAGGTGTTGTGTCCACCCACAATTTAAATAAATAAATAAATAAATAACTTTTTTATGGTTGTAGATACAAAGAATGCCTTTATTTTTTATTTTGTTTTATTTTTTATCTGATGCTGAGGATCGAACCTAGTGCTTCATGCATGCTAGGCAAACACTCTGCCACTGAGCTATAGCCTTAGCCCATCATACATTTTAAAATAAGTGTAAGTTGGTGTTACTTTTCCGGAAGGAAGATTATGAATGTGAGTATGAATTATTTAAAATTTTATTCCTTTTAGCTTAGTCATTTTTTGAATAGTGATAAGACTCAGAATTCAACAATTATGATTTATTTTATTTATAATAGAGAAAATATTGACATATATATCCAGCCAATATAAATTTGGTTAAATTAAATTTGCCTGAAGCCAATGTCTCGGCTTGGCACAGAATCACGAGCCACCACACACCTTTGTAGGTTCAAACAGCAATTCTTTATTCCTGCTCTCACACCGCCTCCACACAGGTCCAGGGGCAATCCCCATCTCCCGCACAATTCACGTCCTAAATACTTTCTCTCCAGGAGAACTCAGCGGGAACTCAGGCAGCAGGCAGCCCTACTCCCAGCAGGAATAATCTTCAACCTCCAACTTCCCTAAAACTCCTATTGTCACGCCCTAAACCCAAGGACAGGGATACTTCCTGCAAGATACACCCTAATCCTGGATCCACCCTGGTGATTGAGCAGGGTCACCTTTCTCAAACACACAAGCAAGGTCGCAGCAAATTTCCAAGGCAAGTCCATTTAACATGGGGTACCTGGCAAGGATTTCGATGCGTCATTCCTACTTGGTAATGGCCCTCAGCATAAATTGATGAATTATACATGATTTTATGTGGCTGCATAATATTTCACATATAAACAAAAAAAAATTTCACATGTAAGTATATCATATAAGAATATTTAGTGGGGTGGGAGGGATATCCAAAGCATATTAACGAATGAACAATATGAGTCTAATTTTATATCATATAATTTTTATTACAAATTACATAAGAATACAAAATATATTTTCATAACATATTAATAGATGTTTTGTAACATACATGTATATACACATACATACAGCACATAGTCCTCCTTTATGTATGTGTTTCACATGGTTGATTCAATTAACTTGAAGGTCTAAAATATTTTTAAAAAATTGTGTCCAAATTGAATGTATACAGACTTTTTTCTTGTCACTTTTCCCTAAAAATACAACATAATATCTATTTATATGGCATTTATATTATATTAGGTATAATGTCATCTAGGGATGGTTTAAATTCCACAGGAGGATATGCATAGGTCATATGCAAATATTGTGGCATTTTATATAAGATACTTGAGCATCTCTGGATTTTGGTATCTGCAGGTCATCCTGCAACCAATCCCCTGCAGATACTGAGGAAGGACTATATATCATTATAGTATATAGTATATTAAAATGGATGGAGTGGAGAATATCATGCTAAGCGAAGTAAGCCAATCCCCAAAAACCAAAGGTTATGTTTTCTCTGATAATTGGATGCTGATCTATAATGGGGAAAGAGAGCATGGGGAAAATGGAGGGGGGAGGGGAAGGGGCAGGGGGTAGGAGAGATGGTAGAATGAGAAGGACATATTATTCTACGTACACGCATGATTTACAAATGGTATGACTCTTCATTGTGTACAATCAGAGAAATGAAAAGTTGTGTTCTATTTGTGTGCAATGAAATGAAATGCATTCTAGTGTCATGTATAACTAATTAGAACAACAAAAAAGTAGTTCTCTCTCCATATACCAACATATAATTAGGAAGAATAAATTCTAGTGTTCTATTACACAATAGGGTGACAATATTTCATAATAACCTATTATATGTCTGAAGAATTAGAGAAAAGGATATCCAAATATAAGGAAATGATGAGGAGACAGAAATTCTAATTATATACTGTATTATTTTAAATATATATAATTGATATGTGTTAATTAATAAGTAAATGATTATCTCTTTGGAGACTTTTGTTTTCTTTTTGGAACTTTCATGTATTGTAGACTTTTTTGGTGATCACATTACTTTTGCAACCCAAGAAAAATAATACAAGTTTTAAACTATTAATAAACTTTTTGAATGTTGTAGTTAGATGTGTTGGTATGATGTGGCTTGTTACATGAGTATTCTATGAAAAACTTTAATAGTATTATTCATAACAAATTGGCCTTTGAAATCTATTTGACACTCATATAAAGGATCAAGTTTCCCTTCTTTTTTCCACTGTAAGAAGGCTTGGAGTCAAATTTGTTGACTATCCTTAATGATAACAACTAGAGAGGTTTTTGTGGTATGAATTTGTTGTCTTTTTCTCAGATCCATTTTATAATCCTTCTCATTTTCTTCCTTCACTTTTATATCCAACTTATTGTATTTTCTAGTATTTAATATATCCTTCTAAACCATCTTCAATCCCTTTTAGAACAACAGAACAATTGGGGCATGAATTTATCTGTATATACATACACACACATTTAAAATAAGTATATCATAACTCAGTTTTTGAGATTTTAAAATATTCTCTAGGAGAACATTCATTCTCATAAGGTGTGTTAGTTGCACAATTTGTAGGCAGTTTTAGCACACAAAATTTATTTATCTTATGTTTCTCTGCAGGTGCATTTTTTCCTTTAGTCCTTATCTATCACAGCCATTATTTTAATCCCTGTATTACATAGTTCTGCTGTGTTGGTATCTGGTCCACAAGAGCAATATATCCTCCTAGAAAAGCATTGGGATTGTAGTTAGAATTTTAGAGTTTGGGTCCAGGCTCTGTAATTACGGGCCATGTGGCCTCAGGTAAGTCTTTGAAACAATCTGAACTACTTCGTTAGTGAAGTAGAATGGTCATACTCTTTTTTATAACTAGTTAATACAGTTTTTATTATCAATTAAGATCAGAAGTATAAAAACTTTCATCAGATCCATGTATGTTTATAAAGTTTTGGACAAAGATGTCCAGGCTAACAAAGTCTGAATTTGCCAGGCTGATCACCTTAACTGAGAATTGTGTTTTCCCAAAGAGGGTGACTTTTCTAATTTGTACAAAGTCTTCATAGGTACTAATTATATCTCTAAAAGGTCACTTTCATAAATTGAAAAGGTATGATCCAAATGCATTTCTCTGTATGAACAATTTTGAAAACTGTGGTCCTGAAAATGTTGGTGGGATTACTCACTTTTTTCCTTCCTGGGAAGACACTGATTGTTTAACTGAAAGCAAACACTTATAAGAACCCAGTCTTTACTGGAAATACATGTATATTTGATGTAACAGTAATCATTTTTTAACATTGGGGATTTGCAAGAAGGAACGATCTAGCAGTTTTATCAAAACTAGTATATCTGGCAATGTTTTACTCTCATTTTGTTCCTCCCTTGCCACAATGTGTGAGATCAGCACAGAAAGTCTGTACTTCAACATGTGAGGGTCAACTTATTATTAGTCTGGTGCTGTGGATGCTGAGATGTGCTGTCCAAATTTCTACTTCAGGTCTGAAGCACTTACTTCCCAGGGGTATTGATTACTACCAGTTTAGAGCTGCACCCATCCTCAGGAATTGTCCTTGATAGAAATGGCTGCCTCTTCCAAGGTCACATGCCCTTCTCAGGGGCAGTCAGCATTGAATGACTGAGTGTTGCAGGATATAAGGTCAGTCCCCTTACCCCAATTTGGGACATCCCTGAAGAGCCACCCGAGCTTCAGAGTTTTCTATGAAGGTGATTGGTCTCTTTTACAAGTATATTATGTTTCAATTTCCCCCATATTCTCTCACGTGTTCTGCTCACAAGACCACTCTCCTGAAAACTGCTTGAGTCCATTTCCAGAGAACAGAACCAGGACACCAGCAAAAGTTTTAAAAGTCCCTGAGATGAATCATTAGGCATTAGCTGTATGTCAGTAGCTATTCTTTTCTTCTTTCTTACCAAATGAACTCCAGTTTTATTAGACTGTCAGGGGCCCTGGCTTAAAAATTTATTTCCCAGACTGCATTGCAGTTAAAGGTGCACATTAAACACAACTCTGGCCAATGTTACATAAACAGAAGTCACTGATTTTTAAATGGACTGAGTGAGTTGATGCATATCCTTCTACCCATCAGCCTCTCTTCTTCCTTCTTGAAGAACAATATTTTTAATGCTGGAAGGAAAGATAAGGGAAAGACCAATAGATTTTGAAACTTCAGCTGTAATATCCTTAAGCTCCTGAACCCATGTTAGCCACCACTAAACATAGGTCTGTCATGTTGAGAAAAATAAACCATATCTTATTTATGTCATTGTTTTGCTTATCTGATATAGTTAGGGAAAAATACTTTTAGTCCCTGGATTTAAATGAAACTGATGTTGAAATTTAGACTCTTAAATTAGATGATCTGTCCTTGAGTCTTGGTTTGTTGACTTTCAGTGAATCCCTTACATGCACTTAGTCTCAGCTTTCTTATTTTTAAATTAGGGAGATATTACCTATGACAGCTTATTTTTTTCACAATATCTTTATTTTGTTCATTTATTTTGACATAGTTCTGAGGATTTAACCCAGTTGCCTCACATGTGCGAGGCAAGCACTCTGCCACTGAGCCACAACCCCAGCCCCAGCTGATTCTTAATAAGGAAATATGAGAGAATAGATGTAGAAGTATTTAGTCCAGTGCTCTATATAAATATTCTGTTAATATCAGTTTACTTCTTTTACACATAACCTATCATCCCTCATGACTACCAGGTTTATCATTGCAAATTAGGGTGTATCAGAGGTCCTATGGGCATGCTAAATCTGAGCAGTTCTAATAGGGGCCTCTCTGATTCTTTTTTCTTATTGTTGTTTTTAGGTACCACCTAGGATTGGGGTTAACTCTTTACTTATCATTTCATGAAGTCATGCTACATTGTGATACTATAAAATAGAAGGCATGTGAGAAAGTTTTAAGTTGGGTTCCCTGGGAAGGAAATTATGAGACAGTATTTAGCATCTGAGTTACTATTGTTTGAATCTGATTTGTCCCCCAAAGCTCATGTACTGGAAGCTTGGTGCCTAGTATGTGATGTTGAAAGGTGGTAGAAACTTTAAGAGATGGGGCCTAATTCAAGATTATGGGGTAATCACTCTCAGAAGTGATTAGTGATGTTCTTGTGGGGTAAATTAGCTCTTGTGAGATGGAGTTGTTCATAAAAATGAGACCAACCCATATACGTGGTCCCTTCTGCACACACAGTTCCTTCTCAGTTTCTTCACCATGTTTTCACTCAAAGAGGCTTCTCCAGAGACCAAACAGATGGGCCTGCCCTATCTTGAATTTTCAGCCTCGAAAATTGTGAGCTAAATAAATCTCTTTTCTTTATACATTACCTTGTTTCAGGTATTTTGTTACAGCAACAGAAAATGGACTGAAACATAGTGTTTATTTAGGAATATCCTTAGATTCAATCCCTGTTGAAAGGAGGAGAAGGAGGCAAGATTGGGCAAGGAAGAAACTGAGCTGTGATACAGGCCCAACAACACTGTAGTTCTGAGACACAATTGATTGATTGATCTGATGGGAGAATGCTAGGGCAGGAAAGCACTGATGACTTTTCCTCCAAATTGGGCTGAGATGGCCAAGCATTTATACTCCCACAGGAACAGAAATTATGTGTAGGCTACCTAGAAAGGAGGCATAACCTTTGAAAGATTGATCTCTGCAGCTGATACAGTCCCCAAAGAGGCTAACAGCTGGCAGCTGACTTTCTAGGACAGTCTCAACAGCTGGAGCAACATATCCTTCACTGAAGGAAGATGTTGTCAGAGGCTCATCCCAGTGTCTAAGACAGATGGGAAGAAGAGACAAAGTAAAAGGAAATGATAGTGCTGAAACTTAAATAAAAACTAATGAAATATTTTCTCACCACAGGCTAATGCTGGTCTAGATCCTGGCTAGAGGAGTTTTTGATACTATCCTTTAAACATAAATGACTATAAATTTTCTATGTTCATATATGAATACAAAACCACTGAAATGTTTCATCATGTACATCCACAAGACTGGAATCCTAATTAGGATAAATTATACTCCATGTTTGTATAAATATGTCAAAATATACTGTACTGTCATGTATATCTAAAAAGAACAAATTTTTTAAAAATTTAAAAGTTTATGAAGTTCTTGTTTTCTTGCATTTTTCATTAATTTTAAAAATCCAGTATATTTCTCACATTTTGAACAAGTGTCTCAGAAGTACAAGCAATTCATTTAACTCTCATTTCAGCCATAGTTAAATATGTGAACTACTAAAATTGAAAAGGTGTATACACATTAACATGGCTGTGGAAAGAGTCTTTGGAGACAGATGCATGTAAAATGGGTGTTTAACATTTCTTCCTGGTTTTGGTTCACTTCAATTTTTTAAAAATTAATTATTATCTCTTTAAATATTGAATTAAATTAGATTTCAGTGGGCTTTCGCTACCCATAAAACACATGCTATTGTGTATGAATTCTCATCTCAATTTCTGATATGCTTTGTCATGTTATTTTATTCTGTAGTGAATTCCTTGATGTGTTTTTTTTTTTGCCTTGGTAGTTTTAAAAGATGACCATAACTAAAGCTATCATTCTGAATAAAAATATTGTGTGGTGTTAAAAAAACAGAAATGACTATAAATTAAGCTTGCTTTACACCACTTCTTGAACAACTCACAAAGTTGGCCTTGCTTCCTTGAAGTGGAAGAACTGGATTATGCCCATGGCATTCAATTGTAAAATATCTGGAATACCATATTTAAGAGTTATCAGTGTTTTGAATGAACTGTACTGTCAGTTCAGCAAAAATTAATGATTGCTTTGATTATTCTAAAATTAGTTCAATGCATATGGTATGTAATCACTGAAAAAGAAATTTACATACATTATCCCACATAATTCATACAACTGTGTTAGAAGGCTGGAGTTGACACCTTTATTTCCTACATTTCCTATGAGTTTATAGAATTCTTTACCAAATTCCTCAGTTCCTTAGAGGAAATATAAAAGTAAACAGGCAAACAAAATAAACTAGGGGAGAAGGGAGATTTATGTTTCACAATTTATAGAGTTGATGTCATGATTATTTTTCCAAATGGTATTTCCAAAAATCTCAATATTTTCCTTTTCTGGGATATTGCTGAAGCTTATTAAGATGGATAAGGATTAGAGAGGCCACTTATCTCATCTTGCCCTTTACCTTTTTGTCACCAAACTCATGCTTTTATTTAACCCTGTGTGTGTGTGTGTGTGCACGTGTGCACATGTGCACAGCTGCATACACATTTATATGTGTGAGAAAGAAATTTTCCAGATGAAAATTTTGAATCTTATATGCATTAAGTAATTTTCTCAAGGTCAGTCAGTGGTAGAATATAGATTTGAACTTAGGCATTTTTACTGAGTTCAATATTTTTATATTGTGTTACTCACCTCATATGAGTGCCCCCCACCATATGTCCTTTGCTGCTCCTTTATATCTTAGTCAGAATCTGTTTTTAGACATCATTGGGTGTATCACTACATAATCAATGTCCTCTATAAATAATAATCCTGAAAATATGTTCCAGAATTCTAAAGTATGGAGTATTTATCCTCTTTAAATCAACACACACTAACCTGATTCTTACCTTAGGTACTGGGTTGTGAATATAGAGACTAAAATGAGATCAGTGTTGAATCATTAATTAAGCCTCCATTTTTGAGATATGGCTTTGGACTGCAGCAGAAATATTACTTGAGAGCTTTCCATTTATCTGATCCTCTGTCGCTGTCTCTCCCTCTCTACCTCTACCTATTTCTCTTTAAACCTAATTTTCTTTCTTTTTTCTCTTTTTGTCTCCATCCTTGTCTGTCCCCCTCTCTGACAATGTTTGTTTTTAATTTTCTTCTGTTTGCGTATTTCTTTTCAATTTTATCTTTCATCTCCTTATATGCCTCTCTGTTTCTATGTCTTGTGTTCTTTTCTTTTCTCTTGATAATGTACAAAGGCTCACTAGGAACTATTTTGCTTCTTGAGAGATCGTTAGTTTTTCTAAATTAAGTCATTTTGTTAAAAAAAATTTCTTCATCCTTTCATCTTCAGCCTGTGGATATCTTTGCTTATGAGGTGAGTCTCTTATAGACAGCCTATTGTTGGATCTTGCTTTTTAATCTATTCTGCCAATCTTTGTCTTTTGATTAATGAGTTTAGGCCATTAACATTCAAGGTTATTATTGAGATATGATTTCTATTCCTTGTCATTTTGATTTATTTCTAGTTTTTAGTTTGACTTAGTTTCTCCTTTGGTTGAATATTCCTTTAGTGTGGATCATCCATTTGCTGGTTTTCACTGTTTTTTTTTTTTTTTTTTTTAGTTCATCCTCATGGAATATTCTGTTGAGCATGTTCCATTGTGTAGGCTTTGTAGTTGTGAATTCTTTTAATTTTTGTTTATCATAGGATGTTTTAATTTCATCTTCAAATCTGAAACATAATTTTGCTGGATATAAAATTCTTGGTTGACATCTATTTTTTTCAGAGCTACAAATATATTATTTCAGGACCTCCTAGCTTTGAGGGTCTGGGTTGAGAAATCAGTTGAGATCCAAATTGGTTTCCCCCTATATGTAATTTGTTTTTTTTTTCTCTCATAGCCTTTGAGATTTTATCTGTATTCTCTGTGTTAGTCGTTCTCATTATAACATGTCTTGGTGTGGGTCTGCTGTAATTATATACATTTGGTGCCCTGTAAGCCTCTTGTATTTGATTTTTCATTCCATTCTTTAGTTTTGGGAAATTTTCTACTATTATATCATTGAAAAGATTGTGCATTCCTTTGGTTTGTATCTCTAGTCCTTCATCTATTCCAATAACTATTAAATTTGGTATTTTCATATTATCCCATAATTCTTGGATGTTTTGTTTATGATTTCTTACCATTTTCTCTACATGGTCAACTCTCCTTTATAGATTAAATATTTTGTCTTCATTGACTGAGTTTCTATCTTCCAAGTGGTCTAGTCTGTTGGTGATGCTTTCTATTGAATTCATAATTTGGTTTATTGATTTCTTCATTTTGAGGATTTCTGCCTTTTTTTCTATAATGTCTAACTCTTTATTGAAGTGACCTTTCACTTCCTCTATTTTTTCTTTGATTTTACTCCTTATACTATCCTTTACTTCACAGATCAGTTGAAATATGTACATTCTAAACTCCTTCTTGGGCATTTCTTCTATTGTGTTGTCAGTGGCTTCTGTTGTTGAGGCATCTTGGTTTGTTTGGGCCACATTGTTCCCTTGTTTTTTCATGTTGTTCATGTGTTTTCCCATCTAGAAGTATGGACCTAAGGCAGCACAAATTTTACCCTGTGGATCTATAGTGTCCCTGAAGATTTCCAGTGCCTTGCCATTAATAGTGAGACCAATATAAAAACAACCAGTGTATACAATATATAGCCTTAAAGCTAATAGCTCCCACTATGGTGACTACTGCTTTCTCACAATAAAACAAAATGGTGGATTCAATAACTATCTATAGTATACACAGAAAATTTGTTAAAACGGATTACAATTTCAAATAGTGGACAACAGAACACAGGTAGTGTAGTATGTGATGTTTGTAAGGGAAGGAGAGAGAAGCTAGAAGCACAGATTCACAGGTAGAGTGGAAGAGGGTCCAACAGAGATTGGCTGTTAGTTGGAGAAAAGTTGGAAAGAAAATCCAAGAAAAATATTAGACAAGAGCAAGGAAGTATACAAAGAGAATAAATTAAAGACATATGAATACAACAAAAATGCAAAATGCAAAACACCATTCATATATTATTGTCCTCCTCACACTGATGCATAAAAAAAAGCCTGTTCCAAGTATGGTAGAGATATTAGTGAATTAAAAAATTAAATAAAATAAATCTCGCTGGAAAGTCAAATTGTCTCTGATAGTGTTGACGTCTCTGACATCATTTTCTCTGTCTCTGATGTCTCTCGGGATCTCTGGCGATCAGCCTTTGCAGATCCAGTCACTATCCCACCAATATGGGCTTCAGATACCTCAGGCTCAGTTATACTGCAGTCCCAAGATCTCAATGCTGCTCCTACTTGCAGAGAGACCACCAGGGATCCACTCATGCAGAGGAGCAACCCTGAAATGCAGCAGCAAGATGAGGGCCACCAGCACTTTCAGCAGGAGGACACCAGGTGCCTGCAAACCCACAAGCACCCCCACACTGGACCTGCAGGTCCCAGCCAGAGTCCCCAGACACAGGATCTTGTGGTGGTAAACCTGCTGGCATCCGTGCCCCAGGCCCTGGCTGGTGTCCCAAAATGGATGCAGTCACATGCAACCAAACCTGAAGTCTCCCCGGCAACAATCCTCTAGGCGGTGGTAGCAGCAGTATTGGTGGTGGTTATTGGCAGCAGGCATGGGGTCAGCAGCAGTGGGGGCTGCAGTGGTGGTTGCAACTGCAGCTGTGGGGGCAGCATCACCAGCGATCTCCAGGGGTCAGCAGTGGTGTAGGCATCAGTTGCATCTGGGCCAGCAGTGTTTTCTGTGGCAGCAATAGGTATTTGCAGCTGCAAGGGCAGGAGCACCTGGAAAGAAGACTTCCAGGCGACCTCAGGGTGGTAGCAGCAGCATGAGAGGCAGCAGCAATGACAGTATGAGTGCAGGCAGCAGCTCAAATTTCACAGATTTTTTTTACTATAATTTTATTTTCATTATTACTGTAGAAGTAAATTGTTCTTTTTCTTGGTTTTTAAGCTTAACATATTGATTTTAGAACTTTCCTCTTTTCTAATATATACGTTTATCCTATGAATTTTCCCCTGACTTTTGCTTTCACTAGAGCTTACATAATTGGATGCATGTTTTGTTTTAATTCTAAATGTTTTGTATTATAATCTTAAGACTTTTTAAAATTTCAATTCTTTGTAATTTTTTGAAACATTTTTGGAACTAGGGATTGAACTAAGGGCCCAGCATATGCTATACATTTGCTCTACCATTGAACTACAGCTACATTCCTGGCCCTTTTTATTTTTTATTTTTAAATTTTGGAACAGGGTCTAACTAAGTCACCCAGGCTGGCTTCGAACTTAGGATACCCCTGCCATAGCCTGCTGAGTAGCTGGGATTACAGGTATTCGCCATCACACTTGGCTAGACTACTTCTTTGACTCATCTCTTATTACAAGTGCATTATCTAATCCTCAAATATGTTTGGACTTTCTAGATGTATTTCTGTTATTGATTCCTATTTTAAATTCCCCCATGGTCACAAACATATTCTGTATGATTTCTCTTTTTGTAAATTTGTTAAGATAGATCACATTCTAGACTAAGCTCTATCTTGGTAAATGTTCCAAGCATTTGAGAAGAATGTATATTATTCTGGTGTTGGATAGTATATTCTATTAATGTCAATTAGATCAAATTGATAGATAGTAGTAGTATTAGAGTCAACTGTATTCTAATTGATTTTCTGCCTCCTTGAACTATCACTTACTGACAAGGCTATTGAAGTCTCCAACTATAATACTGGATTTATTTACTTCTTTCATTTGTCAGTTTTGGCTTCATGTATTTTGGCACTCTGTTGTTGGGTTCATACATGTTTAGGATTGTTATATCTTCATAAAGGAATCAATCTTTTTTTTTTTTTTACCATGTATTGCCTCTGCTTACCCCTGGTAAGTTTCCTTAAGTGTGAAGTTTGCTTTGCCTGAAGTTATTATTGCTACTCCTGCTTTCTTGTCATTAGCATTAACATAGCACATTTTCTTCTTCTTTGTTTTTAAACTATTTGTTTTAATAGTTAAAGTGGGTTTCTTATAGACAATAAGTAGTTTTCTGCATCCATTCTGAAAATATATCTTTTAATTGGTGTGTTTAGAACATACCATTTAATGTAGTTTCTCATCTATTTTTTAATGTCAATCATATTTGTAATTGTTCTGGTGTCATTGCTTGAAGTTTCTCCCCCCGCTGCTTTACAAAGCAGTTTATATACTTGTATTTCCTCTTAAAATATCAATCATATTTTAAAATAGTTAATGATTACCTGCAGTTGGCAATATACATTTTAAACGAATCTGAGTGTACCTTTGTAGGATACTATATTGCCTCACATTGGGTGCATGGACCTTATAACAGATACCCCTGATTCCTGTCTTATCTTCCAGTATAACAATGCTGTCTTTCATTTTACTTATCTACATTTTACAATCACCAAATACATTGCTGTTGTAATTACTTTAGGCATGCAGTTATGTTTTAAGTCAATTAAACAGTAAGTAAACGCTTTTATTTTACCTTTGTTTCTTTTTAAAATTCTTCCTTTCTTTACATTAATCCAAGATTATAATTTATATACTTTTACTTCTGCCTGAAGACAATTTTTTCCCCTTTTTTGTGGGACAGATCTACATGATAAATTCCCTCAGATTTTGTTATTTGTGAAAGACTTTGTTTCTCAGTCATTTTAATAGCAGAATTTTGCTGGAAATATAATTCTAGGTTGATGGTTTATATTCTTTGAAGAGTTTAAATATTTCATTTTACTGTCTTCTGTTTTATGTGGTTGCTGAAAAGATGTCCATTATAATTTGTATCTTTATTCCTCTGTAGAAATTTTTTTTGCTTTATTTTTTCCAAAATTTTCTTTGTCATGGATTTTGTGTGATTTGAATATGATATGCTTACATACAGGTTTTTCTTGTATTTATTCTATTTGGTGCTGTCTTGAGTTTCCTAGATCTGAGGTTTGATGTCTGTCATTAAATTTGGAAGTTCTCAGCCATTATTACTTCAAATAGTTTATCTGTCCTTTTCTCCCTACTGCTGGAGTTAGTTATTTATATAGTACAACCTTTGATATTTTCATATTTTTCATATATTTTTCTTTTCCCCATTCTTTTTCACCCTTTGCATTTTGAGATGTTTGTATTCATCATGACTCCATCTCTTTTATACTGTTTTTGATTTCCAGCCTTTTGTGATGATGATGATTATGCTTGATATTGGAATCAAGGATATTCTACCACTGAACTACATCCTTAGCCCTTATTTTATTTTAATTTTGAGATAGGGTCTCATTAAGTTGCCAAGGCTAGCCTTAAACATTCAATCCTCATCCTTCAGCCTCCTGAGTAGCTGGGTTTATAGGTGTGTGCCTACATGCCTGGCTAAGCATTTTCATTTGATTTTTTTCTTAGAGTTTCCATCTCTTTGCTTCCATTACTCATCTGTTCTTGCATGTTGTTAACTTTTTCATTAGAGACTTTTTTAAAATTAATCATTGTTTTGTAAATTCCTCATCTAATAATTCCAACACCTGTCATATCTAAGTCTGTTTTGATACTTACTCGTGTCTCTTTAGATTTTTTTCTTTTTTTTATTATTAGTTGTTCAAAACATTACAAAGCTCTTGACATATCATATTTCATACATTTGATTCAAGTGGGTTATGAACTCCCATTTTTATCCCAAATACAGATTGCAGAATCACATCGATTACACATCCACATTTTTACATAATGCCGTACTAGTGATTGTTGTATTCTGCTACCTTTCCTATCCTCTACTATCCCCCTCCCCTCCCCTCCCCTCCCATCTTCTCTCCCTACCCCATCTGCTGTAGTTCAATTCTCTCCCTTGTTTTTTCCCTTCCCCCTCACATCCTCTTATATATAATTTTGTATAACAATGAGGGTCTCCTTCCATTTCCATGCAATTTCCCTTCTCTCTCCCTTTCCCTCCCACCTCTCATCCCTGTTTAATGTTAATCTTTTCCTCATGCTCTTCCTCCCTGCTCTGTTCTTAGTTGCTCTCATTATATCAAAGAAGACATTTAACATTTGTTTTTTAGGGATTGGCTAGCTTCACTTAGCATAATCTGCTCTAATGCCATCCATTTCCCTGCAAATTCCATGATTTTGTCATTTTTTAGTGCTGCGTAATACTCCATTGTGTATATATGCCACATTTTTTTTTATTCATTCATCTATTGAATGGCATCTAGGTTGGTTCCACAGTCTAGCTATTGTGAATTGTGCTGCTATGAACATCAATGTGGCAGTATCCCAATAGTACGCTCTTTTAAGGTCTTCAGGGAACAGTCTGAGAAGGGCAATAGCTGGGTCAAATGGTGGTTCCATTCCCAGGAATCTCCATACTACTTTCCAAATTGGCCTCACCAATTTGCAGTCCCACCAGCAATGTACAAGTGTACCCTTTTCCCCACATCCTCGCCAGCACTTATTGTTGTTTGACTTCATAGTGGCTGCCAATCTTACTGGAGTGAGATGGTATCTTAGGGTGGTGTTGATTTGCATTTCTCTGACTGCTAGAGATGGTGAGCATTTTTTCATGTACTTGTTGATTGATTGTATGTCCTTCTCTGAGAAGTGTCTGTTATGATCCTTGGCCCATTATTTGTTATCTTATTGTTGAATTTTTTGAGTTCTTTGTATACTCTGGATATTAGGGCTCTATCTGAAGTGTGAGGAGTAAAAATTTGTTCCCAGGTTGTAGGCTCCCTGTTTACCTCTCTTAATTATCACTATTTGCGGATGATATGATTCTATATCTTTAGATTTTTAAAAAACTATTTATTTTTTAATTGTAGTTGAACACAATACCTTTATTTTATTTATTTATTTTTATGTGATGCTGAGGATCAAACCCAGGGCCTCGCATGTGCTAGACAAGCAATCTACCACTGAGCGATAATCCCAGCCCCTAGATTGTTTTTTTTCCTGCTTTATAGATTTTTTATGACTTTTAATATATGTTGCGTTTCTTAATAGAAATTGAGGATTTTTGTTACCCTAACCAGGATTTGGGTTTTGTTTACTATTTGCTGTAGCTCTAGGAATGAACCCTCCAGGTTTCAAAAACCCCTATTGTTATTTTTCTCTTCCCTCTTAACTTTGGGCTTTCCTAATTATTTTTTAGAAAAAGTCTGTCTTTCAGTTCTTTTAGCTGTTATACACTCTTTTTAAAAAAAAACTGTTGGTGTGGTGGAAAGATATACAATTTAAATATTAGTCTTTTATTGGGATTTTTGCTCTGACTTGTGACCTTCCCAAGCATTTCTTCTTTTGTAGCTCCCCAGTGCCTTAAGTGATACCTGAAGGCTGAAGAGGGCTAGAATCAGAGGAGTGACTTTCTCTTAAAGTTAAGTGACACGGCTCAGGTAAAATCTTTCTCCTTTTAGAGTAGAGAAAATGTTGGAAATATTTTATAATGATTACTCCTCTCTTAATTCCTGCCAGACTTATAAGGGAGATCGTTCTTAGATCCCCTGGTACACAATCTTGGAAGTAAAGTTTATGAAATTATGTGGGTCATATAAGACTCTAGCCCTAAGAAATATTTTGTTACCATAGTCTATATTCAGTTTTCAGTAACTCCTCAAAATTACAATTTAAGTGTTCCTTGCAGTTTATGGTTTCAGCAAGTTGTACTTCAGACAAAAGATTTTTGGCTGTCTTTGATTTTGTCTGTGTCTCCCAATTTTATGGCAATACTTTATCCATCTAAGAAAAGTCATTAATTTTCATTTTGTCCATCTTTTTCTTATAAGGACTGGAGTGATGATGTCCAGTCATTTTATATGTCAGAGTTGAATCTAGAAGCCCTAATCTTCTAAAAATGAAAATCATCTTGCTTTCTCCATCCAGTATGAAAATCCTTTCCGTTTTCCCATCATATTCTCTGTCAGAGGGTTTTCTCAGCAGAGATATTTGCCGTAGGAACACTGGTTTGTCCTTTATATCACAGCTGTCTGCTTCTTGGAATGCAAAGTGCTAAGGGATAGTTATATACAACCTCACTTTGTACCTAAAAATCTGCTACAACTCATAACTAGTCCCTACAATGAAGTCTGCTTCTCTCATGCCTTGCCCTGGTGAAACATTTATATATACTTGCTCACAGAGATTCTACCACGTTTTCTTCTATTTCGGTTTACTTTGGGAGTCCTTCATAGTATCAGACAAGTTGTATGTATTCTAATTGAGAACCTAATTTAAATTTCTTCTCATGGGGATATGAAGCCCATAAAAAGTAAGTTCTAGGGCATAAATGAGCATCTGTTTTAAATGTATCTAACAGGATATGATGGCCTGCACAAATCACAGTAGATGACAGTGGTATGTATTTCCATATGACCACAAATCTGGCAGGAGACAATCTAGAGTTAGGCAGGATATTGTTGGGCAACATCTCAAAAAGTTCTTTTTAATTTTTTTTGTAATTTTAATTTGTTATATATGACGCTGGAATGCATTACAATTCATATTATACATATAGAGCACAATTATTCATAAAACATAGTTTTTAAAAAATGCCTTTTCAGTTTGTCATACCAAATGTGCTAGACTGTTGAATCCTGGTCTCAGTGTGGCTGTCACACTTACAACTAACCTTTTTTCAGGTAAGAGAAAGAAATGTTCCACAGACAATTTATTTTAAATGTCGACTCCTAATGGAAAAGATGCTGGGAAAATGAGTGCTAAACTTTCATAGTATTTCCAGGAAATGTTAGGGAAGAATGGGTTGAAAATGGCTAGGAAGTGATACATGGTAGCAGCCTCTGTTGACCTACTCACCCAAGTTTCAGAAACTATGTACTTTCTCATTTGATCCTCACTGCATCTTAGTGACACAGAAGGGGATGGTGAACATTCGAATTTAGATGAAGAACAGGTGTTTTGACTTTCATTATTTTTTCTTCTTATCTTTTAAGGCCCCTTTCACATTTCTACTTATTAAAACTCCAATATTTTATCCTAAAGAAACTATTCCTGGAGTATGGTGGTGCATGTATGTAATTCCAGTAACTTGGGAGACTGAGGCAGGAACATCAAAAGTTCAAGGTCTGCCTCAGCAACTTAGCAAGACCCTCAACAACTTAGCAAAACACTTTCTCAAAAGAAAAAAATAAAAAGGACTGTTAAAGTGCCTCAATATGTTCGAGGTTCAATCTCCAGTACTGAAAGAAAGAATGAAAGAAAAATAAGTGAAATATTTTCTTCGTTACTCATTTAGCTTATATATATATTATGTCAGTTATAGTCCTCTAAAAAGAAGATGGCTAGAGTTAGGAGCACAAATGACTTATTGGGAGAAAAGTCTATGAGAAAAAAAAGTGCATGAAGCATAATTGTGAAGAAAAACCTTGTGTTATGAAGAAAAACCTTATATTATGAAGAAAACCCTTGTATTATGAAGTAAAACCTTATATTATGAAGCAGTTCTGACAAGATTTTGGCCAATCCAATAAAGAGCTCCTGAGAAGATATTTTTTTCATTAGAGTGCTACATTAGGCAGAAATGGCCAGATTCTATTAACCCCATTATAATCAGTCATTTGTTGGAACATGCCTGAGAATAGGGTAAATTTAATTCAAATGTTGCTGTGAATCCTGAAGACCAAACAATAGAAACTGTCAGCTAACTGCTTGTTTCACAGCTAAGTGGCAAGTTCTTTCTAGAAGGGAGATTTTGGTGATGTACCTCCATGACTGCCACCTAATTATTTTCAGTCATTTTAATTTTCAAATTGTTCACAAATATTTAAGTTTCCTACTATGTGTGAATTGGTCTGCTAGACTCTTTGATGATTCAAGCAAGTCTAAGACATTTGCTGGGTTATGAATCTTCTATTCTCTCCCCTTCACTGTCTTAGTCTATTTTCTTTTTTCCAAGTTTCAAAGTTTTTATTTATATATAAGAAATTGTGCATTCTAATAATTAAAATCATTTGAACAGAAATGGCAATTTGATTAAACTGCATTTTACAACCTCCAGGACATCTTGGAGCACTTTGAGTTTTACTCCTGTTTCACTTTCCTCCCACCCAGCTTCTTTCTTCACCAACATGTAAGTTCTTTTCCTTCCCTGTCAGGCAGACAGGAAGATGAGAGGGGCAGGCTCACAGACTTCATTGTCAGTAGTTCTTAATTCTTTGATGTGAAATTTCAACTTGATTCTAACTTTTCTGTACCTTACAAAGTTAAACAGCTAAAAGAAGTAAAATATGGCAGTTCTTGTGGAATCTTAACCATTTGGGGTTTGTCAGACATGGCTGTGGAGGAGGTGGAGTGAGCTACTTTAGCAAGCAGTCTGGTCTGCACAGTGGCCACCTCCCAGTCGTTTAGTCCATTTTCTGTTGTTAGTAATACAGATCACAGACTAGGTAAGGTATCATGAAAAGAGGTATATTTTGGCTCATGGTTCTGAACCAAGGTTAAAGGGCCACCTCTGGTGATGGCTGTCTTGCTAGCAGAGTCTCGAATCAGTGAAGGGTAACACATGACAAGAGACAGGAAGTGTGTAAGAGGCCTGGCACAAATGATTTTTATAGTAGGTCTACTCTTGTGATAACCCATTAACCCATTGACCTATAAATTCATTAAACATATGAGTGGATTCATCCATGAGAACAGAGCCTTAATTCCAACTTAAATGTCTTACCTAGTTCCAGCCCTTTATAACTCATAATGGGGACAATATTTCAACATGACTTTCAGAGGAGACAAATCATAAATCATATTCAAACCTTAACATCCACCTTGCTCTGTGTTGCTGGAGCCTAACCTTTGTGGAATGTAACACAGGGCTTCAGTACACTCTGATTTTCAGTCAGATCTGACCAATAGAGAGCCTTGACAACAGATCGAAAGGCAGAGAATAATAAAGAGGGAACTTCTTCCCTTGAAATCTTGGGTTTTTTTTTTTTGGTCACCAGGGGTTGACTGTGTCCCTTACCCAAGGCATAATTTTCTCTCTGACTGAAGAATGGTAATGAAGGGAAAGGCTAGGTAATAAATACACCATGATAAGGAGCTTGGATGTCATTTTATAGACAGTGCAGAGCTTTTGAAGGGTTCTATTCATGGGAGCAAGGAGGGCCAGATATGCCGTTTATAAGGTTAGTCTGACATTAGGATAGGTTCCAATAACTTCTCTGTATCTCTTCATTCCTTCAAGCATAGAAATAGTGACAGCTATAACCTCCCTAACTGTACAGATAGGTTCATGCACTATACCTTGTAATTTCCCTATACCTTCCCCAGACTTTTATCAGATCCTTTGTAAATCAAACCTCTTCAGCTTATCTTAATTGGAATGCACCATTTGTTTTCATTTGGGACCTTGACTCATGCACTTGCTTTTTTTATTTTTATATACATATGCCATTTCTACCTAATTAGTTTTATATAAGCAACTGGAGACAGAAGCTGAAACTTATCTAGGCTCTTAATAAATGTCTTTTATAAAATACAGTTTCTCCTATGAATACTTATTCATTTCTCCACTTATCCATTCATTTGAAGATGTATTTAGGGCTTGCCATGTGCCTTGTGTTATGTTAGTTACTGTATACAAGGATACTGTTTCAGCAAAGAAGAACCTAGAACATAGGATCTAACCATAAAGTACAGTCAAGCAACAAAAAGACTGAGATTGAAATATACCCAGTGAACTAAGAATAGGTTATGGAGAATGTGATTATTTTTAACCAATAAACGAAGGAAAGGCTTTGCTTAAAAAGTGACATTTAAAATGAATTTTGTGAGAGTTATTCATCTGGAAGACAGGATGAAAAAAAAAAACATATTGTCAGTGGCTCAATTTCCAGGTAACTGAAGAATGGTAATGAACAGAAAGACAAATCTGAGAAAGCTTATATACACTTGGTCATAAAGGGTACTATGCACCATGCTAAGGAGCTTGGATATCATTGTATAGACACTGAAGAACTTTTGAAGGGCTCTATTCATGGGATCAAGGAGGGCCAGATATTCCTTTTTTAAAGTTGGTCTGACAGTATCATGGAGGGTGAATTGGAGAAAAGTGAGACTCAGGTTATTTCAAGCAACTATTATAATAGTTCAGTTAGCAGGAGGAGACCTTGGGCTATGATATCAGGAAATAATAATTATGATAAAGGACAGCGAGATAGGGATTGATTTGGAGATGTTGTTGAGTCATTAGGATAATGGGAAGGTACTATATCACGAAGGAACTATAATTCTTGAATGTCATTTGACTGCCAGGAGCAGCATAAACTCATTTTCAATTGTTTGTAATAGTCTGGAAGTAAATACCCTGCCCTAATGGAGACTGAGCAACAATGTGTTGGTGTGTGTTATCTCTTTAAAATGGGAAGAATGAGTTATCTCTGCTTTGAATTTCCCATGTAGTTATGTAGTAAAACCATTTTTTAAAAAACAGAATATCCTATGGGGGAAAAACTTTATGGAAATAATATGTAAATAGGCTATTACTTCGTGACTCTGGCTATATCCACTTTCCATCATATATGATTGCAAATTTGTTTCTACCAAGGAATCGCCTTTCCTTTTTTATTATTGGTAGCTTAGATTTTTTTCCTTTGTATAAAAACAAAGAATTATGTAGCCTGGGGAAAAGAAATTGAAAGTAATAGCACTTCCTGTGAAAAAGTACTACATTTAAAAGCTTAGTATTTTAAATAACACTGTGTTGTAAGTTTTTTGATATCCACTTGAAGATTTTTTTCCTGTTACTAACTTATTCATGCAGTTCCTGCTGAAGTTAATGATAATCATTGTGTACTTTTTGTGAAGAGAATAAAATTTGCCCTAAAAATAACTCTAGAAAATATCTGAGATTTAGTCTTTCAGAAAACAAAAAGTGAAAATAATTCATTGTGCCCTTTATTTACTTATTTTAGCTCTTTTTCTCATCAAAAATAAACATTGACAAGGGGCAAGTATTTTACTATAAAAAATAAAAATGGAGTGTCAAATATAAAAAAAGGGAAAGGATATAACATACAACTTATTTTAAAAATATATAAATGCAAATATGAATATAAAAATGTTCAACTAAAGAAATAATGAAAGAAACCAAACAAGTTAAACAAACAATAAAATTGTTTCATCCATAAATTTGCAAATTATAAAATATTAATACCTAGCTTTAACTAAATTTGAATGAATTAAGTTGCCTCTTATAGAACTGATATAAATCACTAAGTTGTCACATATTTACTGGAGGGCAAAATGCAAATCTGTATTAAGACACCTAAAAATATTCATTGTCTTTGAGCCATCAATTTTACTTCCAAAAATATATCCTTGGGAAATTAAGACAAATTTCTACTGGGATTCAGCCAAAGTATATAATGTTTTCAGTGCTATATGTAGTGGGGGGAGGAGTAGGAAGACTAAATGTTCTACAACAGAAATTTATTTAAATATACTTATCTAAAATCTATAATGCTATGTATATACTACATATATACATATAAATGTACTTAAGTCCATCAAAATCTGTGATGGTACAAACACACACACACACACACATGCATACTCACACACACGTATGTCATCAGGCCTAGTCCCCACAGGAACCAGAAAGGTACACTTGAAATAGGATAATTCAAGAAGGGTTTAGCTATATGCAGGAGCAAAGGACTAGTAACAGTCCATATGTCATGACTACAGCATTAAAAATATACAAGGAAAAAGAAAGAGAATTTTGTGGATAATTGGTTTCCTTAAGAGGAGCAGTGAATGACCTTTGATTGAGAGAAGTAGCCAGTCTGAGGTACCTTTTCAGGAAAACAATCAAGAGAGTAAATACCTTTTTCTCATACCCCTCCCTTCCCTACAGCTAGGTCCCTTCACTGGCCCAAACCAATAGGAACCCATTAGTGTGGTCCAGGTAGATCAGCTCATGGTAAAGAAAGCTAAATTTTCTAGTGAGTGTGGGATTTGGGATAGCAATGAATGAGAAAAGGTTAGAGAATAGTGGAAAAATGGATCTGTAAAGGAGTCAAATAGAAGAAATCTCATATAGACCACTTTTTTTGATTTGAAATATCTACTTATATTTCATCAGTGGGAAGCCTTCATTTTCCTAAGAGAGGAGTACATGACATCATATCAACTACTATATTATGGAAGGATGATAAAACTCCCTTATAATATCATCTAAAATATAAAAATGAGTCAACATCAGAATTCATGTAATATAGTATGGAAAAATGATTGAATTATTACAAAGTGTATCTGTTAGATCCTACTTGAGCTGATCATGAGAGATAAGTTGATTTATCACAGTTATCTTCTTCTATCACACCTTAAATATGTCCTTATCATTTGCTAGCATGCCACATAGATGGTAATCTTTAGTGGAGAATGGTGTAGTCTTTAATCATTAAAGAGTTTGGCTCTTTGATTTTTATTACAGTGATATAGGTTTTAACGGATTAGGACTACCAAATTTAGGTAAATTAAGATATGCCCTAAGAAGTACCTTAGCTTTCAGCATAGTCTATCTCGCCTCTATTGTGTAGGAGTAAACCAATTCCCCACTGAAAATCAGAATGTTTGCCCACTCCAATGATTGCCTTCTATAGGGCTGTTGGCTGCTGATGTCATTTATTTCATTTGTCCAAATGCTATAATCGCCAATACATTACTACCATGATTTCCTTTAAAAATAGGTATCTCTTAGGATATTTAAAAATAAGAAAAAAATTTTATTTTTATTTATTCTTTTGTTAGTATTCTTTTCTTTGTGTATATCCAACTTTTTGACCTAGGTCATTTTAATTCTCCCTGAAGAACTTAAATATTTCATGCAAGGCAAATCTGCTGATGATAATTACTGTTATTTTTATATGAGAATTTTAAAAGTTCTTCACTTTTGAATAATAAAATTCTAGACTAGTGGGTTTTCTTTTTTCTTTCAACTCTTTATATATTCCTACTATTCTTTTCTTGCCTAAATGGATTTTCAAGTAGTCTGTTGTAATTCTTGTCCTTGTTCTTTAGGTAATGCATTTTATTTCCCCTGGCTTTTCTCAATATTTTCTCTGTCATTTCTTTTTTTCTGTTTTGTTTTGTTTTTGTACAAGGGATTAAACCTAGGTTTGATTAACTACCCAGCCACAGTCCTTTTTAAAAAAGTATCTTTTGTTTTGAGACAGTGTCTCACTGAGTTGCTTAGGGCCTACCTAAATTGCTGAGGCCAGCATTAAACTTGAGATGCTCTTGCTTCAGCCTCCTGAGTTGCTAGGATTACAGGTGTATATCATGGCACCTGGCTGTCATTGACTTTTTTTAGTTTGAATATGATATGCCTAAATGTGAAAGGTTGTTTATTTATTTATTCTTTTTTTTAAAAATTATTTTTTTATTTTATTAGTTCTAATCAATTATACATGACAGTAGAAAGCTCTTCGATTCATTGTATACAAATGGAGCAAAATTTTTTGCTTCTCTGATTCTACATGAAATAGTTATACCATTTGTGCAATCATACATGTACCTAGGGTAATGATGTCCATTTCATTCCAACATCTTTCCTCTCCCTTGCCCACTCCCCAGCTTTGCCCCATCCAAAGTAACTCCATTCATCTCATATTCCCCACCCCATTATGGATTAGCGTCCAGTTATCGGAGAAAACATTGGGCCTTGATTTTGGGGGGCTGGCTTATTTCATGTAGTGTGATGTTCACTAACACCATCCATTTACCTGCAAATGCCATAATTTTATTCTCTTTTAATGCAAAGTAATATCCAATTATGCATATCTACCACATTTTCTTTATCCATTCATCTATTGTAGGACATCTAGGTTGATTCCACAGTTTAGCAATTGTGAATTGTGCTCCTATAGACATCAAACTGCCTGCGTCACTACAGTGTGGTGTTTTCAAGTCCTTTGGGTATAGATCTAGGAGTGAGATAACTGGGTGGTTCCATTCCAAGTTTTCTGAGGAATCTCCATATTGCTTTCCAGAATGGTTGCACCAATTTACAGTCCCACCAGCAATGTGTGAGTGTGACTTTTTCTCCGCATCCTCACCAAAAGTCATTGTTGCTTATATTCTTGATAACTGCCATTCTAACTGCAGTGAGATAAAATCTTAGAGTAGTTTTGATTTACATTTCTCTAATTACTAGAGATGTTGAACATTTTTTCTTATATTTGTTGATAGATTGTATATCTTCTTCTGAGAAGTGTCTGTTTAGCTCCTTAGCGCATACATTGACTGGGTTGTTTGTTATTTTGGTGTTAAGTTTTTTGAGTTCTTCATATATCCTGGAGATTAGTGCTGTATCTGATGTGTGTGTGGCAAAAAACTTGCTCCCAAAATGTGGGCTTTCTCTTTACTTCATTGATTATTCCTTTTACTGTGAAGAAGCTTTTTAATTTGAATCCACCCCATTTATTGGTTCTTGATTTTATTTCTTGTACTCTAGGAATCTTGTTAAGGAAATCAGATCCTAGTCAACATGATGAAGATTTGGGCCTACTTTTTCCTCTATTAGGCTCAGAGTCTCTGGTCTAATCCCTGGATCCTTGATCTACTTTGCATTGAGTTTTGTACATGGTGAGAGAGAGGAATTTATTTTAATTTTGCTGCATATGGATTTCCAGTTTTCCCAGCACCATTTGTTGAAGAGACTATCTTTTCTCCAATGTATGTTTTTGGCGCCTTTGTCTAATATGATTATTTGGGTTTGTTTCTCTGTCTTCTGTTCTGTACCATTGGTCCACATGCCTATTTTGGTGCCAATACCATGCTGTTTTTGTTACTATAGCTTTGTACTATAGTTTAAGTTCTGGTATTGTGATGCCTCCTTCTTCACTCTTCTTGCTTAGGATTGCTTTGGCTATTCTTGGTCTCTTATTTTTCCAAATAAATTTTATGATTGCCTTTTCTATTTCTATAAGCAATGACATTGGGATTTTAATTGGAACATATTGAATCTGTACAGCGCTTTGGGTAGTATGGCCATTTTGACGATATTAATTTTGCCTATTCAAGATCATGGGAGATCTTTCCATCTTCTAAGATCTTCTTCAATTTCTTTCTTTAGTGTTCTGTAGTTTTCATTACAGAGGTATTTAACCTCTTTTGTTAAGTGTATTCCCAAGTATTTTATTTTTTAAGGTAGTATGAATGAGGTAGTTTTCCTAATTTTTTTGGAAGATTCCTCACTAATATTTAGAAATGCATTTGATTTATGGGTATTGATTTTATATCCTGCCACTTTGCGGAAATAATTAATTAATTCTAGAAATTTTCTGGTGATTTTTTTGGAACTTTTAAGTATAGAACCATGTCATTAGCAAATAATGATACTTTGAGTTCATCTTTTCCTATTCGTATCCCTTTAATTTCTCTCATTTGTCTAATTGGTCTGGCTAGAGTTTCAAAGACTATGTTCAGTAGAAGTGGTGAAAGAGGGCATTCTTATCTTGTTCCAGTTTTTAGTGGGAATGCTTCCAATTTTTCTCCATTTAGAATGATGTTGGCCTTGGGTTTAGCATAGATAACTTTTACAATGTTGAGGTATATTCCCACTACCCCTAGTTTTTCTAGTGTTTTAAATGTGCTGTATTTTGTTCAAATGTTTTCTCTGTATCAATTTATATAATCATATAATTCTTATCTTTATGTTAATTGATGTGATCAATTATGTATCTTGATTTCCATATTTGAGCCAACTTTGCATTCCTGGAATGAACCCCACTTGATCATGGTGCACTATTTTTTTGCATATGGTTTTGTATGCAATTTACCAAAATTTTGTTGAGAATTTTTGCATCTATGTTCTTTAGGGATACTGGTCTGCTATTTTCTTTCTTCAATGTGTCTCTTTCTGGTTTTGGTTTCAGGATGATTATATAGCCTCATAGAATAAGTTTGTAAGGTTTCCCTTCTTTTGTATTTCATGGAATAATTTGAGGAGTATTGGCATTAATTTCTCTTTATATGTCTTGTAGTACGTGGCTGATAATCTGTCTTGGTCTTGGGCTTTTTTATTGGTGGGCATTTGATGGCATCTTTTATCTTTTTGACTGAAATTGATCTGTTTAAATTGTGTATGTCCTCCTGGTTCCATTTCTGTAGGTCTTATGCTTCTGGAAATTTGTCCGTGTTTTCAATTTTACTGGAGTATAAATTTGTTTATTTGTTTATTTTTTGTGGGTACTGGGGATTGAACTCAGGGGCACTCAACCACTGAGCCACATCCCCAGCCCTATTTTGTATTTTATTTAGAGACAGGGTTTCACTGAGTTGGTTGGTGCCTTGCTTTTGGTGAGGCTAGCTTTGAACTTGCGATCTTCCTGTCTTCTACTACTTTTGGTGTTGGTTTGTTCTTCTTTTTCTAGGGCTTTGAGATATAATGGCAGGTCATTTATTTGTCGACTTTTCCTTCTTTTAATGAATGAGCTTAATGCAATGAACTTTCCTCTTAGCACTGCCTTCATAGTGTCCCAGAGATTTTGATATGTTGTAGTTCTCATTTACCTCTAAGTTTTTTTTTAATCTCCTTCCTGATGTCTCCTGTTATCCATGCATCATTCTATAGCATATATTTTAATCTTCAGGTGTTGGAGTACTTTGCATTTTTTTATTTTATCATTGATTTCTAATTTCATTCCATTATGGTCAGATAGAATGCAGGGTAGTATCTCTGTTTTTTGTATTTGCTAAGACTTGCGTTGTGGCATAACATATGGTCTGTTTTGGAGAAGGATCCATGTGCTGCTGAGAAAAAATGTATTCACTCATTGATGGATGGATATTCTATACGTGTCTGTTAACTCTAAATTAGTGATTATTTTATTGAGTTCTATAGTTTCTTTGTTTAGTTTTTTTTTTGGAAGATGTATCCAGTAGTGAGAGAGGTGTATTACCAGTTACCCAGTTTTATTGTGTTGTGGTCTATTTGATTTTTGAAGTTGAGAAGGGTTTGTTTAATATACATAGATGCCCCATTGTTTGGGGCATAGATGTTTATGATTGTTATGTCTTGTTGATGTATAAATTTCTTAAGCAGTGTGAAATGTGCTTTTTAAAATCTCTTTTCACTAACTTTGTTTTGAAGTCCACTTTTTCTGATATGAGGATGGAAACCCCCTGCATGTTTACACAGTCCATATGAGTGATAAGTTTTTTCCTATCATTTCATTTTTAGTCTATTAATCTTTTCCTGTGAGATTAGTTTCTTGAAGGAAGCATATTGTTGGGTGTTTTTTTTTTAATCCAATCTGCCAGTCTATGTTTTAATTGATGAGTTCAATCCATTCACATTCGAGGTTATTATTGAGATAAGTTTTGTATTCTCGAACATTTTGATTTATTTTGGGGTTTTAACTTGATTTGGATTCTCCTTTGATTGGCCTTTCCTTTAGTGTTGTTCCTCCCTTTGTAGATTTTCATTTTTAAAAAATTTTCTCCTCATGGACTATATTTTACCAAGAATGTTCTGTAGTGCAGGCTTTCTAGTTGTAAATTCTTTAAACTTGTGTTTATCATGGAAGGTTTTTATTTTGTCATTAAATCTGAAGCTTAATTTTGCTGTATATAAGATTCTTATTTGGCATCCATTTTCTTTCAGAGCTTGTTATTTGTTGTTTCAGGATCTCCTGGCTTTTGAGGGTCTGCGTTGAAAAACTACTGATATCCGAGTTGGTCTCTCTCTATATGTAATCTGGTTCCTCTCTTTTGTGGCCTTTAAGATTCTATCCTCATTCTGTATGCCAGCAATTTTCATTATAATGTGCCTTGGTGTAGCTCTAGTTGTAATTTTGTAACTTTGGTGTCCTGTAAGCCTCTTGTATTTGATTTTCCAATTCATTCTTCATGTTTGAGAATTTTTCTGATATTATTTCATTGCAAAGATTGTGTATTCCTTTGTTTTAAATCTCTGTGCCTTCCTCTATCCCAATAAATATGATTTGTTTGGGGCACTTTTCTCCCTTGTTTTTTTCATGTTGTCTATGTGTCTTCCTCTCTTGCAGTGTGGCTCTGAGGTATTGAAGTTTCTACCCTCTAATCTTGTAGTATCCCTGAAGGTTATCACTACCTCACCTTTAAGGGAGAGATCAATGTTTATAACACCTAATGCAACCAATATACAGCCATAAATCAATTAGCTTCTATTTATACTTTTACAGTTTTGTTGCTGTAATCAGAAATGATGAGTTTGGTTATCTTCTACCATATAGCCAGTAGCTTTACATAAGGATTTACAGTTTCTAATGGTGGACAGAGAGAGAATGGTGGAAGTGTGTGTATACGTTGTGATGTTTATGTGGTAGGATGTTAGAATATAGAGGTGTTAGATTATAGGATGAGTAAAAGGAGAATCAAAGAAGTTGGCTGTTAGCAGAAGAAGAAAGACAGAGAGGTTGCCCCATGCAAGGCTCCCTGTTACCTTTGCAACAGGATGGTGTCTGTTAGCACACCTAGTAGGGATGCCTCTGGTGAAACTGGGCCCCAGGGATCTTGGTGATGGTCTTCTAGGTCCTGGCTGTTGTCTGTAGATAGAAATGACCACTTCCCTAGTTAGTGGTAGAAGTAGAGTCAAGTGTATAGGTATAGGGGTTTCCAGGCCCCGGTCTGTGTCCCAAGATGGAAGCTACCCAACCTAAAGATGGCAGAAGTGGCAGTGAAGGTAACCCAAGATGATCATGGAGGTGTCCCAAGATAGAAGCAACTACTTTTATAGATAGGGTTGGAAGGATGGGCTGTGCGATGGCATTGGGCAGCCTCTTCAATGATGCCACACTGTGGTGTGTGTCACTGCAATGGGCAGCTGCCTCCTGGCCCTGTCCGTTGTCCCGTGATAAGATTACAACATGTGGAAGGCTATGACGGTGTCTACAATGTCCCAAGATGGAGGGAGTTTGTGTGGTGCCACCCTTTGTTTGATAGGGAACACAGTGAGGTATTCCTCTCTGTGCAGGGGAGATGTTCCTCTCCACATGGGCAGTGCAGGTATTCTGGTTGGTCTTGCCATGGGTGGAGCAGATCTGTTTGTTTATTTATTTATTTATTTATTTGAGAGAGAGAGAGAGAGAGAGAGAGAGAGAGACAGAGAGAGAGAGAGACAGAGAATTTCAATATTTATTTTTCAGTTTTCGGCAGACACAACATCTTTGTTGGTATGTGGTGCTGAGGATCAAACCCAGGCTGCACACGTGCCAGGTGAGTGCGCTACCGCTTGAGCCACATCCCCAGCCCCTCTGTTTATTTATTTTGACATTTAATCTCCTGACTATTTTCTAAGATTTTTGGATCTGTGGTTTTCTCTGGTTTGGGTTCTGTCATTTTAAGAAGTCCTTGACCATTACTCTAGAAATTTCTTATGTTCCTTTCTCTTTCTTTTCCTTCTAGTATTATAATTACATATATACTTTACCTTTTGATATTGTCCTATAGTTCTTAGATATTCTGGGTTTAAAAAATTCTTTGTTTCCTCTTTGTTCACTTTGGGAAATTTCTTTTGACCTATTTTCAAACTCAGTAATCCTTTCCTTAGCCATGTTGAATCTTCTTATACTCCTACCAAAGCCACCCTTCCTTTCTGTTAGTGTTTTTGGCTTTTAGCCTTTTCTTCTGATTCTATCTTAGAATTTCTCCTCTCTAAATACATTAACAATTTGTTCTTAATTTTTGTTTACTTTTTTCCTTTCAGCCCTAAATATAATATAATATATATATATATATTTAGAAAGAGAGAGAGAGAGAGAGAGAGAGAGAGAGGAGAGAGAGAGAGAGAGAGAGAGAGAGAGAGAGAGAGAGAGAGAGAGAGAGAATTTTTTGATATTTTTTAGTTCACAGCAGACACAACATCTCTATTTTATTTTATGTGGTGCTGAGGATGGAACCCAGCGCCCCGCGCATGCCAGGCGAGCGCGTTACCGCTTGAGCCACATCCCCAGCCCCAATAATCATATATTTTTAAAAATTTATTTTCTTATGATTCCAACATCTGTGCCAAATTTTAATCTGTTTCTTGATGCTTGATTTATCACTCAAACTGGATATTTTCTTTTCTTCTAGCATACCTTGTAAACTTTCTGTTGAAAGCCAGATATGTTGTATCAAATAATAAGACTTAAATATATAGTTATTCAAGTGGAGCCCTGTTGGTGTAGTGGGAAAATGTAAGGGAAACAGAGCTTTCTATATCCTTTCTTTTAAATGTCCATCTATCATGGAATTGTGTTTCAGGGCTGTGACTTTCACAAATGTTTCTCCAATGGCATAGCTCTTCTTCCTGTATGCCTTATCAATCCATTCTCCCTCCCTCTCAATCTGTTTACTTGAATCTCTGATCCCTGTTGACTCTTTTTTTCACTTGAGAAAGGAAGGATACAGGGGTCTGGAGTGAAAAGAATCACCAGGTAAGATGAGGCTCTTGGAATGAATCCTTCATGCTGGGGAGTAGCATTTATTATGGAAAAGGCTGGGTTTATTTTAGAATGATTATACTTCCCCTTTCCTTACCAGACCCAGGAAGGGATTTTTCTTGGATATTCATTTTGAAAACCTCGTAGAGTTTCTGGAGGTTAAGTTCACAAATATATGGGGAGGCCCTAGGACTGTGGTCACAGGACTTTGTCCATCTCATTACATTCTATACTCACCTTCCCACCATTTGTCAAACTTATCAGTTAAATATTCCTTAAAGTTTATTGCTCCAGCAGCCTCTGCTACAGGTAAGCAGCTCTCAGCTGTCTTTCTGGATCCACCTCTATGTCCAGATTTTGAAATAGCAAATTATTCTGAAACCTAAGTTCTCTTATGGGTCTAAAAAGAGTATTCATTATCAGTTTGTTCTGTTTTTTCCTTGTTGGCTAATACTCACCTACATTGGGAAGGGACATCTACTTTACTGAGTCTACTGATTCAAATGCTGCTCTTATCCAGAAATACTACACAGCCACATTAAGAAATAATGTTGACCTAATACCTGGACAACCCTTGATCTAGTCATTTTAAAGTATAAAACTATCACCGTATTAAGGCAATGAGACAAATAAGATCACCATGGGAATGAGAACAACTGGAATATAATAGTGATCTGAAATAGAGTTCTGGGATGTGGCAATGTTTGGAGGTTCAATAAATGAAAAAAGAAAAAGCCCCAAAGTACAGAATGTGAGAATGTAGTGAGGTTGGAGGAAATTCTACGAATAATGTTCTTGAAGCCAAATGAACAAAGGTGTTTCAAGGAGGAAGGAATAATCAATACTGCAAGTTCTACTGGTGAGTTGAATAGATGATAGTAATAACTGACCAATTTGGCAACATAAAGGTCATTTGTGACTTTGCCAAGAATGGTTACAGTGGATGAATGTATGCTATATATTTAATATCAGAAAAGAAACCAGCACTTCAGTAAATGTCACCTTAAGGGGCCTGTTTTAGTGTAATGTGCTGACAATTACAAAAGATTAATAATTAAATGACATTTCTAATCAGAGCTATGATACAAATTAGACTAATAGAATGTCATTTTATTTTCCATGATCTTGGTTTCTGGATCTATAAATTTAGAAAGGACAGATGACTTTAACTTGAAGGAATAATTTTTATTCTCTTGAAGATTATCTCTTAACAGAAGTATAAAACAAGAAACACAAATTCTACTTTGAATAAAACTAGAAGAATTTTACAACTTCAAAATCACAATATAGATTGAAAAATAATGGAGAATGGATAATTTAGCACAGTGATGAGATATAACCAGTTCACCTTGAAGTGCTCTGAAAAGGTTTGGCATTAGAAGCACTAGATATCACAGACAGTAGGAGTGAGGCAGGGGAGTAAAAACAGAAATAATTAGATTTCTAGGTCACTACTCCTGCCCTTCCTCATCCCACAAGGGATAGGTGACGTATTTTCTTGATATTTGAACCTGAGAGAGTCTGGGCTTGGTTAAGGATCACAGAAGGTGTTGCAGAGTGAGATCTGCCCATGAAGCCAAAGCCGGTGTGTGTGTGTGTGTGTGTGTGTGTGTGTGTGTGTGTGTGTGTGTGTGTCGCGGGGGGGGATGTGTGTCTCAGCCACCAGTTCTTGCAGTCTCACACAAAGAATTCCAAGACATTCACACATAGTAGCAGGTAGCAGTTTATTTGAAAGATGGTGAACACAAACATTCAGCACAGACTGAATGAATTACCTCAGTTAGGTCAATAGGGGCCATGAAGAGTTGAGGTTTTTTTTGTAAAGACTGAACTTGAAAACCCTCCCTGTCTGATATTAGAAGATGCAGATACTAGCTGTAGGAAGTCATACTGTCTTTGACATAATTAGCCACCTCCTGGGACTTGTAGTTAAATGCTGTGAAAATCCTGGAAATGAAAACCGTTTGAAGCCTGTGAAATTTTATCTTTTGTCCTAGTGCAACCCTTCTTCCTTCTAAAACTTCTCTTTCCCTGAGAGCTTTTGGATATGGAGCTTGTAAAACAATGAATTTTTTCCATCTTCCCCCAAAGCTGGATTTGAATAAAGCCCACTTTCCTACCAATTTGACTTTGAATACCTCTAGAGCAGAGATGTTATGGCTTATCTTCTTTCCTCTCTAGGCTGATATTAGAGCTGAGGGGCCAGTATTAGCACTATGTGGTAACAGTTTCTTTGGTTCTTGCTTTTATCAAAATAAAGTTCTCTATTATACCTAGTTGTGACCAATGGACTCTCTTTGATGCATATAGCTGATTTCCTCTCTAAGTTATCACCCTTTACTGTCCTTCCCCTACCCACCTGTTCATGACTGACTAACCTACAAAGAAAAAAAGGTAGGATAGAATGGAGAACATCATGCTAAGTGAAACAGGCATAAACTCGAAGGTCAAATGTGTTCTCTCTTATGTGGAAACTAGAGTAAAATAAAGAAAAGAGGGAGGAATGGGTAGGATATTATAAAGATATAGGGAAGATCAGTGTACAAGAGAGAGATTGAGTGGCAGAGGGGTTAGAAAGCAGAGGAAATATAGAATGAACTATTTAAAAAATCATGCTGTGTGCATATGTAAATATACCACAGGGAATTTCACCTTTATGTGTAAGTAAAAAGAACCATCCAAAATAAATAATGAGCAGGGAAAAAAGAGTACCATGGGCATTGGCATTTTTGTAAATTTTTTTGTTTAATGTAGCTATTTTTTAAATTTAAAAAATTAAAAAAGACCATAGGCAAAAAGGAAGATAGGGATAAGAAACCAGATCATAAGAAAGAACTGAGCATAAGTCTGCATATTAAAGTTGAAACTCCTACCCTTTACTTTCACTCAACATCAGATCAAAAATAGCCAGCCAACCTCACATACTATAAGAAAGTGATTGGTAGATTATTTGATGCTGAGATTTTGATAGAGATAAAATCCATAAATATTGATATTTTGAGGTTTTCCTAGAAAAATCTGCCTGGCCATTTGATTATTTAATTGTGAAGTACATTCATCAATAAGGCCTACCCCAGGGCAGATAACATCCAGTCAACTTAATACCTCACTTCTAAGGCCAAATGGCTCAATAAATGTTTTAGGAAAAGAGAATTTAACTCACTTCACAAAGTTTAAGAATGAATTCTCAGAAATTAAAAATATGATTAAAAAAGAAATTTGATTGAAAAGTTAGAATATTCAGTCATGAAAATTTCCTAGAAATTGGGACCAAATGGTGGAAAGATTTATAATGAAGACAAAATATGTTTTGTAAGAAAGTAATAATTTCCTTCTGAGGATTATTTTCTCTGTTTTGTATAAAGTAATACAATAACATTTCTTAGCACTGATGTATCTGAGTCATCAAAATTAAGAGCCTCACAAGAATTCAGCATAATGAATGAGGGAAGAAAAAGGAAGTCATTTTCAATGCACTTTATTTGGAATCTTGGAATAACAGATATAAAGAGATGGTCCTAAAATATTCCAGAAAAAATCACAAAGGATATGAAATAAGGATAAAATTGGACTTCTCAGCAATATTAGAAGTTGTAAAATAATGAAACCACATCTAAAACAGATATATATTACAGGTAAATTTATTTTTTTCTCTACAATTCACATTTCCTTGTAACAAAAGACAGATGAATTAGAGAAATAAAGAATTTTATTAATATGTATACCTCATGTATGCATGGGAGATACCCAGGAAAATGAGTAAATCTCAAAGAAGTGACTTAAATATTCAGGCTAGCTGAGTGTGTTGACTTAGAGTACTCATCAGGGACAAAATAGAGGCCCCAGAAACACTCTCTCAGTGACCCACTTCCTCAAGCTGCACCCTTCTTCCACCCAGTTAATTCATTCAAATTATTAATACATTGATTAGGTTACAGATCTTATAATACATTTATTTTACCTCTGAACATCCTTGTGTTATCTCAAAATGAGCCTTTGGGGAACACCACATATCCAAACCATAACATACCCTTACAAGTGGAGATTTCCAGCAGATGTAATTATTCCTTACAAAAAGGGTAACAACTTCTGCCCTGTTTTTAGAGCTTCTCCTATATCTGTACTTTCTCAAAATAATCACATCAAAATATCCTTATGCCAAAGAGGGATATTTGTGGCTAATTTTGGTTTCCTGTATTCATATTTTGGGCTGACATATTTTGGTCTCCCCCACAGAAAAACAAAAACAAAAACAAAACAGTGAAGGTGTGTGTGTGTGTGTGTGTGTGTGTGTGTGTGTGTGTGTGTGTTTAAGAAATACAGAAGTTGGCATTGGAATGAATGGCTAGGAGATGTCTGGAGAATAGAAAAGAAAGGAGAGTTGTAGACTACTACTTTTTCTTTAAAAAAAATAAGTCTAATAGACCTGTTTAACATTTTAAACTATGTGAAGGCACAAATTAAGGTCGCTTTTAAAAATAAGATGTGGAGCCTAGACTGGATAATCTTTGAGATAATTTCTTGTTTACTTTTAAAATAATTTGCTTGTTGTATTGCAGTTGGCACAACATAGTATATTTTATTGTATAGGGGCATGGAAACTATAGGAACATTAATAGAAGGTGCAATTATCTTCCCCCAAAGATCAATGGACTTAAAATATTCTCTACTTATTGATTATGACTAAGTTATTGACTAATTATTACATAATTAATGATTGATTATCACAGTTGTCCTGCATGTTAGTCAAGATTTCAGAACTGAGATTCAGCAAGATCAAGCTGCTTGATATGATCAAAATGAGCTAATAGGAAAGAGGGATTCTGAAATAGCTTAATTTGACTACAGGAATTTTTTTTAGTCAGCTTTTGTGTTGCTGTGTCCAAAATACGTGAGAAGAACAATTTAAAGGAGGATAAATTTATTTTGGCTTACATTATAAGAGGTCTCAATCCTTAAGCAGCAAATTCCATTGCTCTGGGCCCAAGGTGAGGCAGACCATCATACAGGAAGGATGTTTGTCAAAGGAAGTAAGAGAGAGGAAAGGGCCACAAAAAGAGTAACCCTTCCAGAGTACTCACTTCCTATTGACTTACTTCCTTGAGCCATGCCCCACCTGCCTACAGTTAAACTGATTAGTTTTAAGATTTTATAATATACTCATTTTACCTGTAAATATTCCTGCATTAAGAGAAGCTTGTGGGGGATACCTCATATCCAAACCATAACAAAAAAGATTCAAAGCACAATCTGTAACATAGATACCTACTGGATCTTGAAGCACAAACAGGTTCTGAGCTCTTCAGTTTTTCCATGTACAGTATTGAAAAATGTACCTGTAGTAGTTATGGTTTCAGGCTCCACAATCATCCAGGTGAGACTAAAAATACCCAAGTGAAGAAAGGGAGAAAAGTGTGTGTGTGCGTGTGTGTACACACACACACACACACACACACACACATTTACAGTCCTATGAACTTGTTGTGGAAATATTTAAGTGATCACAATACTAAATGGTAATTAATATTATGAAGTATTATATCACATGTACAAGAATATTTAAAATTGTAAAATCTCTGTGTGTGTGTGTGTGTGTGTGTGTGTATATATATATATATATCGCATTTGCTGTATGGTATTGAGTAAAACTTACCAATTTGTAGAAATTAAATATAAGATTAGATTTATCATAATTTTGTAACTTTTAAATTTTTCTGTAATTTTACATTTAAGGTTACAAAAATTATAAAGAACTCTTCGCATATCCTGTACCCAAATTTGCTAAGTATTTAATTTCTGACATATTGCCCCCATAAATTTTTTTCTGAAATGTTTCACATTAAGCTACAGATACCATTCCCCTTTATCCCTAAATATTTTAATAAAGAATTAAATTTTAAAAAACTAAGGATGTCATTTTCTGATATAACCATAGTACAATGAACAAATTTAACACTTAGCTATTATTTAACCCACTTAAATTTTTTTTTTAAAGAGAGAGTGAGAGAGAGGGGGGGGGGACAGAGAGAGAGAGAGAGAGACAGAGAGAGAGAGAATTTTAACATTTATTTATTTTTTCTTAGTTCTCGGCGGACACAACATCTTTGTTGGTATGTGGTGCTGCTGAGGATCGAACCCGGGACGCACGCATGCTAGGCGAGCGCGCTACCGCTTGAGCCACATTCCCAGCCCCTTCCCCTGTATTTTTATTTTTCTCATTCTGGAACAACCAGTCATTCTATTTAGAATAGAATTAATTACTCCATTTCTTTTTTTTTTTCTTTTTAAGAGAGAGAGAGAGACAGAGAGAGAGAGAGAATTTTTTGATATTTATTTTTTAGTTCTTGGCGGACACAACATCTTTGTTGGTATGTGGTGCTGAGGATCGAACCCGGGCCGCAGGCATGCCAGGCGAGCGCGCTACTGCTTGAGCCACATCCCCAGCCCCCCCACTTAAATTTGATCACCTTTCCCCAATATCCTTTATTAGAACATATATTTTTTATACTAGCCCAAGATCTAATTTAGGATCACCTATATAATTTAATCTCTTAATCTCTAATCTCGGCTATTTTCTTTTTGAATTATTTCTTATTTTTTTTGTTTTCATGATCTTGATATTTTTGAAAAAGAAAAACCAATGATTTTGTAGAATGATATTGTCTGACATTTTCTTTTGATTAAATTTAGGTCATGTAATTTTGACATAAATGCCACAGAATCAGGTGATTTCTTATTAATGCATAAAATAGTCACATTTCATCCTTTAAAATATCTGTTGGTGGGCTCAGTGGTGGCACACTTGCCTAGCAGGCATGAGGCCTGGGTTCAATTCTAAGCACCACATTCAAATAAATAAAGGTCTATCAACAACTAAAAATATTTTTTAAAAATCTCTATTAGTTATATTTATTCTTATCACTTGGTTAAGGTGTTGTTTTAGCAAATTTTAACTGTAAAAAATCCATTTTGTAATTGATAAGTTGTAGGAAGCTACTTTAAGAATATGTAAATAAACTATTTCAAATCAAACTTCAACTCACTTGTTTACCCACAAGTTTTAGCTATTGATGATTCTAGCTTGAATCAGTTATTACTTTGGTGATTGCGATATAGTAATTTTGTAACTCCACAAATTCTTTGACTTTAATTGTAATTATACTGTAGTAAAGAGCTTTCATGTCTCCCCATTTACTGCTTATTCATTTATTTATATATGTGTGAACTTATGTTTCCATTCACTGGCATATAGTGTGGTTGTTACTATCATTACTTACTTTTATGATCAAATTTCTTCAGATTTGGCAAGACCTTCTTTAAGTTTTGATATGCTGTAAGAAAGCAGCCATTTTGCCAATGATCCCTGGTTCTTTTAGTGGAGAATGGATTTATAAATCAATATCTGAGTGATAAGTGTGCTCACTGCTACTGGAGTGTTTCTAGGCATTTACAATGAACTGAGTAGGTTATATGTGTAAGTATTATATAAACTTACATATATACATATGAATGCCTTATTCATCTCTTGCTATTCATGTGCATGTGCATACATATACGTATACAACCACATACCCACACAGAAAAAAAATGGGTAAATTATATGGATATTTTAAATTCTGACTTAATACTACATGTTTTATATTAGTCTTCTCCTTTCCATGTTTATATATCCTTTCTGGGCAGTGAGGATCCTGGCAATATATTTACTTGTTAAAACAATTCAGAACCATATTCACTGCTGTTTATGCTAGAGGAGGGGAATTAAGAGAACAAATAACCCTCCAATGTCTCTATCCTTTCCTAGAGTCCCAAATAGCAGTCTGGATCTTTGAACTTCACAAGTCCCTTCTGCAAATAACATGAACACATTTCAAGGTCTGCTAAAACACATTTCAGTAGCTGTACTTAAAACCTTCCTGGGAAGTGATGACTTTAATCATAATCAACTGTCAACTTTAGGCCCAAAGTCTAGGCATTCAGTTGAAAATTTGCTATGCATAACCATAAAATACATTTCCCTCTCTTTGTCTGGTGGTATTAATCCTTAGGTAGACCTTTGATGTATACCTGAATATATAGTAAGTTATACCTAAATCTACAAGATGAATATAATCATTGTTTTTACTGTACTAATTTTATTTAATGGGAAATAAAGACATTACTTGCTATTAAAGCAAACAGATTGTAGGTTAATTTGAAAAAAAAAATTCTTAACATTTTTAAGCAAAAAAAACCATGATTGGGACTTGTACATAGCTTTATTTATTCTTTGGGCTTCCCATTTTGTTTCCTCTGATATTAAGGTACTCTTCAGTGGACATATGAGAGATACTATGGTGGGCTGGCAAAGCATGAATATAAGACCAATTACACAATGGTTTAAATCTTATCTCAAACTCTTATGAGTTATATGTATTTGGACAAGTTCTTAACTCTCCTGAATATTTATTTAACTGTGAAATGGGGAGAAGAATAATCACCCCATAAGGTTAGTTGGGGATTGAATGATAAAATGAATGTAATATATTCAATGAATATCAGCTGTTAAATACATGGTAGACTTTTTCTTCTCTCCCACTTTCCCTTTGCCATTTCTCCCTCAATGTGCTCCAAAATTGTCAAATTTACCTGCATGTCTAGTCTGGTCTCATGGAATCATTAAATTGGAAAATTTGATCAAGTTTCCACTATTCTTAAACTTATCCTCCAAAAGAAATTTTGTTTCATTTGCTTGTTTTAAAAATAATTTTCCAAAAAAAATTCATATAAATCTCATCTATTTTTTGCAACAGAAGATATATCTTATATCTTATGATATAAGAGAGAAGAAATTATCTTAATGTGAAAGACAAGAGAATTATGTCTTAAAGAAATTCTGTGTCTTTCTCAATGTCTCACAATAAATAAGGATTTGGGACTTAGATTTCCAACACAGAATGCCTAGGAACCCTAAGCTCAGCATAATCATGGTTGGTTTCTTCCTCATTTTCTTCTTTCTATATTTTCTTCCTTAGCATTTCCAATTCATCCTGTCCCTAGTTTACAATTTAATCTATGCTTGCCCAAGTCATTGCATTCCTATTACTGATCCATGAGAATAGCACTGTCTCAGGACAGATGAATTATCCTTTTCCCAAAACAATTGTGGGTTTGGAGCATCCACTTCTTCACAGTAAAACTCCAAACTTTATCCACTGGTTTGTTCTCTAGCCTCAAAGCTATGAAAACGTGAACATAACATAGGTCAACTTTGAACATTTCCAAACATCCAAGTTATTTTCAGTGAGTTATTGATTTATGGCCGAGCTCACTTTGTTTAAACTAAGAATGTTTATAATACATAGGGAATATGAAAAATTATTACTGAAGTCAATAGCATTTTTGTTATGTTACCTAGCCTTCTTAATTTCAGTATGATTATTCTATCTAAATAAAGATTTATTGGAGTTGCATATTCCTTTGTCTTTCCTTGATACTCTCTGGAGCTAATAATGAACAAAGATAAATCCATAGTTACAAACCAGGAGGTTGGGGCTGAGGATGTAACTGAGTGTTAGGGTGGTTACATAGCATCTACCAGGCCCTGGGAGGAAGGGGGAGAGAAAAGAGAAGAGAGGGAAAAGGAAAGGAAAAGAAACCAGGAGGGTGAAAGCAAAATAAAGTATTCTGGTCAATCTGACTATAGTCAGTGAGTTCTTGCATAATTAGGGATTGGCTGTAAACTTCCCCTTTGAGGAACGCAGTCACAGATTTCTTGGAATACAGACTCAATTTAGAATCCCCTTATTATATTGCATCTCAGAATTCTGCTGGTTTCATGACTCATCAGCATATCTGATATCCAGAAAATCTTAGGTGTATTCTGAATTTAGAAAGAAAAAGAAAAAGCACTAAAAAAGTATCCCAACACCCATTTCTTCTTGACAGCCAAGTAGAAAAAAGCATAGATTCTAAAGCAGTTCTCAGGAAGTTCATGAATATAAAAATTCCATTTCTGCTTTGGAAGCACTAAAGATAAATCAGAGAGTAAATTTTAGCATTTCATTGTTGTTCTTACCTATTATTGCATCCTATGTGTAGAACCTAAATATATTTACAATTGATTATATTACCTGAGGGATGAGAGCAACAGACAGACCCTTTTTAAAGGACCCTGTATGTTGGTTTTTACCTGAAAATATGGAACCCAGACCTATCCTCAGAGATTAAAATTATACAAAATTCCCTGTTTATTAAACTATTTTAAGAGGTATAATTTAGCTTAACTTAATTGAGACTTTTAGAACAATAAGTAGAAAAAATAATGAAACTTCTTGAAAATATTTAAAATTAAGATCCTGTGTCTAGGGGCCAGGGATATAGCTCAGTTGGTAGAGTGCTTGCCTAGCATTCACAAGGCCCTGGGTTCAATCCCCAACACCTCCAAAAAAAAAAAAAAGTGCTGTGTCTATATGTATGAAAGTTAATAACTTTCACAGAAGAAGAGATTAGAAATCAAAATATTTTTAGTTTAATTATTGATGCCTAAGGCACTATTTTATGAGTGACCCTGTCCTACAGAAACTCATATTTACCCACTAGTCATTTTATAAAAATTATTTATAACAGTATTGTTTATTGTTAGCAATGACACCAACTCATCAAATCAGACATCTTTAGTCTGGACTGTATCCCTCTCTGACTGTATTAACTCCATGCCAGATCAAAACCTCCTTCCCTATAAATGTTTGGTCATTGAAAAACACATACACATAGACACAGTTTATCGATTTTTTCCCTGTTTTTATTGGCTCTATACATACATTTAAATAAATTTTTAACAATTAGGTTATACAGTGACAAATCTTTCTCATTCTTCTCTTCTAATTTTATTGATTCAGTTAACTTTCTGAGTTTCTGTTGCACAAGAGGTACTGTCACATGTCACCTTGTGATAAAATGGGCTTACTCTCATATTCCCTAAAGCAGTGGAAGAGAATTAGATACAAAAATTTCTATCTGGTATTTTATGACTCTCTTTGGACCCACTGATTAAAAATCAGGATTAAATGACATGCTTTATTTTAAAAGAAAGTTGGAAAGATGAGAAGGACATTTAACAGCTATATAAATACAGTAAAACTGGCCATGGTGGATGATACACACCTATATTCCCAGAGAATCAGGAGGCTGAGGGAAGACGATCACAATCAGTAACTTAGTGAGACCCTGTCCCAAAATATGAGTACTGGAGATGTACATCAAGGTAAAGCACTCCTGGGATCAATCTCCAGTACCAGAAAAATAAAATAAATATATACAAATGCTGAGGGCCATTACCAAGTAGGAATGACGCATCGAAATTTCCTTGCCAAGTGTACCCCATGCTGCTTAGAGGACATTTGATGGAACATTGCATGCATGCTTTAATAAGGTGACCTTGCTCAAGGACCAAGGCGGATTCGGGTTTAGAGCTGATCAGGTTTGAGGAAGTAACCGGCTCCTTGAGTTTAAGGCGTTGCCAGTTTAAGATAATGGGTTTTAGGGAAGTTGGAAGTTGAAGATTATTGCCGGGATTAGGGTGTTCCTGCTGCTTGTTCCCATTGAGTTCTCGTGAGATTAAAATGGGATTTGGAGAGAGCCTCGTCGAGTAGGTGGTGGGTGCGGGAGGCAGCAGAACGTGTTTGCCCCTGGACCTGTGTGGAGGCGGTGTGAGAGCGGGAATAAAGAATTGCTGTTTGAACCTACAAAGCTGTGAGTGCCTCGTGATTTTGGTGCCAAGCCGAGACATTGGCCTTGGCATACAAATACAATTACAAGTTGGAATATAAATTGGTACAACCACTTTGGTATATTATGTGGCTATATCTAATAAGTCTAAACATACATATATGTTATAAACCAGCAATTCATCTCCTAAATTTATACCCATCAGAGATTTACATGTTTACTGGAAGACTCATTTCAGGATTTTCATAGTGGCACTGTTAAAAATAGCCAAAAAAGTGAAATTACTCATAATGCCCACCAATAGGGTAATGAATAAATAAATGTTGGTATATTCATACATTGAATTCTATGCAGCAATGAAAATGAGTACTTTTCAACTTGATACAACAGTATGAGTATGACTATGAAGTAAAGGAAAACAGACACAAATCATATACTGTATGATTATATAAAATTCCAAGACAAGTGGCATAGTAATTTCCATGTGCAGGGAAGAGACAGGAAGACATCATAAGGGGAGCTACTAGTGTGCTGGTAAATTATGTTCCTATTCTTAAAACAGGTTTCTTTTAATTCTAATTTGTTATGTATGACAGCAGAATGCATTATAATTCATATTATGTGGAACCAACCTAGATGCCCTTCATCTGATGAATGGATAATAAAAATGTGGTATATATACACAATGGAATACTATTCAGCATTAAAAGAGAATAAAACAGATTTTTAAAGACACTAAAATAACTTTAAAACCAGTAGGTTATACTGAAATGTACATATTCACCTAATTTGCCCTACTTTTATTGTTACTATTATTGCTGCTGTTTTTATTGCTGGTTAGTTATATTCTAGTATAAGTTGGGAATGGTATTATATATCGCATTCATTTTTGAGTTTATAAAGCCAATTAGATGTTTTGGTTTGGTTTGCATAGTGTGTTCTTAATTTCTCACGTCAATATTTCCCACTTATTGTTCTAGAATTCTACAGTTTTGAATAAACAATCTTTTTATCAATCAGTGATGTGCAAAACTGTCAAAGTGAAGCAGAATTAGTTCTGAGTCTATAACTTCAACAAATGCCATTACAGTCCAGCTCCCTGCTAATCACGGTTATGGATACTATATTGAGAAATAGTTGTTGAAAAATTAATTAAATCCATTTATAGTGACTAAAATGAATGTAAAGGGCAGGGAGAAAAATTTAACAAAAGAAAATGACAAACAGCTTATTGAATTGAAGTAATATCTTGCCATGTAAACAGAGAGATAATTAAATGTGCAGAAGATACTAAATTGGAAGGTGTTGCCTTAACCAGAAAAGATGGAGAAATAATTCTTTTTGGACTTAGAAAGGTTAAAGTGAGGGCAGGAAATAAAATTAAATTCAACCAGGGGAAAATAGGAGCTATTCTGCCTGGGCAAAGTAATCTGAAACACAAATATTCTGTGGAAGAGGGAAACTGGAAAGGCCAGTATCCTGAGAGAGGCCAAGGAGAGCAAAAGCATAAAAAAAAATCAAGCATCAGGACTTGATAGGAATGGAGAGAAAGGCCAGTGATCATTCTTAACTTTGAGGGGTCATTTTTTCTTTTCCTCTGAGCTACCGTGGAGCTTCTTTCAAGGTCAATAGAAGTTTGATAAGGCCAACATTAAAGAAAATCAAAATAGAAAATATTGTGTACACATCACCTGAATATGGAGTGATGTGAGAGAAAGACAATGGTATCTCTGATCCTTGCAGTGTTACTTAGGAAGACCAAAGCTGTTCTTTAAAAATTATATGCATATGCACATGCTTATGTGTGAGAGTTTGTATATATCTGAGTGTTTACATGTGTTTTAGATTCTCTATTTTACCATTGTGCCTAGAACACAGTTGATGAATCTATCTGTGAGCCCAGAATTGTGGTTTTGGTTTTCCCCCACCTTAACCTCCACCTCATCAAATACAAAAGCTTTCTTTGCCACTTTAAACTTTACCCTCCTTTTAATATTTTCTTTTGGCTGTTACACTTACTAGAACCATGCATCAAATAAGCTGTTTCTGGATGCATGCTGTATATTCTATAAATAATTCATAGGAAACATTACATGCTCTATTTTGTGTTTAAAACATTTCATTTTCTGATAGAAACTCCAGTACTAGCAAGATGTCAATAAAATGAAGGCATATAAATTTTAGAGAAAAACACCCTGAATTACTATGATTCTAACACACTTTGTATAGGCTGAGCCCAATATTCCCTCATTCTTATCAATTATGTAATCTTTTGGAACTCTTTCAATAAACTCATTTTCTTCTAAAAATGTAAAAGGAGTCTATTTTTATAATTTTAATGAACCCTGATAATTTATAGACATCTGAATATTACCAGTCACCCAGGGGAAAAGATTGATTTGTACTATGCTATAAGTGTTTGTCTTTAGAAACATCTCTTTGGACATCTTAAGTGAAAGGCAATAAGATAATTTGGTTTCACAAAATTCGAAAGGTGTCTTGTTTGGAGTCCTTTAAACAGATCCCAAAACAAAGACTTGGGTACAAGTCATTTATTTGGCAATCAATATCTGAAAGCACAAAAATAAGAGTGAATAACTGAGGAATCACATTTGAAAACAAATGGAACTTCAACCCCACTGGAGATTACTCTGAGAAACTGTGTAGAACATACTTCAGAATTGATGTCCCTAGAAGATGCATTTGTCCACAATTTCTCATCCCTCATAAATAATGGTTTGCTTTGTTTTGTTCTTGCCTAACGAAATGCAAATTGTACTGAGGCACAATGATAGCCACTTACAAAGGAAAAAATCATGTGTATTGTCATATGTTGGCATTTAATAAGACCCTTGTAGGCTGCTCATCAGAATGGTTACTTTAGCAGGGGTGGGAATTGATTGCACAGACTCTGATCTGGAGGCAAGTATGGCATGAAAGGAGAATGGCAATCTGTTTTCTGCACATGGTTGGGAGTGGTGGGTATAAGGTGTTGAATTCTGAATTAAAGGCTGTGTGGGGTGAAAGTGAGTAATCCCGTAAGCACAGAAAACAATATGTTAAGGAGTCTTGGTTGTCCTTATAAGGTCAGGCACAAAGGCAAATTGACCACTGTGAATTAGGAACCAGAGGCTTCTGTGTCAAAATCATGATCCTTCTGTCTAGAAAAGGTGAACTAAAACTATAGGGCAGAGTCTCAAATTTAAGAGTATTAGGGTTCTAAAGAGATTGCTGTAACTAGTAAAGCAGTAAAGCTAATTAAAGCTCATGAGCTAAGGAAACACTGCAGGAATCTCTGGTCATCAAATTTGTCTGATGGTGAACTCCATTAAATGTAGTACTACAGCAACACAACTCTTCTAAACTCATGCTAGAATTATCTAAGCATGTAGGTGGGAGGCAGTTGGTAGGGTATAGGAAAGGGAGTGGGAAAGATGCCAGAGCAGAGAAGACCAGCAGAGCCTAACATATGTCAACAGAATAGATTCTTGACATCTTGGAAGAAATAAATTTATTCAGTCATCATATTTCTTTAACTGAGTCACAGGCACATATATTTCTAGAATGTCAGTATACATAATTAATATCCACAAATAAAATGATCATATTTTTGTCAACTTCTACTTAAATGATATGTCAAAATTTCAAAATATTTATTATTCTCCTTTATGAATAAAGTAATATGCAGAATAGAAAAAAATAATAAAACATGGTTCCTGCCATAGAGGCTTACAACATTATTAAATTTACACAATTAGCAAATTATAAGTGTCTCTAGCACCTAACATGCTTCTCCTACACATAAAGGTACTTGATACCTATTTACTAAATTAAAAGTTTATAAGGAAATCCAATGTATTCCTAATCTAATTAAAACCCTGTACTTCTAAATTTAGCAGTGGGAACAATCTCCACCTGGAAAGGAAAAGATGGACTTTGTAGAACCAACATTTATTTTTAATAATTTTTCCCATTTGAGTCTCACTAATTTCTACTACCAATGTGCCAGCCTGAGAAGGTATGACTCTCTCTCGAGTAAACTCCTGGCTCTTCCTAAAATACTGCAAATCACACTTATATATATATTTTAATTTTAATTTTTTTATTGGTTGTTCAAAACATTACAAAGCTCTTTACATATCATCTTTCATACATTAGATTCAAGTGGGTAATGAACTCCCATTTTTACCGCAAATACAGATTGCAGAATCACATCGATTACACATCCACATTTTTACATAATGCCATATTAGTAACTGTTGTATTCTGCTACCTTTCCTATCTTCTACTATCCCCCCTCCCCTCCCCTCCCATCTTCTCTCTCTACCCCATCTACTGTAATTCATTTCTCTCCTTGTTTTTTTTCCCATTCCCCTCACAACCTCTTATATGTAATTTTGTATAACAATGAGGGTCTCCTTCCATTTCCATGCAATTTCCCTTTTTTCTCCCTTTCCCTCCCACCTCATGTCTCTGTTTAATGTTAATCTTTTCCTCCAGCTCTTCCTCCCTGCTCTGTTCTTAGTTGCTCTCATTATATCAAAGAAGACATTTAACATTTGTTTTTTAGGGATTGGCTAGCTTCACTTAGCATAATCTTCTCTAATGCCATTCATTTCCCTGAAAATTCCATGATTTTGTCATTTTTTAGTGCTGTGTAATACTCCATTGTGTATAAATGCCACATTTTTTTTTATCCATTCATCTATTGAAGGGCATCTGGCTTGGCTCCACAGTCTAGCTATTGTGAATTGTGCTGCTATGAACATCGATGTGGCAGTATCTCTGCAGTACACTCTTTTAAAGTCTTTAGGGAATAGTCCAAGAAGGGGAATAGCTGGGTCAAATGGTAGTTCCATTCCCAGCTTTCCCAGGAATCTCCATACTGCTTTCCAAATTGTCTGCACCAATTTGCAGTCCCACCAGCAATGTAGAAGAGTACCCTTTTCCCCACATCCTCGCCAGCACTTGTTGTTGTTTGACTTCATAATGGCTGCCAATCTTACTGGAGTGAGATGGTATCTTAGGGTGGTGTTGATTTGCATTTCTCTGACTGCTAGAGATGGTGAGCATTTTTTCATGTACTTGTTGATTGATTGTATGTCCTCCTCTGAGAAGTGTCTGTTCAGGTCCTTGGCCCATTTGTTGATTGGGTTATTTGTTATCTTATTGTTGAATTTTTTGAGTTCTTTGTATATTCTGGATATTAGAGCTCTATCTGAAGTGTGAGGAGTAAAAATTTATTCCTATGATGTAGGCTCCCTATTTACCTCTCTTATTGTTTCTTTTGCTGAGAAAAACTTTTTAGTTTAAGTAAGTCCCATTTGTTGATTCTTATTATTAACTCTTGTGCTATGGGTGTCCTATTAAGGAATTTGGAGCCCAACCCCATAATATGTAGATCGGAGCCAACTTTTTCTTCTATCAGATGCAGACTCTAATTTGATATCAAGCTCCTTGATCCATTTTGAGTTAACTTTTGTGCATGATGAGAGAAAGGGATTCAGTTTCATTTTGTTGCATATGGATTTCCAGTTTTCCCAACACCATTTGTTGAAGATGCTATGCTTCCTCAATTGCATGCTTTTAGCCCCTTTATCAAATATAAGATAGTTTTAACTTTGTAGATTAGTCTCTGTGTCCTCTATTCTATACCATTGGTCCACCCGCCTGTTTTGGTACCAGTACCATGCTGTTTTTGTTACTATTGCTCTGTAGTATAGTTTGAAATCTGGTATTGCTATGCTGCCTGATTCACACTTCCTGCTTAGAGTTGCTTTTGCTATTCTGGGTCTTTTATTTTTCCATATGAATTTCATGATTGCTTTATCTATTTCTACAAGAAATGCCGTTGGGATTTTGATTGGCATTGCATTAAACCTATAGAGAACTTTTGGTAATATCGCCATTTTGATGATGTTAGTTCTCCCTATCCATGAACAGGGTATATTTTTCCATCTTCTAAGATCTTCTTCTATTTCTCTCTTTAGAGTTCTATAGTTTTCATTGTATAAATCTTTCACTTCTTTTGTTAGGTTGATTCCCAAGTATATTTTTTTTGAGGATATTGTGAATGGGGTGTTTTTCCTCATTTCCATTTCCGAAGTTTTGTCGCTGATATATAGAAATGCCTTTGATTTATGCATGTTGACAGAAAACATAAAGGACGAAATCAAAAAATTCTTAGAGATAAATGAAAATACAGACACAACATATCGGAATCTATGGGACATAATGAAAGCAGTTTTAAGAGGAAAATTCATCGCCTGGAGGTCATTCCTCAAAAAAAGAAAAAAACAACAAATAAATGAGCTCACACTTCATCTCAAAGCCCTAAAAAAGGAAAAGCAAAACAACAGCAAAAGTAGCAGAAGGCAAGAAATAATTAAAATCAGAGCGGAAATCAACAAAATTGAAACAAAAGAAACTATTGAAAAAATTGACAAAACTAAAAGTTGGTTCTTCGAAAAACTAAATAAGATCGGCAGACCCTTAGCCATGCTAATGAAGAGAAGAAGAGAGAGAATTCAAATTACTAACATATGGGGTGAAAAAGGCAATATCACAACAGATACTACAGAAATACAGAAGATAATTAGGAATTATTTTGAAAACCTATATTCCAATAAAATAGAAGATAGTGAACACATCGATAAATTTCTTAAGTCATATGATTTGCCCAGACTGAGTCAGGAGGATACACACAATTTGAACAGACCAATATCAATGGATGAAATAGAAGAAGCCATCAAAAGACTACCAACCAAGAAAAGCCCAGGACTGGATGGGTATGCAGCGGAGTTTTACAAAACCTTTAAAGAAGAATTAATACCAATACTTTTTAAGTTATTTCAGGAAATAGAAAAAGAGAGAGCTCTGCCAAATTCATTCTATGAGGCCAACATCACCCTGATTCCAAAACCAGACAAAGACACCTCAAAGAAAGAAAACTACAGACCAATATGTCTAATGAACCTAGATGCAAAAATACTCAATAAAATTCTGGTGAATGGATACAAAAACACATCCAAAAAATTGTGCACCATGATCAAGTAGGATTCATCCCTGGGATGCAAGGATGGTTCAATATACGGAAATCAATAAATATTATTCACCACATCAATAGATTTAAATATAAGAACCATATGATCATCTCGATAGACACAGAAAAAGCATTCGACAAAGTACAGCATCTCTTTATGTTCAAAACATTAGAAAAAGTAGGGATAACAGGAACTTACTCAACATTGTAAAAGCTATCTATGCTAAGCCTCAGGCTAGCATCATTCTTAATGGAGAAAAATTGAAGGCATTTCCTCTAAAATTTGGAACAAGACAGGGATGCCCTCTGTCACCACTTCTGTTCAATAGAGTTCTAGAAACACTGGCTAGAGCAATTAGACAGATCAAAGAAATTAAAGGCATAAAAATAGGAAAAGAAGAACTTAAATTATCACTATTTGCGGATGTCATGATTCTATACCTAGAAGACCCAAAAGGGTCTACAAAGAAACTACTAGAACTAATAAATGAATTCAGCAAAGTTGCAGGATATAAAATCAACACACTTTATGTTAAAATGAAATATTTAAGTAGCACTTACAATAATTTCTGACATACAGTAAGTACTACATAAGCACATTATACACATTTGATCCTCACAAAAACCTGTGGAGTATGTATTATTTTCATCAGGAAACTGAGGCACAGAGTGGCAAAATAACTTGTTCAATTTTACCTAGCTAGGATGCCAAGCCAAGATCCCAGCCCATGTGGGGTGACTTCAGAATTGCTTCTTGTAAGTACTATTCAATCCTATTCCAAGATTTAATGCAGATCCTTAGAAATCACAAGGAAGCAATCCTGGGAGAAACATATGATGAATACATTATACTGTAAGGCTTGCTCATCTTAATTTTTGCTTCTCCTACTTAGAAAAGTTACTTCAATATTTCTCCCTCTGCTCTGCAGTGTCTTTAGAAGTTCCAAAACAGACTGAAAAAGAAACAGGAGGTTATTGTACTGTCTTTCTAAGGTTCTTCTACCAGGACCTGACCTTACATATCTTACTGACACCAGCGGTGTTCTTTCTTTATAGGAAACCATACCTGCTATGCTTCCATCTTATTATATGTGGAAATAATTGGTAAATAACTATTAAAAAGCAAAATGTTATAACCTGCTATTAGTTCACATAATGACATAGGTAAAATCTGTTGCTCTGATATCCTCTTTTAGGTGAAAATGTCAAACATATCAGAAGGAATATTTACAGTTTGCAATCAGTGATCTAGCCAATTTGGTAGTTACACACAGAAGCATCTTAAAGAATGGTAAATAAGTAGACTGATTGAGAATATGGAAAAGAAAATTAATCATTTTTATATTTAGATCAGTTTGATTCATGCTGTACAATTGATGAAAACTATTTGAAAGTTAAAAGAGTTTAGCAATTGGGCATTTCCTTTCCTCTTTGTCATGTTTCTTAAAAGAATGGTTTGGCTAGATATGGTTATGTGTGTCTATAATCTTAGCCACTCGGGAGCCTGAGGTAGGAGTATTGGGAGTTTGAGGCTGGCCTATGCAACGTAGTAAGATACTGTCTTTAAACAAACAAATAACCAAAATCGGTTTGAATATCATTTCTTACTAATATTGAATTTAGATTTTGTTTTTCTTCCAGTTATGGGAGATAGTACCATGACTTGGATATTTTGATAACACATTTATAGAGGAAACAAAGAATCTCACTTTATAGTTCCTTTGGGATCCATGTAACATTTGCCATACCTTAGTGTTTGTTGGGTAATAACTGTCCGGTATATACTGAAATATTGGAACTAATATTTTATAATTTCGCAATTTTATCTAAACATTCATATTTACCCAAAGAGGATAATTCATTTCTTTGATCTTTATGAAGATTAGTAGTCATGTCTATTCACTTTCAATATCTAATTAATAATAAGTAGTAAACTGTTTTTTGTTGTTGGTGGTGGTTTCTTTGTTTTCTCCTAGAGCAGATAGCTAGGCTTATTCATTGCTGATATATTTTTAAAACAGTAAAAGATGCTTTTCTCAATGCAAATATAAAATATTCCTGTACCAGATTTATAGCACCAGCAACATGCTCGTTTGCATTTTTCAACTCAGACATGACAAACATTCAAGCGATTTAGCACTGTTACTCATAAATCGTGTCCACTCTGGCGGACTAGTTCCTACATTTCTGGAGCTGCTTCCCACTGGAGAATAAAAATGAATTTTAAAATCTCATTCCATTACACTGAACATACGCAAATATTTATGAATATTCACTGTAAAATTAGAGGTTATTGGAGCCTTAAGATTTGAATTAGTATGGAAATGTTTTTTTTTTTCTTTGCAGTACCCAAGTACTAAAAAAGCTACTGTTTTAGTGTCTATGAAGATAATGTTGGGAAAAACTCTCTACCAGATGGAGTAAATTGGGGATTCCTTGGAAGTGGCAAAAAATTCAAAAGGTCTGAAAGTGCCATCCCAGGGAGTACGGGTGAAGAACCTGGGGAGGTTTGCCCAGTTATCTTGAGGTCAAACATGAGATGGTTCCTTAAGTGCAGAAGGGCTTGTATTGAAAAGGGAGTATGTTTTTTTTTTCCTTTGTACTCTCAGAAATCAGAACCAGTGTATATCATTTGGAATAAGTTTATCTTACTGTTTCTCTTGTAAGAACTCATTTTAAATGTGGTTATTGCAACACTTTTTCAATAAAACTGTGCTTGAACAGTTCCAAAGTGTACTTACTATATGAATTTTGTCTTCTGAATGGGATTCTTATTTCTATGTGGAATTTCATATCTTGCAACGTCCTATAAATATTAAATTCTATCCTTTACTGAAAAAAAAATAGAACAGGTCTTCTGTGGTGGTGCACCCCTGTAATCCCGGTGACTCAGGAGGCCGAGGTAGGAGAATCACAAGTTTGAAGCCAAGCTGAGCAACTTGGCAACACCCTGTCTCAATAAATAAAAAGACTGAGAATCTGGCTTAGTGGTCAAAGTTCCCCTGGGTTTAATCCCTACTACAAAAAAACAAAAAAACGTGGACCAATGGAGTAAAGATATCCTAGTTTAGCTCTTTCTGACATTGTTAAACAGGAACTGTCCATTAAAGAGCTCTTCAGAAGATGGAACATTCTGCATGCCAGTAAGTGTTCAGCTAGAGGTAGGATGGCTATCTGTTTTAGAGAAGTTGACAAGATCTCTCAATAGGTGGAATGTAGGTATCTCATTAGTTCACTTTATGTTGCTACACCAAAATACCTGAGGATGGCTACTTTATAAAGGAAAGGGGTTTATTTTGGCTCATGGTTCTGGAAATCCCAAAGCATAGCATTAGCATTTGCTCAGCTGCTGTGCAGCTGCTTCTGCTTTTTTTTTTAAAGTACTGAGGATTAAACTTGGGGCACTCTACCATGGAACTACATCATCAGATTACTTTTTTAAAAAAATTTTGAGACAGGGTTTCACTCAGTTGTCAAGGCTGTCCTTGAACTTGCTATCTTCCTGAATCAGCCTCCCAAATTACTGGGATTATAGGCCAGTGCTACTATACCCAGCTTCTTCAGCTTCTTATGAGGGCATGTTCTCCTCATATCATGGTACAAAAGTGGAAAGGAAAAGCCCATGAATAGGGAAAGAGCATGTATGCAAGATAGGATTCAAAGGAAACTGGAGGAAATAACATTATTCCCTTCATGAGGTTGGTTCTCCATGACCTGAGTACGCCTTAAAGGTTCATCTACCTTTTAATATTGCTGCATTGAGAATTAAGCCTCAACATGAGTTTTTAATGGGGACAAATTATATTCAAACTAGTGGTAGGATTAGCTCATTTTCTCAAGTCTCCTATTCTGTTTTATTTTAAATTTTAGCCTCATCACCATCCACATATTGAAGGGCACATATGCTTACTGAAATAGTCTCTATGAAACAGTGTAGCAATGCTCCCTTCACTGTTTTAAACAGAGAGTGATTGTCAATATCTGTAATTTTCTTTAGGATGTAGTTTCTACAGACCATTTTAATATAGCTAGGCTTTAGTTTCTTTTTTTATGTTTACAAACAAATATCTTTTATTTTTTCCCTCTTTTTCATTAGTTCTTGTTTGTTATACATGACAGTAGAATCCATTTTGATAAAGTTATATAAGCATGGGCCTTATCTTATTCTAAATAAGACCACATTCTTGTGGGTAGGCACAATTGTGGGATTCACTTAGGTGTTTTTTTAAATATATGTACATAAGAAAATTTAAGAAAATTATGTCAGATTAATTCTACTGTCTTTTCCATTCCTAACCCTCTTCCTTCCCCTTATCCCCCTTTGTCTAATCTACTAAACTTCTCTTCTTCCTGCCCTCCCACTATGTTTTGTGTTAGCTTCCACATATCAGAGAAAACATTCCACCTTTGCGTTTGGGGGATTGGCTTATTTCACTTAGCATGCTCTCCAGATTTATCCATTTCCTGGAAAATATCATAAAGTCTTTCTTCTTTGTGGCTGAGTAGTATTCCATTGTGTATATATACCACACTTTCTTTATCAGTTCATCTGTTGAAGTGTACCTAGGTTGGCTCCATAGATTAGCTATTGTGAATTGTGTTGCTGTAAACCTTGATGTGTCTATGTCACTTTAGATTGCTGATTTTAAATCTTTTGGATATATGTTGAGGACTGGGATAACTGGGATCAAATTTGTGTATAAAAAAGATGGTTGCAAAATCAATTATAAAATAATGATATGTACATATATTGAGAGAGTATATGAGATTTTTTTTGAGGGATGTGGGTACTGGGGATTGAACTGAGGGGCACTTGACCACTGAACCAGATCCCTAGCCCTATTTTGTATTTTATTAGAGACAGGGTCTCACTGAGTTGCTTAGGGCCTTGCTAAATTGCTGAGGCTGGCTTTGAATTTACCATCATCCTGCCTCCACCTCCCGAGCCTCTGGGATTACAGGCATGCTCCATCACACCTGGCTATATGAGATTTTTTCCTTATAAAGATCCTTAAAGTTTCCCGGTGCGTGACACATGCCTATAATCCAAGCAGCTCGGGAGGCTGAGACAGGGAGGATTGCAAGTTCAAAACCAGCCTCAGCAATGGTGAGGCGCTAAGCAACTCAGTGAGACCCTATCTCTAACAAACAAACAAAACAAAACTAGGACTGGGATGTGGCTCAGTGGCCTAGTGCCCCTCAGTTCAATCCCCAGTACTGGAAGAAAAAAAATAGATCCTCAAAATTTTCAGAAGAACTTAAACATTTATTCAGATGGAAAGACCTACATTGCTCTTGATTAGGAAGAAAATTAATATATAAATTCGATATAATCCTTATTATATTTTCAATATTATTGGGAGAGAAAATGAAACTCTTAGTAATCTAAAAATATGAACATGAGATACTAGTCAAGGAAACAGGGATATACAACTAGATAATTTCTGTATCTTAATTATTGTAAATAGTTTTGCATTGAACATGAGAGTGCAGATATCTCTTTTAGATATTGTTTTCAATTACTTCTTTGGATATATATGTGGGATTTAGGGATACTATGGTATTTCTGTTTTTTGAGGAAACTTTAGTTCTCTCTATAACAGCTCTATCAATTAACATTCCCTCTAGTAATATGCAATGATTCCTTTTTCTCCTCATTTTCACCAACACTTGTTATCTTTTTGACAGTAGGTATTCTAACAAGTGCAAGATGATACATGATTGTAGTTTTAATTAGTATTTCCCTGATTTAGAGTTGAGCAGTTTCATGTACCAGTGGTCCATTTGTATGTCTTTGAAGAAATCTCTGTTCAAAACCCTTGCTCATTTTTTAGTTGCTTTGTTTCTATGCTATTGAGTTGTTGGAAATTCTTACATTTTTGATTCATCTTTATCTGATGCTTGGTTTGCAAGTATTTTTCCCAGTCCTATGCTGTTGCTTCACTCTGTTTATGGTTTTGTTTGTTGTGGAGAAGCATTTTAGTTTGGTACAATCCTATTTATGTATTTTTTTTCTTTTTTGAACTGCACTTCTGGGGTCATATCCCCAAAAAACCATTGACCTCTTTATCATTATACCTTGACCTTCTTTGTATCTTATGGCAGGTTTTAACTTAAAGTCTATTTTGCTTCATATATGGATAGCTGCCTCAGCTGACTTGTGTTTGCCATTTATAATAGATCTCTTTTTCCATCCCTTCACTTTCAGTTTGTATGTCCTTAAAACTAAAGTGTGTATCTTATAGGCAGCATATTGTCTTATATTGTTTAAAATAAATTCAACAACATTATAATTAAATTTTCAAGAATTAAAAACAAGGAGTTTCTTTTAAAGAAGCAAGAGAAAGACAACTGATAACACACAGGGAACCTGTGAATGTCTTTTGGTAGTAAAATATATTATGTTTACTTTTAAATTATTGATTGGAAAGATTTACTACTGCCATTTTGTTTTTACTATTCCTTTTTAATTCCTTTGTTTTTCTTCCCCTCTTTCTGACTTCCTTGTAAATTGATGATTTTTTTGTAGTTATATGTCTTGTTTCCTTTCTCTTTCATTTTTGTGTATCTGTTAGAGATTTTTTACTTTGTGGTTACCATGAGGCTTCCTTAAAATATAGTAATGGTCTACGTTTTGCTAATAAGAGCTTAACTTCAATTGCAGACAAAAAGGCTGTATTTTTACTTACCCCCAACATCTTATGTTACTAATGTCACAATTTATATCTTTTTAATATTGTATATCCATTGCCAAATTATTGTATCTGTAGTTATTTTGACAATTTTCATCTCTTAACTTTTATAGATTTTAATTAGAGTTAAAAGTACTTTATATACCACTATTATAGTGTTAAAGTAGTCTGAATTTGATGATGTACTTACCTATACCAATAAATGTTATATTCCAATATGTTTTCATGATTTTACTATTATAATTATGTTGAAGAAATACCATTTATTGTAATGCAGATCCAGTGAAAAAGAATTTCTTCAGCTTTTATTTGTCTGGAAAAATCTTTATCGCTCCTTCACACACGTTTGCCAGGCATAGAACTCTAGGTTGGCAGGTTTTTTTTTTTTTCTTCTACTAGCAGTTTAAATAAATCATTGCACTCTCTTCTTGCCTGCAAGGTTTGGGCTTAAAAATCTTCTGGTGGACATGGAGGTTCCCTGTGTATTATCAATTATTTTTCTCTTCTTTAAAATAAACTCCTTGTTTTTAATTTTTGATAATTTAATTATAATGTTGCTATTTCATCTTTGATCATATTTGTGATATTTAAGCTTCATGAACTTGAATTCTCCATATCTTATCCCTCCCAATATTTGAGAAGATTTAAGCTATTGTGTTTTTAAATAAGCTTTCTTCCTTTTTCTATAGGTCCTTTTATCTTCTGAAACTGCTGTAATTTGTATATTGGTTTGTTTTGATGGTGTTCTATAAATCATGTAGGTTTACACTAGTCTTTTCCATTATTTTTCTTTTTTTCTTCTCTCTCTGCATAATTTCAATTAACTTGCCTTTTAGCTTATACATTCTTCTGCTTGATTGAGTCTGCTCTTGATGATCTCTATTGCATCTTTCATTTCACTCATTTTATTCTTCTTCTCCAGAATTTTTGGATCCTTTTTTAAAATAATTTCTCTTTGTTGGACCTCTTATTTTGTTCTGTATTATTTTCATGGTTTAATTATTTCTATTTGTGTTCTCTTCTATCTCACGGATCTTCCTCTGAACAATTATTTTGAATTCTTTATAAGAAAATTCATAGATTACCATTTCTTTGTGGCTAGTTACTAGAAAAGTATTGTGTTCCATTGGTGATATCATGTTTACTTGATTATCCATGTTCTTTTGAATCTTATGTTGCTGTCTTCACATTTGACCAAAGCAATAACCTCCTCCCACTTTTGCTATTTTGGTTTTGGGAGACAAAGACCTGTACCAATTAGCACAGCTAGGGAATCTGGGAGACCACTCAGATCTTTTCCATAGATTTAACAGCTCCACTCCTCTTGTTCTCTCTTGGAGGAGAAGTCTTAGGAATTTAGATCTCTTGATTTTGCAATGCTAGGCCTGGTACAATGAGCCTCCTGTTCGTCAGTGTCAGTGCCCTGAAATGTTCAAGGTTTTTCACCTTCTCACAATTGGAGTTGGTTATCTGTGTATGCTTATGCTGTATTTGCAAAGACTTTTGTGCACCCTCTATGGGGGCACATTGCAAGGTACCAGCTATGATGGGGAGTGGTACAAAGAATGTTGGAGGCAAGTTCAACCAGTCATGGGGACTTCAGGAGATGTGTTCTATGAAGTGTGTGGGCAAGCCTCTTGGTGGAGTTTGTGAGTCAGTTGGTAGAAGTTATAGCCCTGTGATGAATTTCATACCTGTGAGTCCACACCCACTTTCTCTGCTCCCACTTGTCCCCATATTATTAACATATGCCTACTCCCTCAGTGATTTATATGAGATGAGGCAGAAATAGGTCTCTTGGGCAGTGTACCACATGACTGGGGAGCCAGGTGCTTAATAGGTTTTCACTTCCCCTATGAAAGAAATTGCAGGCCAAAAGAATTTCTCTTGGCACCTCCAAGAGGTGATGTGAATAAAGTGAAACTTTTCTTCTCACCATACACATTTATTATCATTTTTTTTGCTCCTTTTAAGTGTTGGGAGATTTCCACTGTACTTCTTGGTTTCCATTAAGATATTCTTCACTATGAGTGGTTGTCAAAATTGGTGCTTCTGTGGAGCAGATGAGGGATGAAAATTCTTATTCCATACTGTCTGTGTGCACTATAGTATTCTGAGCCCAAAGGATACAATGATGAATGAGATGGCCAAATGCCAGACCTCAAGGTACTTGTACTCTAATGGGCAAGAGAAACACAAAACCAGAATATAAGATAATTTGAGATAGTAATAAGTTTCTTAAAAAGCTTAAAACAAAGTAATAGTGATGAGGTGGAGCCTCAGGGGATAAATTTCAATTTAAATTTTTAGATTATTCAGCATTGTTTGCATTGATTTTCCTATCTATAGAAATATTTCTTTTTAGGCATGAAAAGAAGAATAAGAATAGATTTTAAATGATGACAGAGGAGGAGGTTTTTTCCCCATGTAGTTAAGACAAAAATATAAAGTAGAAATGTATCTGGGTTAAAATGTATAAGTCTGAAAATGAATATGATATTTTGACTTTTGCTTTCTGTTTCTTTTTGTTTTATAAGAAACTTACCATTAAAATTGCAGTTTTCATATACCCTGTGGGAATTGAGGAAATTTAGTTGAGAGAATCCCTTAAGCAACTTAAATTATGAGAGTCAGTTCCTAGCTCTCCTGGTAGTGTTTAGAAAAGCTCCTTGAACTTTTATAGCACCCTTTTGACAAAAGAATTCCTTTCATCATTTAAAAATATTGTGCAATATAACAGAGAGAAAATTGCATAAAACCTAAATATATGGTCCAACAACTTGCTGTAAAACAAATACTGTAAATACTCCACAGGTCAAAAAATAGAAACTTGCCAGAATCTGCTTCTATATTGCTTCCAGATCATTATCCACTCTATACCTGCTCAACATATGCATACAGGTAAACTATCATTTAGTATTTTTAAATACTTTTCCTTTATAGTTTTACCACCTATATGTTGTTTTCATTTAAACATTTATAAATAAAACATGTATAAATAAAAACATGTATAAATAAAAAGAATAAATAAAAAATTACAAAATATATTTGTCTTTAGTTTTGCCTCTTTTTGAGTTTTATGATAATATAATTATACTATATTTTTTCTTGATTTTCACACTCAATATTAAAATTTGTCAAATGCATCCACATTGTTGCATTTAGCCAATGGTGTATTAGAACTAGTGCATACTGGCTCATGAGAGCTAATAAGCATCTTAGTGACCCCATGTTCAGTGATATTATATTGATAGCTTGAATTTGGCTGTGGTAAGACCTTTTTACCTTGAAGATGGGCACATGTATAAATCAGAGCTTTTTAAATTTTCTATTTGCTAAATTAGTTATACATGACAGTAGAATCCATTTTGACATATCATACATAAATGGAGTATAACTTCTCATTCATATGGTTGTACATGATATAGAGTTACACAGATCATGTAATAATATATGCACATAGGGTAACAATGTCTGATTCATTCTACTATCATTCCTACCTCCATTCCCCCTCCCCTCCCTTAGCTTTTGTGATTCTTAGGTGATGTGCTTAACTTATTTGACTTTTTGCTTTTCAAATATTTGTCCAGGTCTTTATTTTGATTAGTTTTCAGTATATTTTAATGAGAAAGCTGGTATAATTGATCAAGCTTCTATCATCAAAAGCTTGCTTTCACTCTTCCATCACAGCCCAATAACATCTTGGAGTATAACATTAGATGAACAGTTGAAGTTCTTAGATAAGGATGTTCTATATGCAGCTTTTAATGGATATGTAAAATCATCTGCTTTGTAAGGAAATTGAAGTCAGAAAAGAATAAATATTGCACTGCTTAAAATAGAGCAGGATCTCTGTACCCTACAAATTTCTTAGCTTCAGCACAATATTCAACTCATAGGGAATGTCAGTTAGGAAATTGGGTTATAATTTACTGTACTATGGCCATAAGAATGTTATGAGGCAAGAGTTTAAGAAGTCTAAGTGGTTTCTTCTTTCTCTCTTTATTCAAATTTTATTTGTGCTTTAGGTAAACTTGTTAAAGTTAGGGAATGAGAAGAACAGTTAGGATGAGAAATGTTCCACCCGTTACTTTATCTAACTATTTCATTTTTTTCCTGATTACCAGTGTACTAATAGCTGTCAAAGATGTTTCCATCTGATCTCTTTGCATCTGAGACCTCTTCTGACCTTCACATATACAAAATTGAATGTCCCTAAGTCCTATTTACTCAAAGTTATATTTTCTATATGATAAAAAATATCTAATTCCTACCAATGATTTTCCTTTTTCAAAATATATGTATATATTAGTGATTTTTTAATTTCATATTTAACTTCAGTATTTACTCCTATCCTGATGGACTACTGGGGAATATTTTAGGGCAATAGGTTCATATTAGGAACTAGCTTTATCACTTTGTATTTTCTTCCAAAGGCAAATATTTATGTAGCAGTAATTGGAAAAAAAACAAGATATTTATAAAATAATAACTCTTTTGAACCCATAACATAGTTGAAAGTCTTAAAGCAACAATGTAAAGTGAATTCCAGATGATGATGAGCCCCACCATGGAAAGAAGTACACACAAACCTTTTTACCCTGCAGGAACCTAGGAAGATGTGTTCTGTATAAAACAAGTGAGAATAAGTCTAAAATTTTAACAAGCTCCTGAAAACCAAATGTAGACAAGATAGACAGTAAAGAATACCTCAGAGTATTACTCCTTCTCGTGGTCTTTTCCATGGGCCTCTGCCAGATACTCATGAGAAAGTCTGGGTGAGGGCAGGAGATCTAAGAGAACAGACATGAAACACTACCCAATTTTTATATCCTCACTCTTTAGGAAATCATTTTTTTTTACTCAGGGTCCAGGAAAAGCTGCATTGCTTCTGGGGGAAGGGTAGGAAAAAAGCCATCACCACTGAGAAAAAAAGGTAGAAATTCTTTCTGTGGTCAAGGCAAAGATTCCTTGCTTGGGGGGAAAAAGGGAGGAAGCTCTCTTTTCACTAGTCACAAGCAAAAGTAGTAAACTGCCATTGTGGGAGGTGCAACAAACGGTAACCTACCATGTAGGGAAAGAGCAAGAAACTCTCTTACCACTTTTTTTTCAAGAAATTCACTCTTGGGAAGAGTAAAATGAACAACCTCTACCTCTGAGAAAGGAACAGAAAACATTCTCTCATCCAAAATCCTTGTCAGATACAAGAGAGAATTTGATTGCCATGGGAGTATAAAGGACAGGAATGTCAATAAATTCCCATACCTACATAGCCAAAGACTAAAGCTAGGTTAGGAAGACTGAGAATTGCCCCTTTACCTATTTATTGGAATGCTGTGACTGAAATACCCATCAAGAACAACTTAGAGGAGGAAAAGATTTTGGGGGATGATGCTTTCGGAGATCTCAGTGTATAGACACCTGACTCCATTGCTCTTGGCCCAAGAAGAGGCAGCACATCATAGGGGAAAGGCCTAGCAGAGGAAAGCTGCTCATCTTGTGGTGGGCACAGGAAGCAGATAGCAAGAGGAGGAAGAGGCCATAGTGAATATGTATCCTGCCAAGGCATATTCCTAGTGACCCACCTTCTCTAGCCATGCCACACTTGCCTACAGTTACCACCCAGGTTATATCTCTCATAAGCTAATAATTTTAACTCAGACATTCCTGCATTAACAGGAGCTTTCGGGGGAAACCTCATATTCAAATCATAATAGCACTCCTATGATGAACTCCACACCAAGTCACAAGAAATAGAAATACTCTGCTGTACAGTGGGAAAAGAGTATGTAGAGAGAGCTTGTGTGACAGGGGTATGCAGGGTCTACTGGAATCTAAGAGTAAAGCAGGCAAACATGGAGAAAATCCCTTTGGCATCTAGCATCTCATATTAAACAAAGAACAATAATATCCTACCATTGAGAAATTTTAAGTTCATGGTGCACTAAAGATAACTATAATAGTAGAATCTGAATCTAGCTAAACTATTAACTAGATGGATTTGAACTACTTCATACTAACAGCCTGACAAGTGTGCTCATTTTTAGACATACATACAATTTATCTCTACAAAATACTCAGCATTAGAACAAAAATTATGAAACTTCCATTAAAAAGCAAAAGTGACCTATGATCAGGAAATAAAGCAGTAAACTTGAGCATATCCTGAGATGATCTCAACAGAATATCAATATATCTAAAGCATAAAACCAATAGAACTGACAGAGATAAACACACTACAATTATAGTTGGAGTTTTCAAAACTTATTTCTCATTAATTGATGGGAAAAATAAACAAAAATATCAATGAGGGTACAGAGAACTTGAATAAAACAAATTACTTGCTCTAATTGATGTGATAGAACATTTTAATAATGAATATCAGGATATGCAAAAGAGAGGGAGATAGGCAGGGAGGACTGGTCAGACATAAATGGATTTATTGTTGAATTCTGCTAAATGTTAACAGATGAAATATACCACTTCTGTAAAAACTTTTCTTGAAAATACAAATGGACCAAACACTTCTGAGTTTACTTTGTAAAACTTTCATTACCCTAATTTGAAACACAAAGATATTACAAATCAAACTATAAATGAAAATACCTCTAAATATAAGACACAAAAATCCTTAACAAAGTATTAACAAACTATATCCAGCAATGTTTTAAAAGGATAATATATCATAATATATTGGGGAATACCCTAGAAATACAAATTTGTTTAAACTTTAAAAATCAATCAATATAATTCACTATTCATTATATAAAAAAGGAAAAAAGCATATGCCATTTTTAATAGATGCACAAAGAATATTTGACAAAAATTTCATATTCATTCATGGTAAAAAAGTATGAGCAAATGAAAAATTTAAGATTTCCCCCAATCTGATAAAGAACATCTGTGAAATATAGGTAAGATGATTCTTAGTGGTGATTGATTGAACAGTTTCATACTGTGATTAGGAATGAAGCCAGAATGACTGCTCTCATTCCATTTTTTCAGCATTGTGTTGGAGATTCTAGCTGGTGCAATAAGGCAAGGAAAAATGAATACACACAGGTTGGAAAGGAAGAAACAAAATTCTTTTTATTCTTATGTGAAGTGATCATCTACAATGAAAATACCAGAGAGACTATGTAAAAGGTACTAGAATTAATAAATGAGTTTAGCAAAATCAAAGGATATAACCTAGGTAACCAAATATCAATTATATTTCTATATAGTAAGAATGGATGATCATAAAATGACGCTAAAATGAAATTATAGAAGCATTAAAAATAAATACTTTCTACATATCTACTTGATATGTAGAAAAAGTTACTGAGAGAAATTAGGCAAATCTTAAATAGAGAAATATATACCATGTTCATTATTTAGAAGAATCAATACAGATTATATATAGAATATTCCATGAACTTTATTTGTATATTAGAAAGGTATCCAGCTCATATATTGGTCAATAACTGGTATTTAAATCCTTGTAGCACTTATCACATGTCAAATTGTGTGGGCCTGATGACCCATTGGTATCCTTCTCTAGACTGCTTCTTGAAGGCTAGTGATTAGTATATTATTGTTGAATAAATAAATGGATATAATTTTCCCTATCCTAACATTTTCTTCTAAATTCTTTTACAATAGAGTAAGACAGTACATCCTTATGACTGTAAACATAAAAATGAATCTGGCTTATTCTACTCTTTAACATCAAGTGAAACTAAATGCCTGATCAATGGAAAATTAGAATATAATCTGAAAAAATTACTATTTAGAAAAAGTTACTTGTATATTTTGCTGCCTACTGTTATCAAAATTTTATTTCTATTGGTTTGCTTGTAGTGATTATTTTTCTTCTATTATTTCCATTTGAGTCATCAACCATAAAGGATGCTAGCTTTTGTTGATTTTTTTCTTAAACATTAAAACATTTATCTGCTTCCATAATTAAAATATCTAATTCATTTAATTTGTAAAATATTATGTAAGTTGTTTTATAGTTTAATATCAGTGGATTTATGTTAAAAATACATACAGTTGCTTTGCCTGTGTACTACTTTAACTGTTTTAAGTTAAACTGTTTTATCCAACATTTGTGTAGGCTGTAGGAGGTGATAGGTCCTCAGGGTTTAAATACTTAGGAGATTATATATATATGTGATTATATACATGACTATATATATATATATAGGTATATAAATCATATATATATTATTTATATATATTATCTAGGTATATAAATCATATATATATATGATTTATATATATTATCTAGGTATATAAATCATATATATATATATGATTTATATACCTAGATAATTGATGAAGTACTCTATGCTATGGTTTGGATATGGATTTGGTGTGTTCTCTAAAGATTCACATGCTGGAAGCTTGGTCTCTAGTGTGGCAATATTAAGAGGTGGTAGAACATGCCCCAAGAAATTCTTCCTATAATCTAAATTTACATAGGGAGTAGTGTTTGATTCAATTAAGGAAGAGGGGGTAAAGCAGATTACACTTTTACAATTTGATTACCTTTGTTCCTATTTACTTGAAACTCATTAATGTAAATTTGCCTTATTTACATTAAATGATACTGGTTTTTTTAAGGAGTTCATGAGGGCAAAATAAAGTCTCAAAGAGTATTTTTTCTTCTGTACGTGATACATTCCTGAGAATAAAATCTCAGCCATGCTATTATTGTTAGAAATAAATCTTGAGGCCTCTAGTGTTTCTACGAGGGCCACAGAGCCATTCTCCCAGGATAAAGGTTATTAAAAAGTATCATCATGAATCAAGTCAGCTTATGAGCAGAGTGTGTAAAGTGCACAGTCACCTTTAAACCTTCTGTTAAAAAAGCTATGGGTCTGCAGAAGAGCAATGTATCTAAACTTCCCAGGAAGCCAATAATGAAAAAGTTCCAGGGTCCTTCATATATGTAAAGATAATCTTTTTTTTTTGATTGTAGATACATCCTAGTAAAGTTAGTAGGTTGTGGTTGTTATTAGGGTTTAGGAGCAAATAAAATCCTAATTCAAGAATATTGGTGGAATCTGATATCTGGGAATAATACTTTAAAAATATTATGTGATTTTAAAAGCAGTCATTTCTGTGTTATCTTTTATGTGACTCTAGGCCAAATAAGTTTATACCTGGAAAAAAAGAATACAAATAGGTTCACACCATCATCCAAATATATATCATTTATGTTTCTCCATGTCTGCACTTTTGCAATTCTCTCTCATAACTTGAAAACACAGTTGTTCATCTTTTCATGTTTATATGTCACACACATTTCTTGACTCTATTACACCACTAAATAATGCTATTTGTTTGGAGTGATTTTTGCCTTCTTTGGGGTACAATACATTAATTTGGAATATTCATTTACACTGAATCACATGTCTTTTATAATATGCATCCCCAAATAAGTACTTATCTTTCCAATTATATTATTCATTTTATCATCTCATGAATTAAATATTATACTTTCAGGTCCTCTAAGGTAGTATTTTTCAAATAGTAGGTTGTATACCATAGTGGATTACAAAATCATTGTAGTGGTTTATGACCAGCAATTTAAAAAACAATAATTCTTCTATGGTTATTATATAGAATTCGAGAAAGCAAAAGTATCACCCCAAATCCTGTTCTCAGAAATCTTCATGATTAACATTAAAGAATCTCCAGAAAGTCACCAAAACCTCAGTATGGATAGCCTGCTAAAAAGAAAGGTGAGTGAACAAAATAATTTTATTAAAATATTATCATATAAAGTATTGTTTTTCATAAAACTGTTTCATGCAGTTCTACTTAAATTGCCACCTGGTTTATAAGTGGTGATTAAGCAGTGGGGAACTTTGTATGTTGTGACCACATTAGACCCTATGTGACAATATAATCAAAGCCCTAGAAAATATTGCTTTGGCTTTCTTTTCTAGGGGGGAATGAAATATTTTGAAAAGGATCTACAATTTAAAAAAAATTAAAGAAGGGTATGGTGGTACACTCCTGTAATCCCAGCTTCTTGTGAGGTTGAGGCGGAGGCAGGAGAATCACAAATTCAAGGCCAGCCTGGATAACTTATCAAGACCCAGTCTTACAATTTAAATGAGAAGGGCTGGGATGTAGCTCAGTGGTGGAGTGCTTACCTAGCATGCTGAGATTGTTTAAAATAAATTCCAGAAATAGTGTCATTTTACCTCTACATATTTTAGTGTGGATCTCTAAAATTTATAGACATTTTTAAAATAACCACAATATCATTATTACACCCAGCAAAATTTAATAATTTAATAATTTTAATAATTCAACTACTACACAGTCCATTTCCACGTTACCTTAACACTCTCAAATTGTCTTTTAACACTTGTTTCTTTAAAGTAGGATCAAGGCAATACCCACACGTAGTCAGTGAACTGTTATTTTGCTTAGATTTATTTTAATATAAATGAAACTGCCTTCCATTTTCTTTTCTCTTTTTATTTTCTCTGTCCACTTTCTGCTTGAGAAATCAATCCCATTTTCCTGTAGAATGGTCCACATGAACAATTTGTCCCTGTCACTTAACTTGTTCTTCTCTGTCACTGTGTTTTTGTTAAGTCAGACTTAGTACTAGAGGCTTTTTTAAAAAAAAAAAATTATTGGATGTTCAAGACAATACTATGATCTTGACATATAATACATTTGATTCACATATTCAACTTCAACATTGTTTGTAAAATATTTGAATGGAAAGCCTGTGTGCTTGACATTGCCCATCACCTTAGAAGGTTCATCATGTAAGTTGTCTCCATATCAGTGATAGTACAATTCATCAGTGTTCCCTCCATTGTTAATTTCCCATTAAAACTTTCATCTAATGGTTTCATCCATTGAAAATTTTTTAAGAAACGATTGTTTAATTAGGGATTACAAAGTAGTTGTTTTCCAATTGGTTTCTGTAAAAGAAATGGTTCTTAGAGGAAAAGCAATGTAAATGCTTATTTATTTGCCCAATTTGTTAAAAAGTTTATGTGCTTGTTTCTTCCATTTTTATCTCATTATGGTGTTTTTCTTTCTCTTGTATTTCTTTTTGAATATTTTTAGGCACATAATACTTAAAGTATTCAGTATGTTTTATCAATTGTATTCATTATTCAATTTGATACCTACATTATTCCATTTTGGCTAATGAAAATCCTTTGTGTTGATTCTGGTTTCTTCTTTTCATTACCTTTCAGTCTTTGATAGCTTTCTTTTTATCTGGTACAACAATATGTTTGTGTATTTTCCCACCCAAGCCTAGAAATGGATCCCAAGGTACCATCTCTTTTTACTTTTTGGTGGGGAATGGTATTTAGAGATCACAATCTGGGTACTTAGTTGTGTTCACTGCTTTTCAACTATTATTGTATCCATGTCTTTTCAGTAGGCAGATATAAGACATATGCATCTTAAAAAGAAAAGTAATAATGTCTTCATGTTAATAATCTCATGCAAATTATCTTTATTTAAATTATTTGATTTTGTATTTGAATTTCTTTTGTCCTGCAATATTCCCCAAATTACTTATTTTCATTACTTATGATATAAAATATATTCAAAATAATATTGATACTATTACTAACAATTTAAGGAATGAATTTTAAGATTTCATTGTAGCTCTATTTTTCTTGAGATTATATTCAATTTAGTCAGGACAGTTAAAAATTGGTTTTAAAGCTACTGAAAATAACTATTTACTCTGTGATTTTGTCACCAGCTTCATAGCTAAGTAGATTAATCTACTTTAAATATTTTTAAAATTTAGATATTGCTTCTCTTGACATAATTTTGTATTTGAACATGTAAAATGGTTGAGTCCAACATCAAAAATATATAATGTATTAAGGCATATTCAGGATAGTGTGATTTCTTTACTCTCCCTTCTACCATGAGGTTTTTTTCCACTAAATATAACCATTTCTATTATTTTGTTTTATTTGCCCTTACAATTATTTGTTTGAGTACAGGAGTGAAAACATAAACATATATGCCTATTTATATTTCCATTTCTCTCACTTCTTACACAAAATATAGCACACTACAACATATACTGACCATAGCTAATAATTGATCTGGAAAATCACTCCATGTCAATGTAAAATAGTATTCTATGTTCATTTTATGGCTACATAGTATTCGGAGTATTAAACTAGTCTCTTAAGAAATGTGTATTTTTCTATTTGTTTCCTACACCAGTAATATTATAATAAATAATTGTGATGTATACATGATTTCAGGTTTTAAAAATACATCTTTCAGAAAAAAAGAGACATTGCTGAAATAATAGGTATATACAAATGCAATTAAAAAAATTTACCTCCTTAGGAGTTGTATCATTTGCATCCCTATTAGTGATGTATAATTATGATTGTTTTCCTAAAACTTTGCCAATGGAGAATGTTGCTAGACTTTTTGATTTTGGCTAACTAGGATATGAGAAGTAGCATTTCAGTATAGATATAATTCACAATTCTTATGTAACAAGCAAGACAAAGCATATATTTACAAGTTTAAAGTCCATTTCTTATTTCTTTTGCAAGCTTAAGGTCATGTTTTTGTCCACTTATCTTTTAAGAAGCTGTCTGCTTCTTATGCTCTATTTTTGGGATCTTTTGTGTATTAGAGTCATTATTCTTTTCTTTGTGCTATAAATTGCAAATATATTTTCCCAATTTGTCTTTTGATTTTGCTTAATGTGATTTTGCCATTAAAAAATTATAATGTAATAAAATATCAGTCCTTTCATTGCTTCTGAAATTTAAATTATAATAGAGAAAAAAATTCCCACTTCTAGGCTATAAGGAAATCTACCCATATTTCATTCAAAACTTATATTTTTCATAAGTTATATGAAAATATTATTTTAAACTTAAAAGTTTTAAATATTGCTTCTTTTTTATTTAACTTTATATTTGAACATTAAAATGATCATGAGTTAACTGTCAAAACTGTGTAATAAGACATTCAGAACAGTGTTACTTTCTTTACTCCCACATCTAATCTGTTTTAAATTGTACTTACAGGCTAGGGATGTAGCTCAGTGGTAGAATGTGTGCTTAGCTTTCAGAGGACCTGGATTCTATTCCCCATCACTTCAAAGAAGCAAAAAGAATAAATTATATCTAAATATGTAATATCTTTTTGAAACTTTTCCTCTTTTTTTTTTTTTGATAGTACAGGGGATTGAATCCAGGGGTGCCCTTTTTATTTTTTATTTTCAGACAGGGTCCCACTAAGTCCATCTTTCAATCCTGTTGCCTTAGCCCAATGAGTTGCTGGGATTGCACCACCATGTCAGTTAAACTTATTCTTATGCAAAAACCCCATGATCTAGTTAAGGGTAAAAATGAATATGCATTAGAATTTTTGACACTAAGGCCCTAAGTCAGATGACAGCAGAGTAGCATATTTTAAATATTTAATGAAATATGATATGAGTCAAGGATTTTATATCCAGCCAAGCTGACTTTCAAATATAAATGCTATAGACATGTTATGAGCATATAAAAATCCAGGAACTATTTCCTATAAATACTTTCTCAGGAATCTCCTAGAGAACAAACTTCAGAAATTCAAAATGACTGAAGAATCACTGGCACAAGGACTGGTTTTAAGCCACATATAAGTTCCTGTAGAACTGAGTTTAAATGATAGATAAAGGAAGAAACATTACAATATGTTTATATTAGAAAAATGACAGGGGGGATATGACAATAATAGAGTAAGTGTGTGGATTGCCTTTAGAGTAATGAATTATTTTCCTATTGCTGCTCTAACAATTACCACAAACTTAGTGACTTAAAACAACACAGATTTATTATTTTACAGTTAGGTAAGTCAGAAGTCCAAAATGGGTTAGTGGGGCTGCATTCCTTCTGGAAATTCTAGGGAAAATCTGCTTCATTGCCGTTTCCATCTTCTAGAGGCCACCTGCTTTCTTGGTTTGTAGCTGTAACACTCAAATCTCTGCTCACTGTATCTTTCTCTGGCTCTGTCTGTCTTCCCACTTACATGGATGCTTGTTATTACATTGGGTTCACCTGGTTAACTCATGATAATTGACTCATCTCATGGTCCTTAACTGAATCACATCCATAAAATCTCATTTGCCATGTAAGGGAACATATTTACAGGTTTAAAGAAATAGGATAGGGCATCTTTGGGTAGGGCATTGTTGTGCCAACTACAGTGATTAAAAACAATACATCATTATAAGGTCATGGTTAAGAGGAAAGGTAGGGAGTTGGAAAATGCAGCTAACACATTTTGATATCACTCATAGAAGAGAAGCAGTAGAGAAGGTAGAAAATGAAAAAATACAAATATATTTGTTTGTATGTATATAGAGATTTTATATATATATATATGTGTGTGTGTGTGTGTGTGTGTGTGTGTGTGTGTGTGTATAGTATTCTCAATGTCAAATAACATAACACAAAAGAGGGAATAAAACAGACTTCCCAATAAAATACTACTCTCTCTCTCTCTCTCTCTCTCTCTCTCTCTCTCTCTCTCTCTCTCTCTCTCTCTCACACACACACACACACACACACACACACACACACACACACACAGAGTTATGTGTATCTATGTGTTTTTATATATATACACATACATACACATGTGTATAAAAAGATGTGTGTACATACACATAATGTACATATATATATATGTGAGGAGAAATAGGTGATATATATATATACACACTAATAATGAAACCTTTATATAACTCTCAATATGAAATAGAGTAAGTCAATAAAAAATTTAGAAGGATATAGGAAGCAATTAATAATGTATATCTCATAGCAAAGTCTGAACTTATATAATAGAGAATATATTTTCTTCAAGTGTATATGAATTATTCATAAATTTTACAATATCTTAGGCTACTGAGAAATCTTCAGAAAAAATCCAAGAATGGAAATAATGCAAACAAGTATGCACTGTTCACAGTATAATAAAACTAGAAATGTATAAAAATGATTAAAAGTGTTTTTTACCTGGAACTTAAAAAAATCCAGAGTATTAAAAAAAAAATTTGGAATCAAAGGAAAAATAAAGACCAAAAGTGGCAAAATTCTTAAAAATAACAAAATGAAAACATGATCTATTGCATTCTATTGATGCAGATAATTTTGGAAATACTTAAATAAAACCTGAATAACTTTTCCTCTGAGTACTGTTATCAGCTCAGGAATATACATGTGCTACACACAGCTGGCAGCAGTTCCATTGTCGGGTCTGAGAATGGTTCTAATTTACTTTTGATTCCAATTTTTTTTTATACTCTGGATTTTTTTAAGTCCAGGTAAAAAAAAACTTATCATTTTTAAAACTATTGCATTAAAATATTTGTGTTGATTAATGTGTTTTCTTTTCTGGTACCTCCTTAAATTTTGTATCCAAGGTGAGTACTTTACTTGCCTTATCCTAGTCCTAGTGCTGATGGGGCTTCAGAAATTATTACTTCCCTAGACAACATGGTTGGTCATGGATAACACCTTCTACTCCAAGTTGAGTTGCTGAGGGCCATTACCAAGTAGGAATGATGCATCGAAATTTCCTTGACAAGCATACCCCATGCTGCTTAGAGGACATTATGGGACATTGCATGCATGCTTTAATAAGGTGACCTTGCTCAAGGACCAAGGCTGATCTGGGTTTAGAGCTGATCAGGTTTGAGGAAGTAACCGGCTCCTTGAGTTTAAGGCTCAGAATTCAACAATTATGATTTATTTTATTTAAAATAGAGAAAATATTGACATATATATCCAGCCAATATAAATTTGGTTAAATTAAATTTGCCTGAAGCCAATGTCTCGGCTTAGCACAGAATCACGAGCCACCACACACCTTTGTAGGTTCAAACAGCAATTCTTTATTCCAGCTCTCACACCGCCTCCACACAGGTCCAGGGGCAATCGTGTTCTGCCGTCTCCCACACAATTTGCACAATTCACCTACTCCACGAGGCTATCTCCAAATCCCATTTTAATCTCACGGGAACTCAATGGGAACAAGCAACAGGAACACCCTAATCCCAGCAATAATCTTCAACCTCTAACTTCCCTAAAACCCATTATCTTAAACTGGCAACGCCTTAAACTCAAGGAGCCGGTTACTTCCTCAAACCTGATCAGCTCTAAACCCGGATCCGCCTTGGTCCTTGAGCAAGGTCACCTTATTAAAGCATGCATGCAATGTCCCATCGGATGTCCTCTAAGCAGCATGGGGTACGCTTGGCAAGGAAATTTCGATGCGTCATTCCTACTTGGTAATGGCCCTCAGCATTGAGTGTGTCCCCTTCAACTGCAGTAGAGAAGATGGCATAACCTCTGCACTAACTGACCTGGGGAAGGGAGTGGGGAAGTTGAATGTGAGCAGCCATAACCAATAGCACTACAGATGCCCAGGGTTCTTACCAGAAGTTCAGCAGTTTTTCAAGCATAAAAGTCCCTCAAACTTTATACCTTAGGTCAATTTCCAGAGTTGATCATTTTCAATTTCCAGGCCATATTATCAATTTCGTATAGTTCCATAGCTGTTATTTGAGGAAAATAACTTACCCATGTCTTCATTTGGCTTTTATCAGAAGTCCAGCCTCAGGTTATCATTTTTAATGTCAACAACTAAAGGATTTTCAAGCAGTAAAAGGAAGTAATAACCAATAAAAACACTTATATTTGCAGGCTATTTTCAATATTTTTAAAAGGCCTAACTGAAATAACATTCATTTCAATAAAGATGTCCAGAATTATGAGACACCTTACCTTCTGTTGTAATCACAGAATTTCACGGTAGGATCATACTTACTTAATGCTGTTCAGAAACTGTGTTCAGTAACTATAGATGCTTGTGATTAACTAAAAGGAGAAAAGCAAATTATGACTTAATTTGTTTTCTGGACACTCTCTATCAAAACATAAACTTGGTGGGGAAGAGAAGTAATAAATAAGTGGTGTTTGGTGTTTAGAAAGTTGAATCAGTGCTTTAAAGAAAATTTAGAGCAGCCATTTCTCTTAAGCTCAGAGAATCTTGAAAGAAGGAAATGAGGTAAACATACACTTCAAAGGCTTCCTGAGGATGGCCTTGGGATTAGGAATTTCATTATCTTTGGGTAAAATAAATTAATATACTGATAAAAAAATCCTTTCTGAGCTTCTTCTCTTTTGCTATTGGCAACAAAATCTAAAACTCAAAATGCAAAATTGTAGCATTTCATGTATATGTCATTTGTAAATGAGGCACCCCTGTTAAAAAATCTCTTCTCCTGTGGTGCTTAATTTAGAGAGTTCTAACATTAAAATTTGCCCTATAAATGTGGATATTTTTTAAAATTCAAATGCACTATCTGGAGTCTCAAAATCAGCCACAAAAAGAATTAGGGAATGAGAAATAGGTGTTTAATTCTCAAAACAAAAAATGGGAAAAGACCAAGAAGAAGGCAGGTAAAGGAACAAGGCATGGAATTGCCTGGTTAACACTCTAAAGAGGAGAATCCCTTATGACAAATTTTCCCCAGGAACATGAGGAAACAAATGTCCTCCTGCATTCTAAAAATAAGTTCTATTAATTAGAACACCCTTTGTTTTTTTTCTGAGGATCATAATGAAATGGGTATGTGAGTTTAAGGATGGAAACTGAGGCACACATAAATTGCTTGACATAGTAGAGGAAACAAGAATTTAACAAAGAAGGAAGAAATCTCAGGAGGAAATCCAAGATATTTGGGGGAAAGAGGTCAGAAACTGTTCCTAATATTTGTGCCACCCAGAGCAATTTACCCACTGAGTTGCATGCACCATATTCCTGAATAAGTTACAAGTTATAAATCAAGTTTACAAACTAATAAAAACTAAAATACATTCATGGACACTATCCTCTTTTTTTTTTTTTGATACTGGGGATTGAACCCAGTGGCACTTAATTACTGAGCCCCATCCCCAGCCCTTTTTAATTTTGACTTTGAGACAGGGTCTCCCTAAATTGCTGAGGACCTCACTAAGTTGCTCAGGCTGGCTTTGAACTAGTGATCCTACTGCCTCAGGCTCCTAAACAGCTGAGATTACAGGCGTGCGCCACCATGCCCAGCCCACTATCCTCTTATCTTGGTAAATAATGCTTCATAATAATAAAGTTTCAAAAATAGTATCTTTGAAAGCTGAACTACCAAAATTAATCATTTTTATGCCTGTCTAATTGTTCTGTTTATGGATTAGTGATACATAGTTGAATAAAGAATAGAAATGTTATTTATTAATCTGTTTTATTTCATGAATTTTTTTTGCCTTTATTTCAGCAAAAATCCCAAATTATATTATTGTAGTCAATGTTGTCATATGCTTTGTGGAACTCATACTACTTACATAAATGATCTAAAGCAAAATTATATATTTATATTAAAAGTCAAGTGAAAATATTGGGCTACAGATGTATTTCAGTGGTATAGAGCATGCCTAACATGTACAAGGCCATGAGTTTGATTCACAGCTCACACACATAGAAAAGCAAAATACAAATTATAATAATTAATAAATACATTTTATTCAAAATATTTAAAGCTGAAAGTTTTAAATAACTAAGTTTCATTAATTTTTTAACATCTAAAACTAATGATTGTAGTATTCAATGTCCATTTGTTTTCCAATATAAAGTATTAGTATCATACTTCATATGTTGTATAGGCCTATCAATAATCACCCTTAAGAGAAATATGAATGATTTAATATTGAAAAATTTCCTTCAAGTGCCATATTGCATATGCAACATTAATTTCTAATTATTTTCAATTTAGAAGAACACAAAATGAAGCAAGAAAATATATCCTCAGCATTACTGAGAGATATTTAAAAATGCAAAAATTTCTTGTGTTCCTTATATCCAAGAAAGATTTGAAAAGCTAGCCCTTTTATTTGAGTGCTTCTGCTATTCAAATTCTCTGAGAATTCAGGAGTGTCCATTTCCAGTGTCGACAATATCATAAACCACAAACTTTCACACTGTTGAGATGAGATGTAGTTTTAGCCTTTAGTTTTAGGACTTGGAAGAAGCATTCTTAAAGGGCCAAAATAGTGTCAATATTAGAATTGGCCACTTAGCATAGTTGATTGTGCTGTGCCAACACAACAAAGATCAGGAGGTGTCCAAGTATTCTTTCATACATTTTAAAAAATTTTTTAGTTGTAGACGGACACAATATCTTTATTTTATTTTTATGTGGTACTGAGGATCGAACCCAAGGCCTCCTACGTGCTAGGCGAGTGTTCTACCTCTGAGCCACAACCCCAGCCCCTCTTTTATACATTTTTATGTATGTGTATTTGCAGCATTGAGGCTCTTTGAAGCGTGAACCCCAGGTCAGATGCCCCTGTTGCTCAAGGACTGAGGATGGTACTAGAAAATTTAGGCACTAAATGTTGGAAATTCCAGAGAAGATTTCCAAGACTTTGAGAAACAACCACAAGAAGAACAACAAACTTTTTGATTTTTTTTTTTTTTTTTGGTACCAGGGATTGAACTCAGGGGCACTCGACCCCTGAGCCCCATCCTCATTCCTATTTTGTATTTGATTTAGAGACAGGGTCTCACTGACTTGCTTAAGGCCTCGCTTTTGCTGAGGCTGGCTTTGAACTCATGTTCCTCCTGTCTCAGCCTCCTGAGCCACTGGGATTACATACATGTGTCATTGGCTAGCAACAACAACAAACTTTTATGGATTTAATTTTTTTCCTGGGAGATATGTGACTTAAGTATCCAAAATAACCTCTCTTTAAAAATAGGAGTAGTTTTGACTACTCCTAATAGGTGAAACCCTCCTCTCCCTTTCCTTTTCTCAAATAAAATTTTGCCTGTATATTCATTTATAAAAAAAGAAAATATCTAGATAAATCCACATTAGTTACTGACAATTTTTATATGTCCTGCAAATGGTTATTTCTCCCTCCAGTCCATTTTTAATTTTTTAAGTTGGTCCATTTTGATACACATGGATTAACCCAAATTCACTAATTTTCCTGATGTATAGAAATCTATGTTGTTGAATATACTTAGTAAAAATTATCCTTTTTTGGTTGAAGGACATTTACATTTGAATGTTTTCATTATTAAGAATGGGTCCTGATGTAATATTTCTGTATGTCTTCTTGTGGATATATGTAAGTTTGTGTAAGATACAGAATAAAAAGTATGTTTGGATTAAAGGGCATGCTTATCACTGACTTTCTAGATATTGCCAAGTTGTACTAGTTTGCATTCTACCACCAGCATACAAGAATCTTCTTTTGTCTGCACCCTAGTGCAAACTAGGTAATGTCAAATCAATGACAAGTATAAAGCAATATCTTATTAACATTTCAATGAATATTTCTCAGATTATGTGTGAGGGTGGTTACTCTTTTCAAATGTCTATTGACTTTCAGGTTTCCCTTCTTTGAAATGCTTATCCATTTGAGATAGTTTATTTTCTTATGGCTATGAACCTCTACTTAATTGTTTAAATCTTCTCTTAACCCTTATGATAAGTGCTATTTTTTCAATTTTAATTAAAAAAATTGATAATATATTGACTTTATTTAAGGTTACACAAACAGTACTACATGAGAAATTTTATTTTTACTCCAGCACCATTAACCCTACTGCCATATAAACTTTCCATTGATAATGATTTTTCAGTTTATCCATTCAGTGTTTGTTTATTATTTATTAATTAATAAAATAAAGAGACACGTATCTACCACCCAAGTTAAGGAATACATCATTACATCTTAGAAAGTCTCCTTTGATGCCTTGTATTGATGATATCTCCCTCCCTAGCACTATGCATAATCCATTATGAATCTGCTTTTTTCAGTAATGTACCCCACATATTTTCTTTCTTCCTGTGCTTGGGATTGAACCCAGGGCCTCTCACATGCTAAGCATATACTCTACTACTGAAACTATACCATCAGTTCTGTTTATTTCTTTATTCATAGGACTGGGGTGGAGCTCATTGGTAAAGTTTCCCAACCACTGAGCTCTATCCCCGGCCCTTTTTTAAATTTTGAGACAAGGGTCTCACTAAATTTCTGATGGCTTCTCGAATTTGCTGAGGCTGGCGTCAAACTTGTGATTCTACAGTCTCGGATTACAGATGTATGCCACCACAATGGACCCTGTGTCTTTATTCTAATAACAAATTATGTTGATAGTTTGGTTAGGTATGGTGATCTAGATTGGAAATCTCATTCCTTAAGAATTTTGAAAAATTAATTTTCTTCTATCTTTCAGTGTTGCTAATAAAACCCTGAAGTTGTATTGACTCATGATTTTATTTTTTAATTCTGATTAGTTATACATGACAGTAGAATTCATTTTGACACATCACACATAAATGAAGTCCAACCTCTCATTCTTCTGGTTGTATGTGATGTAGAATCAAATTGGCTGTGTAATGATATATGTTGATTCACAATTCTTTAATGTCTATTCTGCCCCCTCTCTGTAATCCATACCAAGGTATGTTTGTCTGTTTTTCTGGTCACATGGAGGATTCTTTTGATATGGAAACTTATTTCCTTCAGTTCTGATCAATTTTTTTTAAAGATAAAATCAGGAAATAGACTTTTACTTCAGCACACTAAAGTAGGTCAACCACTCGCATATTAAAACTTTTACTAAATCAACCATAGGCAACTTAAAATTTTTTTAATTGTTGATGGATCTTTATTTAATTTATTTAAATGTCATGCTGAGAATTGAACTCTGTGCCTCACACATGAGAGGCAAGCACTCTACCACTGAGCTACAACCCCAACCCAACCATAAGCAACTTTTGAAAAAAAAATTCTAGCTTTCACATTTTAAAAGTTTAAAGAAAATATTTGATAGAATAAAACAAGATTTTTTTAAAAACCAACAGGTAATTTAAAAACTGAAAATAAACACCCAACTTAACTGAATTACTAAATCATAGGAACATAAATGTGCAAATTTACATTAGCAAACTACTATATTTAGACTTAATTATCTCAATTATGCAGATTTCTGTTATTTGATCAGTACTAATGAAAGGTTTTTAAGAAACAGAAATATAAAATATATACATATGTAAATGTGTGTGTGTGTATATATATATATATATATGTATATATATATATTTGACTAAATTACTAAATAAAGACATGATGAGTTCCTACTATATGGGCTATCACCTATTCTTTATTTTATTTGTTTTGGTTTATGAAACTAAACAAGCATAACAATAATTCATTTGTGTGTTCACTGAACAGATTTAGACCTGCCAGAAGTTGTGGTATATACTGGGAAAGCTAGAGTACACAAAATGACATTGTTTCTTCTTGGCTGCAAGAAGGTCACTGTCTAATGGGGGACACAGTGAGTAAAGACAATGATAACAAAGAGGCCAAGTGAAGAACTGAAAAGGGTGTTCAGAGAGAAGTTGCTGATTCTTAACAGTTTCTATTCAGGGAGCAAAAGAGTTCAGCCCAAGTACAATTTAGGGGTAGTGAAAAGGAAAATGGCCTTGAAACACCTGACAAGGAGTTTTAGTGTCATCCTGAAGACAATGGGTAGTCAGTACAATTTTGCAAACACAGGAGAGCTGTTACCTCAACAAAACAGAACTGAAGGCACCAAGACTAACTGGCATTCTTTTGAAGTCATCAAGGAAAAAAGATGTCATATTACTTGTAAATACTGAGAAATTGTTTTTTTCTATAACCACATGGTAGGCAACTACTGAAATAGCTACTAAATTATTTCTGTCTCTGGGTATTTATAACTTTGAGTGATCTCCTCGGTGAGCATGTGAGAGTAAAACCTAGTTACTTGCTTCTAAAGATCATCTCAGTGGTCCTAGTTAAAATAAGATATATTCCAGGCTTATATAATTATATCAAAATGGATTCCATTGTCATGTGTAACTAAAAATAACCAATAAAAAATCTGTGTTTTAAATATACAAAAAGATCATTTTAGGCTACAAAAATCCATGAGTTCCTTATTGCATTAATTCTTACTTCACTCTTTCGCTACTTGATGAACCAAACTGCCTTTTGTGGGTTCCCTGTTGAGTGGACCACAAGCAAGGAACCAAGGGAAGCTTCTAGATAACAAGCCAATGAACAACAGCAGCATTTAGTAGCCCTGGAGAAACTGAATCCTGCTAGCAACAAATTATTCCCCTAACAGACCTCAGTTCTGATCAATTTTGTTCAACTGTTTCATTCACAATTCTTTCCCCTCCATTTTATATCTACAATCTTTTCATAACTACTACTATTAAGCTACTAAAATTCCTGGCCTATTTGTAATATTTTTACTCTAAGTTTTCATGTATTTTATTCTAATTTGTGGGCAATTGTCTCAAGAAACTTGAGTTCTAGAGCCGACATTCCAATGATTATTATTTTGGTGTCTCTATCTCAGTTTCATCAGGTTTAAAATAAAGAAGTTGAACTATATTTTGCTTGCCTTCCAGTTGTAATTTAACTATAAATTTCACATGGAATCACCAGGTGGGCAAATACATTATTACCTATGTGTACAGTTAAAGGCATTAAGTTTCAGAAACATCAAGTAAGCTCCCAACAAAGAGCTTTCATTTTTTTACTTGTTCTTATTAGTTATACATGTTAGTAGTATGTATGTATTTTTAAATTTTTTTGTAGTTGTAGATGCACAGCATGCCTTTATATGATTTGTTTATTTTTATGTGGTGCTGAGGATCAAACCCAGTGCCTCACAAGTGCAAGGCAAGTGCTCTGACACTGAGCTCCAGCTCCAGCCCAGTAGAATGTATTTTGATAAACACATATGGATTACAATTTCTCGTTCTTGTTGCACATGATTAGAATTACATGGGCCATGTAATCATATATGCACATAGAATAGTAATGTCCAATTTATTCTACTATCTTTCCTATTTCCATTCCCACTCCCTTCCCTTTATTCCCTTTTGTCTAATCCAAAGTATTTCTATTTTTCCCTACTTCTTACCCCTTATTGTGTGTTAGCATCTGCATATCAGAGAGAACATTCAGCCTTTGTTTTTTTTTTGAGATTGGCCTATTTCACTTAGCAGATAGTCTCTTGTTCCATCCATTTACTGGCAAACTCCATAATTTCATTTTTATTTGTGGCTAAGTAACATTGCATTATGTAAATATACCACATTTTCTTTATCCATTCATCTGCTGAAGGGCACCTAGTTTGGTTTTATATTTAGATATTGTGAATTGAGCTGCTGTAAACATTGATGTGTCTGCATTACTGAAGTATGCTGATTTTAAGTCCTTTGAGTATAAACTGAGGTGTGGGATAAGTAGGTCAAATGGTGGTTCATTCGAAGTTTTCTGAGAAATCTCCATTCTGCATTCCATCGTGGTTGCACCAATTTTCAATCCCACAAGCAATGTATGAGTGTACCTTTTTCTCTACATCCTTGCCATCATTTACTGTTACTTGTATTCTTGATAATTGCCATTCTGACTGGAGTGAGATGGAATCTCACTAATTTGCATCTCTCTAACTACTAGAAATATTGAACATTTTTTCATATCTTTGTTGATTAATTATATTTCTTCTATGAAATGTCTATTGTGTTCCTTAGCCCATTTATTGATTGGGTTATTTGTATTTTTTAGGAATAAGTTTTTGAGTTCTTTATACACCTTGGAGATTAATGCTCTGAGATGTAGGTGGCAAAAATTGTCTCCCATTTTGTAGGCTCCTCTCCACATTCTTGATTGTTTCCTTTGCTGTGAAGAAGCTTTTTAGTTTGATTCCATCCCATTTGTTAATTCTTGAGTTTACTTCTTGTGCTTTAAGTGTCTTGTTAAGGAAGTCAGTCCCTAATCCATCCCCCCCAAAAAAAGTCATGACATTCATTTGGAAAAATAAGAGGCCCAGAATAGCCACAGCAATTTGCAGCAATAAAAGTGATGTAGAAAGCATCCCAATACCAGATCTTAAATTATTCTATAGAACTATAGTAACAAAACTAGCATGGTATTGGCACCAACACAGACAGGTAGACCAATGATACAGAATAGAAGACACAGAGACAAACCCACATAAATATAGTCATCTCATACTAGACAAAGGCACCATAAACATACATTGAAGAAAAGATAGCCTCTTCAATAAATGATGCTTGAAAATCCTATGTAGCAAAATGAAATTAACCCCCTGTCTCTCACCCTGCACAAAACTCAATTCAGAGTGCATCAAGGACATAGGCATAAGACCAGAGACCCTGCACCTAATAGAAGAAAAAGTAGGCCCAAATCTATATCATGTCGGCTTAAGGACATATCCTTCTAACTTTGTCTAGTTTACCTTTCATTAAGCTTTTTCCTAAGATGGTTATCATAATGTAGTCATGAACAGAGACTCAAATAGTTTGCTTTGGGGTTAGTCTTTCTGTACTATACACATATACAGATAATCTTTAAAAAATTTACCTATTCTATGTCAAGAGCTTTGTAAGGTTTTGAACAACCAATAAAAAAAAATAAAAAATAAAAATAAAAATTTACCTATTCTGAATGTATCTTTGTATGATAATAATTCTTAATAAGATAGTAGCAGCAGTAGATATAATAAATTGCTAACAAATAAGAGGTAATTAGTTTTCATGCCAACAAATTAAGTTTACACTCTTAACACTCAGCTTTCTCCTTGAATAAAATGCATTTTAAACTTTACAGAAATTGGAGCTCTTTAGTTTTCTAGCTGTGGTCCTGAATCTAAACTATATATTTCTCTTAATTATATAATATAGATCTTTGCTCAGATATCTTTAATTATGATCATTTTCCTTCACTGCCTTCATGTCTTCCTCTACCCTCTGGTTATCTTCATATTTAAGTGGTGAAACATACCATAGGTACAACATAAAATATATTTAATAACACTATTAAAAATTTCTACATAGCCATGATCCACATTAAATTGTAGGCTGTTGTCATTGACTTAGCAAATTTATATATAGCTCTTACTGATTGCATCCCTTTGCCCCTACTCCAAGATATATCCATAATCCTGACTTTATCAGTTTATTCTGGGTACCATTACAAAATGTCATATGCTTGCTTGCTTAAACAACACACATTTATTGTCTTACAATTCTGGAGGTTAGAAGTCTGGGATCAAGTTGTAACAGCAAGTTTGGTTTCTTTGGAAACTTTTATCCCTGCCTTGCTGATAGCTGTCTTCTTGTTGAATGTTCACATCCACCTTTCTGTGCATGCACAACTCTTGTCTGTGACTAGAACTATTCTTGTTATAAGGACACCTGTCATAGGGTAAGGGTCCACCTTAATGATCCAGTTTTAACATTATCATCTCTTAAAGGGCCAGTTTTCAAATACAGTCACATCCTGAGGTACTGGGAATTAATTATGCCCTCATCATATGAATTTTGGGGGAATGTAATTCAGCCCCAAACACTGAATTTTTGTGTCAATTATTCCCTTGCATATATATTTACACATAAATATAATTACATATAAATTGTTGATCTATATAATTATAAATTGTTTACAAGTATAATTATATATAAATTGCTTATATATGGGTAGCGAGAGTGCATTTATATATGTAGCATTTTTATGCATTATATAGATAAAAAGTGTTTATATATGTGTATATGTGTTCCATTAGAATGTACTTCTGTCATTTCTAATTCTATTTTTGAGATATATAGTTGACTTTTACTTCACTATAACATTTTATGGCATTCATTCTACTAATAATGACATTTGGTTGTATACTTTTTTGACATTATAAACATTGCTCTTATGAAAATTTTTGTATATGCTTTCTGCTATGTATTTTCAAGAATTTCTGTAATGTATTTGTGGAGTAGCAGAAATGCTGAGTCATGGTATTTGTACATGGTCAATTTTACTGAAGGCACATTTTACTTTGGTTCCCATTTTTATATATCCCATTCAATGGCAGAGGCTTCTGGTTACTTTTCAATAGACATTCTCTTATTTCTTTAGTAGAACCCTGATTATTAACTGGGCACATGACTATACAGATTAGACTCTTTATTCTCAGTTTCCTTGTTGAAATGAAAAAAAATAGATATTTGGTGAGGCTTTTGTGGAGACTTTTTAAACAAAGCTGACTGTTAGAAGGTTGTCCTTGTCCTCTTTGCTGTCTGGAACATAAGTTAGATAGTAGATATCTGGAAGCCATCTTGACTTCTAGCCCTGTGCTAGGACATTGGAGTGGACAAAAGGATTCTGGTTCCCTAAGAACACTGTGGACTTTTTTATACTGGTTCTGTACTTCAAAATTTCAGACTTCTTTAATGTGAGAGGGTAAATACTTGTGTGTTTAAGCTAGTATATTTCAAGTTCTTATAGCCTATGGAAAGTCCTAGCTGAAACTTTCAAATTTAACTTGATAATCTGTATCTGATATTTGAACATAAAAATGTTTTGAATTTTCAGTTTTTTATCTCTGAAGCTTAACAATTTCTTGAAACCTCGTAGAGAAAACCTTTATTTCAAAAATGTCATTTGTTTCCCCAAGGAATAAGAGATTCTTGATAAGCATGATTGATAGTCCCAAAGAAACCATAGCAGTGATTCTCTATTGAACAAGAAACCTCTGCCTTGAACAAGTATTTCTATGCAAAGGAGGATTAAGTGGGATGATGTAATTATTATCTGTGAAGTTGTGATTAATCTTACTACACACATTTCCTATCTACTTATATCTTCCTCCAGTTCTGACCTGTGAGTCTCCTCAGAATTAACTATTCTCATTAATTTGTTGAACCATTTGCTATCTGTGAAGAATATAATTTTAAGCAACATATTATTAGATATACTTGTTTTCAAGTCTATAAAATTGTAACTTACTATATTTTATCTTTTGAGATCTTTTTTCTCTCAAAATTAGTTTTCCAAGATTCATCTGTGATTTAATGAGTTGCTAAAAACATGATTTAGGTTATAATTAGCTGTCATAATAGATAAACCCTCAAATCCCAGTATTGCAACTCAATAGAAATTTATTCATCTCTTGCATAAAGTAAAAAATGAACATGCTGTAATAGTGCATGGCTCTCATCCAAGTCTTGAATCAGAACCTTGTAATTTCTTCATGTTGTCCTCTGCTATCTTCAACATATGGCTTCCTACATCACCAAACTCATGTTCCCCCAAAGCTGCAGAAGGAGGACAAACATGCAGAATTCATATAGTACATTTCTATAGGTCATGTATAGAAGTTACACACATCACTTCCTCTCATGTTCCATTTGTTTAAGCTCAGTCACATGGTATGTCAGCCATGGGAGTATGTTTGGCTGATCTCCTTCTAACAGAGAAGCTTCTAGAAGGAGTGCAGTGAGCTAACAGTCTCCAGCTGCAGCATCATCAGGACCTGTCAAAACATTTGAAATGAGGTCTGGCTTTTCCCCAGCAGTTTTTAGTTAGTACTAAGTGCAGCAAGTATACTAGGGTCTGGGCATTTCTACCCAATGTAGAATTCACTTATGGGGAATCTTTGTGCTGAAACTCAAAACTGGGATGATCAAAGCTTTCTCAGAGCTGCACTGCAGTCTGATGTCTCACCTGCCCACTCTTCCTTTGTTTCTTCTCCTTTTACTGACACAAACAGCATCCCAGTCTGAAAGTTCTCCTTACCTACTCTTCTTGCCCTCTTTGCCCTTTGTAATTCATAGGACTCACCCTCAATAAAATTCCTGCAATTCTATTTCTATCTTTGTGTTGGCTTTCTAGAGGACCCAAAAAGACAAGCATGATCACACATAAATCACACCATAAATACAAAGGAGGCTGGAAAGTATTCTTTAGTTCTGTTGCCCAGGGAGAAGACCACCTAGCTTCAGTGAACAGCCAATCAGTATCTTCCATAATTTATTTCATTTTTAGTGATGTATAATAGTCATTTTGTGAATATACAACAATGTATTGTATTCATTTTCCTCTTAGTGGACATTTAGGTGGTTCTGGTTTTTGTTGTTTGTTTATATTTAACTTTACAAGGATTATTGTTATGAAGAATTTTGTATATATTCTGAAACATATGTGTGAGTTTCTCCAAGTTATATGTACTTACCTGAGAGATTGCTAATCTACAATATGTGCATATATTCAGCTGAGATAATGAACAGTTGTTCTCCAACGACATTGTATCCATTAATACTCATGCCAACAATGCATAAGGGTTCCCTTTGGTCCACATGCTTGCATTCATTTATTTTGTTCTACTTCTTAATGTTTGCCAGAATGGTGAGATAAAAGATACTATTTGAATCAAATTTTGTCTCTGTCCTCCAAGGGTTCTAGAATCTGCCAGAGAGGTTTTTATAAGTATAGAGACAACAGGCTCCTCTCTCTCTTACCGCATTCATCTCATTTATACCTATCTGTGTTTATCTTCCTTCATTGCTACCCTTCATCATCTTTTGGGTTCACCTATGGAATTATTTGTCTTGCAATTTTGTTTTGTTTTTTTAATATTTTTTAGTTGTCAATGTACCTTTATTTTGTTTATTTGTGGTGCTGAGAATCAAACCCAGTACCTTACACATGCTAGGCAAGCGCTCTACCACTGAGCTACAACTCCAGCCCTTGTCTTGCAGTTTTAATACCTTTAAATCCTTTCCTTATTAAAATTATTTCATCTGACATTTTATTTTGGTTAATAATAATTTCAGAACTGTCTTAAAATTAAAAGCACACCAAATAAATAGGGGAATCTGGATAAAGGTGAGCTGCCATAAATATATATAATGTACACAATCCAGCAAAATTTCATGGCTCTCTCTTTCCCATTCCCAACTCACTCTGTGTGTACACACACACACACACACACACACACAGACACACACTCAAATACATATATAAACATACATTATACGTGTTATGTATGTGTAACTCAAGTCACCTAGCATAGCACTGAAATTATTGAAAGTGTACATTACGGCAGTGTTATCTTGCAGCATTAAAATTGTTGGCTGAAAAATAAAGTGCCACATGTTTCATCTTTAAAGGCATCCCCCCACCAACTGAATGTTAGAGGCTGCCACTTCCCTGTATTGCTGAGACATGACTTTGGGAAGTATTTCCCACTTTCCTCCCCCATGGGTCCAAATAAAATTTAAAGGGAAAGTTTCATTTGGTACAATGTTATATGTGATCAGAATTATTTCCTCCTATTCTCAAAGGTCTCATATTTTAGAGTCATTGAAGGAATTAAAAACTAAAACATTGTTGGGGACTGTCAGTGCATGTAGTAGAGCCATGAACTTCAGTCAGAATGTAGGGAAAGTTGCTGAACAATGCCTAGGGCAACAGCATGACAGAAAACCTTCATAGGTATGGCTTACAAGAGCTACTACCTGTCTGGAGTTCAAAGTAATGGGCCAGAGCTACAGTTACAAATAAGCAAAGAGGGGAGAGCAACTCCAGAGTAGGCCATTGTGTAATGGTATATGGGTCCTTTCTCACACTTTTGTCTACATCTTATTGCAAAGAAAGTGAAGTGGAAGGTGGTTATAAGACTGGGCCCTGTGCCCCACTCAATCCTTTGGACTCCAAAATAATTTCCTCCAGGCAAGCTGCTATAGACAGAAATTTGTTTCTTCCTCTGTATAAGAGAAGAGCTTTGGACTAAAGATGACCTTCACTTTGTAAAATGAACAAGACTGAATCATGAAAACTTGAATGAAACTGCTCTAATAGCTTAACATGATTGGAAAGGCATGGAATAAGATAAAGCCATGTGTCAAGGACAGACTTCCTATATGACAATGGTCCCATAAGATTATATATCCTAGTGACATTGTAGCCTTATTGATTTGTGTAAGTATACTTATTGTTCACACAACAATGAAATTACATAATGACCCTTTTCTCAGACCATGTCTCTAATGTTAAGTGACAATAATTGTATTATTCAACTCTCTAAGGAGGGAGGGAATGAAAGCACAATAGGAAACAGTACTTGAAAACAAAATTGTTTCTCTCCAATGATTTGAGACCCTTCACTGAATACCACAAATGTTTCTGTGAACTTAGAATACTAGTTATATGCTAACTTGCCATTATAACAAACTTCGTAAATCAGTGGGCCTCAGTTTCTTCAGCTATAAAAATCATAGGTTCATCTATTCAGTGAATACTTAATGTGTACTTTTATATGCCAAGCACCCTGCTAGGCAATAGGCGTACATTATAGTGGTTTTAAAGATCATTTTTTCTAATACCCTGTGATTCTGTTATTTGTTCATGGCACATATATAATTGAAAGACAAACAATTCTGTGAAAATGATTGTCACAACCTGTGAGCCAGTCCTGACTGAAGAAGAAGACAGCTGAGGATAAACAGTTGACAAAGTTTGCAAACTGATTATGGCAGGGCAGTGAAGGCCCTAAGGCTACGTTCAGAAGAGCAAAGGGAGGAGAGCATTTCTTTGCTGATGTATAAGTCTGGGGTATACTGACACAGTTGGTAGGCTACCACCTGGTGAGCTCAGTCAAGAATATGATCCAGTTAGAGGCAAATGAAAGAGAAGGGGCCAGGGAAGATGCTAAGAAACCAAAGTTCAACAGAGAAATGGAAATGTTCCTCACACTACACTTCCCAACCCAGTTCTAGAAGACTTTGTTTTTACAAGATTGAGAGCCAAAACACATGTACATTCCCTATAGTCCCTCCTTTCAGGTTTCCAGGACACCCCATTGCTTTAATTCATCCATAAAATGGTAGATATATGGGAATAGCACTGTTGGTTAATATAAAGTCAGAAAACACAGAGGGCTCACTTTGCCTGAGAAGTAAAGAAATAAACAGATTTTGTTTTGTGTTTTAGAGCAAAATGGCATGGTTTAAACTCAGTCATTTGAAGTCATTTTGTGTTTAAAGGAAATGAGGGATGAATGTGGGTGGAGAAAATGACTCTTCTTGTCCCAGGGAAGTCTTATAGGAAAATAATGTTCTGCAGGCACCCAACTCATCTGGGAAATTGCTGTAAAACCTAGCAAAATACTGGTGCTGCTGCAGCTCAAGCTCTGTTTCTGAAACCATGAAGAGGGGGGAATTTCCATTAAGCACTTTCAAGAGCATCCTACTTTTCCAACTTAAGTTTATAGCATAGTACTGGTTACCATTTCATGAGCAGCTTAACTTCAGTTCTGATGAAGTAAAGCTACAATCCTACTACCTGGGCCTGGTAGTTCACTTTCAGGGACAAAAAATATTTCTCCCTTTTAAATAAATAATTCAATACTTTTAAATAAATAAATGAATGTGCTTTATCTTGGCCTGCCATAATAAAATGCCATAGACTGAGTCATAGATAGGGTTTAAACAAGAGAAAACTCACAGTTTCAGAGGCAGGAAAGTTGAGATCTGGGTACCAGTATGGTTGGGTTCTGACGAGAGTTCTTCTGATTGGCAGATGGCCACCGTCTCATTGTGTGCTTGCATGAGCCTTTCTTTATGTGCCCTCTGAGAGAGAGTAAGAGACAAAGGGAGTGTGCATACGCATGTGAGTTTCTGGTGTCTCTTCTTACAAGTTACTAATCTTATCATGATGGTTATACCTTCATGACCTTATGTATTCCTACCTCTTAAAGGCCCCATTTCCAAATACTATCACATTGAGGAATAGGGTTTCAACACACAAATATTGAAAGGACAAAATTCAGTTCACAGCAGGATGCTTCTTATTTCTTGTCAGCTTTATCTATGGTTAAATTGACAGAGTTATAGAATTTTCAACTATTGCTCTAGATTTAATAAAGGATGATAGCAGTTCACACAAACTCTAGATATACCTAGTGCTATTCAAGGCTACTCACTTATGTATAGAGTAGACTGTTAGAAACCACCTTCTTTCTCAGACTCAATTCTTAACTGAGTTATGGTTACCTACTTGTTACCAACTTTGCTCTGAGATATATTGCCATAATGAATCAAAAAGAAAACACCAGCCCCTGACATTCAGAATTGATCAGACATTCACAGCTTGACCTTAATATTATTTATAAGCTATCTGATACACAAGGCCACTCTATTTTGTTCTTCTTTTGGACATATATAACTTCACAGAATACCAACCACAGAGTTGCACATGATAAAATAAAACAAAACAAAGTGGTTTTATACTTCTGTTTAAGCACAGACAAAATCAAGGTCACTGTGCCACCCATGAAACATACAGTTATAAAATTGACACCTGCCTTTCTTTCAGCATCCATTTCAGGGAGAGCCCTTGATTCCCTAGACCTTCCACTAAATCACCCAACCAATGTCCAAATTCTGTAAGAAGTCCTTTCTGATACCCTTTTACTGAGACACCTTATGGTTCTGCATGGTACCTATTCTCTCTCACTGCAGCAAGCAATAAGTCCAACTTGTTGAACTATGTTTGTAGTGGTCTTTGAATTAAGGGATTAACATGAGTGTATTTGTGGACTCAGATAAAAAGCAGAACAGAGCCCTGTCTTTAGTCGATAGCAGGTTACATTCTAAGAAGTGTTCTTCCAATTCCCTTCCCCAGATGCTCTGTCTGTACTGGCTGGATTCCTGTTTGTGTATCCAAGTGCTAAGCCTGGTTCCATCTATTCATGCTGGGCCTGGACAGTCTTCTGTTAGTCCTGCAGACTTATTTGTCTAATATCCATGCCGAGGGCTGGCACTTGAGAGATCAGGAACTTAACTCTAGTTCTCTAGTTCCCTAAAGTTAAGACAATGTTAGGTAACACCTTGGGTTCTAAAATGTTTATGGTTATTCACTGTCATCTCTAGGAGTTAAAATGTTTTTTGTAAAGGCAAGACTGTCCAGACCCCATCCAATTTTCCCCTGCTTGTGCTGACATCATATCAAAAGAGACAGATTTATTTATCCATTTGGCCAAGGAAATTTGAATTAGGTACCTAGAATAAATAGATCACCATATAAGGGACAGTTTTAGAGGCACAGTAAAAAAAAGTATGAAACAATTTTTATTGTTTCATACTCTTTAAGAAACCAAATGTATATTAAGGATTTTTGGTTGTTTGTTTTGGTACTGAGAATTCAAACAACATATGCTCTACCTCTAAGCTATATCCTCAGCCTTTTTTATTTTTTATTTTGAGAAGAGTTCTCTGTAAGTTTCTTAGGGCCTCACTAAGTTGATGAGCCTGGCCTCTAACCTGTTATCCTCCTGCCTCAGCTTTCTAAGTCATTGGGACTAGAGGCATGTAATACCGCATCTGACTTAAGAAACTAAATGTATATTGTATAACATGTACACAATCACACTGGGAGTCAAAGCAAAATGCTATAATATAGGAACAAGTAAATTTCAGTTAATTTAAATTGAACTTAAAATCAGGCCAAATACTTTTTTTATTAGAATTTCCTCTTCCCAAAGAGATTGAAGATTACACTTAGTTCTGCTTCTTTTGCTGTAAAAACAATAAGATAATAATAAACTGAACATTATGGAAATTGATTATTACATTGATTTTCATGAAATGTTGGAAGCTTCAAAATATGGGCACAGTTACACACACCTGTAATCCCTGTGGCTTGGGAGGCTGAGGCAGAAGTTCAAAGCTAGCCTCAGTAACTTAGTGAGGCCCTAAGACCCTATCTCAAAATAAAAAATAAAAGATCCAGGAGTGTGATTCAGTGGTTAAGTGCCCCTGGGTTCAATGCCCTGTACTTAAAAAAAAAGAAAAAAGATGAGTTTGTGATTTTTCAGACTCTCCAAGTCTATCTTAGTATAATACATACAGTAACCTGTTGATTCCCTGGAACATACTGACTTCTTACTTCTTAATGTCTTAGAGTAGACTGTAAGGGAACCTAAGTAATAAAAATTAAAACCTAGAAATGGGGATACAATAGTTGCCTGGGAAATCTGATATTGCCAAGCTATAGTATTACAAAATGATAAAAAGTAAGGATTCTGAAGAGACCATATTTAAATGGAAATTGAGACTCTACTATCCAGTGTTATCTGAGAAATAGTTCAATTTACATCTTCCTTATCTAAAAATAAGAATAAGAAGAGTACCTACTTCATAAATTATAAATAATTTGAATGAATTAAGTAATTAGGACAGTGTTTGGCATTTAGAAAGTCCTGTATACGCTTGAATATTACTATTATTAAATGCCTTAAATAATAGCAGATGGTGGTTATTACTGACATTATGTTACAAATGAAGGTCTGACAGAGATAAAATGAGATCTAACAATAAATATGAAATAACTATATTTCCCTTTTTAATTGAATTTAAATTTTCAATTTACTGAGTCCTGATGAATGCCTTATCATGAACAAGCATTCAGGCATTTGGGAGACATTAATTTAGTCTAAGTCTTTTATTCTACACTAAAGTGGGGAAACAAAGTTGTCAAGCTAATTTTGAGTAAAATAAAAAATAGAAACCAACTTCCTTATTTCTACTCCATTGCTGTTGGTATTAACTTTCTATATTAGCAATACAATATGATTTGTGATAATTATTCAACCAGTTATTAATCCCAGTTCTCTTGGACATATTGTAGAATTGAATTTCTCTGACCCTTTGAATTTAGGTAGAGATATTTGACTTGCTCTGACCACTGATATGTGAGCAGAAGGAATGTGTATCACTTCAGGGTAGAGCTTTAAGAGCCAGTGCTTAATTTACCACAACCCCTGTTTTCACTTCAGCAGTTATGCAAGCAGAGAGGTGGAGCCTCCCTCATCCCGGATTACTGAGTGAGGTATTAACCTATATGACCTGAGTGAGTGTTGACCTATGGTGAACACACTATAGTCCAGAACCTTGTTGGCTTAAGCCTTTGAGGTTTGGAGGGTGTTTGTCACCATGGCATAACCTAGCTTCTCCTACCTGATCTACATATACAAATGTGCTTGTAGTTATATGCAGGTACACACATATATACATGCACACACTCAAGACTGTAGGAAGTTGACTTTCACATGAAATAGTGTCTATTCCAAATGAGTGTGGATTTTTCCACAAAACAGATTCTAAGATGAAAATGTGTGTTCTTGTGGTTTATTGGCAAGCACTGTGGAGCTCAGCATAAGCAGGGGAATAAAGAAACAGAGGGAGAGGTTGAATCATGATGCACCACAACAAAGGTCTTGTTGACACCACAGGGAACTCCAGAGCTGGGATGGCTCTTCAGAATTATTCTGAATTGGAGCAAGGGAGCTGTATCTCTCTCTCTCTCTGCAGAGATTAGTCATTGGATTTGGCTGTTCCTTAGGAAAAGGGGCATGATATTGAGCAATGAACATGGCAAACAATCTGTACTATCATGGATTTTACTCAGTAGCTGGAAATAAACACATAAACTTAGAAACAAGATAATTATTGAAAAAAAGATCAGTGCTGTTAATGAAAAATTTAAAAAGGATGGTATGTTAGTGACTAGAAGAGGCATTATGATATCATGGTTAGGGGCCTAGACTCTGGAGACTGACTAAGGTCGAGTCCTAGCACTGCCATTTCTCACTAAGACCTGACACAAATTAAAATCTTTGTTCCTCATTTGCAGTTTCCTCATCTGTAAATTCAGAGTATTAGTAGCTACTTTACAAAGTTGCTGTAAAGACTAAATTAGTTAATTTGGGTTGTTTCTGGTGATTTGAACAGTGCTTGGCACAGCTCCCAGAAAGTGTCAACTGTTTTGTCATTATTTGCAGGGAAGAGAGGTGGGTGATTAGAGAAGACCTTGTGGAGAAGGTGACATTTAAAGAGCCAAAGTGTAACCAGTGCACACAAATGGAAAAGCAAGTCAAAAGTTTTAAGTGGGGAAAGAACTTGGCTTAATACAGGAATAGAAAGAAGGCCAATATGTTTAAGTGTAGAAGGGAGTTGATTTGGAGGCTGATATTTAGGTGTGCCATAATAATATATATATATTTGATCTTTGTCCCTGGTTCCTAAAACTTTTGTAATTTGCACCAATATGTGGGACTGACATCTGAAGTGAGAGCAGTCTGGGGCTGAGCCCTTGTATGAAGTCTAACACTAACTCTGGGTAGTTGTATTAGAATTGATTTCAATTTTAGGATGTCAGTTCTTATCAAGAAAGTTTAAGAATGGTTGTTGATGTGGAAAACCCCCACACACTTGGTGTCAAAAGTGTGTTATAAGGAAAAGCAGCTTAGTGGGCATTGTCCAAATCAGATTGGGTAACAATAAAGACATAGCATCTGCTTATATATCTATACTATCATCACCTCCCTGTCCCTTATAGTGACTATTTTAAGATAGGAACTATAGTGGGTGTTGTGATATACTTTCCAGAGGCCCACTTTAGAACTAAAGTTCCAGTTTCCCGCAGGTACTCGGAGTACTACTGACACGTAACACTCAGTTTACAGCACTGTTCCCCAAAATTGCCATTGGCTGAAGAGGGATGACTCACCCATGATAACACCTCCCTTTAGTGGGCAGCCTGCATCTAAAGACAAGTTAATTTGAGTGCATATGGGCCCAACTGGCAAACCCTCACTGGATATCACCCTCTATATCTACTTCAGCTTTAGAGATCCCTGTCAATTTGAGGCCTTTCTTGTCACTACATCACAGTCTGACACTGTCCTCTACCCATTTTTTGCATTCAGAAAGATTTCTCAGGTATGAATCCCAAGATTACTCCCTAGTGAAGTTCCTACATGCTAATCTATATCTCAGAGACTCCTTTTGGGGGGAACACAACTAGCAATAGGGACCATCTTCTTAATTTAGTCTGAACACATACCCCAGAACCTAAATAAATACTTGTCAGATTAATAGATAAATAATAGAAAAGGTTGGTAATGAGGACCATGACTGGTTGGATAGTTGTGTTTGGTGGAATGAATGATGGGAAAGAGGAGAATAATTGAGAATATTAAAAAGGAGGTATAAAGCCACAAGAAGGAAGAATCTTCCATTCTTTTCTCTGTTCAGCACAGGACTTAAGGTGGTGAATGCTTACAGAGCAGTAGAACTTTGAGGGATAAAAATAAGCCTGCATCACCACCAGAAAGTTAACCATCTAAGTGTGGAGCTCTTTCATCTACCCCCTCTTTAGCCCCTAATAAAACATGATTATTTAATTGATTATATGATTTATTTATTTTTAGTTTCTCTAACAAAACACAAATCCTCAGATATTTAAATAAGATTGGAAACAAATGAGTATCAGTTAATTCCAACAATCTAGAAAAGCACATGATAATGCAAAGTGCTTCCTGGGGTTATTTAGGTGATGGTGGTAAAAAGGGAACACAGAGTGTCCACAAAAGGTTTTCAACACACCAAGGTGTTTAGTTAACTTAGATCTTTTGCTGGATAGAAAGACTGGCAAGACAGATGTTAAAGTGCTCTAGAACTCATGCTTCATCTCAAAGTGTAATGTTGGGGCTACCTTAAAGGTGTCTTCTAGACAGTTTCCCTAGTGATAGCTGAAAGGGTAGAAGCAACCTCCTATCTACACACTATACTCCTGATAGTACTGAGTGACCAACTATCAGAAAACATACTTCCTACCATATTCTGATAGTCATAGTGGGCAAAACCACGTATACAATGGCTTGAAGCATTCTTGCCTGGTATATTTCAGACAACACCTGAGATTACACATTGTCATGGAGTGAGATACATTAGAAGTGAAGAGGTGTGACTCTAAACAAAGCTAATCACCAGTGTTCCAGTCGTCTCTCTGCGTGGTTTCCCAGTACCCACCCCCCACATCTCCTTTCCCCACAGGAAAGTACTGCCCTCATGTACCTCCCTACTCATTATGATTTCTTGCCAGGAAGAAGCATGATTTGTTTATTTTGCTCAGCATTTTGATTGTGAGAGCCATATTGGTACTTGTAGAAGACATCTGAACATTTTTATTGTTGTAAAGTAGTCATTGCATGAATATATAAGAAATTTATCAGTTCTGTGTGTGTATGTGTGCATGTACACATGCAAATGATTGTGTCTTGAAATATGCACTGAACTATATATTAAGTGCCTAAATTAAATGTATGACTCAATGGAATATTACATGTATGTACACACATATATAACCACCACCTAATATATACAATATTTTCAGCCCAGAGAGTTCTCTCTTGCCTTTCCACAAACATTAGCCTCCAAAGATGACCATTATTCTGCCTTCTGTCATAAATTATTTTTGCCTAGTTTTCAAGTTCTTAGAAGAATTATACAGTATAGACTATTCTGTGATTTTTGCTTCTTTTGCTCAATGATTTGATTATGAGAGTTATATCTGCTTCTGACAGATATCTGATCTGTTTCATGGTGGAGTAGTTATTGTATGAATATATAATGATTTATTATATGAACATATGAAGATTTATCTATCAGTTCTACTTGATGGACATTTGGGTTATTTCCAATCTTTAGTATTTTAAGAATAACTCTGCATTGAAGATTTGTGGACATGGCTTTTGGTGGAAATAAGCACTTAATCTTCTTGGATATATACTTAGTTGTAGAATGATTTATTTAAAAGGTATAGGATATTTAGCTTTAGTAGAAATTGCACTTTGAAAGTAGTTGTAAAATTTTATACTCCTTAGATTGCTTGTTACTCTACATTCTCAACCAAATTTAATATTGCCAGTCATTTCAATTTTGACCATTCTCATGGGGTATCTGGGAATTATTTTATGATCTAAGATCTAATCTTCCTTCCACAATTCCAAAGGTACCTGCTCTCTGTTTTGACAAAATAAGAATAACACAATAATAAATGAGTAGAAGTACAAGAGAGAAAGGCAAAAGTAGAGTAAGTTTAATGATTACATATAGTATATGTAACAAGTGATAGCCAGTGAACACATTCAAACCTGAAAACTTGTGGAAGCCTAAGAAAGGAAAATTGGGATGAACAGCAAATTCAAAGGAAATAGAATAATAACCAATGGAATAGAAATGCACATTTCTTAAGTATGAAAATAATTTTAACATTATAAAGGAAACATATCACATATAAAAATACAATAAATAAATGATAATATCACAGAAATTATAGCAGTTGAGATTATAATTTGATATATGAATAAATGTAAATAAATTTAAGTCGCTTTACAAAAGAAAATTTTGTATGTTGAAACTGATCTTTTCAAAGCATTTTTCTGTAGCTGGGCATAGTGGTGTATGCCTGTAATCCCAGTGGCTCAGGGGCTGAGGCAGGAGGATCTCAAGTTCAAAGCTAGCCTTAGCAAAGCAAGGGGCAAAGCAATTCAGTGAGACCCTGTCTCTAAATAAAATATAATACAGGGCTGGAGACGTGGTTCCATTGCCAAGTGCCCCTGAGATCAATCCCAGATACCAACTCTTGCCCCAAAACACAAAACACATTTTCTGTGTCATATATATACACATACATACACACACACACACACTAAAATGATTCATAAAGCTAAAACTAAAAAGATGTAAAAGTATAGCAAAAGACTATAGTAAATAAGAAAAACAGACAGGTTGCAATCCTGAGAACCCAGAAGTATGCAAGAAGAAAGAGAAACACAAAAATAATAGAATTAAATATACCAACTTAGCCTAAGACAGGACAAATGGACAGAGAAATATTAAGTAAGGAAGTAGAACACCCAGAAAACTATAATGAGGAAGGTCATATGGGCTTATATTGAACTTCACACTCAAATGTTAGAAAAATAGACCTGTTTTCCAAGAACAAATGAAAATTCATAAAACAATGATGCCACAAAAACCCTCAATATAGTTCATGAAGAATCAATATGCACAAAATTTTCACACTGAAATAACAAAATCAGATAACAAAAAAGTCCTTTCTCCTGGAAATTTGAAAACTTAAATAATCTAAAATAGCTCATTTGTTACAGGAAAATACAATTTACCAGAATTAACTTTATTAGAAAGACAAAGCTTAAACAGATGAATTTCCATTGAATAAATACTGAAATTTATCAAAGAACTATCCCACAACAAAACACCAGGCCTGTTTGCTTTCATGAAAGATTTCTACCAAACCTTCAAAGACCTGATAATTCCTATGCCATTCATATTATTCTAGAATATAGAAAAGGATGAAAACTTTCCCAATCCTGTTTATAAAGCAAGCCAGTCTGCTACAGATTGCATAAAAAGCAAATTTAGACCAATCCCACTTATGAATATTAATGTAAAAATAATTAAGTTTGAGCATAAGCATTCAAAGCACATTTTAAAAACTATATATAGCTTATATCCTGACCAAAGGAATTTTTTCCAAAATACAGTGTTTTAGTGTTATGAAATTCATTAATATAATTCATCATGTTAGTAAATCTAAAAAGAAAATTTATATGTTTACTTTCACAGATGTTAAGAAGACCTTTAACAAAATTCAACGCACAATGACTAAATGAAAAGTGAAATAAAAATCAGTGGATAGTTTTCTAACATGATAAAAAACATTTATATATGTTTAGATCTGGAATATATCCCCCAAAGCACATATGTTAGGGAATGCAGCAATGTCTAGAGGTGGCAACTTTTAAGAAATGATTGTATTATGAGAGTTCTAACCTCATCAGTGAATTAATCCATTTGATGGATTAATAATTTGAATGGATTAGTGGGTGGTAACTGCAGGCAGGTGGGGCATGGTTGGAATAAGTAGGTCGGTGAGGTCATTGCCTTGGGGACTATATCTGCCCCTGGCCCATTCCTCTCTCTTTCAGTTCCCTGACTGCTACAAACTGAGAGGTCTTCTTCCACCATGCTCTTCTGTCATGTTGGTTCTGCCTTGGAGCCAGTCAACCATAAACAAGTATTTTCCTATTCCAAATTGTTGTTTGTGTCAGGTATATTGGTCACAGCAATGAATAGCTTACTAATACCATACACACACACACACACACACACACTATATATATATATATTGTGTGTATATATATGTGTGTATATATATGTGTTTATATATGTGTGTATATATACACACATACATAGACATATACATATGTACATGTACATATATGTGTGTATATATCTATATGCCATATATCTGTATATATACATATATATGTGAATGTGATATGTATCATTTTATTAAAATGATAAAAATGTGCATGTATGTGTCTATGAATTCTAAAGCAAGTAAATTATAAAATGGGAAAATATGAGAATCATTTTCACAAAGATCAGGAATGAAATAAGAATTCCTACTATCTCCTTTAGTATTTTGAATTCTATTGGAATTATCAAAAAAGAGAAAAATAGAGGCATAAAAATTGAAGAAGGAACACCATCTCTATTGATCAAATTGATTGTTTTGTTGATATGATAATATACCTAGGAAATCCAAAAGAACTGATGATAAAATACTATAAATATTAAAACAAATTGGCAATTTAGTAGGATATGAAATAAATATACAAAACTCAAAATTCTTCATATATAAAAATTACCATTAGATCTTCCACTGAAGCTCCACATCTTGTACAACCACAAGAGTGGGATTCAAGTTAGAATAAGTTACATTCCATGTGTATATAATATGTCAAAGTACACTCTACTGTCATCTGTATCTAAAAAGATCAAATTTTAAAGACTGTAAATTTAATAATTACCAGTGAAATTCTGTAATGAAAGAGATAACCTATTTTTAATGTAACAAAAGGTAAAATATCTCTGAGTACACTTAATTAAATATTGAAAAACATGTATGAGAAAGTATTAATAATACTCCCAAAAGATGCAAGGTAGGCATATAAATGCAAGGGCAGCTTTCTTTTCTTAGAAAAGCATGATTAAATATAATGAGGAAATCAATTCATATATACATATATAATCTCCAAATAAAATACTTACTTTTTAAAAAGAGCTATGTAAGTTGATTCTGAGGCTCCTCTTGAAAACTAACATGCAATGATAATCTAGGAAATCCCTGAAAAAGAAGAGCAGTGAGGGAAATAAATCATACCAGATATTAAAACATTATAACTCCTCCATAATTAAAACAGTGTTAGTACTGGTACATAAAAAGACAGAATGATAGAACAGAATAGAACAGTCTAGAAATATATCCAAGAACATATGGCAGTTTAAGATATGATAAAGGTGGCATCTTGCATCACTGAGGAGAAGAAAGAATTAAATTTGTGTTAAAATAAATGGATAGTCATCTGGAATAAAAAAGTAAAAACTGAATCCATACCTTATACCATACACCAAAATCAATTCCAAATAAATTAAATATCTAAGTGAAAAAATAATTAAATGAAATCATACAAATACTAGAAGAAAACTTTCATGAATTCCTTTATAACCTGGTTATGAAGTACTATGATTCACAGTCTACAAACAGCAAATAAAAGATTGCTATCTCTGGGGTGCAGCTCAGCAGTACAGCTCTTGTATGAGCAAAGCCTTGGGTTCTTTCCTCAGCCCTACAATTAAAATAATCCTCTCACATGGGAAAAATTTACAGTAAGCAAAGTCAAAAGACAACAAAATGGCAGGAGCATGGTGCTAAATACTTAAATCTTTTTATGTGGTAGTGTTCCAATCATTGCATTCTGATTTTTGCCTGTCATTCTTCTAACTTTTATGTAAGAGAACTTATGAGTCTGTGAATTAAATAATATTAATTTCCCAACCTGTAATTTTAAGTTTTGAGGATAGTTTTCAGCTATCTTATCTCTGTAGCTGTATACAAGAGAATTTTTAACACATAGTCATAAAAATTCTATCATTCTTTTGCCCTTAAATTAAACTAAGATCTAAGGATTTTAAGGTCATCTGTACAACCCTGAACCCCTCATTGTTTTTATAAGGTTTTGGAAGCAGTTACTAGATCCTTCAAAGCTGTGCCTCCACTAGGTACTTTGTTGCTAATGATCATAGTGGTCATTTATCACTCTGTACTATGAACTACTGAAGTCCCATCATGTTAGCGTTTTGTCACTGTGAACAAAGCACCTGCTAAGAACAATTTAGAGGAGAGAAAGTTTATTTTGGCTTGCAGTTTCAGAGTTTCAGTCCATGGTCCATTGGCCAGTTCAATTACTCTGGGCCCAAACTGAAGCAGAATTTCATGACAGAAGGGCATGGCATAGGAAAGCAACTCAGAACATGGTAATCTGGAAGCAGAGAGCTCTGCTCACCAGGGACAAAATATAAATGCCAAAGTTACACATCTAGTGACCTACTTCCACTAGCCACCTACAGTTACTACCCAGTTAATCCATAAGTGGGTTAATCCACTGATTAGGATACATCTCTCAGAATTTAATCACTTTACTTCAGGACATTCTTGCATTGTCTCACACATGAGACTTTGGGGAATGTCTTATATCTAAGCCATAACACATCTCTTAATATTAGCCCGATGTTCCAGTAATCAGATGGAATTAGATACACACAGATTTGGCCAAAAAGGGGAAGGGAGCAGGTATAGGCAAGGAGTCTCTTCAGTGGCTTGAGAACATTTTCACCAGGCCAACAAGGAGTCCCTGAGACAAAGATGTCCTTTTGAGATATCATGGTGTGTCCACCGATGAAATCTGTTTAGCTGCTGGCAAAGACATTTTATCTAGTTGACAATATTTTAGCTATTCTTCTGTGGTAAATGCTTTCTGGTGACTATTAAGATGTGACACTAAAACCTCACACTTTTGCTCTCCCCTATTGGTACATATGCTAGATTACTTGAAGGCACAATGAACCCATGATTTTCAATGAGTCCAGCTCTGTTACCACCTCTCCTACTGTCAACCCTGGCCTGAAGGGAATAGATACTACTGAACTCAAACTTGTACCTCTCTTGCCAGCATATTCCTGATGGCCTTGATGAGTGGAGCGTCCTATAGGTCCTCCATTGAAACATAATCCTATAATGTCGTCTTCTGGCTTTATGTAATATATCCATTCCAATATGCCCACTTCCCCTACTCTGTACCACTTTATCCATTATTGGTTATCACTTTCACCAGGCTTTTGAAATCTAATTTAGCAGCATGTTTGTTTCATCCCTTGGGGTCCATTAAATCCTTTGTCTTGAGAAAGAGTCCACAAATCAATTAATTTGGGCTCATTTAGTTATATGCTCCAGCCCCTTTCAAATATCATCAAAACCCAATCCCTCAAATAATTTCTAGCTCCTACTGGTCCATGCTAAGTAATTCTTGAAGCTCTTACTTTATATTATCTCTTTCCTTCTTTACTGGGCCTAACACTTTTAAATCCCAGTTATACTGGGATTGAACCTTGGTTATCAGCCTAGCAGGCAAAAGAGGCATGGGACAACCCCTAATACAAGGCAGCTTGTGATGTGGACACCTGTTGCCTTATAGGGCAAAAGCCTGCAGCATCTTGAAATATAAGGAAAATGCTAGTTTTTCCGGGGTGGGGGGGCGAGTATTGTTATCCTCTGCAAGCTCTGAGGGTTTCAGGAGGTCTCCAGAGGTTTATTCTGCAAAGTCATCCATCCTGATATTCCTGTTCCATCTTTCAAGGGCCCAGATTTTCTCTACCAGGGCCTTGAACTTCATATAACAGGCCTGCCTTGACTCAACATTTAAATGCCTCTGGACCTCGCAACTCGCAACTCAATCAGATCCTCTGTCCTCTCCTGTTAACACCTATGTCTGCCTTTACACTGCGTGAGGTAAGGCCTCTTTGTCAAGCTACCACAAGGTACTCTGACCCTCATAGTCTTTAACTGTTTATTAATAGTTTCCATTCTCCCTTTATCCCTCTGCAGGATGTCAATAGAACTTAGTCAGAACAAGTCAACTCCTCTGTCCTTACTGACTTTATTTCACTGTGCCATTCACATGTCTGAATCATCAAAATAACAAAAGCATTCTGGTCCACTGGGAAAATTTCTTAGATCACCATGGCTGAAATACTCAAAAATTGGCTTGACACATTGTATGAGGGATTATCTATGCCCCATAGGCACCCAGAATGATATGCATGTGGAGGCCACCTTGCCAACTATGTGCTAAGACAATCCCCAAACCCTGTTTTTACACCTGCTTTCTCTTATTGTTCTCAGTACCACCAGTGTCAGTTCCTTTGACAAGCAAATACTGAGATAAGATCAGGAGTGATTTATTAGGGGAAAATGCTAAATAAATTTATAGGAGTAGAGGCAGAGGGAACATTTATAGGAATGGAGAAACTTCAGTTTGTGATGCGAGTAAGAACAAAGAGAAGGAAGAATTGGATAAGAAGATCTTTAATCTGCAGAGCAGTTCTGATAAACTTTCCCCTTGACCAATGGGGAGTCCCCAAATCAAAAGTTGCTCCTTGTAGGAATCCAGGATTGAAGAAGGAATGAGCTGACCCTATTGTCTCTGCCATGCTCTTGCACTGGCTGAGAGGAACAGCAGCTGGAAGCTGTCAATCACTCTGCTCACTGCTCACACAGCAGGTTCTCTTGAAGGAGAGCTGAGCAGCAGGTTTCCATGGCTGCCATGCCAGATAACCAATCACAAAACTCCCCATTTATTTCTCCAAGGGTTCTGTTGCCTGCAACAACTTCTGCTTCCAATTTCTGCATCTTTCCAGATTTTTTGCTACATATAGCAGAAGCTGGCTGGATGAATAGGCAAAAAGGGAATTTTAAAGGAACCAGATACCTCATAGAATTGTTGAGAATATCTTAGGCTAAGCTTTCATGACCAATGCCAGAAAGCAACCTACAGAATTAGATAATGAAGAAAACACAGCTGTTTTCCCTCCTGCCACCAAATTCTGCATGCTGCAGCTTGAACAGCTGCTATCTACTAGTGTTGACCCAAGTAACTGCTACTCTTAGCCCTGAAGTCACTACTGCACCAGCAACTCAACTTCCCGGCTGCTATCTTCCTTGACATTTATATGACCTTGATCTGATCCTGTCTAGGAAAATGGGTTAAGATTGAAACCTACTCTTCACTAAATCAGACTTTAGCATGAGCATGTCTAAGTCACACAATTGTGTCCTACTAGCTGAAAGGAATCTATGGAGACATTTTGTCTAGGTTCTAACTTAATAGAGATGAGACTCAAATTCTCTTGACATTTCAAAGTACTCAAAATGTTCTGGAAAAACATGTTAAATATCAACCTCAAATATTTAACTTTATGCCTTTTTTTGTATGCATTCAGAATGTCCCTCAAAGGCTCATGTGCTGAAGGCTTGGTCATGGTATACACTGTAGGAGAGTGGACACATAGTTGGAAGAAGTAGATCACTGGGAATGTGCCCCCGAAGGGTATATCTTGTCTCTGGAATTTTCCTTTTTCTCATCTCTACTTCCCAGATGCCCTGAGGAGAGCAACTATTTTTCCCCCTCTGTGCTTTTTCACCATGATGTTTCTGCCTTGCCCCAGACCTGAAAGCAAGGAATCTAGCTGACCATGGACTGAAACCATTAGCCAAAATAAACCTTTCCTCTGTATTCTCAAGTATTTTGTCACAGTGAGGAAAAGCTGGATAATATATGACTGTCTTATACAGAATTACAAAATAATTTATATTAGTAGTTATTATAACTATTAAATATTATAATAGAAATAATCTCAATACCTATTATTAAAGAATAGTTAATCAGTTTAAGAAGAATCCTTACTTTGTTATACCATGTAATGTGAGAAAGTCCTGTATGTGTTGACAAGGAATAATATCTAATATGTTGTAAACAAATTCAAGATACACAATGTGCCTGTATTGCTCATATATTTTTGAACATTAATAGCATGATTTTATTCATATTCATTAATGTAAATATATAAATATAATTTTCTATTTATACATAGAAAAGAATTGGAAAGGCACACATCTAAATGTTGATTACTTTTACCTAGGAGAGATTATTGAGCATTAGGAACACATTAAATGGAATATTAACATTTAATTCTCTATAACTGTTACTGTGTAAACCTATTTTCATAAAGACTATATTTATATTTGGCTAGTTAATTTTTTAAAAATTGAATTTGTGGAGAAGATGAGGATTTAAAATATAAATAATCCAAAATTTTGGGTGTAAGGTTTTATTTATTTTTTTTTAAATTCTGGGTATTGAGCCCAGGCTTTCTGTATGCTCAGCATATACTCCACCACTACCAGCACTAGCATTAAGGTTATTATTTTTATTTTTTGTAGTTGTAGATGAACACCATGCCTTATTTTATTATTTTTTATGCACTGCTGAGGATTGAACCCAGTGCCTCATATGTGCTAGGCAAGTGCTCTACCACTGAGATATACAATCCCAGCCCAGCATTAAGGTTCTTAATGACCAAAGAGAAAAATGGCAATGTCCTAAATTTCATAGTTTGTTTTGTCCACAGTGTAAAAAAACTACCCTGGGGTATCAACATTTTATCTGATATGAAGGTATTATAGTACAATGCAAAATAAGTATTTGGTCATTTTTCCTAGTTTCTGACACAGAGCTCCTAAAACCTTTGGAATCTCCTGAGTGGTGAGTGTCTTTTGTATGTTAATGAGATGACTGGTGGTTGGATAGCTTCCTGATGGGTGCTGGTCTCTGAAAAGACCATGTCTCAATTTGAGGAATGGAACTTCCAGGCCCATCATCCCTCTACCTTTAGAGAAAAGGAGACAGGAGATTGGGTTCTTTCAGCAATTGTCAACAATTTAATCCTAGATAATGGAACCTCCAAATAATTTCCTAAATGATAGGGTCCAGGGAACTTTCAGTTTGGTGAGCACATTGAGATGCTGGGAATGTGGTATACCTGGAAAATATATGGAAGTCCCATGTCCCTCTCCTGCTCCATACTTTGCCTTACACATTCCTTCTATTTGGCTGTTCCTGCATTGCATCATTTCTAACAAACTTTTGATAGTAATGAAAGCTCTTCCTCAAGTTCTGTGAGATATTCTGCGTGTGTGTGTGTGTGTGTGTGTGTGTGTGTGTGTGTGTGTGTGTGTGATGCTGGGGCTTGAACCCAGGGCCTTATGCATGCGAGGCAAGCACTCTACCAACTGACCTAGATCCCCAGCCCTCTGGTAGATTTTTGAGCTTGAAAATGGAGTTGTGAGAACCCTCACATTTATAGCATGTCAGTCAGAGGTATGGATGAAAACGTTGGACTTGTGACTGGCATCTGAAGTGAGTGCAGCCTTGTGGGCGTGATTGAGCCCTTATCTTGTAGAGTCTGTGCTAATTCCAGATAATTAGTGTCAAAATTGAGTTGAATTGTTGAATACCCAGTTGGTGTCAGAGAATCAGAGAATTGGTATTGGAAAAGATGTTATAGTTTTGGTGTCAGTAAAAAAAAAAAAAAAAGAAAGAAACTTTTCAGGTATGAATAATTTTTGCATGTGGGAGGGGTCTCTGAGTAAGATATTGAGCAATATATGTGACAACTTTCTTCAGATCACACCTACATTAAAGTAAGTTTCTTAGGGCTATTTTGTGAGGTATCATTTAAAATGACTAAGGCACTAGGCAACAATTCCAGCCTGAAGAAGCAATCATGAAAGGATCAGAGTTCCTCGATTAGTACCTTACACTTGCTAAATAGTATGTCATCAAGGAAAAGAGAGGCAGTTGAAGGAAAGATAATTACCTCTGTACAATAAACTCAGATGTAGGACTAACCCTGAGTCATGGTCCAAATGGAACCTGTAGATAAGGGTAAAACATGAATCAAATAACCCCTGGCAACTTCTTTAAACATTAAAGCTTTGTAATAATACCAGGGCTCATTTGTCAAGAACCAGCTTGTATTATTCTGCATTCTATTAATAAAATGAAATACTGGAGACAGGTTCACTTTATAAATAAATGAGGTTTACTTTACTCACAGTTCTAAAAATTCCAGGGCATGACATTGGGATCAGTTTTGGTCTGGTGAGGACCTCATGGCATAATGGTGGGAGTACAAGTGGAAGAAAGGAATCATATCTCAAAACATGAAGACAGAGAGTGACTCCAGTCAGTCTTAGGCTTCTATAACAGCTCTCTCACATGAGAACAGACTCTAGGAGATGAGTGTTCCCTTTCAAGGGTAGCATCCTCAGTTACCAAAGGACCTCTCACTAGGCACTCTCTCTTAAATGTTCTACAGCACTTTTGATACCACCACCCTGGGACCCAAGTCTCCCACACATGAATTTCTGTGGGATACACTTAAACCTTTCGAGAACTATAGCACAATTCTATATAGGTCAAATTTAATGATTCAAAACCCATTATTTTTTGCATGATTATGTCAATAATTTCTACTAAATAACCTCCAGATGCAGAAGAAAGTATGAATAGACATTTGGGACACCCTGTCCCATGTTTCCTTGGCCCACATTACTTACAGCTGAAAGTGAAGACAATTATCATTGCTCATTATCTTACCAAATCAAGCACCTGTCTATGCTTCTCTAACTGAAAACTTTCTTCATTATGGAAGCTCAGGTTACTCCATTACAGGTATGAAATGGAAATATGGAGAAGTTTATGCCATCTGAGACAAACACAACTAATGAGGATGGAATCTTTAAATAAATACTTTATATCCCTAGTATCTACTGCAGTCCTTGGTAGTTCTGTTCCAAATGATATTTCTGAGGTTGTCTATCAAGATTAAGCTCCACTTTGCCATGGTGGTAACATGTTCATAAGCATGTACTTCATTAGCTTCTTCTTTTATCATCAATTCCTAACTTCTGTTTCCTATGCTCACTTCTAAGAGAGAATTTTCACCCATGTCCTCACCTCAGAGTCCACTGTTGAGGGGTACCAAAGTAATACAAAGCACATTTAAGGCATGTGTTTATTTTCACAACTTTATATGAAGTAAATTAGAAAAGGATAAAAAGGCTGATGTCAAGTAATTAGGCATAAAATATAAGCCCTCTAAGGGCTGAGAATTTTTAAAAGATTTCTTTAAAAGCTTAGGAATCAATATCTGGCATTGTGGAGAAAACATAAAAATCACGTTTCTGGTAACTACTGTTAGAGCATCACTCCGAGAAAGAGATGTTTTCCCTGTTAGCATTCCTCAGATCCAAGTGAAAGGTCAAACCCTTTGAAGCCCCTTGTATTGAATGAATAAAATGCCTATCTCCATAATTTCCTTTAATCAGTCTTCCTTCTTAAAGGTGTGATAATCTTGCACAAGCAAAAAGCAAAGCAAAGGGATTTATTTAACATGCCTACCCGGTGATCATTGCCTAATTATCTTTTTAGAACTGGTAGCAATGTAGAGGCTTTCCTGTATGCTAAGCCTGAGATGAGTTCTGAAAAGAAAAACAAAACAACTTTGCTGTCTTGGGTTATGAGACCTTGAAGCACAATGAATAATGTGTGGGTATATGGCCACTCTCCTAAGCTTGAGAAACAGCTCAGAAAGAAAAACACACACTGCTATTATAAAATAAAATCTGGGTTTACTGAGTTAAGGGAAATTCAGAGAGGACATTCAAATGAAAAGATACTGGCCAACATTTTCAAATGTTTTGTAGTAGTTGTGATAAAATCATGAAATCTGTCTGCCCCTCACTCTGCAAATCTCCAATATGCATAGCATGACACTTGCTTCTAACTGAAAACTTATCTCTGAAGGTCAGAAATACTTCAGTTCACATATGGCCACAAAGTTTTAAATTATAGCTGATTTGTTTTCATCCCTCACTTACTTTTCATTTTGAAAATATCTTTCACATAGAAAACTTTCCAATATGCTCCATTCAACACACCAGTTAAATGTTGGTTGGGGTTTGTGGAGAGAAAATCTGTTTTGAAGTAAATGCCAAGTTTGATCAGGATCTATTGCAATTGGTTTCTCCTAGCTGTTTGTTTCTCTTTCTGGGAAGGTAAGATTGCATTCAGAAATCATGCAAACCTATTTCAAAGACCCTTATCATATCCTGATACTAGCTCTTTTCTTAAACCAACTACTGTCCTGAAACTGCTGTGTGTTAGGATAATCAAAGCAATATTAAGGGCTTTATTCTATTGAAATCTTAAATGTCTTAAAGACTGGATATTTGGATAGTGTTGTTAAATTCAGATCACATAGTAGATAATTGTGTTACTGGAAATATGATTTCTTAATTTATTTGCATATCTTGTCACAGCTATATAAAATGCGGATAAATTTTTTTTGCCTCTTCAGTTACATAAAGTCACCATTAGGAAATCAGCCATTGAAAGCATTTAGGTATGGAGTTTATGAATGGAACCAAGCTTAAAAGAAAGAGGCAGATCATCACTTCCTTTGAAATATGACTAATTTATTTCAGTGCACCACTATGATGGACTAAATATGTTTATGACACAATAGATAATTAAACAATAAACATTTTTTTTCTGAATGAATAAGCATAATGTTCAGGTGTTTGCAATATGTAGAAGTAAGGAGTTATTGAAATTATATAAGAATTAGTGGAACGTCAAAGTACATTTTATGTTTGTACATAGTAATGGGAAAATTGTGTTTACTCAGGCAATTAATTCATGAAGACTTTATTGAATACATGCAGTTTTAAAAGCAATGATGATACTTGGCAGTGATGTGATGAAGTAAAATGGCACCTTTAACTGAGGATTGCAATGACCGGCTCTACTTCTTTAGTTCAATAAAGTATTTATTAAGGTTCAATGGGTGGCAGATCCACACAGAGTAGGCTTCAAAATATGACTGGGCAAACTATTCCAATGATACTTCTATTTTAAAGTTGAAGTCGGTATAAGACTGAGGGGGGAAAGAATCTTAATTTTCATGTTGTTTTCCACAAATTGGTATGCTTTGGGTAATTCTCCTAAATTCTTGGCAATTCCTACTATGTAAATTTATTTCAAAATGAATGTAACACCAAACTACCTATAACAAACAAATGGGTTGGTAAGGGAGGAAATAACCATATTGTTGTTTTAAGAAAATTAATCTAAATCATAGGGAAAAATATTACATTTGTTTATAGATTCAAACTCTTTAGAAAATTTTATTTTAAAAATTATTTTGACTACCTTAAAATATGACTTTGTTATTACTTATAAAAACTACAATTTTTATAATTATATATATATTATTTAGTTTCAAACATTCTGTGAAATTCAAGGGGCACAAAATTCCATTTAAAGAAGTAAAACTTCTTAAATGAGAAAGAAACTAAAAATCCAATGGGCATGTACAATTTTTTTTTAAATAAGAAAATGTCTTGAAAAATGGGACTTGCATTATGTAAAAGAAGTACCATATAATTTTGTTTCTATGTCATGTATCAAGAAAGAAGCTAGAATTTTGAAAAGGAAAATAAAACCTCATCTCCAATTTCCCTGAACTGAAAGGCTTGGACAAGCAGAATAGATATTTGAGATCAAGACAAAAGATATAGGTAACTATTCACTGAATCTTCAAGTCTTTTAGTTGGGGGAATAGAAAGGACTAAATACAAGTTGCTGGGAAGGACTATTAATTAACTAAAGGTTCCACATCATTTTTTCATCCTCTTTCTCCCTTTTGGCATGCATTTTTATGAATTCTTTTTTTTTTTTTAGTTGTTGATATTTATTTATTTATTTATTTATACGTGATGTCGAGAATCGAACTCAGTGCCTCACACATACCAGGCAAGTGCGCTACGACTGAGCCCCAGCTCCAGCCCCAGCCCCCATTTTTATGTATTCTAACATGTTTAGATTTGTGGCTGGGCATGCTAGCATACACCTGTAATCCCAGCAACTTGGGTGGATAAGACAGAAGGGTCACAAGTTTGAGACCAGCATGAGCAACTTAGCAAGACTCTGTCTCAAAATAAGAAAAGCTGAGGAAGCACCGAGGACTGAAATGGAGCAAATTATATACCATACATGTATGATCATGTGAAAATGAGCCCCACTATTATATATAACAATGTATAACTATAATGCACTAATAAAAAACATTTTTAAAAAGAACTGAGTATATAGCTCAGTGGTAAAATCTCCCTGGATCCAATCCCCAGTATTGCAAATAAAAAAATCTGTGTAATCCACCACCACAATTGGAATATAGAGCAGTTTTATCATTCCCACCCCAAAATCATCTAATGTTTCCCTTTAGAGTCATACCTGCATCCCCCTCCCAACTCTGGCAACCACTGATGTTTTGTCTTTTCAGAATGTACCATGAATGGAATAACACAATATATAACATTTACAGACTTGCTTCATTCATTCAGCTTAATACTTTGAAATTCATGGGTGGTATGTCATATATTGAGAGTTTATTCCTTTTCATTGCCAAGATGTGTTCCATTCCATGAGTATATCATAGTTTGTTCATTTACCTTTTGTGAGTTGTTTCCAGTTTGGAACAGTTAAAGAAATAGAGCTAATGTATCGATTATATGCTGTGTTTGTATGAACATAAGATTTCATTTCTCTAGGGTAAATACCAAGTAATAAGATTTCTGGATCACATGGTAAATATATGTTTCCTTCACAAGAAAACTCCCAAATCATGGCAATGAAAAGGAATGAACTGGCATACCACTTTCCAGTCCCACTATTGATGAATATTCTAGTTTTTCCACAACTTTTTAAGCATTTGGTATTGTCAGTATTTTTTAGACAGTATATTAGGTGTTAGTCAGCTTCACATTTCTGCAATGAAATACCATAGGCAATTAAATTCTTAAAAGAAAATGTTTATTTAGCGCATGGATTTGGAGGTTCCAGTCCAAGATCAGACAACCCCATTGCTTAGGGCCTCTGTTGACGTGCCACGTGGCAGGGGTGGGGACTGTATATCAGAGCAAATTGCTTATCTCATAAGCCAGGAAGCAGAGAGCAATACTATGGTTTCACAGTCCCCTTAAAGGGCATGCCCCCAATGATCTAAGAAACTTCCACTAGTGGCCACTTCCTGAAGGTCCTCAGAACCTTCTGATAGCATCAATCTGGGAACTTTGGGAGATACTATTCATCTTCAAATCATAGCACTTCTCAATCTTTTAATGTTAATTATCTTTTTATGGGTTTATTTGCTATTCTTATATGTTCTTTGGTAAAGTGTATATTCCAGTGCATTGCTAACTTTTAAAAAAATTTTATGGCAATAACTGTAAATTTATATGCCATTGTAAAAAATAATGCAGAGATAGATATCCTTTATAAATTTTATCCAATATTAACCTATGGGAACAATTTGCAAAAGTAGGATATACCATAAACAAGATATTGCTATTGATATAATCCACCAATTTAATTCATATTTTCTGGCTTTATTTGCACTAAATTGTGTGTATGTGATAAATTATACACAATTTTATAACTGGTATAGATTTATCTATACCATAGTCAGGATACTGAACAGTGCAATCACCACAATGACTATGTTGCTACCCTTTTATAAACACACCTACATCTATTTTGTGACACACAAACCAAAGCCCTGGCAAGCACTAATTTGTTACACATCACTAAATTTTGTCTTTTCAACATGTGGTCAACCATTGCAACTATTAAAGTTGCAATCTTTTGGGATTAGCTTTTTATACTCAGTATGAGTTCCCAGAGACTCTTCAAGATGTTGCATTTATCAGTGGTTTATTCTTTCTTATTGCTGATTATGTGTACATCACAGTGTTTTATACTCATTCACTTGTTCATGGACATCTGTTGATTCCAATTTCTGATGATTACACATAAAGCTTGTGTGTTCATTCATGTACAGGTATTTATATGACCATATTTTCATAACTTTGGGACAAACATCCAAAAGAACGATTTCTGGATCATATGATAGTTACATTTTTTATTTTCATAAGAAACTGCCAAACTATTTTCCAGAGTACCTGTACCATTTTGTGTCCTTATTGTCAATATAGGTAACCAGGTCTTCTCATCCTCACAAGAATTTGGTGCTTTAATTAGTCAGAGACCTCCAGAGAAATAGAACCAATAGGCAAGAGAGATAAATAAATAGAAGATACATAGATAGGAAGGGATTTATTAGGGACAATAGCAAACATAGTTGTAGAGGCTGAGAATTCCCACAATATGCCACGTGTAAGCTGGAGAATCAGGGCTTGGCTCCATGCAAGTCAAAAGGCCTGAAAACCAAGGAAACCAATGAGGTAACTCTCAATCAAAGGCTAAAGGCCTAAGAACTTAGAGGCATGTTGGTATAAGTCCTAAAGTACAAATCTGGAAGACCTGGAGTTCTAATCTCCATAAGCAAGAAAAGAAGTGAATTCACCCTTTCTCAGCCTTTTTGTTTTGAGAAGCTGTTTCATTGATGGTGCTTGAATATTGTAATGTTCAACATACAGATCCTGTATTTGTTTTGTTAACTGTATATTTAACTCTTTTGTTTCTTTTCAGCAATTTTAGTAGTATATTTTTTTAAAAAAATTTGTTTCTGCATGTTCCTTTTTAATACATAAATATTTGATTGAATTTTGTGTTGATCTTATATCCTGTGACCTTGAAGAACTCCCTTAGTGCTCAAAAGGGTTTTGATTTTGATTTTTATAGATTATGTTCTTTCTTTATGTTTTTTGTTTCTTCTTTTCTGATCTGTATACCTTTTATTTCTTTATCTTGCCTTTGCATTTTCTACTTTCCTAGTCCTTACATAAAGAGAGTAGGATTTCTTTTTTCTTCTCTGTCCTTTTTATTCTTATCTGTATCCAATGGCATTTCTAAATTGTTGGCTTTTCCAGCACCCAGTCTGGTACGTATGGGAAAATAAGAAAACACAGGGAACTCATTGCCATGTCTTTCCTTGAGTTCTAAGGTGCCAAGCTAATCTTAATTTTACTCTCTACTTTTTAGTCATATGTTTGTTAGATACATAATGCCCAGAGGTTTTAATTGTACTTCATGGGAGGAATAGATAAAAGTATGTCTACTTCAAATGTTATGATTTGGATATGAAGTGTCCCTGAAAAGATCCTGTTACTACAGGAATATTCAAAGGCAAAATGCTTAGATTAAGTACCATGACCTGATTAATCCTTCTTAGTTTGAATGGACTGAGTGGTAACTGTAGGCAGGTGGGATGTGACTGGAAGAAATGGGTCAGTGGAGGCCTGCTCTAGAAGGAATCATCTTCCCTTCAACCCCATACCTTCTCCCTGTCGCTGCTTCCTGGTTATCATGGACTAATCAGCTTTCTTCTGCCATGATGTTCTGCCTCACCTTGGACTTAAACCTCTAAAACCATGAAATGGATTCAGCCCACCTTGGACTTAATCTCTAAAACCATGTGCATAAACTTCTCCTCTTCTAACTTGTTCTACTCAGGTATTTTGGTCAAAGCAATGAGAAACTAACTAAAACACCATATTTCTGAATGTGGCCTATTTTTGTATTCTCCATTATGTTTCATTGCTCTATGTGTTTGTCTGCCAGTGCCATACTTCCTTAATTACTGTAGCTATGTAGTAAGTCTTACAATTAATTAGTGTGATTCATCCCACTTTATTCATTTTCAAAACTGTTACTTTAGTTTTTTTTCTCCTCCCATATGAAATTTGGAAACAATGCCTATATCTAAAAATACTCTGCTTGGATTTTAATTGGAATTACATTAACTTAATAGAGCAATTTTGGGAGAATTGACATCTTTCCTATGTTGAGTCTTCTAATCCATGAACATAACATTTTTTTCATTGATTTAGGTCTCCTTTAATTTCTTTCATCAAAAATTTCTAGTTTTCAGCATACACACCTTATGCTTATTATGTTTTATTCCTAAAGTTTTCATTTTACAAATGTTATAAGTTGCATTATAAAATCTTTTGTTTCCAGTTTTACATTGCTACTATATGATTGATTTTGAGTTAACCTTATATTTTGCAACCTGGTAAACTCACTTATTAGTTCTTATTGGTGGATTTTTTCATTAGGATTATGTATGTACACAGTCATGTTACATGTTAACACAGATTGTTTTATCTCTTCCTTTTTAACTCATGCTTTTATTATTTTCTTATTATTTGTACACTGGCTAAGAACTCCAGTATGATGTTGAATAGTAATAGAGGGTGTTCATTGCCTTATCTTGATCTTAGATGAAAAGTATTCAGTCTGTCATATGTAAGTGTGGTGTTAGTTGTAATTTTTAAAAATATAACCAGCCCTTCATATTCACAGGCTCAACCAATGGTAGATCAAAAATAATGTATTTTAAAAATTGCCTCCATGCTGAAAATATACAAGCCTTTTCCCCTTGCTATTATTTCTAACAATACAGTAAACAACTATTTATATTGCATTTGCATTGTCTCAGTTTTTATAAGTAATTATTCATAATCTAGAAATTATTTTAAACATATGTCAGGATGTGCCTAGGTTATGTGAAAATAATATACAATTATAATAATATACAATCCTAGAGAATTGAGAATCTGTGGATTTTGGTCTCCTAGAGGGTCCAGGAAACAATCCTCCACAGATATTGACAATTCTGTACCTGTAATCAGGTTGTGGAAGTTCATTCCCTTCTATTACTAGATTGCTGAAGATTTTTATCATGAATGGATTTTTTATTTTTTTCAAATGCTTTTTCTGTATCAGTTGATGATTATATGCTTTTTTTCAGTTTTAAACTGCATGATGGATTCTATTAATTTATTTCTGAATATTAAACTATCCCTGTATTTTGAGGATGAATTCCACTTGGTCATGGTATACTATTCTTTTTAGATGTTAATGGATTCAACTGGCTCAATGTCTTGGAGATATTTTATGTCCGTGTTGATGAAGATATTGACCTATAGTTTTCCTTTCTGTACTGCCCTCATCTGGTTTTGTTTTCAAGGTAATTCAGATATCATTAAACTTGTTGGGAAGTGTTCCTTCCTCTCCAATTTTCTAGAACATACTTTGTACAATTGATTTATTTCTTCTTTAAATGTTTGGTAAAAATCACCAAGGAAACCACATGGACTGAAGTTTTTATTTTTGGAAGGTTTTAACAAGGGATTCAATTCCTTTAATGGTTATAGATAATGTATTTCATCTTAGGTGACTTTTAGTAGTTTGTGGTTTTCACAAAATTGGTCCATTTAATCTACCCTGTCAAATTTATATAGAGAGAGGTTTTTTTTGCAATATTCCCTTATTATCCTTTTTAATGTTTGTGGTGTCTGTAGTTATATAACCGCTTTCATTCTTGATATTGTCAATTTGTGATTTCTCTCCTTTTTTTCCTTTTAAGTCTTACTGGAAATTAATCAATTTTATTGATCTTTTCCAATAACTCTGTGTTCCATTCTTTTTCTTCTTCAATTTCTTTGACATCTGCTCTTATATTCCTTGTTGCTTTCCCTCAGGATTTGGGTTGATTTTGTTCTTATTTTCCTGATTTCTTAAGGTATACAATTAGATTATTGATTCAAGACCTTTCCTATTTTTTTCAGTGAACCACATAGTCTTTTTATTTATTTATTTATATATAACAGTGGAATGCATTACGATTCTTTTACACATATAGGACACAATTTTTCATATCTCTGGTTGTATATGAATTATATTCATACCAATTCATGTGTTTATACATGTACTTTGGATAATAATGATCATCACATTCCACCATCATTTATAATCCCATGCCCCACTCCCTTTTCCTCCAACAACTTTGCCCTATGTAGAGTTCAAGACCTTTCCTAATTTCTAAAGTAAGCATATATTGCTATAAAATCTCCTGTAAGCACCACTTTAGCTGCATCTCACAATTTTTGCTCTGCAGCATTTTTGTTTATTTGAAAATGTATTCTGTTTTTCCTTGTCTTTATCTTTATTTAGAAGTTTTAGTTTTTTTCCAAATGTTTAAAGACTTTTGTTATTTTTCTCTCATTGATATCTAATTAAATTCCATCACAATCTGAGAACACATTGATTATTTCAAGCTTGTAATGATTTATAATTTAGAATATGACATATCTTGATAAATGTGATTTCTTAAGAAAAAGAGAAAATTAAGGTCTATTTGTTAAAGTAACCAAGTCATAGTCTAGACATATAACAATAAAATTTATTTTAAAACATTTTCCAATTATAATGGTATCTGACTGCTTTTGAAAATATGCTCAGACATCAAAGAATAGAACATTCCAGTTAGTGGGAGCCAAGAGATTGAGCTTCAGAACATCACCACAGAACATGGTTTTGTAGTCTTTGCTTCCAATCAGAATCTCTTACCAGCATATTATTACCACCTGGATACAAATACTATTTTAGAATACAAACTATAAAATGAAGGGTTGTGAAAATCGCCTTTTTTTGCCTTTCTTGAATGTTTATTTCTGAAAGGAATTTATTTTTCTATAATATATTTTGTTATACAATTATAAAGGATATTTAAACCTTTTTTATGTGGTCTCATATAAATGTCATAAAAATTGTATATCTGCAAGAGAAATTGTTATTGTTATTATTGATAATTATAATAGCAGTAAAATTTTGTTCAATCACTTTCCTAAAGCACAATTGAGCAGCTTTCCTGTTCATTTTAGAAGCTAAAGACTGTATGCATTTTGGCTTTGAGTAATCACTCATTACAACTACGATGCCTTGGTTGCTGTTTCAAAAACACACAAGGGTCCCCAATTATGTCACAGTTAATTCCAAGCCAAAAGACTAGCTGTTATGTCTACCTGCTTATGTACATGTCTTATTATTTTGGCCATGAAGAAATTATTCCTCCATGGTTAAAAATAAAAGTATCAGCAGAGGGATGCTATAGAGGCTTTGACAAGCAACACCATGTTAAGTATATGTCTGTTATGAGCTAAATTATATTCCTCACACACTCAAATTCATATGTTGAAGTCCTAATTCCCAGTACCTTACAATATGACTTTATTTGAAGGTAGAGTTTTTACTGAGGTAATAATAATTTAAAATAAAGTCATTAAGGTAGGCCCCTAATCCAATATGACTGGTATCCTCATAAAAAGGGAACCTTTGGAAACTAATACCCACATACAGGGAAAATACTAAGTTCACATGAAGATAGCTATCTACTAGCCAAGGAAAGAGACCTAGAATAGATTCTTTGTTCATAGTCTTCAGAAGGAGTCAACCCTGCTCTATCTTGATTTTGAACTTCTAAACTTCCAGAACTCTGATACAATAAATTTCTGGTTTTAGTGGTACTTTGTTACAGTAGTCTGAGTTATATAATATAGTGTCAAAAAGCATAAAAGCCTACCAATGTGTTTCCAGCCAAACACCATAATGGGAGTGCAGTTCAGCACATTTCATTTTCCTGTGGATAACTCTAGTCCCTTGAGAAAAATACAGAGAAGCTGCTGGAAAGATTTCCCTACATTTTTTCTCTTTCAGAGATGAATAGGACTGTAAACTGAATAGCTACTTACCCATCTGCTGCTGGATGCCCTGCAACACTTTTCCAATGGCAACTGAGCATCCCTTTGATAATAAATCTCCCAAATATTTTCTTATCACAACCTCTTCTAGCTATTCAATCAATCAATCTGTTAAAGTTCAAAGTAGTTCCCAAGTTGAATACCCTTAACCTGAAGAAAGACAACAAACCCAAGAAACTCTGGTGAGACTTGACATATGTTCTTCAGCAAAGTTCATGTTTCATAAGAGTACTTATGGACATTATGGCAATAGATGTAGGAAATCAATGCATAAACTGATGCATGTATACGTAACTTATATCCCTGTGTGAGAATAGAGTTAACTTATATTTGTAAGTTAACTTATAGTTGTGTGAATGTCTGGAGGATGCCTAAAAGTCTGATACTGACCCTTGGCTAAGATGTGGATAAAATGTGCTACTTAATGATTTATAATGTTCTATTTAAAGTTCAAAATTCCCTTGGAGGTATCCTTTCCTGGCTTGTCTGCATTTTTAGAGATCTATAGATTGATTATTTGCACCTGGCTTAACCATTTATAGGGTCTGGTTTCAGTTGTAACCATCAAAGTATAAAAGACCTTTGAGTAAACTTGTATCTTGGCTCCCCTGAAACATACCTTGAACATACCTTAGTGGTTTACAATCTGAATGCAAAACACAACGTTTGTATCTGAGAAAGGATTCAAGAGCTACTCTTAGACGTATTAAACTTTCCAGTGATCGACTGCATTTTCTTGTTCCAGCTATACTTACCTTTTAAAGAGCCTTGGTGTATTCTAAGTTCTTTCAATTGTCTGACCCTGTGTGATTGCTATAACCTTAAACTCTAGATTTAAGACTGAGACCTTGAGCTCCTAAAAATATGTTAGAGACCACAAATGGGAAAGATAATGGCAAATGATTTTCTGCTTTAAGGCAGACCCAAGGCCAGTATTAGAAGACATACTGATACCTATGGAATCCGAAATCTAAATTCTGAATGTAAGCAGAGGGAATTGGGGGGAAGCAAAAAAAAAAAAAAAAAGAGTACAGCATAAAAACAACTATGCCACCAAATCCTGGTGTTCCCACCTGCCGGGAAGATAATTTGTGGGTTGGGGGAAAACTGAGCTTGCAGGTGAAATTAAAATAGGGTCTGACAGTTATTTCTGCTGGTTCACACGAATTCTAGTCTTCTAGAGACTATCACTGGAGCCGAAAATAGTATAGGATATAAGGCAATGCAAGCTACAACATATACGAAAATTGTACAATTAAATTAAGGTCATCAACCAAAGACACACAGTCTAAATATACACTAAATCCACTGCCTTGCATAAACTGTTGGTTTTGAGTGTCCTTGGATTAAATTAGTCAGAGGCTGCTTTATATTCTGGGCACTATAGAAGCTCTAAATGGGATATCTGTTATAAAGCATATGTGAATGGAGAAGGTAGTTACAAATTACAAGAGAACAGCAGAAACATTTACACACAGAAAATGCCTTATAACCTTAATGGGGATGTTTTAAACAAGGAATGGCACTAGGAAAATGTCTAACAGTGGAAAAATGGTTTAATAAATTATGGTACATCAACATGATGGAATATTATGCAGGCATTGAAATGATAATTAAGATTATGTAAAAACATCAACAAGATGTTTCATATAATGTTAAGCAAAATCAACAGAATACAAAGTGGCATATATAAATATGAGAGCAGAAAATTACATATGCAAGTTGAAGAAAATATATTTAGAGTATTATGGTAATCGAGAGTGGAGAGTGTCTATTTGATTTTATTAAATTATATTGTTACATAAACAGTACATAAACGTGTGCATATATATATATATATATATATACATACACATTCATGCATGTATATATGTATTCATAACTGTAAGACATTTTATGATGAGCATTTTAATCTAGATTTTTTAATAATTACTGTTCAATCCTTTAGAGGAACACTTTGCAGTAGAACTTGCTTCAGTGATGGAATTCTGTGCTGTCCAATATGGTATATGCTAGCCACATGTATCTATTGAGCACTTAAAATGTGACTAGTATGAGTGAGGAACTGAATTCCCTGATTTTAACTAATTTAATTTCAAATTCAAGTAACCATATATGTTAAGTGGCTACCATATCATATTCTAAGTACAAATTTGGAGCTAGAAGGTGGATAAAATTTAGTAATGAATTCATAAGTCTTGATATTTTCCCAATGTCATAATATTTTTTTGTGGGCTTGGATTGTGGCTCAGTGGTAGAGCATGCTCACCTAGCACGTGAGAGGCCCTGGGTTCAATCCTCAGTACCACATAAAAACAATATTTTTTTGTATGATCACTTGTAATGTTTAAAAGTATCCTGTCATTTTCTCTCTCTTTGGTGCAAGGAGATTATATAAAAAATGCATCCTGCTGTGCTACAAAGGATGAAAGACCTCTACTTACTCTCTGCTTCAGTGAAGTTTTGGTACATATAAAAACTTTAATCACAAATGTACCAGAGAACTATGGTTTCCCAAACAATTGCCTCTTTCTGGTACCAAAACATAAGAGATCGGAAAGACAGCAGGTCATGGACTTAATCATTTACCTTAGTCTGTAAGGTGTATGAACACTGCATAGCCAATAACCAGATGAATATGAATAGTGAGGAAAAAGAACTTAGGTATTCAATTTGAAAATATGTGAGGGCACCATGTAACTTTTCCTATTTTTTTGTTTCTGTTATTCTGTTCCTATGTGGTCCTGACAAGCAGCACCTACCTAGCTGAGTTAGGTAGATCTCATCTTGGCTTCTGTACTGCTGTGTGAACTCTTTCTAAATTTTTATGTATCTATTCTCAACCACATCTCTCTGCTGCTGTTCCCCACCTCTAACCTAGAATGCCATTTTGATTTCCAAAAGAAGTACCGAGATGGACCTTTATGCATAGAGATCTTGGATTATAGATGAGTAAGAAAATAAAATATGATTCATATCTGGTGTGATTTAATTCCCAATGTCCTTTAGAGAAGTAATTTTATTCCCAAATATATGTTTAGGTGTTGTTCTGATAGAGTTAAAAATTTTAAAGTTGTTGAGATTATTCACTGACCTCTTGTCTATTTGGCAGAAGTCTATCTTTAATAAAACATTCCTTTTCTTTTTGTACCCCATCCAACAATGGTTTCCTTATAGTCTTTTTTCCCTGTATCTATACCAAGAATAAAATATTTTACTTGTGTGAATCAGAGACCTAGTCTTTTGCAGGTCTCTAACTCTGCAACTCTAAAACTTTGCAACATAGTAAATGTGCCTTGTGTTTTCCTTAAGAATTTGAAGGGTCTACCAAGATGGCTCAAGTCACCATCTTCGTACTCACCAGAGTAAAGCAAGAAGAGCCCTGAATCAAGTAATTCCACCCAAGAACATCATTGAGATCCTCATATCTCCGTGGCCCTTTTGTTCTGCAGTTCCTACTATTGATCAGTGATTGATTCTTTTAATGATATTTGGCAATTGTGCTCAATTTTAGATTTTTTGCTTGTCAAAGTCTAATGGTAAAAATATGGAGAGGAAGTCTAGACCCAGGACTGGGTAGTCTCCTGGCTTGGGTAATTATAGTAAATGCCTCCATCTGTGCTCTACCTATGAGTACCTAGAAAGGTCATTGGATGTCTGAAGTATATAATAGGACTGGAGGAAAGCTGAACTGGGTGTGATATCATAGGCTTCTGTTCAGTATGTTAAATTATATCCAGTAGGTTAAGTTATGGGAAGACTCAAACTCCTAATAAAGATAGGATGGACAAGTGATCATTCATTTTGGTTGAAGAAAATTATTTTGTGTTTTTTTTTTTAATGATGGACCTTTATTTTATTTATTTGTATCTAGTGCCGAGAATAGAACCCAGTGCCTCACATATGCTAGGCAAGCACTCTACCATTCAGCCCCAGCCCCATATTTTGTGTTATATCTACAGGGACTTTGTGCCTTCTTTTTCTTGTTCTTTTAGCTAAAATTATATAATTTGCCCAGCATTTTTTACATGTTGGTTGGGATGTGTAAACAGTCATTTAAAATCCCTTATGTTTGCAGCCAGAGCGATTCTAACTATACAGCTGCCTGTTTGTTCAAAATATCTTTGAAAATTAAAGGTAATTGATTTTAGGAATTGGTCATTTGTGTATACCCTGAGAACATCTAGTCCAAACAGATACATCACAGGATAAAGAAGAAATAGAAAATCTATTCAGCTAATATTTTAAAATATTCTATCTTTTATTATGATATGAAAGAGAAGGAACGTTTCCTATCCTAGGCAATGACTGAGGGATTAACTAAAAGGGAATAAGAGATGGAAGCACCTCTCTGGAGATAGAAATGAAATTTCAAGGGCAAACTATTTGCTTTCTTACCTAATGCTAAAGGTTGGATTTTCCTAGACGTACACCGAGACAGAGTTTAATACACAAAGTATTTGTGAAGTGATCAATTCCTATGGGAAGAAGGGAATTCAAGCAGGTGTGAGCAGCTGGAGAAGGTCAAGCTGATATGCCAGCCCAACAAAGCCACAGACAACCCTACTCTGGAATTAGAATGGCTCCTGAGTTGCTCTTTATTGGGTGGAGATGGCCCAACATTTATATCTCCACATGGATCAAGGTATTAAGTGTAACTTTGTGATTCCCTGTGGCTAAGATGTCTTTGACATCACTCCAAGCAGCTGGAGCCAGTTGTTCCCTGAAGAAGGATCTGGGTGGAGTTTAAAGGAATCCATCTTTGTTTGTTACACATTTTTGTGAAATTAAACTACTTAATCTGGAGGAAAAGTCCAAAGTTGTCAAGCATATTTAATGAGGCTCATATATTAATTGGTCTAAGGACCAATACACACACACACACACACACACACACATATTCAGGATAAATGGTCTCAAGAACTCATAGCCAAAAAAGAAAACATGCTTAAAAGGGAACAATTAAGTAATGGGCAATGTTTAGGTTGATAGATTGGAAAACAAGAAATGAACTTTGGTATCAGGCTAGTTTTAAGAAACTATTCTAAATGAAGACTTACAAGTAAAATTGAAATAGATTTAATATCTGATAAATAGATGAGAAATATAAAAGTCCTTTTATTACAATAAGTCATGTACAAATTAAACTGTTTTGTTGAATTTCTTTTTCCTTCTGATTTTATCTCAGTACAGAATATAATACATATAAATATATACATTTAAATACAGAATATAATACATATAAATATATACATTCATATATTTAAACTTGATTTAATTTTCTTTTTTGTAGTTTTATTGATTTTATTTTTTTAAATAGATGACAGCAGAATGCATTACAATTCTTATTACACATATAGAGTACAATTTTTCACATCTTTGTATATAGAGTATATTCACACCAATTCATGCCTTTATATATGTACTTTGTGTTTTTTTGCATTACAATTCTTATTACACAAATATACCACAATTTTTCATATCTCTGTTTATATATAAAGTATGTTGACACCCAGTGTGATTCTTCATCCATTTACTTTGGATAACAATGTCTGTTGGAATAACTTTAGGTTCACAGCTAGTGGCTATGAGCAGCTCAGAGTGCTAGGAAAGCCTACGCTTGTACAGGCCTGACAGGAACACCTGGAGGACGGGGTGCTATGCTCTAGAAAGCCATCTGTGAAACCACATCCTCAGCATTTGTGGTCAGTGTTGCCAAGCTACCAGACTACCAGGTCAGGAAACCGAGAGTCAAGTGCTTCAGGGCATGTAACCCCCCAACTCATAGCCCCCCTCCCTTAGGGACAAAAGACCCTTCCAGACTTCCTTCCATCCCGACAGCAATATTTAGTGCTTCCTCATGGTGCAGTTACATTAGGCCTAAGATGATTGGCTTATAGATGTTAAGGTGCTTATGTGTGATTGGCGGGCATGCCCTACCTGTACCCTATAATAGCTGACTGCATTCCAAAAATAAACGAGCTTGCATGGAGTTCTACTGAGGTTTTCACCTGCCAGCTCTCACCAGCTCCCAGTGTCCGTGTGTTTCTTTGACACCACATCTCTACCCCTAGACACACACACCACGACTGAGGTAGCCAAGTGACCATCGACCACACTAGGGACATAGGAACACATACAGATGTCCATCACATTCCAACATCCTTGCTAATCCCTTGCCCCCTCCCTTTCCCTCCCACCCCTCTTCCCTATCTAGAATTCATCTAATCCTCCCATGCTCCCCCTCCCTACCCCACTATGAGTCAGCCTCCTTATATCAGAGAAAACATTCAGCATTTGGTTTTTTGGGATTGGCGAACTTCACTTAGCATTATCTTCTCCAACCCCATCCATTTTCCTGCAAATGCCATGATTTTATTCTCTTTTAATGCTGGGTAAAATTCCATTGTGTATATATGCCACATTTTTTTTATCCATTCATCCACTGAAGGGCATCTAGGTTGGCTCCACAGTTTAGCTATTGTGAATTATGCTGCTATAAACATTGATGTGGCTGTGTCCCTGTAGTATGCTGTTTTTAAGTCCTTTGGGTATAGTCTGAGGAGAGGGATAGCTGGTCAAATGGTGGTTCCATTCCCAGATTTCCAAGGAATATCCATACTGCTTTCCATATTGGCTATACCAATTTGCAGTCCCACCAAAAATATATGAGTGTTCCTTTCTCCCCATATCCTCTCCAACACTTATTGTTGTTTGTCTTCATAATAGCTGCCATTCTGACTGGAGTGAGATGATATCTTAGAGTAGTTTTAATTTGTATTTCTCTGATTGATAGAGATGATGAGCATTTTTTTTCATATATTTGTTGATTGATTGTATATCCTCTTCTGAGAAGTGTCTGTTCAGGTCCTTGGTCCATTCGTTGATTGAGTTATTTGTTTTTTTTTGATGCTTAGTTTCTTGAGTTCTTTATATACCCTAGAGATTAGTGCTCTATCTGATGTGTGAAGTGCAAAAATTTGCTCCCAGGATGTGGGCTCTCTGTTCACCTCATCCATTTAGTTTGGACCTTACCATACTTGTCTTGTGGGATCAAAGACACTTGTCTTTATGGGATGCAAAATTTTTAGGAATATGTAAATTCAAACATGGATGCACATCTAAGTTGAATTATGAACTATATTAACTAATATCCCCCTGATATTTTTTGTTTTCTTTGTGAACTCCATGCACTGTTTCAAATTATGTGAAGCCTAAAATTACTCCATTTACACTATCTCAGTAATAAGGTGCTGCAATTTTCTGAGAAGTTGTTTTTTAATGTCAACAACAACTGCACTGTTATATCACTTACAGCTAATTAAGGATCTTGCAATTACAATTTGAGCCCTTCTATAAATATTACATTGGTATAATTAATTAATAAATAGTCTTAAAACTGAAAGATTATCTGATCAAGGGGGATTGAGATATCAAGAATGAAAGTACTGGTTCACCCCCAAATAGTTTTCACTTATATAATATTCTCATATATATTTGAAGATATTTGGCAACATGGGAAAAATACTTTCTTATATGTTTACAAAGTTCAAAAGCTACAGCTTGTGTTTTCAAATAATTCTATAATCTATAACTTTTAGTATGATTAAATATGTACATTTTATTTATTACATTTTATATTTAAGTGAGAGAAGAAATCCCAGTAGCTCTGTAGACAAAATAAAAATTTCTTTATAAAGTATTGCCTATTATGAGTATGAGGCAATAAATGGTAACTATTTGCTTTCAGCTTATTCTACCCAGATGGCAAATGATATTTGTTGCACCCACCTTGACTGTGCATTCTCAAAAGTCTGATAATTCTTATTATTTTATCTGCTTTGGGGAATTCTACAACTATAGACGACTATAAGAAAACAGAACTAAAAAACTCCAATTGACTACTATGGAACCATTCTGTTATGGTTGCTATATGGTATTGTTACTCTCTGAGTCTTTCTTATCCTAACATATTCGAACTTTCATCTGAAATCTATTATGATATTGTATTCCTTTAAGTTAAGGCCTCAAACTCAGAATAATACAACCAAAAAGTATCTTTTGAAGCCTAACTACATTCATTGTTTTTGAGATGACTGCTAGACTGCACTAAATGAATTGTCCTTATCTTATAACATAGAAAGAGCAAGAAGGGATGTTAGCAAGAATTAGCATGCTAACTAATAGACTGGTAAGAGTTGAATTTTATTAGGGTACAAAATTTGGAGAAAATTGTCAAGTTAAATAAGAAGCTCAAGAGAAGTGCTATAACATAAAAATATTTTAATATTGGTTAATATTTTTAATATGTGTAGATTACCAACTTTGTTCCCATACAAAGTGATGTTATCAGGAAAGTGATTTATTCATTCATGTTTCTCAGATATTAATTATAATGGCATATGTATTTTACAAGGCAGATACTAAGGTTCTCGAGATACAATAATTCCTATGCCAACAATATATTTTTACTTTCATAAAAATAAACTAAGTCATTATGAGATATTGCAGGGCAGTTAACAAGCTTCAGATCTATGTCCTGATAAAATAATCTAATCTTCTCCATTCTAATATAGTTCTCAGAATAAAGTGACATTCTGCTTATCAATAGGGATTTCTGTTCTCACATTATATATATCTGAAACCAAAGCTATAAGTTGTAGGTTAGCAAATATTTCTGAAAGAGTTAACAAAGACAAATTCAGAATTTTGATAGAAAGGCCCTTACCAGATTTTCTTAAATATCCTAATGTTGGTAGGTTTGAGGACTCAGTTGCAGACTCACAGATACATTCTGATGTCACCTGTATAGTCTGACATCCAGAAAACTCCATCTATAGGGAAGTTAGGATAATTCCCAGGACTACTTTTTCCCAGGACTGGGTGATTTTATGAAAATAGACTGTTGACCAGTAAGAGTAGAATGAGGTAGAAATGAGTAAAATCATTCAGAAAAATCCAATAGTGATTATTTTTTGGAATAATAATAATAATACCATTATGTTAGTAATATATCTATTAGTAAATATATAATGAAACCTTTTCTTCCTTTTTTTCTGTCTCTTTCAATTTACAAGGCTATCATTATTCTAACTATAGTTTAAATTGTAGTTTAAAACTTGTGATTAAATACCTACTTAACTAGACCTGCCTAGTAATATTTTTAATTTAACAGTTATGGTATAATATTTTAACTGATCTGAAAAAGATTATGGTAAGAGGAACTTCTTCCAGCCAAATTGGAGTGACTGCAGCCTTACTTACCATCCTGCCTGAAACAGGGGAAAGTGGACCAAATATGTGAATCAACAGTTTTCAAGATACTTTATATCATCAGACAGTAAAGCCAAAGTATAGTAATCCTAAGAAAAGGGAAATATGAGTGTGTTATGTTTCTTTTCAGAGAGTTTCTAGGCTGTAGCATAGAGAGGAGAATCCCAGTCAGAGCTCACAGATTCATTGAGTTGAAGATAAGGAGCAGAGTATCTGGGGAGAACAAAGTGACCTGCAGTTGGCAGGACAGAGGTCTAAAAAGGATAGTGCTGTACAGAGAAAGAACTCCAGGGAAATGCAGAGGGTTCCCCACTGAGTATCAATCAGAGTATGTGCGTATGAAAATTAGCTGAAGACAGGGAAAGAACTAACTGAAAGAATTAGAAGGAGAAGTGCTCACACAGGGCCAGAAATAGTGCTATACTACAAGATTCATGGAGGTTTGTATACTGTACAAAGAACCATCCTACTATTCCAGAGCTACCTTAAATCTTAAAGCAGAATCTGATATGACCCAACTGTTTTCAACTAACTTAATTCTATCCTAGAAAAATGTTCAAGAAGATTTATAGGAATACAAAATATCCAGCACCCAATAATGTAAAATTAACAATGAATGATAACCAAGCAAAAACTATCAGGCATACAAAGGAAGGAAAATAAGATTATATTTTCATTTACAATAGTACTGAAAGGAATAATATGCTTATGAAGATTTAACAAAGAAGTACAAAATGTAAAACTACAAAATATTATTGAACAAAATTAATGATCTGAGTAAAGGGAAAAATATCGATGTTCACGGATATAAAGGCTTAATATTATTTTCATAGAAATACTTCCCAAATTGACCTGTAGATTCCAAAAAGTCATTATCAAAATCCCAGCTGACTTTTTTTTGTAGACATTGAAAAACTGATCCTAAAATCCATAGGAAATTCAAGGGCCCCCTGAATAGCCAAAACAATCTTGAAAAGGAAGGATAAATTTAAAGGACTCACACTTCCTGATTTCAAAACTACAATAATCAAGATAGTGTGGTATTAGCAAAAGGTAAGACATATAGAACAATTAAATTGATTTTGATAAGGGTGACAAGACAGTATAATAAAGGTAAATAGTTTTCCAATAAATGGTATTGGGAGACTTGGGTAGCCACATGCAAAAGAAAGAAGGACACCCTCTTTATTCCATACAAAAAAAAATAAACAAAGTTGACCTCAGACCTAAATTAAGCATTAAAACTATAAAGTTTTTCAAAGAAATTATGACCTTGGATTAGGTAAAGACAGACAAGACAGCAAAAACACAAGGAACAAAAGAAAACAGATAAAATTAACATCATCAAAATGTAAAAATTTTGTGCATTGAAGAATACCAGCAAGAAAGAGAAAAGATAACACACAAATGGGAGAAAATATTTTCCATTCATATTTCTGATAATGGATTTGTATCTGGAATAAATAACATTTACCACTGGATGATTAAAAAAACAAATAACTTAAAAATGGACAGATGATTTAAGCAAGCAGTTTTCCAAGAAGATATTCAAATCACCAGTAAGCACATAAAAGATGCTAAAATCATTAATCATTAGGGAAATGCAAACCAAAACATATGAAATACCAGTTTCCATCTGGCTGTGATAAAAGATTATAATAAGTCTTGGGGACGATGTGGGCAAATTAGGACCTTCATACATTGCTGGTGGGAATGTAAAATGTACAAGCATTTTGGAAAAAAAGTTTGGCATTTCCTTAAAAATTTTAAAACAATGAGTTCCCTGATGATACAGTGATTCTACTACAAGGCACATATACAAGATAAATGAGGAGGATATACATCCACGCAAAAACTTTTATACAAATATTCAAACAGCATTATTCATAGTAGCCAAAAAGTGGAAAAAAATTCAAATGTCTGTCAAGTAATGATTAGATAAATGAAATACTGTATATCTATGTAATGGAGTTATCATTCAGCAATAAAAAGGAATTAAGTGCTAATATGTGATGTATGGATGGAGTTAGAAAACATTATGCTAAGTTAAAGAGACTAGACACAGAAGACCACATATTATATAATCCCATTTACATGAAATACCCAGAAGAGTCAAATCATAGTGATAGAAAGTAGATCAGTGTTTGTCTAGGTGTGGGGAAGTTGGAAGGAAATGGAGAATGACTGCTAGAGGATACAAAGTTTATTTTGAGTGATGAAATATTGATTTGATGACATGTTTACAACTCTGTAAGAATATTGAAAAACATTGAATTGTGGACTTTAAGTGGGTATATTGTATAGTTTGTGAATTTTCTCAATAAATCTGCTAAAATAAAAGTGAAATTAAAATATTTTTAGGAATACAGTAGTGGAAAGTATTCATCAGCAGATCCAGAAAAGATGAAAATTAAAGGAAGTCCTTCAGGAAGGCAGATAAAGAAACCAAATTAAAATACTGATCTCCACAAAAGATGAAAAGAGCACCTACATGGGAAAATATGTAACATCTCTTTCTCATTATTTAAGTCTCTTTAAAATATAATGTACTTTTGAAGCAAAAGTAATAACAATCACTCTGAGATTTATATCACAATTAAAATAAAAATTTACAAAAACAATAGTACAGAGTTCAGGAAGAGAGAAAAAAGCATACTAGTATATGGTTTTTACACTAAAAATAATATGACATCCATTAAAGGTAGACTTAGCAAAGTAAAGGTGCATATTAAAAACTCCAAAGCCACCATTAAAATAACAAAAATAGAGTTAGAACTAATAGACTAACAAAGGAAAATAATTTGAATGATAAACAATGTTCAGTTAGATTTCTACTTCTGGGACGATGAAGTAGATATGATTTTTTTCTATTCTCCTTACAAAATACAAGTAAAAACTGGCTATTTTATAGAAAATAAACACAAGGATTTTCTGAAGGGTGGAGAGAAATCAGACTCTCCAGAGACTATCTGACAAAGACCATGACTTTTGTCATCTTTGACTCATATTTCCCAGACTGGTTACTGGAGACTCCAGCAATTCAGAAACTCCAATGGGCAAAGACAAAGACCCAATAAAAGCCTACTTTCTTTAACTTAAAGACAGAAAAAGTGGTAACCTAGAAAGATAGAAAATATTCAGTATATAATTGCTCTGCCAAACAGAACAGGGAAAAAATGTGGCCCAAACTCCAACCTTGCTACTGTGTCTTCAGAAATAAGGATGTTTCTTCTCACCAGGAATAGAGATGGCACCTCTGTAATGAAGATTGTATGATCTATTTCAAGAGAAGATTAGCTGGGTTTTATGGCTATGGCCTACCTCAAGGGGAAAGGGATAAGAATAAGGTGAGAGGGACTTTCCCAAATGCCAAGGTACCATATTTGGGGGTAGTGTATACCGAATCCCTGATAGAGTTGGGGATGGATCTCAACTAATAACTTTGGAAAGCAATGTTTTAACTCTGAGGATAAGGCAAAAAGTACCATATGTAAACACTACACTTTAATTTGAAAATTTCTCGATTCAGGGTTATGAATCAACAACTCTGAAGTGATCTTATATGAATACTACACTAAACAAATATATTATAGAACAAGGGTCAGGATACTATGGCTTGAGGGCTAAACGTAGCTTATTTTTGTACAGTCCACAAAGAACTCAAGGCTTTGTGCATGCTAGGCAAGCACTCTATCACTCATCTATACCCCTATTCCTTTTTCATTTTTACATGGCTACAAAAATTAAAAGAAAAATAATACTTCATGACTTATGAAAATAATAAGAAATTCAAAGCTGAAGACTTGTGCTAGAGATGGACGTATGACCCACAAAGCCTAAAATATTTTCTGTCTAATCTTTACAGGAAAGTTTATTGATTCCCTGCAGTAGATAATGAGAGCCAGGTGTCTCACTATCAAAGTTATAAATAAGTGAAGGGGAGGGTTAGAATAAGCCTGAGTATGAACTCATGTTTACTGTAATATACAAATAGATCCAGAAAGGTAGTCATTATTGTATAGGTAAGTTAGTTATATACACACATATATTTCCTAACTTCATTCACTGAGAAGGCTATATTATATAATTCAACCTCTCTCTCATTCCTACTTTCTATATTAAATGTAAATATCTTCAACTCAGCAAGAAATTCAATTAACAAATTTAACATAAAAGTACAATCTGAAAGACCTTTTTCTGACAAGACCAGATCTTTTAAGATTGGTTCAAAAGTAGGATTTGAGAAGGAAATATTAAACCAGACTCAGTCTAAGAAAGAATATTTTAACCTAATATATTTCAAAATCTCCTGGAAAAGAGCCAGGTATGGTAACACATGCCTGTAATCCCAGGAATTCAGGAGAGTGAGGTAGGAGGATCACAAGTTTGAGGTTAACATTTGGCAATTTAGCAAGATCAAATCTCAAAAATTAAAAAAAAAAAAATAAAGGACTGAGATAGAACCACCCTGGATTAATCCCCAGTTCTGAAAAAAAAAAAAATCTCCTGGAAAATCATCAGCATCTCTAATAAAAATGCTTTGGATAAACCAAAATGAGATTCACAACTGCTGGGAAGTTTTTCAGATTACCCTTCCACCTCAGTCCATAAAGTCAGGAGGATAAAGATCTTTAATCACAAGTTCTCTATCCTTTGTTTGTTTGCACTGTTTTTCTCTGTTTCTGAGTTTTCACTTTGCTCTCTTGTGTGCACTTTTGTTGTATTTGCTTGGGTTCAGAAAATGCTGCCCAAAAATATGTTGCTTTGGACTTCGGAATTCAAATAGGAGTACCTGGGGAGCAGCTAATGCATGGAAGGGCTTTCTCTGAAGTTCCCTTATCTACCTCAAGACTAATCTGTCAAAAAGGAATACAATTGTCTTCTATCCCCTCCTGATAACATTTTCAACCAAAGAAGATTAAGCTCCTATTACAAAGGAAGAGAATGAAAATTCTACATCACACCCAGAGCTCAGATAAACTTGGTCCCACACTATTGTCTATTCTTTGGTCCCATGTATTTCTGTTTAAAATTATTCTTTCTCTAAAATTGCCTGCAGTTCCCATTCCCTCTCCCCTATGAAGAGGGAATATAAGCTTCTGAATCTCATTGGGTTATTGGGTACTCAGTTTCTTGAGATACCTCTGTGCACATAATAAATGTGTATGACTTCTTTTCCTGTTAATCCCTCTACTGCCAGTTTATTTCTGATTCAAATATGAACCTTTCAGAAGAGAAAGACACATTTCTTTCTCCCCTACACATCCTTATCAAGCAGTGATTATGTAGCCCTGCATTTTTCTCCTACAAATATCTTTAAGAAGACAGAAATCTTTGAATTGGTTTGCTTAGAATCTTGGAGGAAGCATGATATAAAACTTTTATGCAGGCTTATAAATTAAATATATTTTCAAGTACTGGAAATGCATTAAAGGGGCAGCCAAGGAAGACAGAATATGTACAAAAGAATGTAAGACCTACTATGTCAACATATCAGTATATTATCACCTCTCGCTACCCTCATTCACTCAGTCCTAAACAGCAAATCTTTCCCTTCTTTACATCCATCTACTTTGATTTTTTGGTGGACAGAGATTATATCTCCTTTGGAGTTATGGGACCTCTAGAAAGCAATTAATTCATGTACATGTCTCCCCCAAAAGTCAAAGCTGTATGCGTGCATTTTGCATAAATATTATAGATAGTAAAGATAATGTATATATCTATGCAGCTCATCACAGAAGAAACATTGATATAGCATATTTCCTAAAATTATATTTCTCCTACATTCATGCCTTTCATGTACTTATTCAAAAGGAGGTGAGAACAAGAAACCCTGCTTCCAGTAACCAAATCGCCTCTCAGGAGTTGCCAGGCTAATCAGAATTTCAAAGAACACCTACAATGCCTCTAGTCTTTGCTCTCTTGAGGAGTTTTAACTGCTGAGCCTCTTCCTTGGCCTCCCAAATAATTCTTAGATTATATTGGAAGACAAATATTTTTAGACATTTTTAAAAAAAATAATGTTGTTTTTTACCTCCACAAAAGAAAAAGAAAAGGAACCTTAAAAGTAGCTGGTAGATATAGCATAAAATACATAATGGAACACTTCACCAATTTCTCTAATTTACTCATTTAACAAATATCTATTGAGTACTACTCTGTGGTAGTACTCTGTTGGAAATAAATAACAAAATATTCCTGGTCCCTGCTCTTAAAATACTTATGATCCACTTCTACAATATTAAATTGAAAAACACATATAATACTAATATGAAATGTTCCATTTCAGTAAATTTCATCAGCATGAAAATCACCAACAGAACTGTGTTTCTCTGAGCTAAATGTTGTACATCACTGTTATACAGAAGGAAAAGCATTATCTTTTTCCTTATCTGTTGCTAAGTTCATGACCCATACCCCTAAATAAAAGATAAATTAATAAGAGAGAAGCATAACAAATTTATGTCCCAGAAACAGTCATAAATGAAGACTCAGAGAAAACTTTTTTTTTTTTTTTTTTGCGGGGGAGTTGAGGAGAGGTGTACCAGGGATTGAATCCAGTGGCACTTAGCTACTGAGCCCCATCCCCAGCCCTATTTTGTATTTTATTTAGAAATAGGGTTTCACTGAGTTGCTTAACACCTCACTTTTGTTGAGGCTGGCTTTGAACTCGAGATCCTCCTGCCTCAGCCTCTCAAACCACTGGGAGTACAGACTTATACCACCATGCCTAGTGGGAAAACGGTTTTATGCTACATATTTAACTATTTTTGATGAGCAATGAGCAGTCACATAGAATATGATAGAACAGAAAGCAATATGGTCTAATGGTAATGAACTGGAAAACATAGCAAGGTTTATTTGTGCAGATTTTCTTTTGTGTCTCTATATGACATTCCTTTTCTTTGAGTATGGGGCAGGACATCTGTAACATGAGGGTATTTAAAAGAGAAGGAAGATCAGACAGGGAACTTCTTAGATTATGTGGTTTACTTTGGGGGAGAAGAATTCTAGATTCTGTGACCTGTTTTGGGAAACAGAATAGGGAAGGTTACAGAAACCTTCCTACTTCCATAGATATCCCAATCTCCTTCAGGCCAAAATCCTCAGCATGCCAAGAAACATAACTTGGGGTATGATTTTCTGAGCTCTGATTCTACCACTAACAAACAGATCATTAGGCAATTACCTAACCACAACCCTATCTCCCTGTGTTAATTTTCATCACTGTGCCTCAAAGACCTGACAAGAACAACTTAAAGGAGGAAAAGTTTATTATTTTGTCTCACAGTTTCAGAGGTTCATTCCATGGTCAGCTAACTCCACAGTTCTGGGCTTGAGGTGAGGCAGAACATTAAATATGGCAAAAGGGCATAGTTTATGAAAGTCTGAAAGCAGAGAGAGCCATCTATGCTCACCAGGGACAAAATATAGATCTCAAAGGCACATCCATAGTGATGTACTTGCTACAGCCACACCCTGCCTGCCTATGGTCACCAACCAGTACAGTAGGCCTTTCAAATTATTAATCCATCAAATGAATCAATCTCCTGATTAGGTTATGGTTCTCATAATCTAAGCATTTCACCTCTGAACATTTCTGCATTGTCTGAATGAGTCAATGAGTTCTTTTTTTTTTCAGAGAAAGACTCATATCCAGACCATAAAACTTCCAAATAATAGGAGGAGAAAAATGAGCTTTAAAATAATACTTAAAAATATTTTCAGAAGTAATCATAATGAAACTCAGGGTTCCCAGGCCAAGTCCTTCTAGATATAAACAGGAAGTCAGAGGAATTCAACAGGTCAAGAATTCAGACTCATCCTCCCACTAGAAGCAATTTAAAGATCTAAAATTTAAAAATCTTTAAGATTATTAAATAACTGACAAATAGAAAATTGTCAGGCCAGTATCTTACGTGAGAGAAAGCCAGAGAGGAAAGCGAGCACTGAAGTCAGTGTTTCCCTGAGGGCATTTACCATATCTGGCAAACTATATCCTGATAGGGCTTGGAGAAAGAAAAGAAAACTTGGGGTCTTCCCAAGTATAAGAGTATGATAAAAGCTGAACCAGAAGGAAATATGCCCCAGTCTCTTGCCCCACAGGATTGACACTGATGAAATAAGTATGAAAAAAATCCCTGAAAAATTATAACTACTAGTGAGACCTCTTCTGTTTTACAACCAAAATTATCTAGGTGATCAAGAAATGTTTAAGCTATAAATTTAGATTAAATCTGTGGAAGACTGATAATGACTTCCAAGTATTGTGTAGATATGGGAGAATATCCTCTCAGTATTTCATGCTGGACATCAAAGAGCTGATGAAATAACTTTTCTAAATAGTGAGCAGCTTTTAGGAAAGAAAGGAAAAGAAATGCTAAGTACACCTATACACAAAAAGCAATGCAGAATGAGTAAGAGTCAATAGAATCAGACAACAGAAAATTATGTCCCACTCCAGGACTTCAGATATTGCAATTATCGAAAGCAAATTATAAAAATATAGGGGATGTTTAATAAAAGACAAGCTTGTAAACTATTCACAGGGCACAGAAAGAAACCATTTTTAAAAAATATCCAAGCAAATTTATGAAAAAAATCTTATATAACTTCTGAAATTTAAAATGTATGAAAATAAAAACTAAATGGATGGTTTTATTAGCCAATTAAACACAGGGGAAGACAAAATTAGTGATATAGTAGATAGGTCAAAAGAATTATTCCAGGATGGACCACAAAGAGAAAAGATATGGAGAATAAGAGAGAGATACTAGAGACATAAAAGATACACTAAGAATTTTTAATCAATGTTCAGGAAGTAGAAAAGAGCTAGTAAGGCGGTGTTTATTTTTGAAAAGTTAAAGGCCGTTAATTGTCCAGAATTATCTTAATTCAATAATCCCCAGATGAAAGGAGCCATCAAATTACAAATAAGATATTAAAAAAAACTTAGAGCTTGTGAATCTACAAAATACCAAAACAAAACCACAAAAAGCAGCTGGAGTGGGAAGTGGAGTTGATAGGAAGGAGATAGATTATTTTAAAAGGAATTGACAATTAGTCTATTAGTGACTTTTTAAGAGCAGACTTCTATAAGCACAAACAGGAAAATTACATTTACACTATAAAGTGATAAAATAATTGCCAAAGCAGTACTTTGTAACAATTGAAAATATATTTCAAGAGTGTGGGAAACATAAATAAATTTCTTAAAGAATTCCCACTAAATAGCCTCTCACTAATGGAAATACTTAGACTGAAAATTTAACCAGATGGAGGGTCTGAGATTAAAGAGAAATACAGAGCAAACAAAATGGCTAAATTTAATAAACAATGGCTATATAGAAGGGTCAACTGGAATTTTTAAAAGGTAGACTTAAAGACAAGGAAATAATATGGCAACCAGGAAAGGACTATAAAGGGAGTTATAATGTGTCATTTGTGAAAAAGATAAATTCTGATTAACTTCTGATTTTTGTGCTCAGTATGCATATTGAAATTTTTTAAATATTTATTTTTTAGTTGGATACAATACCTTTATTTTATTTATTTTTATGTGGTGCTAAGGATCAAACCCAGGGCCTTGCACATGCTAGGCGAGTGCTCTACCACTGAGATACAACTCCAGCCCAGCATATTGAAAATTTTAGTACAACCAATAAAGAAAAGAAAAAATATGACTTGTACTCCAATTGAAGTTAAAAATAATAAATTGATAAAACAAATCAATACAAAGAAAGTCAGAATGTTGGAATGTTAAGATAGCAGAAAATAAGAAAATCCAAGTATGCCAGTAAATTCAATAATTATAAATAAATTGAATATTCTAATTAAAAGTTTATAAAACAAGATAAATAGTGAACAAAGGAAATTAGGTACATCTAAAAGAAGAATTAACATGAGAATAAGAAACTATTTTGAATTAAGTGATGATAAAACTCTGATATATATAGCCGTCTGTGGTATACTAAAGCCATATGTAAAAAATAATTTTTAGCTGTAGAAAAGAAGAAAGAAAATTAGTTATCTGAATGATTTTGTCATCAAGTCAGTAAAAAGGAGCCAAATAACATTTGCAGGTAAATGGATGACATTGGAGAAGACAATGCTAAGTGAAGTTAGCCAATCCCCCCAAACCAAATACTGAATGTTTTCTCTGATATAAGGAGGCTGATTCATAGTGGGGTGGGGAGGGGGAGCATGGGAGGAATAGATGAACTCTAGATAGGGCAGAGAGGTGGGAGGGAAAGGGAGGGGGCAGGGGGTTATTAATGATGGTGTAATGTGATGGACATTATTATCCAAAGTACATGTATGAAGACACGAATTGGTGTGAATATACTATGTATATAACCAGAGATATGAAAAATTCTGCTCTATATATGTAATAAGAATTGTAATGCATTGAGCTCTCATATATAAATAAAAAATTAATAAAAAGGAGCCAAATAAACCTGAAGAAAGTAAAAGTGACATGATAAAAAGGAGAAGTTAAAAGTTATAGAAAACAACCACAGGATAAAGATGATAAAAAAAAGTCAATTCTTTTAAAATACTGGTAAGTTTAAGAAAATTTGTGCTAGGAAAGAAAAAAATGAGGAAAATGGTCAAAGCTATAGATAATACCAAGAAGGAAAAAAGTATTACTACCTAGCATATAAAAGGATCTCATGAATAAAATAAGAAGATCTTATGGATGGTATTACAGCCAAAATTGGTCAATCTAGATAAGATATACAAATTCTTTGAAAAATATAACATTCAGTTTAGGCTAGTCTGTAATGTTATAAGTTAAAGTTATAAACAACTCCAAAATCTCAAAGGAAGGATTAACAGAAGTTTATTTCTTATTTATAACACAAGATTGTGGAATTGGCAATGCCCTTTGTCCATTACATTCAGGGTCTCAAGCTAATCAAGACCCCATTTTGCCAGGTGCTCAGCAGAGGGAAGAAAAGCACTACAGATTACTTTACAACTACTAACTGAATAATACTTAGTGATTGTGTTCACATTTCCTTGGTCCAAGCAAGATACCAAACTGCACCAAATTTCAACAATACTGGGTCAGTGAAATTCTATTAGATGTCTAGAAGGAAGAGACCTGGACTATTTGTTAATAGCCCTAAAACTTTCTGAAACTCATTTCAGAAAACCTAGAATGAAGAGTTATCATTAAAGTACTATCATCAATAATAAAAATTTTGAAAAATCCTGATCCAAGTAGTCAAAGAAGAAATTTTTATCTTATACAAACATGTTCTAATAAAACAAATGGGTTAATATGCTCCAAATTATTTATTTTATTTATATTTATTTATTTTATTTATATTTATATGCTCTTGTAGGGGCAGAACTGTGTCATCTCGTTTGTCCCCATCATAAAGGTCATGAATGACAGTCTTATAACAGAAGAAAGGTTTAACAAGAGAAAAGCAAAACAGATTAATCAAAGCTTTTTAGTTTGTGACAGGAGCCTTCAGTAATGAAGATCCAAAAAACCTAGGGAAAACTGTTCATTTTTATGCTTATATTCAATGAAGAATGGACAGCCATGTAGAAATATGACTAGAAATAAAGAATATGTCCTAACAGTAATACACTGAGAGAGGAAACTCAGTAAGGCTTATCTATTTATATTCTCTTGGCTTCTCTGTGCAGCATTCCTTTGTTCTGGGTGTAGGATAGGACCCCTTTGGAATGAGGAACCGATGAGGGTTTTTGACAACGGAAGTCAATGAATTTCTTTATGGCCAGACTTTATCTAGAAATGTGGGAAGAAGGTTAAAGTAACAATTCCAGGTTTTATAGGTAACTTTGGGGGTAAAGGGTTCTAGTTTTTGATAGACACTTCAGAGGAGTTCTTAGTGTCTATGGCCTTCCTTAGGGGGAAAGGGGAACAGGAAAAAGAAGGTCAGGAGAAGATTAGAAAGAGACTTTGCTTCTGAGGCCTTTCTGATGTGCTTCTTACAAAATACTTTCTGTGCCAAAGTGCCATTCTTTGCATTTTCTGAGCCCCAATGGTAGAATAACCCAATGCAAAATTATTCCAAGGCAATACAAGCAATAACAATTAAAGGTAAATCTCACTCATGAATATAGATGCAAATATGCTCAATAAAATATTCAAACCAATTCAGCAAAATTTGTAAAATATGATGCATGATGCTATATTGGCAGTATCCCAAGAATGCAAGGATGGTAAACTTCAAAAATACAATTTATATAATCTACCACATTAACAAGTTAAAGGAGATGTCTATATTATATATATATATATATTCCCCTCAATAGAATCAGAAAAACAAAACATTTAATGAAATTCAGTATCCATACACTAATTAAAATAAACACTTTAAAAACACTTTTACTCAAGAGCAAACCTAAAACAATCACCATACTTAATGGTTAATTGTTCCATCTCTCTCCTTAGTATAAAGAATAAGGCTATCTGTTATCATTACTTCTGCCCTATATTGTACCAGTGCCCTGGTCAGTGAACTAAAGCAAGAAAAAGTATTAGTTGAGGAAAGGAAGAATCATAGTATCATTTGGTAGAAATGACACATGTGTACTTTAAAAATCAAGGAAGATCTGCAACTAAATTATTAGAATCAATCAAGATATTAGAAAGCTTATAGGATACAAATACATATAAAAATAATCACATCTCTACCTACTATTGTGGGGAAAAATATATCTTTTCCTTCTATTCATGTGATTTCTTGACCCCAGGATCCTGTAACAAAAGATAGATTAACAAGAGAAAAACTTACAAATCTATTTAACACAAGTTTTACATGACATAGGAGTCCTAGTAAGGAGATGACCCAAACAATTGGTTAAATCTGAGTGTTTTTATGCTAGGTTTGATGAAGAGTAAAGAATTATAGAGAAATATGGTAGGATAGAGTATGAGTTAATGATAGTCAAAATCTAGATATACCCATACATGTGTAAATCCTTTCAGTATCATCTTTGTCTTCAGAGATAAGGATGTTCCCTTACTCCAGGGATAGGAAAATGAAGCAGAAAAATAACCCCATAGGTTTTACTTTGATTGTATTCCTTTTATGAAAGACAACTTGACATGAGAAGAACAAATAGAATTTTATTAATATGTATATTTCATACATACATGGAAGACATCCTGGGAGTGAGGAGCTCTCGAAGAGGTTTTGAATTCCAGCTTGTATGGCATCTTAAACAAGAATCATTAATTTTTAAAGAAATGATAAGATGAAGAAAAATACTTGGAATTCTTAGGAGCAGCAAGTTTTGGGAAGGCAGATAAATGAAAGGTAAAAGCTAGTTAGTAGGGCTGGGGATGTGGCTCAAGCGGTAGTGCGCTCGCCTGGCATGCGTGCGGCCCGGGTTCGAACCTCAGCACCACATACCAACAAAGATGTTGTGTCTGCCGAGAATTAAAAAATAAATAAATAAATATTGGAAAGTTTCTCTCTCTCTCTCTCTCTCTCTCTCTCTCTCTCTCAAAAAAAAAAAAAAGCTAGTTAGTAAAGCTTGTCATGTGGATTCCTCTGGTCCTATTTCCAGGCGAATGAGGGTCAACAGCTGTCTTCAGTGATTAATTTTTGTTCCCCCTAGTAAGGAAATTGGCAGAATACCTTTTGTCATTGAAAATCTATGTCCTTCTTTTAAGAAATATAGCAGAATGGAGAGCTCTCCTTCATCTGCTTCTTCTTTTTTTTTAAAGAGAGAGAGAGAGAGAGAGAGAGAGAGAGAGAGAGAGAGAGAGAGAGAGAGAGAGAGAGAGAATTATTTATTTTTTAGTTTTCGGCGGACACAACATCTTTGTTGGTATGTGGTGCTGAGGATCGAACCCGGGCCACACGCATGCCAGGCGAGCACGCTACTGCTTGAGCCACATACCCAGCCCCATCTGCTTCTTCATAATTGTCTTCAGCTCAACAATATTTCATGTTTTGGAGTGTCATTTTTCTATGGAGGGTTCCTCTCACATGAGGCTTATATGACCTGCTTCAGGGAAAGGTAAGAAAGTTCTTCCTGCATATGCCTTTTCTCAATTTCATTCAGCTTAAATTGTTTGATAGGTCAAGTTGCCATATTATTTATTGAGTAGCATATACTGAACCAAATCATTAGCAATATTTAGATAATGAATATTATTAGTCATATATTAGAATACCACAGAGGAATAAAAAGCCAAAACTATTGGTAGGTACTACAACCTTGACAAATCTCTAAAAAATATGCTGAGTGAAAGAAGCCAAACACAAAAGAGTACCATATTAAGTATCTATTGATGCATAACATTAGCCCAAAACTCAAGTGACCTAATACAATTTTTTAATTTCAATCTTACTGCATGAAGAGTCCAGAATTGACTTAACTGGGTGGTTCTGGCTGAGTCTCTGAGGAAGTTGCCAAAATGATAAGTTTCAGAGGGAGCTGTAGTCATTTGAGACTTGATTGAGGATGGAGCATCTATTTCCAAGTTCAGTTACATATATAGCTATTGGCAGAGGCTTCAGTCCCATAACACATGGGCCTCTCCAGAGGACTTCTGAGTACTTTGTTTCTCTGGGAACACGTAATCCAAGAGCATGAGAGTGAAACGTATTAAGATGTGTCTTTTATAACCTCATTTCAGAAATGGCATATAACTTACTTCTGTTGTATATTATTGGTAGATTGGGAAAGGGCTATATTAAGGTATGAATACCAGAAGGTAGGGATAATTGTGGGCCATCTAGGATACTTGGCTATCCTAAATGTACATTATATGATTATAGTTATATGAAATTCTGAAACTGGCAAAACTACTCTAAAAGTACTAAAGGAAACCAAATAAATGATTGCCCAATGATAGCAGTTAGGAATGCCTAAAGGGATATAAAAGAAGTTTCTAGAATGATAGAGATGCTTTATAACTTGATGGGATTCTAGTTACATGGTTGCATACATTTGTCAAGATTCATTGAATTGTGCATTTTAGATGGATTCATCTTGTAAATTATATCTCAAAAAGTTTATTTTAAAAAAATGGAAAATGAAAAAAATGGAAAATGGAATGTATTTAAATGGAAGTTAAATATTCCATTTAACAACATAACAATCAAAGCATTCATGAATGTGTTTGATAATCTAATTAGTAATCAAGGGAATTCAATTTAAATATAATAATATCTGATGGATTAACAGATACTGAAAGTCTGATAATTCAGACTGGTGAATTATTCAGAGCAATGAGCAATGGGAGTCCCCAAGTACTGCTTGTGGGAGTTTAAATTGGTCTAACCACCTTGGAAACTATTTGTCATTTTCTAATAAAATTGAAGTTGTATCTTGCTACTGGTAATATATCCAAGAGAAATTCTTTCATGCATATACATGAATATAAGAATGTTTAAGCAGTATAATTTATAAAATGAATGAATGGAAGCAATCTACATGCACCTTAACAGTAGAACAAATATACAGAAGTGTTATATCCAGAAGTGAAATATAGAAATGAAAACAAGGGGAGAATGGCTATACCCAGCTATTTCAAACATAATATTGAACTAAAGAAGACAGACACCAAAAAATACTAACATTATGAGTCTGTCTACATAAAAGTTTAAAAACAAGGCAAAACAAATTATGTTGCATAGGAATACATATTCAAGTTAAAAATATATAAGTAAAATAAAGAAAATTGTTGTCACAAAGGCAGGATCATGCTGGGGGAAAGGGAGCAGAATATGATGTCAAGAGGTATGAAGTTAGGTATGAGTTTCTAGAACTGAGCTGGAAGATTGAGTCAAGACAAGAGCAAGTGACTCTTTTCTTTATTTTTTTTTACAATTGTCCTTTTCTATCAGCTACCATCTACTACCCTTGACCAAACTCTGTCCATATGATCCTTCTTCTTCATGGAAAGTCTTTCTAGGAAGATAATCAGCTTCTCATTAAAGTAGTTATTTCTCTATAACTACCTCCTCAGGTTTCTAGATATACCCATACATGTGTAAATCCTACAAAGAAGGGAGAAGCTAAGGATGAAATTTAGGCACATCTTGCCTAATTATGGCAATTCTACTTGAATATTGGAGTAATCAGTTACAGGGTTGGTAGCCCATCCAGATTATCCTTCCTCATTGTAGCATCCTGTGGAGAAGGCTGCTATAGAAGAAGAATCCTGTTTCTTCTTCAGAGTTTGTCAGGATTGAGTCAATTTATGAGAGTCATGGCAGGGAGACATTCAGAAATATGGTATTATCAACTGCTATTTTTGCATACAAATTGAAAAAACTAATAACAAGGCTTTTAATTTTTTTCTGATATTTAAAAAATTCTCTAAAATAATGATTTTGACAAATTTTGCAGCCCTATCAAAGGCAATTTTGCTTTCAATTAATTCTATGTTACAAGTCAATCCAATTTCAAATTAAAGAAAGTAAAGGAGTTAATCTGTGTTTGATCCATCCTACCATATTAGTGGGGAATGAGGTCACAGAGGATCAGGCTGAGATGTGGTGACCCAAGAGTCTGGAGTACGCATAAGGACTATAGTAAAGAAGTCTAAAGCAGACTGCCTAAGGTTGGAGAGAATCTAAACCAAAAAAAACTGTGCTTTTCTATCTCAACAATATCGCTTAGAACATACCTGGCAAAGAGACATCTAGTACACTGTTGGATTCCTTTTAACATTTCTGAGCACTGTTTCCAGTTTCTGTGTGATTTTTCTTCTAAGGGCACACCCCAGTGATTCTCTTAGAGACCTTCCTTTGAGATACTGGGTCTACTTTGCCATAATAGCAAAATATTGGAAATGTTTAGTAGTTGATATGCCCCTGTATCCCCTCCCAACTTTCTTCTGCACTTACATGACTGTTAGCCCATGGCTGGCTGATGCTTTACTCATGCTCAGGCTGAAGTAAGGGGTTGGACTAAAATCATACCCTTACTTGCTTTTTTTCCCTTTTCTTCTCCTGTTTTCTCCATCTTTTAACCAAATTATCCCAGGAACACTTCTTCATAAATCACTTGCTTCTGATCCCTTATCACAGAGTCTGCTTCTGGATAATTGACAATGAAAGTCAAGAGTTTAGCTAATGTATTGCCCACTACCTCTACTCAAGAAGAAACTTCAAGTGCTTCAAAATTTCTGTCTTCAAAATTCCTCTGCCCTAAAAGAGAAAATAAATGTTATTTAAAAGGAAAAGTTGGATGGATATTGAAATAAGAAAATTATATTTCATTTCAATGCATGTATGTTCAAAGGTGCTGAAAATCACATTTTATAACTAGATTAGTAGAGAAAGTAGAAGAAAAATGAGACTCAGTGCCTGTCCATTAATAAATGCATGTATACCAGTAACTGCTTGAAAACAATCAGCTTTAAATCAGGCTCAAATTGGCTGCTACTGAGATAGTGGAAATGAAATTCACCCTCTGAGACAGTGTACAAAATATTCTATTTCCAGTTTGACTCAGAAGAAAACTTACCCTAACTTCATTTCTTTTCTTCTCCCTTTTAGAGTTGGCTCCGAAGACAAAATACTGTTCTGCTAAGTAAATTCATAGATATACTGGTAAGATTTCTGTTTATTAAATTTCAGTCTCTGTGCAACAACATTTGACATAAATTGACTTCATGTTTCAGTGCACAGCACGATTTGTTGTTTATTTTGAATTAACATTATTTTGCAGCATGAAATTGTTGCTATTGAGAAACTAAATCAGGAAATCAAAATGGCAACATTAAGCAACTTGGAGAATTTTTCAAATCTCATGTTTTGGAAACCCTATGAATTTAGGACATATTCTGAATTTGAAAAAAAATAATCTTCATCAGTTCTTGTTGCATATGTGCTAGTTTGGTATTAGGAGAGTACAGATTTCTCTGTAACTTCTGAAAATTCTGAGAACTCTTTTTGTAGTAGCCACTTTGGGGATATCTCTCCAGCCCATAGGACAAACAATTCTCTCCCCTTTTTATGGGAATATTTTCTATTAATTGCATTATGGATGCTGGTTTGATGTTACTCTACCTCCTAGATATAGCTGAAGAGCCAAGGTGATCCAATAAAAATGTGTACTTGAGTATTTGGAATAGGAGCTAAGAGAATCTATTTTCAGTCTGAATTGATTTCTTAAAAATAAAAGGTATAAAGACATGGAATCATGACTGTTAGTTTCAAGGCATTCATTTCCTAGGGCTGGCATAACAGAGTACCAGAGCCTGGATGGCTGAAAATAACAGAAATTCATTCTTTCACAGTTTTAGTGTCTCTGTCCAAAATCAAGGCCTTGGCCTAATTGAGCAATTTCTCATCTTTCTTGAATCTCCAGGCTTCTGGTGTTTGCTGGCAATCCTTGGCATTCATTGACTTATGGATATATCACTCTAGTTACAGGGTCATCTCCTTAAGTGTCTTCTTTCTGTGCACATCTATCTCTGTGTCCAAATTTCTCTTTTTTATAAGGACACTAGTCATATTGAATTAGGGCTCACCATAATTGCCTCATTTTATCTAATTACATCTGCAATGACCTTATTTCCAATGTATCTGTTTGGGGGATACAAATCAACCCATAAGATTTGAGTTCCTCTGAAGTAGGCCCTGAGATGAGGATACTGCTGCAAGCAAATTATTAAGTAAGTGCTCACAGGAGAAATCAGTAAGACACTGATGAAATCAGGGTGGAAAAAGGCAAGAAGCAAAAAGTCCTGCTGGAGGTAGGGAAACTCAATCTTTTCTACTAGTGACCCCCTGGAGTGTTAAGTTATGCCTTGGAGTTTTTCTGATTAGAGGCATGAAAGTGAAATAAGGCATTCACATGCCTTCAGCTGTTATCACTGGTTAAGGGCTACCCAGGAGTGGGGTGAATGGAAATTCTCAGGAATTTACTTATATCTTCTACATTTAGCCAAATGGGACTCCAAGACCATATTGGAGGTCCTTTAAACAGAGTTTCAGGTGAAAATGCATTGTATAGGAAAGTATACCAAAGCTAGGGGATCATCAAAAAGGGCAAAAATGGAGGGAATATGAGAAAAATACTAATATTTATTACAGGTGGCATGGCCACCTCCCATCATGTGGACTGAATAACAGAAATGCTTATCTGCAGAAAGAGAATAAGGAAGCCAACCCAAGAAAGAAAACCCTAAAACAGAGTTTTGGGTAACTGCTGGCTTGTTTTTCCAATTGTACCTACCGTTTCTGAGACTCTGCTGTATTTTTTCCCATTAATCCACATTATTCCTTCATATTATAATGATAAATTACTGCACCTCCTACTTCTTCTCCTTAAGGTACTAACAGTTGTCTCTGTCACTTGTAATCACACAAGCAAGTCACCAAACATCCCACTTTTCTCGGAATATTTTGGATGAAACCTGATTAAAAGATCCTTTGAATTTAATGAAAGTTTTACAAAAGTAAAAAAAAAACTAACAAAGATATATTTTAGACTGCTTATAAGATTATTTGCCCAAATGTCCCAAACTCAAATATTATTTCTCCCTGGAAATGTTTTTAATTCTACGAATGATACTGTCATTC